>NW_027363058.1:0-1200000 GCF_046119375.1 Phyllobates terribilis | reverse complement strand
TCTGAGGCCTATGGCTCAAAAAAGCTTCTTTGGAAAAACTTGGCAAAAGCCAGTCTATCCTACAGGTTCCAAAGGAACTCTGACCTTCACTCTTACAGCCCTGTACAGTGATAAAGACTTATTACAGGGCCTTGATTGCATCTAAATAGTAGATGCTGACTGGAGGGGCAAACTTAAGGTTAGAATGGTTCAGCCAACCCTAACTATTGCTACTTCCTTAAATGTTAGGATATTTCTGAGGCCGTTGGCTCAAACAGGCTTCCTTGGACAGACTTGGTGCAAAACACACCATTTCTGATGTTTCCAAATGAACCCTGGGCTTCACCCTTGAACCTCTATACAGGGACCGTTTCATAGTTTTAAGGTTGAAAGACACAAGTCCATCAAGTTCAACCTAAAAGCTAATGTGTTGATCCAGAGGAAGGCAAAAACCCCATGAGGCAGATGCTAATTGCCCCATATTAGGGGAAAAATTCCTTCCCGACTCCACATATGGCAATCAGACTAGTTCCCTGGATCAACGTCCCATAACAAAATCTAGTACGGATCACCTGCAATTTTATATTATTCAAGAAAGGCACACACATGCCCTCCTTGAATTTTTTTTAGAAAATTAAGTATTTCAATTTCATGTGGTAGAGAGTTTCATAACCTCATTGCTCACACAATAAAAATTTGCCAACTAACTTCCTTTAGACAAAGTGAATTAGGATCTTTATGCTAGAGTAATTGAATTAACTCTAACTGAAATAGATTAATGCTTTTTTCCTAAATGTTGAAATTTGTTTAAATCCATCAGCTCAAAAAGGCTTTCTCGGACAGACTTGGCGCAAGCTACTCCATTCTGCAGATCCCAAGGGAACCCTGGCCTTTACCATTACACCCCTGTACAGGGATAGATACTTACCATAGGCCCAGGGCTGCATCTACACAGTAGCTGCTGGCCGGAGGAGCGAGCTTGAGGCTATAGTGGTTGATTCAACTCTAACTAAAGCTTTTTTTTCCTAAATACTGGGATCTGTTTAAGGCTGTTGGCTCAAACAGACTTCCTCGGACAGACTTGGCGCAAGCTACTCCATTCTGCAGATCCCAAGGGAACCCTGGTTTTTACCATTACACACCTGTACAGGGATAGATACTTACCATAGGCCCAGGGTTGCATCTACAGAGTAGCTGCTGGCCGGAGGAGTGCGCTTGAGGCTTGAGTAGTTGAATCAATCCTAACTAAAGAAAAACCTATCTAATGCCACTTTCTTGTTAGGACCTGTCTGAGGCCTATGGCTCAAAAAAGCTTCTTTGGAAAGACTTGGCAAAAGCCAGTCTATCCTACAGGTTCCAAAGGAACTCTGGCCTTCACTCTTACAGCCCTGAACAGTGATAAAGACTTATTACAGGGCCTTGATTGCATCTACATAGTAGATGCTGACTGGAGGGGCAAACTTAAAGTTAGAATGGTTCAGCCAACCCTAACTATTGCTACTTTCTTAAATGTTAGGATATTTCTGAGGCCATTGGCTCAAACAGGCTTCCTTGGACAGACTTGGCGCAAAACACACCATTTCTGATGTTTCCAAATGAACCCTGGGCTTCACCCTTGAACCTCTATACAGGGACCGTTTCATAGTTTTAAGGTTGAAAGACACAAGTCTGTCAAGTTCAACCTAAAAGCTAATGTGTTGATCCAGAGGAAGGCAAAAACCCCATGAGGCAGATGCTAATTGCCCCATATTAGGGGAAAAATTCCTTCCCGACTCCACATATGGCAATCAGACTAGTTCCCTGGATCAACGTCCCATAACAAAATCTAGTACGGATAACCTGCAATTTTATATTATTTAAGAAAGGCACACACATGCCCTCCTTGAATTTTTTTTAGAAAATTAAGTATTTCAATTTCATGTGGTAGAGAGTTTCATAACCTCATTGCTCACACAATAAAAATTTGCCAACTAACTTCCTTTAGACAAAGTGAATTAGGATCTTTATGCTAGAGTAATTGAATTAACTCTAACTGAAATAGATTAATGCTTTTTTCCTAAATGTTGAAATTTGTTTAAATCCATCAGCTCAATAAGGCTTTCTCGGACAGACTTGGCGCAAGCTACTCCATCCTGCAGATCCCAAGGGAACCCTGGCCTTTACCATTACACCCCTGTACAGGGATAGATACTTACCATAGGTCCAGGGCTGCATCTACAGAGTAGCTGCTGGCCGGAGGAGCGAGCTTGAGGCTATAGTGGTTGATTCAACTCTAACTAAAGCTTTTTTTTCCTAAATACTGGGATCTGTTTAAGGCTGTTGGCTCAAACAGACTTCCTCGGACAGACTTGGCGCAAGCTACTCCATTCTGCAGATCCCAAGGGAACCCTGGTTTTTACCATTACACCCCTGTACAGGGATAGATACTTACCATAGGCCCAGGGTTGCATCTACAGAGTAGCTGCTGGCCGGAGGAGTGCGCTTGAGGCTTGAGTAGTTGAATCAATCCTAACTAAGGAAAAACCTATCTAATGCCACTTTCTTGTTAGGACCTGTCTGAGGCCTATGGCTCGAAAAAGCTTCTTTGGAAAGACTTGGCAAAAGCCAGTCTATCCTACAGGTTCCAAAGGAACTCTGGCCTTCACTCTTACAGCCCTGTACAGCGATAAAGACTTATTACAGGGCCTTGATTGCATCTACATAGTAGATGCTGACTGGAGGGGCAAACTTAAAGTTAGAATGGTTCAGCCAACCCTAACTATTGCTACTTTCTTAAATGTTAGGATATTTCTGAGGCCATTGGCTCAAACAGGCTTCCTTGGACAGACTTGGCGCAAAACACACCATTTCTGATGTTTCCAAATGAACCCTGGGCTTCACCCTTGAACCTCTATACAGGGACCGTTTCATAGTTTTAAGGTTGAAAGACACAAGTCTGTCAAGTTCAACCTAAAAGCTAATGTGTTGATCCAGAGGAAGGCAAAAACCCCATGAGGCAGATGCTAATTGCCCCATATTAGGGGAAAAATTCCTTCCCGACTCCACATATGGCAATCAGACTAGTTCCCTGGATCAACGTCCCATAACAAAATCTAGTACGGATAACCTGCAATTTTATATTATTCAAGAAAGGCACACACATGCCCTCCTTGAATTTTTTTTAGAAAATTAAGTATTTCAATTTCATGTGGTAGAGAGTTTCATAACCTCATTGCTCACACAATAAAAATTTGCCAACTAACTTCCTTTAGACAAAGTGAATTAGGATCTTTATGCTAGAGTAATTGAATTAACTCTAACTGAAATAGATTAATGCTTTTTTCCTAAATGTTGAAATTTGTTTAAATCCATCAGCTCAAAAAGGCTTTCTCGGACAGACTTGGCGCAAGCTACTCCATTCTGCAGATCCCAAGGGAACCCTGGCCTTTACCATTACACCCCTGTACAGGGATAGATACTTACCATAGGCCCAGGGTTGCATCTACAGAGTAGCTGCTGGCCGGAGGAGCGAGCTTGAGGCTATAGTGGTTGATTCAACTCTAACTAAAGCTTTTTTTTCCTAAATACTGGGATCTGTTTAAGGCTGTTGGCTCAAACAGACTTCCTCGGACAGACTTGGCGCAAGCTACTCCATTCTGCAGATCCCAAGGGAACCCTGGTTTTTACCATTACACACCTGTACAGGGATAGATACTTACCATAGGCCCAGGGTTGCATCTACAGAGTAGCTGCTGGCCGGAGGAGTGCGCTTGAGGCTTGAGTAGTTAAATCAATCCTAACTAAAGAAAAACCTATCTAATGACACGTTCTTGTTAGGACCTGTCTGAGGCCTATGGCTCAAAAAAGCTTCTTTGGAAAGACTTGGCAAAACCCAGTCTATCCTACAGGTTCCAAAGGAACTCTGGCCTTCACTCTTACAGCCCTGTACAGTGATAAAGACTTATTACAGGGCCTTGATTGCATCTACATAGTAGATGCTGACTGGAGCGGCAAACTTAAAGTTAGAATGGTTCAGCCAACCCTAACTATTGCTACTTTCTTAAATGTTAGGATATTTCTGAGGCCATTGGCTCAAACAGGCTTCCTTGGACAGACTTGGCGCAAAACACACCATTTCTGATGTTTCCAAATGAACCCTGGGCTTCACCCTTGAACCTCTATACAGGGACCGTTTCATAGTTTTAAGGTTGAAAGACACAAGTCTGTCAAGTTCAACCTAAAAGCTAATGTGTTGATCCAGAGGAAGGCAAAAACCCCATGAGGCAGATGCTAATTGCCCCATATTAGGGGAAAAATTCCTTCCCGACTCCACATATGGCAATCAGACTAGTTCCCTGGATCAACGTCCCATAACAAAATCTAGTACGGATAACCTGCAATTTTATATTATTTAAGAAAGGCACACACATGCCCTCCTTGAATTTTTTTTAGAAAATTAAGTATTTCAATTTCATGTGGTAGAGAGTTTCATAACCTCATTGCTCACACAATAAAAATTTGCCAACTAACTTCCTTTAGACAAAGTGAATTAGGATCTTTATGCTAGAGTAATTGAATTAACTCTAACTGAAATAGATTAATGCTTTTTTCCTAAATGTTGAAATTTGTTTAAATCCATCAGCTCAAAAAGGCTTTCTCGGACAGACTTGGCGCAAGCTACTCCATTCTGCAGATCCCAAGGGAACCCTGGCCTTTACCATTACACCCCTGTACAGGGATAGATACTTACCATAGGCCCAGGGCTGCATCTACAGAGTAGCTGCTGGCCGGAGGAGCGAGCTTGAGGCTATAGTGGTTGATTCAACTCTAACTAAAGCTTTTTTTTCCTAAATACTGGGATCTGTTTAAGGCTGTTGGCTCAAACAGACTTCCTCGGACAGACTTGGCGCAAGCTACTCCATTCTGCAGATCCCAAGGGAACCCTGTTTTTTACCATTACACCCCTGTACAGGGATAGATACTTACCATAGGCCCAGGGTTGCATCTACAGAGTAGCTGCTGGCCGGAGGAGTGCGCTTGAGGCTTGAGTAGTTGAATCAATCCTAACTAAAGAAAAACCTATCTAATGCCACTTTCTTGTTAGGACCTGTCTGAGGCCTATGGCTCAAAAAAGCTTCTTTGGAAAGACTTGGCAAAAGCCAGTCTATCCTACAGGTTCCAAAGGAACTCTGGCCTTCACTCTTTCAGCTCTGTTCAGCGATAAAGACTTATTGCAGGGCCTTGATTGCATCTACATAGTAGATACTGACTGGAGGGGCAAACTTAAGGCTAGAATGGTTCAGCCAACCCTAACTATTGCTACTTTCTTAAATGTTAGGATATTTCTGAGGCCGTTGGCTCAAACAGGCTTCCTTGGACAGACTGGGCGCAAAACACACCATTTCTGATGTTTCCAAATGAACCCTGGGCTTCACCCTTGAACCTCAATACATGGACAGTTTCATAGTTTTAAGGTTGAAAGACACAAGTCCATCAAGTTCAACCTAAAAGCTAATGTGTTGATCCAGAGGAAGGCAAAAACCCCATGAGGCAGATGCTAATTGCCCCATATTAGGGGAAAAATTCCTTCCCGACTCCACATATGGCAATCAGACTAATTCCCTGGATCAACGTCCCATAACAAAATCTAGTACGGATAACCTGCAATTTTATATTATTCAAGAAAGGCACACACATGCCCTCCTTGAATTTTTTTTAGAAAATTAAGTATTTCAATTTCATGTGGTAGAGAGTTTCATAACCTCATTGCTCACACAATAAAAATTTGCCAACTAACTTCCTTTAGACAAAGTGAATTAGGATCTTTATGCTAGAGTAATTGAATTAACTCTAACTGAAATAGATTAATGCTTTTTTCCTAAATGTTGAAATTTGTTTAAATCCATCAGCTCAAAAAGGCTTTCTCGGACAGACTTGGCGCAAGCTACTCCATTCTGCAGATCCCAAGGGAACCCTGGCCTTTACCATTACACCCCTGTACAGGGATAGATACTTACCATAGGCCCAGGGCTGCATCTACAGAGTAGCTGGTGGCCGGAGGAGCGAGCTTGAGGCTATAGTGGTTGATTCAACTCTAACTAAAGCTTTTTTTTCCTAAATACTGGGATCTGTTTAAGGCTGTTGGCTCAAACAGACTTCCTCGGACAGACTTGGCGCAAGCTACTCCATTCTGCAGATCCCAAGGGAACCCTGGTTTTTACCATTACATCCCTGTACAGGGATAGATACTTACCATAGGCCCAGGGTTGCATCTACAGAGTAGCTGCTGGCCGGAGGAGTGCGCTTGAGGCTTGAGTAGTTGAATCAATCCTAACTAAAGAAAAACCTATCTAATGCCACTTTCTTGTTAGGACCTGTCTGAGGCCTATGGCTCAAAAAAGCTTCTTTGGAAAGACTTGGCAAAAGCCAGTCTATCCTACAGGTTCCAAAGGAACTCTGGCCTTCACTCTTTCAGCTCTGTACAGCGATAAAGACTTATTGCAGGGCCTTGATTGCATCTACATAGTAGATACTGACTGGAGGGGCAAACTTAAGGCTAGAATGGTTCAGCCAACCCTAACTATTGCTACTTTCTTAAATGTTAGGATATTTCTGAGGCCGTTGGCTCAAACAGGCTTCCTTGGACAGACTGGGCGCAAAACACACCATTTCTGATGTTTCCAAGTGAACCCTGGGCTTCACCCTTGAACCTCAATACATGGACAGTTTCATAGTTTTAAGGTTGAAAGACACAAGTCCATCAAGTTCAACCTAAAAGCTAATGTGCTGATCCAGAGGAAGGCAAAAACCCCATGAGGCAGATGCTAATTGCCCCATATTAGAGGAAAAATTCCTTCCCGACTCCACATATGGCAATCAGACTAGTTCCCTGGATCAACGTCCCATAACAAAATCTAGTACGGATAACCTGCAATTTTATATTATTCAAGAAAGGCACACATATGCCCTCCTTGAATTTTTTTTAGAAAATTTAGTATTTCAAGTTCATGTGGTAGAGAGTTCGATAACCTCATTGCTCACACAATAAAAATTTGCCAACTAACTTCCTTTAGACAAAGTGAATTAGGATCTTTATGCTAGAGTAATTGAATTAACTCTAACTGAAATAGATTAATGCTTTTTTCCTAAATGTTGAAATTTGTTTAAATCCATCAGCTCAAAAAGGCTTTCTCGGACAGACTTGGCGCAAGCTACTCCATTCTGCAGATCCCAAGGGAACCCTGGCCTTTACCATTACACCCCTGTACAGGGATAGATACTTACCATAGGCCCAGGGCTGCATCTACAGAGTAGCTGCTGGCCGGAGGAGCGAGCTTGAGGCTATAGTGGTTGATTCAACTCTAACTAAAGCTTTTTTTTCCTAAATACTGGGATCTGTTTAAGGCTGTTGGCTCAAACAGACTTCCTCGGACAGACTTGGCGCAAGCTACTCCATTCTGCAGATCCCAAGGGAACCCTGGTTTTTACCATTACACCCCTGTACAGGGATAGATACTTACCATAGGCCCAGGGTTGCATCTACAGAGTAGCTGCTGGCCGGAGGAGTGCGCTTGAGGCTTGAGTAGTTGAATCAATCCTAACTAAAGAAAAACCTATCTAATGCCACTTTCTTGTTAGGACCTGTCTGAGGCCTATGGCTCAAAAAAGCTTCTTTGGAAAGACTTGGCAAAAGCCAGTCTATCCTACAGGTTCCAAAGGAACTCTGGCCTTCACTCTTACAGCCCTGTACAGCGATAAAGACTTATTACAGGGCCTTGATTGCATCTACATAGTAGATGCTGACTGGAGGGGCAAACTTAAGGCTAGAATGGTTCAGCCAACCCTAACTATTGCTACTTTCTTAAATGTTAAGATATTTCTGAGGCCGTTGGCTCAAACAGGCTTCCTTGGACAGACTGGGCGCAAAACACACCATTTCTGATGTTTCCAAATGAACCCTGGGCTTCACCCTTGAACCTCTATACAGGGACCGTTTCATAGTTTTAAGGTTGAAAGACACAAGTCCATCAAGTTCAACCTAAAAGCTAATGTGTTGATCCAGAGGAAGGCAAAAACCCCATGAGGCAGATGCTAATTGCCCCATATTAGGGGAAAAATTCCTTCCCGACTCCACATATGGCAATCAGACTAGTTCCCTGGATCACTGTCCCATAACAAAATCTAGTACGGATAACCTGCAATTTTATATTATTCAAGAAAGGCACACACATGCCCTCCTTGAATTTTTTTTAGAAAATTAAGTATTTCAATTTCATGTGGTAGAGAGTTTCATAACCTCATTGCTCACACAATAAAAATTTGCCAACTAACTTCCTTTAGACAAAGTGAATTAGGATCTTTATGCTAGAGTAATTGAATTAACTCTAACTGAAATAGATTAATGCTTTTTTCCTAAATGTTGAAATTTGTTTAAATCCATCAGCTCAAAAAGGCTTTCTCGGACAGACTTGGCGCAAGCTACTCCATTCTGCAGATCCCAAGGGAACCCTGGCCTTTACCATTACACCCCTGTACAGGGATAGATACTTACCATAGGCCCAGGGCTGCATCTACAGAGTAGCTGCTGGCCGGAGGAGCGAGCTTGAGGCTATAGTGGTTGATTCAACTCTAACTAAAGCTTTTTTTTCCTAAATACTGGGATCTGTTTAAGGCTGTTGGCTCAAACAGACTTCCTCGGACAGACTTGGCGCAAGCTACTCCATTCTGCAGATCCCAAGGGAACCCTGGTTTTTACCATTACACCCCTGTACAGGGATAGATACTTACCATAGGCCCAGGGTTGCATCTACAGAGTAGCTGCTGGCCGGAGGAGTGCGCTTGAGGCTTGAGTAGTTGAATCAATCCTAACTAAAGAAAAACCTATCTAATGCCACTTTCTTGTTAGGACCTGTCTGAGGCCTATGGCTCAAAAAAGCTTCTTTGGAAAGACTTGGCAAAAGCCAGTCTATCCTACAGGTTCCAAAGGAACTCTGGCCTTCACTCTTACAGCCCTGTACAGCGATAAAGACTTATTACAGGGCCTTGATTGCATCTACATAGTAGATGCTGACTGGAGGGGCAAACTTAAGGCTAGAATGGTTCAGCCAACCCTAACTATTGCTACTTTCTTAAATGTTAAGATATTTCTGAGGCCGTTGGCTCAAACAGGCTTCCTTGGACAGACTGGGCGCAAAACACACCATTTCTGATGTTTCCAAATGAACCCTGGGCTTCACCCTTGAACCTCTATACAGGGACCGTTTCATAGTTTTAAGGTTGAAAGACACAAGTCCATCAAGTTCAACCTAAAAGCTAATGTGTTGATCCAGAGGAAGGCAAAAACCCCATGAGGCAGATGCTAATTGCCCCATATTAGGGGAAAAATTCCTTCCCGACTCCACATATGGCAATCAGACTAGTTCCCTGGATCAACGTCCCATAACAAAATCTAGTACGGATAACCTGCAATTTTATATTATTCAAGAAAGGCACACACATGCCCTCCTTGAATTTTTTTTAGAAAATTAAGTATTTCAATTTCATGTGGTAGAGAGTTTCATAACCTCATTGCTCACACAATAAAAATTTGCCAACTAACTTCCTTTAGACAAAGTGAATTAGGATCTTTATGCTAGAGTAATTGAATTAACTCTAACTGAAATAGATTAATGCTTTTTTCCTAAATGTTGAAATTTGTTTAAATCCATCAGCTCAAAAAGGCTTTCTCGGACAGACTTGGCGCAAGCTACTCCATTCTGCAGATCCCAAGGGAACCCTGGCCTTTACCATTACACCCCTGTACAGGGATAGATACTTACCATAGGCCCAGGGCTGCATCTACAGAGTAGCTGCTGGCCGGAGGAGCGAGCTTGAGGCTATAGTGGTTGATTCAACTCTAACTAAAGCTTTTTTTTCCTAAATACTGGGATCTGTTTAAGGCTGTTGGCTCAAACAGACTTCCTCGGACAGACTTGGCGCAAGCTACTCCATTCTGCAGATCCCAAGGGAACCCTGGTTTTTACCATTACACCCCTGTACAGGGATAGATACTTACCATAGGCCCAGGGTTGCATCTACAGAGTAGCTGCTGGCCGGAGGAGTGCGCTTGAGGCTTGAGTAGTTGAATCAATCCTAACTAAAGAAAAACCTATCTAATGCCACTTTCTTGTTAGGACCTGTCTGAGGCCTATGGCTCAAAAAAGCTTCTTTGGAAAGACTTGGCAAAAGCCAGTCTATCCTACAGGTTCCAAAGGAACTCTGGCCTTCACTCTTTCAGCTCTGTACAGCGATAAAGACTTATTGCAGGGCCTTGATTGCATCTACATAGTAGATGCTGACTGGAGGGGCAAACTTAAGGCTAGAATGGTTCAGCCAACCCTAACTATTGCTACTTTCTTAAATGTTAGGATATTTCTGAGGCCGTTGGCTCAAACAGGCTTCCTTGGACAGACTGGGCGCAAAACACACCATTTCTGATGGTTCCAAATGAACCCTGGGCTTCACCCTTGAACCTCAATACAGGACAGTTTCATAGTTTTAAGGTTGAAAGACACAAGTCCATCAAGTTCAACCTAAAAGCTAATGTGTTGATCCAGAGGAAGGCAAAAACCCCATGAGGCAGATGCTAATTGCCCCATTTTAGGGGAAAAATTCCTTCCCGACTCCACATATGGCAATCAGACTAGTTCCCTGGATCAACGTCCCATAATAAAATCTATTACCACTAACCTGAAATGTTATATTATTCAAGGAACATTTTTCATCAAGCAGTTTTCACCGGAAATGTGTTGCACAACTGTTTGAATCTCAGTAAATTCTTGCGCAACTTACATTTGAATACTCTGACCTTTTTACACCCACTCTTTTAACTTCTTAAATAGTGAACAGAGCTTATCTGGACCGCTTGTGGCTTAGCTTTACCTGAAAACTTATTACAAATTAGGCTGGAAAAGTGGTGTAAAATAGGACTGAAATTGACTCCATCTTTTGACTGGAGTACATTTCTTGAGGTGTAGTACGTCAGCTTTAAGGGGATATTTCAATAAATGAATGACCCTGGCTGCAGGTATAAAGAATCAAACTGTGCTGTCCTGACCCATTCCTGGGATTGTGTATGGCACTGACATCACCTCAATACTGCCGCAGCCAACAAATGTAATCAGACGGACTGCCCAGCTGAGCGCACTGAGCTGCTGCAGCTCTGAGATGGTGGAACCTCTTTTTTTTAATTAAATGACCTGCAGCTAGGGACATTCATTTATTGAAAGGGAACAACCCCTTTAAGGATGAGTCAAGTTCATTAAGAGGTTTAGTCTTTTTAATGAATTTGGTGCACGTTCCTCCAATAGGCGCTTCATGAATGCTGGTATAGAAATCCACCAGCCTTGGTGAATCGGCCACCATAGGTTTACATGGCATGAGCATATACAGAACAGTTGTGTATTATACGTTACCAGGCCCTCATGATGCTCTTGGTCCTGGATGGCCTTCCACAGTCTGCTTTCTTGCTTCATCATCTTGAAGGGCTCCACTTTCTTTTCTTCTGGCTGGCATGGTGCGGCTCTATCATCCTGCTCCTTTAACACGAAGGGACGACTGTAAAGCTGCCAGGAGCGTTTTTTTATCCCCTTAGATCATTGTGACACCACAAAGTAATAACATAGACAAGTGGGTGAGGCGCCTTTATTCAGTCATCGGGTGTGGTCAGAAGAAATTAGCATATTCCGTGATGTTACTACAATGAGAACAGACATGAACATTCTATTCGGAACCCGACCGCCATTATCAGCGGAACCTTCACTGCTGTCAGATTGGCACTAAAAACAAAAAGAGACAACGGTGAACCTGGACAGTAACAATCTACAGGGACAGTGACTGCTTAGCGGACTTCATGTCAGATGTTATGCAGTTTTGTCAGAAAAAAAAACAATAAAATATATAAAAGACAGGCTCCAATAAACCTTAAACACTGGGCTGTAGTCACAGATTCTCCTTCCACCTGCAGCACATTGCTCCCCTGCCTAACCCTCCCCGTCCTGCAGCATATTTCTCACCGCTTAATTCTCCCACTCCTGCAGCACATCACTCCCCTGTCTAAACCTCCCCCTCTTGCGGCACATTGCTCCCGTCTAATCCTCCCCTCCTTGCAGCACATTGTGCCCTTTCTAAATCTCCCCCTTCCTGCACCACATCACCCACTGCCAAATCCCCTCTTGCACCACATCGCCCACTGCCAAATCCTGCACTTCCTGCAGCATATCGCTCCCTGCCTAATCCTCTCCTATTGCATTACATCACTCCCCTGCATAAGCCACCTCTTCCTGCAGCACATCGCTTCCCTGCCTAAGCCTCCCCCTCCTGCATTACATCACTCCCCTGCCTAATCCTCCTCTTCCTGCAGCACAGCGCTCCCTGCCTAATCCTCCTCTTCCTGCAGCACATCGCTC
Source organism: Phyllobates terribilis (assembly GCF_046119375.1). Lineage (NCBI taxonomy): Eukaryota > Metazoa > Chordata > Amphibia > Anura > Dendrobatidae > Phyllobates > Phyllobates terribilis. The sequence continues at coordinate 1,187,596 of NW_027363058.1, read as the reverse complement.
CCCTGACCCCCTCTTACGTGACATCTTTTCTATCAGTTACATTTGTGAAGTAACTGCTGTCTCCTGTGAGCAGTGGAGAGCGAAGCTGAGAGCCAGGAGGCTCTGCCCCTCTGCCCCTTCTTGCCACATCATCATCCATCTACATCAGGGCTGTCAAACTCAAATATATAGAGGGCCAAAAGGAAGAGTTTAACTCAGAAAAATAAGTCAACACTTTATCAGATGTTTCTGTGAAAACTTGAGTACAACAAATAAGATTTTGTTATTTTCCCTCAGTTATAAAAAAAATAGTTATGAGAAAAGTGTGACAAAAAGGAGTCATAAAATGCACCAAAATGAAATATCACAATTTATGGCTCAAATTGAGGTGAAGCAAGGAAGAGGTTGAGCTTAGCTAATGAGATGCATCAAACATACAGGTGCTTCTCACAAAATTAGAATATCATCAAAAAGTTAATTTATTTCAGTTCTTCAATCCAAAAAGTGAAACTCATATATTATACAGAGTCATTACAGAGTGATCTATTTCAAGTGTTTATTTCTGTTAATGTTGATAATGATGGCTTACAGCCAATGAAAACACAAAGTCATTATCTCAGTAAATTAGAATAATTAACAAAAATCACCTGCAAAGGCTTCTTACGCATTTAAAAAGGTCCCTTTGTCTGTTTCAGTAGGCTCCACAATCATGGGGAAGACTGCTGACTTGACAGATGTCCAGAAGGCAGTCATTGACACACTCCACAAGGAGTGTAAACCACAAAAGGTCATTGCTAAAGAAGCTGGCTGTTAACAGAGTGCTGTATCCAAGCATATTTATGGAAAGTTGAGTGGAAAGAAAAAGTGTGGTAGGAAGAGGTGCACAAGCAACCGGGATAACCGCAGCCTTGAAAAGATTGTTAAGGAAAGGCCATTCAAACATTTGGGGAAGATTCACAAGGAGTGGACTGCTGCTGGAGTCATTGCTTCAAGAGCCACCACACACAGACGCATCCAGGACATGGGCTACAAGTGTCACATTCCTTGTGTCGAGCCACTCATCACCAATAGACAACGCCAGAAGCATCTTACCTGGGCCAAGGAGAAAAACACCTGGACTGTTGCTCAGTGGTCCAAGGTGTTGTTTTCCGATGAAAGTAAATTTTGCATTTAATTTGGAAATCAAGGTCCCAGAGTCTGGAGGAAGAGTGGAGAGGCCACAATCCAAGCTGCTGGAGGTCTCGTGTGAAGTTTCCACAATCGGTGATGGTTTGAGGAGCCATGTCATCTGCTGGTGTAGGTCCACTGTGTTTTATCAAGACCAAAGTCAGCGCACCCGTCTACCAGGACATTGTAGAGCCCTTCATGCTTCCCTCTGCCGACAAGCTTTATGGAGATGGAAATGTCATTTTCCAGCAGGACTTGGCACCTGTCCACACGGCCAGAAGTACCAATACCTGGTTTACACAACAGTATCACTGTGCTTGATTGGCAGTAAACTCACCTGACCTTAACCCCATAGAGAATCTATTATAGAGAATCTATGGGGTATTGTCAAGAGAAAGATGAGAGACACCAGACCCAACAATGCAGACGAGCTGAAGGCTGCTATCAAAGCCACCTGGGCTTCCATAACACCTCAGCAGTGCCACAGGCTGATCGCCTCCATGCCACATTGCCGCATTGATGCAGTAATTGATGTAAAAGGAGCCTGGCCAAGTATTGAGGGCATTTACTGAACATATATTTCAGTAGGATAACATTTCAGATTTTAAAAACATTTTTCAAGCTGGTGTTATAAAGTATTCTAATTTACTGAGATAATAGCATTAACAGAAATAAACACTTAAAATAGATCACTCTGTCTGACTCTATATAATATGAGTTTTACTTTTTGTATTGAAGAACTGAAATAAATTAACTTTTTGATGATATTCTAATTTTGTGAGAAGCACCTATAGTATGCTATATGCCCAATTTTAACAAATGTACTGCAATTTTTCCTGAATGTGTTCAGAAATGTACAGATGTGTAAGCAGACAAATGCAGAGACTTAGGCTATGTGCCCACGATGCACAAAAGCTCCGGATTTTTCCTGAGCGTTTCTGCATCTCCCTGGCAGAAAAAACGCATGCGGATTGTATATGCGGATTGTACATGCGGATTGTACATGCGGATTGTACATGCGGATTGTACATGCGGATTGTACATGCGGATTGTGCATGCGGATTGTACATGCGGATTGTACATGCGGATTGTACATGCGGATTGTATATGCGGATTGTACATGCGGATTGTACATGCGGATTGTACATGCGGATTGTACATGCGGATTGTATATGCGGATTGTACATGCGGATTGTACATGCAGATTGTACATGCAGATTGTACATGCGGATTGTATATGCGGATTGTACATGCGGATTGTGCATGCGGATTGTACATGCGGATTGTACATGCGGATTGTACATGCGGATTGTATATGCGGATTGTATATGCGGATTGTACATGCAGATTGTATATGCGGATTGTACATGCGGATTGTGCATGTGGATTGTACATGCGGATTGTACATGCGGATTGTACATGCGGATTGTATATGCGGATTGTATATGCGGATTGTACATGCGGATTGTACATGCGGATTGTACATGCGGATTGTACATGCGGATTGTACATGCAGATTGTACATGCGGATTGTACATGCGTTTTTCCTGCCAGGGACATGCAGAAGTGAAGCGTTCTTCACATGCATTTGCACATGCGGGTTGACAAGCGCTTTACAAGCGATTTTAGCATCACTTGGAAAGTGCTTGTCAATTTGGTCACACTATAGAAATCCATGAAAACGGCATGGATTTATATAGTGTGACCCCAAAGACTGGTTAAAAATAAAAAAATCTACTGTATAATTGTCTTTTCCCATCTGTCTGTCTGTCTGTTTGTCCGTCTGTCCTGGAAATCCCGCGTCGCTCATTGGTCCGGCAGCGGCCAATCAGCGCCGCGGGATTTCTGAAAAAAGATGGCGGCCGTTAGCGGCTCATCTGCGGGACGGAGCTCAGCGGCGATGCAGCCGGGAGATGAGCGCCGCGAGGCGCTCATCTCCCGGCCGGTACCAGCAGAAGGACATCGACCGCCGGACCCATCTGCGGGACGGAGATGCAGCCGGGAGCCAAGATCGTGTAGCCAAGATCGGTGATTGGTCGCGGCCGATATTTAAATTTGGCGCCCAAATCGGTGATTGGTCGCGGGCAGCGTCCGCGACCAATCAGTACAGTAGTGTTTAACTTTTGCGGCAAGATCAGTGATTGGTCGCGGGCCAAGACCGCGACCAATCACCGATTTGTGCGGCACATTTAAATAGCGGCCGCGACCAATTGGATGTCAGCGCCGCTCAACGGTCCTCCCTTCACACCCTAGCCGCATGGATGTCAGCGCCGCTCCCCGGTCCTCCCTTCACACCCTAGCCGCATGGATGTCAGCGCCGCTCCCCGGTCCTCCCTTCACACCCTAGCCGCATGGATGTCAGCGCCGCTCCCCGGTCCTCCCTTCACACCCTAGCCGCTGATGTCCCCACAGTATCTGCATGGTGTTACAAAGGTCCGGACATTTGTGTTAAAAATCGCTGATTGGTCGCCGACGCTATTTAAATGTGGCGCCAAAATCGGTGATTGGTCGCGCCCAGCGTCGGCGACCAATCAGCGATTTTTAACACAATTGTCCGGACCTTTGTAACACCATGCGGATACTGTGGGGACATCAGCGGCTAGGGTGTGAAGGGAGGACCGGGGAGCGGCGCTGACATCCAATTGGTCGCAGCCGCTATTTAAATGTGCCGCACAAATCGGTGATTGATCGCGGTCTTGGCCCGCGACCAATCACTGATCTTGCCGCAAAAGTTAAACACTACTGTGCTGATTGGTCGCGGACGCTGCCCTCGACCAATCACCGATTTGGGCGCCAAATTTAAATATCGGCCGCGACCAATCACCGATCTTGGCTCCACATTTAAACACCGCTGTACTGATTGGTCGCGGACGCTATTTAAATGTGGCGCCAAAATCGGTGATTGGTCGCGCCAAGCGTCGGCGACCAATCAGCACAGCGGTGTTTAAATGTGGAGCCAAGATCGGTGATTGGTCGCGGCCGATATTTAAATTTGGCGCCCAAATCGGTGATTGGTCGCGGGCAGCGCCAGCGACCAATCACCGATTTTTAACACAAATGTCCGGACCTTTGTAACACCATGCGCATACTGTGGGGACATCAGCGGCTAGGGTGTCAAGGGAGGACCGGGGAGCGGCGCTGCGGGTCCGGATACTTCTGCTGCGAGCAGTCGCTCATCTCCCGGCTTCTCGCAGCGGAAGTAGCCGCACAGGCAGCGGCGCTCCCCGGTCCTCACTAATACGATTCCGCTCCCCGGTCCTCACCAATACGATTCACTGATTGGTCTCGCTCTCCACACGCGACCAATCAGTGATCTTGGCGCTAAAGTTAAACACCGCTCTGCTGATTGGTCGCGGCCGCTGCCCGTGACCAATCACCGATTTGGGCGCCACATTTAAATAGCGGCCGCGACCAATCACCGATCTTGCCGCCACATTTAAACACTGCTGTGCTGATTGGTCGCGGACGCCAGACGCGACCAATCAGCGATTTTGGCGCCAAATTTAAACCCGCTCCGCTAGTTGGTCGCGGATGCCGGCCGCGACTAATCAGCATTACTGGCGCCAAATTTAAACACCGCTCTGCTGATTGATCGCGGTCGCTGGCCGAGATCAATCAGCAGTATTGGCGCCAAATTTAAACACCGCTCTGCTGATTAGTCGCGGTCGCCGTCCGCGACCAATCAGCAATATTGGCGCAAAATTTAAACACCGCTGTGCTGATTGGTCGCGGTCGCCGTCCGCGACCAATCAGCAGTATTGGCGCCAAATTTAAACCCCGCTATGCTGATTGGTCGCGGTTGCCGGCCGCGACCAATCAGCAGTATTGGCGCCAAATTTAAACACCGCTCTGCTGATTGGTCGCGGGCGGCGATTGCGACCAATCAGCATTATTGGCGCCAAATTTAAACCCCGCTCTGCTGATTGGTCGAGACAGCCGGCCGCCACCAATCAGCAATTTTGGCGCCAAATTTAAACCCCGCTCTGCTGATTGGTCGCGGTTGCCGGCCGCGACTAATCAGTATTGTTGGCGCCAAATTGCCGGCCGCGACTAATCAGCATTATTGCCGCCAAATTTAAACACCGCTCTGCTGAATGGTCGTGGCCGTGACCAGTCACCACTATTGGCGCCAAATTTAAACACCGCTTTGCTGATTGGTCGCGACCGGCGGCTGCAACCAATCAGCATTATTGGCGCAAAATTTAAACCCCGCTCTGCTGATTGGTCACGTTCGCTGGCCGCGACCAATCAGCATTATTGGCGCAAAATTTAAACCCCGCCCTGCTGATTAGTCGCGGTTGTTGGCCGCGACCAATCAGCGATTTTGGCGCCAAATTTAAACACCGCTCTGCTGATTGCGCCCGGTCTGCCGCATACATATTCTAGAATACCCGATGCGTTAGAATCAGGCCACCATCTATAAATCTATACTTAACTTCCGATGGCCCCCGCAGTCTTGCTTCGCTCCGTCCTGGCTGCCGGCAGATCGCGGTACACTGAAGGACCTGCTGTCACATGACTATGACGTCAGCGCAGGTCCTTCAGTCCATCGCGAGCTGCCGGCATGGGAGGACGAGCGCAGCGGGGGCCGTCAGAAGGTAAATATAACATTTATTTTATATTTTATTCTTTTTTTTGACAGGTTCTATGGTACCCGGGTCCGGAGGAGAGTCTCCCATCCTCCACACGCGGGTACCATCCGCACATTGAACGCATGTATTCCGCATGTGCTTATCTAGTGAAGCGGAATCCATTTGTTCCAATGCAAGTCAATGGCGGCGAAAAAGCAGCGCTTACGCGAAATAATTGGTAGTGCTGCGTTTTTTTCCGCAATGATAATCCGCAGTGGAAATTTCCGCAGCATGTGCACAGCACATGCGGACTATCATTGGGGAACATGGCAGACCTTCTAACATGCGTTTTTAAGCGTTTCTGCAGCGTTTTTGCCATGCCGAAACGCTTAAAAAACGCATTGTGGGCACACAGCCTTAGGCCATGTGCCCACGCAGCGTTTTTGTAGCATTTTTGCGGCATTTTTACGGCCGCGAAAACGTTTGTAGAACAGTCTGCCATGCAAAGCCATGTGAATTCGGATGTGCTGTGCACATGATGCGCTAATTTGCGCGCCGAATTCGCATTACTTTGCAAAACGCAGCATGACCATTTCTACTGCGATTACGCTGAAGCTTATTCGCGATGCGTGTGGTATCTGGGAGGAAGACGAGACTACAACTCCTCTTCATCCCGGCTACCACGCGGTGAAAAAAAGAAATAAAAAAGTTAAAAACAAACAAAACCTGTATATTCACCTCTCCGGCGGCCCCCGGTCTCCTCCGGTCTGCTGTCTGTACTGTCAGGACCTGCGGTGACGTCGTTTAGTCAGGTGATGGTTGCATGACCGCTGACGTCGGCATCAGGTGATGGTCGCGTGACCATCAGCTGACTAAATGACGTCACCGCAGGTCCTGACCGTACACTGCAGGACGCTGAAGAGAGAAGACGCGGCCGGGAGCAGACCGGAGGAGACCGGAGAGCAGACCGGGGGCCGCCGGAGAGGTGAATATACCGTTGTTTTTTTTTATTTATTAACGTTTTCTTTTTTTTACTATAGATGCTGCATTTAAAGCATCTAAGTTGTTCACACATTATAGATCCATGTCGGTTGCATGGATTTATATTGTGTGATCAACTTGTCAAGCACTTTTCCAAGTGATGCTCAAAATTGCTTGGAAAAGTGCTGGAAAAAACGCATGTGAAAACGCTTCTCTCTGGCAGAAAAAACGCATGTAAATCTGCATCAAATCTGCTAGGTGTGCACACAGCCTTATAGCTGGTTTTGCTCTGAGCTGAGATGTCCGGGCTGAATAATGCTCTGGGAGCAGAACCCATCAGCAGAATCTGTCTGTTTCCTGCCTTGTAGCAGTGGATCCTGGCTATTTAGCTCACAGAGCATTGTCTACACAAGATACAATTGTATCCAATTTTCAGCTGGGAACAGGACTATGGACAAGTTTTGCAGCAACTGCATTTGTGATAGGAAATGTTGATCAATCTAGATTTTCTTCAGTGTTCTTATTCATTGCAGAAAATCTTAAAAAAGCCGAGGAATGTGGGCAACATGGTGGGTCAATGATTAACGCTGTGGGGCTGGGTTCATATAATAGCAAGGACAACATCTGCAAGGAGTTTGTATGTTCTCCCCGTGTTTGTGTGGGTTTCCTCCGGGTTCTCCGGTTTCCTCCCACACTCCAAAGACATACTGATAGGGAATTCATATTGTGAGCCCCAATGGGGACAGTGATGATAATGTCTGTAAGGTGCTACAAAATCTAACGGCGCTATATAAGAGAGTAAAATAAATATATAACTAAATAAAATGAATGTATTAAAAGGCTAAGATTGCAAAGAGCTTGTAAAAACAAGAAACTTTGCAATTTCCTTCTTATTCAAAATCTTCTGTTTTCAAGAAGGAAAAGATTTTTAATTCTGCAGTGTACAGCTCATTGCTATGGTTACTGACCACCTGAGAAGTGGCCGGTCTCCTTGGCAAGAAGCGCTCACTTGCAGACTGGTGGACTTCAGCGCCCCTGTGCCTGTCCCATTCTGCAGAGGCAAAGCCGCCTCTGCCCGCAGAATGCAAGAGGGCACAATTCAGACAAGCGGCTCAGCCAAGCCACCGGCCAGAACTGTAAATCTTCAGCTTCTGATGAGAGGAACACAAGACCACCCCTTTAATAAAGGAGTAGAGCAGAACTCATACAGTGATTAGTGGGGGTCTGACACCTGAAATCCCCAGACATCAGCTACTTCTGCAAGATGATGTACACAGTGTTAAGAGCTGGAATAGCACAGCTCCGCACACTGTGCAATGGCTGGTTTCAGGTACTACAGCTCAGATCACAATCATTTCAATAGGAGCTGCAGTACCAAGATCGGCCACTACACAGTGTACAGCGCTGTGCTGTTTGGTCTCTACGCTGAGTATTTCCAGCTGCTGTCTTATTGGTGAGGGGGCCGTGTGTTGGAACCTCACTGATCTGATATTGATGACCAGGGTCGGACTGCGGTGTCTGGGGCCCACAGGGGAAATTAACTCTAGGGGCCCACCTACAGCAAGATGCAAATATCTGTTATCCGCTCTCGCTGTTATAGTGGAGCATTGACTGGTGGCTCCTGCACATCTACTGGGCGACACTCTAACTGGGATGGACATGTTTGCATTAAAGGGCTTCTTTGGTTAAAACTAGTGTTGAGCGAGTATGTTCTGTTAACCCTTTCGGCGAGTATGCTCGGGCCGAGCTCCAAGTATTTATAGCTCCTCGGTGATATGGTTGAATCGCTCCCGTGTGCATGATTTGCGACTGTTTGACGGTTTTAATACATGTGAGGAATGTGTAAGAAATAGACATTCCTCACATGTATTAACCCCTTAAGCCGCGGAGCATTTTCCGTTTTTGCATTTTCGCTTTTTGTTCCACTTGTTCCCAGAGCCATAGCGTTTTTATTTTTTGGTCAATATGGCCATGTTAGGGCTTATTTTTTGCGGGACGAGTTGTACTTTTCAACGCCATTACTAGTTTTACCATGCCGTGTACGGGAAAACGGGAAAAAAATTCCAAGCGCCGTGAAATTGCAAAAAAAGTGCAATACCACTGAGGTTTTTTTTAATTTTTTTTTACCACGTTCACTGAATGCTAAAACTGACCTGCCATTATTATTCTCCATGTCATTACGAGTTCAAAGACACCAAACATGTATAGGTTATTTTTTATTTAAGTGATGAAAAAAAAATCCAAAGTTTGGTAAAAAAAAAAAAAAAAAAAAAAAAAATGGTGCCATTTTCCGAGACCCGTAGCGTCTCCATTTTTCGGGATCTGGGGCAGGGTGAGGGCTTATTTTTTGTGAACCGAGCTGAAGTTTTTATAGATGCTATTTTGGGGTAGATCCGATGTTTTGATCGTCCATTATTGCATTTTATTGCAATTTTACGGTGACCAAAAAACGTAATTCTGGCGTTTAGAATTTTTTTCTCATTACGCCATTTACCGATCGCATTAATTCTATTTTTATATTGATAGATCAGGCGATTCTGAACGCGGCAATACCAAATATGTGTATGTGGGGTTTATTTTATGATTTTATTTTGAATGGGGCGAAAGGGGGGTGATTTCAACTTTTAAATTTTTTTATTTTTTTTCATATTTTTTAAAACTTTTTTTTTCACTTTTTGCTTGCTTCTGTACTCTACATAGGAGACTTGAAGCAGCAACTGTCCGATCACCTCTGCTACATACAGGGAACCAGCAGATCCCCTGTATGCAGCAGAAATGGTCCTGTCCTATGAGCACCGACCACTAGATGGCGCTCATAGCAATTCCACCCGCGCCTGTTGCGGGCACATGTCAGCTGTAAGAATCAGCTGACATGTGCTTGGTTCAGTGCGGGCTCAGCGCCGGAGCCCTCACTGAACCGGAGGATAACGACATGCGCGTACTAATACGTGACATGTCGTTAAGGGGTTAAAGCTGTCAAACAGTTGCAAATCATGCACACGGGAGCGATTCAACCATATCACCGAGCAGCTGTAAATACTCGGAGCTCGGGCCGAGCATACTCGGACAGAACATACTCGCTCAACACTAGTTAAAACAAGTTATCACCGATCCATGGGCTCTACAGGATAGGTGATCACTTATTGAGCATTTGTGTCCGAACATTGGAAAACGCACCTATCAGAAGAATGGGGAAGTTTTATCCCTGACAGAACACTTATCCCTATTTTAAAATGCTGCGGCAGGTGGGACGTCTGACCGCAGCTCTATTCATTCTCTTAGAGACTTGCAAAAAAGAGCAGCGCTCACAGCCACTGAGAGAATGAATGGATCAGTGGTCGCATCTCACATGCCGCTCCAGTCTAATGGGGAGAAAAGCTCCACATTCTGCCGGTGTGTGCAAGCAGTCAGACCCCCACCAATCAATATTATCACTGATCCTGTGGAGAGGTGATTACTTGTTTTCACCGGAGAACCCCTGTAAGTGCATCTCTGCCGCTCTGGTCCAAGTATTTAATCGCTAAGGCCACGGCCCTACTATCAGTATTCGGTCAGTATCCAGTCAGTATTTTTTCTCAGGAGTGGGAGCCAAAACAGGTGATGAACAATCAGAGAAAAGGTATAATAGAAACAAGTCACCAATTCTGCATTTATCAACCATTCCTGGTTTCGGCAGCCACTCCTGAGAAAAATACTGACCAAATACTGATGGTGGGGCTGTGGCCTAATGGAAAAAAATCTTTTCCTAGTTAAGATCAGCGAGAACAAAATGACCGCCATACACAGCACAGTCCACTATATCAACACCAATAATACCACATACAAAAGGGACAAATATCGCCACACCTTGACTAGATCACATATTACCACTACATAGTGACTGAATAATACCACATACAAGGAACAAATATGGCCAAACTATGACCAGACCATATATTACCACCCCAAGGTGACCAAATACTACAGTACTGATCATGAATACAAAACCACAAAACTAACAACACTGTTATTACCACCAGCGACATTATACACAGGAGCTCTGTATATAGTGCCAGTGTACAGGTAACACAGTGATCACCAGTGACATTATAGACAGGAGCTCTGTATATAGTGTATAGGTAATACAGTGATCACCAGTGACATACACAGGAGCTCTGTATATACTATATACACACGTGGTCAAAATTGTTGGTACCCCTCGTTTAATGAAAGAAAAACCCACAATGGTCACAGAAAAAACTTGAATCTGACAAAAGTAATAATAAATTAAAAATCGATGAAAATGAACAAATGAAAGACAGACATTGCTTTTCAACCCTGCTTCCACAGAATTTAAAAAAAATTAAACTCTTGAAATAGGCCTGGACAGAAATGATGGTACCCCTGAAAATAATGTGACAAAAGGGACATGTTAAATCAAGTTGTGTCCACTAATTAGCATCACAGGTGTCGACAATCTTGTAATCAGTCAGTGGGCCTGTATATAGGGCTACAGATACTCACTGTGCTGTTTGGTGACATGGTGTGTACCACACTCAACATGGACCAAAGGAAGCAAAGGAAAGAGTTGTCTCAGGAGATTAGAAAGAAAATTATAGACAAGCATGTTAAAGGTAAAGGTTATAAGACCATCTCCAAGCAGCTTGATGTTCCTGTAACTACAGTTGCACATATTATTCAGAAATTTAAGATCCATGGGACTGTAGCCAACCTCCCTGGACGTGGCCGCAGGAGGAAAATTGATAACAAATCAAAGAGACAAATAATATGAATGGTAACAAAAGAGCCCAGGAAAACTTCTAAAGAGATTAAAGGTGAACTTCAAGCTCAAGGAACATCAGTGTCAGATCGCACCATCCGTCGTTGTTTGATCTAAAGTGGACTTCATGGGAGACGACCAAGGAGTACACCATTGTTGAAAAAAAATCATAAAAAAGCCAGACTGGAATTTGCCAAACTACATGTTCAAAAGTCACAAAGCTTTTAGGAGAATGCCCTATGGACAGATGAGACAAAAATGGAAGTTTTTGGCAAGGCACATCAGATCTATGTTCACAGATGGAAAAATGAAGCATATCAAGATAAGAACACTGTCCCTACTGTGAAACATGGAGGAGTCTCTTTTATGTTTTGGGGCTGGTCTGCCGCATCTGGCACAGGGTGTCTTGAATCTGTGCAGGGTACAATGAAATCTCAAGACTATCAAGGGATTCTAGAGAGAAATGTGCTGCTCAGTGTCAGAAAGCGTGGTCTCAGTCGCAGGTCATGGGTCTTGCAACAGTATTATGACCCAAAACACACAGCTAAAAACACCCAACAATGGCTAAGAGGAAAACATTGGACTATTCTGAAGTGGCTTCTATGAGCCCTGACCTAAATCCTATTGAGCATCTTTGGAAAGAGCTGAAACATGACGTCTGGAAAAGGCAACCTTCAACCATGAGACAACTGGAGCAGTTTGCTCAAGAGGAGTGGCCAAAATACCTGTGGAGAGGTGCAGAAATCTCATTGACAGTTACAGGAGTCGTTTGATTGCAGTGATTGCCTCAAAAGGTTGTTCAGCAAAATATAAAGTTAAGAAGAACCATCATTTCTGTCCAGGCCTGTTTCATCAGTTTATTTTATTTTTTTTATTCTGTGGAAGCAGAAAAGCAATGTCTGACTTTCATTTGTTCATTTTCATAGATTTTTAATTTATTATTACTTTTGTCAGATTCAAGTTATTTCTGTGACCATTGTGGGTTTTTCTTTCATTAAACGAGGGGTACCAACAGTTTTGACCACGTGTGTAGTGTAAGTGTACATGTGTGTCACCCTGGCCTGGATGCCACAAGTGTAATTAAAGCTGTGTCTGAGAGCAGGGGGGAGGTTCTCTAGTCAGGGGAACATTAGCATGCAATGCCTCCTGTCTCAGGCCAGTAGGGGGAGCAGGCTGCCCCTATAAAAGCTGGTGCTGAGGTCAGAGTTAGAGAGAACCCAGATGACCTGTCTCAGGACTGAGACGTGTCTCAGCAGAGCAGGGACAGACAGTTGCACTGCACCTAAGAGGAAGTGTGGCAGGAGGAGAGCCACAAGCCAGAGACAAGAGGCGAAGCAAGCCTGTCTTGGCAGATAACAGACTTAATCTACCAGACTTTGGTGTCTGAGGCTGGAAGGATTCCACATCCCCCAGCAGAGAACCAGTCCGCAAGGGACTGTATATTCCTTGGCCTAAGAAGCCTGGAGGCCCTGCCACAACAGAAGGGACCAGTAAAGCCATACAAGGCTGGGAGCAGAAAGGAACCCACGTCGCAGGCCATACAGGCGAGAAAACACGGAAAGCTCGGAAACGTGGGCTGTTACCCTATCAGGAGGAGATAGCCAGAAGGAGCGCAGAAAGCACGGTAGGCCTACACCCTCACCCTGACCAGGGCCAATTTCCCCGTTGCTCTCAGACATCCAGGTCCCCTCCTAGCCGGGACTGTTTGTGGGTCAGTTTACCTGTTTAGTAAAGACCCTGGACTGCAACCTGTTGTCTGTGTGCTCCTTGCTCCTCCAGCACTATCAGCACTGGGACTCCCACTACCATCACTCCCAACATCCATTATACTGCCCTGGGGCCGCACTCTTCCCGTGGAGAGTCACACTACCCTAGATGCACACCTCATCAGCCCCAGCGGTCTGCATGCAGCGGCGGTTCCTAATAACCGCAATCCACGGGTGGCGTAGTCGGACATTATCAGCAGAACATAGCAGACTACCATTGGCCTGACCACCCTGAGCCACGGAACCGGGTCGCCACTACTACCCCCATCGTCTCCCTATTGCCCGGATCCGAGTGCCCCACGGCCCAGGGGGCGAGTCAGCTTTGGCGTAGTCGGCAGGATTTCGTGCCTGCAACTACCGGGTACTGCGTGCCTGAAAAAGACTTTTGTAACTTACCTGTGGCAAAGTTTCCCGCCGTCCGGAGTCGTTTCCCGCCATCCGGAGCCGATTCCCGCCATCGGACGCCATCTTGGACCGTTTCCCGCCGTCTTCTGCCGCCTTCCCACCATCCGCAGCTGCTTCCCGCCATCGGACGCCATCTTCAGGACGCCGCGCGGGAAGAAGATGGGCGTGGACGTCAAAACCGCGCGAGATCCGAAGCTCCGCCCCACGCACCGACGCTGCGCAAGGTCCTGGAAGGGAGAGAGAGCGACGCTGACGTCATCAGGACGCGACGCCAGGTCCTCGTCCATAGCAGCAGCAGCGGAGCCGCGGCCTACAGAAGAGGATCGTCGGAAGGTAGGCCACGCGTAACTAGGGGAGGAGGAAGGTGACGGACACAGAGGCGCCCACTACCACCAACGCAGCTGCAGCAGCGGTGATGCCCTTTTCCTTGCCCTACATCCCTGGAGCGGCCTGGCTGCCCAAATACTCAGGGGAGCCCCATGCCCTAACTGACTTCAAGGAAAGGCTATACAGTTTGTTCCACGTTTACCCCCTGACAGAGGAACAGAAGGTCAGCATATTAACAGGGCAGTTAACTGGCGCAGCCCAGCGGGAGGTAAAATCATGGCCCACTGAGGAGAAAAGGACTGTGAAGGGTATTCTGGCCCGGCTCCGGGGTACCTTTGACACACGTACCTCCACTGAGATTAAAATGAGGTTCTATGGATGTAAGCAGCGGGCACAGGACAGCATCAGAGACTATGCCCTAAATCTGCAGGAAGCCTTGAGGGCTATTCAACAAACTGACCCTGGCAGTGTGCAGGAAACGGATAAGCTGCTAACAGAACAATTCATAGAAGGTCTGCTGTCTAGCGCCCACAGGGCCCAACTGCGCCTCATGTTCTTTCAGAACCCCGACCTGACCTTTGCCCAATTTAAGGACAGGGCCATAAGGGTGCTCCGTGAATCTGCAACCAGTAGCGCTATAAACCCTCGGCGCCCTGCTATCACTTACCACCAGGAGGCGGTGCCCTCCTCTATGGACTCCGTGGAGGCTGATGCACAGGCCCTGAACCAAGCCCCGTCGAAAGATCTGCACCACCAAGTCCAGGAGCTGACCAGGAGCGTCGCCGCGTTGACCAGGACCGTCCAGGCGTTGCAAGTGGACCCGTCAAGACCCATCGAGCTGGCTTCAAGTCCGGAGAATGTCCCATGGCGTCGACAGAGGAGGATCCCGTCGTTCCGAGGGAGGCCCACAGACCGCTACGCAGAGGATGGACAGCCCATTTGCCGTCGATGCAACCAGCCCGGACACATTTCCAGGTACTGTAATTTAAACGGGTCCAACCTGGGGCAGAGGGCCAACCCCCAGGCATAAGATCACCAGGCCCTTACAATTGGCGTAATAAGTACGTTGGGGGGCGCCCGGTTTTACCCGTGGTGCTGGACGGTATCCCCATGAGCGCCTTGCTGGATACTGGGTCACAAGTAACCACTATCCCTTATGTACTTTTTAAGCAGTATTGGACTGATGCTGATATCACACGGTATCCAGACGGTAACTTGAGCATCATCGCCAGTAATGGCTTACCCGTGCCGCAGATGGGGTTCAAGGAGATGACCATTAAGATTGGTAAAGTTGAACTACCGGCACAGGGAGTGATTATTGTGGACATTGACCGTCATGAAAGTCACCCTAAAATAACTGTGGGTACTAACGTGATTGAAAATTGTCTTTCAGAGGTAATTGTAATCTTACAACAGGTGGCGGTGAATGCTAGTTCCAGCCAACAGAGAATCCTCAACAAGGAGATAAAGGCCCTGATGAGACGGCAGCAGGTAGAACTGTCTGGTGGTGAGATCGGTAGCGTAAGACTGAGTGACCCATTCCCCATTTCCATGCCTCCCAAAAGTGAAATGATGATCTGGTGTCGGACTGCAATCGGGTTGAGAGGTAGAGACTACCAAGACATGGTAGAACCCGTGTACTCAGACAGCAGGCCCACCATTTTGACAGCCCGGGGGGTGGTTGATGTCCGTCATGGGAGGGTGCCCGTCCGCATCCTCAACATTGGGGAGAGGGAGGTACACTTACCCAGGTACGCTACACTTGCCAAGCTGTTTGTGGTCGAACACAAAGCTATCAGAGCCGTGGAACTTTTGCCTCCATCTCCACAGGCGGAGAGTAATGGCTCCCAGAAACAAAAGGAGGACTGGTGCCAGAAACTCCACGTGGGTGCTGACTCCACTCCCCTGCACCAAAAACAAGGAGTCTACTGGGTGGTACAGGAGTACGAGAGAGTCTTTAGTAAGCACCCGCTAGACTTCGGCAGAGTAAAGGGGATAGAACACCACATCCCCACAGGGAGCCACCCACCGATAAAAGAGAGGCACAGACCTGTACCCCCTGCACATTATCAGAACGCAAGGGGCATGCTAAGAGAGATGAAAGAAGCTGGGGTTATTAGAGACAGCTGTAGCCCCTGGGCAGCCCCCTTGGTTCTGGTCAAAAAGAAAGACGGCACCATGAGAATGTGCGTCGACTATAGACAAATCAACCGTATCACTCACAAAGACGCATATCCGCTGCCTAGAATAGAGGAGTCTTTAGCCGCACTAAAATCAGCTAACTTCTTTTCTTCTTTGGACCTTACTAGCGGGTACTGGCAGGTTCCTGTGGCAGAGGCTGACAAGGAGAAGACCGCCTTCACCACCCCGATGGGACTGAGCGAATTCAACTGCATGCCTTTCGGGCTCTGCAACGCACCAGGGACCTTCCAGCGGCTGATGGAATGCTGTCTAGGGCACCGAAACTTCGAGACGGTCCTCCTTTACCTGGACGACATGATCGTCTATTCGAAGACCTACGAGGACCATCTGAAGCACCTGGCCGAGGTGTTCGAAGCCCTGGCAGGCTATGGGCTGAAGGTGAAACCATCGAAGTGTCACCTGCTGAAACCAAAGGTCCAGTACCTAGGGCACGTGGTAAGCGCGGAAGGAGTGGCCCCCGACCCTGACAAGGTCACGGCAATCAAGAGCTGGCCAAGCCCCTCGAACATCAAAGAGGTGAGACAGTTTCTCGGGTTGGTAGGCTACTACCGAAGATTCATCCCCGGGTTCACCAAGATGGCAGCTCCTATGCAGGACCTCCTGATCGGACAGTCTAAGTCCAGGAGCCAAAAGCCGCCCTTCAAGTGGGATAAACCGGAAGAGGAGTCCTTCCGCCAGCTAAAGATGGCCCTCACAGGGGATGAGATCCTGGCCTACCCTGATTATGGCCAGCCTTTCATTCTCCACACAGATGCCAGTAATGTGGGACTGGGAGCCGTATTGTCCCAAAACCAACAGGGCAGATAACAGGTGATCGCATACGCCAGCCGGAAGCTGAGGCCCACCGAAAGGAACCCGGAGAATTACAGCTCCTTCAAGCTAGAATTCTTGGCGGTGGTGTGGGCCGTGACGGAACGCTTCAAGCATTACCTGGCCTCCGCAAAGTTCACCGTGTACACGGACAACAACCCGTTGACACACCTGGACAATGCAAGACTGGGTGCCCTGGAACAGCGGTGGATGGCCCGTCTCTCCAACTATGACTTCGTGATCAAGTACCGGGCAGGCAAAACCAACGCCAACGCGGACGCCCTATCAAGGATGCCTCACTTACCTGAAGGTGACGAAGACCCAGAAGAGCTGGAGGAGGTAGAACTCCCCGCGTTTCACCGGTATGGAGCCGCTCAACACTCTCACCGCGTGAAGGAGGAGGATCTAACAACTGTGATGATGAATCCCCTACCTCACCACAGCTGGGCCGAGACCCAAGATAGTGACCCTGCAGTCCGCCTGGTGAAAGATCTGCTGACCCGGGAAGACGCCCGCTTAGATCCAGATGCCCCAGAGGAAGCCAAGCAGCTATGGAAGGAGAAGAGCAAGCTGTTCCTCTACGAAGGCAAGTTGTGCAGAAGGATTGTCAACCACCGGACGCACGAGCTGACCTGGCAAGTCGTGGTCCCAAGGAGGGATGCAGCTATGGTCCTGGGGGCTTACCATGACAGAGCGGGACACTTCGGTTGGAAGAAACTGGAGTTCCTACTAAGAGGAAGATTCTTTTGGGTCGGCATGAGAGGAGCTGTAGAAAAATGGTGCAGAGACTGTGGCCCTTGTCACCTAAGGAGGAAGGACCGTGCCAGCCAGAAGACACCCTTGAGGCCCATCGTCACCACGCAGCCTCCTGAGCTGGTAGCTCTGGACCACGTCAAATTGGCTCCCAGCCGGTCAGGATACATCTATGCCCTGACAATCGTGGACCACTATTCCCGTTTTCTAGTGGTGGTCCCGGTAAAGGACTTGACAGCCCAAACAGCGGCCAGAGCCTTCCAGCAATATTTCTGCCGTCCACACGGGTATCCGGAACAGGTCCTGACAGACCAGGGTCCAGCGTTCGAGGCTGAAATCTTCCAGGAGTTCTGCAACCTCTATGGCTGTAAGAAGATTCGTACAACGCCTTACCACCCCCAAACCAACGGGATGTGTGAGAAGATGAACAATATAGTCATTGATCTCCTGAAGACGTTGCCCCTGGAGGAACGCAGCCTGTGGCCAGAAAAACTGCCGGACCTGATAGACCTATACAACAATATCCCGGTGAATGCTACAAACTGCACCCCGGCTTACCTGATGCGAGCTAGACCAGGAAAGCTGCCCGTAGACCTGGAGATGGGAGTCCTAATACCTGAGGACACCTCCCCGGATGCGGACTGGGATACGGAAAGGCAACTGCAGTACAAGAAGGTACAGGAGAGTGTGGAGAAGAGCCTGGCCCAGGTGAGAGAGAAGCAAGAAAGACTCTTCAATCAACACGCCCCTGCTAGTCCCCTAGAACCTGGTGAGCAAGTCCTAAAGCGAAAAAGAAGGCTACATAAGTTGGACGACCAGTGGGAAAGGGAACCCTACACCGTACTGCAGTCTGACCACGACAACCCAAAGGTGTGCGTAATCACCAAGGACGGAGGAGAAACCACTAGTGTCGTCTCCAGAGACCATCTCAAAAGGTGCCCTGAGCAACTCCGTAGTGCAGAAGAGGATCAGAGTGACCTTGAACCCGCAGAGGACAAAGAAGAAATGATCAGCACCGTTCTCGGAGAGTTCCCTCAGTCCTGGACTCGCATAAATGATGCCATAGTGGTACCTGTCCTGCATTTCCTGCAACCGGCACAGCAACAACCAACACCAGAGCCGGAAGGTGAAGAGGAGCAAGCAGTTCCAGAGGCAGAAGAGCCTGTACCAGCAGCCCAGGAGAGTCAACCCTCTGCTGACAGTGAGCCTGCCATGCCTGCGGTAAG
The DNA here is from genome assembly GCF_046119375.1 of Phyllobates terribilis. Classification (NCBI taxonomy): domain Eukaryota; kingdom Metazoa; phylum Chordata; class Amphibia; order Anura; family Dendrobatidae; genus Phyllobates; species Phyllobates terribilis. The sequence continues at coordinate 1,168,650 of NW_027363058.1, read as the reverse complement.
CCAAAGGACCCGCAGACAGCTGCCTGCCCTACCTGTACACCCAGCTGGTAGCTGCACCCCTAACGCTAGTGGGGAAAGCCAAGTCAGTCCACCACCAGACAGTGGGCTACGTAGGTCAACCAGGAGCACAAAGGGACAGATACCCGCTCGCTGGAGAATATAGAGTGTACTAAAATTGTAAATAACCCTGTTGCCAAATGTTGAATTGTTTGCAAAGTTACATGCATGTTTGTTAATACTCTGTTTCAGTTTCTTGCAGCTACCGTAAGGACTCACAGGTTATGGACTTTTTATAACCGGGACCTTGTATGGACTGCGTTCAGAGCCTAACCCAGGAATGAACTAAGACTGTGAAGGACTTGGGGTAGGACAGACCCCCACCTGGTTAAGACTCCCCATTGTGCTGGTGATATGGACACCCGGTCACAGGCCACACTGTGACCTTAAGAACTCAATTTGTGCGTCGTCTGTCTATTAATGTTTTATTGTTATGCATATTGTCTTTGTTTACTGTTTAGTCCCGGAGTACTAAATTTCACTAGGGGGGAATGTGTCACCCTGGCCTGGATGCCACAAGTGTAATTAAAGCTGTGTCTGAGAGCAGGGGGGAGGTTCTCTAGTCAGGGGAACATTAGCATGCAATGCCTCCTGTCTCAGGCCAGTAGGGGGAGCAGGCTGCCCCTATAAAAGCTGGTGCTGGGGGCAGGGTTAGAGAGAACCCAGATGACCTGTCTCAGGACTCAGACGTGTCTCAGCAGAGCAGGGACAGACAGTTGCACTGCACCTAAGAGGAAGTGTGGCAGGAGGAGAGCCACAAGCCAGAGACAAGAGGCGAAGCAAGCCTGTCTTGGCAGATAACAGACTTAATCTACCAGACTTTGGTGTCTGAGGCTGGAAGGATTCCACATCCCCCAGCAGAGAACCAGTCCGCAAGGGACTGTATATTCCTTGGCGTAAGAAGCCTAGAGGCCCTGCCACAACAGAAGGGACCAGTAAAGCCATACAAGGCTGGGAGCAGAAAGGAACCCACGTCGCAGGCCATACAGGCGAGAAAACACGGAAAGCTCGGAAACGTGGGCTGTTACCCTATCAGGAGGAGATAGCCAGAAGGAGTGCAGAAAGCACGGTAGGCCTACACCCTCACCCTGACCAGGGCCAATTTCCCCGTTGCTCTCAGACATCCAGGTCCCCTCCTAGCCGGGACTGTTTGTGGGTCAGTTTACCTGTTTAGTAAAGACCCTGGACTGCAACCTGTTGTCTGTGTGCTCCTTGCTCCTCCAGCACAATCAGCACTGGGACTCCCACTACCATCACTCCCAACATCCATTATACTGCCCTGGGGCCGCACTCTTCCCGTGGAGAGTCACACTACCCTAGCTGCACACCTCATCAGCCCCAGCGGTCTGCATGCAGCGGCGGTTCCTAATAACCGCAATCCATGGGTGGCGTAGTCGGACATTATCAGCAGAACATAGCAGACTACCATTGGCCTGACCACCCTGAGCCACAGAACCGGGTCGCCACTACTACCCCCATCGTCTCCCTATTGCACGGATCCGAGTGCCCCACGGCCCAGGGGGCGAGTCACATGTAATACACTGACTCACCAGTGACGTCTCTAGGTGAAGTCCTTCATCTTCGCTTTTCTTCTTCATCTGGCACAGACGGCCATCACTTCTTCCAGCCAGGAATCATCTCTGCAGAAAATAACACACAGTTATCAATAACTGATCTCTTCTAGGGAATATTCCCACTCCACCCCCCGACTTCTACACTACACCAGTCGAAGAAAAAAAGCGATATAGTGCCGCCCTGCACAGTAACAGGAGCCCGCTTTTGTCCTATCCCATGGAAAACAATTTCCTAAAAAGTAAATTATATTACAGAAGTAATAATGTCTCTAATTGGACTCTAAAATAATAATGTTCTTCACTGGCCACCATAAACTAATAAAGTATGTTCCTCAATCTGTCACCAAACAGTAATTAAGTCCCTTGTTCAGCCTGGCACCCCCATATATCCATCCTGGCCCCCCCTTCCCTGCATATATCCATCCTGACACCCCCCATATATCCCTTCTGGCCCCCATATGTCCAGTGTGACCCCTCCATATATTTATCCTAGCCCACGTGTATCGAGCCTGCCCCCTCCCATATACCCATCCTAGTCCCCCATGTGGCCCTCCTGTTCCCCCCATATATCCATCCTGGCCTCCATGTGTCCAGCCTGCCCCCCCACATATCCATCCTGGCCTCCATGTTTCCAGCCTGCCCCCCCATATATCTGTCCTGGCCTCCATGTGTCCAGCCTGCCCCCTCCCATATATCTGTCCTAAAGCCCCATGTGTCAAGCCTGCCCCCCCATATATCCATCCTGGCCTCCATGTGTCCAACATGCCCCCCCTACATATCCATCCTGGCCTCCATGTGTCCAGCCTGCCCCCCCCCCATTATATCCATCCAGGCCTCCATGTTTCCAGCCTGCCCCCCATATATCCATCCTGGCCTCCATGTGTCCAGCCTGCCCCCTCATATATCCATCCTGCCCTTCCCCCCTGCATATATCCATCCTGACACCCCCCCATATATCCATACTGGCCCCCATATGTCCAGCGTGGCCCCTCCATATATTTATCCTAGCCCACGTGTATCGAGCCTGCCCCCCCACATACCTATCCTAGCCCCCAATGTGTCCAGCCTGCCCCCCACATATCCATCCTGGCCATCATGTGTCCAGCCTGCCCCGCCCCCCATATATCCGGCCCCCCATATATCCATCCCCCTCACATATCCATCCTGGCCTCCATGTGTCCAGCCTGCCCCACCATATAGCCATCCTGCCCACCCTTTCCCATGTGTCCAGCCAGGCTCCCCCTTATGTGTCCAGCCAGGCTCCCCCCCTTGTGTGTCCAGCCAGGGTTCCCCCTTGTGTGTCCAGCCAGGCTCACACCCTTGTGTGTCCAGCCAGTGTTCCCCCTTGTGTGTCCAGCCAGGGTTCCCCCTTTTGTGTCCAGCCAGGGTTCCCTCTTGTGTGTCCAGTCAGGGCTTCCCCTTGTGTGTCCAGCCAGGGCTCCCCCTTGTGGGTCCAGCCAGGGTTCCCCCTTGTGTGTCCATCCAGCTCCCCCCTTGTGTGTCCAGCCAGGGCTCCCCCTTGTGTGTCCAGTCAGGGCTCCCCCTTGTGTGTCCAGCCAGGGCTCCCCCTTGCGTGTCCAGCCAGGGTTCCCTCTTGTGTGTCCAGTCAGGGCTCCCCCTTGTGTGTCCAGTCAGGGCTCCCCCTTGTGTGTCCAGCCAGGGCTTCCCCTTGTGTGTCCAGCCAGGGCTCCCCCTTGTGTGTCCAGCCAGGGCTCCCCCTTGTGTGTCCAGCAAGGCCCCCCTTGTGTGTCCATCCGGGCCCCCCCTTGTGTGTCCAGCCAGGGTCCCCCCTTGTGTGTCTAGCCGGGCCCCCCCTTGTGTGTCCAGCCAGGGGCCCATCCCATTCTGCATCCACTCATATACACACAGACACCTCTTACCTTCCTGCTCTCCCGTGCGGTGTCCTCCTTCTCCGGTGACGTCATACGCCGGCCGGGGAAGGGAGACGCCCAGCTTCAGCTGCTTCACTGGGACGTGTGTCGCGGCGGTTCAGGTAATGAACGCCGCGTGCGCGCGTCCCTGCATACACTGTGCCTGCGCTTTTAAAGGGCCCGTGCCCCTTAAAACTGCAGGTTTTTTTATTTTTTCATTCTCTTCTCCCCCTCTCCTCTGCAGAAGGGTACCCCGCCAGCCCAGTCCCACCCTGTTGATGACTTATCCTAAAATCGGTCATTAATATATAAGTCCTGGACAGTCCCGTTAAGCTTGTTTTACCTAGTTATAAAAGCCCTTTAAGTCCTCATTATAAGGTAAGGTATGAATGGATCTAATTAAATTCTCCAAAGAGAACTATTTATACATTTTAGTCACTGTGAGCTTTCTACAAGATATTGCGGGCAGTATATAGCGAATATACGGACACAGAGCCATTCGCCGGCTCAGATTGCCAATAAGCACCTTGTAAATATGAGACCTTGACATCATAGGTTACTTGGCTTAATATGAAATTGTCCCTCATGTGTACCGCATTGTGGGCAGGGACTATATGTACATCACTGCAGAATATGTTGGCAATAAAAAGTCAACAGAAATGAATATCATGCAGATCCTCACCAGGACTCCAGCAGTGTCACCATCCTGCCACCATACAGCTATAGAAGGACAATAAACCTGCAGGGTTCTCCCCTCAGTTATTTTTCCTTTAATTTTATTATCTGTTTCTTACTCACAGTGAAAGAACAGTCATCAGATATTTTATTGTTCACTTTTTATTTTACAGTCTCAGCTCTGAAGAATAGAACGTCTTATGAATAAATGACAGCTCACTTATTACAGTGGTGGCCAAAAGTATTGGCACCCCTGCAATTCTATCAGATAATACTCAGTTTCTTCCTGAAAATGATTGCAATCACAAATTCTTTGGTATTATTATCTTCATTTAATTTGCTTGCAAGGAAAAAACACAAAAGAGAATGAAGCAAAAATCAAATCATTGATCATTTCACACAAAACTCCAAAAATGGGCCAGACAAAAGTATTGGCACCCTCAGCCTAATACTTGGTTGCACAACCTTTAGCCAAAATAACTGCGAACAGCCACTTCCGGTAACCATCAATGAGTTTCTTACAATGCTCTGCTGGAATTGTAGACCAGTCTTCTTTGGCAAACTGCTCCAGGTCCCTGATATTTGAAGGGTGTCTTCTCCAAACTGCCATTTTGTGATCTCTCCACAGGTGTTCTATGGGATTCAGGTCTGGACTCATTGCTGGCCACCTTAGAAGTCTCCAGTGCTTTCTCTAAAACCATTTTATAGTGCTTTTGGAAGTGTGTTTTGGGTCATTGTCCTGCTGGAAGACCCATGACCTCTAAGGGCGACCCAGCTTTCTCACACTGGGCCCTACATTATGCTGCAAAATTTGTTGGTAGTCTTCAGACTTCATAATGCCATGCACACGGTCAAGCAGTCCAGTGCCAGAGGCAGCAAAGCAACCCCAAAACATCAGGGAACCTCCGCCATGTTTGACTGTAGGGACCATGTTCTTTTCTTTGAATGCCTCTTTTTTTTTCCTGTACACTCTATGTTGATGGTTTTTCCCAAAAAGCTCGACTTTTGTCTCATCTGACCAGAGAACATTCTTCCAAAACATAGTAACATAGTTTGTAAACATAGTTAGTAAAGCCGAATAAAGACTTGCGTCCATCAAGTTCGACCTGTTAGTTCTGTAATTGGTAAAGTTGATCCAGAGGAGGGCAAAAACCCCCAATGATTTGGCCAATCTTCACCTGAGGAAAAATTCCCTCCTGACTCTGAAACCAGCAGTCAGAATAAATCCCTGTATCAACTTACTATTTTATTTTATTTTTAAGTATATGCTGAAATCTGCCTGGTATCTAGAAATGCATCCAGTCCCCGCTTGAACTGGTGTAGTGAATCTGACATCACCGTCTCCTCACTCTGTGAATTCCATATTCTCACTGCTCTTACCGTAAAGAACCCCTCTAGTGACGCTTACCCAATCTGAGTATATTCCATTTATAACCACCCTCTGCCTTCTATCCCTTAGCCAGTTAGCTACCCACTTGCAGACATTTTCCCCCAGCCCCATCATTCTCATTTTGTATACCAACCTATTATGTGGCACGCTATCGAAAGCTTTTGAGAAGTCGAGATACACGACATCCACTGGTTCCCCCTGATCTACTCGAGAGCTAATCTCCTCGTAGAAGTCAATCAGGTTTGTTTGGCAGGAGCGATTCCTCATGAATCCATGTTGGTTCGGGATTAAAAGATTATTAGCATCAAGATGCTCCGTAATTGCCTCTTTAATGAAGCTTTCAAAAATTTTGCCCACAACGGACGTCAGACTCACCGGCCGATAGTTTCCGGCGTCACTTTTCGCTCCCTTTTTGAATATTGGCACTACATTCGCCTGTCGCCAATCAAGTGGCACAGACCCAGTCTCAACAGAGTCCTTAAATATAAGATATAACGGTCTGTCTATCACATTACTTAGTTCCCTTAGTACCCGTGGGTGTATGCCATCAGGTTCTGGTGATTTGTTTATTTTAATGTTACTGAGGCGTTTCTGTACCCCAGCTTGGGTTAGATTTGTCATACTTAGTGGAGGATTAAGCTTGTCACTTCTCATTTCTCCTGTTAGTTTGATTTCCTTTGTGAAAGTTGTTGAAAAAAAATTATTTAATAGATTAGCTTTATCCTCATCTTTCTCTATGATTTTGCCTTCCTCACTTTTTATTGGTCCAATATTATCCGATTTAATCCTTTTACTATTTATATACGTAAAGAACAGTTTGGGATTTGATCTACTTTCCCTAGCAATACGTCTCTCTGTTTCCTCCTTCGCTATTTTTATTTGTTTTTTACAGGTTCTCGTTTTTTCCTTGTAACACATTAGTGCCTCCTTACTGTTTTCCTGTTTTAATCTCTTGAATGCCTCTTTTTTGCTATTTAACGCCCCTTTTACGTTCTTGTTCAACCATATTGGTTTCCTCTTATTTCTGGCCCTTTTATTCCCATACGGTATATACCTCTCGCACTGAGTATTCAGAATTCTTTTGAAGGTTTCCCATTTACTATTCGTATTCCTTTGATTAAGAACTTTGTCCCAGTCAATAAGTTGAAGGCTTTCTTTCAGCTGATCAAACTTCGCCCTCCTAAAGTTTAATGTTTTTGTTGTTCCCTTATTGATAACCCTACTGAAGGGCATTTTGAAGTCGATAATATTATGGTCGCTATTACCTAGGTGCCCCCCTATCTGTACCTCAGTTATTCTATCAGGCCTATTAGTCAATATTAAGTCCAACACGGCCTTCCCTCTCGTTGGTTCCTGCACTAGTTGGGAGAGATAATTATCCTTAATATTTGTCAAGAACCTTTTTCCTTTCTGAGATCTACAGGTTTCTGTTTCCCAGTCAATATCCGGGTAGTTGAAATCCCCCATTACAATCACTTCATTATGTTTTGCTACTTTGTCTATTTGTCCTAATAGCAGATTCTCATTCTCCTCTGCTATATTGGGTGGCTTATAGCAGACCCCCAGTAATATTTTATTATTATTTTTAGTTCCCTCTATCTCTACCCACATGGACTCGACCCCCTCTTTTCCCTCTCCTATATCTTCCCTTAGTCTGGGTTTTAGACATGACTTTACATATAAGCAGACTCCTCCGCCTTTCCCCTGTTTCCGGTCCCTTCTAAATAAACTATAATCTAATAAATTTACCGCCCAGTCGTAGCTATCGTCTAGCCAAGTCTCTGTTATACCTACGATGTCATACCTCTCCTCCCATATAAGCGCCCGCAGCTCATCCGCCTTATTGGTCAGGCTTCTTGCGTTGGTCAGCATGCAAGATAAAACTTTGGGGTTATTTAGCATCCTATTCTTCTCTAACGATCTAACTGTACTATCCCCACCCCCCCTCTCCACCCTCATTATATTCACTTCTCCCCTTCCCCCTTGCTTGCCTCACATCCCACCTATTTCCTTGGTTTCCCCCCCCCCGTCTCTAGTTTAAAAACTCCTCCAACCTATTAGCTATCTTCTTCCCCAGCACCGCTGCACCCTCCCCATTGAGGTGCAGCCCGTCCCTACGGTAGAGCCTGTATCCGACCGCGAAGTCGGCCCAGTTCTCCATGAACCCAAACCCTTCTGCCTTGCACCAACTCTTTAGCCACTTATTCACCTCCCTAACTTCCTGTTGTGGCTCGCTGGATTGGTAGTATTTCTGAGAAAACTACCTTGGAGGTCCTTGCCCTAAGCTTCCTACCTAGGTCCCTGAAATCATTTTTAAGGACCCTCCATCTACCACTCACTTTGTCATTGGTGCCGATGTGGACCATGACCGCTGGGTCTTCGCCAGCCCCACCCAGTAACCTGTCAACCCGATCCGCGATGTGCCGGACTCGAGCGCCAGGGAGGCAGCACACCGTTCGGCGATCCCGGTCTTTGTGACAGATTGCCCTGTCTGTCCCCCTAATAATAGAGTCACCCACTACCAGAACCTGTCTTGCCTGCCCTACACTTCCCCCCTCCCCCTCATTACTGGAGCATACACTCCCCCGGCGGTCAGAGGATCTGTCATGCTCCAATAATGCCGGTTCTGAACCAGCCTTCCTATACTTCTTCCCTCTATCCCTCCTTACTGTTATCCAGCTCCCTGCCTGTTCAGCCTGCACTTCCCCTCTATGCTCCACCCCCAGTATTGATCCATTGAGTGTCTGCTCGGTGAGCAGCAAACTCCGTTCTATGTTGTCGATGCTCCTCAGTACCGCTATCTGAGCACTTAGATCCAGAATTTGGGCTTCCAAGTGCACGATATGCTCACATCTCTCGCAGCAGTATGGATCCTCGAGTGGGTGCTCACGGAATGCATACATTGCGCAAGATGTACACTGCACGGCTCCGTCCAACATGGACGTCATTCTAAATATGGGGATACAGTCAGTATATATATACAAGTACAAAACACAATTATTTATATATAGGTGTATGGACGGGGATCAATTAGGGATGTGCAAGTGTATCAATTAGATATTGGCAGGGGATCAGTTAAGTATGGACGGGGGATCAATTAAGTATCAAGTATGGACGGGGGAATCAGCTAAGTAGGTCAGGTGGATTAATTAAGTAAAAAGTAAAGTAAAGAAAGAATGAAATACAGTCAGCAATTCAGTCCTAAGTCCTCCCTTCCAAACTCCCTGAATCCAAAGTCACTGAAAAACAAGTCACACACTTACTTTCGTTCGCACTTACGCTCCGGACACACGCAGCTCATTCACACTCGCAAACTAAGAGATTTAAAGTGGTTTTTTTTTTTTTTTTTTCCTTTTCCAGCAATGTACCCTTCACCTCAATGCACTTCCAAAGGACTTTATGCCCAACCAGCTGCCCCTTATAAACCCTTAATTATGACCCCTTCCCCTTAATTAACCCCTTGTGTGTAAATCTACACCTCAGGATTTTAGTGCAATGTAGTTAACCTTTAAATACACAGGTAGTAAACTAAGAACTAAAACTGTAGTGAGAAAATAGATTTTAAAAAGCCCAATAAATCTAAACAGGTAGAAAAGCACTCAGCAGATCACAATGCAGCACTCACCGCAATTCACACAGGTATTTTCTGCAGGATTCCCAATACCTCTTCACGCAATTCACACAGGTATTTTCTGCAGGATTCCCAATACCTCTTCACGCAATTCACACAGGTATTTTCTGCAGGATTCCCAATACCTCTTCACGCAATTCACACAGGTATTTTCTGCAGGATTCCCAATACCTCTTCACCTTCACCTCAATGCACTTCCAGTTCTAGGCTTTATCAGGTAAGTTTTGGCAAACTCCAGCCTGGCTTTTTTATGTCTCGGGGTAAGAAGTGGGGTCTTCCTGGGTATCCTACCATACAGTCCCTTTTCATTCAGACGCCGACGGATAGTATGGGTTGACACTGTTGTACCCTCAGACTGCAGGGCAGCTTGAACTTGTTTGGATGTTAGTCGAGGTTCTTTATCCACCATCCGCACAATCTTGCGTTGAAATCTCTCTTCAATTTTTCTTTTCTGTCCACATGTAGGGAGGTTAGCCACAGTGCCATGGGCTTTAAATTTCTTGATGACACTGCGCACGGAAGACACAGGAACATTCAGGTCTTTGGAGACGGACTTGTAGCCTTCAGATTGCTCATGCTTCCTCACAATTTGGTTTCACAAGTCCTCAGACAATTGTTTGGTCTTCTTTCTTTTCTCCATGCTCAATGTGGTACACACAAGGACACAGGACAGAGGTTGAGTCAACTTTAATCCATGTTAACTGGCTGCAAGTGTGATTTAGTTATTGCCAACACCTGTTAGGTGCCACAGGTAAGTTACAGGTGCTGTTAATTACACGAATTAGAGAAGCATCACATGATTTTTCAAACAGTGCCAATACTTTTGTCCATCCCCTTTTTTAGGTTTGATGTGGAATTATATCCAATTTGGCTTTAGGACAATTCTATTTGTGTTTTTTCATTGAAGACAAATTAAATGAAGATAATAATACCAAAGAATTTGTGATTGCAATCATTTTCAGGAAGAAACTGAGTATTATCTGACAGAATTGCCGGGGTGCCAATACTTTTGGCCACCACTGTATTTCATGCGGCAGAAGTTAGCCTCCAGCAATGGAAGAGGGAACCGAGAAAGTGTAGAAAATGCTCTATCATGGCAGCAGTGGTAAGAGACATTGGAAATGCACGATCAAACCTATCATATCATAGGATTATCTATTATCTATCTATCCTTATATACTCTATTTCATATCTATCTATCCATCTATCTATCCATATATGTATCTATCTATCTTTCTATCTATCCATGTATGTGTAGCACCCTGAGGATTCGGCTGCTACAGGGGTATTACGCCTCGACCCAGAGGTGTGGTATTCCACTCCCGGGTAAGGATGGAGTGTGGAACTGAGCTCAGTTAGCTGCATGCACTACACACATCCCATTTCCGAGGAGCAGACCAACGGTACTCCCACTTAGAAATGTGCAGGTACGACCGAGTCTGTTCCTGGCTGGAGTGGGAGGGGGGTGGTACATCCCAGTAGTGTAGGGGCAGATAGGGGGAGCAGCCTGGGTAAAGATAGGAGCTCATTGGGTGCTGGTCACCTGAGCTCACACATAGAGGGAGTATATAAGGTGGGCACCATCTAAGATCAGGGTCAGTCAGCCACGGTCAGTCAGCCACAGACAGTCAGTCTGTGAGTCTTTGCAGAGGAAGAGAGCAGAAGAGCAGAGCAGCCCCAGCCCAAGAGAGAGAGGAGAAAGAAAGACCCAGAGGGGGAGAAAGAAGGAACTCTGAGAGCCCAAATACAACCACAGGGTGAAGAGTTGGCAACAGGGTACCGGATCCCAAACTGGTGGGGGCTACAACATACCTCAGCCAGAGACCGGAGGCCGTGGGCAGCATCTGCCACGGCCACCCACCATATCCACCCGGAAGGCAGACCACGCATAGGGTCAGGGAACCCAGAGGCAAGGGTTCGCCAACAAGAGGCCCGAGGGAGCCGGACATAGGTGGATCCCTGGTGGGGAAGGCCAGAGACGAGGACAGGACAGAACGGGAGCTCAGAACCACGCTCCAGAACTACTTGGGGGTTGGCCGAGTCCAGGACCTGGTGGACGCAGCACGGCTCGGGTGGTCACTCAAGGCCGGAGTGACCGGAACATCTGCAGTAAGTAAAGAACCCTGAACTGCACAACCCGACTCTGTCTCTGATTACCATCCTCCCTGCACCTCCACAACCACCATCCTCTGCACCTGACCCCCTGAGGCTATACCCCTCCCGTTGGGGGTTATACTACCTAAGCTGCACCAACACCATCAGCCTCAGCGGACCCTGCTGCAGCGGCGGCCGAAGTGACCGCAATTCAACGGGTGGCATAGTCGACATAAAGAACTTTAGTAACATCAGTAAGGACTGCCACACACTGAGCTTGACACCCTGGGCACGGACCGGGTCACAGCCACTCGGAGACTACAACCCCCATCTGATCCGGCTCCGGGTATTCCCCCAAAGAATATGGCCCAGGGGGTGCGTCAACTTTGGCGTAGTCGGCAGGATAACGTGCCCGCAATACCCGGGTACTGCGTGCCTGAAGAAAAGAACAAGTTTACCTCAAAAAGAAGTCTCCTGCCGGTTCCGGAGGGTCCCCGCCATCGGACTCCATCACAGATCGATTCCCGCCGGTTGTCCGCCATTAACAGCTTTTTCCCGCCATCTGCAGAGTTTCCCGCCACTGGGAGACGATTCCCGCCATTTCCGAAGATTTCCCGCCTTGGGGGAGCGGACGCCATTATGGGCGTGCCAGAGGGTGGCAAGAGGCCACCTCCCATCGTGGGCCAGGACCGAAAATGGCGCCAAAAGTGGAAACCGCCCCCACCAACAGAGACTGTGATGCTAGAGGTGTCTGTCAGCGTGAAAGAACTGCCCCTGGAGCTGACAATCACCAAGTGGCCCCGGGACCGCCCTCGAAGTGGGAGGACTGAGAACAAGAGAGCAAAGATGGGTGTCGCCTGGAGCAGTCTGGAGAGAGTGCACCCGGAGACAAGAAGCCTGGAGCAGAGTCCAGAAAGAGCCTACCCGGAGATGGAGGGAGAGCCAGGCAGCACCGACCCAGTGGTCAGGAGCCTGATGCGGGCCGCCACTCCAGGCAGCACCGACCCAGTGGTCAGGAGCCTGTTGCCGGTCGCCACTCCAGAAGGCCTGCTGGAGACAACGGGAGGAGAGCAGAGCAGCACCGACCCGTTGGTCAGGAGCCTGCTAGAAGCAACGACCCCACTAGGCTTAGTGGAGGTCTTGGCACAGCTCCCCCGAGATCGGGAGTGTGCACAGACTGCGCTGGAGGGCCTCGCACGGAGGATGGCCCGGGTGCAACGAGAGACGTTGGCGGAGTGGAGCCGAGAGATGGCCCAGCGGACCGAGACTCGTCAGCGGAGCACGCCACCCGAGACGAGGAGACAGACCGCCTCTGAGGATGGCGCAGGAGGACTGAAGGCCGGAGATGGCGCCGAGAAGGGAGCCGAACGAAAGGAGGCAGGTAAAGGGGACGTCTCTACCCCAAACCGGGAAACCGCGTACCTGCCCCAGCTCCCCGTCGCAGAGCCCGAAGTATCCCCTGCCGTGCCCGTAACCGCAACGTCACCGCCACAGACTAGGCCTCAACCGGAAGCCGCAGCCGCGACCCCTGTGACGTCACACGCCTCGACCCCGAGCGTGACCAAGCAGGAAGTACCACCAGCCTGGTCGCAAGGCCTAGTACCCCCGGGCGCCGCAATACCAACAGCGCCCCCTACCTCCGCGGAGCCACCGGCCTGGTCGCAGGGCCAAGTAGCCCAGGGCGCCGCCGTCCTTACGGTGCCCTTCACTTTCCAGGTGCCCCAGGCCTGGCCGCAAGGCCTGGGCAACCCGGGCGCCACCACCACCGCGCCCATAAAACCAAGAGTGCCGCATCTGGGAGAAGATCTGTTCGCCCAACACACATGGCCGGACGGGCAGCCCTTTGTCTGGCCCAGGGAGTACTACGAACAAGAGCTCCAAAAGAGGGCAAGGCCCATGTGTGAGCCCCTGATCCCGGCTCCGAAGCCCGTAAAAAGGACCTCGCCCCCGCTAGAGGAGGCACAGTTTGAGTGGGACCCCACCGGAGAAGATCTCATGGGGTTCACTCAGGAGACCCGGGCAGCTGCAGCGGAGCGTGCAGAGTGCTGCCGGCAACAGCTCGAGGTCTTTGAGAGGGAGCGGAGAGAGAGGCGGGTCCGGGAACAACAAGCCCAAATAAAGAGCGCGGAGCAGAAGAGCCGGGCCAGGAGGAGTCCCCGTGCAGCTCATGGTCCCCCTTCCACCGGGACTGTGATCAAGTTTAATAGGCAGCACGGGTGGGGCTTCATCCGAGATCACCGCACCCCAGGCGACGTCTTCGTGACAAGAAGAGACGTTGAGTCCCACCTACCGGAGGGCCACAGAGGTCGTGACCTTTATATAGGGGACGAGGTCACCTTCACCCGGCACAAGTGTGCCAAAGGACCCTACGCCCTCCATGTGCATCGCCTGACGGAGGAGGAGCTGCGGTGTGAGGAGGAGCAAGAGGACCCGGACGGGTCTGAAGCTAAAGTTAATCACAAAGAAAGAGCAGGAGGACGTCGTCGTTGAGTACAGCAGAGTAGAAGCTGTATATAGTTGCCCGTCGGGGCACAGTGAACTGTTGCTGCTATTATAGTCCCCGTTGGGACCAGCGAATTGAACTGTTACCCGTATTTCCCTTAACCCCACTGACCAAGGACTGAGAGCGGTCATCCCTTTCCTAATACCTGGCCGAGGACTGAGAGCGGCCATACCTTCCCTTTGTATATAGTTGCGCTTCCTAAAGCGCCCCCTACCGGTTTTATAGAAGAACTGATTTTTCTTCAAGAGACTGTCGCACTTTACCCGGTCACAAGTTGCACAGTGACCGGAGGTACCAGAAGACAAGAATGTTTCTAATGAAAAGTTTTTATGAAAAGTTTTATATGATGTTTTATTATGTTGTTTATGCAAAAATTGTATGTTTTGGTGTTTTATCTCTTACAGCCCGAGGACGTGCTGTGGTTTACCAGGGGGAATGTAGCACCCTGAGGATTCGGCTGCTACAGGGGTATTACGCCTCGACCCAGAGGTGTGGTATTCCACTCCCGGGTAAGGATGGAGTGTGGAACTGAGCTCAGTTAGCTGCATGCACTACACACATCCCATTTCCGAGGAGCAGACCAACGGTACTCCCACTTAGAAATGTGCAGGTACGACCGAGTCTGTTCCTGGCTGGAGTGGGAGGGGGGTGGTACATCCCAGTAGTGTAGGGGCAGATAGGGGGAGCAGCCTGGGTAAAGATAGGAGCTCATTGGGTGCTGGTCACCTGAGCTCACACATAGAGGGAGTATATAAGGTGGGCACCATCTAAGATCAGGGTCAGTCAGCCACGGTCAGTCAGCCACAGACAGTCAGTCTGTGAGTCTTTGCAGAGGAAGAGAGCAGAAGAGCAGAGCAGCCCCAGCCCAAGAGAGAGAGAGGAGAAAGAAAGACCCAGAGGGGGAGAAAGAAAGAACTCTGAGAGCCCAAACTAAATCAAAGGGTGAAGAGTTGGCAACAGGGTACCGGATCCCAAGCTGGCAGAGGCTACAGCACACCTTAGCCAGGAACCGGAGGCCGTGGGCAGAATCTGCCACGGCCACCCACTATATCCACCCGGAAGGCAGACCACGCATAGGGTCAGGGAACCCAGAGGCAAGGGTTCGCCAACAAGAGGCCCGAGGGAGCCGGACATAGGTGGATCCCTGGTGGGGAAGGCCAGAGACGAGGACAGGACAGAAAGGGAGCTCAGAACCACGCTCCAGAACTACTTGGGGGTTGGCCGAGTCCAGGACCTGGTGGACGCAGCACGGCTCGGGTGGTCACTCAAGGCCGGAGTGACCGGTACAAGAACAGCAGTAAGTAAAGAACCCTGAACTGCACAACCCGACTCTGACTCTCATTACCATCTTCCCTGCACTTCCACAACCACCATCCTCTGCACCTGACCCCCTGAGGCTATACCCTTCCCGTTGGGGGTTATACCACCTAAGCTGCACAAACACCATCAGCCTCAGCGGACCCTGCTGCAGCGGCGGCCGTAGTGACCGCAATTCAACGGGTGGCGTAGTCGACATAAAGAACTTTAGTAACATCAGTAAGGACTGCCACACACTGAGCTTGACACCCTGGGCACGGACCGGGTCACAGCCACTCGGAGACTACAACCCCCATCTGATCCGGCTCCGGGTATCCCCAACAACACTGGCCCAGGGGGCGCGTCATATGATGGATGGATAGATAGATGGATAGATGAATAAATAGATGGATAGATAGATCAATAGATAGATAAATAGATAGATAGATAGTGTAGGGATTTGTACTCACTGAGCCGCGTTGGAGGTAGGCACAGGTTCACACAGTGATGCAGTCCACGGGTTCAAACAAACTGGTGGCTTATTTTAGTGTCCATACACCAGTTAAGAAACAAAAGTTACAGCCTTTTCCTGGCACAAAAAGGAATAACAGAACAAAGCTCAAAATAACAAGTCCATGCAGCACGGCTTCAGCCGTTTAAACAAGGTGCTTTTCTCTGCCTCCTGCAGAGTCTAAGAAGCACCTGCAAGGTCTGCTCACCTTGCCCAGCAAACACAGACAGACAGAGACAGGCGCAGCTGTCTTAAATTAGCCTTCCAAGACCTGGACTGGAGGTAAGTGAGCAGCTGTTCCCCCCCAGCTCTTTCAGCTGCTCATAAAACCCGGCCCTGTAATCCGGACCCATTAAATTCCTCTCAGCACTATGTGTGCTGGAGCCTGCTTCTCCGGATCCTACATCACCGAAGCATGGCACTTCGAGGACACATACCTCCCGTCCACGATCTGTCCGGCAGCAACCTTACATACACCCCCCCTCTGTCCAAATCCGTAGGGCTTGGCACCTTCTGTCACCATACAATAAATCCTTGACAAGGCAGCGGCATTCCCATGTTGTTTCCCAGGCCTATGGTCTACCCGGAAACTAAAATCTTGTAGAGCCAGGAACCACCTAGTCACTCTGGCATTGTTTCCCTTCTTTTCTCGCATCCACCTCAATGGGGCATGGTCTGACACTAACCTGAACCTTCTACCTAATAGGTAATACCTCAGAGTGTCTAACGCCCACTTAATGGCCAAACATTCTTTTTCTACAATGGAGTAGTCCTTCTCACAAGCGGAGAGCTTCAGACTGAGGTATTTTACAGGGTGTTCTTCTCCGTTAATCTCCTGGGACAAGACTGCTCCCAGCCCGACATCCGATGCATCCATCTGGACCACAAACTCCTTGGAGAAGCTGGGTGCCACCAAGACTGGTTGTTTACAGAGGACCAGTTTCAATTCCTGGCAGGTCGCTTCTGCTTCCGGGGACCACTTGGCCATAGCTGACTTCATCCCTTTCAGAAGATCCATCAGTGGGGCTGCTATCAGGGCAAAGTTAGGGACAAATCTTCGATAGTAGCCCACAATGCCTAGAAACGCCCTGACCTGCTTCTTCGAGAGGGGCTGTGGCCAGTTCAAGATCGCCTCGACCTTATTTATTTGTGGTTTTATTTCCCCTCTACCAACCACGTACCCTAGGTACTTGGCTTCCTCCATCCCCATGGCACATTTCTTCGGGTTGATAGTAAAGCCCGCCTTCCTTAGGGCATCAAGTATGGCTTGAACTTTGTCCAGATGACTTTCCCAGTCCTGGCTAAATATGACGATAGCATCTAGGTAGGCCGCTGCATACTGTTTGTGGGGTGCTAAGATCCGGTCCATGGCTCTCTGGAAGGTGGCCGGAGCTCCCTTCAACCCAAACGGCATCCTGACGTATTGGCGTCGAGAAGGCTGTCTTCTCCTTAGCCTCTTTGGACAGGGGAATTTGCCAATATCCTTTGGTGAGGTCCAGAGTGGTGATGTACCGAGCGGGTCCTAGCCTTTCGATAAGCTCATCTACCCTAAGCATTGGGTAGGCGTCGAACTTTGAGACCTCCTTCAGCTTCCTATAGTCGTTGCAAAACCGCCATTCCCCATCTAGTTTCGGCACTAAGACTATAGGACTGGACCATCCACTTTTGGACTCTTCAATGACTCCCAGGTTTAGCATCCGCCTTACTTCTTTAGAGATCACCTCTCTGCGGGCTTCGGGGATCCGGTATGGTTTTAGATTGACGCGAACATGAGGCTCTGTGAGAACCTCATGCTCTATGACCTGAGTGAGTCCTGGCAACTCGGAAACATGTCTTTATTTCGCTGTAACAACTCTTTGAACTGTTGCTTTTGGGCATGTGACAGTGACTCTGCCACCTTGACCTCTTTCACATCGGCCTCAGCCTCAGCCACTAAACAGGGAGCTTCCGCAGGCTCTCTATCTTGCCATGGCTTAATCAAGTTAACATGGTAAATTTGGTAGGGCTTCCTCTTCCCTGGTTGGTGGATCTTAAAGTTGACTTCCCCCACTTTCTCTACCACCTCATAGGGGCCCTGCCACTTGGCCATGAACTTGCTCTCCACTGTGGGACTAGCACAAGCACTCGATCTCCTGGGTTGAACGATCTCACCCTGGCCGACCTATTATACACCCTGGACTGTGCCTCTTGTGCCTTGAGGAGGTGCTCCCTCACAATGGGCATCACATGGGCAATCCTCTCTTGCATCTGGGCAACGTGCTCCACCACTCTCCTATAGGGAGTGGTCTCAGCTTCCCAGGACTCTTTCTCCACCTCCAGGAGTCCTGAGGGTGTCGTCCATAGAGTGGTTCAAATGGGGAGAAACCTGTGGAAGCTTTGGGAACTTCCCTCATGGCGAACAACATATAGTCCCAGTCTCGGCCATCCTTTTCCACTGCTTTCCTCAACATTGCTTTCAAGGTTTTGTTAAACCTCTCTACCAGTCCGTCCGTCTGGGGAGAGTACACGGAGGTTCTCAGTTGTGCAATCTGCAGTGTCTTGCACAATTCTCTCATGACCTTCGACATAAATGGAGTTCCTTGGTCTGTTAGGATCTCGTTAGGCAACCCGGTTCTTGAAAACATGTGGACTAACTCCCGGGCTATACACCTGGTGGAGGAGTTTCGTAGTGGTACGGCCTCCAGATACCATGTAGCATAATCTAATACCACCAGGATATACTGATGCCCTTGGGCGGACTTGACCAGAGGCCCCACTAGATCCATTGCTATGCGTTCGAATGGAACCTCGATGACTGGTAGTGGCACTAGGGGACTGCGGAAGTGGGCCACTGGGGAGGTTATCTGGCATGTGGGGCAGGAACGACAATAACTCTATATTTCTCTATAGCAACCTGGCCAGTAGAATCTTTGGAGGATCCGTTCTTGAATCTTGTCTTCACCCAGGTGACCACCCAACACATGAGAATGAGCCATGTCTAACACCCTGCGTCTATAGGGCCCTGGCACCAGCAACTGTTCTATTACCTCACCCCTTGGCTTGGTTATTCTGTACAGCAAATCCCCATTCACAGCAAAATGAGGGAACCGAGTGTCAGCCCCCGGTTCCTGAGGCACCCCATTTAACACAGTAACATTTTCAAAGGCCCCTTTCAGAGTTAAATCCCTGAGTTGGGCAGTTCCAAAGTTTCCCTCGGACACCTCCAGCTCAGGGATATTGGACTCAGGGGATGCTACTTCATCCTCATTGCCCACCAGCACACACATGGGAAACTCATCTACTATGTTCTGCGGGTAAGTTTCCTTAGGGGCGATCTGGCTGTCGTCCAAGCAACCAGGTGTCCCCGCTTTCCCCCACATTTCCCAGAATAATGCAAAGTAACGTCCAATTATTATGGGATGCAATAGGTCCTTAACGACCGCCACTTCATGAGATGTGGTGCCACAGTCTGTGTTTACATCCACCTGGGCCACAGGATAGTTCTTAGCGTCCCCATGGATACACCGGACATCCACCACCTTCCCAGAAACCAGCCGATGAGGGAGTGTGGCCCTTATCAGGGTCACCAAACTTCCTGAGACCAATAGTCCAGAGACTTGTGCCCCGTTAACTGACACTGAGCATGCCTGAGGGCCCTCGCCATGTTGACGAACCACGCTGCAGGCGGGGTAGGCAAAATAAGAGCAACGCCGGCCCATGTTACAGTCCATTGGTTCAGAGGTTATGGGACACCGGGAGGCAATATGGCCAGGGGTATGACATCTCCAACACACTATATTATGGGGTGGGACCTTGGGCAGCAACTCAGACCCCTCCTGAACTCTAGGATGCCCCCCAGGTGTGGCGCTAGCTCGCTTCTTTTGGGTGTCCGCCACCTTTTGGGAACCCCAGTATTGAGAGGCTACGACCCCTTGTTTTCCCAACGGACTCTCAACTGCCTGGTATCTTTCCACCAACCCCACCAAGTCATCAGCATTATAGGGATCTCCCTGGGCAACTCAGGATTTTACCGACTTCGGGAGAGAGTGTATAAACCTGTCTATAACGACCTCTATCTCATATCATAGGACTATCTATCATCTATCTATTATCTATATGACGCGCCCCCTGGGCCATGGGGCACCCGGGACCGGACTTCAGGGCAATGCTGGGAGTAGTAGTGGCGACCCGGTCCCGTGGCTCAGGGTGGCCAGACCAATATTGTGGCAGTCTCTGTATCAGTATAATGCAATGTCCGACTACGCCACCCGTGGATTGCGGTCAATAAGAACCGCCGCTGCTGAGCAGACCTCTGAGGCTGATGTTGTGAGGGCAGCAGAGTGTAGTATAACTCCCCACGGGAGGAGTATAGCCTCAGGCTAGTGAGTGTGGATGATAGGAGTGATGGTGCACGAGCGCAGCAGGAACGACTCAGAGGCTTTGCAGTGCAGTTCAGGGTCTTTACTGATGGTGATAAGGCAGACCCTCCCGGGAGTACTGGCTAGCATAAGAGGCCTGGTCAGTCTGTGAGCAAACTGGAGTTCCCCTGGCCAGGTGGAGTTGTAGGCCTCCCTGACTATCTGCACTCTTCCTGGCTACCTTGCTGTAAGCGAGTGGAAGTAGCCCACGTCCCTGAGTGTTCCGTGTGGTGCTCACCTGTATGGCTGGTGACTTGGGGCCTTCTGATAGCCCCCGCTCCTCGATTGCAGTGCTGGTCCCTTGCTCGTGACTGAGCCTCCGGGCTTCTATGGCCAGAGGACTTGAAATCCCCTGCCGGCGGGTTTCTGCTGCTGGGTATATATAAGTCCCCGCAACCTCGGACTCCTGTGTCCGGTTCTCAGAGTCTTCTGCCAGGACGAACTCCGCTTAGCTCAAGTCCCTGGTCTTCAGCTCCTGCTCCTACAGAGCTCCTCGCTGTTACTTTCCCTGTGTCTGGAACTAACTCCAGGCTCTGACTTCACTAACCCCGCCCCAGATCCAGTTTATATAGGGCAGGTTCCTCCCCTATCTGGTCTGGGACAGGAGGTGTTGCATGTTTAAGGGCTCCGAACCAGGAAACCTCCCACTTGCTCTCAGACATAATATTTCTATTACAGTGGTAACCAGACCCTGGGGTGCCACATATCCATCTATCTATCTCATATCTATCTATCTATCAATCTCATATCTATCTATCTTCTCCACTTTTTATCTGGTCTCAGGTATGACTTTCATATTACCCACGACTGTTACTTGCCACAGGTGAGTTTTAACGAGCATCACATGCTTGAAGCAAAGTTGTTTTTCCACAATTTTGGAAAAGTGCCAACAATTTTGTCCGGCCCATTTTTGGAGTTTTGTGTGAAATTATGTCCAATTTGCCTTTTTTTCCCATTTTTTTGTGCTGTTTCAATACACACAAAGGAAATAAATATTATAACAAATGTATAACAAAACATGTGTAATTGTAATAATTTTCTGGGAGAAATACTTCACTTTCTGGAACAATCTCAAGGTTGCTAAACACTTCCGGCCATGACTGTGTGTATATATGGGCCCTCAATAAACCATCCCTCTCAACGAAAAGGCCACAGCAAGGGTCAGGAATCGGTGGCCTTCCCTCTCCGAATCTTAGGGAGAGACGGTTGTGCTTCCAGCATCCACCTAGGCTGCCACCCCAGTGGAACTAATAGCAGGGTTGCCAACTGTCCAGAAATTCTTGGACAGTCCATAAAAATAGGGCACTTTTTTCCCTGTCCGTAAAAAAAAATGTGATGCGTCCATAATCTTTCTGAAGCTGGAGAGACTTGTTCAGATGGAGGGAGATGTAGGGGCATCATATTGTGTATAGGGAGATGTAGGGGCATCATATTGTGTATAGGTATCATATTGTGTATCTGCATGTGTGGGGACATCATACGGTGTATATGGAGCTGTGAGCACATCATACTGTATTTAGGGAACAATGAGGGAATCATACTGTATACAAGGAGCTGTGGAAACATAATGCTGTGTAAAGGGTCTGTGGGGTCATCATCTAATATACAGTACAGACCAAAAGTTTGGACACACCTTCTCATTTAAAGATTTTTCTGTATTTTCATGACTATGAAAATTGTACATTCACACTGAAGGCATCAAAACTATGAATTAACACATGTGGAATTATATACTTAACAAAAAAGTGTGAAACAACTGAAAATATGTCTTATATTCTAGGTTCTTCAAAGAAGCCACCTTTTGCTTTGATGACTGCTTTGCACACTCTTGGCATTCTCTTGATGAGCTTCAAGAGGTAGTCACCGGAAATGGTTTTCACTTCACAGGTGTGCCCTGTCAGGTTTAATAAGTGGGAGTTCTTGCCTTATAAATGGGGTTCTGATCATCAGCTGTGTTGTGCAGAAGTCTGGTGGATACACAGCTGATAGTCCTACTAAATAGACTGTTAGAATTTGTATTATGGCAAGAAAAAAGCAGCTAAGTAAAGAAAAATGAGTGGCCATCATTACTTTAAGAAATGAAGGTCAGTCAATGCAAAAAATTGGTAAAACTTTGAAAGTGTCCCCAAGTGCAGATGCAAAAACCATCAAGCTCTGCAAGAAACTGGCTCACATGAGGACTGCCCCAGGAAAGGAAGACCAAGAGTCACCTCTGCTTCTGAGGATAAGTTTATCCGAGTCACCAGCCTCAGAAATCGCAGGTTAACAGCAGCTCAGATTAGAGACCAGGTCAATGCCACACAGAGTTCTAGCAGCAGACACATCTCTTCAACAACTGTTAAGAGGAGACTTTGTGCAGCAGGCCTTCATGGTAAAATAGCTGCTAGGAAACCACTGCTAAGGACAGGCAACAAGCAGAAGAGACTTATTTGGGCTAAAGAACACAAGGAATTGACATTAGACCAGTGGAAATCTGTGCTTTGGTCTGATGAGTCTAAATTTGAGATCTTTGGTTCCAACCACCGTGTCTTTGTGCGATGCAGAAAAGGTGAACGGATGGACTCTACATGTCTGGTTCCCACCGAGAAGCATGGAGGAGGAGGTGTGATGGTGTGGGGGTGCTTTGCTGGTGACACTGTTGGGGATTTATTCAAAATTGAAGGCATACTGAACCAGCATGGCTACAACAGCATCTTGCAGCGGCATGCTATTCCATCCGGTTTGCGTTTAGTTGGACCATCATTTATTTTTCAACAGGACAATGACCCCAAACACACCTCCAGGCTTTGTAAGGGCTATTTGACCAAGAAGGAGAATGATGGGGTGCTACGCCAGATGACCTGGCCTCCACAGTCACCAGACCTGAACCCAATCGAGATGATTTGGGGTGAGCTGGACCGCAGAGTGAAGGCAAAAGGGCCAACAAGTGCTAAGCATCTCTAGGAACTCCTTCAAGATTGTTGGAAGACCATTTCCATTGACTACCTCTTGAAGCTCATCAAGAGAATGCCAAGAGTGTGCAAAGCAGTCATCAAAGCAAAAGGTGGCTACTTTGAAGAACCTAGAATATAAGACATATTTTCAGTTGTTTCACACTTTTTTGTTAAGTATATAATTCCACATGTGTTAATTCATAGTTTTGATGCCTTCAGTGTGAATGTACAATTTTCATAGTCATGAAAATACAGAAAAATCTTGAAATGAGAAGGTGTGTCCAAACTTTTGGTCTGTACTGTATATAATCGTCTTATCCCGTCTGTCTGTCTGTCCTTCTGTCCAGGAAATCCTGCGTCGCTGATTGGTCCAGCCGCGGCCAATCAGCGACGCGGGATTTCAGAAAAAGATGGCGGCCGTTAGCAGCTCATCTGCCGCACGGAGGTCAGCGGCGATGCAGCCGGGAGATGACCGGCGCTAGCCGCTCATCTCCCGGCTGCTCGCAGCAGAAGTACCGCGACCGGCGGCGCTGCTGACCTCCATGCGGCTACCGTTGGGAGATCAATGGCTAGGGCCGCTGATCTTCCGACGGCAAGTGTGAAGCGAGGACCGGGGAGCGGCGCCGCCAGTCGGGATACTTCGGCTGTGAGCAGCCGGCCATCTCCCGGTTCCTTGCAGCGGAAGTACCCGCACAGGTAGCGTCGCTGCCCGGTCCTCAGTAATACGATTCGCTGATTGGTCGGAATCAGCGATATTGGCGCCGCGACCAATCAGCGATACTGGCGCCAAATTTAAACACCGCTCTGCTGATTGGTCGTGGCCGGCGGCCGCGACCAATCAGCGATTTTGGCGCCACATTTAAACACCACTCTGTTGATTGCGCCTGGTCGGCCGCATACAGATTCTAGAATACCCGATGCGTTAGAATCGGGACACCATCTAGTACTGTATATAAAGAGCTGTGGGAGCCATCACACTATATATAGAGACCTGTGAAAAGCTTATGTGTTGATCCAGAGGAAGTCAAAAAAAACCATGAGGCAGATGCTGCTTGCCCAAAATTAGGGGAAAAATTCCTTCCCGACTCCACATATGGCAATCAGACTAGTTGCTTGGATCAACGTCCCATAACAAAATCTAGTATGAATAACCTGTAATGTTATTCAAGAAAGTCACACAGGACCTCCTTGAACTTTTTTTTAGAGAATTAAGTATTACAAGGTCATGTGGTAGAGAGTTCCATAACTCACACAATAAAACATTGCCATCTAACTTCCTTTAGACAAAGCGAATTAGGAGCTTGATGCTAGAGTAGTTGAATTAAAACTGAAAAAAATTATTAACACAGCAAAAAAAGAGGAACAGTATTTATTCACCTGCCCAGGTCTCAAAACTAATGCACTAATCAGGATGAAGCAAACCATATAATAAAGGCAGGGGCAGCACAGGTGCAAAATACTGATGAGACAACCAACTCATAACCTACCAATTCTTGGAGGGGGTCATTGCTTAGTATTAAAACTGCACACAAAAAAATGGCTTGTATAGGTCACTGGTCACACACAGATTGTTAGGGGAATGGTTGCAAACAACTTTATTAAATAATGGAAAGCAAACGAACCCGGGGTCCGTG
Organism: Phyllobates terribilis; assembly: GCF_046119375.1. Classification (NCBI taxonomy): domain Eukaryota; kingdom Metazoa; phylum Chordata; class Amphibia; order Anura; family Dendrobatidae; genus Phyllobates; species Phyllobates terribilis. Next base: position 1,144,084 of record NW_027363058.1, on the reverse strand, counting down.
ATGCAGCCTGGAGGACTGCGGACGAACACCTTCCGGGTAAGAAGGTAAAACAACCAACTGAAATAACAATCCCCCCCGTGTTACTGCACACCGGAACGGGAATAGGGATTCGCACTATCTCCGTTAACTGCACGAGAGATGTGCGACAAATAATGGAGCCGTAGCCCTGTTAACTGCACAGAGGCTACGCAGCAGGCGCTGAGATGCGTGTGTGATTCACGCCGGCTTATACGTGCTCCCAGCCGGCGTGCTACCGGACTGAGGAGTATCTCTCCACGTGGCTAACAGGCGGTGCCGGGAATACGGAGTCCGCAGTCTGCTCGGGGTGTATAGCGACCCCCTTGTTGGAGCCAGACTGTCAGACGAAGCTACCTGCCTCCCTCCATCTAAGGCTGTCTATCCCCTGCTAAACCTGCCTGTCAGAAGCTATAACAGCAAAAGTACACGTGGAGCCGAAACGACCAAGCGTCCACACAATAACACCAACTCAGCTCAATGATCAGAGCGCGCCGCCATGTTTGTGGGCGTGCTATTTAAATATTAAGCCCTGCCCATCGTCACATTATTGGTGACGTCACCCGCGACCAATCAGGCGGTGCCAGGTCACCGGATCAGCTGACTCCCAAACCACCAATCACGGTCCGCCATGTCACGGGCATGCTCAGTGCAGTGTATCCTGGACTTAGGCTGTAACAGCCCTGTTTCCCTCCGCAACCTATCCTTCATGTTGCTAGGAACAAAGACCCGAGAGACAGCTTGTACATCTCATGCACCAGCTAGGCGTTGGGACCAATGATGATGCTGAGCAGCATCTGCCCTGGCTGGACTGGAATGGGAGACCACAGAATCCACTGATGATTCTGAACCCATTTCAGATCCAGAAAACACCTGACGCCTAACACAGATAGTGCTCAATATAGGGCTTACAGCCTATTAGTGACCCTCATACTGTTAGATTAGGCAGGCTGCAAAGCACTATCTAAGTGCACCCCATGAGGACAGACCCCCTAGTTTACAAATCCAGCATTGATGGGCTTGTCTGAACCCTGAATAAAAATAACGTGCAAAATCTATATATGAGGTTCTGGTAGATATTTTGGCGCTGGTCACGCACAGTGTCTGGTTTACAGCCTATTAGTGACGCCCATACTATTAGATTAGGCAGGCTATGCTCCCCTCATACACCTTACCACGGTGTGTAGTGTGACATGGAGCTAAACCCCCTGTCTTCTTAAGAATAAGGCTGCGAAAAACCTTCTCTTTATTGATAGTAGAGAAACCTCCATACAGTAGATGCGGAAAACATACGATGAACCCCAGTATTGTACCACATAGATAGGACTCTTACCGGCTAAGCTTGGAGCAGGCTGTGTGCACAGAGCCCAAGATACAAAACTGTAGGGATGTGGACTGTCTTACCCTGTTCCTGCCCCTGAAGACAACAAACACGTCATGTGAATACTCTCTTGCGGTTTTATATCTAAAAGTGATATGTGTCTTATGTAATGTATAATGGTGATGTAACAGCATGTGAAGTGTTAATGCATAATGTGAGTATAGCATAAGATAAGCTTAGGATACCATAAGACATAAGTATAACATAAACCCTAAAATACAAATTTTATTAAATCTCTTTAAAATCGGGACATGCGGCATAAAGATGATCCGCATCAGTATTGCACTTTATCAAGATAAGTTCCTTTTATTGTTTAGTCTTGTGATCATTTATGTCATTGATACCTCTATGGGTGATTAATTCCAGGGCTGGCTAGGGTTATCCAGGGATAGCCGCCGTGGAGCGGGGCGCCACAGTGTCAACATTAACTAGGGTGTCACCCTCCACTATAAGGCAGGTAATCAGCATCTAGGGTGTTGAACAGGGCTGATTGTAGCCTTTGTTTGGATGCCCGAATGTATCCTTTGGCTTGGAGGTCCAAAGATATTAGGAACGTTCTTGGGTGTTTTTATAAATTTGCACATTGTCACTTTATTCACTGTTGTCACTTTAATCATTTAGTACACACTGAGGATTGATTGTTTGATGTGATATCTGTACCAGTTTCTGGTAGACTGTAAGATCTTTGGTCTATGTAAATACGAATAAGGGACTTTTAGGGTCTAGGGGCAGCTGCCGTTCAGCAAGGGTGCCATTGTCATCTATATGTAGGATGCCCATCTCCGTTGACATGCAGGTTCAGGCTAGGGTATCTATAGGGTGAGTTTTATTGAAGTACAGTGGGTACGGAAAGCATTCAGACCCCTTTAAATTTTTCACTCTTTGTTTCATTGCAGCCATTTGGTAAATTCTAAAAAGTTCATTTTTTTTCTCATTAAAGTACACTGTGCACCCCATCTTGACTGAAAAAAACAGAAATGTAGAAATTTTTGCAAATTTATTAAAAAGGAAAACTGAAATATCACATGGTCATAAGTATTCAGACCCTTTGCTCATATTTAAGTCACATGCTGTCCATTTCCTTGTGATCCTCCTTGAGATGGTTCTACTCTTTCATTGGAGTCCAGCTGTGTTTAATTAAACTGATAGGACTTGATTTGGAAAGGCACACACCTGTCTATACAAGACCTCACAGCTCACAGTGCATGTCAGACCAAATGACCAGTATTGAGTAGAAGCCCCCTTTTGAGCTAGTGCATCCATGAGTCTTCTTGGGAATGATGCAACAAGTTTTTCACACCTGGATTTGGGGTTCCTCTGCCATTCTTCCTTGCAGATCCTCTCCAGTTCTGTCAGGTTGGATGGTGAACGTTGGTGGACAGCCATTTTCAGGTCTCTCCAGAGATGTTCAATTGGGTTTAGGTCAGGGCTCTGGCTGGGCCAGTCTAGAATGGTCACAGAGTTGTTCTGAAGCCACTCCTTTGTTATTATAACTGTGTGCTTAGGGTCATTGTCTTGTTGGAAGGTGAACCTTCGGCCAAGTCTGAGGTCCAGAGCACTCTGGAAGAGGTTTTCATCCAGGATATCTGTGTACTTGGCCGCATTCATGTTTCTTTCAATTCCAACCAGTCGTCCTGTCCCTGCAGCTGAAAAACACCCCCATGATGCTGCCACCACCATGTTTCACTGTTGGGATTGTATTGGGCAGGTGATGAGCAGTGCCTGTTTTTTTCCACACATACCCCTTAGAATTATCACCAAAAAGTTCTATCTTAGTCTCATCAGACCAAACAATCTTATTTCTCATAGACTGGGAGTCCTTCATGTGTTTTTAAGCAAACTCTGTGCAGGCTTTCATATGTCTTGCACTGAGGAGAGGCTTCCGTTGGGCCACTCTGCCATAAAGGCTCGACTTGTGGAGGGCTGCAGTGATAGTTGACTTTATGCAACTTTCTCCCATCTCCCTACTGCATCTTTGGAGCTGAGCCACAGTGATCTTGGGGTTCATCTTTACCTCTCTCACCAAGGCTCTTCTCCCACGATTGCTCAGTTTAGCTGGACGGCCAGGTCTAGGAAGACTTCTGGTGGTCCCAAACTTCTTCCACTTAAGGATTATGGAGGCCACTGTGTTCTTAGGACCCTTGACTAATGCAGAAATTCTTTTGTAAACTTGGCCAGATCTGTGCCTTGCCACAATTCTGTCTCTAAGCTCCTTGGGCAGTGTCAGGATGCCAGGTTTAATTTTACTTTGCCAGTAGTTTTTCCCTTAGCCAAGATGGCTTCCATTGCCTCACTGGGGTCATGTGTTTCCTGCCTGTGGACCTACTTAAACTGCATGTGTTGCAATCATGCCTTGCCTGAGTATTGTGTGCTTTTAGCTTTCTACTCACCTGTGCTAGCCCTCTGAATAGAGTCTTGCTGACCTTGTGTTTACTCCTAGTCATCCGCTGAAAGGATTGCTGCCTGAATCCTCTGCTAAGGGGACTTCTGCTGAAAGGAACCGCTGGCTGTTGTTCACTCACGCTGGGATCTCTGAACTTTTGTCTTCCTGAAGAAAACTTCTCCTGGATCTCTACACCTCTGGTATAGTCACCATCTTGCTCTGTGTTTAAATACCCGGCTCCAGCTCTGCTTAAGACATCGCTGTTTCCTCCGCTGCACCTCCTGCATTCTTCAATATCCAGATCCATATTCCAGTTTGTCTTCTCTTCTGCACTACGTGAGTCCACAATCAACTGAGGAATACCTACGTCTGCTTACTATCCTTATTTCTGTTTGCATATTACTGTACCTAAGTAAACTTGAACTATCGTTAACGTTTACATACCCTAATAGTAATGAAGGCCGTGCCTTACAGATTAGGTTCTAAGAAGTATTGTTTGGAATGAACTTACCTTCATAAACTGTTTGCTGTGATCTTTTGCACTTGAGTTTAAAATAGACTTTCACACTACTCTTGTCTCAGTCTCTGCTTTTGGCCCACGCCATTGGACTTCAGGGTATCTACTAACATCGTAACAGGCAGTTCCTTTGAGCTCATGATTCTCATTTGGTCTGACATGCACTGTGAGCTGTGAGGTCTTATATAGACAGGTGTGTGCCTTTCCAAATCAAGTCCTATCAGTTTAATTAAACACAGCTGGACTCCAATGAAAGAGTAGAACCATCTCAAGGAGGATCACAAGGAAATAGACAGCATGTGACTTAAATATGAGCAAAGGGTCTGAATACTTATTACCATGTGATATTTCAGTTTTCCTTTTTTAATAAATTTGCAAAAATTTCTACATTTCTGTTTTTTTTTCAGTCAAGATGGGGTGCACAGTGTACTTTAATGAGAAAAAAAAAAAGAACTTTTTAGAATTTACCAAATGGCTGCAATGAAACAAAGAGTGAAAGATGTAAAGGGGTCTGAATGCTTTCCGTACCCACTGTATATAGTACTCAATGTTCCAGGCAGTGGGAGGCATTACTGGGATCCAGAGCAGTCGCTCCAGTCACGTCCAGAGCCTAAGGTCTGGCATAGGAGCTGCCGGACACTTTGTGTGCTCTGAAGTACAAAGGAAGATGGACAGGGACCTGCATAGATGGAAGTTGAAGGCCAGTCCCGGGTGCACTGCAGAGGTGGACGAGAAATACAGGATGAGCTAGCAACAGGGCTGAAGAGGAGTTATGCTAAGAAGGAGGATAATGTGAATTGCTGTGCCTTATCCCATCTGTACCCACCTGATGAACTTGAACTGTCAAGTATATGTTTGACTGTTACAAAGAACTTCGTGTCCCCTAAATTGTGAGCGGCGGCTTCTGAGGACAGAAGCCTGAAGGCAGTGGAGGCCTGCGGCCTACAAGAGAGTGTGCTGCACCCCACACCCTAGAGCACACTGGGACTGGGACACCCATTGTCTGTAAAGTGCCAGAGCGAAATCAGACCGACGTTCAGTCACGACTACCGCTCTGTGCCACTTTACAAGATGAGTGATAAGGGAACTTCTCCATCAGAAGAGACGAGGAAATAATGGTCGCTGCCCAAACTGTGACAAGAACAGGACCACAATGCAACAAGAACTGTCTCACAATGCTCTTGGAACTTTCCCATAATGCATTGCAAATTGAAACTAGAGCAAATACATTAAATCACTAGCAGACAGTGCAGTTATCAAACAATAAAAAAGAGACAGGATTCAAATGCAAGCAACATAATGTCAGAACTGATATACACATAAAGTGACTAGATTCCCTGGATAGCTAAATTCGCTGCTGAGGCAAGAACACGGGCTGCCCAGCACTATTTAAGTGCACCCCATGAAGATAGACACTCTAATTTACAAGGCCATAACATATAGGTGCATCTCACAAAATTAGAATATCATCAAAAAGTTAATTTATTTCAGTTCTTCAATGCAAAAAGTGAACCTCATATATTATATAGAGTCATTACAAACACAGTGATCTATTTCAAGTGTTTATTTCTGTTAATGTTGATGATTATGGCTTATAGCCAATGAAAACACAACAGTCATTAACTCAGTAAATTAAAATAATTAACAAAAAACACCTGCAAAGACTTCCTAAGCATTTAAAAAGGTCCCATAGTCTGTTTTAGTAGGCTCCACAATCATGACAATCATGATGAAGACTGCTGGCTTGACAGATGTCCAGAGTTCCAATTTTCATTTGAAATCAAGGTCCCAGAGTCTGGAAGAAGAGTGGAGAGGCCACAATCCAAGCTGCTTGAGGTCTAGTGTGAAGTTTCCACAATCAGTGATGGTTTGGGGAGCCGTGTCATCTGCTGGTGTAGGTCCACTGTGTTTTTTCAACACAAAAGTCAGCGCAGCCGTCTACCAGGAAATTTTAGAGCACTTCATGCTTCCCTCTGCCACAGTATCAAGCTACCAGGGGGGCAAAGGGGGCGGTGGCCCCGGGCCCCTCGCTCTTAGGGGGCCCATCCAGGGCTACGCCAGTGTAACTGTATCTAGCATGCCCCTGGTGCCAGCATCGGGCCCCACTGCCCGCCACCGCCGCAAGTTTACTGATGAGAGAGGGAGCGCGGATCTCTCTCCCATTAGTCCCTTCTGTGACTGACGTCTCTGACATCATCACTTGGCGCCCAGCCCGCTGTGCTGAAGATGTGTGCGTGCTGGGTGCTCTGAGCAGCGAGGGAACCAGGAGGAGAGATGAGTACTGTTTATTTATTTTTTGCCGGGTGGGGGGCGGCGTTATATTACAGACTCTGCCTATGGGAAGGGGGAGGTGCATTATACTACAGACTCTGCCTATGGGGGAGCATTATCCTAAAGACTCTGCCCACAGAGAGGGGGGGCATTATACTAAAGACTCTGCCTATGGGGAGGGGGGGCATTATACTACAGACTGTCTATGGGGAGGGGGCGAGCATTATACTAAAGCCTCTGTCTATGGGGGGGCATTCTACTACAGACTCTGCCTATGGGGGGCATTATACTACAGACTCTGTTTATGAGCAGGGGAGAGCAGTAGACTGCAGACTCTGCCTATGGGGGGACATTGTACTACAGACTCTGCCTATAAGAGGGGGAGCATTATACTACAGACTCTGCCTATGGGGGGTGCATTTTACTACAGACTCTGCCTATAGGTGGGGCATTATACTACAGACGCTGCCTATGAGATGGGGGGGGCATTATATCACAGACTCTGCCTATGAGGAGGGGGGGGACATTATACTACAGACTCTGCCTATGAGATGGGGGGGCATTATACTACAGATTCTGCCTATGGGGGGGGGGATTATACTACAGACTCTGACTATGAGGAGGGGGGAGCATTAAACTACAGACTCTGCCTATGGGGGAGCATTATACTGCAGACTCTGCCTATGGGGGGGCATTATACTACAGACTCTGCCTATGAGGAGGGGGGGAGCATTATACTACAGACTCTGCCTATGGGGGGGACATTGTACTACAGACTCTGCCTATAAGAGGGGGAGCATTATACTACAGACTCTGCCTATGGGGGGTGCATTTTACTACAGACTCTGCCTATAAGTGGGGCATTATACTACAGACGCTGCCTATGAGATGGGGGGGGCATTATACCACAGACTCTGCCTATGAGGAGGGGGGGCACATTACACTACAGACTCTGCCTATGAGATGGGGGGGGGGCATTATACTACAGATTCTGCCTATGAGGAGGGGGGGGCATTATACTACAGACTCTGCCTATGAGGAGGGGGGAGCATTATACTACAGACTCTGCCTATGGGGGGCATTATACTGCAGACTCTGCCTATGGAGGGGCATTATACCACAGACTCTGCCTATGAGGAGGGGGAGAGCATTATACTACAGACTCTGCCTATGGGGGGGAGCTTTATACTACAGACTCTGTCAATGGGGGGAGCATTTTACTACAGACTCTGCCTATAGGGGCGCATTATACTATACGAAGGACTATGGGGAGTGCATTATACTATATTGAGGACTATCTGGTGCATTATACTATATGTAGGCTATTTATACAGTGTGGGAGATAATGTGGGTTCTTTGAACAGCGTGGGGGCCATCATACAGTGTGGGAGATAATGTGGGGTCTTTGTATAGTGTGGAGGCCATCATACAGTGTTGGAGCCATCAGCTTGGGGGCTACTAAGGGGTCAGTATACTTTGTGGGGGTACTATACAGTGAGGGGGAATTATATCGTGAATAGGAGAACATCATACTGGTTAGAGCGGAGCTCTACATGGGGGGAGACTCAGGACATTATTAAATCTTAGGTGGGCACTTATTGTTATAGGGGAACTCAGGTTATCGTGACTGTCGAAGGGGCACTATTACTTTCTAGGGGGCACAATGTGGGCACTGTTTTCTAGGACACTTGCACACGGCATTACTTTATTTTAGAGGTTTGTTTTACCATCTAGAGGGCACACAGTAGGTGCAGTAATATGGACACATTTTGCAGCAGAGGCTCAGTATTGGGGTATCAGCAGGATGAGAAGTTTGTGCAGGTTGGGGATAGATGTGGTCAGTGCCTGAAATGTAAGGAGTCAAATGTGTCTTTGTTGTGATCTCTGCATACCTGAGACTCTGAGTCCTGGCTGGAGAAGTTGTCGTGTCGGTCTGGGCCAGATGGAAAAGACGGGAAAAGTGAACAATTTAATCAGAAAGAACGTCAGCTGTAAGGTACTATATATAACTGAGCTGTGATCTCTTATATGTTCTGCAGGACTGGCATCTATCAATATATGTCACCATATGGCGGTAATATCAGTGCTGGTCTTTGTATAGAGATTATTTTTAGTAACAGCGCGGTCATCTGCTGAGGTTTTCCTACATCAACTATCTGGGTGCGCCGCTATAGTTGGAATCAGGGTTACCTGGTTAGAGGCCCACTCAGAAGTTTCGGCCCCCTGAACCAAAACCTTAGCTACGCCAAGCTTTTTGGAGATGGAAATTTCATTCTCCAGCAGGACTTGGCCCCTGTCCACACTGACAAAAGTACTAATACCTGGTTTAAAACAACAGTATCACTGTGCTTGATTGGCAGCAAACTCACCTGACCTTAACCCCATAAAGAATCTATGGGGTATTTTCAAGAGGAAAATGAGAGACACCAGACCCAACAATGCAGACGACCTGAAGGCTTCTATCAAAGCCACCTGGGCTTCCATAACCCCTCAGCAGTGCCACAGGCTGATCCCTCCATGCCATATTGCCGCATTGATGCAGTAATTGATGTAAAAGGATCCCCGACCAAGTATTGAGGGCATTTATTGAACATACATTTCAGTAGGATAACATTTTGGATTTTAAAAACATTTTTCAAGCTGTTATAAGGTATTCTAATTAATTGAAATAATGACTTTTGAGTTTTCATTGGCTGTAAGCCATAATCATCAACATTAACAGAAATAAACACGTGAAATAGATCACTCTGTGTGTAATGACTCTATATAATATATGAGTTTCACTTTTTGTATTGAAGAACTGAAATAAATTAACTTTTCTGGTGATATTCTAATTTTGTGAGATGCACCTGTAGATGGGCTTGGCTGCACCCTGAATAAAAATAGCATGTAAAAAATATATATGATATATATGAGGTATTGGTCGATATTTTGGCCAAAATATACAAGCTCGCAACCTGCTCAAGGGTCCTCATACTTGCGAGTCCCTACACTAACATTAAAAGCAAAGTCACAAAAACAAGGAATTAAAGTTCCCACCAAAATTCAAGAATTAACACAGCAAATACAGCAACAATAATTACAAGGATGCAGCAAACCCATATAATGAAGAAGTCAGCAACACAGGTGCAAAATATTGATGAGACAACCACTCACAACCTACCAATTCATGGAGGGGGTGATTGCTTAGTATTAAAACTGCACACAAATAAGCCTTGTATAGGGCACTGGTCACACATAGGTAGTGCACAATGTCTGGCTTACAGCCTATTAGTGAAGCCCAAACTATTAGATTAGGCGGGCTGCCCAGCACTTTTTAAGTGCACCCCATGAAGACAGACACCCTAGTTTACAAGGCCAACATTGATGGGTCTGGCTGCACCCTGAATAAAAATAACGTGCAAAAAATATATATGATATATATGAGGTATTAGTAAATATTTTGGCCAAAATACACAAGCTCGCAACCCGCGTCAAGGGTCCTCATACTTGAGAGTCCCTACACTAACATTAAAAGCAAAGACAAATTTAAATTCCCACCAAAATTCAAGAATTAACACAGGAAAAAAGGGCAACAGTGTTTACCTGCCTAGGTCTCAGTACTAATCATACCATATAATAACGATGACAGCAATACAGGTGCAAAATACTGATGCGACAACCACTCACATATTATCAATTAATGGAGGGGGGTGATTACATAGTATTAAAACTGCACACAAAATTATATGGGATTGCTACATCCTAATAGTGCATTAGTTCTGAGATCTGGGCAGGTAAATGCTATATTAATAATTGATTTTTTGGGGAAAGTTAAATTCTCTTTTGTTGGCTTTACTTTTAATCTAACTGAAATACACATAAGCTTTTTTCCTAAACATTAGGATCTGTTTAGAGCCATCAGCTCAAAAAGGCTTCCTTTGACAGACTTGGCATAAGCAGGTCAAAAGGAACCCTGATCTTTACCATTACACCCCTTTACAGGAATGGAGACTTACCACATGCTCAGGGTTGCATCTACAGAGTAGCTGCTGGCCAGAGGAGCGAGTTTGAGGCTATAACTCTAACTAAAGCTTTTTTATTACTAAATGATGGGTTCTGTCTAAGGCCATTGGCTCAAAAAGACTTCCTCGGACAGACTTGGCGCAAGCTACTCCATTCTGCAGATCCCAAGGGAACCCTGGCCTTTACCATTACACCCCTGTACAGGGATAGATACTTACCATAGGCCCAGGGTTGCATCTACAGAGTAGCTGCTGGCCGGAGGAGCGAGCTTGAGGCTATAGTGGTTGATTCAACTCTAACTAAAGCTTTTTTTTCCTAAATACTGGGATCTGTTTAAGGCTGTTGGCTCAAACAGACTTCCTCGGACAGACTTGGCGCAAGCTACTCCATTCTGCAGATCCCAAGGGAACCCTGGTTTTTACCATTACACCCCTGTACAGGGATAGATACTTACCATAGGCCCAGGGTTGCATCTACAGAGTAGCTGCTGGCCGGAGGAGTGCGCTTGAGGCTTGAGTAGTTGAGTCAATCCTAACTAAAGAAAAACCTATCTAATGACACTTTCTTGTTAGGACCTGTCTGAGGCCTATGGCTCAAAAAAGCTTCTTTGGAAAAACTTGGCAAAAGCCAGTCTATCCTACAGGTTCCAAAGGAACTCTGACCTTCACTCTTACAGCCCTGTACAGTGATAAAGACTTATTACAGGGCCTTGATTGCATCTACATAGTAGATGCTGACTGGAGGGGCAAACTTAAGGTTAGAATGGTTCAGCCAACCCTAACTATTGCTACTTTCTTAAATGTTAGGATATTTCTGAGGCCGTTGGCTCAAACAGGCTTCCTTGGACAGACTTGGCGCAAAACACACCATTTCTGATGTTTCCAAATGAACCCTGGGCTTCACCCTTGAACCTCTATACAGGGACCGTTTCATAGTTTTAAGGTTGAAAGACACAAGTCCATCAAGTTCAACCTAAAAGCTAATGTGTTGATCCAGAGGAAGGCAAAAACCCCATGAGGCAGATGCTAATTGCCCCATATTAGGGGAAAAATTCCTTCCCGACTCCACATATGGCAATCAGACTAGTTCCCTGGATCAACGTCCCATAACAAAATCTAGTACGGATCACCTGCAATTTTATATTATTCAAGAAAGGCACACACATGCCCTCCTTGAATTTTTTTTAGAAAATTAAGTATTTCAATTTCATGTGGTAGAGAGTTTCATAACCTCATTGCTCACACAATAAAAATTTGCCAACTAACTTCCTTTAGACAAAGTGAATTAGGATCTTTATGCTAGAGTAATTGAATTAACTCTAACTGAAATAGATTAATGCTTTTTTCCTAAATGTTGAAATTTGTTTAAATCCATCAGCTCAAAAAGGCTTTCTCGGACAGACTTGGCGCAAGCTACTCCATTCTGCAGATCCCAAGGGAACCCTGGCCTTTACCATTACACCCCTGTACAGGGATAGATACTTACCATAGGCCCAGGGCTGCATCTACAGAGTAGCTGCTGGCCGGAGGAGCGAGCTTGAGGCTATAGTGGTTGATTCAACTCTAACTAAAGCTTTTTTTTCCTAAATACTGGGATCTGTTTAAGGCTGTTGGCTCAAACAGACTTCCTCGGACAGACTTGGCGCAAGCTACTCCATTCTGCAGATCCCAAGGGAACCCTGGTTTTTACCATTACACACCTGTACAGGGATAGATACTTACCATAGGCCCAGGGTTGCATCTACAGAGTAGCTGCTGGCCGGAGGAGTGCGCTTGAGGCTTGAGTAGTTGAATCAATCCTAACTAAAGAAAAACCTATCTAATGACACTTTCTTGTTAGGACCTGTCTGAGGCCTATGGCTCAAAAAAGCTTCTTTGGAAAGACTTGGCAAAAGCCAGTATATCCTACAGGTTCCAAAGGAACTCTGGCCTTCACTCTTACAGCCCTGTACAGTGATAAAGACTTATTACAGGGCCTTGATTGCATCTACATAGTAGATGCTGACTGGAGGGGCAAACTTAAAGTTAGAATGGTTCAGCCAACCCTAACTATTGCTACTTTCTTAAATGTTAGGATATTTCTGAGGCCATTGGCTCAAACAGGCTTCCTTGGACAGACTTGGCGCAAAACACACCATTTCTGATGTTTCCAAATGAACCCTGGGCGTCACCCTTGAACCTCTATACAGGGACCGTTTCATAGTTTTAAGGTTGAAAGACACAAGTCTGTCAAGTTCAACCTAAAAGCTAATGTGTTGATCCAGAGGAAGGCAAAAACCCCATGAGGCAGATGCTAATTGCCCCATATTAGGGGAAAAACTCCTTCCCGACTCCACATATGGCAATCAGACTAGTTCCCTGGATCAACGTCCCATAACAAAATCTAGTACGGATAACCTGCAATTTTATATTATTTAAGAAAGGCACACACATGCCCTCCTTGAATTTTTTTTAGAAAATTAAGTATTTCAATTTCATGTGGTAGAGAGTTTCATAACCTCATTGCTCACACAATAAAAATTTGCCAACTAACTTCCTTTAGACAAAGTGAATTAGGATCTTTATGCTAGAGTAATTGAATTAACTCTAACTGAAATAGATTAATGCTTTTTTCCTAAATGTTGAAATTTGTTTAAATCCATCAGCTCAAAAAGGCTTTCTCGGACAGACTTGGCGCAAGCTACTCCATCCTGCAGATCCCAAGGGAACCCTGGCCTTTACCATTACACCCCTGTACAGGGATAGATACTTACCATAGGTCCAGGGCTGCATCTACAGAGTAGCTGCTGGCCGGAGGAGCGAGCTTCAGGCTATAGTGGTTGATTCAACTCTAACTAAAGCTTTTTTTTCCTAAATACTGGGATCTGTTTAAGGCTGTTGGCTCAAACAGACTTCCTCGGACAGACTTGGCGCAAGCTACTCCATTCTGCAGATCCCAAGGGAACCCTGGTTTTTACCATTACACCCCTGTACAGGGATAGATACTTACCATAGGCCCAGGGTTGCATCTACAGAGTAGCTGCTGGCCGGAGGAGTGCGCTTGAGGCTTGAGTAGTTGAATCAATCCTAACTAAAGAAAAACCTATCTAATGCCACTTTCTTGTTAGGACCTGTCTGAGGCCTATGGCTCAAAAAAGCTTCTTTGGAAAGACTTGGCAAAATCCAGTCTATCCTACAGGTTCCAAAGGAACTCTGGCCTTCACTCTTACAGCCCTGTACAGCGATAAAGACTTATTACAGGGCCTTGATTGCATCTACATAGTAGATGCTGACTGGAGGGGCAAACTTAAGGCTAGAATGGTTCAGCCAACCCTAACTATTGCTACTTTCTTAAATGTTAAGATATTTCTGAGGCCGTTGGCTCAAACAGGCTTCCTTGGACAGACTGGGCGCAAAACACACCATTTCTGATGTTTCCAAATGAACCCTGGGCTTCACCCTTGAACCTCTATACAGGGACCATTTCATAGTTTTAAGGTTGAAAGACACAAGTCCATCAAGTTCAACCTAAAAGCTAATGTGTTGATCCAGAGGAAGGCAAAAACCCCATGAGGCAGATGCTAATTGCCCCATATTAGGGGAAAAATTCCTTCCCGACTCCACATATGGCAATCAGACTAGTTCCCTGGATCAACGTCCCATAACAAAATCTAGTACGGATAACCTGCAATTTTATATTATTCAAGAAAGGCACACACATGCCCTCCTTGAATTTTTTTTAGAAAATTAAGTATTTCAATTTCATGTGTTAGAGAGTTTCATAACCTCATTGCTCACACAATAAAAATTTGCCAACTAACTTCCTTTAGACAAAGTGAATTAGGATCTTTATGCTAGAGTAATTGAATTAACTCTAACTGAAATAGATTAATGCTTTTTTCCTAAATGTTGAAATTTGTTTAAATCCATCAGCTCAAAAAGGCTTTCTCGGACAGACTTGGCGCAAGCTACTCCATTCTGCAGATCCCAAGGGAACCCTGGCCTTTACCATTACACCCCTGTACAGGAATAGATACTTACCATAGGCCCAGGGTTGCATCTACAGAGTAGCTGCTGGCCGGAGGAGCGAGCTTGAGGCTATAGTGGTTGATTCAACTCTAACTAAAGCTTTTTTTTCCTAAATACTGGGATCTTTTTAAGGCTGTTGGCTCAAACAGACTTCCTCGGACAGACTTGGCGCAAGCTACTCCATTCTGCAGATCCCAAGGGAACCCTGGTTTTTACCATTACACCCCTGTACAGGGATAGATACTTACCATAGGCCCAGGGTTGCATCCACAGAGTAGCTGCTGGTCGGAGGAGTGCGCTTGAGGCTTGAGTAGTTGAGTCAATCCTAACTAAAGAAAAACCTATCTAATGACACTTTCTTGTTAGGACCTGTCTGAGGCCTATGGCTCAAAAAAGCTTCTTTGGAAAAACTTGGCAAAAGCCAGTCTATCCTACAGGTTCCAAAGGAACTCTGACCTTCACTCTTACATCCCTGTACAGTGATAAAGACTTATTACAGGGCCTTGATTGCATCTACATAGTAGATGCTGACTGGAGGGGCAAACTTAAGGTTAGAATGGTTCAGCCAACCCTAACTATTGCTACTTTCTTAAATGTTAGGATATTTCTGAGGCCGTTGGCTCAAACAGGCTTCCTTGGACAGACTTGGCGCAAAACACACCATTTCTGATGTTTCCAAATGAACCCTGGGCTTCACCCTTGAACCTCTATACAGGGACCGTTTCATAGTTTTAAGGTTGAAAGACACAAGTCCATCAAGTTCAACCTAAAAGCTAATGTGTTGATCCAGAGGAAGGCAAAAACCCCATGAGGCAGATGCTAATTGCCCCATGTTAGGGGAAAAATTCCTTCCCGACTCCACATATGGCAATCAGACTAGTTCCCTGGATCAACGTCCCATAACAAAATCTAGTACGGATAACCTGCAATTTTATATTATTCAAGAAAGGCACACACATGCCCTCCTTGAATTTTTTTTAGAAAATTAAGTATTTCAATTTCATGTGGTAGAGAGTTTCATAACCTCATTGCTCACACAATAAAAATTTGCCAACTAACTTCCTTTAGACAAAGTGAATTAGGATCTTTATGCTAGAGTAATTGAATTAACTCTAACTGAAATAGATTAATGCTTTTTTCCTAAATGTTGAAATTTGTTTAAATCCATCAGCTCAAAAAGGCTTTCTCGGACAGACTTGGCGCAAGCTGCTCCATTCTGCAGATCCCAAGGGAACCCTGGCCTTTACCATTACACCCCTGTACAGGGATAGATACTTACCATAGGCCCAGGGCTGCATCTACAGAGTAGCTGCTGGCCGGAGGAGCGAGCTTGAGGCTATAGTGGTTGATTCAACTCTAACTAAAGCTTTTTTTTCCTAAATACTGGGATCTGTTTAAGGCTGTTGGCTCAAACAGACTTCCTCGGACAGACTTGGCGCAAGCTACTCCATTCTGCAGATCCCAAGGGAACCCTGGTTTTTACCATTACACCCCTGTACAGGGATAGATACTTACCATAGGCCCAGGGTTGCATCTACAGAGTAGCTGCTGGCCGGAGGAGTGCGCTTGAGGCTTGAGTAGTTGAATCAATCCTAACTAAAGAAAAACCTATCTAATGCCACTTTCTTGTTAGGACCTGTCTGAGGCCTATGGCTCAAAAAAGCTTCTTTGGAAACACTTGGCAAAACCCAGTCTATCCTACAGGTTCCAAAGGAACTCTGGCCTTCACTCTTACAGCCCTGTACAGCGATAAAGACTTATTACAGGGCCTTGATTGCATCTACATAGTAGATGCTGACTGGAGGGGCAAACTTAAGGCTAGAATGGTTCAGCCAACCCTAACTATTGCTACTTTCTTAAATGTTAGGATATTTCTGAGGCCATTGGCTCAAACAGGCTTCCTTGGACAGACTTGGCGCAAAACACACCATTTCTGATGTTTCCAAATGAACCCTGGGCTTCACCCTTGAACCTCTATACAGGGACCGTTTCATAGTTTTAAGGTTGAAAGACACAAGTCTGTCAAGTTCAACCTAAAAGCTAATGTGTTGATCCAGAGGAAGGCAAAAACCCCATGAGGCAGATGCTAATTGCCCCATATTAGGGGAAAAATTCCTTCCCGACTCCACATATGGCAATCAGACTAGTTCCCTGGATCAACGTCCCATAACAAAATCTAGTACGGATAACCTGCAATTTTATATTATTTAAGAAAGGCACACACATGCCCTCCTTGAATTTTTTTTAGAAAATTAAGTATTTCAATTTCATGTGGTAGAGAGTTTCATAACCTCATTGCTCACACAATAAAAATTTGCCAACTAACTTCCTTTAGACAAAGTGAATTAGGATCTTTATGCTAGAGTAATTGAATTAACTCTAACTGAAATAGATTAATGCTTTTTTCCTAAATGTTGAAATTTGTTTAAATCCATCAGCTCAAAAAGGCTTTCTCGGACAGACTTGGCGCAAGCTACTCCATTCTGCAGATCCCAAGGGAACCCTGGCCTTTACCATTACACCCCTGTACAGGGATAGATACTTACCATAGGCCCAGGGCTGCATCTACAGAGTAGCTGCTGGCCGGAGGAGCGAGCTTGAGGCTATAGTGGTTGATTCAACTCTAACTGAAGCTTTTTTTTTTCCTAAATACTGGGATCTGTTTAAGGCTGTTGGCTCAAACAGACTTCCTCGGACAGACTTGGCGCAAGCTACTCCATTCTGCAGATCCCAAGGGAACCCAGGTTTTTACCATTACACCCCTGTACAGGGATAGATACTTACCATAGGCCCAGGGTTGCATCTACAGAGTAGCTGCTGGCCGGAGGAGTGCGCTTGAGGCTTGAGTAGTTGAATCAATCCTAACTAAAGAAAAACCTATGTAATGCCACTTTCTTGTTAGGACCTGTCTGAGGCCTATGGCTCAAAAAAGCTTCTTTGGAAAGACTTGGCAAAAGCCAGTCTATCCTACAGGTTCCAAAGGAACTCTGGCCTTCACTCTTACAGCCCTGTACAGCGATAAAGACTTATTACATGGCCTTGATTGCATCTACATAGTAGATGCTGACTGGAGGGGCAAACTTAAGGCTAGAATGGTTCAGCCACCCTAACTATTGCTACTTTCTGAAATGTTAGGATATTTCTGAGGCCGTTGGCTCAAACAGGCTTCCTTGGACAGACTGGGCGCAAAACACACCATTTCTGATGGTTCCAAATGAACCCTGGGCTTCACCCTTGAACCTCAATACAGGGACAGTTTCATAGTTTTAAGGTTGAAAGACACAAGTCCATCAAGTTCAACCTAAAAGCTAATGTGTTGATCCAGAGGAAGGCAAAAACCCCATGAGGCAGATGCTAATTGCCCCATTTTAGGGGAAAAATTCCTTCCCGACTCCACATATGGCAATCAGACTAGTTCCCTGGATCAACGTCCCATAATAAAATCTATTACCACTAACCTGAAATGTTATATTATTCAAGGAACATTTTTCATCAAGCAGTTTTCACCGGAAATGTGTTGCACAACTGTTTGAATCTCAGTAAATTCCTGCGCAACTTACATTTGAATACTCTGACCTTTTTACACCCACTCTTTTAACTTCTTAAATAGTGAACAGAGCTTATCTGGACCGCTTGTGGCTTAGCTTTACCTGAAAACTTATTACAAATTAGGCTGGAAAAGTGGTGTAAAATAGGACTGAAATTGACTCCATCTTTTGACTGGAGTACATTTCTTGAGGTGTAGTACGTCAGCTTTAAGGGGATATTTCAATAAATGAATGACCCTGGCTGCAGGTATAAAGAATCAAACTGTGCTGTCCTGACCCATTCCTGGGATTGTGTATGGCACTGACATCACCTCAATACTGCCGCAGCCAACAAATGTAATCAGACGGACTGCCCAGCTGAGCGCACTGAGCTGCTGCAGCTCTGAGATGGTGGAACCTCTTTTTTTTAATTAAATGACCTGCAGCTAGGGACATTCATTTATTGAAAGGGAACAACCCCTTTAAGGATGAGTCAAGTTCATTAAGAGGTTTAGTCTTTTTAATGAATTTGGTGCACGTTCCTCCAATAGGCGCTTCATGAATGCTGGTATAGAAATCCACCAGCCTTGATGAATCGGCCACCATAGGTTTACATGGCATGAGCATATACAGAACAGTTGTGTAGTATACGTTACCAGGCCCTCATGATGCTCTTGGTCCTGGATGGCCTTCCACAGTCTGCTTTCTTGCTTCATCATCTTGAAGGGCTCCACTTTCTTTTCTTCTGGCTGGCATGGTGCGGCTCTATCATCCTGCTCCTTTAACACGAAGGGACGAATGACTGTAAAGCTGCCAGGAGCGTTTTTTTATCCCCTTAGATCATTGTGACACCACAAAGTGATGACATAGACAAGTGGGTGAGGCGCCTTTATTCAGTCATCGGGTGTGGTCAGAAGAAATTAGCATATTCCGTGATGTTACTACAATGAGAACAGACATGAACATTCTATTCGGAACCCGACCGCCATTATCAGCGGAACCTTCACTGCTGTCAGATTGGCACTAAAAACAAAAAGAGACAGCGGTGAACCTGGACAGTAATAATCTACAGGGACAGTGACTGCTAAGCGGACTTCATGTCAGATGTTATGCAGTTTTGTCAGAAAAAAAAACAATAAAATATATAAAAGACCAGCTCCAATAAACCTTAAACACTGGGCTGTAGTCACAGATTCTCCTTCCACCTGCAGCACATTGCTCCCCTGCCTAACCCTCCCCGTCCTGCAGCATATTTCTCACCGCTTAATTCTCCCACTCCTGCAGCACATCACTCCCCTGTCTAAACCTCCCCCTCTTGCGGCACATTGCTCCCGTCTAATCCTCCCCTCCTTGCAGCACATTGTGCCCTTTCTAAATCTCCCCCTTCCTGCACCACATCACCCACTGCCAAATCCCCTCTTGCACCACATCGCCCACTGCCAAATCCTGCACTTCCTGCAGCATATCGCTCCCTGCCTAATCCTCTCCTATTGCATTACATCACTCCCCTGCATAAGCCACCTCTTCCTGCAGCACATCGCTTCCCTGCCTAAGCCTCCCCCTCCTGCATTACATCACTCCCCTGCCTAATCCTCCTCTTCCTGCAGCACAGCGCTCCCTGCCTAATCCTCCTCTTCCTGCAGCACATCGCTCCCTGCATGATTCTCCCTATCCTGCATTACATCACTCCCCTGCCTAATCCCCTCCCCTTCCTGCAGCACACCACTCCCCTGGCTAATCTTCCCCCTCCTGCAGCACATCGCTCCCCTGACCCCCTCTTACGTGACATCTTTTCTATCAGTTACATTTGTGAAGTAACTGCTGTCTCCTGTGAGCAGTGGAGAGCGAAGCTGAGAGCCAGGAGGCTCTGCCCCTCTGCCCCTTCTTGCCACATCATCATCCATCTACATCAGGGCTGTCAAACTCAAATATATAGAGGGCCAAAAGGAAGAGTTTAACTCAGAAAAATAAGTCAACACTTTATCAGATGTTTCTGTGAAAACTTGAGTACAACAAATAAGATTTTGTTATTTTCCCTCAGTTATAAAAAAAATAGTTATGAGAAAAGTGTGACAAAAAGGAGTCATAAAATGCACCAAAATGAAATATCACAATTTATGGCTCAAATTGAGGTGAAGCAAGGAAGAGGTTGAGCTTAGCTAATGAGATGCATCAAACATACAGGTGCTTCTCACAAAATTAGAATATCATCAAAAAGTTAATTTATTTCAGTTCTTCAATCCAAAAAGTGAAACTCATATATTATACAGAGTCATTACAGAGTGATCTATTTCAAGTGTTTATTTCTGTTAATGTTGATAATGATGGCTTACAGCCAATGAAAACACAAAGTCATTATCTCAGTAAATTAGAATAATTAACAAAAATCACCTGCAAAGGCTTCTTACGCATTTAAAAAGGTCCCTTTGTCTGTTTCAGTAGGCTCCACAATCATGGGGAAGACTGCTGACTTGACAGATGTCCAGAAGGCAGTCATTGACACACTCCACAAGGAGTGTAAACCACAAAAGGTCATTGCTAAAAAAGCTGGCTGTTAACAGAGTGCTGTATCCAAGCATATTTATGGAAAGTTGAGTGGAAAGAAAAAGTGTGGTAGGAAGAGGTGCACAAGCAACCGGGATAACCGCAGCCTTGAAAAGATTGTTAAGGAAAGGCCATTCAAACATTTGGGGAAGATTCACAAGGAGTGGACTGCTGCTGGAGTCATTGCTTCAAGAGCCACCACACACAGACGTATCCAGGACATGGGCTACAAGTGTCACATTCCTTGTGTCGAGCCACTCATCACCAATAGACAACGCCAGAAGCATCTTACCTGGGCCAAGGAGAAAAACACCTGGACTGTTGCTCAGTGGTCCAAGGTGTTGTTTTCCGATGAAAGTAAATTTTGCATTTAATTTGGAAATCAAGGTCCCAGAGTCTGGAGGAAGAGTGGAGAGGCCACAATCCAAGCTGCTGGAGGTCTCGTGTGAAGTTTCCACAATCGGTGATGGTTTGGGGAGCCATGTCATCTGCTGGTGTAGGTCCACTGTGTTTTATCAAGACCAAAGTCAGCGCACCCGTCTACCAGGACATTGTAGAGCACTTCATGCTTCCCTCTGCCGACAAGCTTTATGGAGATGGAAATGTCATTTTCCAGCAGGACTTGGCACCTGTCCACACGGCCAAAAGTACCAATACCTGGTTTACACAACAGTATCACTGTGCTTGATTGGCAGCAAACTCACCTGACCTTAACCCCATAGAGAATCTATTATAGAGAATCTATGGGGTATTGTCAAGAGAAAGATGAGAGACCCCAGACCCAACAATGCAGACGAGCTGAAGGCTTCTATCAAAGCCACCTGGGCTTCCATAACACCTCAGCAGTGTCACAGGCTGATCGCCTCCATGCCACATTGCCGCATTGATGCAGTAATTGATGCAAAAGGAGCCTGGCCAAGTATTGAGGGCATTTACTGAACATACATTTCAGTAGGACAACATTTCAGATTTTAAAAACATTTTTCAAGCTGGTGTTATAAAGTATTCTAATTTACTGAGATAATAGCATTAACAGAAATAAACACTTAAAATAGATCACTCTGTCTGTAATGACTCTATATAATATGAGTTTTACTTTTTGTATTGAAGAACTGAAATAAATTAACTTTTTGATGATATTCTAATTTTGTGAGAAGCACCTATAGTATGCTATATGCCCAATTTTAACAAATGTACTGCAATTTTTCCTGAATGTGTTCAGAAATGTACAGATGTGTAAGCAGACAAATGCAGAGACTTAGGCTATGTGCCCACGATGCAGAAATGCTCCGGATTTTTCCTGAGCGTTTCTGCATCTCCCTGGCAGAAAAAACGCATGCGGATTGTACATGCGGATTGTATATGCGGATTGTACATGCGGATTGTACATGCGGATTGTATATGCGGATTGTACATGCGGATTGTACATGCGGATTGTACATGCGGATTGTATATGCGGATTGTACATGCGGATTGTACATGCGGATTGTACATGCGGATTGTACATGCGGATTGTATATGCGGATTGTACATGCGGATTGTACACGCGGATTGTACATGCGGATTGTATATGCGGATTGTACATGCGGATTGTATATGCGGATTGTACATGCGGATTGTACATGCGGATTGTATATGCGGATTGTACATGCGGATTGTATATGCGGATTGTACATGCGGATTGTACATGCGGATTGTACATGTGACGCGCCCCCTGGGCCATGTTGTTAAGGATACCCGGAGCCGGATCAGATGGGGGTTGTAGTCTCCGAGTGGCTGTGACCCGGTCCGTGCCCAGGGTGTCAAACTCAGTGTGCGGCAGTCCTTGTAGATGTTTTCAGTGTCGACTACGCCACCCGTTGATTTGCGGTCAAAAGGCCGCCGCTGCAGGATGGTCCGCTGAGGCTGGTGGTGTGTGTGCAGCTGTGGTAGTATAACCCCCAACGGGAGGGGTATAGCCTCAGCGGGTCAGACGTGGAGGATGGTGGTTGTGAAGGTGCAGCAAGGAGACTCAGAGGCATGAAATGCAGTTCAGGGTTTTACTTACTGGTGTTGCTCGGGTCACTGTGTACAGCAGTGACCACCCAAGCCGTGCTGCGTCCACCAGGTGCGGGACTCGGTCAACTCCCGGGCAATTCATGAGTATGGTCCTGAGCTCCTTTCTGACTCTCCCTTCTTCTGGCCGTTCCCACCAGGGATCCACTTTTGGCCGGCTCCCTCGGGTCTCTTGGTGGTCAAGCCTCCTCTGGGCTCCCTGACCCTATGCTTGGTATGCCTTTCTAGTGGATTTGGTGAGGGTCGTGGCAGATCCTGCCCACGACCTCCGGTTCCTGGCTAAGGTGTGCTGTAGCCTCCGCCAGCTTGGGATCCGGTACCCTTTTGCCGACCCTTCACCCTTTTGTCCTTATTCTGGGATCTTGGGGTCCCCTCTCGTCCTGCGCCTCTGGGTCTCTCTTCCTTCTCCTCTGCTCTGCTTCTCAGGCTCTCAGACAGACTGTCTGACTGACTCACAGGCTGACTGACTGACTGACTGACGACTGACCCTGATCTAAGATGGTGCCCACCTTATATACTCCCTCTATGTGTGAGCTCAGGTGACCAGCACCCAATGAGCTCCTAGCTTTACCCAGGCTGCTCCCCCTATCTGCCCCTACACTACTGGGATGTTCCACCCCCCTCCCACTCCAGCCAGGGACAGACGCTGTCGTACCTGCACATTTACTTGGTGGGAGTACCGTTGATCTGTCCCCCGGAAATGGGATGTATGTAGTGCATGCAGCCTACTAGCTCAGTTCCATACTCCATCCTTACCCGGGAGTGGAATACCACACCTCTGGGTTGAGGTGCAATACCCCTGTAGCAGCCGAATCCTCAGGGTGCTACATTCCCCCCTGGTAAATCACAGCACGTCCTCGGGCTGTAAAAGAATAAACATCCAAAAACATACAATTTTTTTTCAAAACATAAACATATAGAACATTATATATATCATAAAACTTTTCATATAAAACTCCTCATTAGAAACATTCTTGTTCCTCCGGCCACGGTGCAACTTGTGACCGGGTCAAGTGCGACAGTCTCTCTTGGAAGAAAACAGTTTCCTATAAAACCGGTAGGGGGCGCTTTAGGAAGCGCAACTATATACAAGGGAATTATGGCCGCTCTCAGTCCTCGGCCAGGTATTAGGGAGGATTGACCGCTCTCAGTCCTCGGTCAGTGGGAATAGGGACACACGGGTTTCAGTTCAATCTGCTGGTCCCAACGGGGACTATATTTTAACTAGAACAGTTCTTATACCCTGACGGGTAACTATGTACAGTCTCTCTCTACCGTACTTCAACGACGGCGTCCTCCTGCTCCTTCTTTAGATTCTTCAGACCCGTCCGGGTCCTCTTGCTCCTCCTCACACCGCAGCTCCTCCTCCGTCAGGCGATGCACATGGAGGGCGTAGGGTCCTTTGGCACACTTGTGCCGGGTGAAGGTGACCTCGTCCCCTACATACAGGTCACGACCTCTGTGTCCCTCCGGCAGATGGCTTTCTACGTCTCTGCGGGTGACAAAGACGTCGCCGGGGGTGTGATGATCCCTGATGAAACCCCAACCGTGCTGCAGTTGGAATTTAATTACAGTCCCGGTGGCACGGGGACCGTGGGCTGCACGGGGGTTCCTCCGGGTCCGGCTCTTCTGCTCTGCGCTCTGGATTTGCAGCCGCTGCTCTCGGACCCGCCTCTCTCTCCTCTCCCGGTCGAAGAC
Source organism: Phyllobates terribilis (assembly GCF_046119375.1). NCBI lineage: Eukaryota > Metazoa > Chordata > Amphibia > Anura > Dendrobatidae > Phyllobates > Phyllobates terribilis. The sequence continues at coordinate 1,119,681 of NW_027363058.1, read as the reverse complement.
CTCTAACTGCTGCCGGCAGCACTCCGCACGTTCAGCTGCGGCCGCCCGCGTTTCTTGGGTGAATCCCATGAGGTCTCCTCCGGTGGGGTCCCACGCAAACTGCGCTTCCTCCAACGAGAGTGGGGTGATCCTAACGGGCTTCGGAACCGGAATCAGGGGCTCATCTAGGGGTCTTTCTTTTTGGAGCTCAAGTTGGTAATACTCCGGTGGCCATATAAAGGGCTGCCCATCCGGGCACGTATGCTGGGCGAACAGGTCTTCACCCAGGTGCGGCACTCTAGATGTTGAGGGCGCGGAGGTGGTAGCGGCGCCCAGGTTTACCAGGCCTTGAGACCAGGCTTGGGGCACCCTGAAGGTGAAGGGCACCGTAAAGACGGCGGCGCCCGGGTGTTCCTGGCCTTGCGACCAGGCCGGTGGTTCGGCAGAGGTAGGGGGCGCTGTTGGTACTGCGGCGCCCGGGGGCACTCGGCCTTGCGACCAGGCCGGTGGCGTCTCCTGCTTGTCCGCGCTCTGGATTGAGGCGCGTGACGTAGCAGGGGGCGTGGCCGCGGCTCTGGCCGCTTGAGGCCTAGCTTGGAGCGATGACGCAGCGGCTACGGGAACGGTGAGTGGGGCTTCAGGCTCTGCAACGGGGAGCTGGGGCAGGTTTACGGCTTCTGGGCACGGGATGCTGTCGTCCCCATTACCTGCCTTTATCTCTTCGGCTCCCTCCGCGGCGTCGTCTCCGGCCGTCGTCCCTCCTTCGCCGTCCTCAGAGGTGGACTTGCTCCTCGCTGCGGGTGGCATGCTTCGCTGGCGGGCTCCAGCCTGCTGGGCCATCTCTCGAGTCCACTCCGCCAGTGTTTCCTGCTGCACCCGGGCCATCCTCCGTGCGAGGCCCTCCAGCGCGGTCTGTGCACGCTCCCGATCTCCGGGGAGCTGCGTCAGGATCTCCAGCAGGCCTTCTGGAGTGGCGACCTGCAACAGGCTCCTGACCACTGGGTCGGTGCTGCCTGACTCTCCCTCCATCTCCGGGTGTGTTCTCTCTGGACTCTCCTCCAGACTCCTCCAAGCTGCTCCCATCTTCTTTCTTTTGTTCTGTCTACGCCCATCCTGAGGGCGGTCCTGGGGCAACTTTGTGATTGCCAGTTCCAGGGGCAGTTCTCTCACGCTGATGGACATATCAATCATCACAGTCTCTGCTGGTGGGGGCGGTTTCCACTTTTGGCGCCATTTTCGGTCCTGGCCCACGATGGGAGGTGGCCTCTTGCCACCCTCTGGCACGCCCATAATGGCGTCCGCTCTGCCAAGGCGGGAAATCTTTTCTGATGGCGGGAATCGCTTCCCAGTGGCGGGAAACTCTGTGGATGGCGGGAAAAGACTGCAGATGACGGGCAAATGGCGGGAACTGATCCGAGATGGCGTCCGATGGCGGGGACCCTCTGGAATTGGCGGGAGACTTCTTTTTACGGTAAACATGAACTTTTCTTCAGGCACGCAGTACCCGGTTGTTGCGGGCACGTGATCCTGCCGACTACGCCAAAGTTTACGCGCCCCCTGGGCCATGTTGTTAGGGATACCCGGAGCCGGATCAGATGGGGGTTGTAGTCTCCGAGTGGCTGTGACCCGGTCCGTGCCCAGGGTGTCAAACTCAGTGTGCGGCAGTCCTTGTAGATGTTTTTAGTGTCGACTACGCCACCCGTTGATTTGCGGTCAAAAGGCCGCCGCTGCAGGATGGTCCGCTGAGGCTGGTGGTGTGTGTGCAGCTGTGGTAGTATAACCCCCAACGGGAGGGGTATAGCCTCAGGGGGTCAGACGTGGAGGAGGTGGTTGTGAAGGTGCAGCAAGGAGACTCAGAGGCATGAAATGCAGTTCAGGGTTTTACTTACTGGTGTTGCTCGGGTCACTGTGTACAGCAGTGACCACCCAAGCCGTGCTGCGTCCACCAGGTGCGGGACTCGGTCAACTCCCGGGCAATTCTTGAGTATGGTCCTGAGCTCCTTTCTGACTCTCCCTTCTTCTGGCCGTTCCCACCAGGGATCCACTTTTGGCCGGCTCCCTCGGGTCTCTTGGTGGTCAAGCCTCCTCTGGGCTCCCTGACCCTATGCTTGGTATGCCTTTCTAGTGGATTTGGTGAGGGTCGTGGCAGATCCTGCCCACGACCTCCGGTTCCTGGCTAAGGTGTGCTGTAGCCTCCGCCAGCTTGGGATCCAGTACCCTTTTGCCGACCCTTCACTCTTTTGTCCTTATTCTGGGATCTTGGGGTCCCCTCTCGTCCTGCGCCTCTGGGTCTCTCTTCCTTCTCCTCTGCTCTGCTTCTCAGGCTCTCAGACAGACTGTCTGACTGACTCACAGGCTGACTGACTGACTGACTGACGACTGACCCTGATCTAAGATGGTGCCCACCTTATATACTCCCTCTATGTGTGAGCTCAGGTGACCAGCACCCAATGAGCTCCTAGCTTTACCCAGGCTGCTCCCCCTATCTGCCCCTACACTACTGGGATGTTCCACCCCCCTCCCACTCCAGCCAGGGACAGACGCTGTCGTACCTGCACATTTACTTGGTGGGAGTACCGTTGATCTGTCCCCCGGAAATGGGATGTATGTAGTGCATGCAGCCTACTAGCTCAGTTCCATACTCCATCCTTACCCGGGAGTGGAATACCACACCTCTGGGTTGAGGTGCAATACCCCTGTAGCAGCCGAATCCTCAGGGTGCTACACATGCGTTTTTCCTGCCAGGGACATGCAGAAGTGAAGCGTTCTTCACATGCATTTCCACATGCGGGTTGACAAGCGCTTTACAAGCGATTTTAGCATCACTTGGAAAGTGCTTGTCAATTTGGTCACACTATAGAAATCCATGAAAACGGCATGGATTTATATAGTGTGACCCCAAAGACTGGTTAAAAATAAAAAAATCTACTGTATAATTGTCTTATCCCATCTGTCTGTCTGTCTGTTTGTCCGTCTGTCCTGGAAATCCCGCGTCGCTCATTGGTCCGGCAGCGGCCAATCAGCGCCGCGGGATTTCTGAAAAAAGATGGCGGCCGTTAGCGGCTCATCTGCGGGACGGAGCTCAGCGGCGATGCAGCCGGGAGATGAGCGCCGCGAGGCGCTCATCTCCCGGCCGGTACCAGCAGAAGGACATCGACCGCCGGACCCATCTGCGGGACGGAGATGCAGCCGGGAGTCAAAATCGTGTAGCCAAGATCGGTGATTGGTCGCGGCCGATATTTAAATTTGGCGCCCAAATCGGTGATTGGTCGCGGGCAGCGTCCGCGACCAATCAGTACAGTAGTGTTTAACTTTTGCGGCAAGATCAGTGATTGGTCGCGGGCCAAGACCGCGACCAATCACCGATTTGTGCGGCACATTTAAATAGCGGCCGCGACCAATTGGATGTCAGCGCCGCTCCCCGGTCCTCCCTTCACCCCCTAGCCGCATGGATGTCAGCGCCGCTCCCCGGTCCTCCCTTCACACCCTAGCCGCATGGATGTCAGCGCCGCTCCCCGGTCCTCCCTTCACCCCCTAGCCGCATGGATGTCAGCGCCGCTGCCCGGTCCTCCCTTCACACCCTAGCCGCATGGATGTCAGCGCCGCTCCCCGGCCCTCCCTTCACACCCTAGCCGCTGATGTCCCCACAGTATCTGCATGGTGTTACAAAGGTCCGGACATTTGTGTTAAAAATCGCTGATTGGTCGCCGATGCTATTTAAATGTGGCGCCAAAATCGGTGATTGGTCGCGCCCAGCGTCGGCGACCAATCAGCGATTTTTAACACAATTGTCCGGACCTTTGTAACACCATGCGGATACTGTGGGGACATCAGCGGCTAGGGTGTGAAGGGAGGACCGGGGAGCGGCGCTGACATCCAATTGGTCGCAGCCGCTATTTAAATGTGCCGCACAAATCGGTGATTGGTTGCGGTCTTGGCCCGCGACCAATCACTGATCTTGCCGCAAAAGTTAAACACTACTGTGCTGATTGGTCGCGGACACTGCCCGCGACCAATCACCGATTTGGGCGCCAAATTTAAATATCGGCCGCGACCAATCACCGATCTTGGCTCCACATTTAAACACCGCTGTACTGATTGGTCGCGGACGCTATTTAAATGTGGCGCCAAAATCGGTGATTGGTCGCGCCAAGCGTCGGCGACCAATCAGCACAGCGGTGTTTAAATGTGGAGCCAAGATCGGTGATTGGTCGCGGCCGATATTTAAATTTGGCGCCCAAATCGGTGATTGGTCGCGGGCAGCGCCAGCGACCAATCACCGATTTTTAACACAAATGTCCGGACCTTTGTAACACCATGCGGATACTGTGGGGACATCAGCGGCTAGGGTGTCAAGGGAGGACCGGGGAGCGGCGCTGCGGGTCCGGATACTTCTGCTGCGAGCAGTCGCTCATCTCCCGGCTTCTCGCAGCGGAAGTAGCCGCACAGGCAGCGGCGCTCCCCGGTCCTCACTAATACGATTCCGCTCCCCGGTCCTCACCAATACGATTCGCTGATTGGTCTCGCTCTCCACACGCGACCAATCAGTGATCTTGGCGCTAAAGTTAAACACCGTTCTGCTGATTGGTCGCGGCCGCTGCCCGTGACCAATCACCGATTTGGGCGCCACATTTAAATAGCGGCCGCGACCAATCACCGATCTTGCCACCACATTTAAACACTGCTGTGCTGATTGGTCGCGGACGCCAGACGCGACCAATCAGCGATTTTGGCGCCAAATTTAAACCCGCTCCGCTAGTTGGTCGCGGATGCCGGCCGCGACTAATCAGCATTACTGGCGCCAAATTTAAACACCGCTCTGCTGATTGATCGCGGTCGCTGGCCGGGATCAATCAGCAGTATTGGCGCCAAATTTAAACACCGCTCTGCTGATTAGTCGCGGTCGCCGTCCGCGACCAATCAGCAATATTGGCGCAAAATTTAAACACCGCTCTGCTGATTGGTCGCGGTCGCCGTCCGCGACCAATCAGCAGTATTGGCGCCAAATTTAAATCCCGCTATGCTGATTGGTCGCGGTTGCCGGCCGCGACCAATCAGCAGTATTGGCGCCAAATTTAAACACCGCTCTGCTGATTGGTCGCGGGCGGCGATTGCGACCAATCAGCATTATTGGCACCAAATTTAAACCCCGCTCTGCTGATTGGTCGAGACAGCCGGCCGCCACCAATCAGCAATTTTGGCGCCAAACTTAAACCCCGCTCTGCTGATTGGTCGCGGTTGCTGGCCGCGACTAATCAGTATTGTTGGCGCCAAATTGCCGGCCTTGACTAATCAGCATTATTGCCGCCAAATTTAAACACCGCTCTGCTGAATGGTCGTGGCCGTGACCAGTCACCACTATTGGCGCCAAATTTAAACACCGCTTTGCTGATTGGTCGCGACCGGCGGCTGCAACCAATCAGCATTATTGGCGCAAAATTTAAACCCCGCTCTGCTGATTGGTCACGTTCGCTGGCCGCGACCAATCAGCATTATTGGCGCAAAATTTAAACCCCGCCCTGCTGATTAGTCGCGACTGCCGGCCGTGACCAATCAGCGATATAGCCGCCAAATTTCAACACCGCTTTGCTGATTGGTCGCGGTTGTTGGCCGCGACCAATCAGCGATTTTGGCGCCAAATTTAAACACCGCTCTGCTGATTGCGCCCGGTCTGCCGCATACATATTCTAGAATACCCGATGCGTTAGAATCAGGCCACCATCTATAAATCTCTACTTAACTTCCGATGGCCCCCGCAGTCTTGCTTCGCTCCGTCCTGGCTGCCGGCAGATCGCGGTACACTGGGCATGGGAGGACGAGCGCAGCGGGGGCCGTCAGAAGGTAAATATAACATTTATTTTATATTTTATTCTTTTTTTTGACAGGTTCTATGGTACCCGGGTCCGGAGGAGAGTCTCCCATCCTCCACACGCGGGTACCATCCGCACATTGAACGCATGTATTCCGCATGTGCTTATCTAGTGAAGCGGAATCCATTTGTTCCAATGCAAGTCAATGGCGGCGAAAAAGCAGTGCTTACGCAAAATAATTGGTAGTGCTGCGTTTTTTTCCGCAATGATAATCCGCAGTGGAAATTTCCGCAGCATGTGCACAGCACATGCGGACTATCATTGGGGAACATGGCAGACCTTCTAACATGCGTTTTTAAGCGTTTCTGCAGCGTTTTTGCCATGCCGAAACGCTTAAAAAACGCATTGTGGGCACACAGCCTTAGGCCATGTGCCCACGTAGCGTTTTTGTAGCATTTTTGCGGCATTTTTACGGCCGCGAAAACGTTTGTAGAACAGTCTGCCATGCAAAGCCATGTGAATTCGGATGTGCTGTGCACATGATGCGCTAATTTGCGCGCCGAATTCGCATTACTTTGCAAAACGCAGCATGACCATTTCTACTGCGATTACGCTGAAGCTTATTCGCGATGCGTGTGGTATCTGGGAGGAAGACGAGACTACAACTCCTCTTCATCCCGGCTACCACGCGGTGAAAAAAAGAAATAAAAAAGTTAAAAACAAACAAAACCTGTATATTCACCTCTCCGGCGGCCCCCGGTCTGCTCTCCGGTCTCCTCCGGTCTGCTGTCTGTACTGTCAGGACCTGCGGTGACGTCATTTAGTCAGGTGATGGTCGCATGACCGCTGACGTCGGCATCAGGTGATGGTCGCGTGACCATCAGCTGACTAAATGACGTCACCGCAGGTCCTGACCGTACACTGCGGGACGCTGAAGAGAGAAGACGCGGCCGGGAGCAGACCGGAGGAGACCGGAGAGCAGACCGGGGGCCGCCGGAGAGGTGAATATACCGTTGTTTTTTTTATTTATTAACGTTTTCTTTTTTTTACTATAGATGCTGCATTTAAAGCATCTAAGTTGTTCACACATTATAGATCCATGTCGGTTGCATGGATTTATATTGTGTGATCAACTTGTCAAGCACTTTTCCAAGTGATGCTCAAAATTGCTTGGAAAAGTGCTTGAAAAAACGCATGTGAAAACGCTTCTCTCTGGCAGAAAAAACGCATGTAAATCTGCATCAAATCTGCTAGGTGTGCACACAGCCTTATAGCTGGTTTTGCTCTGAGCTGAGATGTCCAGGCTGAATAATGCTCTGGGAGCAGAACCCATCAGCAGAATCTGTCTGTTTCCTGCCTTGTAGCAGTGGATCCCGGCTATTTAGCTCACAGAGCATTGTCTACACAAGATACAATTGTATCCAATTTTCAGCTGGGAACAGGACTATGGACAAGTTTTGCAGCAACTGCATTTGTGATAGGAAATGTTGATCAATCTAGATTTTCTTCAGTGTTCTTATTCATTGCAGAAAATCTTAAAAAAGCCGAGGAATGTGGGCAACATGGTGGGTCAATGATTAACGCTGTGGGGCTGGGTTCATATAATAGCAAGGACAACATCTGCAAGGAGTTTGTATGTTCTCCCTGTGTTTGTGTGGGTTTCCTCCGGGTTCTCCGGTTTCCTCCCACACTCCAAAGACATACTGATAGGGAATTCATATTGTGAGCCCCAATGGGGACAGTGATGATAATGTCTGTAAGGTGCTACAAAATCTAACGGCGCTATATAAGAGAGTAAAATAAATATATAACTAAATAAAATGAATGTATTAAAAGGCTAAGATTGCAAAGAGCTTGTAAAAACAAGAAACTTTGCAATTTCCTTCTTATTCAAAATCTTCTCTGTTCTCAAGAAGGAAAAGATTTTTAATTCTGCAGTGTACAGCTCATTGCTATGGTTACTGACCACCTGAGAAGTGGCCGGTCTCCTTGGCAAGAAGCGCTCACTTGCAGACTGGTGGACTTCAGCGCCCCTGTGCCTGTCCCATTCTGCAGAGGCAAAGCCGCCTCTGCCCGCAGAATGCAAGAGGGCACAATTCAGACAAGCGGCTCAGCCAAGCCACCGGCCAGAACTGTAAATCTTCAGCTTCTGATGAGAGGAACACAAGACCACCCCTTTAATAAAGGAGTAGAGCAGAACTCATACAGTGATTAGTGGGGGTCTGACACCTGAAATCCCCAGACATCAGCTACTTCTGCAAGATGATGTACACAGTGTTAAGAGCTGGAATAGCACAGCTCCGCACACTGTGCAATGGCTGGTTTCAGGTACTACAGCTCAGATCACAATCATTTCAATAGGAGCTGCAGTACCAAGATCGGCCACTACACAGTGTACAGCGCTGTGCTGTTTGGTCTCTACGCTGAGTATTTCCAGCTGCTGTCTTATTGGTGAGGGGGCCGTGTGTTGGAACCTCACTGATCTGATATTGATGACCAGGGTCGGACTGCGGTGTCTGGGGCCCACAGGGGAAATTAACTCTAGGGGCCCACCTACAGCAAGATGCAAATATCTGTTATCCGCTCTCCCTGTTATAGTGGAGCATTGACTGGCGGCTCCTGCACATCTACTGGGCGACACTCTAACTGGGATGGACATGTTTGCATTAAAGGGCTTCTTTGGTTAAAACTAGTGTTGAGCGAGTATGTTCTGTTAACCCTTTCGGCGAGTATGCTCGGGCCGAGCTCCGAGTATTTATAGCTGCTCGGTGATATGGTTGAATCGCTCCCGTGTGCATGATTTGCGACTGTTTGACGGTTTTATTACATGTGAGGAATGTGTAAGAAATAGACATTCCTCACATGTATTAACCCCTTAAGCCGCGGAGCATTTTCCGTTTTTGCATTTTCGCTTTTTGCTCCACTTGTTCCCAGAGCCATAGCGTTTTTATTTTTTGGTCAATATGGCCATGTTAGGGCTTATTTTTTGCGGGACGAGTTGTACTTTTCAACGCCATTACTAGTTTTACCATGCCGTGTACGGGAAAACGGGAAAAAAATTCCAAGCGCCGTGAAATTGCAAAAAAAGTGCAATACCACTGAGGTTTTTTTTAATTTTTTTTTACCACGTTCACTGAATGCTAAAACTGACCTGCCATTATTATTCTCCAGGTCATTAAGAGCTCGTAGACACCAAACATGTATAGGTTCTTTTTTATTTAAGTGATGAAAAAAAATTCCAAAGTTTGGTAAAAAAAAAAAATGGTGCCATTTTCCGAGACCCGTAGCGTCTCCATTTTTCGGGATCTGGGGCAGGGTGAGGGCTTATTTTTTGTGAACCGAGCTGAAGTTTTTATAGATGCTATTTTGGGGTAGATCCGATGTTTTGATCGCCCGTTATTGCATTTTATTGCAATTTTACGGCGACCAAAAAACGTAATTCTGGCGTTTAGAATTTTTTTCTCATTACGCCATTTACCGATCGCATTAATTCTTTTTTTATATTGATAGATAGGGCAATTCTAAATGCGGCGATACCAAATATGTGTATGTAGGGTTTTTTTTTATGATTTTATTTTGAATGAGGCGAAAGGGGGGTGATTTAAACTTTTATATTTTTTTATTTTTTTTCATATTTTTTAAAACTTTTTTTTTCACTTTTTGCTTGCTTCTGTAGTTTCCATAGGAGACTAGAAGCAGCAACTGTCCGATCACCTCTGCTACATACAGGGGACGATCAGATCCCCTGTATGCAGCAGAAATGGTCCTGTGCTATGAGCGCCGACCACTAGGTGGCGCTCACAGCGACAGGATCATTACAACCACTGGTGTCTGCTGCAGACCCAGGGTTGTCATGACCACCCATCGGCGACCCACGATCATGTGACGGGGTCGCCGATGGGCGGGGTAAGTGACGCGCTTCCAGGAAGCGCGCGTTAAATGCCGCTGTCGGAGATTGACAGCGGCATTTAATATGTTAACAGCCGCTGGTGGATCGCGATTCCACCCGCGCCTGTTGCGGGCACATGTCAGCTGTAATAATCAGCTGACATGTGCTTGGTTCAGTGCGGGCTCAGCGCAGCAGCCCTCACTGAACCGGAGGATAACGACATGCGCGTACTAATACGTGACATGTCGTTAAGGGGTTAAAGCTGTCAAACAGTTGCAAATCATGCACACGGGAGCGATTCAACCATATCACCGAGCAGCTGTAAATACTCGGCGCTCGACCCGAGCATACTCGGACAGAACATACTCGCTCAACACTAGTTAAAACAAGTTATCAACGATCCATGGGCTCTACAGGATAGGTGATCACTTATTGAGCATTTGTGTCCGAACATTGGAAAACGCACCTATCGGAAGAATGGGGAAGTTTTATCCCTGACAGAACACTTATCCCTATTTTAAAATGCTGCGGCAGGTGGGACGTCTGACCGCAGCTCTATTCATTCTCTTAGAGACTTGCAAAAAAGAGCAGCGCTCACAGCCACTGAGAGAATGAATGGATCAGTGGTCGCATCTCACATGCCGCTCCAGTCTAATGGGGAGAAAAGCTCCACATTCTGCCGGTGTGTGCAAGCAGTCAGACCCCCACCAATCAATATTATCAATGATCCTGTGGAGAGGTGATTACTTGTTTTCACCGGAGAACCCCTGTAAGTGCATCTCTGCCGCTCTGGTCCAAGTATTTAATCGCTAAGGCCACGGCCCTACTATCAGTATTCGGTCAGTGTCCAGTCAGTATTTTTTCTCAGGAGTGGGAGCCAAAACAGGTGATGAACAATCAGAGAAAAGGTATAATAGAAACAAGTCACCAATTCTGCATTAATCAACCATTCCTGGTTTCGGCAGCCACTCCTGAGAAAAATACTGACCAAATACTGATGGTGGGGCTGTGGCCTAATGGAAAAAAATCTTTTCCTAGTTAAGATCAGCGAGAATAAAATGACCGCCATACACAACACAGTCCACTATATCAACACCAATAATACCACATACAAAAGGGACAAATATCGCCACACCTTGACTAGATCACATATTACCACTACATAGTGACCGAATAATACCACATACAAGGAACAAATATGGCCAAACTATGACCAGACCATATATTACCACCCCAAGGTGACCAAATACTACAATACTGATCATGAATACAAAACCACAATACTAACAACACTGTTATTACCACCAGCGACATTATACACAGGAGCTCTGTATATAGTGTCAGTGTACAGGTAACACAGTGATCACCAGTGACATTATAGACAGGAGCTCTGTATATAGTGTATAGGTAATACAGTGATCACCAGTGACATACACAGGAGCTCTGTATATACTATATACACACGTGGTCAAAATTGTTGGTACCCCTCGTTTAATGAAAGAAAAACCCACAATGGTCACAGAAAAAACTTGAATCTGACAAAAGTAATAATAAATTAAAAATCGATGAAAATGAACAAATGAAAGACAGACATTGCTTTTCAACCCTGCTTCCACAGAATTTAAAAAAAAATTAAACTCTTGAAATAGGCCTGGACAGAAATGATGGTACCCCTGAAAATAATGTGACAAAAGGGACATGTTAAATCAAGTTGTGTCCACTAATTAGCATCACAGGTGTCGACAATCTTGTAATCAGTCAGTGGGCCTGTATATAGGGCTACAGATACTCACTGTGCTGTTTGGTGACATGGTGTGTACCACACTCAACATGGACCAAAGGAAGCAATGGAAAGAGTTGTCTCAGGAGATTAGAAAGAAAATTATAGACAAGCATGTTAAAGGTAAAGGTTATAAGACCATCTCCAAGCAGCTTGATGTTCCTGTAACTACAGTTGCACATATTATTCAGAAATTTAAGATCCATGGGACTGTAGCCAACCTCCCTGGACGTGGCCGCAGGAGGAAAATTGATAACAAATCAAAGAGACGAATAATATGAATGGTAACAAAAGAGCCCAGGAAAACTTCTAAAGAGATTAAAGGTGAACTTCAAGCTCAAGGAACATCAGTGTCAGATCGCACCATCCGTCGTTGTTTGATCTAAAGTGGACTTCATGGGAGACGACCAAGGAGTACACCATTGTTGAAAAAAAATCATAAAAAAGCCAGACTGGAATTTGCCAAACTACATGTTCACAAGTCACAAAGCTTTTAGGAGAATGCCCTATGGACAGATGAGACAAAAATGGAAGTTTTTGGCAAGGCACATCAGATCTATGTTCACAGATGGAAAAATGAAGCATATCAAGATAAGAACACTGTCCCTACTGTGAAACATGGAGGAGTCTCTTTTATGTTTTGGGGCTGGTCTGCCGCATCTGGCACAGGGTGTCTTGAATCTGTGCAGGGTACAATGAAATCTCAAGACTATCAAGGGATTCTAGAGAGAAATGTGCTGCCCAGTGTCAGAAAGCGTGGTCTCAGTCGCAGGTCATGGGTCTTGCAACAGTATTATGACCCAAAACACACAGCTAAAAACACCCAACAATGGCTAAGAGGAAAACATTGGACTATTCTGAAGTGGCTTCTATGAGCCCTGACCTAAATCCTATTGAGCATCTTTGGAAAGAGCTGAAACATGCCGTCTGGAAAAGGCAACCTTCAACCATGAGACAACTGGAGCAGTTTGCTCATGAGGAGTGGCCAAAATACCTGTGGAGAGGTGCAGAAGTCTCATTGACAGTTACAGGAGTCGTTTGATTGCAGTGATTGCCTCAAAAGGTTGTTCAGCAAAATATAAAGTTAAGAAGAACCATCATTTCTGTCCAGGCCTGTTTCATCAGTTTATTTATTTTTTTTTATTCTGTGGAAGCAGAAAAGCAATGTCTGACTTTCATTTGTTCATTTTCATAGATTTTTAATTTATTATTACTTTTGTCAGATTCAAGTTATTTCTGTGACCATTGTGGGTTTTTCTTTCATTAAACGAGGGGTACCAACAGTTTTGACCACGTGTGTAGTGTAAGTGTACATGTGTGTCACCCTGGCCTGGATGCCACAAGTGTAATTAAAGCTGTGTCTGAGAGCAGGGGGGAGGTTCTCTAGTCAGGGGAACATTAGCATGCAATGCCTCCTGTCTCAGGCCAGTAGGGGGAGCAGGCTGCTCCTATAAAAGCTGGTGCTGAGGGCAGGGTTAGAGAGAACCCAGATGACCTGTCTCAGGACTGAGACGTGTCTCAGCAGAGCAGGGACAGACAGTTGCACTGCACCTAAGAGGAAGTGTGGCAGGAGGAGAGCCACAAGCCAGAGACAAGAGGCGAAGAGAGCCTGTCTTGGCAGATAACAGACTTAATCTACCAGAGTTTGGTGTCTGAGGCTGGAAGGATTCCACACCCCCCAGCAGAGAACCAGTCCGCAAGGGACTGTATATTCCTTGGCCTAAGAAGCCTGGAGGCTCTGCAACAACAGAAGGGACCAGTAAAGCCATACAAGGCTGGGAGCAGAAAGGAACCCACGTCGCAGGCCATACAGGCGAGAAAACACGGAAAGCTCGGAAACGTGGGCTGTTACCCTATCAGGAGGAGATAGCCAGAAGGAGCGCAGAAAGCACGGTAGGCCTACACCCTCACCCTGACCAGGGCCAATTTCCCCGTTGCTCTCAGACATCCAGGTCCCCTCCTAGCCGGGACTGTTTGTGGGTCAGTTTACCTGTTTAGTAAAGACCCTAGACTGCAACCTGTTGTCTGTGTGCTCCTTGCTCCTCCAGCACTATCAGCACTGGGACTCCCACTACCATCACTCCCAACATCCATTATACTGCCCTGGGGCCGCACTCTTCCCGTGGAGAGTCACACTACCCTAGCTGCACACCTCATCAGCCCCAGCGGTCTGCATGCAGCGGCGGTTCCTAATAACCGCAATCCATGGGTGGCGTAGTCGGACATTATCAGCAGAACATAGCAGACTACCATTGGCCTGACCACCCTGAGCCACGGAACCGGGTCGCCACTACTACCCCCATCGTCTCCCTATTGCCCGGATCCGAGTGCCGCACGGCCCAGGGGGCGAGTCAGCTTTGGCGTAGTCGGCAGGATTTCGTGCCCGCAACCACCGGGTACTGCGTGCCTGAAAAAGACTTTTGTAACTTACCTGTGGCAAAGTTTCCCGCCGTCCGGAGTCTTTTCCCGCCATCCGGAGCCGATTCCCGCCATCGGACGCCTTCTTGGACCGTTTCCCGCCATCTTCTGCCGCCTTCCCGCCATCCGCAGCTGCTTCCCGCCATCGGACACCATCTTCAGGACGCCGCGCGGGAAGAAGAGGGGCGTGGACGTCAAAACCGCGCGAGATCCGAAGCTCCGCCCCACGCACCGACGCTGCGCAAGGTCCTGGAAGGGAGAGAGAGCGACGCTGACGTCATCAGGACGCGACGCCAGGTCCTCGTCCATAGCAGCAGCAGCGGAGCCGCGGCCTGCAGAAGAGGATCGTCGGAAGGTAGGCCACGCGTAACTAGGGGGGGAGGAAGATGACGGACACAGAGGCGCTCACTACCACCAACGCAACTGCAGCAGCGGTGATGCCCTTTTCCTTGCCCTACATCCCTGGAGCGGCCTGGCTGCCCAAATACTCAGGGGAGCCCCATGCCCTAACTGACTTCAAGGAAAGGCTATACAGTTTGTTCCACGTTTACCCCCTGACAGAGGAACAGAAGGTCAGCATATTAACAGGGCAGTTAACTGGCGCAGCCCAGCGGGAGGTAAAATCATGGCCCACTGAGGAGAAAAGGACTGTGAAGGGTATTCTGGCCCGGCTGCGGGGTACCTTTGACACACGTACCTCCGCTGAGATTAAAATGAGGTTCTATGGATGTAAGCAGCGGGCACAGGACAGCATCAGAGACTATGCCCTAAATCTGCAGGAAGCCTTGAGGGCTATTCAACAAACTGACCCTGGCAGTGTGCAGGAAACGGATAAGCTGCTAACAGAACAATTCATAGAAGGTCTGCTGTCTAGCGCCCACAGGGCCCAACTGCGCCTCATGTTCTTTCAGAACCTCGACCTGACCTTTGCCCAATTTAAGGACAGGGCCATAAGGGTGCTCCGTGAATCTGCAACCAGTGGTGCTATAAACCCCCGGCGCCCTGCTATCACTTACCACCAGGAGGCGGCGCCCTCCTCTATGGACTCCGTGGAGGCTGATGCACAGGCCCTGAACCAAGCCCCGTCGAAAGATCTGCACCAACAAGTCCAGGAGCTGACCAGGAGCGTCGCGGCGTTGACCAGGACCGTCCAGGCGTTGCAAGTGGACCCGTCAAGACCCATCGAGCTGGCTTCAAGTCCGGAGGATGTCCCATGGCGTCGACAGAGGAGGATCCCGTCGTTCCGAGGGAGGCCCACAGACCGCTACGCAGAGGATGGACAGCCCATTTGCCGTCGATGCAACCAGCCCGGACACATTTCCAGGTACTGTAATTTAAACGGGTCCAACCTGGGGCAGAGGGCCAACCCCCAGGCATAAGATCACCAGGCCCTTACAATTGGCGTAATAAGTACGTTGGGGGGCGCCCGGTTTTACCCGTGGTGCTGGACGGTATCCCCATGAGCGCCTTGCTGGATACTGGGTCACAAGTAACCACTATCCCTTATGTACTTTTTAAGCAGTATTGGACTGATGCTGATATCACACGGTATCCAGACGGTAACTTGAGCATCATCGCCAGTAATGGCTTACCCGTGCCGCAGATGGGGTTCAAGGAGATGACCATTAAGATTGGTAAAGTTGAACTACCGGCACAGGGAGTGATTATTGTGGACATTGACCGTCGTGAAAGTCACCCTAAAATAACTGTGGGTACTAATGTAATTGAAAATTGTCTTTCAGAGGTAATTGTAATCTTACAACAGGTGGCGGTGAATGCTAGTTCCAGCCAACAGAGAGTCCTCAACAAGGAGATAAAGGCCCTGATGAGACGGCAGCAGGTAGAACTGTCTGGTGGTGAGATCGGTAGCGTAAGACTGAGTGACCCATTCCCCATTTCCATGCCTCCCAAAAGTGAAATGATGATCTGGTGTCGGACTGCAATCGGGTTGAGAGGTAGAGACTACCAAGCCATGGTAGAACCCGTGTACTCAGACAGCAGGCCCACCATTTTGACAGCCCGGGGGGTGGTTGATGTCCGTCATGGGAGGGTGCCCGTCCGCATCCTCAACATTGGGGAGAGGGAGGTACACTTACCCAGGTACGCTACACTCGCCAAGCTGTTTGTGGTCGAACACAAAGCTATCAGGGCCGTGGAACCCTTGCCTCCATCTCCTCAGGCGGAGGGTAATGGCTCCCAGAAACAAAAGGAGGACTGGTGCCAGAAACTCCACGTGGGTGCTGACTCCACTCCCCTGCACCAAAAACAAGGAGTCTACCGGGTGGTACAGGAGTACGAGAGAGTCTTTAGTAAGCACCCGCTAGACTTCGGCAGAGTAAAGGGGATAGAACACCACATCCCCACAGGGAGCCACCCACCGATAAAAGAGAGGCACAGACCTGTACCCCCTGCACATTATCAGAACGCAAGGGGCATGCTAAGAGATATGAAAGAAGCTGGGGTTATTAGAGACAGCTGTAGCCCCTGGGCAGCCCCCTTGGTTCTGGTCAAAAAGAAAGATGGCACCATGAGAATGTGCGTCGACTATAGACAAATCAACCGTATCACTCACAAAGACGCATATCCGCTGCCTAGAATAGAGGAGTCTTTAGCCGCACTAAAATCAGCTAACTTCTTTTCTACTTTGGACCTTACTAGCGGGTACTGGCAGGTTCCTGTGGCAGAGGCTGACAAGGAGAAGACCGCCTTCACCACCCCGATGGGACTGAGCGAATTCAACTGCATGCCTTTCGGGCTCTGCAACGCACCAGGGACCTTCCAGCGGCTGATGGAATGCTGTCTAGGGCACCGAAACTTCGAGACGGTCCTCTTTACCTGGACGACGTGATCGTCTATTCGAAGACCTACGAGGACCATCTGAAGCACCTGGCCGAGGTGTTCGAAGCCCTGGCAGGCTATGGCCTGAAGGTGAAACCATCGAAGTGTCACCTGCTGAAACCAAAGGTCCAGTACCTAGGGCACGTGGTAAGCGCGGAAGGAGTGGCCCCCGACCCTGACAAGGTCACGGCAATCAAGAGCTGGCCAAGCCCCTCGAACATCAAAGAGGTGAGACAGTTTCTCGGGTTGGTAAGCTACTACCGAAGATTCATCCCGGGGTTCACCAAGATGGCAGCTCCTATGCAGGACCTCCTGATCGGACAGTCTAAGTCCAGGAGGTAAAAGCCGCCCTTCAAGTGGGATAAACCGGAAGAGGAGTCCTTCCGCCAGCTAAAGATCTCCCTCACAGGGGATGAGATCCTGGCCTACCCTGATTATGGCCAGCCTTTCATTCTCCACACAGATGCCAGTAATGTGGGACTGGGAGCCGTATTGTCCCAAAACCAACAGGGCAGAGAACGGGTGATCACATACGCCAGCCGGAAGCTGAGGCCCACCGAGAGGAACCCGGAGAATTACAGCTCCTTCAAGCTAGAATTCTTGGCGGTGGTGTGGGCCGTGACGGAACGCTTCAAGCATTACCTGGCCTCCGCAAAGTTCACCGTGTACACGGACAACAACCCGTTGACACACCTGGACAATGCAAGACTGGGTGCCCTGGAACAGCGGTGGATGGCCCGTCTCTCCAACTATGACTTCGTGATCAAGTACCGGGCAGGCAAAACCAACTCCAACGCGGACGCCCTATCAAGGATGCCTCACTTACCTGAAGGTGACGAAGACCCAGAAGAGCTGGAGGAGGTAGAACTCCCCGCGTTTCACCGGTATGGAGCCGCTCAACACTCTCACCGCGTGAAGGAGGAGGATCTAACAACTGTGATGATGAATCCCCTACCTCACCACAGCTGGGCCGAGACCCAAGATAGTGACCCTGCAGTCCGCCTGGTGAAAGATCTGCTGACCCGGGAAGACGCCCGCTTAGATCCAGATGCCCCAGAGGAAGCCAAGCAGCTATGGAAGGAGAAGAGCAAGCTGTTCCTCTACGAAGGCAAGTTGTGCAGAAGGATTGTCAACCACCGGACGCACGAGCTGACCTGGCAAGTCGTGGTCCCAAGGAGGGATGCAGCTATGGTCCTGGGGGCTTACCATGACAGAGCGGGACACTTCGGTTGGAAGAAACTGGAGTTCCTACTAAGAGGAAGATTCTTTTGGGTCGGCATGAGAGGAGCTGTAGAAAAATGGTGCAGAGACTGTGGCCCTTGTCACCTAAGGAGGAAGGACCGTGCCAGCCAGAAGACACCCTTGAGGCCCATCATCACCACGCAGCCTCTTGAGCTGGTAGCTCTGGACCATGTCAAATTTGCTCCCAGCCGGTCAGGATACATCTATGCCCTGACAATCGTGGACCACTATTCCCGTTTTCTAGTGGTGGTACCGGTAAAGGACTTGACAGCAAAAAACAGCGGCCAGAGCCTTCCAGCAATATTTCTGCCGTCCACACGGGTATCCGGAACAGGTCCTGACAGACCAGGGTCCAGCGTTCGAGGCTGAAATCTTCCAGGAGTTCTGCAACCTCTATGGCTGTAAGAAGATTCGTACAACGCCTTACCACCCCCAAACCAACGGGATGTGTGAGAAGATGAACAATATAGTCATTGATCTCCTGAAGACGTTGCCCCTGGAGGAACGCAGCCTGTGGCCAGAAAAACTGCCGGACCTGATAGACCTATACAACAATATCCCGGTGAATGCTACAAACTGCACCCCGGCTTACCTGATGCGAGCTAGACCAGGAAAGCTGCCCGTAGACCTGGAGATGGGAGTCCTAATACCTGAGGACACCTCCCCGGATGCGGACTGGGATACGGAAAGGCAACTGCAGTACAAGAAGGTACAGGAGAGTGTGGAGAAGAGCCTGGCCCAGGTGAGAGAGAAGCAAGAAAGACTCTTCAATCAACACGCCCCTGCTAGTCCCCTAGAACCTGGTGAGCAAGTCCTAAAGCGAAAAAGAAGGCTACATAAGTTGGACGACCAGTGGGAAAGGGAACCCTACACCGTACTGCAGTCTGACCACGACAACCCAAAGGTGTGCGTAATCACCAAGGACGGAGGAGAAACCACTAGTGTCGTCTCCAGAGACCATCTCAAAAGGTGCCCCGAGCAACTCCGTAGTGCAGAAGAGGATCAGAGTGACCTTGAACCCGCAGAGGACAAGGAAGAAATGATAAGCACCGTTCTCGGAGAGTTTCCTCAGTCCTGGACTCGCATAAATGATGCCATAGTGGTACCTGTCCTGCATTTCCTGCAACCGGCACAGCAACAACCAACACCAGAGCCGGAAGGTGAAGAGGAGCAAGCAGTTCCAGAGGCAGAAGAGCCTGTACCAGCAGCCCAGGAGAGTCAACCCTCTGCTGACAGTGAGCCTGCCATGCCTGCGGTAAGCCAAAGGACCCGCAGACAGCTGCCTGCCCTACCTGTACACCCAGCTGGTAGCTGCACCCCTAACCCTAGTGGGGAAAGCCAAGTCAGTCCACCACCAGACAGTGGGCTACGTAGGTCAACCAGGAGCACAAAGGGACAGATACCCGCTCGCTGGAGAATATAGAGTGTACTAAAATTGTAAATAACCCTGTTGCCAAATGTTGAATTGTTTGCAAAGTTACATGCATGTTTGGTAATACTCTGTTTCAGTTTCTTGCAGCTACCGTAAGGACTCACAGGTTATGGACTTTTTATAACCGGGACCTTGTATGGACTGCGTTCAGAGCCTAACCCAGGAATGAACTAAGACTGTGAAGGACTTGGGGTAGGACAGACCCCCACCTGGTTAAGGCTCCCCGTTGTGCTGGTGATATGGACACCCGGTCACAGGCCACACTGTGACCTTAAGAACTCAATTTGTGTGTCGTCTGTCTATTAATGTTTCATTGTTATGCATATTGTCTTTGTTTACTGTTTAGTCCCGGAGTACTAAATTTCACTAGGGGGGAATGTGTCACCCTGGCCTGGATGCCACAAGTGTAATTAAAGCTGTGTCTGAGAGCAGGGGGGAGGTTCTCTAGTCAGGGGAACATTAGCATGCAATGCCTCCTGTCTCAGGCCAGTAGGGGGAGCAGGCTGCCCCTATAAAAGCTGGTGCTGGGGGCAGGGTTAGAGAGAACCCAGATGACCTGTCTCAGGACTGAGACGTGTCTCAGCAGAGCAGGGACAGACAGTTGCACTGCACCTAAGAGGAAGTGTGGCAGGAGGAGAGCCACAAGCCAGAGACAAGAGGCGAAGCAAGCCTGTCTTGGCAGATAACAGACTTAATCTACCAGACTTTGGTGTCTGAGGCTGGAAGGATTCCACATCCCCCAGCAGAGAACCAGTCCGCAAGGGACTGTATATTCCTTGGCCTAAGAAGCCTGGAGGCCCTGCCACAACAGAAGGGACCAGTAAAGCCATACAAGGCTGGGAGCAGAAAGGAACCCACGTCGCAGGCCATACAGGCGAGAAAACACGGAAAGCTCGGAAACGTGGGCTGTTACCCTATCAGGAGGAGATAGCCAGAAGGAGCGCAGAAAGCACGGTAGGCCTACACCCTCACCCTGACCAGGGCCAATTTCCCCGTTGCTCTCAGACATCCAGGTCCCCTCCTAGCCGGGACTGTTTGTGGGTCAGTTTACCTGTTTAGTAAAGACCCTGGACTGCAACCTGTTGTCTGTGTGCTCCTTGCTCCTCCAGCACTATCAGCACTGGGACTCCCACTACCATCACTCCCAACATCCATTATACTGCCCTGGGGCCGCACTCTTCCCGTGGAGAGTCACACTACCCTAGCTGCACACCTCATCAGCCCCAGCGGTCTGCATGCAGCGGCGGTTCCTAATAACCACAATCCACGGGTGGCGTAGTCGGACATTATCAGCAGAACATAGCAGACTACCATTGGCCTGACCACCCTGAGCCACGGAATCGGGTCGGCACTACTACCCCCATCGTCTCCCTATTGCCCGGATCCGAGTGCCCCACGGCCCAGGGGGCGAGTCACATGTAATACACTGACTCACCAGTGACGTCTCTAGGTGAAGTCCTTCATCTTCGCTTTTCTTCTTCATCTGGCACAGACGGCCATCACTTCTTCCAGCCAGGAATCATCTCTGCAGAAAATAACACACAGTTATCAATAACTGATCTCTTCTAGGGAATATTCCCACTCCACCCCCCGACTTCTACACTACACCAGTTGAAGAAAAAAAGCGATATAGTGCCGCCCTGCACAGTAACAGGAGCCCGCTTTTGTCCTATCCCATGGAAAACAATTTCCTAAAAAGTAAATTATATTACAGAAGTAATAATGTCTCTAATTGGACTCTAAAATAATAATGTTCCTCACTGGCCACCATAAACTAATAAAGTATGTTCCTCAATCTGGCACCAAACAGTAATTAAGTCCCTTGTTCAGCCTGGCACCCCCATATATTCATCCTGGCCCCCCCTTCCCTGCATATATCCATCCTGACACCCCCCATATATCCCTTCTGGCCCCCATATGTCCAGTGTGACCCCTCCATATATTTATCCTAGCCCACGTGTATCGAGCCTGCCCCCTCCCATATACCCATCCTAGTCCCCCATGTGGCCCTCCTGTTCCCCCCATATATCCATCCTGGCCTCCATGTGTCCAGCCTGCCCCCCCACATATCCATCCTGGCCTCCATGTTTCCAGCCTGCCCCCCCATATATCTGTCCTGGCCTCCATGTGTCCAGCCTGCCCCCTCCCATATATCTGTCCTAAAGCCCCATGTGTCAAGCCTGCCCCCCATATATCCATCCTGGCCTCCATGTGTCCAGCATGCCCCCCCTACATATCCTTCCTGGCCTCCATGTGTCCAGCCTGCCCCCCACAATATATCCATCCTGGCCTCCATGTTTCCAGCCTGCCCCCCATATATCCATCCTGGCCTCCATGTGTCCAGCCTGCCCCCTCATATATCCATCCTGCCCTTCCCCCCTGCATATATCCATCCTGACACCTGCCCATATATCCATACTGGCCCCCATATGTCCAGCGTGGCCCCTCCATATATTTATCCTAGCCCACGTGTATCGAGCCTGCCCCTCCACATATCTATCCTAGCCCCCCATGTGTCCAGCCTGCCCCCCACATATCCATCCTGGCCATCATGTGTCCAGCCTGCCCCGCCCCCCATATATCCGGCCCCCCCATATATCCATCCCCCTCACATATCCATCCTGGCCTCCATGTGTCCAGCCTGCACCACCATATAGCCATCCTGCCCACCCTTTCCCATGTGTCCAGCCAGGCTCCCCCTTATGTGTCCATCCAGGCTCCCCCCCTTGTGTGTCCAGCCAGGGTTCCCTCTTGTGTGTCCAGCCAGGCTCTCACCCTTGTGTGTCCAGCCAGTGTTCCCCCTTGTGTGTCCAGCCAGGGTTCCCCCTTGTGTGTCCAGCCAGGGTTCCCTCTTGTGTGTCCAGTCAGGGCTTCCCCTTGTGTGTCCAGCCAGGGCTCCCCCTTGTGGGTCCAGCCAAGGTTCCCCCTTGTGTGTCCATCCAGCTCCCCCCTTGTGTGTCCAGCCAGGGCTCCCCCTTGTGTGTCCAGTCAGGGCTCCCCCTTGTGTGTCCAGCCAGGGCTCCCCCTTGTGTGTCCAGCCAGGGCTCCCCCTTGTGTGTCCAGCCAGGGTTCCCTCTTGTGTGTCCAGTCAGGGCTCCCCCTTGTGTGTCCAGTCAGGGCTCCCCCTTGTGTGTCCAGCCAGGGCTTCCCCTTATGTGTCCAGCCAGGGCTCCCCCTTGTGTGTCCAGCCAGGGCTCCCCCTTGTGTGTCCAGCAAGGCCCCCCTTGTGTGTCCATCCGGGCCCCCCCTTGTGTGTCCAGCCAGGGTCCCCCCTTGTGTGTCTAGCCGGGCCCCCCCTTGTGTGTCCAGCCAGGGGCCCATCCCATTCTGCATCCACTCATATACACACAGACACACACACAGACACCTCTTACCTTCCTGCTCTCCCGTGCGGTGTCCTCCTTCTCCGGTGACGTCATACGCAGGCCGGGGAAGGGAGACGAGCAGCTTCAGCTGCTTCACTGGGACGTGTGTCGCGGCGGTTCAGGTAATGAACGCCGCGTGCGCGCGTCCCTGCATACACTGTGCCTGCGCTTTTAAAGGGCCCGTGCCCCTTAAAACCGCAGGTTTTTTTATTTTTTCATTCTCTTCTCCCCCTCTCCTCTGCAGAAGGGTACCCCGCCAGCCCAGTCCCACCCTGTTGATGACTTATCCTAAAATCGGTCATTAATATATAAGTTCTGGACAGTCCCGTTAAGCTTGTTTTACCTAGTTATAAAAGCCCTTTAAGTCCTCATTATAAGGTAAGGTATGAATGGATCTAATTAAATTCTCCAAAGAGAACTATTTATACATTTTAGTCACTGTGAGCTTTCTACAAGATATTGCGGGCAGTATATAGCGAATATACGGACACAGAGCCATTCGCCGGCTCAGATTGCCAATAAGCACCTTGTAAATATGAGACCTTGACATCATAGGTTACTTGGCTTAATATGAAATTGTCCCTCATGTGTACCGCATTGTGGGCAGGGACTATATGTACATCACTGCAGAATATGTTGGCAATAAAAAGTCAACAGAAATGAATATCATGCAGATCCTCACCAGGACTCCAGCAGTGTCACCATCCTGCCACCATACAGCTATAGAAGGACAATAAACCTGCAGGGTTCTCCCCTCAGTTATTTTTCCTTTAATTTTATTATCTGTTTCTTACTCACAGTGAAAGAACAGTCATCAGATATTTTATTCTTCACTTTTTATTTTACAGTCTCAGCTCTGAAGAATAGAACGTCTTATGAATAAATGACAGCTCACTTATTACAGTGGTGGCCAAAAGTATTGGCACCCCTGCAATTCTATCAGATAATACTCAGTTTCTTCCTGAAAATGATTGCAATCACAAATTCTTTGGTATTATTATCTTCATTTAATTTGCTTGCATGGAAAAAACACAAAAGAGAATGAAGCAAAAATCAAATCATTGATCATTTCACACAAAACTCCAAAAATGGGCCAGACAAAAGTATTGGCACCCTCAGCCTAATACTTGGTTGCACAACCTTTAGCCAAAATAACTGCGAACAGCCACTTCCGGTAACCATCAATGAGTTTCTTACAATGCTCTGCTGGAATCGTAGACCATTCTTCTTTGGCAAACTGCTCCAGGTCCCTGATATTTGAAGGGTGCCTTCTCCAAACTGCCATTTTGTGATCTCTCCACAGGTGTTCTATGGGATTCAGGTCTGGACTCATTGCTGGCCACCTTAGAAGTCTCCAGTGCTTTCTCTAAAACCATTTTATAGTGCTTTTGGAAGTGTGTTTTGGGTCATTGTCCTGCTGGAAGACCCATGACCTCTAAGGGCGACCCAGCTTTCTCACACTGGGCCCTACATTATGCTGCAAAATTTGTTGGTAGTCTTCAGACTTCATAATGCCATGCACACTGTCAAGCAGTCCAGTGCCAGAGGCAGCAAAGCAACCCCAAAACATCAGGGAACCTCCGCCATGTTTGACTGTAGGGACCATGTTCTTTTCTTTGAATGCCTCTTTTTTTTTCCTGTACACTCTATGTTGATGGTTTTTCCCAAAAAGCTCGACTTTTGTCTCATCTGACCAGAGAACATTCTTCCAAAACATAGTAACATAGTTTGTAAACATAGTTAGTAAAGCCGAATAAAGACTTGCGTCCATCAAGTTCGACCTGTTAGTTCTGTAATTGGTAAAGTTGATCCAGAGGAGGGCAAAAACCCCAAATGATTTGGCCAATCTTCACCTGAGGAAAAATTCCCTCCTGACTCTGAAACCAGCAGTCAGAATAAATCCCTGTATCAACTTACTATTTTATTTTATTTTTAAGTATATGCTGAAATCTGCCTGGTATCTAGAAATGCATCCAGTCCCCGCTTGAACTGGTGTAGTGAATCTGACATCACCGTCTCCTCACTCTGTGAATTCCATATTCTCACTGCTCTTACCGTAAAGAACCCCTCTAGTGACGCTAACCCAATCTGAGTATATTCCATTTATAACCACCCTCTGCCTTCTATCCCTTAGCCAGTTAGCTACCCACTTGCAGACATTTTCCCCCAGCCCCATCATTCTCATTTTGTATACCAACCTATTATGTGGCACGCTATCGAAAGCTTTTGAGAAGTCGAGATACACGACATCCACTGGTTCCCCCTGATCTACTCGAGAGCTAATCTCCTCGTAGAAGTCAATCAGGTTTGTTTGGCAGGAGCGATTCCTCATGAATCCATGTTGGTTCGGGATTAAAAGATTATTAGCATCAAGATGCTCCATAATTGCCTCTTTAATGAAGCTTTCAAAAATTTTGCCCACAACGGACGTCAGACTCACCGGCCGATAGTTTCCGGCGTCACTTTTCGCTCCCTTTTTGAATATTGGCACTACATTCGCCTGTCGCCAATCAAGTGGCACAGACCCAGTCTCAACAGAGTCCTTAAATATAAGATATAACGGTCTGTCTATCACATTACTTAGTTCCCTTAGTACCCGTGGGTGTATGCCATCAGGTTCTGGTGATTTGTTTATTTTAATGTTACTGAGGCGTTTCTGTACCCCAGCTTGGGTTAGATTTGTCATACTTAGTGGAGGATTAAGCTTGTCACTTCTCATTTCTCCTGTTAGTTTGATTTCCTTTGTGAAAGTTGTCGAAAAAAAATTATTTAATAGATTAGCTTTATCCTCATCTTTCTCTATGATTTTGCCTTCCTCACTTTTTATTGGTCCAATATTATCCGATTTAATCCTTTTACTATTTATATACGTAAAGAACAGTTTGGGATTTGATCTACTTTCCCTAGCAATACGTCTCTCTGTTTCCTCCTTCGCTATTTTTATTTGTTTTTTACAGGTTCTCGTTTTTTCCTTGTAACACATTAGTGCCTCCTTACTGTTTTCCTGTTTTAATCTCTTGAATGCCTCTTTTTTGCTATTTAACGCCCCTTTTACGTTCTTGTTCAACCATATTGGTTTCCTCTTATTTCTGGCCCTTTTATTCCCATACGGTATATACCTCTCGCACTGAGTATTCAGAATTCTTTTGAAGGTTTCCCATTTACTATTCGTATTCCTTTGATTAAGAACTTTGTCCCAGTCAATAAGTTGAAGGCTTTCTTTCAGCTGATCAAACTTCGCCCTCCTAAAGTTTAATGTTTTTGTTGTTCCCTTATTGATAACCCTACTGAAGGGCATTTTGAAGTCGATAATATTATGGTCGCTATTACCTAGGTGCCCCCCTATCTGTACCTCAGTTATTCTATCAGGCCTATTAGTCAATATTAAGTCCAACACGGCCTTCCCTCTCGTTGGTTCCTGCACTAGTTGGGAGAGATAATTATCCTTAATATTTGTCAAGAACCTTTTTCCTTTCTGAGATCTACAGGTTTCTGTTTCCCAGTCAATATCCGGGTAGTTGAAGTCCCCCATTACAATCACTTCATTATGTTTTGCTACTTTGTCTATTTGTCCTAATAGCAGATTCTCATTCTCCTCTGTTATATTGGGTGGCTTATAGCAGACCCCCAGTAATATTTTATTATTATTTTTAGTTCCCTCTATCTCTACCCACATGGACTCGACCCCCTCTTCTCCCTCTCCTATATCTTCCCTTAGTCTGGGTTTTAGACATGACTTTACATATAAGCAGACTCCTCCGCCTTTCCCCTGTTTCCGGTCCCTTCTAAATAAACTATAATCTAATAAATTTACCGCCCAGTCGTAGCTATCGTCTAGCCAAGTCTCTGTTATACCTACGATGTCATACCTCTCCTCCCATATAAGCGCCCGCAGCTCATCCGCCTTATTGGTCAGGCTTCTTGCGTTGGTCAGCATGCAAGATAAAACTTTGGGGTTATTTAGCATCCTATTCTTCTCTAACGATCTAACTGTACTATCCCCACCCCCCTCTCCACCCTCATTATATTCACTTCTCCCCTTCCCCCTTGCTTGCCTCACATCCCACCTATTTCCTTGGTTTCCCCCCCCGTCTCTAGTTTAAAAACTCCTCCAACCTATTAGCTATCTTCTTCCCCAGCACCGCTGCACCCTCCCCATTGAGGTGCAGCCCGTCCCTACGGTAGAGCCTGTATCCGACCGCGAAGTCGGCCCAGTTCTCCATGAACCCAAACCCTTCTGCCTTGCACCAACTCTTTAGCCACTTATTCACCTCCCTAACTTCCTGTTGGCGCTCCTGTGTGGCTCGCGGGATTTGTAGTATTTCTGAGAAAACTACCTTGGAGGTCCTTGCCCTAAGCTTCCTACCTAGGTCCCTGAAATCATTTTTAAGGACCCTCCATCTACCACTCACTTTGTCATTGGTGCCGATGTGGACCATGACCGCTGGGTCTTCGCCAGCCCCACCCAGTAACCTGTCAACCCGATTCGCGATGTGCCGGACTCGAGCGCCAGGGAGGCAGCACACCGTTCGGCGATCCCGGTCTTTGTGACAGATTGCCCTGTCTGTCCCCCTAATAATAGAGTCACCCACTACCAGAACCTGTCTTGCCTGCCCTACACTTCCCCCCTCCCCCTCATTACTGGAGCATACACTCCCCCGGCGGTCAGAGGATCTGTCATGCTCCAATAATGCCGGTTCTGAACCAGCCTTCCTATACTTCTTCCCTCTATCCCTCCTTACTGTTATCCAGCTCCCTGCCTGTTCAGCCTGCACTTCCCCTCTATGCTCCACCCCCAGTATTGACCCATTGAGTGTCTGCTCGGTGAGCAGCAAACTCCGTTCTATGTTGTCGATGCTCCTCAGTACCGCTATCTGAGCACTTAGATCCAGAATTTGGGCTTCCAAGTGCATGATATGCTCACATCTCTCGCAGCAGTATGGATCCTCGAGTGGGTGCTCACGGAATGCATATATTGCGCAAGATGTACACTGCACGGCTCCGTCCAACATGGACGTCATTCTAAATATGGGGATACAGTCAGTATATATATACAAGTACAAAACACAATTATTTATATATAGGTGTATGGACGGGGATCAATTAGGGATGTGCAAGTGTATCAATTAGATATTGGCAGGGGATCAGTTAAGTATGGACGGGGGATCAATTAAGTATCAAGTATGGACGGGGGAATCAGCTAAGTAGGTCAGGTGGATTAATTAAGTAAAAAGTAAAGTAAAGAAAGAATGAAATACAGTCAGCAATTCAGTCCTAAGTCCTCCCTTCCAAACTCCCTGAATCCAAAGTCACTGAAAAACAAGTCACACACTTACTTTCGTTCGCACTTACGCTCCGGACACACGCAGCTCGTTCGCACTCGCAAACTAAGAGATTTAAAGTGTTTTTTTTTTTTTTTTTTTTTTCCTTTTCCAGCAATGTACCCTTCACCTCAATGCACTTCCAAAGGACTTTATGCCCAACCAGCTGCCCCTTATAAACCCTTAATTATGACCCCTTCCCCTTAATTAACCCCTTGTGAGTAAATCTACACCTCAGGATTTTAGTGCAATGTAGTTAACCTTTAAATACACAGGTAGTAAACTAAGAAACTAAAACTGTAGTGAGAAAATAGATTTTAAAAAGCCCAATAAATCTAAACAGGTAGAAAAGCACTCAGCAGATCACAATGCAGCACTCACCGCAATTCACACAGGTATTTTCTGCAGGATTCCCAATACCTCTTCACGCAATTCACACAGGTATTTTCTGCAGGATTCCCAATACCTCTTCACGCAATTCACACAGGTGTTTTCTGCAGGATTCCTAATACCTCTTCACGCAATTCACACAGGTATTTTCTGCAGGATTCCCAATACCTCTTCACCTTCACCTCAATGCACTTCCAGTTCTAGGCTTTATCAGGTAAGTTTTGGCAAACTCCAGCCTGGCTTTTTTATGTCTCGGGGTAAGAAGTGGGGTCTTCCTGGGTATCCTACCATACAGTCCCTTTTCATTCAGACGCCGACGGATAGTATGGGTTGACACTGTTGTACCCTCAGACTGCAGGGCAGCTTGAACTTGTTTGGATGTTAGTCGAGGTTCTTTATCCACCATCCGCACAATCTTGCGTTGAAATCTCTCGTCAATTTTTCTTTTCTGTCCACATGTAGGGAGGTTAGCCACAGTGCCATGGGCTTTAAATTTCTTGATGACACTGCGCACGGAAGACACAGGAACATTCAGGTCTTTGGAGACGGACTTGTAGCCTTCAGATTGCTCATGCTTCCTCACAATTTGGTTTCACAAGTCCTCAGACAATTCTTTGGTCTTCTTTCTTTTCTCCATGCTCAATGTGGTACACACAAGGACACAGGACAGAGGTTGAGTCAACTTTAATCCATGTTAACTGGCTGCAAGTGTGATTTAGTTATTGCCAACACCTGTTAGGTGCCACCGGTAAGTTACAGGTGCTCTTAATTACACGAATTAGAGAAGCATCACATGATTTTTCAAACAGTGCCAATACTTTTGTCCATCCCCTTTTTTAGGTTTGATGTGGAATTATATCCAATTTGGCTTTAGGACAATTCTATTTGTGTTTTTTCATTGAAGACAAATTAAATGAAGATAATAATACCAAAGAATTTGTGATTGCAATCATTTTCAGGAAGAAACTGAGTATTATCTGACAGAATTGCCGGGGTGCCAATACTTTTGGCCACC
Organism: Phyllobates terribilis; assembly: GCF_046119375.1. NCBI lineage: Eukaryota > Metazoa > Chordata > Amphibia > Anura > Dendrobatidae > Phyllobates > Phyllobates terribilis. Next base: position 1,090,202 of record NW_027363058.1, on the reverse strand, counting down.
ACTGTATTTCATGCGGCAGAAGTTAGCCTCCAGCAATGGAAGAGGGAACCGAGAAAGTGTAGAAAATGCTCTATCATGGCAGCAGTGGTAAGAGACATTGGAAATGCACGATCAAACCTATCATATCATAGGATTATCTATCATCTATCTATCCTTATATTCTCTATTTCATATCTATCTATCCATCTATCTATCCATATATGTATCTATCTATCTTTCTATCTATCCATGTATGATGGATGGATAGATAGATGGATAGATGAATAAATAGATGGATAGATAGATGGATAGATAGATAAATAGATAGATAGATAGTGTAGGGATTTGTACTCACTGAGCCGCGTTGGAGGTAGGCACAGGTTCACACAGTGATGCAGTCCACGGGTTCAAACAAACTGGTGGCTTATTTTAGTGTCCATACACCAGTTAAGAAACAAAAGTTACAGCCTTTTCCTGGCACAAAAAGGAATAACAGAACAAAGCTCAAAATAACAAGTCCATGCAGCACGGCTTCAGCCGTTTAAACAAGGTGCTTTTCTCTGCCTCCTGCAGAGTCTAAGAAGCACCTGCAAGGTCTGCTCACCTTGCCCAGCAAACACAGACAGACAGAGACAGGCGCAGCTGTCTTAAATTAGCCTTCCAAGACCTGGACTGGAGGTAAGTGAGCAGCTGTTCCCCCCAGCTCTTTCAGCTGCTCATAAAACCCGGCCCTGTAATCCGGACCCATTAAATTCCTCTCAGCACTATGTGTGCTGGAGCCTGCTTCTCCGGATCCTACATCACCGAAGCATGGCACTTCGAGGACACATACCTCCCGTCCACGATCTGTCCGGCAGCAACCTTACATACACCCCCCCTCTGTCCAAAGCCGTAGGGCTTGGCACCTTCTGTCACCATACAATAAATCCTTGACAAGGCAGCGGCATTCCCATGTTGTTTCCCAGGCCTATGCTCTACCCGGAAACTAAAATCTTGTAGAGCCAGGAACCACCTAGTCACTCTGGCATTGTTTCCCTTCTTTTCTCGCATCCACCTCAATGGGGCATGGTCTGACACTAACCTGAACCTTCTACCTAATAGGTAATACCTCAGAGTGTCTAACGCCCACTTAATGGCCAAACATTCTTTTTCTACAATGGAGTAGTCCTTCTCACAAGCGGAGAGCTTCAGACTGAGGTATTTTACAGGGTGTTCTTCTCCGTTAATCTCCTGGGACAAGACTGCTCCCAGCCCGACATCCGATGCATCCATCTGGACCACAAACTCCTTGGAGAAGCTGGGTGCCACCAAGACTGGTTGTTTACAGAGGACCAGTTTCAATTCCTGGCAGGTCGCTTCTGCTTCCGGGGACCACTTGGCCATAGCTGACTTCATCCCTTTCAGAAGATCCATCAGTGGGGCTGCTATCAGGGCAAAGTTAGGGACAAATCTTCGATAGTAGCCCACAATGCCTAGAAACGCCCTGACCTGCTTCTTCGAGAGGGGCTGTGGCCAGTTCAAGATCGCCTCGACCTTATTTATTTGTGGTTTTATTTCCCCTCTACCAACCACGTACCCTAGGTACTTGGCTTCCTCCATCCCCATGGCACATTTCTTCGGGTTGATAGTAAAGCCCGCCTTCCTTAGGGCATCAAGTATGGCTTGAACTTTGTCCAGATGACTTTCCCAGTCCTGGCTAAATATGACGATAGCATCTAGGTAGGCCGCTGCATACTGTTTGTGGGGTGCTAAGATCCGGTCCATGGCTCTCTGGAAGGTGGCCGGAGCTCCCTTCAACCCAAACGGCATCCTGACGTATTGGCGTCGAGAAGGCTGTCTTCTCCTTAGCCTCTTTGGACAGGGGAATTTGCCAATATCCTTTGGTGAGGTCTAGAGTGGTGATGTACCGAGCGGGTCCTAGCCTTTCGATAAGCTCATCTACCCTAGGCATTGGGTAGGCGTCGAACTTTGAGACCTCCTTCAGCTTCCTATAGTCGTTGCAAAACCGCCATTCCCCATCTGGTTTCGGCACTAAGACTATAGGACTGGACCATCCACTTTTGGACTCTTCAATGACTCCCAGGTTTAGCATCCGCCTTACTTCTTTAGAGATCACCTCTCTGCGGGCTTCGGGGATCCGGTATGGTTTTAGATTGACGCGAACATGAGGCTCTGTGAGAACCTCATGCTCTATGACCTGAGTGAGTCCTGGCAACTCCGAAAACATGTCTTTATTTCGCTGTAACAACTCTTTGCACTGTTGCTTTTGGGCATGTGACAGTGACTCTGCCACCTTGACCTCTTTCACATCGGCCTCAGCCTCAGCCACTAAACAGGGAGCTTCCGCAGGCTCTCTATCTTGCCATGGCTTAATCAAGTTAACATGGTAAATTTGGTAGGGCTTCCTCTTCCCTGGTTGGTGGATCTTAAAGTTGACTTCCCCCACTTTCTCTACCACCTCATAGGGGCCCTGCCACTTGGCCATGAACTTGCTCTCCACTGTGGGACTAGCACAAGCACTCGATCTCCTGGGTTGAACGATCTCACCCTGGCCGACCTATTATACACCCTGGACTGTGCCTCTTGTGCCTTGAGGAGGTGCTCCCTCACAATGGGCATCACATGGGCAATCCTCTCTTGCATCTGGGCAACGTGCTCCACCACTCTCCTATAGGGAGTGGTCTCAGCTTCCCAGGACTCTTTCTCCACCTCCAGGAGTCCTGAGGGTGTCGTCCATAGAGTGGTTCAAACGGGGAGAAACCTGTGGAAGCTTTGGGAACTTCCCTCATGGCGAACAACATATAGTCCCAGTCTCGGCCATCCTTTTCCACTGCTTTCCTCAACATTGCTTTCAAGGTTTTGTTAAACCTCTCTACCAGTCCGTCCGTCTGGGGAGAGTACACGGAGGTTCTCAGTTGTGCAATCTGCAGTGTCTTGCACAATTCCCTCATGACCTTCGACATAAATGGAGTTCCTTGGTCTGTTAGGATCTCGTTAGGCAACCCGGTTCTTGAAAACATGTGGACTAACTACCGGGCTATACACCTGGTGGAGGAGTTTCGTAGTGGTACGGCCTCCAGATACCATGTAGCATAATCTAATACCACCAGGATATACTGATGCCCTTGGGCGGACTTGACCAGAGGCCCCACTAGATCCATTGCTATGCGTTCGAATGGAACCTCGATGACTGGTAGTGGCACTAGGGGACTGCAGAAGTGGGCCACTGGGGAGGTTATCTGGCATGTGGGGCAGGAACGACAATAACTCTATATTTCTCTATAGCAACCTGGCCAGTAGAATCTTTGGAGGATCCGATCTTGAATCTTGTCTGCACCCAGGTGACCACCCAACACATGAGAATGAGCCATGTCTAACACCCTGCGTCTATAGGGCCCTGGCACCAGCAACTGTTCTATTACCTCACCCCTTGGCTTGGTTATTCTGTACAGCAAATCCCCATTCACAGCAAAATGAGGGAACCGAGTGTCAGCCCCCGGTTCCTGAGGCACCCCATTTAACACAGTAACATTTTCAAAGACCCCTTTCAGAGTTAAATCCCTGAGTTGGGCAGTTCCAAAGTTTCCCTCGGACACCTCCAGCTCAGGGATATTGGACTCAGGGGATGCTACTTCATCCTCATTGCCCACCAGCACACACATGGGAAACTCATCTACTATGTTCTGCGGGTAAGTTTCCTTAGGGGCGATCTGGCTGTCGTCCAAGCAACCAGGTGTCCCCGCTTTCCCCCACATTTCCCAGAATAATGCAAAGTAACGTCCAATTATTATGGGATGCAATAGGTCCTTAACGACCGCCACTTCATGAGATGTGGTGCCACAGTCTGTGTTTACATCCACCTGGGCCACAGGATAGTTCTTAGCGTCCCCATGGATACACCGGACATCCACCACCTTCCCAGAAACCAGCCGATGAGGGAGTGTGGCACTTATCAGGGTCACCAAACTTCCTGAGACCAATAATCCAGAGACTTGTGCCCCGTTAACTGACACTGAGCATGCCTGAGGGCCCTCGCCATGTTGACGAACCGCGCTGCAGGCGGGGTAGGCAAAATAAGAGCAACGCCGGCCCATGTTACAGTCCATTGGTTCAGAGGTTATGGGACACCGGGAGGCAATATGGCCAGGGGTATGACATCTCCAACACACTATATTATGGGGTGGGACCTTGGGCAGCAACTCAGACCCCTCCTGAACTCTAGGATGCCCCCCAGGTGTGGCGCTAGCTCGCTTCTTTTGGGTGTCCGCCACCTTTTGGGAACCCCAGTATTGAGAGGCTACGACCCCTTGTTTTCCCAACGGACTCTCAACCGCCTGGTATCTTTCCACCAACCCCACCAAGTCATCAGCATTATAGGGATCTCCCTGGGCAACCCAGGATTTTACCGACTTCGGGAGAGAGTGTATAAACCTGTCTATAACGACCTCTATCTCATATCATAGGACTATCTATCATCTATCTATTATCTATATGACGCGCCCCCTGGGCCATGGGGCACCCGGGACCGGACTTCAGGGCAATGCTGGGAGTAGTAGTGGCGACCCGGTCCCGTGGCTCAGGGTGGCCAGACCAATATTGTGGCAGTCTCTGTATCAGTATAATGCAATGTCCGACTACGCCACCCGTGGATTGCGGTCAATAAGAACCGCCGCTGCTGAGCAGACCTCTGAGGCTGATGTTGTGAGGGCAGCAGAGTGTAGTATAACTCCCCACGGGAGGAGTATAGCCTCAGACTAGTGAGTGTGGATGATAGGAGTGATGGTGCACGAGCGCAGCAGGAACGACTCAGAGGCTTTGCAGTGCAGTTCAGGGTCTTTACTGATGGTGATAAGGCAGACCCTCCCGGGAGTACTGGCTAGCATAAGAGGCCTGGTCAGTCTGTGAGCAAACTAGAGTTCCCCTGGCCAGGTGGAGTTGTAGGCCTCCCTGACTATCTGCACTCTTCCTGGCTACCTTGCTGTAAGCGAGTGGAAGTAGCCCACGTCCCTGAGTGTTCCGTGTGGTGCTCACCTGTATGGCTGGTGACTTGGGGCCTTCTGATAGCCCCCGCTCCTCGATTGCAGTGCTGGTCCCTTGCTCGTGACTGAGCCTCCGGGCTTCTATGGCCAGAGGACTTGAAATCCCCTGCTGGCGGGTTTCTGCTGCTGGGTATATATAAGTCCCCGCAACCTCGGACTCCTGTGTCCGGTTCTCAGAGTCTTCTGCCAGGACGAACTCCGCTTAGCTCAAGTCCCTGGTCTTCAGCTCCTGCTCCTACAGAGCTCCTCGCTGTTACTTTCCCTGTGTCTGGAACTAACTCCAGGCTCTGACTTCACTAACCCCGCCCCAGATCCAGTTTATATAGGGCAGGTTCCTCCCCTATCTGGTCTGGGACAGGAGGTGTTGCATGTTTAAGGGCTCCGAACCAGGAAACCTCCCACTTGCTCTCAGACATAATATTTCTATTACAGTGGTAACCAGACCCTGGGGTGCCACATATCCATCTATCTATCTCATATCTATCTATCTATCAATCTCATATCTATCTATCTTCTCCACTTTTTATCTGGTCTCAGGTATGACTTTCATATTACCCACGACTGTTACTTGCCACAGGTGAGTTTTAACGAGCATCACATGCTTGAAGCAAAGTTGTTTTTCCACAATTTTGGAAAAGTGCCAACAATTTTGTCCGGCTCATTTTTGGAGTTTTGTGTGAAATTATGTCCAATTTGCCTTTTTTTCCCATTTTTTTGTGCTGTTTCAATACACACAAAGGAAATAAATATTATAACAAATGTATAACAAAACATGTGTAATTGTAATAATTTTCTGGGAGAAATACTTCACTTTCTGGAACAATCTCAAGGTTGCTAAACACTTCCGGCCATGACTGTGTGTATATATGGGCCCTCAATAAACCATCCCTCTCAACGAAAAGGCCACAGCAAGGGTCAGGAATCGGTGGCCTTCCCTCTCCGAATTTTAGGGAGAGACGGTTGTGCTTCCAGCATCCACCTAGGCTGCCACCCCAGTGGAACTAATAGCAGGGTAGCCAACTGTCCAGAAATTCTTGGACAGTCCATAAAAATAGGGCACTTTTTTCCCTGTCCGTAAAAAAAAATGTGATGCGTCCATAATCTTTCTGAAGCTGGAGAGACTTGTTCAGATGGAGGGAGATGTAGGGGCATCATATTGTGTATAGGGAGATGTAGGGGCATCATATTGTGTATAGGTATCATATTGTGTATCTGCATGTGTGGGGACATCATACGGTGTATATGGAGCTGTGAGCACATCATACTGTATTTAGGGAACAATGAGGGAATCATACTGTATACAAGGAGCTGTGGAAACATAATGCTGTGTAAAGGGTCTATGGGGTCATCATCTAATATACAGTACAGACCAAAAGTTTGGACACACCTTCTCATTTAAAGATTTTTCTGTATTTTCATGACTATGAAAATTGTACATTCACACTGAAGGCATCAAAACTATGAATTAACACATGTGGAATTATATACTTAACAAAAAAAGTGTGAAACAACTGAAAATATGTCTTATATTCTAGGTTCTTCAAAGTAGCCACCTTTTGCTTTGATGACTGCTTTGCACACTCTTGGCATTCTCTTGATGAGCTTCAAGAGGTAGTCACCGGAAATGGTTTTCACTTCACAGGTGTGCCCTGTCCGGTTTAATAAGTGGGAGTTCTTGCCTTATAAATGGGGTTCGGATCATCAGCTGTGTTGTGCAGAAGTCTGGTGGATACACAGCTGATAGTCCTACTAAATAGACTGTTAGAATTTGTATTATGGCAAGAAAAAAGCAGCTAAGTAAAGAAAAATGAGTGGCCATCATTACTTTAAGAAATAAAGGTCAGTCAATGCAAAAAATTGGTAAAACTTTGAAAGTGTCCCCAAGTGCAGATGCAAAAACCATCAAGCGCTGCAAGAAACTGGCTCACATGAGGACTGCCCCAGGAAAGGAAGACCAAGAGTCACCTCTGCTTCTGAGGATAAGTTTATCCGAGTCACCAGCCTCAGAAATCGCAGGTTAACAGCAGCTCAGATTAGAGACCAGGTCAATGCCACACAGAGTTCTAGCAGCAGACACATCTCTTCAACAACTGTTAAGAGGAGACTTTGTGCAGCAGGCCTTCATGGTAAAATAGCTGCTAGGAAACCACTGCTAAGGACAGGCAACAAGCAGAAGAGACTTATTTGGGCTAAAGAACACAAGGAATGGACATTAGACCAGTGGAAATCTGTGCTTTGGTCTGATGAGTCTAAATTTGAGATCTTTGGTTCCAACCACCGTGTCTTTGTGCGATGCAGAAAAGGTGAACGGATGGATTCTACATGTCTGGTTCCCACCGAGAAGCATGGAGGAGGAGGTGTGATGGTGTGGGGGTGCTTTGCTGGTGACACTGTTGGGGATTTATTCAAAATTGAAGGCATACTGAACCAGCATGGCTACAACAGCATCTTGCAGCAGCATGCTATTCCATCCGGTTTGCGTTTAGTTGGACCATCATTTATTTTTCAACAGGACAATGACCCCAAACACACCTCCAGGCTGTGTAAGGGCTATTTGACCAAGAAGGAGAATGATGGGGTGCTACGCCAGATGACCTGGCCTCCACAGTCACCAGACCTGAACCCAATCGAGATGATTTGGGGTGAGCTGGACCGCAGAGTGAAGGCAAAAGGGCCAACAAGTGCTAAGCATCTCTGGGAACTCCTTCAAGATTGTTGGAAGACCATTTCCATTGACTACCTCTTGAAGCTCATCAAGAGAATGCCAAGAGTGTGCAAAGCAGTCATCAAAGCAAAAGGTGGCTACTTTGAAGAACCTAGAATATAAGACATATTTTCAGTTGTTTCACACTTTTTTGTTAAGTATATAATTCCACATGTGTTAATTCATAGTTTTGATGCCTTCAGTGTGAATGTACAATTTTCATAGTCATGAAAATACAGAAAAATCTTGAAATGAGAAGGTGTGTCCAAACTTTTGGTCTGTACTGTATATAATCGTCTTATCCCGTCTGTCTGTCTGTCCTTCTGTCCAGGAAATCCTGCGTCGCTGATTGGTCCAGCTGCGGCCAATCAGCGACGCGGGATTTCAGAAAAAGATGGCGGCCGTTAGCAGCTCATCTGCCGCACGGAGGTCAGCGGCGATGCAGCCGGGAGATGACCGGCGCTAGCCGCTCATCTCCCGGCTGCTCGCAGCAGAAGTATCGCGACCGGCGGCGCCGCTGACCTCCATGCGGCTACCGTCGGGAGATCAATGGCTAGGGCCGCTGATCTCCCGACGGCAAGTGTGAAGCGAGGACCGGGGAGCGGCGCCGCCAGTCGGGATACTTCGGCTGTGAGCAGCCGGCCATCTCCCGGTTCCTTGCAGCGGAAGTACCCGCACAGGTAGCGTCGCTGCCCGGTCCTCAGTAATACGATTCGCTGATTGGTCGGAATCAGCGATATTGGCGCCGCGACCAATCAGCGATACTGGCGCCAAACTTAAACACCGCTCTGCTGATTGGTCGTGGCCGGCGGCCGCGACCAATCAGCGATTTTGGCGCCACATTTAAACACCACTCTGTTGATTGCGCCTGGTCGGCCGCATACAGATTCTAGAATACCCGATGCGTTAGAATCGGGCCACCATCTAGTACTGTATATAAAGAGCTGTGGGAGCCATCACACTATATATAGAGACCTGTGAAAAGCTTATGTGTTGATCCAGAGGAAGTCAAAAAAAACCATGAGGCAGATGCTGCTTGCCCAAAATTAGGGGAAAAATTCCTTCCCGACTCCACATATGGCAATCAGACTAGTTGCTTGGATCAACGTCCCATAACAAAATCTAGTATGAATAACCTGTAATGTTATTCAAGAAAGTCACACAGGACCTCCTTGAACTTTTTTTTAGAGAATTAAGTATTACAAGGTCATGTGGTAGAGAGTTCCATACCTCACACAATAAAACATTGCCATCTAACTTCCTTTAGACAAAGCGAATTAGGAGCTTGATGCTAGAGTAGTTGAATTAAAACTGAAAAAAATTATTAACACAGCAAAAAAGAGGAACAGTATTTATTCTCCAGCCCAGGTCTCAAAACTAATGCACTAATCAGGATGAAGCAAACCATATAATAAAGGCAGGGGCAGCACAGGTGCAAAATAGTGATGAGACAACCAACTCATAACCTACCAATTCTTGGAGGGGGTCATTGCTTAGTATTAAAACTGCACACAAAAAATGGCTTGTATAGGTCACTGGTCACACACAGATTGTTAGGGGAATGGTTGCAAACAACTTTATTAAATAATGGAAAGCAAACGAACCCGGGGTCCGTGATGCAGCCTGGAGGACTGCGGACGAACACCTTCCGGGTAAGAAGGTAAAACAACCAACTGAAATAACAATCCCCCCCGTGTTACTGCACACCGGAACGGGAATAGGGATTCGCACTATCTCCGTTAACTGCACGAGAGATGTGCGACAAATAATGGAGCCGTAGCCCTGTTAACTGCACAGAGGCTACGCAGCAGGGGCTCGGATGCGTGTGTGATTCACGCCGGCTTATACGTGCTCCCAGCCAGCGTGCTACCGGACTGAGGAGTATCTCTCCACGTGGCTAACAGGCGGTGCCGGGAATACGGAGTCCGCAGTCTGCTCGGGGTGTATAGCGACCCCCTTGTTGGAGCCAGACTGTCAGACGAAGCTACCTGCCTCCCTCCATCTAAGGCTGTCTATCCCCTGCTAAACCTGCCTGTCAGAAGCTATAACAGCAAAAGCACACGTGGAGCCGAAACGACCAAGCGTCCACACAATAACACCAACTCAGCTCAATGATCAGAGTGCGCCGCCATGTTTGTGGGCGTGCTATTTAAATATTAAGCCCTGCCCATCGTCACATTATTGGTGACGTCACCCGCGACCAATCAGGCGGTGCCAGGTCACCGGATCAGCTGACTCCCAAACCACCAATCACGGTCCGCCATGTCACGGGCATGCTCAGTGCAGTGTATCCTGGACTTAGGCTGTAACAGCCCTGTTTCCCTCCGCAACCTATCCTTCATGTTGCTAGGAACAAAGACCTGAGAGACAGCTTGTACATCTCGTGCACCAGCTAGGCGTTGGGACCGATGACGATGCTGAGAAGCATCTGGACCGGAATGGGAGACCACAGAATCCACTGATGATTCTGAACCTATTTCAGATCCAGAAAACACCTGACACCTAACACAGATAGTGCTCAATATAGGGCTTACAGCCTATTAGTGACCCTCATACTGTTAGATTAGGCAGGCTGCAAAGCACTATCTAAGTGCACCCCATGAGGACAGACCCCCTAGTTTACAAATCCAGCATTGATGGGCTTGTCTGAACCCTGAATAAAAATAACGTGCAAAATCTATATATGAGGTTCTGGTAAATATTTTGGCGCTGGTCACGCACAGTGTCTGGTTTACAGCCTATTAGTGACGCCCATACTATTAGATTAGGCGGGCTATGCTCCCCTCATACACCTTACCACGGTGTGTAGTGTGACATGGAGCTAAACCCCCTGTCTTCTTAAGAATAAGGCTGCGAAAAACCTTCTCTTTATTGATAGTAGAGAAACCTCCATACAGTAGATGCGGAAAACATACGATGAACCCCAGTATTGTACCACATAGATAGGGCTCTTACCGGCTAAGCTTGGAGCAGGCTGTGTGCACAGAGCCCAAGATACAAAACTGTAGGGATGTGGACTGTCTTACCCTGTTCCTGCCCCTGAAGACAACAAACGCGTCATGTGAATACTGTCTTGCGGTTTTATATCTAAAAGTGATATGTGTCTTATGTAATGTATAATGGTGATGTAACAGCATGTGAAGTGTTAATGCATAATGTGAGTATAGCATAAGATAAGCTTAGGATACCATAAGACATAAGTATAACATAAACCCTAAAATACAAATTTTATTAAATCTCTTTAAAATCGGGACATGCGGCATAAAGATGATCCGCATCAGTATTGCACTTTATCAAGATAAGTTCCTTTTATTGTTTAGTCTTGTGATCATTTATGTCATTGATACCTCTATGGGTGATTAATTCCAGGGCTGGCTAGGGTTATCCAGGGATAGCCGCCGTGGATCGGGGCGCCACAGTGTCAACATTAACTAGGGTGTCACCCTCCACTATAAGGCAGGTAATCAGCATCTAGGGTGTTGAACAGGGCTGATTGTAGCCTTTGTTTGGATGCCCGAATGTATCCTTTGGCTTGGAGGTCCAAAGATATTAGGAACGTTCTTGGGTGTTTTTATAAATTTGCACATTGTCACTTTATTCACTGTTGTCACTTTAATCATTTAGTACACACTGAGGATTGATTATTTGATGTGATATCTGTACCAGTTTCTGGTAGACTGTCAGATCTTTGGTCTATGTAAGTACGAATAAGGGACTTTTAGGGTCTAGGGGCAGCTGCCGTTCAGCAAGGGTGCCATTGTCATCTATATGTAGGATGCCCATCTCCGTTGACATGCAGGTTCAGGCTAGGGTATCTATAGGGTGAGTTTTATTGAAGTACAGTGGGTACGGAAAGCATTCAGACCCCTTTAAATTTTTCACTCTTTGTTTCATTGCAGCCATTTGGTAAATTCTAAAAAGTTCATTTTTTTCTCATTAAAGTACACTGTGCACCCCATCTTGACTGAAAAAAACAGAAATGTAGAAATTTTTGCAAATTTATTAAAAAAGGAAAACTGAAATATCACATGGTCATAAGTATTCAGACCCTTTGCTCATATTTAAGTCACATGCTGTCCATTTCCTTGTGATCCTCCTTGAGATGGTTCTACTCTTTCATTGGAGTCCAGCTGTGTTTAATTAAACTGATAGGACTTGATTTGGAAAGGCACACACCTGTCTATATAAGACCTCACAGCTCACAGTGCATGTCAGACCAAATGACCAGTATTGAGTAGAAGCCCCCTTTTGAGCTAGTGCATCCATGAGTCTTCTTGGGAATGATGCAACAAGTTTTTCACACCTGGATTTGGGGTTCCTCTGCCATTCTTCCTTGCAGATCCTCTCCAGTTCTGTCAGGTTGGATGGTGAACGTTGGTGGACAGCCATTTTCAGGTCTCTCCAGAGATGTTCAATTGGGTTTAGGTCAGGGCTCTGGCTGGGCCAGTCTAGAATGGTCACAGAGTTGTTCTGAAGCCACTCCTTTGTTATTTTAACTGTGTGCTTAGGGTCATTGTCTTGTTGGAAGGTGAACCTTCGGCCAAGTCTGAGGTCCAGAGCACTCTGGAAGAGGTTTTCATCCAGGATATCTGTGTACTTGGCCGCATTCATGTTTCTTTCAATTCCAACCAGTCGTCCTGTCCCTGCAGCTGAAAAACACCCCCATGATGCTGCCACCACCATGTTTCACTGTTGGGATTGTATTGGGCAGTTGATGAGCAGTGCCTGGTTTTTTCCACACATACCCCTTAGAATTATCACCAAAAAGTTCTATCTTAGTCTCATCAGACCAAAGAATCATATTTCTCATAGACTGGGAGTCCTTCATGTGTTTTTAAGCAAACTCTGTGCAGGCTTTCATATGTCTTGCACTGAGGAGAGGCTTCCGTTGGGCCACTCTGCCATAAAGGCTCGACTTGTGGAGGGCTGCAGTGATAGTTGACTTTATGCAACTTTCTCCCTTCTCCCTACTGCATCTTTGGAGCTGAGCCACAGTGATCTTGGGGTTCATCTTTACCTCTCTCACCAAGGCTCTTCTCCCACGATTGCTCAGTTTAGCTGGACGGCCAGGTCTAGGAAGACTTCTGGTGGTCCCAAACTTCTTCCACTTAAGGATTATGGAGGCCACTGTGTTCTTAGGACCCTTGACTAATGCAGAAATTCTTTTGTAAACTTGGCCAGATCTGTGCCTTGCCACAATTCTGTCTCTAAGCTCCTTGGGCAGTGTCAGGATGCCAGGTTTAATTTTACTTTGCCAGTAGTTTTTCCCTTAGCCAAGATGGCTTCCATTGCCTCACTGGGGTCATGTGTTTCCTGCCCGTGGACCTACTTAAACTGCATGTGTTGCAATCATGCCTTGCCTGAGTATTGTGTGCTTGTAGCTTGCTACTCACCTGTGCTAGCCCTCTGAATAGAGTCTTGCTGACCTTGTGTTTACTCCTAGTCATCCGCTGAAAGGATTGCTGCCTGAATCCTCTGCTAAGGGGACTTCTGCTGAAAGGAACCGCTGGCTGTTGTTCACTCACGCTGGGATCTCTGGGTCTTCCTGAAGAAAACTTCTCCTGGATCTCTACACCTCTGGTATAGTCACCATCTTGCTCTGTGTTTAAATACCCGGCTCCAGCTCTGCTTAAGACATCGCTGTTTCCTCCGCTGCACCTCCTGCATTCTACAATATCCAGATCCATATTCCAGTTTGTCTTCTCTTCTGCACTACGTGAGTCCACAATCAACTGAGGAATACCTACGTCTGCTTACTATCCTTATTTCTGTTTGCATATTACTGTACCTAAGTAAACTTGGACTATCGTTAACGTTTACATACCCTAATAGTAATGAAGGCCGTGCCTTACAGATTAGGTTCTAAGAAGTATTGTTTGGAATGAACTTACCTTCATAAACTGTTTGCTGTGATCTTTTGCACTTGAGTTTAAAATAGACTTTCACACTACTCTTGTCTCAGTCTCTGCTTTTGGCCCACGCCATTGGACTTCAGGGTATCTACTAACATCGTAACAGGCAGTTCCTTTGAGCTCATGATTCTCATTTGGCCTGACATGCACTGTGAGCTGTGAGGTCTTATATAGACAGGTGTGTGCCTTTCCAAATCAAGTCCTATCAGTTTAATTAAACACAGCTGGACTCCAATGAAAGAGTAGAACCATCTCAAGGAGGATCACAAGGAAATAGACAGCATGTGACTTAAATATGAGCAAAGGGTCTGAATACTTATGACCATGTGATATTTCAGTTTTCCTTTTTTAATAAATTTGCAAAAATTTCTACATTTCTGTTTTTTTTTCAGTCAAGATGGGGTGCACAGTGTACTTTAATGAGAAAAAAAATGAACTTTTTAGAATTTACCAAATGGCTGCAATGAAACAAAGAGTGAAAGATGTAAAGGGGTCTGAATGCTTTCCGTACCCACTGTATATAGTACTCAATGTTCCAGGCAGTGGGAGGCATTACTGGGATCCAGAGCAGTCGCTCCAGTCACGTCCAGAGCCTAAGGTCTGGCATAGGAGCTGCCGGACACTTTGTGTGCTCTGAAGTACAAAGGAAGATGGACAGGGACCTGCATAGATGGAAGTTGAAGGCCAGTCCCGGGTGCACTGCAGAGGTGGACGAGAAATACAGGATGAGCTAGCAACAGGGCTGAAGAGGAGTTATGCTAAGAAGGAGGATAATGTGAATTGCTGTGCCTTATCCCATCTGTACCCACCTGATGAACTTGAACTGTCAAGTATATGTTTGACTGTTACAAAGAACTTCGTGTCCCCTAAATTGTGTGCGGCGGCTTCTGAGGACAGAAGCCTGAAGGCAGTGGAGGCCTGCGGCCTACAAGAGAGTGTGCTGCACCCCACACCCTAGAGCACACTGGGACTGGGACACCCATTGTCTGTAAAGTGCCAGAGCGAAATCAGACCGACGTTCAGTCACGACTACCGCTCTGTGCCACTTTACAAGATGAGTGATAAGGGAACTTCTCCATCAGAAGAGACGAGGAAATAATGGTCGCTGCCCAAACTGTGACAAGAACAGGACCACAATGCAACAAGAACTGTCTCACAATGCCCTTGGAACTTTCCCATAATGCATTGCAAATTGAAACTAGAGCAAATACATTAAATCACTAGCAGACAGTGCAGTTATCAAACAATAAAAAAGAGACAGGATTCAAATGCAAGCAACATAATGTCAGAACTGATATACACATAAAGGGACTAGATTCCCTGGATAGCTAAATTCGCTGCTGAGGCAAGAACACGGGCTGCCCAGCACTATTTAAGTGCACCCCATGAAGATAGACACTCTAATTTACAAGGCCATAACATATAGGTGCATCTCACAAAATTAGAATATCATCAAAAAGTTAATTTATTTCAGTTCTTCAATGCAAAAAGTGAACCTCATATATTATATAGAGTCATTACAAACACAGTGATCTATTTCAAGTGTTTATTTCTGTTAATGTTGATGATTATGGCTTATAGCCAATGAAAACACAAAAGTCATTAACTCAGTAAATTAAAATAATTAACAAAAAACACCTGCAAAGACTTCCTAAGCATTTAAAAAGGTCCCTTAGTCTGTTTTAGTAGGCTCCACAATCATGACAATCATGGTGAAGACTGCTGGCTTGACAGATGTCCAGAGTTCCAATTTTCATTTGAAATCAAGGTCCCAGAGTCTGGAAGAAGAGTGGAGAGGCCACAATCCAAGCTGCTTGAGGTCTAGTGTGAAGTTTCCACAATCAGTGATGGTTTGGGGAGCCGTGTCATCTGCTGGTGTAGGTCCACTGTGTTTTTTCAACACCAAAGTCAGCGCAGCCGTCTACCAGGAAATTTTAGAGCACTTCATGCTTCCCTCTGCCACAGTATCAAGCTACCAGGGGGGCAAAGGGGGCGGTGGCCCCGGGCCCCTCGCTCTTAGGGGGCCCATCCAGGGCTACGCCAGTGTAACTGTATCTAGCATGACCCTGGTGCCAGCATCGGGCCCCACTGCCCGCCACCGCCGCAAGTTTACTGATGAGAGAGGGAGCGCGGATCTCTCTCCCATTAGTCCCTTCTGTGACTGACGTCTCTGACATCATCACTTGGCGCCCAGCCCGCTGTGCTGAAGATGTGTGCGTGCTGGGTGCTCTGAGCAGCGAGGGAACCAGGAGGAGAGATGAGTACTGTTTATTTATTTTTTGCCGGGTGGGGGGCGGCATTATATTACAGACTCTGCCTATGGGAAGGGGGAGGTGCATTATACTACAGACTCTGCCTATGGGGGAGCATTATCCTAAAGACTCTGCCCACAGAGAGGGGGGGCATTATACTAAAGACTCTGCCTATGGGGAGGGGGGGCATTATACTACAGACTGTCTATGGGGAGGGGGGGAGCATTATACTAAAGCCTCTGTCTATGGGGGGGCATTCTACTGCAGACTCTGCCTATGGGGGGCATTATACTACAGACTCTGTTTATGAGCAGGGGAGAGCAGTAGACTACAGACTCTGCCTATGGGGGGACATTGTACTACAGACTCTGCCTATAAGAGGGGGAGCATTATACTACAGACTCTGCCTATGGGGGGTGCATTTTACTACAGACTCTGCCTATAGGTGGGGCATTATACTACAGACGCTGCCTATGAGATGGGGGGGGCATTATATCACAGACTCTGCCTATGAGGAGGGGGGGCACATTATACTACAGACTCTGCCTATGAGATGGGGGGGCATTATACTAAAGATTCTGCCTATGAGGAGGGGGGGGGTTATACTACAGACTCTGACTATGAGGAGGGGGGAGCATTATACTACAGACTCTGCCTATGGGGGGGCATTATACTGCAGACTCTGCCTATGGGGGGGCATTATACTACAGACTCTGCCTATAAGGAGGGGGGGAGCATTATACTACAGACTCTGCCTATGGGGGGGACATTGTACTACAGACTCTGCCTATAAGAGGGGGAGCATTATATTACAGACTCTGCCTATGGGGGGTGCATTTTACTACAGACTCTGCCTATAGGTGGGGCATTATACTACAGACGCTGCCTATGAGATGGGGGGGCATTATACCACAGACTCTGCCTATGAGGAGGGGGGGCACATTACACTACAGACTCTGCCTATGAGATGGGGGGGGCATTATACTACAGATTCTGCCTATGAGGAGGGGGGGCATTATACTACAGACTCTGCCTATGAGGAGGGGGGAGCATTATACTACAGACTCTGCCTATGGGGGGGGCATTATACTGCAGACTCTGCCTATGGGGGGGCATTATACCACAGACTCTGCCTATGAGGAGGGGGGGAGCATTATACTACAGACTCTGCCTATGGGGGGGAGCTTTATACTACAGACTCTGTCAATGGGGGGAGCATTTTACTACAGACTCTGCCTATAGGGGCGCATTATACTATACGAAGGACTATGGGGAGTGCATTATACTATATTGAGGACTATCTGGTGCATTATACTATATGTAGGCTATTTATACAGTGTGGGAGATAATGTGGGTTCTTTGAACAGCGTGGGGGCCATCATACAGTGTGGGAGATAATGTGGGGTCTTTGTATAGTGTGGAGGCCATCATACAGTGTTGGAGCCATCAGCTTGGGGGCTACTAAGGGGTCAGTATACTTTGTGGGGGTACTATACAGTGAGGGGGAATTATATCGTGAATAGGAGAACATCATACTGGTTAGAGCGGAGCTCTACATGGGGGGAGACTCAGGACATTATTAAATCTTAGGTGGGCACTTATTGTTATAGGGGAACTCAGGTTATCGTGACTGTCGAAGGGGCACTATTACTTTCTAGGGGGCACAATGTGGGCACTGTTTTCTAGGACACTTGCACACGGCATTACTTTATTTTAGAGGTTTGTTTTACCATCTAGAGGGCACACAGTAGGTGCAGTAATAGGGACACATTTTGCAGCAGAGGCTCAGTATTGGGGTATCAGCAGGATGAGAAGTTTGTGCAGGTTGGGGATAGATGTGGTCAGTGCCTGAAATGTAAGGAGTCAAATGTGTCTTTGTTGTGATCTCTGCATACCTGAGACTCTGAGCCCTGGCTGGAGAAGTTGTCGTGTCGGTCTGGGACAGATGGAAAAGACGGGAAAAGTGAACAATTTAATCAGAAAGAACGTCAGCTGTAAGGTACTATATATAACTGAGCTGTGATCTCTTATATGTTTTGCAGGACTGGCATCTATCAATATATGTCACCATATGGCGGTAATATCAGTGCTGGTCTTTGTATAGAGATTATTTTTAGTAACAGCGCGGTCATCTGCTGAGGTTTTCCTACATCAACTATCTGGGTGCGCCGCTATAGTTGGAATCAGGGTTACCTGGTTAGAGGCCTACTCAGAAGTTTCGGCCCCCTGAACCAAAACCTTAGCTACGCCAAGCTTTTTGGAGATGGAAATTTCATTCTCCAGCAGGACTTGGCCCCTGTCCACACTGACAAAAGTACTAATACCTGGTTTAAAACAACAGTATCACTGTGCTTGATTGGCAGCAAACTCACCTGACCTTAACCCCATAAAGAATCTATGGGGTATTGTCAAGAGGAAAATGAGAGACACCAGACCCAACAATGCAGACGAGCTGAAGGCTTCTATCAAAGCCACCTGGGCTTCCATAACCCCTCAGCAGTGCCACAGGCTGATCGCCTCCATGCCACATTGCCGCATTGATGGAGTAATTGATGTAAAAGGATCCCCGACCAAGTATTGAGGGCATTTATTGAACATACATTTCAGTAGGATAACATTTTGGATTTTGAAAACATTTTTCAAGCTGTTGTTATAAGGTATTCTAATTAATTGAAATAATGACTTTTGAGTTTTCATTGGCTGTAAGCCATAATCATCAATATTAACAGAAATAAACACGTGAAATAGATCACTCTGTGTGTAATGGCTCTATATAATATATAAGTTTCACGTTTTGTATTGAAGAACTGAAATAAATTAACTTTTCTGGTGATATTCTAATTTTGTGAGATGCACCTGTAGATGGGCTTGGCTGCACCCTGAATAAAAATAGCATGTAAAAAATATATATGATATATATGAGGTATTGGTCGATATTTTGGCCAAAATATACAAGCTCGCAACCTGCTCAAGGGTCCTCATACTTGCGAGTCCCTACACTAACATTAAAAGCAAAGTCACAAAAACAAGGAATTAAAGTTCCCACCAAAATTCAAGAATTAACACAGCAAATACAGCAACAATAATTACAAGGATGCAGCAAACCCATATAATGAAGAAGTCAGCAACACAGGTGCAAAATATTGATGAGACAACCACTCACAACCTACCAATTCATGGAGGGGGTGATTGCTTAGTATTAAAACTGCACACAAATAAGCCTTGTATAGGGCACTGGTCACACACAGGTAGTGCACAATGTCTGGCTTACAGCCTATTAGTGAAGCCCAAACTATTAGATTAGGCGGGCTGCCCAGCACTTTTTAAGTACACCCCATGAAGACAGACACCCTAGTTTACAAGGCCAACATTGATGGGTCTGGCTGCACCCTGAATAAAAATAACGTGCAAAAAATATATATGATATATATGAGGTATTAGTAAATATTTTGGCCAAAATACACAAGCTCGCAACCCGCGTCAAGGGTCCTCATACTTGCGAGTCCCTACACTAACATTAAAGCAAAGACAAATTTAAATTCCCACCAAAATTCAAGAATTAACACAGGAAAAAAGGGCAACAGTGTTTACCTGCCTAGGTCTCAGTACTAATCATACCATATAATAACGATGACAGCAATACAGGTGCAAAATACTGATGCGACAACCACTCACATATTACCAATTAATGGAGGGGGGTGATTACATAGTATTAAAACTGCACACAAAATTATATGGGATTGCTACATCCTAATAGTGCATTAGTTCTGAGATCTGGGCAGGTAAATGCTATATTAATAATTGATTTTTTGAGGAAAGTTAAATTCTCTTTTGTTGGCTTTACTTTTAATCTAACTGAAATACACATAAGCTTTTTTCCTAAACATTAGGATCTGTGTAGAGCCATCAGCTCAAAAAGGCTTCCTTTGACAGACTTGGCATAAGCAGGTCAAAAGGAACCCTGATCTTTACCATTACACCCCTTTACAGGAATGGAGACTTACCACATGCTCAGGGTTGCATCTACAGAGTAGCTGCTGGCCAGAGGAGCGAGCTTGAGGCTATAACTCTAACTAAAGCTTTTTTATTACTAAATGATGGGTTCTATCTAAGGCCATTGGCTCAAAAAGGCTTCCTCGGACAGACTTGGCGCAAGCTACTCCATTCTGCAGATCCCAAGGAACCCTGGCCTTTACCATTACACCCCTGTACAGGGATAGATACTTACCATAGGCCCAGGGTTGCATCTACAGAGTAGCTGCTGGCCGGAGGAGCGAGCTTGAGGCTATAGTGGTTGATTCAACTCTAACTAAAGAAAAACCTATCTAATGACACTTTCTTGTTAGGACCTGTCTGAGGCCTATGGCTCAAAAAAGCTTCTTTGGAAAAACTTGGCAAAAGCCAGTCTATCCTACAGGTTCCAAAGGAACTCTGACCTTCACTCTTACAGCCCTGTACAGTGATAAAGACTTATTACAGGGCCTTGATTGCATCTACATAGTAGATGCTGACTGGAGGGGCAAACTTAAGGTTAGAATGGTTCAGCCAACCCTAACTATTGCTACTTTCTTAAATGTTAGGATATTTCTGAGGCCGTTGGCTCAAACAGGCTTCCTTGGACAGACTTGGCGCAAAACACACCATTTCTGATGTTTCCAAATGAACCCTGGGCTTCACCCTTGAACCTCTATACAGGGACCGTTTCATAGTTTTAAGGTTGAAAGACACAAGTCCATCAAGTTCAACCTAAAAGCTAATGTGTTGATCCAGAGGAAGGCAAAAACCCCATGAGGCAGATGCTAATTGCCCCATATTAGGGGAAAAATTCCTTCCCGACTCCAAAGATGGCAATCAGACTAGTTCCCTGGATCAACGTCCCATAACAAAATCTAGTACGGATAACCTGCAATTTTATATTATTCAAGAAAGGCACACACATGCCCTCCTTGAATTTTTTTTAGAAAATTAAGTATTTCAATTTCATGTGGTAGAGAGTTTCATAACCTCATTGCTCACACAATAAAAATTTGCCAACTAACTTCCTTTAGACAAAGTGAATTAGGATCTTTATGCTAGAGTAATTGAATTAACTCTAACTGAAATAGATTAATGCTTTTTTCCTAAATGTTGAAATTTGTTTAAATCCATCAGCTCAAAAAGGCTTTCTCGGACAGACTTGGCGCAAGCTACTCCATTCTGCAGATCCCAAGGGAACCCTGGCCTTTACCATTACACCCCTGTACAGGGATATATACTTACCATAGGCCCAGGGCTGCATCTACAGAGTAGCTGCTGGCCGGAGGAGCGAGCTTGAGGCTATAGTGGTTGACTCAACTCTAACTAAAGCTTTTTTTTCCTAAATACTGGGATCTGTTTAAGGCTGTTGGCTCAAACAGACTTCCTCGGACAGACTTGGCGCAAGCTACTCCATTCTGCAGATCCCAAGGGAACCCTGGTTTTTACCATTACACCCCTGTACAGGGATAGATACTTACCATAGGCCCAGAGTTGCATCTACAGAGTAGCTGCTGGCCGGAGGAGTGCGCTTGAGGCTTGAGTAGTTGAATCAATCCTAACTAAAGAAAAACCTATCTAATGCCACTTTCTTGTTAGGACCTGTCTGAGGCCTATGGCTCAAAAAAGCTTCTTTGGAAAGACTTGGCAAAAGCCAGTCTATCCTACAGGTTCCAAAGGAACTCTGGCCTTCACTCTTACAGCCCTGTACAGCGATAAAGACTTATTACAGGGCCTTGATTGCATCTACATAGTAGATGCTGACTGGAGGGGCAAACTTAAGGCTAGAATGGTTCAGCCAACCCTAACTATTGCTACTTTCTTAAATGTTAAGATATTTCTGAGGCCGTTTGCTCAAACAGGCTTCCTTGGACAGACTGGGCGCAAAACACACCATTTCTGATGTTTCCAAATGAACCCTGGGCTTCACCCTTGAACCTCTATACAGGGACCGTTTCATAGTTTTAAGGTTGAAAGACACAAGTCTGTCAAGTTCAACCTAAAAGCTAATGTGTTGATCCAGAGGAAGGCAAAAACCCCATGAGGCAGATGCTAATTGCCCCATATTAGGGGAAAAATTCCTTCCCGACTCCACATATGGCAATCAGACTAGTTCCCTGGATCAACGTCCCATAACAAAATCTAGTACGGATAACCTGCAATTTTATATTATTTAAGAAAGGCACACACATGCCCTCCTTGAATTTTTTTTAGAAAATTAAGTATTTCAATTTCATGTGGTAGAGAGTTTCATAACCTCATTGCTCACACAATAAAAATTTGCCAACTAACTTCCTTTAGACAAAGTGAATTAGGATCTTTATGCTAGAGTAATTGAATTAACTCTAACTGAAATAGATTAATGCTTTTTTCCTAAATGTTGAAATTTGTTTAAATCCATCAGCTCAAAAAGGCTTTCTCGGACAGACTTGGCGCAAGCTACTCCATTCTGCAGATCCCAAGGGAACCCTGGCCTTTACCATTACACGCCTGTACATGGATAGATACTTACCATAGGCCCAGGGCTGCATCTACAGAGTAGCTGCTGGCCGGAGGAGCGAGCTTGAGGCTATAGTGGTTGATTCAACTCTAACTGAAGCTTTTTTTTTTCCTAAATACTGGGATCTGTTTAAGGCTGTTGGCTCAAACAGACTTCCTCGGACAGACTTGGCGCAAGCTACTCCATTCTGCAGATCCCAAGGGAACCCAGGTTTTTAACATTACACCCCTGTACAGGGATAGATACTTACCATAGGCCCAGGGTTGCATCTACAGAGTAGCTGCTGGCCGGAGGAGTGCGCTTGAGGCTTGAGTAGTTGAATCAATCCTAACTAAAGAAAAACCTATCTAATGCCACTTTCTTGTTAGGACCTGTCTGAGGCCTATGGCTCAAAAAAGCTTCTTTGGAAAGACTTGGCAAAAGCCAGTCTATCCTACAGGTTCCAAAGGAACTCTGGCCTTCACTCTTACAGCCCTGTACAGCGATAAAGACTTATTACATGGCCTTGATTGCATCTACATAGTAGATGCTGACTGGAGGGGCAAACTTAAGGCTAGAATGGTTCAGCCACCCTAACTATTGCTACTTTCTGAAATGTTAGGATATTTCTGAGGCCGTTGGCTCAAACAGGCTTCCTTGGACAGACTGGGCGCAAAACACACCATTTCTGATGGTTCCAAATGAACCCTGGGCTTCACCCTTGAACCTCAATACAGGGACAGTTTCATAGTTTTAAGGTTGAAAGACACAAGTCCATCAAGTTCAACCTAAAAGCTAATGTGTTGATCCAGAGGAAGGCAAAAACCCCATGAGGCAGATGCTAATTGCCCCATTTTAGGGGAAAAATTCCTTCCCGACTCCACATATGGCAATCAGACTAGTTCCCTGGATCAACGTCCCATAATAAAATCTATTACCACTAACCTGAAATGTTATATTATTCAAGGAACATTTTTCATCAAGCAGTTTTCACCGGAAATGTGTTGCACAACTGTTTGAATCTCAGTAAATTCCTGCGCAACTTACATTTAAATACTCTGATCTTTTTACACCCACTCTTTTAACTTCTTAAATAGTGAACAGAGCTTATCTGGACCGCTTGTGGCTTAGCTTTACCTGAAAACTTATTACAAATTAGGCTGGAAAAGTGGTGTAAAATAGGACTGAAATTGACTCCATCTTTTGACTGGAGTACATTTCTTGAGGTGTAGTACGTCAGCTTTAAGGGGATATTTCAATAAATGAATGACCCTGGCTGCAGGTATAAAGAATCAAACTGTGCTGTCCTGACCCATTCCTGGGATTGTGTATGGCACTGCCATCACCTCAATACTGCCGCAGCCAACAAATGTAATCAGACGGACTGCCCAGCTGAGCGCACTGAGCTGCTGCAGCTCTGAGATGGTGGAACCTCTTTTTTTTAATTAAATGACCTGCAGCTAGGGACATTCATTTATTGAAAGGGAACAACCCCTTTAAGGATGAGTCAAGTTCATTAAGAGGTTTAGTCTTTTTAATGAATTTGGTGCACGTTCCTCCAATAGGCGCTTCATGAATGCTGGTATAGAAATCCACCAGCCTTGATGAATCGGCCACCATAGGTTTACATGGCATGAGCATATACAGAACAGTTGTGTAGTATACGTTACCAGGCCCTCATGATGCTCTTGGTCCTGGATGGCCTTCCACAGTCTGCTTTCTTGCTTCATCATCTTGAAGGGCTCCACTTTCTTTTCTTCTGGCTGGCATGGTGCGGCTCTATCATCCTGCTCCTTTAACACGAAGGGACGAATGACTGTAAAGCTGCCAGGAGCGTTTTTTTATCCCCTTAGATCATTGTGACACCACAAAGTGATGACATAGACAAGTGGGTGAGGCGCCTTTATTCAGTCATCGGGTGTGGTCAGAAGAAATTAGCATATTCCGTGATGTTACTACAATGAGAACAGACATGAACATTCTATTCGGAACCCGACCGCCATTATCAGCGGAACCTTCACTGCTGTCAGATTGGCACTAAAAACAAAAAGAGACCGCGGTGAACCTGGACAGTAACAATCTACAGGGACAGTGACTGCTAAGCGGACTTCATGTCAGATGTTATGCAGTTTTGTCAGAAAAAAAAACAATAAAATATATAAAAGACAGGCTCCAATAAACCTTAAACACTGGGCTGTAGTCACAGATTCTCCTTCCACCTGCAGCACATTGCTCCCCTGCCTAACCCTCCCCGTCCTGCAGCATGTTTCTCACCGCTTAATTCTCCCACTCCTGCAGCACATCGCTCCCCTGTCTAAACCTCCCCCTCTTGCGGCACATTGCTCCCATCTAATCCTCCCCTCCTTGCAGCACATTGTGCCCTTTCTAAATCTCCCGCTTCCTGCACCACATCGCCCACTGCCAAATCCCCTCTTGCACCACATCGGCAACTGCCAAATCCTCCACCTCCTGCAGCATATCGCTCCCTGCCTAATCCTCCCTCTCCTGCGGCACATCGCTCACCTGCCTAATCCTCCCCCTCCTGCAGCACATCGCTCACTGCCTAATCCTCCTCTTCCTGCAGCTCATCTCTCTCCTGCCTAAGACTTCTCCTCATGGAGCACATCGCTCTCCTGTCTAATCCCCTCCAGCAACATTTCGCTGTCTGCCTATACAGCCACTGACTGCAGTATATCACTCCTCTCAGCACCGTGCTGCAGTACATCGCTCCACTCATCTATATACTGGTTATTTCTGCAGCACATCTCTAACTGCTTAATCCTCCTCCTGCATCACATTGCTACCCTGCCTAATTCTCCCTCTCCTGTAGCACATCGCTTCCTGCCTAATCCTCTCTCTCCTGCATTTCATCAGTCCCCTGCCTACTCCTCCTTTTCTTGCAGCACATCGCTCCCCTGCCTAAGCCTCCCCCTCCTGCAGCACATTGCACCCCTGCCTAATCCCCTCCCCTTCCTGCAGCACATCGCACCCCTGCCTAATCCCCTCCCCTTCCTGCAGCACACCACTCCCCTGGCTAATCTTCCCCCTCCTGCAGCACATCGCTCCCCTGACCCCCTCTTACGTGACATCTTTTCTATCAGTTACATTTGTGAAGTAACTGCTGTCTCCTGTGAGCAGTGGAGAGCGAAGCTGAGAGCCAGGAGGCTCTGCCCCTCTGCCCCTTCTTGCCACATCATCATCCATCTACATCAGGGCTGTCAAACTCAAATATATAGAGGGCCAAAAGGAAGAGTTTAACTCAGAAAAATAAGTCAACACTTTATCAGATGTTTCTGTGAAAACTTGAGTACAACAAATAAGATTTTGTTATTTTCCCTCAGTTATAAAAAAAATAGTTATGAGAAAAGTGTGACAAAAAGGAGTCATAAAATGCACCAAAATGAAATATCACAATTTATGGCTCAAATTGAGGTGAAGCAAGGAAGAGGTTGAGCTTAGCTAATGAGATGCATCAAACATACAGGTGCTTCTCACAAAATTAGAATATCATCAAAAAGTTAATTTATTTCAGTTCTTCAATCCAAAAAGTGAAACTCATATATTATACAGAGTCATTACAGAGTGATCTATTTCAAGTGTTTATTTCTGTTAATGTTGATAATGATGGCTTACAGCCAATGAAAACACAAAGTCATTATCTCAGTAAATTAGAATAATTAACAAAAATCTCCTGCAAAGGCTTCTTACGCATTTAAAAAGGTCCCTTTGTCTGTTTCAGTAGGCTCCACAATCATGGGGAAGACTGCTGACTTGACAGATGTCCAGAAGGCAGTCATTGACACACTCCACAAGGAGTGTAAACCACAAAAGGTCATTGCTAAAGAAGCTGGCTGTTAACAGAGTGCTGTATCCAAGCATATTTATGGAAAGTTGAGTGGAAAGAAAAAGTGTGGTAGGAAGAGGTGCACAAGCAACCGGGATAACCGCAGCCTTGAAAAGATTGTTAAGGAAAGGACATTCAAACATTTGGGGAAGATTCACAAGGAGTGGACTGCTGCTGGAGTCATTGCTTCAAGAGCCACCACACACAGACGTATCCAGGACATGGGCTACAAGTGTCACATTCCTTGTGTCGAGCCACTCATGACCAATAGACAACGCCAGAAGCATCTTACCTGGGCCAAGGAGAAAAACACCTGGACTGTTGCTCAGTGGTCCAAGGTGTTGTTTTCCGATGAAAGTAAATTTTGCATTTAATTTGGAAATCAAGGTCCCAGAGTCTGGAGGAAGAGTGGAGAGGCCACAATCCAAGCTGCTTGAGGTCTCGTGTGAAGTTTCCACAATCGGTGATGGTTTGGGGAGCCATGTCATCTGCTGGTGTAGGTCCACTGTGTTTTATCAAGACCAAAGTCAGCGCACCCGTCTACCAGGACATTGTAGAGCACTTCATGCTTCCCTCTGCCGACAAGCTTTATGGAGATGGAAATGTCATTTTCCAGCAGGACTTGGCACCTGTCCACACGGCCAAAAGTACCAATACCTGGTTTACACAACAGTATCACTGTGCTTGATTGGCAGCAAACTCACCTGACCTTAACCCCATAGAGAATCTATTATAGAGAATCTATGGGGTATTGTCAAGAGAAAGATGAGAGACCCCAGACCCAACAATGCAGACGAGCTGAAGGCTTCTATCAAAGCCACCTGGGCTTCCATAACACCTCAGCAGTGTCACAGGCTGATCGCCTCCATGCCACATTGCCGCATTGATGCAGTAATTGATGCAAAAGGAGCCTGGCCAAGTATTGAGGGCATTTACTGAACATATATTTCAGTAGTATAACATTTCAGATTTTAAAAACATTTTTCAAGCTGGTGTTATAAAGTATTCTAATTTACTGAGATAATAGCATTAACAGAAATAAACACTTGAAATAGATCACTCTGTCTGTAATGACTCTATATAATATGAGTTTTACTATTTGTATTGAAGAACTGAAATAAATTAACTTTTTGATGATATTCTAATTTTGTGAGAAGCACCTGTAGTATGCTATATGCCCAATTTTAACAAATGTACTGCAATTTTTCCTGAATGTGTTCAGAAATGTACAGATGTGTAAGCAGACAAATGCAGAGACTTAGGCTATGCGCCCACGATGCACAAAAGCTCCGGATTGTTCCTGAGCGTTTCTGCATCTCCCTGGCAGAAAAAACGTATGCGGATTGTACATGCGGATTGTACATGCGGATTGTACATGCGGATTGTATATGCGGATTGTACATGCGGATTGTACATGCGGATTGTACATGCGGATTGTATATGCGGATTGTACATGCGGATTGTACATGCAGATTGTACATGCGGATTGTACATGTGGATTGTACATGCGGATTGTATATGCGGATTGTACATGCGGATTGTACATGCGGATTGTATATGCGGATTGTACATGCGGATTGTACATGCGGATTGTACATGCGGATTGTACATGCGTTTTTCCTGCCAGGGACATGCAGAAGTGAAGCGTTCTTCACATGCATTTCCACATGCGGGTTGACAAGCGCTTTACAAGCGATTTTAGCATCACTTGGAAAGTGCTTGTCAATTTGGTCACACTATAGAAATCCATGAAAACGGCATGGATTTATATAGTGTGACCCCAAAGACTGGTTAAAAATAAAAAAATCTACTGTATAATTGTCTTTTCCCATCTGTCTGTCTGTCTGTTTGTCCGTCTGTCCTGGAAATCCCGCGTCGCTCATTGGTCCGGCAGCGGCCAATCAGCGCCGCGGGATTTCTGAAAAAAGATGGCGGCCGTTAGCGGCTCATCTGCGGGACGGAGCTCAGCGGCGATGCAGCCGGGAGATGAGCGCCGCGAGGCGCTCATCTCCCGGCCGGTACCAGCAGAAGGACATCGACCGCCGGACCCATCTGCGGGACGGAGATACAGCCGGGAGCCAAAATCGTGTAGCCAAGATCGGTGATTGGTCGCGGCCGATATTTAAATTTGGCGCCCAAATCGGTGATTGGTCGCGGGCAGCGTCCGCGACCAATCAGTACAGTAGTGTTTAACTTTTGCGGCAAGATCAGTGATTGGTCGCGGGCCAAGACCGCGACCAATCACCGATTTGTGCGGCACATTTAAATAGCGGCCGCAACCAATTGGATGTCAGCGCCGCTCCCCGGTCCTCCCTTCACCCCCTAGCCGCATGGATGTCAGCGCCGCTCCCCTGTCCTCCCTTCACACCCTAGCCGCTGATGTCCCCACAGTATCTGCATGGTGTTACAAAGGTCCGGACATTTGTGTTAAAAATCGCTGATTGGTCGCCGACGCTATTTAAATGTGGCGCCAAAATCGGTGGTTGGTCGCGTCCAGCGTCGGCGACCAATCAGCGATTTTTAACACAATTGTCCGGACCTTTGTAACACCATGCGGATACTGTGGGGACATCAGCGGCTAGGGTGTGAAGGGAGGACCGGGGAGCGGCGCTGACATCCAATTGGTCGCAGCCGCTATTTAAATGTGCCGCACAAATCGGTGATTGGTCGCGGTCTTGGCCCGCGACCAATCACTGATCTTGCCGCAAAAGTTAAACACTACTGTGCTGATTGGTCGCGGACGCTGCCCGCGACCAATCACCGATTTGGGCGCCAAATTTAAATATCGGCCGCAACCAATCACCGATCTTGGCTCCACATTTAAACACCGCTGTACTGATTGGTCGCGGACGCTATTTAAATGTGGCGCCAAAATCGGTGATTGGTCGCGCCAAGCGTCGGCGACCAATCAGCACAGCGGTGTTTAAATGTGGAGCCAAGATCGGTGATTGGTCGCGGCCGATATTTAAATTTGGCGCCCAAATCGGTGATTGGTCGCGGGCAGCGCCAGCGACCAATCACCGATTTTTAACACAAATGTCCGGACCTTTGTAACACCATGCGGATACTGTGGGGACATCAGCGGCTAGGGTGTCAAGGGAGGACCGGGGAGCGGCGCTGCGGGTCCAGATACTTCAGCTGCGAGCAGTCGCTCATCTCCCGGCTTCTCGCAGCGGAAGTAGCCGCACAGGCAGCGGCGCTCCCCGGTCCTCACTAATACGATTCCGCTCCCCGGTCCTCACCAATACGATTCGCTGATTGGTCTCGCTCTCCACACGCGAGCAATCGGTGATCTTGGCGCTAAAGTTAAACACCGCTCTGCTGATTGGTCGCGGCCGCTGCCCGTGACCAATCACCGATTTGGGCGCCACATTTAAATAGCGGCCGCGACCAATCACCGATCTTGCCGCCACATTTAAACACTGCTGTGCTGATTGGTCGCGGACGCCAGACGCGACCAATCAGCGATTTTGGCGCCAAATTTAAACCCGCTCCGCTAGTTGGTCGCGGATGCCGGCCGCGACTAATCAGCATTACTGGCGCCAAATTTAAACACCGCTCTGCTGATTGATCGCGGTCGCTGGCCGGGATCAATCAGCAGTATTGGCGCCAAATTTAAACACCGCTCTGCTGATTAGTCACGGTCGCCGTCCGCGACCAATCAGCAATATTGGCGCAAAATTTAAACACCGCTCTGCTGATTGGTCGCGGTCGCCGTCCGCGACCAATCAGCAGTATTGGCGCCAAATTTAAACCCCGCTATGCTGATTGGTCGCGGTTGCCGGCCGCGACCAATCAGCAGTATTGGCGCCAAATTTAAACACCGCTCTGCTGATTGGTCGCGGTGGCCAGCCGCGACCAATCAGCGATTTTGGCGCCAAATTTAAACACCGCTCTGCTGATTGGTCGCGGGCGGCGATTGCGACCAATCAGCATTATTGGCGCCAAATTTAAACCCCGCTCTGCTGATTGGTCGAGACAGCCGGCCGCCACCAATCAGCAATTTTGGCGCCAAACTTAAACCCCGCTCTGCTGATTGGTCGCGGTTGCCGGCCGCGACTAATCAGTATTGTTGGCGCCAAATTGCCGGCCGCGACTAATCAGCATTATTGCCGCCAAATTTAAACACCGCTCTGCTGAATGGTCGTGGCCGTGACCAGTCACCACTATTGGCGCCAAATTTAAACACCGCTTTGCTGATTGGTCGCGACCGGCGGCTGCAACCAATCAGCATTATTGGCGCAAAATTTAAACCCCGCTCTGCTGATTGGTCACGTTCGCTGGCCGCGACCAATCAGCATTATTGGCGCAAAATTTAAACCCCGCCCTGCTGATTAGTCGCGACTGCCGGCCGTGACCAATCAGCGATATAGCCGCCAAATTTCAACACCGCTTTGCTGTTTGGTCGCGGTTGTTGGCCGCGACCAATCAGCGATTTTGGCGCCAAATTTAAACACCGCTCTGCTGATTGCGCCCGGTCTGCCGCATATGTAGCACCCTGAGGATTCGGCTGCTACAGGAGTATTGCACCTCAACCCAGAGGTGTGATATTCCACTCCCGGGTAAGGATGGAGTGTGGATCTGAGCTCGGTAGGCTGCATGCACTACACACATCCCATTTCCGAGGAACAGGCCGACGGTACTCCCACTTAGAAATGTGCAGGTACGACCGAGTCTGTTCCTGGCTGGAGTGGGAGGGGGGTGGTACATCCCATGTAGTGTAGGGGCAGATAGGGGGAGCAGCCTGGGTAAAGATAGGAGCTCATTGGGTGCTGGTCACCTGAGCTCACACATAGAGGGTGTATATAAGGTGGGCACCAACTAAGATCAGGGTCAGATGCAGAGAACAAGACAGCTGCAGAGGAGCAGACAGCAAGACAGCTGCAGAGGAGCAGACAGCAAGCAGAGAGGAAGTCAGCCTGCAGCAAGAGAGAGACCCTGAGTGAGAGAGGAGCAGAGAAGGAGTACCCAGAGGGGAAAACAGAGAGGACCCAAGAACCCAAATTAAAGCACTGGGTGAGGAGTCGGCACAGGGTACCGGATCCCAAGCTGGTGGGGGCAGAAAACACACCCCAGCCAGAGACCGGAGACCGTGGGCAGCGTTTGTCACGGTCACCCATCACATCCACCCCGAAGGCACACCACATGAAGGGTCAGGGAACCCAAGGCCAAGGGTGTCCCAACAGAAGGCCCGAGGGAGCTGGACCTAGGTGGATCACTGGTGGGGACGGCCAGAGAACGGGACAGAAGGAGAGCTCAGGGCCACGCTCCGGACTTGTTTGGGGGTTGGCTGGATCCAGGACCTGGTGGACGCAGCACGGCTCGGGTGGTCACTAGCAGCTGGAGTGACCAGTACAACATCTGCAGTAAGTAAACACCCTTAACTGCACAACCCGACTCTGTTTTCACTGCCGTCTGCACTACACCACCACAACCCCCATCCTCTGCGCCTGTCCCCTCTGAGGCTATACCCCTCCCGTTGGGGGTTATCCCACCAAGCTGCGCACCCACCATCAGCCTCAGCGGACCCTGCTGCAGCGGCGGCCACAGTGACCGCATCACAACGGGTGGC
The DNA here is from genome assembly GCF_046119375.1 of Phyllobates terribilis. Classification (NCBI taxonomy): domain Eukaryota; kingdom Metazoa; phylum Chordata; class Amphibia; order Anura; family Dendrobatidae; genus Phyllobates; species Phyllobates terribilis. The sequence goes on along the minus strand of NW_027363058.1, from coordinate 1,058,407 downwards.
GTAGTCGACACAAAAGAACTCTTAATAACATCTGTAGGACTGCCACATAACACTGAGCTTGACGCCCTGGGCACGGGCCGGGTCACAGCCGCTCGGAGACTACAACCCCCCATCTGATCCGGTGCCGGGTATTCCCCTCAAAAAGGAATATGTCCCAGGGGGCGCGTCAACTTTGGCGTAGTCGGCAGGATTACGTGCCCGCAACACCCGGGTACTGCGTGCCTGAAGAAAAGTGCAAGTTTACCTCAGAAAGAAGTCTCCCGCCGGTTCCGGAGGGTCCACGCCATCGGACTCCATCACCAGTCGTTTCCCGCCGATTGTCCGCCATTTCCAGCTTGTTCCCGCCATCTGCAGAGTTTCCCGCCACTGGGCGACGCTTCCCGCCAAATCCGAAGATTTCCCGCCTTGGAAGAGCAGCGGACGCCATTATGGGCGTGCCAAAGGAGGGCAAGAGGCCGCCTCCCATCGTGGGCCGGGACAGAAAATGGCGCCAAAAGTGGAAACCGCCCCCACCAACAGAGACTGTGATGCTGGAGGTGTCTGTCAGCGTGAAAGAACTACCCCTGGAGCTGACAGTCACCGAGTTGCCCCGGGACCGCCCTCGAAGTGGGAGGAGACGAAAGAAAAGAGCAAAGATGGGTGCCGCCTGGAGCAGTCTGGAGCGAGCGCACCCGGAGGCAGGAAGCCTGGAGAGAAACAGCAGAAAAGCTCACCCGGACATGGCGAGAGAGCAGAGCAGCACCGGCCCGCTGGCCAGGAGCCTGCTGGAAGAAGAGCAGAGCAGCACCGACCCGTTGGTCAGGAGCCTGCTGGAAACCGCGACCCCACTAGGCCTAGTGGAGGTCCTTGCACAGCTCCCCCGAGACCGGGAGTGTGCACAAACTGCCCTGGAGGGCCTCGCACGGAGGATGGCCCGGGTACAGCGAGAGACATTGGCGGAGTGGAGCCGAGAGATGGCCCAGCAAACCAAGACCCGGAGCACGCCAGCCAAGATGAGGAGACAGACCGCCTCTGAGGATGGCGCGGAAGGACCCAAGGCCGGAGACGGCGCCGAGAAGGGAGCCGAACGCATGGAGGCAGGTAAAGGGGACGTCTATACCCCAAGCCGGGACACCGCTTACCTGCCCCAGCTCCCCGTCGCAGAGCCCGAAAGTCCCCCTGCTGTGCCCGAAAACGCCATGTCACCGACGCAGACTAGGCCCCAACCGGAAGCCGCCGCCGCGACCCCTGTGACGTCACACGCCTCGACCCCGAGCGTGACCAAGCAGGAGGTACCACCAGCCTGGTCGCAAGGCCTAGTACCCCCGGGCACCGCAATACCAACAGCGCCCCCTACCTCCGCGGAGCCTCCGGCCTGGCCGCAAGGCCAGGTAGCCCAGGGTGCCGCCGTCCTAACGGTGCCCTTCACCTTCCAGGTGCCCCAGGCCTGGCCGCAAGGCCTGGGCAACCCGGGCGCCACCACCACCGCGCCCGCGCCCGTAAAACCAAGGGTGCCACACCTGGGGGAGGACTTGTTCAGCCAGCTCACATGGCCGGACGGGCGGCCCTTCATCTGGCCCGAAGGATACCATGAGCTGGAACGGCAGCAGAAACTAAGACCCCTGGATGAACCCCTGATTCCGGCTCCGAAGCCCGTGGCACGGATCTCGCCCCCGCTAGCGGAAGCACAGTTTGAGTGGGACCCCACCGGAGAAGATCTAATGGGGTTCACTCAGGAAACTAGGGCAGCTGCAGCAGAGCGCGCTGAGTGCTGCCGCCAACAGCTCGAGGAGTTTGCGAGGGAGCGGAGAGAGAGGCGGGTCCGGGAACAACAGGCCCAAATAAGGAGCGCGGAGCAGAAGAGCCGGACCAGGAGGGACCCCCGTGCAGCGCATTGTCCCCGCACCATCGGGACAGTGATCAAGTTCAACCAGCAGCATGGGTGGGGCTTCATCCGAGACAACAACACCCCCGGCGACGTCTTTGTCACGCGCAGAGACGTGGAGTCCCATCTGCCGGAGGGGCACAGAGGTCGTGACCTCTACATCGGAGACGAGGTCACCTTTACCCGGCACAAGTGTGCCAAAGGACCTTATGCCCTCCACGTACACCGCCTGACGGAGGAGGAGTTGCGGTGCGAGGAGGAGGAGCAAGAGGACCCGGACAGGTCTGAAGTAACAACCAGCTGTAAGCAAAGAGCAGGAGGAAGACGCCGTTGAGTGCGGCAGAGCAAGTGATGTAAATAGTTACCCGACCGGGTACCAAAGAAACTGTTGATACATATATATATAGTCCCCGTTGGGACCAGCTGAGTGAACTGTTTACCCGTTAACCCCTTAATCCCACAGGCTGAGGACTGTGAGCAGCCATTCCCTTCCCTCTACCTGGCCGAGGACTGAGAGCGGCCAACTTCCCCTGTATATAGTTGCGCTTCCTAAAGCGCCCCCTACCGGTTTTATAGGAAAACCAGTTTTTCTAAGAGACTGTCGCACTTTTCCCGGACACACGTTGCACAGTGTCCGGAGGAGGAACCTGAAACAAGAGACGACGAGAATGTTTATATGAAAAGTTTTATATATATAATATTTTATATGTTTTATTATGTTTATATGAAAAGAAAAAAAATTGTATGTTGTGGTGTTATTTATGTCTTACAGCCCGAGGACGTGCTGTGATTTACCAGGGGGGAATGTAGCACCCTGAGGATTCGGCTGCTACAGGAGTATTGCACCTCAACCCAGAGGTGTGATATTCCACTCCCGGGTAAGGATGGAGTGTGGATCTGAGCTCGGTAGGCTGCATGCACTACACACATCCCATTTCCGAGGAACAGGCCGACGGTACTCCCACTTAGAAATGTGCAGGTACGACCGAGTCTGTTCCTGGCTGGAGTGGGAGGGGGGTGGTACATCCCATGTAGTGTAGGGGCAGATAGGGGGAGCAGCCTGGGTAAAGATAGGAGCTCATTGGGTGCTGGTCACCTGAGCTCACACATAGAGGGTGTATATAAGGTGGGCACCAACTAAGATCAGGGTCAGATGCAGAGAACAAGACAGCTGCAGAGGAGCAGACAGCAAGACAGCTGCAGAGGAGCAGACAGCAAGCAGAGAGGAAGTCAGCCTGCAGCAAGAGAGAGACCCTGAGTGAGAGAGGAGCAGAGAAGGAGTACCCAGAGGGGAAAACAGAGAGGACCCAAGAACCCAAATTAAAGCACTGGGTGAGGAGTCGGCACAGGGTACCGGATCCCAAGCTGGTGGGGGCAGAAAACACACCCCAGCCAGAGACCGGAGACCGTGGGCAGCGTTTGTCACGGTCACCCATCACATCCACCCCGAAGGCACACCACATGAAGGGTCAGGGAACCCAAGGCCAAGGGTGTCCCAACAGAAGGCCCGAGGGAGCTGGACCTAGGTGGATCACTGGTGGGGACGGCCAGAGAACGGGACAGAAGGAGAGCTCAGGGCCACGCTCCGGACTTGTTTGGGGGTTGGCTGGATCCAGGACCTGGTGGACGCAGCACGGCTCGGGTGGTCACTAGCAGCTGGAGTGACCAGTACAACATCTGCAGTAAGTAAACACCCTTAACTGCACAACCCGACTCTGTTTTCACTGCCGTCTGCACTACACCACCACAACCCCCATCCTCTGCGCCTGTCCCCTCTGAGGCTATACCCCTCCCGTTGGGGGTTATCCCACCAAGCTGCGCACCCACCATCAGCCTCAGCGGACCCTGCTGCAGCGGCGGCCACAGTGACCGCATCACAACGGGTGGCGTAGTCGACACAAAAGAACTCTTAATAACATCTGTAGGACTGCCACATAACACTGAGCTTGACGCCCTGGGCACGGGCCGGGTCACAGCCGCTCGGAGACTACAACCCCCCATCTGATCCGGTGCCGGGTATTCCCCTCAAAAAGGAATATGTCCCAGGGGGCGCGTCACATACATATTCTAGAATACCCGATGCGTTAGAATCAGGCCACCATCTATAAATCTATACTTACCTTCCGATGGCCCCCGCAGTCTCGCTTCGCTCCGTCCTGGCTGCCGGCAGATCGCGGTACACTGAAGGACCTGCTGTCACATGACTATGACGTCAGCGCAGGTCCTTCAGTCCATCGCGAGCTGCCGGCATGGGAGGACAAGCGCAGCGGGGGCCGTCAGAAGGTAAATATAACATTTATTTTATATTTTATTCTTTTTTTTGACAGGTTCTATGGTACCCGGGTCCGGAGGAGAGTCTCCCATCCTCCACACGCGGGTACCATCCGCACATTGAATGCATGTATTTCGCATGTGCTTATCTAGTGAAGCGGAATCCATTTGTTCCAATGCAAGTCAATGGCGGCGAAAAAGCAGCGCTTACGCGAAATAATTGGTAGTGCTGCGTTTTTTTCCGCAATGATAATCCGCAGTGGAAATTTCCGCAGCATGTGCACAGCACATGCGGACTATCATTGGGGAACATGGCAGACCTTCTAACATGCGTTTTTAAGCATTTCTGCAGCATTTTTGCCATGCCGAAACGCTTAAAAAACGCATTGTGGGCACACAGCCTTAGGCCATGTGCCCACATAGCGTTTTTGTAGCATTTTTGCGGCATTTTTACGGCCGCGAAAACGTTTGTAGAACAGTCTGCCATGCAAAGCCATGTGAATTCGGATGTGCTGTGCACATGATGCGCTAATTTGCGCGCCGAATTCGCATTACTTTGCAAAACGCAGCATGACCATTTCTACTGCGATTACGCTGAAGCTTATTCGCGATGCGTGTGGTATCTGGGAGGAAGACGAGACTACAACTCCTCTTCATCCCGGCTACCACGCGGTGAAAAAAAGAAATAAAAAAGTTAAAAACAAACAAAACCTGTATATTCACCTCTCCGGCGGCCCCCGGTCTGCTCTCCGGTCTCCTCCGGTCTGCTGTCTGTACTGTCAGGACCTGCGGTGACGTCATTTAGTCAGGTGATGGTCGCATGACCGCTGACGTCGGCATCAGGTGATGGTCGCGTGACCATCAGCTGACTAAATGACGTCACCGCAGGTCCTGACCGTACACTGCAGGACGCTGAAGAGAGAAGACGCGGCCGGGAGCAGACCGGAGAGCAGACCGGGGGCCGCCGGAGAGGTGAATATACCGTTGTTTTTTTTTATTTATTAACGTTTTCTTTTTTTTACTATAGATGCTGCATTTAAAGCATCTAAGTTGTTCACACATTATAGATCCATGTCGGTTGCATGGATTTATATTGTGTGATCAACTTGTCAAGCACTTTTCCAAGTGATGCTCAAAATTGCTTGGAAAAGTGCTTGAAAAAACGCATGTGAAAACGCTTCTCTCTGGCAAAAAAAACGCATGTAAATCTGCATCAAATCTGCTAGGTGTGCACACAGCCTTATAGCTGGTTTTGCTCTGAGCTGAGATGTCCAGGCTGAATAATGCTCTGGGAGCAGAACCCATCAGCAGAATCTGTTTCCTGCCTTGTAGCAGTGGATCCCGGCTATTTAGCTCACAGAGCATTGTCTACACAAGATACAATTGTATCCAATTTTCAGCTGGGAACAGGACTATGTACAAGTTTTGCAGCAACTGCATTTGTGATAGGAAATGTTGATCAATCTAGATTTTCTTCAGTGTTCTTATTCATTGCAGAAAATCTTAAAAAAGCCGAGGAATGTGGGCAACATGGTGGGTCAATGATTAACGCTGTAGGGCTGGGTTCATATAATAGCAAGGACAACATCTGCAAGGAGTTTGTATGTTCTCCCCGTGTTTGTGTGGGTTTCCTCCGGGTTCTCCGGTTTCCTCCCACACTCCAAAGACATACTGATAGGGAATTCATATTGTGAGCCCCAATGGGGACAGTGATGATAATGTCTGTAAGGGTGCTACAAAATCTAACGGCGCTATATAAGAGAGTAAAATAAATATATAACTAAATAAAATGAATGTATTAAAAGGCTAAGATTGCAAAGAGCTTGTAAAAACAAGAAACTTTGCAATTTCCTTCTTATTCAAAATCTCTGTTCTCAAGAAGGAAAAGATTTTTAATTCTGCAGTGTACAGCTCATTGCTATGGTTACTGACCACCTGAGAAGTGGCTGGTCTCCTTGGCAAGAAGCGCTCACTTGCAGACTGGTGGACTTCAGCGCCCCTGTGCCTGTCCCATTCTGCAGAGGCAAAGCCGCCTCTGCCCGCAGAATGCAAGAGGGCACAATTCAGACAAGCGGCTCAGCCAAGCCACCGGCCAGAACTGTAAATCTTCAGCTTCTGATGAGAGGAACACAAGACCACCCCTTTAATAAAGGAGTAGAGCAGAACTCATACAGTGATTAGTGGGGGTCTGACACCTGAAATCCCCAGACATCAGCTACTTCTGCAAGATGATGTACACAGTGTTAAGAGCTGGAATAGCACAGCTCCGCACACTGTGCAATGGCTGGTTTCAGGTACTACAGCTCAGATCACAATCATTTCAATAGGAGCTGCAGTACCAAGATCGGCCACTACACAGTGTACAGCGCTGTGCTGTTTGGGCTCTCTACGCTGAGTATTTCCAGCTGCTGTCTTATCGGTGAGAGGGCCGTGTGTTGGAACCTCACTGATCTGATATTGATGACCAGGGTCGGACTGCGGTGTCTGGGGCCCACAGGGGAAATTAACTCTAGGGGCCCACCTACAGCAAGATGCAAATATCTGTTATCCGCTCTCGCTGTTATAGTGGAGCATTGACTGGCGGCTCCTGCACATCTACTGGGCGACACTCTAACTGGGATGGACATGTTTGCATTAAAGGGCTTCTTTGGTTAAAACTAGTGTTGAGCGAGTGACGCGCCCCTGGGCCTGCTGTGTCGCGCAGCGTCTCGCGCACGGGGGCTTACCCGGAACCGGATCAGATGAGGGTTGTAGTCTCCGAGTGGCGGGGACCCGGTCCGTGCCCAGGGGGTCAGACTCAGTGTGTGGCAGTCTTGATAGATGTTATTTGAGTGTCGACTACGCCACCCGTTGATTTGCAGCTATGGAGCTGCTGCTGCAGGGCAGACCGCTGAGGCCGGTGTAGAATTGTGCAGCGTGATAGTATAACCCCCAACGGGAGGGGTATGGCCTCAGGGCAGCCGACGTGGAAGATGGGGGTAGCAGGAACCACTCAGAGACGGTGCGGTGTAATTCAGGGTCTTTACTGGTAACAACGATAGACCCTCCCGGAGTACTTGCTAGCGAACGGGGCCTGGTCAGTCCTTGAGCAGATGGGATCTCCCCTGGCCAGGCTGAGTTGTAGGCCTCCCAAACTGACTGTACTCTTCTGGCTACCTTGCTAGAAGCGGATATAAGTAGCCCACGTCCCTGAGTGTACCGTGTGGTGCTCACCCGTATGGCCGGTGACTCGGGGCCTTCTATTGGCTTCCGCTCCACGATGGCGGTGCTGGTCCCACACGTGTGACCGTGCCTTCGGGTTTCTGGGCCTGAGGACCTGAAATCCCCTGCCGGTCGGCTTCTGCTGCTGGGTAAGAGTTAGTCCCCACAGCCTCGGACGCCGGGTCCGGTAAGAAAGCTTCTCAGTCAGGGCGAGCTCTGCAGCTGCCAGCCCCTGACTCGTAGTAGTATTGCTCCCACTGAGCTCCAGCTGTTTCTTCCTATGACTGTCTCTTGTCTCTACTCTCCTTGACTCCTAACCCTGCTTCAGCCCCGGGTTTATATAGGGGAAGTTCTTCCCCTCCCAAGACTGGGCAGGAGGTGTGGCATGCACAGGATCCCTGACCAAAGGACCTCCCACCTGCTCTCAGACATAACATCTCTATCACTGTGGCAACCAGACCCCTGGGGTGTCACATTCCCCCCTAGTGAAATTTAGTACTCCGGGACTAAACATATTTTAGAAAAACATAACAAGATAAAAACAATAATAATACAACAAGAAAAACATATAAAGATGGTTACGGCATGTCCGTAACCGGGTGCAGTCTTTGAAGAAAAGCAAGGTGTCCATTTCACCAAAACAGGGAGACGTAACCAGGTAGGGGTTTGTCCTACCCCGAGTCCTTAACAGTCTTTAGTCCGTCCTGGGTTACGCTCCAACTATGTACAAGGATTCCCGGTAAATCCACCAAGGACTCCTACAAATAACTAGAAACACAAAATTATACACAAGCAACAATACACAGGTAAACATAAATAAAACAATTTATACACTTCAAATCCTCCACCGTGCGGGTAACTGGCCTCTAGTGGCCCTAGTGGACCTACGGAGCTGACTGCCTAGCCCTGAACTACAGGGTGTAGGAGCTGTCAAGGGTAAACTGGGCAGCTGTCTACCGGCTCTTTGGCTCACTAGGGATATGGCAGGCTCACTGCAAGCAGAGGGTTGATCCTCCTGGTCTGCGGGTGTGGGGTCTTCTGCCTCCTGGACCGGCTGTTCTTCCAGCTCTACCTGTTGCTCCGTAGGTGCTTGGGATGCTGGTTGGAGGAAGGTGAGTACGGGTACCACAACTGCACCATTGACTTGAGTCCAAGACCGAGGGAAGTCCCCGAGCACAGTACTAACCATATCTTCCCTTTCCTCTACGGGTCGATGGTATTCTTGTTCCTCTTCAGGGTTCCTCAGTTGTTCGGGACACTTCTTCAGGTGGTCCCGGGATACAATAGCTGTGGTTTCCCCTCCGTCTTTACTGATGGTACAAACCTTCGGGTTCTCGTGGCTTGAGGGCAGTACGGTGTACGGGTCCTTTTCCCACTGGTCGTCCAACTTGTGGAGCCGTCTCTTCCTCTTCAAGACCTGCTCTCCGGGTACCAGGGGAACAGCGGGAGCATACTGGTTGTAAGTTTTCTCTTGTCTTTCCCTAGCCTGACAGAGACTTCGCTCCACGCTCTCCTGTACTCTCCGGTACTGCTGCTGCCTCTCCGTGTCCCAGTCTGTTTCTGGTGAAGTGTCCTCGGGTGTCAGGACTCCCATTTCCAGGTCAACAGGTAACTTACCAGGTCTTGCCCTCATTAGGTAAGCCGGGGTACAGTTGGTGGAACCTACCGGGATGTGGTTGTATAGGTCCACCAGATCGGGCAACTTCTCAGGCCACAGACTGCGTTCTTCCAGGGGCAACGTTTTTAAAAGATCCATTACCACCTGGTTCATTTTCTCACAAAGTCCATTAGTTTGCGGATGGTAGGGTGTCGTCCTTATCTTCCGGCAGCCATACAGATTGCAGAATTCCTGGAAGACCTCCGCTTCAAAGGCAGGTCCCTGGTCCGTCAGCACTTGGTCCGGGTACCCGTGTGGACGGCAAAAGTGCTGCTGGAAGGCTCTAGCTGCTGTTTGAGCCGTTAAGTCCTTGACGGGGACGACAACCAAGAACCGGGAGTAATGATCCACGATGGTTAACGCGTAGACGTAGCCACTTCTGCTTGGGGTCAGTTTTACATGATCCAAGGCTACCAGTTCCAACGGTTGCCGGGTGACGATGGACTGCAGGGGAGTCTTCTGGCTGGCACGGTCCTTCCTTCTCAGGTTGCAAGGGCCACAGTCTCTGCACCACTTCTCAATGGTTCCCCTCATGCCTACCCAGTGGAATCGCTCGCGCAGCAGGAACTCCAGCTTCTTCCACCCGAAGTGTCCAGCTCCGTCGTGGTATGCCTCCATCACCATGGCTGCGTCTCTTCGTGGCACCACTACTTGCCAGAGTAGTTCATGCGTCCGGGAGTTAACCATTCTGCGGCACAACTTCCCCTTGTAAAGGAACAGTCGACTCTTCTCTGCCCATAGTTGTTTGGCTTCCTCCGGAGCGTCTGGTTCAAGGCAAGCCTCCGGGCGAGTCAGCATCTCCTTCACCAGTCGGACGGCAGGGTCGCTGTCTTGCGTTTCCGCCCAGTTGTAGTGAGGTAAGGGGTTCAACGTAGCAGCCTGCTTACTCCTTACCCGGTGGGAATACTGGAAAGTCCCATGACGGTGGAACGCAGGGAGTTCAACTTCTTCCAGTCCCTCCGGATCTTCTCCTTCGTCCGGCAGGTTGGGCATCCTGGACAGGGCATCCGCGTTGGTATTGGAGCGTCCGGCCCGGTATTTGATTGTGAACTCGTAGCTGGACAGACGGGCCATCCACCTCTGCTCCAGGGCACCGAGTCTTGCCGTGTCCAGGTGTGTCAACGGGTTGTTATCCGTGTACACGGTGAACCGGGAAGAAGCGAGGTAATGCTTAAAGCGCTCGGTGACTGCCCATACTACGGCCAGGAACTCTAGCTTAAATGAGCTGTAATTCTCGGGGTTCCTTTCGGTGGGCCGCAGTTTTCGGCTGGCGTAGGCGATTACTCGTTCCTTCCCCTGCTGGATCTGGGACAGTACGGCTCCTAGCCCGATGTTACTGGCGTCGGTGTAGAGGATAAAGGGCTGGCTATAATCCGGGTACGCCAGGATTTCGTCCCCCGTGAGGGCCATCTTCAGCTGGCGGAAGGACTCTTCTTCCAACTCTTCCCATTGGAAGGGCGGCTTCTGGTTCTTGGCCTTCCGGGACTGGCCTATCAGGAGGTCCTGCATAGGTGCTGCCTTTTTGGTGAAACCGGGAATAAACCTTCGGTAGTAGCCTACCAACCCGAGGAACTGCCGCACTTCTTTTACGCTGGAGGGGCTTGGCCATTCCTTAATTGCGGTGATCTTATCAGGGTCGGGAGCCACTCCGTCAGCGCTCACCACGTGTCCCAGGTACTGCACCTTTGGTTTCAGGAGGTGACACTTGGAGGGTTTCACCTTTAGGCCGTAACTCGCCAGAGCTTCAAACACTTCCGCCAGGTGTTTCAGGTGGTCCTCATACGTCTTGGAATATACGATGACATCGTCCAGGTACAACAAGACCGTCTCGAAGTTTCTGTGGCCCAGACAACACTCCATTAGTCGTTGGAAGGTTCCTGGTGCGTTGCAGAATCCGAACGGCATGCAGGTGAACTCGCTAAGTCCCATCGGGGTGGTGAATGCGGTCTTCTCCCGGTCTGCCTCTGCTACAGGAACCTGCCAGTACCCGCTAGTGAGATCCAAGGTAGAGAAGAAGTTAGCAGATCTTAAAGCAGCCAATGACTCCTCTATCCTTGGTAAGGGGTACGCATCCTTGTGTGTGATACGGTTGATTTTCCGGTAATCTACACACATCCTCATGGTGTTGTCTTTTTTTCTGACTAAGACTAGTGGAGCTGCCCAGGGGCTACAGCTATCCCTGATCACCCCAGCCTCCTTCATGTCTCTAAGCATCCCCTTGGCGTGTTGGTAGTGGGCAGGGGGTACGGGTCGATACCTCTCTTTTATAGGAGGATGGTCTCCCGTGGGGATGTGGTGTTCTACCCCCTTGACTCGCCCGAAGTCTAACGGGTGTTTACTGAACACTCTCTCGTACTCCTGAACCACCCGATAGACTCCTTGTTTCTGGTGTGAGGGAGTGGAGTCAGTACCCAGATGTAGTTGCTGACACCAGTCCTCCATGTTTTTCTTAGAGCCGTTACCTTCCTCCGGGTGAGATGGAGGCAAGGGTTCCACAGATTGTATAGAATTTTGGTTAATGGTATATAATTTGGCTAGCGTGGCATACCGGGGCAGGTACACTTCCCTCTCCCCGATATTTATTATGCGAACGGGCACCCTCCCATGGCGTACATCAACCACCCCCCGTGCTGTCAAAATGGTGGGCCTACTGTCTGAGTAAACTGGTTCTACCATTGCCTGGTAATCTCTACCTCTCAGACCAATAGCTGCCCGGCACCAAATCATCATTTCACTTTTTGGGGGCATGGCAATAGGAAAAGGGTCACACATTCTTACGCTACCAATCTCACCGCCGGAGAGTTCCACCTGTTGCCGTCGCATCAGTGCCCGGATCTCTTTCTGGAGCACCCGCTGCTCGCCGGAGCTGGCGTTCTTGGCAACCTGCTGTAAAAGGAAAATCACCTCTGCAAGACAATTTTCAATTACATTAGTTCCTAGAGTTATTTTTGGGTGACTCTCATGTTTGTCAATATCTACAATGATCAGTCCCTGTGCTGCCAGTTCGACTCTACCGATTTTGATGGTCACCTCTTTAAATCCGATCTGTGGCACGGGCTGGCCATTGCTGGCGATGATACTCAAGTCGTCGTCAGGGTAGCGGGTAATATCCGAGTCATTCCAGTACTGCTTAAAGAGCACGTACGGGATGGTGGTGACCTGCGACCCGGTGTCCAGTAGGGCACTCATGGGAATGCCATCCAGTACCACCGGCAAGACTGGACGTCCTCCCACATATCTGTCGCGCCAGTTCGATGGGCCTGGTGATCTTTTTCCTGGGGGTTGGCCCTCTACCCCAGGTTGTGCCCGTTTAAAGAACAGTACCTTGCCATATGTCCGGGTTGATTGCAGCGGCGGCAGATGGGTCGTCCGTCCTCGCTGTATCGGTCACTGGGTCTTCCTCTGGCCGGTGGGGTCCTCCTTGGTCGACGCCACGGGATGTCCTCCGGTCCGGATGCCAGCTGGATCTTCCCTGGGGTGGAAACCTGTAAAGACTGCACAGTTCGGGTTAGCGCAGCAACGCTCTTAGCTAGCTCTTGGACCTGATGGTGTAGGTCTGGAGCCGGGTCATTGTCCAAAGCCTGCGCATCAGCTCCCACAGGCCCTGCCGACAAGGGCGCCGCCTCCTGGTGGTAAGTAATAGCTGGGCGCCTGTGGGTCATAACGCCACCTGGTGCCGGTTCTCGGAGCACCCGGATGGCTCTGTCCTTGAACTGTGCAAAGCCCAGATGGGGATCCTGTAAGGCCATCGCCCGCAACTGGGTTCGGTGGGCATTACAATACAGTCCCTCTATAAATTGTTCAGTCAACAGCCTGTCCTCGTTTCCCACTCCATCAGGGTCGGTCTGCTTAATGGCGCTCAGGGCCTCTTGTAGGTTTAGTGCATAGTCCCTTATACTCTCATGCGCTCGCTGCTTGCACCCGTAGAATCTAAGCTTAATCTCGGCTGAGGTGCGGGTATCAAAGGTATCCTTCAGCCGGGTTAGTATCCCTGCGACAGTCTTCCTCCCAGGTGGCCAGGATTTTACTTCCCTTTTAGCTGCCCCGGTTAGTTGGGCCACCAGGATGCTCACTTTTTGCTCTTCTGTGAGGGGGTACACCTGGAAGAGGCTATCCAGCTTTTCTCTAAAGTCATGCAGGGTATGTGACTCCCCTGAGTACTGGGGTAGCCAAGCTGCTCCCGGGATATAGGGCATGGTGAAGGGCATAACTGCAGCAGCGGTGGCGCTGGTGGGGGTTGAGGCAGTGAAGCTCTCCTCCGTATCCGACATCTTCCTCCCCCCTAGTGGACCGTGGCCTACCTTGCGATGATCCTGTTCCGTAGGCCGCGGCTCCGCAGTAGATCGTCAGGGTTGAGGACCTTCCGTCGCGCTCCGGTGACGTCGGCGTCTGCTGGGCTCCTTCCAGGACCTTACGCAACGTCCGGACGTGAGGCGGGGCTTCAGTTCCCGCGCGCTTTCGAAGTCCACACCCCTCTTCTTCCCGCGCGGCGTCCTCAAGATGGCGTCCAACGGCGGGAAAACTCCACGGATGGCGGGAAGAAGGCCGAAGATGGCGCCGGATGGCGGGAAAACTTCGCGGATGGCGGGAAGAAGGCAGAAGATGGCGCCGGATGGCGGGAAACCTCACCACTGGTAAGTTTGAACAGTCTTTGCTTTTCAGGCACGCAGTACCCGGTGGTTGCGGGCACGAAATCCTGCCGACTACGCCAAAGTTGACGCGCCCCTGGGCCTGCTGTGTCGCGCAGCGTCTCGCGCACGGGGGCTTACCCGGAACCGGATCAGATGAGGGTTGTAGTCTCCGAGTGGCGGGGACCCGGTCTGTGCCCAGGGGGTCAGACTCAGTGTGTGGCAGTCTTGATAGATGTTATTTGAGTGTCGACTACGCCACCCGTTGATTTGCAGCTATGGAGCTGCTGCTGCAGGGCAGACCGCTGAGGCCGGTGTAGAATTGTGCAGCGTGATAGTATAACCCCCAACGGGAGGGGTATGGCCTCAGGGCAGCCGACGTGGAAGATGGGGGTAGCAGGAACCACTCAGAGACGGTGCGGTGTAATTCAGGGTCTTTACTGGTAACAACGATAGACCCTCCCGGAGTACTTGCTAGCGAACGGGGCCTGGTCAGTCCTTGAGCAGATGGGATCTCCCCTGGCCAGGCGGAGTTGTAGGCCTCCCAAACTGACTGTACTCTTCTGGCTACCTTGCTAGAAGCGGATATAAGTAGCCCACGTCCCTGAGTGTACCGTGTGGTGCTCACCCGTATGGCCGGTGACTCGGGGCCTTCTATTGGCTTCCGCTCCACGATGGCGGTGCTGGTCCCACACGTGTGACCGTGCCTTCGGGTTTCTGGGCCTGAGGACCTGAAATCCCCTGCCGGTCGGCTTCTGCTGCTGGGTAAGAGTTAGTCCCCACAGCCTCGGACGCCGGGTCCGGTAAGAAAGCTTCTCAGTCAGGGCGAGCTCTGCAGCTGCCAGCCCCTGACTCGTAGTAGTATTGCTCCCACTGAGCTCCAGCTGTTTCTTCCTATGACTGTCTCTTGTCTCTACTCTCCTTGACTCCTAACCCTGCTTCAGCCCCGGGTTTATATAGGGGAAGTTCTTCCCCTCCCAAGACTGGGCAGGAGGTGTGGCATGCACAGGATCCCTGACCAAAGGACCTCCCACCTGCTCTCAGACATAACATCTCTATCACTGTGGCAACCAGACCCCTGGGGTGTCACACGAGTATGTTCTGTTAACCCTTTCGGCGAGTATGCTCGGGCCGAGCTCCGAGTATTTATAGCTCCTCGGTGATATGGTTGAATCGCTCCCATGTGCATGATTTGCGACTGTTTGACGGTTTTAATACATGTGAGGAATGTGTAAGAAATAGAGATTCCTCACATGTATTAACCCCTTAAGCCGCGGAGCATTTTCCGTTTTTGCATTTTCGCTTTTTGCTCCACTTGTTCCCAGAGCCATAGCGTTTTTATTTTTTGGTCAATATGGCCATGTTAGGGCTTATTTTTTGCGGGACGAGTTGTACTTTTCAACGCCATTACTAGTTTTACCATGCCGTGTACGGGAAAACGGGAAAAAAATTCCAAGCGCCGTGAAATTGCAAAAAAAGTGCAATACCACTGAGGGTTTTTTTTATTTTTTTTACCACGTTCACTGAATGCTAAAACTGACCTGCCATTATTATTCTCCATGTCATTAAGAGCTCGTAGACACCAAACATGTATAGGTTCTTTTTTATTTAAGTGATGAAAAAAAAATCCAAAGTTTGGTAAAAAAAAAAAAAAAAAATGGTGCCATTTTCCGAGACCCGTAGCGTCTCCATTTTTCGGGATCTGGGGCAGGGTGAGGGCTTATTTTTTGTGAACCGAGCTGAAGTTTTTATAGATGCTATTTTGGGGTAGATCCGATGTTTTGATCGTCCGTTATTGCATTTTATTGCAATTTTACGGTGACCAAAAAACGTAATTCTGGCGTTTAGAATTTTTTTCTCATTACGCCATTTACCGATCGCATTAATTCTATTTTTATATTGATAGATCAGGCGATTCTGAACGCGGCAATGCCAAATATGTGTATGTGGGGTTTATTTTATGATTTTATTTTGAATGGGGCGAAAGGGGGGTGATTTAAACTTTTAAATTTTTTTTTTTTTTTCATATTTTTTAAAACTTTTTTTTTCACTTTTTGCTTGCTTCTGTACTCTACATAGGAGACTTGAAGCAGCAACTGTCCGATCACCTCTGCTACATACAGGGAACCAGCAGATCCCCTGTATGCAGCAGAAATGGTCCTGTCCTATGAGCACCGACCACTAGATGGCGCTCATAGCAATTCCACCCGCGCCTGTTGCGGGCACATGTCAGCTGTAAGAATCAGCTGACATGTGCTTGGTTCAGTGCGGGCTCAGCGCCGGAGCCCTCACTGAACCGGAGGATAACGACATGCGCGTACTAATACGTGACATGTCGTTAAGGGGTTAAAGCTGTCAAACAGTTGCAAATCATGCACACGGGAGCGATTCAACCATATCACCGAGCAGCTGTAAATACTCGGAGCTCGGCCCGAGCATACTCGGACAGAACATACTCGCTCAACACTAGTTAAAACAAGTTATCACCGATCCATGGGCTCTACAGGATAGGTGATCACTTATTGAGCATTTGTGTCCGAACATTGGAAAACGCACCTATCGGAAGAATGGGGAAGTTTTATCCCTGACAGAACACTTATCCCTATTTTAAAATGCTGCGGCAGGTGGGACGTCTGACCGCAGCTCTATTCATTCTCTTAGAGACTTGCAAAAAAGAGCAGCGCTCACAGCCACTGAGAGAATGAATGGATCAGTGGTCGCATCTCACATGCCGCTCCAGTCTAATGGGGAGAAAAGCTCCACATTCTGCCGGTGTGTGCAAGCAGTCAGACCCCCACCAATCAATATTATCAATGATCCTGTGGAGAGGTGATTACTTGTTTTCACCGGAGAACCCCTGTAAGTGCATCTCTGCCGCTCTGGTCCAAGTATTTAATCGCTAAGGCCACGGCCCTACTATCAGTATTCGGTCAGTGTCCAGTCAGTATTTTTTCTCAGGAGTGGGAGCCAAAACAGGTGATGAACAATCAGAGAAAAGGTATAATAGAAACAAGTCACCAATTCTGCATTTATCAACCATTCCTGGTTTCGGCAGCCACTCCTGAGAAAAATACTGACCAAATACTGATGGTGGGGCTGTGGCCTAATGGAAAAAAATCTTTTCCTAGTTAAGATCAGCGAGAACAAAATGACCGCCATACACAGCACAGTCCACTATATCAACACCAATAATACCACATACAAAAGGGACAAATATCGCCACACCTTGACTAGATCACATATTACCACTACATAGTGACTGAATAATACCACATACAAGGAACAAATATGGCCAAACTATGACCAGACCATATATTACCACCCCAAGGTGACCAAATACTACAGTACTGATCATGAATACAAAACCACAAAACTAACAACACTGTTATTACCACCAGCGACATTATATACAGGAGCTCTGTATATAGTGTCAGTGTACAGGTAACACAGTGATCACCAGTGACATTATAGACAGGAGCTCTGTATATAGTGTATAGGTAATACAGTGATCACCAGTGACATACACAGGAGCTCTGTATATACTATATACACACGTGGTCAAAATTGTTGGTACCCCTCGTTTAATGAAAGAAAAACCCACAATGGTCACAGAAAAAACTTGAATCTGACAAAAGTAATAATAAATTAAAAATCGATGAAAATGAACAAATGAAAGACAGACATTGCTTTTCAACCCTGCTTCCACAGAATTTAAAAAAAATTAAACTCTTGAAATAGGCCTGGACAGAAATGATGGTACCCCTGAAAATAATGTGACAAAAGGGACATGTTAAATCAAGTTGTGTCCACTAATTAGCATCACAGGTGTCTACAATCTTGTAATCAGTCAGTGGGCCTGTATATAGGGCTACAGATACTCACTGTGCTGTTTGGTGACATGGTGTGTACCACACTCAACATGGACCAAAGGAAGCAAAGGAAAGAGTTGTCTCAGGAGATTAGAAAGAAAATTATAGACAAGCATGTTAAAGGTAAAGGTTATAAGACCATCTCCAAGCAGCTTGATGTTCCTGTAACTACAGTTGCACATATTATTCAGAAATTTAAGATCCATGGGACTGTAGCCAACCTCCCTGGACGTGGCTGCAGGAGGAAAATTGATAACAAATCAAAGAGACGAATAATATGAATGGTAACAAAAGAGCCCAGGAAAACTTCTAATGAGATTAAAGGTGAACTTCAAGCTCAAGGAACATCAGTGTCAGATCGCACCATCCGTCGTTGTTTGATCTAAAGTGGACTTCATGGGAGACGACCAAGGAGTACACCATTGTTGAAAAAAAATCATAAAAAAGCCAGACTGGAATTTGCCAAACTACATGTTCACAAGTCACAAAGCTTTTAGGAGAATGCCCTATGGACAGATGAGACAAAAATGGAAGTTTTTGGCAAGGCACATCAGATCTATGTTCACAGATGGAAAAATGAAGCATATCAAGATAAGAACACTGTCCCTACTGTGAAACATGGAGGAGTCTCTTTTATGTTTTGGGGCTGGTCTGCCGCATCTGGCACAGGGTGTCTTGAATCTGTGCAGGGTACAATGAAATCTCAAGACTATCAAGGGATTCTAGAGAGAAATGTGCTGCTCAGTGTCAGAAAGCGTGGTCTCAGTCGCAGGTCATGGGTCTTGCAACAGTATTATGACCCAAAACACACAGCTAAAAACACCCAACAATGGCTAAGAGGAAAACATTGGACTATTCTGAAGTGACCTTCTATGAGCCCTGACCTAAATCCTATTGAGCATCTTTGGAAAGAGCTGAAACATGACGTCTGGAAAAGGCAACCTTCAACCATGAGACAACTGGAGCAGTTTGCTCATGAGGAGTGGCCAAAATACCTGTGGAGAGGTGCAGAAGTCTCATTGACAGTTACAGGAGTCGTTTGATTGCAGTGATTGCCTCAAAAGGTTGTTCAGCAAAATATAAAGTTAAGAAGAACCATCATTTCTGTCCAGGCCTGTTTCATCAGTTTATTTTATTTTTTTTATTCTGTGGAAGCAGAAAAGCAATGTCTGACTTTCATTTGTTCATTTTCATAGATTTTTAATTTATTATTACTTTTGTCAGATTCAAGTTATTTCTGTGACCATTGTGGGTTTTTCTTTCATTAAACGAGGGGTACCAACAGTTTTGACCACGTGTGTAGTGTAAGTGTACATGTGTGTCACCCTGGCCTGGATGCCACAAGTGTAATTAAAGCTGTGTCTGAGAGCAGGGGGGAGGTTCTCTAGTCAGGGGAACATTAGCATGCAATGCCTCCTGTCTCAGGCCAGTAGGGGGAGCAGGCTGCCACTATAAAAGCTGGTGCTGAGGTCAGGGTTAGAGAGAACCCAGATGACCTGTCTCAGGACTGAGACGTGTCTCAGCAGAGCAGGGACAGACAGTTGCACTGCACCTAAGAGGAAGTGTGGCAGGAGGAGAGCCACAAGCCAGAGACAAGAGGCGAAGAGAGCCTGTCTTGGCAGATAACAGACTTAATCTACCAGACTTTGGTGTCTGAGGCTGGAAGGATTCCACATCCCCCAGCAGAGAACCAGTCCGCAAGGGACTGTATATTCCTTGGCCTAAGAAGCCTGGAGGCTCTGCAACAACAGAAGGGACCAGTAAAGCCATACAAGGCTGGGAGCAGAAAGGAACCCACGTCGCAGGCCATACAGGCGAGAAAACATGGAAAGCTCGGAGACGTGGGCTGTTACCCTATCAGGAGGAGATAGCCAGAAGGAGCGCAGAAAGCACGGTAGGCCTACACCCTCACCCTGACCAGGGCCAATTTCCCCGTTGCTCTCAGACATCCAGGTCCCCTCCTAGCCGGGACTGTTTGTGGGTCAGTTTACCTGTTTAGTAAAGACCCTGGACTGCAACCTGTTGTCTGTGTGCTCCTTGCTCCTCCAGCACTATCAGCACTGGGACTCCCACTACCATCACTCCCAACATCCATTATACTGCCCTGGGGCCGCACTCTTCCCGTGGAGAGTCACACTACCCTAGATGCACACCTCATCAGCCCCAGCGGTCTGCATGCAGCGGCGGTTCCTAATAACCGCAATCCACGGGTGGCGTAGTCGGACATTATCAGCAGAACATAGCAGACTACCATTGGCCTGACCACCCTGAGCCACGGAACCGGGTCGCCACTACTACCCCCATCGTCTCCCTATTGCCCGGATCCGAGTGCCCCATGGCCCAGGGGGCGAGTCAGCTTTGGCGTAGTCGGCAGGATTTCGTGCCCGCAACCACCGGGTACTGCGTGCCTGAAAAAGACTTTTGTAACTTACCTGTGGCAAAGTTTCCCGCCGTCCGGAGTCGTTTCCCGCCGTCCGGAGCCGATTCCCGCCATCGGACGCCATCTTGGACCGTTTCCCGCCGTCTTCTGCCGCCTTCCCACCATCCGCAGCTGCTTCCCGCCATCGGACGCCATCTTCAGGACGCCGCGCGGGAAGAAGATGGGCGTGGACGTCAAAACCGCGCGAGATCCGAAGCTCCGCCCCACGCACCGACGCTGCGCAAGGTCCTGGAAGGGAGAGAGAGCGACGCTGACGTCATCAGGACGCGACGCCAGGTCCTCGTCCATAGCAGCAGCAGCGGAGCCGCGGCCTACAGAAGAGGATCGTCGGAAGGTAGGCCACGCGTAACTAGGGGGGGAGGAAGATGACGGACACAGAGGCGCCCACTACCACCAACGCAGCTGCAGCAGCGGTGATGCCCTTTTCCTTGCCCTACATCCCTGGAGCGGCCTGGCTGCCCAAATACTCAGGGGAGCCCCATGCCCTAACTGACTTCAAAGAAAGGCTATACAGTTTGTTCCACGTTTACCCCCTGACAGAGGAACAGAAGGTCAGCATATTAACAGGGCAGTTAACTGGCGCAGCCCAGCGGGAGGTAAAATCATGGCCCACTGAGGAGAAAAGGACTGTGAAGGGTATTCTGGCCCGGCTGCGGGGTACCTTTGACACACGTACCTCCGCTGAGATTAAAATGAGGTTCTATGGATGTAAGCAGCGGGCACAGGACAGCATCAGAGACTATGCCCTAAATCTGCAGGAAGCCTTGAGGGCTATTCAACAAACTGACCCTGGCAGTGTGCAGGAAACGGATAAGCTGCTAACAGAACAATTCATAGAAGGTCTGCTGTCTAGCGCCCACAGGGCCCAACTGCGCCTCATGTTCTTTCAGAACCCCGACCTGACCTTTGCCCAATTTAAGGACAGGGCCATAAGGGTGCTCCGTGAATCTGCAACCAGTAGTGCTATAAACCCCCGGCGCCCTGCTATCACTTACCACCAGGAGGCGGCGCCCTCCTCTATGGACTCCGTGGAGGCTGATGCACAGGCCCTGAACCAAGCCCCATCGAAAGATTTGCACCACCAAGTCCAGGAGCTGACCAGGAGCGTCGCGGCGTTGACCAGGACCGTCCAGGCGTTGCAAGTGGACCCGTCAAGACCCATCGAGCTGGCTTCAAGTCCGGAGAATGTCCCATGGCGTCGACAGAGGAGGATCCCGTCGTTCCGAGGGAGGCCCACAGACCGCTACGCAGAGGATGGACAGCCCATTTGCCGTCGATGCAACCAGCCCGGACACATTTCCAGGTACTGTAATTTAAACGGGTCCAACCTGGGGCAGAGGGCCAACCCCCAGGCATAAGATCACCAGGCCCTTACAATTGGCGTAATAAGTACGTTGGGGGGCGCCCGCTTTTACCCGTGGTGCTGGACGGTATCCCCATGAGCGCCTTGCTGGATACTGGGTCACAAGTAACCACTATCCCTTATGTACTTTTTAAGCAGTATTGGACTGATGCTGATATCACACGGTATCCAGACGGTAACTTGAGCATCATCGCCAGTAATGGCTTACCCGTGCCGCAGATGGGGTTCAAGGAGATGACCATTAAGATTGGTAAAGTTGAACTACCGGCACAGGGAGTGATTATTGTGGACATTGACCGTCATGAAAGTCACCCTAAAATAACTGTGGGTACTAACGTGATTGAAAATTGTCTTTCAGAGGTAATTGTAATCTTACAACAGGTGGCGGTGAATGCTAGTTCCAGCCAACAGAGAATCCTCAACAAGGAGATAAATGCCCTGATGAGACGGCAGCAGGTAGAACTGTCTGGTGGTGAGATCGGTAGCGTAAGACTGAGTGACCCATTCCCCATTTCCATGCCTCCCAAAAGTGAAATGATGATCTGGTGTCGGACTGCAATCGGGTTGAGAGGTAGAGACTACCAAGACATGGTAGAACCCGTGTACTCAGACAGCAGGCCCACCATTTTGACAGCCCGGGGGGTGGTTGATGTCCGTCATGGGAGGGTGCCCGTCCGCATCCTCAACATTGGGGAGAGGGAGGTACACTTACCCAGGTACGCTACACTTGCCAAGCTGTTTGTGGTCGAACACAAAGCTATCAGGGCCGTGGAACCTTTGCCTCCATCTCCACAGGCGGAGAGTAATGGCTCCCAGAAACAAAAGGAGGACTGGTGCCAGAAACTCCACGTGGGTGCTGACTCCACTCCCCTGCACCAAAAACAAGGAGTCTACTGGGTGGTACAGGAGTACGAGAGAGTCTTTAGTAAGCACCCGCTAGACTTCGGCAGAGTAAAGGGGATAGAACACCACATCCCCACAGGGAGCCACCCACCGATAAAAGAGAGGCACAGACCTGTACCCCCTGCACATTATCAGAACGCAAGGGGCATGCTAAGAGAGATGAAAGAAGCTGGGTTTATTAGAGACAGCTGTAGCCCCTGGGCAGCCCCCTTGGTTCTGGTCAAAAAGAAAGACGGCACCATGAGAATGTGCATCGACTATAGACAAATCAACCGTATCACTCACAAAGACGCATATCCGCTGCCTAGAATAGAGGAGTCTTTAGCCGCACTAAAATCAGCTAACTTCTTTTCTACTTTGGACCTTACTAGCGGGTACTGGCAGGTTCCTGTGGCAGAGGCTGACAAGGAGAAGACCGCCTTCTCCACCCCGATGGGACTGAGCGAATTCAACTGCATGCCTTTCGGGCTCTGCAACGCATCAGGGACCTTCCAGCGGCTGATGGAATGCTGTCTAGGGCACCGAAACTTCGAGACGGTCCTCCTTTACCTGGACGACGTGATCGTCTATTCGAAGACCTACGAGGACCATCTGAAGCACCTGGCCGAGGTGTTCGAAGCCCTGGCAGGCTATGGCCTGAAGGTGAAACCATCGAAGTGTCACCTGCTGAAACCAAAGGTCCAGTACCTAGGGCACGTGGTAAGCGCGGAAGGAGTGGCCCCCGACCCTGACAAGGTCACGGCAATCAAGAGCTGGCCAAGCCCCTCGAACATCAAAGAGGTGAGACAGTTTCTCGGGTTGGTAGGCTACTACCGAAGATTCATCCCCGGGTTCACCAAGATGGCAGCTCCTATGCAGGACCTCCTGATCGGACAGTCTAAGTCCAGGAGCCAAAAGCCGCCCTTCAAGTGGGATAAACCGGAAGAGGAGTCCTTCCGCCAGCTAAAGATGGCCCTCACAGGGGATGAGATCCTGGCCTACCCTGATTATGGCCAGCCTTTCATTCTCCACACAGATGCCAGTAATGTGGGACTGGGAGCCGTATTTTCCCAAAACCAACAGGGCAGATAACAGGTGATCGCATACGCCAGCCGGAAGCTGAGGCCCACCGAAAGGAACCCGGAGAATTACTGCTCCTTCAAGCTAGAATTCTTGGCGGTGGTGTGGGCCGTGACGGAACGCTTCAAGCATTACCTGGCCTCCGCAAAGTTCACCGTGTACACGGACAACAACCCGTTGACACACCTGGACAATGCAAGACTGGGTGCCCTGGAACAGCGGTGGATGGCCCGTCTCTCCAACTATGACTTCGTGATCAAGTACCGGGCAGGCAAAACCAACGCCAACGCGGACGCCCTATCAAGGATGCCTCACTTACCTGAAGGTGACGAAGACCCAGAAGAGCTGGAGGAGGTAGAACTCCCCGCGTTTCACCGGTATGGAGCCGCTCAACACTCTCACCGCGTGAAGGAGGAGGATCTAACAACTGTGATGATGAATCCCCTACCTCACCACAGCTGGGCCGAGACCCAAGATAGTGACCCTGCAGTCCGCCTGGTGAAAGATCTGCTGACCCGGGAAGACGCCCGCTTAGATCCAGATGCCCCAGAGGAAGCCAAGCAGCTATGGAAGGAGAAGAGCAAGCTGTTCCTCTACGAAGGCAAGTTGTGCAGAAGGATTGTCAACCACCGGACGCACGAGCTGACCTGGCAAGTCGTGGTCCCAAGGAGGGATGCAGCTATGGTCCTGGGGGCTTACCATGACAGAGCGGGACACTTCGGTTGGAAGAAACTGGAGTTCCTACTAAGAGGAAGATTCTTTTGGGTCGGCATGAGAGGAGCTGTAGAAAAATGGTGCAGAGACTGTGGCCCTTGTCACCTAAGGAGGAAGGACCGTGCCAGCCAGAAGACACCCTTGAGGCCCATCGTCACCACGCAGCCTCTTGAGCTGGTAGCTCTGGACCACGTCAAATTGGCTCCCAGCCGGTCAGGATACATCTATGCCCTGACAATCGTGGACCACTATTCCCGTTTTCTAGTGGTGGTCCCGGTAAAGGACTTGACAGCCCAAACAGCGGCCAGAGCCTTCCAGCAATATTTCTGCCGTCCACACGGGTATCCGGAACAGGTCCTGACAGACCAGGGTCCAGCGTTCGAGGCTGAAATCTTCCAGGAGTTCTGCAACCTCTATGGCTGTAAGAAGATTCGTACAACGCCTTACCACCCCCAAACCAACGGGATGTGTGAGAAGATGAACAATATAGTCATTGATCTCCTGAAGACGTTGCCCCTGGAGGAACGCAGCCTGTGGCCAGAAAAACTGCCGGACCTGATAGACCTATACAACAATATCCCGGTGAATGCTACAAACTGCACCCCGGCTTACCTGATGCGAGCTAGACCAGGAAAGCTGCCCGTAGACCTGGAGATGGGAGTCCTAATACCTGAGGACACCTCCCCGGATGCGGACTGGGATACGGAAAGGCAACTGCAGTACAAGAAGGTACAGGAGAGTCTGGAGAAGAGCCTGGCCCAGGTGAGAGAGAAGCAAGAAAGACTCTTCAATCAACACGCCCCTGCTAGTCCCCTAGAACCTGGTGAGCAAGTCCTAAAGCGAAAAAGAAGGCTACATAAGTTGGACGACCAGTGGGAAAGGGAACCCTACACCGTACTGCAGTCTGACCACGACAACCCAAAGGTGTGCGTAATCACCAAGGACGGAGGAGAAACCACTAGTGTCGTCTCCAGAGACCATCTCAAAAGGTGCCCTGAGCAACTCCGTAGTGCAGAAGAGGATCAGAGTGACCTTGAACCCGCACAGGACAAAGAAGAAATGATCAGCACCGTTCTCGGAGAGTTCCCTCAGTCCTGGACTCGCATAAATGATGCCATAGTGGTACCTGTCCTGCATTTCCTGCAACCGGCACAGCAACAACCAACACCAGAGACGGAAGGTGAAGAGGAACAAGCAGTTCCAGAGGCAGAAGAGCCTGTACCAGCAGCCCAGGAGAGTCAACCCTCTGCTGACAGTGAGCCTGCCATGCCTGCGGTAAGCCAAAGGACCCGCAGACAGCTGCCTGCCCTACCTGTACACCCAGCTGGTAGCTGCACCCCTAACGCTAGTGGGGAAAGCCAAGTCAGTCCACCACCAGACAGTGGGCTACGTAGGTCAACCAGGAGCACAAAGGGACAGATACCCGCTCGCTGGAGAATATAGAGTGTACTAAAATTGTAAATAACCCTGTTGCCAAATGTTGAATTGTTTGCAAAGTTACATGCATGTTTGGTAATACTCTGTTTCAGTTTCTTGCAGCTACCGTAAGGACTCACAGGTTATGGACTTTTTATAACCGGGACCTTGTATGGACTGCGTTCAGAGCCTAACCCAGGAATGAACTAAGACTGTGAAGGACTTGGGGTAGGACAGACCCCCACCTGGTTAAGGCTCCCCGTTGTGCTGGTGATATGGACACCCGGTCACAGGCCACACTGTGACCTTAAGAACTCAATTTGTGCGTCGTCTGTCTATTAATGTTTTATTGTTATGCATATTGTCTTTGTTTACTGTTTAGTCCCGGAGTACTAAATTTCACTAGGGGGGAATGTGTCACCCTGGCCTGGATGCCACAAGTGTAATTAAAGCTGTGTCTGAGAGCAGGGGGGAGGTTCTCTAGTCAGGGGAACATTAGCATGCAATGCCTCCTGTCTCAGGCCAGTAGGGGGAGCAGGCTGCCCCTATAAAAGCTGGTGCTGGGGGCAGGGTTAGAGAGAACCCAGATGACCTGTCTCAGGACTGAGACGTGTCTCAGCAGAGCAGGGACAGACAGTTGCACTGCACCTAAGAGGAAGTGTGGCAGGAGGAGAGCCACAAGCCAGAGACAAGAGGCGAAGCAAGCCTGTCTTGGCAGATAACAGACTTAATCTACCAGACTTTGGTGTCTGAGGCTGGAAGGATTCCACATCCCCCAGCAGAGAACCAGTCCGCAAGGGACTGTATATTCCTTGGCCTAAGAAGCCTGGAGGCCCTGCCACAACAGAAGGGACCAGTAAAGCCATACAAGGCTGGGAGCAGAAAGGAACCCACGTCGCAGGCCATACAGGCGAGAAAACACGGAAAACTCGGAAACGTGGGCTGTTACCCTATCAGGAGGAGATAGCCAGAAGGAGCGCAGAAAGCACGGTAGGCCTACACCCTCACCCTGACCAGGGCCAATTTCCCCGTTGCTCTCAGACATCCAGGTCCCCTCCTAGCCGGGAATGTTTGTGGGTCAGTTTACCTGTTTAGTAAAGACCCTGGACTGTAACCTGTTGTCTGTGTGCTCCTTGCTCCTCCAGCACAATCAGCACTGGGACTCCCACTACCATCACTCCCAACATCCATTATACTGCCCTGGGGCCGCACTCTTCCCGTGGAGAGTCACACTACCCTAGCTGCACACCTCATCAGCCCCAGCGGTCTGCATGCAGCGGCGGTTCCTAATAACCGCAATCCACGGGTGGCGTAGTCGGACATTATCAGCAGAACATAGCAGACTACCATTGGCCTGACCACCCTGAGCCACAGAACCGGGTCGCCACTACTACCCCCATCGTCTCCCTATTGCACGGATCCGAGTGCCCCACGGCCCAGGGGGCGAGTCACATGTAATACACTGACTCACCAGTGACGTCTCTAGGTGAAGTCCTTCATCTTCGCTTTTCTTCTTCATCTGGCACAGACGGCCATCACTTCTTCCAGCCAGGAATCATCTCTGCAGAAAATAACACACAGTTATCATTAACTGATCTCTTCTAGGGAATATTCCCACTCCACCCCCCGACTTCTACACTACACCAGTTGAAGAAAAAAAGCGATATAGTGCCGCCCTGCACAGTAACAGGAGCCCGCTTTTGTCCTATCCCATGGAAAACAATTTCCTAAAAAGTAAATTATATTACAGAAGTAATAATGTCTCTAATTGGACTCTAAAATAATAATGTTCCTCACTGGCCACCATAAACTAATAAAGTATGTTCCTCAATCTGGCACCAAACAGTAATTAAGTCCCTTGTTCAGCCTGGCACCCCCATATATCCATCCTGGCCCCCCCTTCCCTGCATATATCCATCCTGACACCCCCCATATATCCCTTCTGGCCCCCATATGTCCAGTGTGACCCCTCCATATATTTATCCTAGCCCACGTGTATCGAGCCTGCCCCCTCCCATATACCCATCCTAGTCCCCCATGTGGCCCTCCTGTTCCCCCCATATATCCATCCTGGCCTCCATGTGTCCAGCCTGCCCCCCCACATATCCATCCTGGCCTCCATGTTTCCAGCCTGCCCCCCCATATATCTGTCCTGGCCTCCATGTGTCCAGCCTGCCCCCTCCCATATATCTGTCCTAAAGCCCCATGTGTCAAGCCTGCCCCCCCATATATCCATCCTGGCCTCCATGTGTCCAGCATGCCCCCCCTACATATCCATCCTGGCCTCCATGTGTCCAGCCTGCCCCCCCAATATATCCATCCTGGCCTCCATGTTTCCAGCCTGCCCCCCATATATCCATCCTGGCCTCCATGTGTCCAGCCTGCCCCCTCATATATCCATCCTGCCCTTCCCCCTGCATATATCCATCCTGACACCCCCCCATATATCCATACTGGCCCCCATATGTCCAGCGTGGCCCCTCCATATATTTATCCTAGCCCACGTGTATCGAGCCTGCCCCCCCACATACCTATCCTAGCCCCCCATGTGTCCAGCCTGCCCCCCACATATCCATCCTGGCCATCATGTGTCCAGCCTGCCCCGCCCCCCATATATCCGGCCCCCCATATATCCATCCCCCTCACATATCCATCCTGGCCTCCATGTGTCCAGCCTGCCCCACCATATAGCCATCCTGCCCACCCTTTCCCATGTGTCCAGCCAGGCTCCCCCTTATGTGTCCAGCCAGGCTCCCCCCCTTGTGTGTCCAGCCAGGGTTCCCCCTTGTGTGTCCAGCCAGGCTCTCACCCTTGTGTGTCCAGCCAGTGTTCCCCCTTGTGTGTCCAGCCAGGGTTCCCCCTTGTGTGTCCAGCCAGGGTTCCCTCTTGTGTGTCCAGTCAGGGCTTCCCCTTGTGTGTCCAGCCAGGGCTCCCCCTTGTGGGTCCAGCCAGGGTTCCCCCTTGTGTGTCCATCCAGCTCCCCCCTTGTGGGGGCCCATCCCATTCTGCATCCACTCATATACACACAGACACACACACAGACACCTCTTACCTTCCTGCTCTCCCGTGCGGTGTCCTCCTTCTCCGGCGGCTGAGTTGCGCGCCTCCTTCACTGCAGGCGCATGACGATGACGTCATACGCCGGCCGGGGAAGGGAGACGCGCAGCTTCAGCTGCTTCACTGGGACGTGTGTCGCGGCGGTTCAGGTAATGAACGCCGCGTGCGCGCGTCCCTGCATACACTGTGCCTGCGCTTTTAAAGGGCCCGTGCCCCTTAAAACCGCAGGTTTTTTTATTTTTTCATTCTCTTCTCCCCCTCTCCTCTGCAGAAGGGTACCCCGCCAGCCCAGTCCCTCCCTGTTGATGACTTATCCTAAAATCGGTCATTAATATATAAGTCCTGGACAGTCCCGTTAAGCTTGTTTTACCTAGTTATAAAAGCCCTTTAAGTCCTCATTATAAGGTAAGGTATGAATGGATCTAATTAAATTCTCCAAAGAGAACTATTTATACATTTTAGTCACTGTGAGCTTTCTACAAGATATTGCGGGCAGTATATAGCGAATATACGGACACAGAGCCATTCGCCGGCTCAGATTGCCAATAAGCACCTTGTAAATATGAGACCTTGACATCATAGGTTACTTGGCTTAATATGAAATTGTCCCTCATGTGTACCGCATTGTGGGCAGGGACTATATGTACATCACTGCAGAATATGTTGGCAATAAAAAGTCAACAGAAATGAATATCATGCAGATCCTCACCAGGACTCCAGCAGTGTCACCATCCTGCCACCATACAGCTATAGAAGGACAATAAACCTGCAGGGTTCTCCCCTCAGTTATTTTTCCTTTAATTTTATTATCTGTTTCTTACTCACAGTGAAAGAACAGTCATCAGATATTTTATTGTTCACTTTTTATTTTACAGTCTCAGCTCTGAAGAATAGAACGTCTTATGAATAAATGACAGCTCACTTATTACAGTGGTGGCCAAAAGTATTGGCACCCCTGCAATTCTGACAGATAATACTCAGTTTCTTCCTGAAAATGATTGCAATCACAAATTCTTTGGTATTATTATCTTCATTTAATTTGCTTGCAAGGAAAAAATACAAAAGAGAATGAAGCAAAAATCAAAACCTTGATCATTTCACACAAAACTCCAAAAATGGGCCAGACAAAAGTATTGGCACCCTCAGCCTAATACTTGGTTGCACAACCTTTAGCCAAAATAACTGCGAACAACCGCTTCCGGTAACCATCAGTGAGTTTCTTACAATGCTCTGCTGGAATCGTAGACCATTCTTCTTTGGCAAACTGCTCCAGGTCCCTGATATTTGAAGGGTGCCTTCTCCAAACTGCCATTTTGTGATCTCTCCACAGGTGTTCTATGGGATTCAGGTCTGGACTCATTGCTGGCCACCTTAGAAGTCTCCAGTGCTTTCTCTAAAACCATTTTATAGTGCTTTTGGAAGTGTGTTTTGGGTCATTGTCCTGCTGGAAGACCCATGACCTCTAAGGGCGACCCAGCTTTCTCACACTGGACCCTACATTATGCTGCAAAATTTGTTGGTAGTCTTCAGACTTCATAATGCCATGCACACGGTCAAGCAGTCCAGTGCCAGAGGCAGCAAAGCAACCCCAAAACATCAGGGAACCTCCGCCATGTTTGACTGTAGGGACCATGTTCTTTTCTTTGAATGCCTCTTTTTTTTTCCTGTACACTCTATGTTGATGGTTTTTCCCAAAAAGCTCGACTTTTATCTCATCTGACCAGAGAACATTCTTCCAAAACATAGTAACATAGTTTGTAAACATAGTTAGTAAAAGCCGAATAAAGACTTGCGTCCATCAAGTTCGACCTGTTAGTTCTGTAATTGCTAAAGTTGATCCAGAGGAGGGCAAAAACCCCAAATGATTTGGCCAATCTTCACCTGAGGAAAAATTCCCTCCTGACTCTGAAACCAGCAGTCAGAATAAATCCCTGTATCAACTTACTATTTTATTTTATTTTTAAGTATATGCTGAAATCTGCCTGGTATCTAGAAATGCATCCAGTCCCCGCTTGAACTGGTTTAGTGAATCTGACATTACCGTCTCCTCACTCAGTGAATTCCATATTCTCACTGCTCTTACCGTAAAGAACCCCTTCCTATGCTGGTGCTGAAACCTTTTCTCTTCCAGTCTTAGTGAATGCCCTCTTGTTACCGTAATATTCCTCCTTTTGAACAAATCCCTGGCAAGGTCTCTATACTGTCCCCTAACATATTTGTACACATTTATTATGTCCCCCCTCAACCTTCTCTTTTCCAGGCTGAATAGTCCTAGTTTTGCCAACCTCTCTGGGTATTGCAGTCCCTCCATTCCCTTTATTAATTTTGTTGCCCTCCTTTGTACCTTTTCAAGCTCATTTATATCCTTTCTATATATTGGGGCCCATAACTGAGCACAGTATTCCAAGTGTGGTCTGACCAGTGCTTTGTACAGTGGAAGAACAATGTTCTCATCCTTTGCAGCTATACCTCTTCTGATACATCCCATTACCCTGTTTGCCCTTACAGCAGCGGCCTGACTTTGGGCACTCCAATTTAGTTTGCCATCAATCAAGATGCCCAAGTCCTTCTCCATCTCTGAATTCCCCAATGATTTCCCATTCAGTGAGTACTGGTGACTTCCATTTTTCCTTCCCATATGTATGACCTTACATTTCTCCTCGTTAAACCTCATTTGCCATTTAATGCTCCACCTACCCAGCTTATCCAAATCCCTCTGTAGGTCTTCACTATCCTCTTTTGTATTAATTGTTTTACATAACTTTGTGTCATCTGCAAATATTGATATTTTACTATTTATCCCGTTGACTATGTCGTTAATAAAGATATTAAATAACATTGGGCCTAGTACAGACCCCTGTGGTACCCCACTAGTGACGCTTACCCAATCTGAGTATATTCCATTTATAACCACCCTCTGCCTTCTATCCCTTAGCCAGTTAGCTACCCACTTGCAGACATTTTCCCCCAGCCCCATCATTCTCATTTTGTATACCAACCTATTATGTGGCACGCTATCGAAAGCTTTTGAGAAGTCGAGATACACGACATCCACTGGTTCCCCCTGATCTACTCGAGAGCTAACCTCCTCGTAGAAGTCAATCAGGTTTGTTTGGCAGGAGCGATTCCTCAGGAATCCATGTTGGTTCGGGATTAAAAGATTATTAGCATCAAGATGCTCCATAATTGCCTCTTTAATGAAGCTTTCAAAAATTTTGCCCACAACGGACGTCAGACTCACCGGCCGATAGTTTCCGGCGTCACTTTTCGCTCCCTTTTTGAATATTGGCACTACATTCGCCTGTCGCCAATCAAGTGGCACAGACCCAGTCTCAACAGAGTCCTTAAATATAAGATATAACGGTCTGTCTATCACATTACTTAGTTCCCTTAGTACCCGTGGGTGTATGCCATCAGGTCCTGGTGATTTGTTTATTTTAATGTTACTGAGGCGTTTCTGTACCCCAGCTTGGGTTAGATTTGTCATACTTAGTGGAGGATTAAGTTTGTCACTTCTCATTTCTCCTGTTAGTTCGATTTCCTTTGTGAAAGTTGTCGAAAAAAAATTATTTAATAGATTAGCTTTATCCTCATCTTTCTCTATGATTTTGCCTTCCTCACTTTTTATCAGTCCAATATTATCCGATTTAATCCTTTTACTATTTATATACGTAAAGAACAGTTTGGGATTTGATCTACTTTCCCTAGCAATACGTCTCTCTGTTTCCTCCTTCGCTATTTTTATTTGTTTTTTGCAGGTTCTCGTTTTTTCCTTGTAACACATTAGTGCCTCCTTACTGTTTTCCTGTTTTAATCTCTTGAATGCCTCTTTTTTGCTATTTAACGCCCCTTTTACGTTCTTGTTCAACCATATTGGTTTCCTCTTATTTCTGGCCCTTTTATTCGCATACGGTATATACCTCTCGCACTGAGTATTCAGAATTCTTTTGAAGGTTTCCCATTTACTATTCGTATTCCTTTGATTAAGAACTTTGTCCCAGTCAATAAGTTGAAGGCTTTCTTTCAGCTGA
Organism: Phyllobates terribilis; assembly: GCF_046119375.1. NCBI lineage: Eukaryota > Metazoa > Chordata > Amphibia > Anura > Dendrobatidae > Phyllobates > Phyllobates terribilis. The sequence goes on along the minus strand of NW_027363058.1, from coordinate 1,025,934 downwards.
TCAAACTTCGCCCTCCTAAAGTTTAATGTTTTTGTTGTTCCCTTATTGATAACCCTACTGAAGGGCATTTTGAAGTCGATAATATTATGGTCGCTATTACCTAGGTGCCCCCCTATCTGTACCTCAGTTATTCTATCAGGCCTATTAGTCAATATTAAGTCTAACACAGCCTTCCCTCTCGTTGGTTCCTGCACTAGTTGGGAGAGATAATTATCCTTAATATTTGTCAAGAACCTTTTTCCTTTCTGAGATCTACAGGTTTCTGTTTCCCAGTCAATATCCGGGTAGTTGAAATCCCCCATTACAATCACTTCATTATGTTTTGCTACTTTGTCTATTTGTCCTAATAGCAGTTTCTCATTCTCCTCTGTTATATTGGGTGGCTTATAGCAGACCCCCAGTAATATTTTATTATTATTTTTAGTTCTCTCTATCTCTACCCACATGGACTCGACCCCCTCTTCTCCCTCTCCTATATCTTCCCTTAGTCTGGGTTTTAGACATGACTTTACATATAAGCAGACTCCTCCGCCTTTCCCCTGTTTCCGGTCCCTTCTAAATAAACTATAATCTAATAAATTTACCGCCCAGTCGTAGCTATCGTCTAGCCAAGTCTCTGTTATACCTACGATGTCATACCTCTCCTCCCATATAAGCGCCCGCAGCTCATCCGCCTTATTGGTCAGGCTTCTTGCGTTGGTCAGCATGCAAGATAAAACTTTGTGGTTATTTAGCATCCTATTCTTCTCTAACGATCTAACTGTACTATCCCCACCCCCCTCTCCACCTTCATTATATTCACTTCTCCCCTTCCCCCTTGCTTGCCTCACATCCCACCTATTTCCTTGGTTTCCCCCCCCCGTCTCTAGTTTAAAAACTCCTCCAACCTATTAGCCATCTTCTTCCCCAGCACCGCTGCACCCTCCCCATTGAGGTGCAGCCCGTCCCTACGGTAGAGCCTGTAGCCGACCGCGAAGTCGGCCCAGTTCTCCATGAACCCAAACCCTTCTGCCTTGCACCAACTCTTTAGCCACTTATTCACCTCCCTAACCTCCTGTTGGCGCTCCTGTGTGGCTCGCGGGATTGGTAGTATTTCTGAGAAAACTACCTTGGAGGTCCTTGCCCTAAGCTTCCTACCTAGGTCCCTGAAATAATTTTTAAGGACCCTCCATCTACCACTCACTTTGTCATTGGTGCCGATGTGGACCATGACCGCTGGGTCTTCGCCAGCCCCACCCAGTAACCTGTCAACCCGATCCGCGATGTGCCGGACTCGAGCGCCAGGGAGGCAGCACACCGTTCGGCGATCCCGGTCTTTGTGACAGATTGCCCTGTCTGTCCCCCTAATAATAGAGTCACCCACTACCAGAACCTGTCTTGCCTGCCCTACACTTCCCCCCTCCCCCTCATTACTGGAGCATACACTCCCCCGGCTGTCAGAGGATCTGTCGTGCTCCAATAATGCCGGTTCTGAACGAGCCTTCCTATACTTCTTCCCTCTATCCCTCCTTACTGTTATCCAGCTCCCTGCCTGTTCAGCCTGCACTTCCCCTCTATGCTCCACCCCCAGTATTGACCCATTGAGTGTCTGCTCGGTGAGCAGCAAACTCCGTTCTATGTTGTCGATGCTCCTCAGTACCGCTATCTGAGCACTTAGATCCAGAATTTGGGCTTCCAAGTGCACGATATGCTCACATCTCTCGCAGCAGTATGGATCCTCGAGCGGGTGCTCACGGAATGCATATATTGCGCAAGATGTACACTGCACGGCTCCGTCCAACATGGACGTCATTCTAAATATGGGGATACAGTCAGTATATATATACAAGTACAAAACACAATTATTTATATATAGGTGTATGGACGGGGATCAATTAGGGATGTGCAAGTGTATCAATTAGATATCGGCGGGGGATCAGTTAAGTATGGACGGGGGATCAATTAAGTATCAAGTATGGACGGGGGAATCAGCTAAGTAGGTCAGGTGGATTAATTAAGTAAAAAGTAAAGTAAAGAAAGAATGAAATACAGTCAGCAATTCAGTCCTAAGTCCTCCCTTCCAAACTCCCTGAATCCAAAGTCACTGAAAAACAAGTCACACACTTACTTTCGTTCGCACTTACGCTCCGGACACACGCAGCTCGTTCACACTCGCAAACTAAGAGATTTAAAGTGTTTTTTTTTTTTTGTTTTTTTTTTCCTTTTCCAGCAATGTACCCTTCACCTCAATGCACTTCCAAAGGACTTGATGCCCAACCAGCTGCCCCTTATAAACCCTTAATTATGACCCCTTCCCCTTAATTAACCCCTTGTGAGTAAATCTACACCTCAGGATTTTAGTGCAATGTAGTTAACCCTTAAATACACAGGTAGTAAACTAAGAAACTAAAACTGTAGTGAGAAAATAGATTTTTAATAGCCCAATAAATCTAAACAGGTAGAAAAGCACTCAGCAGATCACAATGCAGCACTCACCGCAATTCACACAGGTATTTTCTGCAGGATTCCCAATACCTCTTCACTGAAAAACAAGTCACACACTTACTTTCGTTCGCACTTACGCTCCGGACACACGCAGCTCGTTCACACTCGCAAACTAAGAGATTTAAAGTGTTTTTTTTTTTTTTTTTTTTCCTTTTCCAGCAATGTACCCTTCACCTCAATGCACTTCCAAAGGACTTCATGCCCAACCAGCTGCCCCTTATAAACCCTTAATTATGACCCCTTCCCCTTAATTAACCCCTTGTGAGTAAATCTACACCTCAGGATTTTAGTGCAATGTAGTTAACCCTTAAATACACAGGTAGTAAACTAAGAAACTAAAACTGTAGTGAGAAAATAGATTTTAAAAAGCCCAATAAATCTAAACAGGTAGAAAAGCACTCAGCAGATCACAATGCAGCACTCACCGCAATTCACACAGGTATTTTCTGCAGGATTCCCAATACCTCTTCACGCAATTCACACAGGTATTTTCTGCAGGATTCCCAATACCTCTTCACGCAATTCACACAGGTATTTTCTGCAGGATTCCCAATACCTCTTCACCTTCACCTCAATGCACTTCCAGTTTTAGGCTTTATCAGGTAAGTTTTGGTAAACTCCAGCCTGGCTTTTTTATGTCTCGGGGTAAGAAGTGGGGTCTTCCTGGGTATCCTACCATACAGTCCCTTTTCATTCAGACGCCGACGGATAGTACGGGTTGACACTGTTGTAGCCTCGGACTGCAGGGCAGCTTGAACTTGTTTGGATGTTAGTCGAGGTTCTTTATCCACCATCCGCACAATCATGCGTTGAAATCTCTCGTCAATTTTTCTTTTCCGTCCACATGTAGGGAGGTTAGCCACAGTGCCATGGGCTTTAAACTTCTTGATGACACTGCGCACGGAAGACACAGGAACATTCAGGTCTTTGGAGATGGACTTGTAGCCTTCAGATTGCTCATGCTTCCTCACAATTTGGTTTCACAAGTCCGCAAACAGTTCTTTGGTCTTCTTTCTTTTCTCCATGCTCAATGTGGTACACACAAGGACACAGGACAGAAGTTGAGTCAACTTTAATCCATGTTAACTGGCTGCAAGTGTGATTTAGTTATTGCCAACACCTGTTAGGTGCCACAGGTGCTCTTTCAGCTGCTCATAAAACCCGGCCCTGTAATCCGGACCCATTAAATTCCTCTCAGCACTATGTGTGCTGGAGCCTGCTTCTCCGGATCCTACATCACCGAAGCATGGCACTTCGAGGACACATACCTCCCGTCCACGATCTGTCCGGCAGCAACCTTACATACACCCCCCCTCTGTCCAAAGCCGTAGGGCTTGGCACCTTCTGTCACCATACAATAAACCCTTGACAAGGCAGCGGCATTCCCATGTTGTTTCCCAGGCCTATGCTCTACCCGGAAACTAAAATCTTGTAGAGCCAGGAACCACCTAGTCACTCTGGCATTGTTTCCCTTCTTTTCTCGCATCCACCTCAATGGGGCATGGTCTGACACTAACCTGAACCTTCTACCTAATAGGTAATACCTCAGAGTGTTTAACGCCCACTTAATGGCCAAACATTCTTTTTCTACAATGGAGTAGTCCTTCTCACAAGCGGAGAGCTTCAGACTGAGGTATTTTACAGGGTGTTCTTCTCCGTTAATCTCCTGGGACAAGACTGCTCCCAGCCCGACATCCGATGCATCCATCTGGACCACAAACTCCTTGGAGAAGCTGGGTGCCACCAAGACTGGTTGTTTACAGAGGACCAGTTTCAATTCCTGGCAGGTCGCTTCTGCTTCCGGGGACCACTTGGCCATAGCTGACTTCATCCCTTTCGGAAGATCCATCAGTGGGGCTGCTATCAGGGCAAAGTTAGGGACAAATCTTCGATAGTAGCCCACAATGCCTAGAAACGCCATGACCTGCTTCTTCGAGAGGGGCTGTGGCCAGTTCAAGATCGCCTCAACCTTATTTATTTGTGGTTTTATTTCCCCTCTACCAACCACGTACCCTAGGTACTTGGCTTCCTCCATCCCCATGGCACATTTCTTCAGGTTGATAGTAAAGCCCGCCTTCCTTAGGGCATCAAGTATGGCTTGAACTTTGTCCAGATGACTTTCCCAGTCCTGGCTAAATATGACGATGGCATCTAGGTAGGCCGCTGCATACTGTTTGTGGGGTGCTAAGATCCGGTCCATGGCTCTCTGGAAGGTGGCCGGAGCTCCCTTCAACCCAAACGGCATCCTGACGTATTGGCGTCGAGAAGGCTGTCTTCTCCTTAGCCTCTTTGGACAGGGGAATTTGCCAATATCCTTTGGTGAGGTCCAGAGTGGTGATGTACCGAGCGGGTCCTAGCCTTTCGATAAGCTCATCTACCCTAGGCATTGGGTAGGCGTCGAACTTTGAGACTTCGTTCAGCTTCCTATAGTCGTTGCAAAACCGCCATTCCCCATCTGGTTTCGGCACTAAGACTATAGGACTGGACCATCCACTTTTGGACTCTTCAATGACTCCCAGGTTTAGCATCCGCCTTACTTCTTTAGAGATCACCTCTCTGCGGGCTTCGGGGATCCGGTATGGTTTTAGATTGACGCGAACATGAGGCTCTGTGAGAACCTCATGCTCTATGACCTGAGTGAGTCCTGGCAACTCCGAAAACATGTCTTTATTTCGCTGTAACAACTCTTTGCACTGTTGCTTTTGGGCATGTGACAGTGACTCTGCCACCTTGACCTCTTTCACATCGGCCTCAGCCTCAGCCATTAAACAGGGAGCTTCCGCAGGCTCTCTATCTTGCCATGGCTTAATCAAGTTAACATGGTAAATTTGGTAGGGCTTCCTCTTCCCTGGTTGGTGGATCTTAAAGTTGACTTCCCCCACTTTCTCTACCACCTCATAGGGGCCCTGCCACTTGGCCATGAACTTGTCTCCACTGTGGGACTAGCACAAGCACTCGATCTCCTGGGTTGAACGATCTCACCCTGGCCGACCTATTATACACCCTGGACTGTGCCTCTTGTGCCTTAAGGAGGTGCTCCCTCACAATGGGCATCACATGGGCAATCCTCTCTTGCATCTGGGCAACGTGCTCCACCACTCTCCTATAGGGAGTGGTCTCAGCTTCCCAGGACTCTTTCTCCACCTCCAGGAGTCCTGAGGGTGTCGTCCATAGAGTGGTTCAAACGGGGAGAAACCTGTGGAAGCTTTGGGAACTTCCCTCATGGCGAACAACATATAGTCCCAGTCTCGGCCATCCTTTTCCACTGCTTTCCTCAACATTGCTTTCAAGGTTTTGTTAAACCTCTCTACCAGTCCGTCCGTCTGGGGAGAGTACACGGAGGTTCTCAGTTGTGCAATCTGCAGTGTCTTGCACAATTCCCTCATGACCTTCGACATAAATGGAGTTCCTTGGTCTGTTAGGATCTCGTTAGGCAACCCAGTTCTTGAAAACATGTGGTCTAACTCCCGGGCTATACACCTGGTGGAGGAGTTTCGTAGTGGTACGGCCTCCAGATACCATGTAGCATAATCTAATACCACCAGGATATACTGATGCACTTGGGCGGACTTGACCAGAGGCCCCACTAGATCCATTGCTATGCGTTCGAATGGAACCTCGATGACTGGTAGTGGCACTAGGGGACTGCGGAAGTGGGCCACTGGGGAGGTTATCTGGCATGTGGGGCAGGAACGACAATAACTCTATATTTCTCTATAGCAACCTGGCCAGTAGAATCTTTGGAGGATCCGTTCTTGAATCTTGTCTGCACCCAGGTGACCACCCAACACATGAGAATGAGCCATGTCTAACACCCTGCGTCTATAGGGCCCTGGCACCAGCAACTGTTCTATTACCTCACCCCTTGGCTTGGTTATTCTGTACAGCAAATCCCCATTCACAGCAAAATGAGGGAACCGAGTGTCAGCCCCCGGTTCCTGAGGCACCCCATTTAACACAGTAACATTTTCAAAGGCCCCTTTCAGAGTTAAATCCCTGAGTTGGGCAGTTCCAAAGTTTCCCTCGGACACCTAAAGCTCAGGGATATTGGACTCAGGGGATGCTACTTCAGCCTCATTGCCCACCAGCACACACATGGGAAACTCATCTACTATGTTCTGCGGGTAAGTTTCCTTAGGGGCGATCTGGCTGTCGTCCAAGCAACCAGGTGTCCCCGCTTTCCCCCACATTTCCCAGAATAATGCAAAGTAACATCCAATTATTATGGGATGCAATAGGTCCTTAACGACCGCCACTTCATGAGATGTGGTGCCACAGTCTGTGTTTACATCCACCTGGGCCACAGGATAGTTCTTAGCGTCCCCATTGATACACCGGACACCCACCACCTTCCCAGAAACCAGCCGATGAGGGAGTGTGGCCCTTATCAGGGTCACCAAACTTCCTGAGACCAATAGTCCAGAGACTTGTGCCCCGTTAACTGAAACTGAGCATGCCTGAGGGCCCTCGCCATGTTGACGAACCGCGCTGCAGGCGGGGTAGGCAAAATAAGAGCAACGCCGGCCCATGTTACAGTCCATTGGTTCAGAGGTTATGGGACACCGGGAGGCAATATGGCCAGGGGTATGACATCTCCAACACACTATATTATGGGGTGGGACCTTGGGCAGCAACTCAGACCCCTCCTGAACTCTAGGATGCCCCCCAGGTGTGGCGCTAGCTCCCTTCTTTTGGGTGTCCGCCACCTTTTGGGAACCCCAGTATTGAGAGGCTACGACCCCTTGTTTTCCCAACGGACTCTCAACCGCCTGGTATCTTTCCACCAACCCCACCAAGTCATCAGCATTATAGGGATCTCCCTGGGCAACCCAGGATTTTACCGACTTCGGGAGAGAGTGTATAAACCTGTCTATAACGACCTCTATCTCATATCATAGGACTATCTATCATCTATCTATTATCTATATGACGCGCCCCCTGGGCCATGGGGCACCCGGGACCGGACTTCAGGGCAATACTGGGAGTAGTTGTGGCGACCTGGTCCCGTGGCTCAGGGTGGCCAGACCAATATTGTGGCAGTCTCTGTATCAGTATAATGAAATGTCCGACTACGCCACCCGTGGATTGCGGTCAATAAGAACCGCCGCTGCTGAGCAGACCTCTGAGGCTGATGTTGTGAGGGCAGCAGAGTGTAGTATAACTCCCCACGGGATTTTTCTGTATTTTCATGACTATGAAAATTGTACATTCACACTGAAGGCATCAAAACTATGAATTAACACATGTGAAATTATATACTTAACAAAAAAAGTGTGAAACAACTGAAAATATGTCTTATATTCTAGGTTCTTCAAAGTAGCCACCTTTTGCTTTGATGACTGCTTTGCACACTCTTGGCATTCTCTTGATGAGCTTCAAGAGGTAGTCACCGGAAATGGTTTTCACTTCACAGGTGTGCCCTGTCAGGTTTAATAAGTGGGAGTTCTTGCCTTATAAATGGGGTTCGGATCATCAGCTGTGTTGTGCAGAAGTCTGGTGGATACACAGCTGATAGTCCTACTAAATAGACTGTTAGAATTTGTATTATGGCAAGAAAAAAGCAGCTAAGTAAAGAAAAATGAGTGGCCATCATTACTTTAAGAAATGAAGGTCAGTCAATGCAAAAAATTGGTAAAACTTTGAAAGTGTCCCCAAGTGCAGATGCAAAAACCATCAAGCGCTGCAAGAAACTGGCTCACATGAGGACTGCCCCAGGAAAGGAAGACCAAGAGTCACCTCTGCTTCTGAGGATAAGTTTATCCGAGTCACCAGCCTCAGAAATCGCAGGTTAACAGCAGCTCAGATTAGAGACCAGGTCAATGCCACACAGAGTTCTAGCAGCAGACACATCTCTTCAACAACTGTTAAGAGGAGACTTTGTGCAGCAGGCCTTCATGGTAAAATAGCTGCTAGGAAACCACTGCTAAGGACAGGCAACAAGCAGAAGAGACTTATTTGGGCTAAAGAACACAAGGAATGGACATTAGACCAGTGGAAATCTGTGCTTTGGTCTGATGAGTCTAAATTTGAGATCTTTGGTTCCAACCACCGTGTCTTTGTGCGATGCAGAAAAGGTGAACGGATGGACTCTACATGTCTGGTTCCCACCGAGAAGCATGGAGGAGGAGGTGTGATGGTGTGGGGGTGCTTTGCTGGTGACACTGTTGGGGATTTATTCAAAATTGAAGGCATACTGAACCAGCATGGCTACAACAGCATCTTGCAGCGGCATGCTATTGCATCCGGTTTGCGTTTAGTTGGACCATCATTTATTTTTCAACAGGACAATGACCCCAAACACACCTCCAGGCTGTGTAAGGGCTATTTGACCAAGAAGGAGAATGATGGGGTGCTACGCCAGATGACCTGGCCTCCACAGTCACCAGACCTGAACCCAATCGAGATGATTTGGGGTGAGCTGGACCGCAGAGTGAAGGCAAAAGGGCCAACAAGTGCTAAGCATCTCTGGGAACTCCTTCAAGATTGTTGGAAGACCATTTCCATTGACTACCTCTTGAAGCTCATCAAGAGAATGCCAAGAGTGTGCAAAGCAGTCATCAAAGCAAAAGGTGGCTACTTTGAAGAACCTAGAATATAAGACATATTTTCAGTTGTTTCACACTTTTTTGTTAAGTATATAATTCCACATGTGTTAATTCATAGTTTTTATGCCTTCAGTGTGAATGTACAATTTTCATAGTCATGAAAATACAGAAAAATCTTGAAATGAGAAGGTGTGTCCAAACTTTTGGTCTGTACTGTATATAATCCTCTAATCCCGTCTGTCTGTCTGTCCTTCTGTCCAGGAAATCCTGCGTCGCTGATTGGTCCAGCCGCGGCCAATCAGCGACGCGGGATTTCAGAAAAAGATGGCGGCCGTTAGCAGCTCATCTGCCGCACGGAGGTCAGCGGCGATGCAGCCGGGAGATGACCGGCGCTAGCCGCTCATCTCCCGGCTGCTCGCAGCAGAAGTACCGCGACCGGCGGCGCTGCTGACCTCCATGCGGCTACCGTCGGGAGATCAATGGCTAGGGCCGCTGATCTCCCGACGGCAAGTGTGAAGCGAGGACCGGGGAGCGGCGCCGCCAGTCGGGATACTTCGGCTGTGAGCAGCCGGCCATCTCCCGGTTCCTCGCAGCGGAAGTACCCGCACAGGTAGCGTCGCTGCCCGGTCCTCAGTAATACGATTCGCTGATTGGTCGGAATCAGCGATATTGGCGCCGCGACCAATCAGCGATACTGGCGCCAAATTTAAACACCGCTCTGCTGATTGGTCGTGGCCGGCGGCCGCGACCAATCAGCGATTTTGGCGCCACATTTAAACACCACTCTGTTGATTGCGCCTGGTCGGCCGCATACAGATTCTAGAATACCCGATGCGTTAGAATCGGGACACCATCTAGTACTGTATATAAAGAGCTGTGGGAGCCATCACACTATATATAGAGACCTGTGAAAAGCTAATGTGTTGATCCAGAGGAAGTCAAAAAACCCCATGAGGCAGATGCTGCTTGCCCAAAATTAGGGGAAAAATTCCTTCCCGACTCCACATATGGCAATCAGACTAGTTGCTTGGATCAACGTCCCATAACAAAATCTAGTATGAATAACCTGTAATATTATTCAAGAAAGTCACACAGGACCTCCTTGAACTTTTTTTTAGAGAATTAAGTATTACAAGGTCATGTGGTAGAGAGTTCCATACCTCACACAATAAAACATTGCCATCTAACTTCCTTTAGACAAAGCGAATTAGGAGCTTGATGCTAGAGTAGTTGAATTAAAACTGAAAAAAATTATTAACACAGCAAAAAAGAGGAACAGTATTTATTCTCCAGCCCAGGTCTCAAAACGAATGCACTAATCAGGATGAAGCAAACCATATAATAAAGGCAGGGGCAGCACAGGTGCAAAATACTGATGAGACAACCAACTCATAACCTACCAATTCTTGGAGGGGGTCATTGCTTAGTATTAAAACTGCACACAAAAAATGGCTTGTATAGGTCACTGGTCACACACAGATTGTTAGGGGAATGGTTGCAAACAACTTTATTAAATAATGGAAAGCAAACGAACCCGGGGTCCGTGATGCAGCCTGGAGGACTGCGGACGAACACCTTCCGGGTAAGAAGGTAAAACAACCAACTGAAATAACAATCCCCCCCGTGTTACTGCACACCGGAACGGGAATAGGGATTCGCACTATCTCCGTTAACTGCACGAGAGATGTGCGACACATAATGTAGCTGTAGCCCTGTTAACTGCACAGAGGCTACGCAGCAGGCGCTCGGATGCGTGTGTGATTCACGCCGGCTTATAAGTGCTCCCAGCCGGCGGGCTACCGGACTGAGGAGTATCTCTCCACGTGGCTAACAGGCGGTGCCAGGAATACGGAGTCCGCAGTCTGCTCGGGGTGTATAGCGACCCCCTTGTTGGAGCCAGACTGTCAGACGAAGCTACCTGCCTCCCTCCATCTAAGGCTGTCTATCCCCTGCTAAACCTGCCTGTCAGAAGCTATAACAGCAAAAGCACACGTGGAGCCGAAACGACCAAGCGTCCACACAATAACACCAACTCAGCTCAATGATCAGAGCGCGCCGCCATGTTTGTGGGCGTGCTATTTAAATATTAAGCCCTGCCCATCGTCACATTATTGGTGACGTCACCCGCGACCAATCAGGCGGTGCCAGGTCACCGGATCAGCTGACTCCCAAACCACCAATCACGGTCCGCCATGTCACGGGCATGCTCAGTGCAGTGTATCCTGGACTTAGGCTGTAACAGTCCTGTTTCCCTCCGCAACCTATCCTTCATGTTGCTAGGAACAAAGACCCAAGAGACAGCTTGTACATCTCGTGCACCAGCTAGGCGTTGGGACCAATGACGATGCTGAGCAGCATCTGGACCGGAATGGGAGACCACAGAATCCACTGATGATTCTGAACCCATTTCAGATCCAGAAAACACCTGACGCCTAACACAGATAGTGCTCAATATAGGGCTTACAGCCTATTAGTGACCCTCATACTGTTAGATTAGGCAGGCTGCAAAGCACTATCTAAGTGCACCCCATGAGGACAGACCCCCTAGTTTACAAATCCAGCATTGATGGGCTTGTCTGAACCCTGAATAAAAATAACATGCAAAATCTATATATGAGGTTCTGGTAAATATTTTGGCGCTGGTCACGCACAGTGTCTGGTTTACAGCCTATTAGTGACGCCCATACTATTAGATTAGGCAGGCTATGCTCCCCTCATACACCTTACCACGGTGTGTAGTGTGACATGGAGCTAAACCCCCTGTCTTCTTAAGAAAAAGGCTGCGAAAACCCTTCTCTTTATTGATAGTAGAGAAACCTCCATACAGTAGATGCGGAAAACATACGATGAACCCCAGTATTGTACCACATAGATAGGACTCTTACCGGCTAAGCTTGGAGCAGGCTGTGTGCACAGAGCCCAAGATACAAAACTGTAGGGATGTGGACTGTCTTACCCTGTTCCTGCCCCTGAAGACAACAAACGCGTCATGTGAATACTGTCTTGCGGTTTTATATCTAAAAGTGATATGTGTCTTATGTAATGTATAATGGTGATGTAACAGCATGTGAAGTGTTAATGCATAATGTGAGTATAGCATAAGATAAGCTTAGGATACCATAAGACATAAGTATAACATAAACCCTAAAATACAAATTTTATTAAATCTCTTTAAAATCGGGACATGCGGCATAAAGATGATACGCATCAGTATTGCACTTTATCAAGATAAGTTCCTTTTATTGTTTAGTCTTGTGATCATTTATGTCATTGATACCTCTATGGGTGATTAATTCCAGGGCTGGCTAGGGTTATCCAGGGATAGCCGCCGTGGAGCGGAGGCTCCACAGTGTCAACATTAACTAGGGTGTCACCCTCCACTATAAGGCAGGTAATCAGCATCTAGGGTGTTGAACAGGGCTGATTGTAGCCTTTGTTTGGATGCCCGAATGTATCCTTTGGCTTGGAGGTCCAAAGATATTAGGAACGTTCTTGGGTGTTTTTATAAATTTGCACATTGTCACTTTATTCACTGTTGTCACTTTAATCATTTAGTACACACTGAGGATTGATTGTTTGATGTGATATCTGTACCAGTTTCTGGTAGACTGTCAGATCTTTGGTCTATGTAAGTACGAATAAGGGACTTTTAGGGTCTAGGGGCAGCTGCCGTTCAGCAAGGGTGCCATTGTCATCTATATGTAGGATGCCTATCTCCGTTGACATGCAGGTTCAGGCTAGGGTATCTATAGGGTGAGTTTTATTGAAGTACAGTGGGTACGGAAAGCATTCAGACCCCTTTAAATTTTTCACTCTTTGTTTCATTGCAGCCATTTGGTAAATTCTAAAAAGTTCATTTTTTTCTCATTAAAGTACACTGTGCACCCCATCTTGACTGAAAAAAACAGAAATGTAGAAATTTTTGCAAATTTATTAAAAAAGGAAAACTGAAATATCACATGGTCATAAGTATTCAGACCCTTTGCTCATATTTAAGTCACATGCTGTCCATTTCCTTGTGATCCTCCTTGAGATGGTTCTACTCTTTCATTGGAGTCCAGCTGTGTTTAATTAAACTGATAGGACTTGATTTGGAAAGGCACACACCTGTCTATATAAGACCTCACAGCTCACAGTGCATGTCAGACCAAATGACCAGTATTGAGTAGAAGCCCCCTTTTGAGCTAGTGCATCCATGAGTCTTCTTGGGAATGATGCAACAAGTTTTTCACACCTGGATTTGGGGTTCCTCTGCCATTCTTCCTTGCAGATCCTCTCCAGTTCTGTCAGGTTGGATGGTGAACGTTGGTGGACAGCCATTTTCAGGTCTCTCCAGAGATGTTCAATTGGGTTTAGGTCAGGGCTCTGGCTGGGCCAGTCTAGAATGGTCACAGAGTTGTTCTGAAGCCACTCCTTTGTTATTTTAACTGTGTGCATAGGGTCATTGTCTTGTTGGAAGGTGAACCTTCGGCCAAGTCTGAGGTCCAGAGCACTCTGGAAGAGGTTTTCATCCAGGATATCTGTGTACTTGGCCACATTCATGTTTCTTTCAATTCCAACCAGTCGTCCTGTCCCTGCAGCTGAAAAACACCCCCATGATGCTGCCACCACCATGTTTCACTGTTGGGATTGTATTGGGCAGGTGATGAGCAGTGCCTGGTTTTCTCCACACATACCCCTTAGAATTATCACCAAAAAGTTCTATCTTAGTCTCATCAGACCAAAGAATCTTATTTCTCATAGACTGGGAGTCCTTCATGTGTTTTTAAGCAAACTCTGTGCAGGCTTCCATATGTCTTGCACTGAGGAGAGGCTTCCGTTGGGCCACTCTGCCATAAAGGCTCGACTTGTGGAGGGCTGCAGTGATAGTTGACTTTATGCAACTTTCTCCCATCTCCCTACTGCATCTTTGGAGCTCAGCCACAGTGATCTTGGGGTTCATCTTTACCTCTCTCACCAAGGCTCTTCTCCCACGATTGCTCAGTTGAGCTGGACGGCCAGGTCTAGGAAGACTTCTGGTGGTCCCAAACTTTTTCCACTTAAGGATTATGGAGGCCACTGTGTTCTTAGGACCCTTGACTAATGCAGAAATTCTTTTGTAAACTTGGCCAGATCTGTGCCTTGCCACAATTCTGTCTCTAAGCTCCTTTGGCAGTGTCAGGATGCCAGGTTTAATTTTACTTTGCCAGTAGTTTTTCCCTTAGCCAAGATGGCTTCCATTGCCTCACTGGGGTCATGTGTTTCCTGCCTGTGGACCTACTTAAACTGCATGTGTTGCAATCATGCCTTGCCTGAGTATTGTGTGCTTTTAGCTTTCTACTCACCTGTGCTAGCCCTCTGAATAGAGTCTTGCTGACTTTGTGTTTACTCCTAGTCATCCGCTGAAAGGATTGCTGCCTGAATCCTCTGCTAAGGGGACTTCTGCTGAAAGGAACCGCTGGCTGTTGTTCACTCACGCTGGGATCTCTGAACTTTTGTCTTCCTGAAGAAAACTTCTCCTGGATCTCAACACCTCTGGTATAGTCACCACCTTGCTCTGTGTTTAAATACCCGGCTCCAGCTCTGCTTAAGACATCGCTGTTTCCTCCGCTGCACCTCCTGCATTCTTCAATATCCAGATCCATATTCCAGTTTGTCTTCTCTTCTGCACTACGTGAGTCCACAATCAACTGAGGAATGCCTACGTCTGCTTACTATCCTTATTTCTGTTTGCATATTACTGTACCTAAGTAAACTTGGACTATCGTTAACGTTTACATACCCTAATAGTAATGAAGGCCGTGCCTTACAGATTAGGTTCTAAGAAGTATTGTTTGGAATGAACTTACCTTCATAAACTGTTTGCTGTGATCTTTTGCACTTGAGTTTAAAATAGACTTTCACACTACTCTTGTCTCAGTCTCTGCTTTTGGCCCACGCCATTGGACTTCAGGGTATCTACTAACATCGTAACAGGCAGTTCCTTTGAGCTCATGATTCTCATTTGGTCTGACATGCACTGTGAGCTGTGAGGTCTTATATAGACAGGTGTGTGCCTTTCCAAATCAAGTCCTATCAGTTTAATTAAACACAGCTGGACTCCAATGAAAGAGTAGAACCATCTCAAGGAGGATCACAAGGAAATAGACAGCATGTGACTTAAATATGAGCAAAGGGTCTGAATACTTATGACCATGTGATATTTCAGTTTTCCTTTTTTAATAAATTTGCAAAAATTTCTACATTTCTGTTTTTTTTTCAGTCAAGATGGGGTGCACAGTGTACTTTAATGAGAAAAAAAAAAGAACTTTTTAGAATTTACCAAATGGCTGCAATGAAACAAAGAGTGAAAGATGTAAAGGGGTCTGAATGCTTTCCGTACCCACTGTATATAGTACTCAATGTTCCAGGCAGTGGGAGGCATTACTGGGATCCAGAGCAGTCGCTCCAGTCACGTCCAGAGCCTAAGGTCTGGCATAGGAGCTGCCGGACACTTTGTGTGCTCTGAAGTACAAAGGAAGATGGACAGGGACCTGCATAGATAGAAGTTGAAGGCCAGTCCCGGGTGCACTGCAGAGGTGGACGAGAAATACAGGATGAGCTAGCAACAGGGCTGAAGAGGAGTTATGCTAAGAAGGAGGATAATGTGAATTGCTGTGCCTTATCCCATCTGTACCCACCTGATGAACTTGAACTGTCAAGTATATGTTTGACTGATACAAAGAACTTCGTGTCCCCTAAATTGTGTGCGGCGGCTTCTGAGGACAGAAGCCTGAAGGCAGTGGAGGCCTTCGGCCTACAAGAGAGTGTGCTGCACCCCACACCCTAGAGCACACTGGGACTGGGACACCCATTGTCTGTAAAGTGCCAGAGCGAAATCAGACCGACGTTCAGTCACGACTACCGCTCTGTGCCACTTTACATGATGAGTGATAAGGGAACTTCTCCATCAGAAGAGAAGAGGAAATAATGGTCGCTGCCCAAACTGTGACAAGAACAGGACCACAATGCAACAAGAACTGTCTCACAATGCTCTTGGAACTTTCCCATAATGCATTGCAAATTGAAACTAGAGCAAATACATTAAATCACTAGCAGACAGTGCAGTTATCAAACAATAAAAAAGAGACAGGATTCAAATGCAAGCAACATAATGTCAGAACTGATATACACATAAAGTGACTAGATTCCCTGGATAGCTAAATTCGCTGCTGAGGCAAGAACACGGGCTGCCCAGCACTATTTAAGTGCACCCCATGAAGATAGACACTCTAATTTACAAGGCCATAACATATAGGTGCATCTCACAAAATTAGAATATCATCAAAAAGTTAATTTATTTCAGTTCTTCAATGCAAAAAGTGAACCTCATATATTATATAGAGTCATTACAAACACAGTGATCTATTTCAAGTGTTTATTTCTGTTAATGTTGATGATTATGGCTTATAGCCAATGAAAACACAAAAGTCATTAACTCAGTAAATTAAAATAATTAACAAAAAACACCTGCAAAGACTTCCTAAGCATTTAAAAAGGTCCCATAGTCTGTTTTAGTAGGCTCCACAATCATGACAATCATGATGAAGACTGCTGGCTTGACAGATGTCCAGAGTTCCAATTTTCATTTGAAATCAAGGTCCCAGAGTCTGGAAGAAGAGTGGAGAGGCCACAATCCAAGCTGCTTGAGGTCTAGTGTGAAGTTTCCACAATCAGTGATGGTTTGGGGAGCCGTGTCATCTGCTGGTGTAGGTCCACTGTGTTTTTTCAACACAAAAGTCAGCGCAGCCGTCTACCAGGAAATTTTAGAGCACTTCATGCTTCCCTCTGCCACAGTATCAAGCTACCAGGGGGGCAAAGGGGGCGGTGGCCCCGGGCCCCTCGCTCTTAGGGGGCCCATCCAGGGCTACGCCAGTGTAACTATATCTAGCATGCCCCTGGTGCCAGCATCGGGCCCCACTGCCCGCCACCGCCGCAAGTTTACTGATGAGAGAGGGAGCGCGGATCTCTCTCCCATTAGTCCCTTCTGTGACTGACGTCTCTGACATCATCACTTGGCGCCCAGCCCGCTGTGCTGAAGATGTGTGCGTGCTGGGTGCTCTGAGCAGCGAGGGAACCAGGAGGAGAGATGAGTACTGTTTATTTATTTTTTGCCGGGTGGGGGGCGGCATTATATTACAGACTCTGCCTATGGGAAGGGGGAGGTGCATTATACTACAGACTCTGCCTATGGGGGAGCATTATCCTAATGACTCTGCCCACAGAGAGGGGGGGCATTATACTAAAGACTCTGCCTATGGGGAGGGGGGGGCATTATACTACAGACTGTCTATGGGGAGGGGGGGAGCATTATACTAAAGCCTCTGTCTATGGGGGGGCATTCTACTACAGACTCTGCCTATGGGGGGCATTATACTACAGACTCTGTTTATGAGCAGGGGAGAGCAGTAGACTACAGACTCTGCCTATGGGGGGACATTGTACTACAGACTCTGCCTATAAGAGGGGGAGCATTATACTACAGACTCTGCCTATGGGGGGTGCATTTTACTACAGACTCTGCCTATAGGTGGGGCATTATACTACAGACGCTGCCTATGAGATGGGGGGGGGCATTATATCACAGACTCTGCCTATGAGGAGGGGGGGCACATTATACTACAGACTCTGCCTATGGGGGCGCATTATACTATACGAAGGACTATGGGGAGTGCATTATACTATATTGAGGACTATCTGGTGCATTATACTATATGTACTCTATTTATACAGTGTGGGAGATAATGTGGGTTCTTTGAACAGTGTGGGAGCCATCATACAGTTTGGGAGATAATGTGGGATCTTTGTATGGTGTGGAGGCCATCATACAGTGTTGGAGCCATCAGCTTGTGGGCTACTAAGGGGTCAGTATACTGTGTGGGGGTACTATACAGTGAGGGGGAATTATATCGTGAATAGGAGAACATCATACTGGTTAGAGCGGAGCTCTACATGGGGGGAGACTCAGGACATTATTAAATCTTAGGTGGGCACTTATTGTTATAGGGGAACTCAGGTTATCGTGACTGTCGAAGGGGCACTATTACTTTCTAGGGGGCACAATGTGGGCACTGTTTTCTAGGACACTTGCACACGGCATTACTTTATTTTAGAGGTTTGTTTTACCATCTAGAGGGCACACAGTAGGTGCAGTAATAGGGACACATTTTGCAGCAGAGGCTCAGTATTGGGGTATCAGCAGGACGAGAAGTTTGTGCAGGTTGGGGATAGATGTGGTCAGTGCCTGAAATGTAAGGAGTCAAATGTGTCTTTGTTGTGATCTCTGCATACCTGAGACTCTGAGCCCTGGCTGGAGAAGTTGTTGTGTCGGTCTGGGCCAGATGGAAAAGACGGGAAAAGTGAACAATTTAATCAGAAAGAACGTCAGCTGTAAGGTACTATATATAACTGAGCTGTGATCTCTTATATGTTCTGCAGGACTGGCATCTATCAATATATGTCACCATATGGCGGTAATATCAGTGCTGGTCTTTGTATAGAGATTATTTTTAGTAACAGCGCGGTCATCTGCTGAGGTTTTCCTACATCAACTATCTGGGTGCGCCGCTATAGTTGGAATCAGGGTTACCTGGTTAGAGGCCCACTCAGAAGTTTCGGCCCCCTGAACCAAAACCTTAGCTACGCCAAGCTTTTTGGAGATGGAAATTTCATTCTCCAGCAGGACTTGGCCCCTGTCCACACTGACAAAAGTACTAATACCTGGTTTAAAACAACAGTATCACTGTGCTTGATTGGCAGCAAACTCACCTGATCTTAACCCCATAAAGAATCTATGGGGTATTGTCAAGAGGAAAATGAGAGACACCAGACCCAACAATGCAGACGACCTGAAGGCTTCTATCAAAGCCACCTGGGCTTCCATAACCCCTCAGCAGTGCCACAGGCTGATCCCTCCATGCCACATTGCCGCATTGATGCAGTAATTGATGTAAAAGGAGCCCCGACCAAGTATTGAGGGCATTTATTGAACATACATTTCAGTAGGATAACATTTTGGATTTTGAAAACATTTTTCAAGCTGTTGTTATAAGGTATTCTAATTAATTGAAATAATGACTTTTGAGTTTTCATTGGCTGTAAGCCATAATCATCAACATTAACAGAAATAAACACGTGAAATAGATCACTCTGTGTGTAATGGCTCTATATAATATATGAGTTTCACGTTTTGTATTGAAGAACTGAAATAAATTAACTTTTATGGTGATATTCTAATTTTGTGAGATGCACCTGTAGATGGGCTTGGCTGCACCCTGAATAAAAATAGCATGTAAAAAATATATATGATATATATGAGGTATTAGTAAATATTTTGGCCAAAATACACAAGCTCGCAACCCGCGTCAAGGGTCCTCATACTTGCGAGTCCCTACACTAACATTAAAAGCAAAGACAAATTTAAATTCCCACCAAAATTCAAGAATTAACACAGGAAAAAAGGGCAACAGTGTTTACCTGCCTAGGTCTCAGTACTAATCATACCATATAATAACGATGACAGCAACACAGGTGCAAAATACTGATGTGACAACCACTCACATATTACCAATTAATGGAGGGGGGTGATTACATAGTATTAAAACTGCACACAAAATTATATGGGATTGCTACATCCTAATAGTGCATTAGTTCTGAGATCTGGGCAGGTAAATGCTATATTAATAATTGATTTTTTGGGGAAAGTTAAATTCTCTTTTGTTGGCTTTACTTTTAATCTAACTGAAATACACATAAGCTTTTTTCCTAAACATTAGGGTCTGTTTAGAGCCATCAGCTCAAAAAGGCTTCCTTTGACAGACTTGGCATAAGCAGGTCAAAAGGAACCCTGATCTTTACCATTACACCCCTTTACAGGAATGGAGACTTACCACATGCTCAGGGTTGCATCTACAGAGTAGCTGCTGGCCAGAGGAGCGAGCTTGAGGCTATAACTCTAACTAAACCTTTTTTATTACTAAATGTTGGGTTCTGTCTAAGGCCATTGGCTCAAAAAGACTTCCTCGGACAGACTTGGCGCAAGCTACTCCATTCTGCAGATCCCAAGGGAACCCTGGCCTTTACCATTACACCCCTGTACAGGGATAGATACTTACCATAGGCCCAGCAGGGTTGCATCTACAGAGTAGCTGCTGGCCGGAGGAGCGAGCTTGAGGCTATAGTGGTTGATTCAACTCTAACTAAAGCTTTTTTTTCCTAAATACTGGGATCTGTTTAAGGCTGTTGGCTCAAACAGACTTCCTCGGACAGACTTGGCGCAAGCTACTCCATTCTGCAGATCCCAAGGGAACCCTGGTTTTTACCATTACACCCCTGTACAGGGATAGATACTTACCATAGGCCCAGGGTTGCATCTACAGAGTAGCTGCTGGCCGGAGGAGGGCGCTTGAGGCTTGAGTAGTTGAGTCAATCCTAACTAAAGAAAAACCTATCTAATGACACTTTCTTGTTAGGACCTGTCTGAGGCCTATGGCTCAAAAAAGCAACTTTGGAAAAACTTGGCAAAAGCCAGTCTATCCTACAGGTTCCAAAGGAACTCTGACCTTCACTCTTACAGCCCTGTACAGTGATAAAGACTTATTACAGGGCCTTGATTGCATCTACATAGTAGATGCTGACTGGAGGGGCAAACTTAAGGTTAGAATGGTTCAGCCAACCCTAACTATTGCTACTTTCTTAAATGTTAGGATATTTCTGAGGTCGATGGCTCAAACAGGCTTCCTTGGACAGACTTGGCGCAAAACACACCATTTCTGATGTTTCCAAATGAACCCTGGGCTTCACCCTTGAACCTCTATACAGGGACCGTTTCATAGTTTTAAGGTTGAAAGACACAAGTCCATCAAGTTCAACCTAAAAGCTAATGTGTTGATCCAGAGGAAGGCAAAAACCCTATGAGGCAGATGCTAATTGCCCCATATTAGGGGAAAAATTCCTTCCCGACTCCACATATGGCAATCAGACTAGTTCCCTGGATCAACGTCCCATAACAAAATCTAGTACGGATCACCTGCAATTTTATATTATTCAAGAAAGGCACACACATGCCCTCCTTGAATTTTTTTTAGAAAATTAAGTATTTCAATTTCATGTGGTAGAGAGTTTCATAACCTCATTGCTCACACAATAAAAATTTGCCAACTAACTTCCTTTAGACAAAGTGAATTAGGATCTTTATGCTAGAGTAATTGAATTAACTCTAACTGAAATAGATTAATGCTTTTTTCCTAAATGTTGAAATTTGTTTAAATCCATCAGCTCAAAAAGGCTTTCTCGGACAGACTTGGCGCAAGCTACTCCATTCTGCAGATCCCAAGGGAACCCTGGCCTTTACCATTACACCCCTGTACAGGGATAGATACTTACCATAGGCCCAGGGCTGCATCTACAGAGTAGCTGCTGGCCGGAGGAGCGAGCTTGAGGCTATAGTGGTTGATTCAACTCTAACTAAAGCTTTTTTTTCCTAAATACTGGGATCTGTTTAAGGCTGTTGGCTCAAACAGACTTCCTCGGACAGACTTGGCGCAAGCTACTCCATTCTGCAGATCCCAAGGGAACCCTGGTTTTTACCATTACACACCTGTACAGGGATAGATACTTACCATAGGCCCAGGGTTGCATCTACAGAGTAGCTGCTGGCCGGAGGAGTGCGCTTGAGGCTTGAGTAGTTGAATCAATCCTAACTAAAGAAAAACCTATCTAATGACACTTTCTTGTTAGGACCTGTCTGAGGCCTATGGCTCAAAAAAGCTTCTTTGGAAAGACTTGGCAAAAGCCAGTCTATCCTACAGGTTCCAAAGGAACTCTGGCCTTCACTCTTACAGCCCTGTACAGTGATAAAGACTTATTACAGGGCCTTGATTGCATCTACATAGTAGATGCTGACTGGAGGGGCAAACTTAAAGTTAGAATGGTTCAGCCAACCCTAACTATTGCTACTTTCTTAAATGTTAGGATATTTCTGAGGCCATTGGCTCAAACAGGCTTCCTTGGACAGACTTGGCGCAAAACACACCATTTCTGATGTTTCCAAATGAACCCTGGGCTTCACCCTTGAACCTCTATACAGGGACCGTTTCATAGTTTTAAGGTTGAAAGACACAAGTCTGTCAAGTTCAACCTAAAAGCTAATGTGTTGATCCAGAGAAAGGCAAAAACCCCATGAGGCAGATGCTAATTGCCCCATATTAGGGGAAAAATTCCTTCCCGACTCCACATATGGCAATCAGACTAGTTCCCTGGATCAACGTCCCATAACAAAATCTAGTACGGATAACCTGCAATTTTATATTATTTAAGAAAGGCACACACATGCCCTCCTTGAATTTTTTTTAGAAAATTAAGTATTTCAATTTCATGTGGTAGAGAGTTTCATAACCTCATTGCTCACACAATAAAAATTTGCCAACTAACTTCCTTTAGACAAAGTGAATTAGGATCTTTATGCTAGAGTAATTGAATTAACTCTAACTGAAATAGATTAATGCTTTTTTCCTAAATGTTGAAATTTGTTTAAATCCATCAGCTCAAAAAGGCTTTCTCGGACAGACTTGGCGCAAGCTACTCCATTCTGCAGATCCCAAGGGAACCCTGGCCTTTACCATTACACCCCTGTACAGGGATAGATACTTACCATAGGCCCAGGGCTGCATCTACAGAGTAGCTGCTGGCCGGAGGAGCGAGCTTGAGGCTATAGTGGTTGATTCAACTCTAACTAAAGCTTTTTTTTCCTAAATACTGGGATCTGTTTAAGGCTGTTGGCTCAAACAGACTTCCTCGGACAGACTTGGCGCAAGCTACTCCATTCTGCAGATCCCAAGGGAACCCTGGTTTTTACCATTACACACCTGTACAGGGATAGATACTTACCATAGGCCCAGGGTTGCATCTACAGAGTAGCTGCTGGCCGGAGGA
Source organism: Phyllobates terribilis (assembly GCF_046119375.1). Lineage (NCBI taxonomy): Eukaryota > Metazoa > Chordata > Amphibia > Anura > Dendrobatidae > Phyllobates > Phyllobates terribilis. Next base: position 1,002,955 of record NW_027363058.1, on the reverse strand, counting down.
GTGCGCTTGAGGCTTGAGTAGTTGAATCAATCCTAACTAAAGAAAAACCTATCTAATGACACTTTCTTGTTAGGACCTGTCTGAGGCCTATGGCTCAAAAAAGCTTCTTTGGAAACACTTGGCAAAAGCCAGTCTATCCTACAGGTTCCAAAGGAACTCTGGCCTTCACTCTTACAGCCCTGTACAGTGATAAAGACTTATTACAGGGCCTTGATTGCATCTACATAGTAGATGCTGACTGGAGGGGCAAACTTAAAGTTAGAATGGTTCAGCCAACCCTAACTATTGCTACTTTCTTAAATGTTAGGATATTTCTGAGGCCATTGGCTCAAACAGGCTTCCTTGGACAGACTTGGCGCAAAACACACCATTTCTGATGTTTCCAAATGAACCCTGGGCTTCACCCTTGAACCTCTATACAGGGACCGTTTCATAGTTTTAAGGTTGAAAGACACAAGTCTGTCAAGTTCAACCTAAAAGCTAATGTGTTGATCCAGAGGAAGGCAAAAACCCCATGAGGCAGATGCTAATTGCCCCATATTAGGGGAAAAATTCCTTCCCGACTCCACATATGGCAATCAGACTAGTTCCCTGGATCAACGTCCCATAACAAAATCTAGTACGGATAACCTGCAATTTTATATTATTTAAGAAAGGCACACACATGCCCTCCTTGAATTTTTTTTAGAAAATTAAGTATTTCAATTTCATGTGGTAGAGAGTTTCATAACCTCATTGCTCACACAATAAAAATTTGCCAACTAACTTCCTTTAGACAAAGTGAATTAGGATCTTTATGCTAGAGTAATTGAATTAACTCTAACTGAAATAGATTAATGCTTTTTTCCTAAATGTTGAAATTTGTTTAAATCCATCAGCTCAAAAAGGCTTTCTCGGACAGACTTGGCGCAAGCTACTCCATTCTGCAGATCCCAAGGGAACCCTGGCCTTTACCATTACACCCCTGTACAGGGATAGATACTTACCATAGGCCCAGGGTTGCATCTACAGAGTAGCTGCTGGCCGGAGGAGCGAGCTTGAGGCTATAGTGGTTGATTCAACTCTAACTAAAGCTTTTTTTTCCTAAATACTGGGATCTGTTTAAGGCTGTTGGCTCAAACAGACTTCCTCGGACAGACTTGGCGCAAGCTACTCCATTCTGCAGATCCCAAGGGAACCCTGGTTTTTACCATTACACCCCTGTACAGGGATAGATACTTACCATAGGCCCAGGGTTGCATCTACAGAGTAGCTGCTGGCCGGAGGAGTGCGCTTGAGGCTTGAGTAGTTGAGTCAATCCTAACTAAAGAAAAACCTATCTAATGACACTTTCTTGTTAGGACCTGTCTGAGGCCTATGGCTCAAAAAAGCTTCTTTGGAAAAACTTGGCAAAAGCCAGTCTATCCTACAGGTTCCAAAGGAACTCTGACCTTCACTCTTACATCCCTGTACAGTGATAAAGACTTATTACAGCGCCTTGATTGCATCTACATAGTAGAAGCTGACTGGAGGGGCAAACTTAAGGTTAGAATGGTTCAGCCAACCCTAACTATTGCTACTTTCTTAAATGTTAGGATATTTCTGAGGCCGTTGGCTCAAACAGGCTTCCTTGGACAGACTTGGCGCAAAACACACCATTTCTGATGTTTCCAAATGAACCCTGGGCTTCACCCTTGAACCTCTATACAGGGACCGTTTCATAGTTTTAAGGTTGAAAGACACAAGTCCATCAATTTCAACCTAAAAGCTAATGTGTTGATCCAGAGGAAGGCAAAAACCCCATGAGGCAGATGCTAATTGCCCCATATTAGGGGAAAAATTCCTTCCCGACTCCACATATGGCAATCAGACTAGTTCCCTGGATCAACGTCCCATAACAAAATCTAGTACGGATAACCTGCAATTTTATATTATTCAAGAAAGGCACACACATGCCCTCCTTGAATTTTTTTTAGAAAATTAAGTATTTCAATTTCATGTGGTAGAGAGTTTCATAACCTCATTGCTCACACAATAAAAATTTGCCAACTAACTTCCTTTAGACAAAGTGAATTAGGATCTTTATGCTAGAGTAATTGAATTAACTCTAACTGAAATAGATTAATGCTTTTTTCCTAAATGTTGAAATTTGTTTAAATCCATCAGCTCAAAAAGGCTTTCTCGGACTGACTTGGCGCAAGCTACTCCATTCTGCAGATCCCAAGGGAACCCTGGCCTTTACCATTACACCCCTGTACAGGGATAGATACTTACCATAGGCCCAGGGCTGCATCTACAGAGTAGCTGCTGGCCGGAGGAGCGAGCTTGAGGCTATAGTGGTTGATTCAACTCTAACTAAAGCTTTTTTTTCCTAAATACTGGGATCTGTTTAAGGCTGTTGGCTCAAACAGACTTCCTCGGACAGACTTGGCGCAAGCTACTCCATTCTGCAGATCCCAAGGGAACCCTGGTTTTTACCATTACACACCTGTACAGGGATAGATACTTACCATAGGCCCAGGGTTGCATCTACAGAGTAGCTGCTGCCCGGAGGAGTGCGCTTGAGGCTTGAGTAGTTGAATCAATCCTAACTAAAGAAAAACCTATCTAATGACACTTTCTTGTTAGGACCTGTCTGAGGCCTATGGCTCAAAAAAGCTTCTTTGGAAAGACTTGGCAAAAGCCAGTCTATCCTACAGGTTCCAAAGGAACTCTGGCCTTCACTCTTACAGCCCTGTACAGTGATAAAGACTTATTACAGGGCCTTGATTGCATCTACATAGTAGATGCTGACTGGAGGGGCAAACTTAAAGTTAGAATGGTTCAGCCAACCCTAACTATTGCTACTTTCTTAAATGTTAGGATATTTCTGAGGCCATTGGCTCAAACAGGCTTCCTTGGACAGACTTGGCGCAAAACACACCATTTCTGATGTTTCCAAATGAACCCTGGGCTTCACCCTTGAACCTCTATACAGGGACCGTTTCATAGTTTTAAGGTTGAAAGACACAAGTCTGTCAAGTTCAACCTAAAAGCTAATGTGTTGATCCAGAGGAAGGCAAAAACCCCATGAGGCAGATGCTAATTGCCCCATATTAGGGGAAAAATTCCTTCCCGACTCCACATATGGCAATCAGACTAGTTCCCTGGATCAACGTCCCATAACAAAATCTAGTACGGATAACCTGCAATTTTATATTATTTAAGAAAGGCACACACATGCCCTCCTTGAATTTTTTTTAGAAAATTAAGTATTTCAATTTCATGTGGTAGAGAGTTTCATAACCTCATTGCTCACACAATAAAAATTTGCCAACTAACTTCCCTTAGACAAAGTGAATTAGGATCTTTATGCTAGAGTAATTGAATTAACTCTAACTGAAATAGATTAATGCTTTTTTCCTAAATGTTGAAATTTGTTTAAATCCATCAGCTCAAAAAGGCTTTCTCGGACAGACTTGGCGCAAGCTACTCCATTCTGCAGATCCCAAGGGAACCCTGGCCTTTACCATTACACCCCTGTACAGGGATAGATACTTACCATAGGCCCAGGGCTGCATCTACAGAGTAGCTGCTGGCCGGAGGAGCGAGCTTGAGGCTATAGTGGTTGATTCAACTCTAACTAAAGCTTTTTTTTCCTAAATACTGGGATCTGTTTAAGGCTGTTGGCTCAAACAGACTTCCTCGGACAGACTTGGCGCAAGCTACTCCATTCTGCAGATCCCAAGGGAACCCTGGTTTTTACCATTACACCCCTGTACAGGGATAGATACTTACCATAGGCCCAGGGTTGCATCTACAGAGTAGCTGCTGGCCGGAGGAGTGCGTTTGAGGCTTGAGTAGTTGAATCAATCCTAACTAAAGAAAAACCTATCTAATGCCACTTTCTTGTTAGGACCTGTCTGAGGCCTATGGCTCAAAAAAGCTTCTTTGGAAAGACTTGGCAAAAGCCAGTCTATCCTACAGGTTCCAAATGAACTCTGACCTTCACTCTTACAGCCCTGTACAGCGATAAAGACTTATTACAGGGCCTTGATTGCATCTACATAGTAGATGCTGACTGGAGGGGCAAACTTAAGGCTAGAATGGTTCAGCCAACCCTAACTATTGCTACTTTCTTAAATGTTAAGATATTTCTGAGGCCGTTGGCTCAAACAGGCTTCCTTGGACAGACTGGGCGCAAAACACACCATTTCTGATGTTTCCAAATGAACCCTGGGCTTCACCCTTGAACCTCTATACAGGGACCGTTTCATAGTTTTAAGGTTGAAAGACACAAGTCCATCAAGTTCAACCTAAAAGCTAATGTGTTGATCCAGAGGAAGGCAAAAACCCCATGAGGCAGATGCTAATTGCCCCATATTAGGGGAAAAATTCCTTCCCGACTCCACATATGGCAATCAGACTAGTTCCCTGGATCAACGTCCCATAACAAAATCTAGTACGGATAACCTGCAATTTTATATTATTCAAGAAAGGCACACACATGCCCTCCTTGAATTTTTTTTAGAAAATTAAGTATTTCAATTTCATGTGGTAGAGAGTTTCATAACCTCATTGCTCACACAATAAAAATTTGCCAACTAACTTCCTTTAGACAAAGTGAATTAGGATGTTTATGCTAGAGTAATTGAATTAACTCTAACTGAAATAGATTAATGCTTTTTTCCTAAATGTTGAAATTTGTTTAAATCCATCAGCTCAAAAAGGCTTTCTCGGACAGACTTGGCGCAAGCTACTCCATTCTGCAGATCCCAAGGGAACCCTGGCCTTTACCATTACACCCCTGTACAGGGATAGATACTTACCATAGGCCCAGGGCTGCATCTACAGAGTAGCTGCTGGCCAGAGGAGCGAGCTTGAGGCTATAGTGGTTGATTCAACTCTAACTAAAGCTTTTTTTTCCTAAATACTGGGATCTGTTTAAGGCTGTTGGCTCAAACAGACTTCCTCAGACAGACTTGGCGCAAGCTACTCCATTCTGCAGATCCCAAGGGAACCCTGGTTTTTACCATTACACCCCTGTACAGGGATAGATACTTACCATAGGCCCAGGGTTGCATCTACAGAGTAGCTGCTGGCCGGAGGAGTGCGCTTGAGGCTTGAGTAGTTGAATCAATCCTAACTAAAGAAAAACCTATCTAATGCCACTTTCTTGTTAGGACCTGTCTGAGGCCTATGGCTCAAAAAAGCTTCTTTGGAAAGACTTGGCAAAAGCCAGTCTATCCTACAGGTTCCAAAGGAACTCTGGCCTTCACTCTTTCAGCTCTGTACAGCGATAAAGACTTATTGCAGGGCCTTGATTGCATCTACATAGTAGATACTGACTGGAGGGGCAAACTTAAGGCTAGAATGGTTCAGCCAACCCTAACTATTGCTACTTTCTTAAATGTTAGGATATTTCTGAGGCCGTTGGCTCAAACAGGCTTCCTTGGACAGACTGGGCGCAAAACACACCATTTCTGATGTTTCCAAATGAACCCTGGGCTTCACCCTTGAACCTCAATACATGGACAGTTTCATAGTTTTAAGGTTGAAAGACACAAGTCCATCAAGTTCAACCTAAAAGCTAATGTGTTGATCCAGAGGAAGGCAAAAACCCCATGAGGCAGATGCTAATTGCCCCATATTAGAGGAAAAATTCCTTCCCGACTCCACATATGGCAATCAGACTAGTTCCCTGGATCAACGTCCCATAACAAAATCTAGTACGGATAACCTGCAATTTTATATTATTCAAGAAAGGCACACATATGCCCTCCTTGAATTTTTTTTAGAAAATTAAGTATTTCAAGTTCATGTGGTAGAGAGTTCCATAACCTCATTGCTCACACAATAAAAATTTGCCAACTAACTTCCTTTAGACAAAGTGAATTAGGATCTTTATGCTAGAGTAATTGAATTAACTCTAACTGAAATAGATTAATGCTTTTTTCCTAAATGTTGAAATTTGTTTAAATCCATCAGCTCAAAAAGGCTTTCTCGGACAGACTTGGCGCAAGCTACTCCATTCTGCAGATCCCAAGGGAACCCTGGCCTTTACCATTACACGCCTGTACCGGGATAGATACTTACCATAGGCCCAGGGCTGCATCTACAGAGTAGCTGCTGGCCGGAGGAGCGAGCTTGAGGCTATAGTGGTTGATTCAACTCTAACTGAAGCTTTTTTTTTTCCTAAATACTGGGATCTGTTTAAGGCTGTTGGCTCAAACAGACTTCCTCGGACAGACTTGGCGCAAGCTACTCCATTCTGCAGATCCCAAGGGAACCCAGGTTTTTACCATTACACCCCTGTACAGGGATAGATACTTACCATAGGCCCAGGGTTGCATGTACAGAGTAGCTGCTGGCCGGAGGAGTGCGCTTGAGGCTTGAGTAGTTGAATCAATCCTAACTAAAGAAAAACCTATCTAATGCCACTTTCTTGTTAGGACCTGTCTGAGGCCTATGGCTCAAAAAAGCTTCTTTGGAAAGACTTGGCAAAAGCCAGTCTATCCTACAGGTTCCAAAGGAACTCTGGCCTTCACTCTTACAGCCCTGTACAGTGATAAAGACTTATTACAGGGCCTTGATTGCATCTACATAGTAGATGCTGACTGGAGGGGCAAACTTAAAGTTAGAATGGTTCAGCCAACCCTAACTATTGCTACTTTCTTAAATGTTAGGATATTTCTGAGGCCATTGGCTCAAACAGGCTTCCTTGGACAGACTTGGCGCAAAACACACCATTTCTGATGTTTCCAAATGAACCCTGGGCTTCACCCTTGAACCTCTATACAGGGACCGTTTCATAGTTTTAAGGTTGAAAGACACAAGTCTGTCAAGTTCAACCTAAAAGCTAATGTGTTGATCCAGAGGAAGGCAAAAACCCCATGAGGCAGATGCTAATTGCCCCATATTAGGGGAAAAATTCCTTCCCGACTCCACATATGGCAATCAGACTAGTTCCCTGGATCAACGTCCCATAACAAAATCTAGTACGGATAACCTGCAATTTTATATTATTTAAGAAAGGCACACACATGCCCTCCTTGAATTTTTTTTAGAAAATTAAGTATTTCAATTTCATGTGGTAGAGAGTTTCATAACCTCATTGCTCACACAATAAAAATTTGCCAACTAACTTCCTTTAGACAAAGTGAATTAGGATCTTTATGCTAGAGTAATTGAATTAACTCTAACTGAAATAGATTAATGCTTTTTTCCTAAATGTTGAAATTTGTTTAAATCCATCAGCTCAAAAAGGCTTTCTCGGACAGACTTGGCGCAAGCTACTCCATTCTGCAGATCCCAAGGGAACCCTGGCCTTTACCATTACACCCCTGTACAGGGATAGATACTTACCATAGGCCCAGGGTTGCATCTACAGAGTAGCTGCTGGCCGGAGGAGCGAGCTTGAGGCTATAGTGGTTGATTCAACTCTAACTAAAGCTTTTTTTTCCTAAATACTGGGATCTGTTTAAGGCTGTTGGCTCAAACAGACTTCCTCGGACAGACTTGGCGCAAGCTACTCCATTCTGCAGATCCCAAGGGAACCCTGGTTTTTACCATTACACCCCTGTACAGGGATAGATACTTACCATAGGCCCAGGGTTGCATCTACAGAGTAGCTGCTGGCCGGAGGAGTGCGCTTGAGGCTTGAGTAGTTGAGTCAATCCTAACTAAAGAAAAACCTATCTAATGACACTTTCTTGTTAGGACCTGTCTGAGGCCTATGGCTCAAAAAAGCTTCTTTGGAAAAACTTGGCAAAAGCCAGTCTATCCTACAGGTTCCAAAGGAACTCTGACCTTCACTCTTACATCCCTGTACAGTGATAAAGACTTATTACAGGGCCTTGATTGCATCTACATAGTAGATGCTGACTGGAGGGGCAAACTTAAAGTTAGAATGGTTCAGCCAACCCTAACTATTGCTACTTTCTTAAATGTTAGGATATTTCTGAGGCCGTTGGCTCAAACAGGCTTCCTTGGACAGACTTGGCGCAAAACACACCATTTCTGATGTTTCCAAATGAACCCTGGGCTTCACCCTTGAACCTCTATACAGGGACTGTTTCATAGTTTTAAGGTTGAAAGACACAAGTCCATCAAGTTCAACCTAAAAGCTAATGTGTTGATCCAGAGGAAGGCAAAAACCCCATGAGGCAGATGCTAATTCCCCATATTAGGGGAAAAATTCCTTCCCGACTCCACATATGGCAATCAGACTAGTTCCCTGGATCAACGTCCCATAACAAAATCTAGTACGGATAACCTGCAATTTTATATTATTTAAGAAAGGCACACACATGCCCTCCTTGAATTTTTTTTAGAAAATTAAGTATTTCAATTTCATGTGGTAGAGAGTTTCATAACCTCATTGCTCACACAATAAAAATTTGCCAACTAACTTCCTTTAGACAAAGTGAATTAGGATCTTTATGCTAGAGTAATTGAATTAACTCTAACTGAAATAGATTAATGCTTTTTTCCTAAATGTTGAAATTTGTTTAAATCCATCAGCTCAAAAAGGCTTTCTCGGACAGACTTGGCGCAAGCTACTCCATTCTGCAGATCCCAAGGGAACCCTGGCCTTTACCATTACACCCCTGTACAGGGATAGATACTTACCATAGGCCCAGGGCTGCATCTACAGAGTAGCTGCTGGCCGGAGGAGCGAGCTTGAGGCTATAGTGGTTGATTCAACTCTAACTAAAGCTTTTTTTTCCTAAATACTGGGATCTGTTTAAGGCTGTTGGCTCAAACAGACTTCCTCGGACAGACTTGGCGCAAGCTACTCCATTCTGCAGATCCCAAGGGAACCCTGGTTTTTACCATTACACCCCTGTACAGGGATAGATACTTACCATAGGCCCAGGGTTGCATCTACAGAGTAGCTGCTGGCCGGAGGAGTGCGTTTGAGGCTTGAGTAGTTGAATCAATCCTAACTAAAGAAAAACCTATCTAATGCCACTTTCTTGTTAGGACCTGTCTGAGGCCTATGGCTCAAAAAAGCTTCTTTGGAAAGACTTGGCAAAAGCCAGTCTATCCTACAGGTTCCAAAGGAACTCTGGCCTTCACTCTTACAGCACTGTACAGCGATAAAGACTTATTACAGGGCCTTGATTGCATCTACATAGTAGATGCTGACTGGAGGGGCAAACTTAAGGCTAGAATGGTTCAGCCAACCCTAACTATTGCTACTTTCTTAAATGTTAAGATATTTCTGAGGCCGTTGGCTCAAACAGGCTTCCTTGGACAGACTGGGCGCAAAACACACCATTTCTGATGTTTCCAAATGAACCCTGGGCTTCACCCTTGAACCTCTTTACAGGGACCGTTTCATAGTTTTAAGGTTGAAAGACACAAGTCCATCAAGTTCAACTTAAAAGCTAATGTGTTGATCCAGAGGAAGGCAAAAACCCCATGAGGCAGATGCTAATTGCCCCATATTAGGGGAAAAATTCCTTCCCGACTCCACATATGGCAATCAGACTAGTTCCCTGGATCAACGTCCCATAACAAAATCTAGTACGGATAACCTGCAATTTTATATTATTCAAGAAAGGCACACACATGCCCTCCTTGAATTTTTTTTAGAAAATTAAGTATTTCAATTTCATGTGGTAGAGAGTTTCATAACCTCATTGCTCACACAATAAAAATTTGCCAACTAACTTCCTTTAGACAAAGTGAATTAGGATCTTTATGCCAGAGTAATTGAATTAACTCTAACTGAAATAGATTAATGCTTTTTTCCTAAATGTTGAAATTTGTTTAAATCCATCAGCTCAAAAAGGCTTTCTCGGACAGACTTGGCGCAAGCTACTCCATTCTGCAGATCCCAAGGGAACCCTGGCCTTTACCATTACACCCCTGTACAGGGATAGATACTTACCATAGGCCCAGGGCTGCATCTACAGAGTAGCTGCTGGCCGGAGGAGCGAGCTTGAGGCTATAGTGGTTGATTCAACTCTAACTAAAGCTTTTTTTTCCTAAATACTGGGATCTGTTTAAGGCTGTTGGCTCAAACAGACTTCCTCGGACAGACTTGGCGCAAGCTACTCCATTCTGCAGATCCCAAGGGAACCCTGGTTTTTACCATTACACCCCTGTACAGGGATAGATACTTACCATAGGCCCAGGGTTGCATCTACAGAGTAGCTGCTGGCCGGAGGAGTGCGCTTGAGGCTTGAGTAGTTGAATCAATCCTAACTAAAGAAAAACCTATCTAATGCCACTTTCTTGTTAGGACCTGTCTGAGGCCTATGGCTCAAAAAAGCTTCTTTGGAAAGACTTGGCAAAAGCCAGTCTATCCTACAGGTTCCAAAGGAACTCTGGCCTTCACTCTTTCAGCTCTGTACAGCGATAAAGACTTATTGCAGGGCCTTGATTGCATCTACATAGTAGATACTGACTGGAGGGGCAAACTTAAGGCTAGAATGGTTCAGCCAACCCTAACTATTGCTACTTTCTTAAATGTTAGGATATTTCTGAGGCCGTTGGCTCAAACAGGCTTCCTTGGACAGACTGGGCGCAAAACACACCATTTCTGATGTTTCCAAATGAACCCTGGGCTTCACCCTTGAACCTCAATACATGGACAGTTTCATAGTTTTAAGGTTGAAAGACACAAGTCCATCAAGTTCAACCTAAAAGCTAATGTGTTGATCCAGAGGAAGGCAAAAACCCCATGAGGCAGATGCTAATTGCCCCATATTAGAGGAAAAATTCCTTCCCGACTCCACATATGGCAATCAGACTAGTTCCCTGGATCAACGTCCCATAACAAAATCTAGTACGGATAACCTGCAATTTTATATTATTCAAGAAAGGCACACATATGCCCTCCTTGAATTTTTTTTAGAAAATTAAGTATTTCAAGTTCGTGTGGTAGAGAGTTCCATAACCTTATTGCTCACACAATAAAAATTTGCCAACTAACTTCCTTTAGACAAAGTGAATTAGGATCTTTATGCTAGAGTAATTGAATTAACTCTAACTGAAATAGATTAATGCTTTTTTCCTAAATGTTGAAATTTGTTTAAATCCATCAGCTCAAAAAGGCTTTCTCGGACAGACTTGGCGCAAGCTACTCCATTCTGCAGATCCCAAGGGAACCCTGGCCTTTACCATTATACGCCTGTACATGGATAGATACTTACCATAGGCCCAGGGCTGCATCTACAGAGTAGCTGCTGGCCGGAGGAGCGAGCTTGAGGCTATAGTGGTTGATTCAACTCTAACTGAAGCTTTTTTTTTTCCTAAATACTGGGATCTGTTTAAGGCTGTTGGCTCAAACAGACTTCCTCGGACAGACTTGGCGCAAGCTACTCCATTCTGCAGATCCCAAGGGAACCCAGGTTTTTACCATTACACCCCTGTACAGGGATAGATACTTACCATAGGCCCAGGGTTGCATCTACAGAGTAGCTGCTGGCCGGAGGAGTGCGCTTGAGGCTTGAGTAGTTGAATCAATCCTAACTAAAGAAAAACCTATCTAATGCCACTTTCTTGTTAGGACCTGTCTGAGGCCTATGGCTCAAAAAAGCTTCTTTGGAAAGACTTGGCAAAAGCCAGTCTATCCTACAGGTTCCAAAGGAACTCTGGCCTTCACTCTTACAGCCCTGTACAGCGATAAAGACTTATTACATGGCCTTGATTGCATCTACATAGTAGATGCTGACTGGAGGGGCAAACTTAAGGCTAGAATGGTTCAGCCACCCTAACTATTGCTACTTTCTGAAATGTTAGGATATTTCTGAGGCCGTTGGCTCAAACAGGCTTCCTTGGACAGACTGGGCGCAAAACACACCATTTCTGATGGTTCCAAATGAACCCTGGGCTTCACCCTTGAACCTCAATACAGGGACAGTTTCATAGTTTTAAGGTTGAAAGACACAAGTCCATCAAGTTCAACCTAAAAGCTAATGTGTTGATCCAGAGGAAGGCAAAAACCCCATGAGGCAGATGCTAATTGCCCCATTTTAGGGGAAAAATTCCTTCCCGACTCCACATATGGCAATCAGACTAGTTCCCTGGATCAACGTCCCATAATAAAATCTATTACCACTAACCTGAAATGTTATATTATTCAAGGAACATTTTTCATCAAGCAGTTTTCACCGGAAATGTGTTGCACAACTGTTTGAATCTCAGTAAATTCCTGCGCAACTTACATTTAAATACTCTGACCTTTTTACACCCACTCTTTTAACTTCTTAAATAGTGAACAGAGCTTATCTGGACCGCTTGTGGCTTAGCTTTACCTGAAAACTTATTACAAATTAGGCTGGAAAAGTGGTGTAAAATAGGACTGAAATTGACTCCATCTTTTGACTGGAGTACATTTCTTGAGGTGTAGTACGTCAGCTTTAAGGGGATATTTCAATAAATGAATGACCCTGGCTGCAGGTATAAAGAATCAAACTGTGCTGTCCTGACCCATTCCTGGGATTGTGTATGGCACTGACATCACCTCAATACTGCCGCAGCCAACAAATGTAATCAGACGGACTGCCCAGCTGAGCGCACTGAGCTGCTGCAGCTCTGAGATGGTGGAACCTCTTTTTTTTAATTAAATGACCTGCAGCTAGGGACATTCATTTATTGAAAGGGAACAACCCCTTTAAGGATGAGTCAAGTTCATTAAGAGGTTTAGTCTTTTTAACCCCTTAAGCCCCGCGGGTGGTTTGCACGTTAATGACCGGGCCAATTTTTACAATTCTGACCACTGTCACTTTATGAGGTAATTACTCTGGAACGCTTCAACGGATCCCCCTGATTCTGAGATTGTTTTTTCGTGACATATTGTACTTCATGATTGTGGAAAAATTTCTTCGATATCACTTGCGTTTATTTGTGAAAAAAATGGAAATTTGGCGAAAATTTTGAAAATTTTGCAATTTTCAAAATTTTAATTTTTAAGCCCTGAAATCAGAGCGATATGTCACACAAAAGAGTTAATAAATAACATTTCCCACATGTCTACTTTACATCAGCACAATTTTGGAACCAAAATTTTTTTTTGTTAGGGAGCTATAAGGGTTAAAAGTTGACCAGCGATTTCTCATTTTTCCAACAAAATTTACAAAACCATTTTTTTAGGGACCACATCACATTTGAAGTCACTTGGAGAGGTCTTTTTGACAGAAAATACCCAAAAGTGACACCATTATAAAAACTGCACCCCTCAAGGTGCTCAAAACCACATTCAAGAACTTTATTAACCCTTCAGGTGCTTCACAGGAATTTTTTGAATGTGGAAGAAAAAAATGAACATTTAACTTTTTTCACAAAAATGTTACTTTAGACCCAATTTTTTTTATTTTCACAGGGGTAACAAGAAAAAATGGACCCCAAAATTTGTTGTGCAATTTCCCCTGGGCACGCAGATACCCAATATTTGGGGAAAAAACACTGTTTGGGCGCACGGCAGGGCTCGGAAAGGAAGGAGCGCCATTTGACTTTTTGATTGTAAAATTTGCTTGAATAATTAGCGGACGCCATGTTGTGTTTGGAGAGCCCCTGTGTGCCCAAACTTTGGAGCTCCCCAAAAGTGACCCCATTTTGGAAACTAGACCCCCCAAGGCACCTTTATAGATGCATAGTGAGCACTTGGAACCCCCAGGTGCTTCACAAATTGATTCGTAAAAATGAAAAAGTGAAAAAAAAAACACTTTTTCATTTTTACGAATCAATTTGTGAAGCACCTAGGGGTTCCAAGTGCTCACTATGCATCTAGATTGGTGCCTTGGGGGGTCTAGTTTCCAAAATGGGGTCACTTGTGGGGGAGCTCCAATGTTTGGACACACAGGGACTCTCTAAATACAACATGGTATCCGCTAACAAATTGAATGGAAAATCGGCTCAAATTGTTAGCGGACACCACATTGCGTTTGGAGAGCCCCTCTGTGCCCAAACTTTGGAGCTACCCCACAAGTGACCCCATTTTGGAAACTAGACCCCCCAAGGCACCTTTCTAGATGCATAGTGAGCACTTGGAACCCCCAGGTGCTTCACAAATTGATTCGTAAAAATGAAAAAGTGAAAAAAAAAACACTTTCATTTTTACGAATCAATTTGTGAAGCACCTAGGGGTTCAGAGTGCTCACTATGCATCTAGATAGGTGCCTTGGGGGGTCTAGTTTCTAAAATGGGGTCACTTGTGGGGGAGCTCCAATGTTTGGGCACACAGGGACTCTCTAAATGCAACATGTTATCCGCTAACAAATTGAATGGAAAATCGGCTCAAATTGTTAGCGGACACCACATTGCGTTTGGAGAGCCCCTCTGTGCCCAAACTTTGGAGCTCCCCCACAAGTGACCCCATTTTGGAAACTAGACCCCCCAAGGCACCTTTCTAGATGCATAGTGAGCACTTGGAACCCCCAGGTGCTTCACAAATTGATTCGTAAAAATGAAAAAGTGAAAAAAAAAACACTTTTTCATTTTTATGAATCAATTTGTGAAACACCTGGGGTTCCAAGTGCTCACTATGCATCTAGATAGGTGCCTTGGGGGGTCTAGTTTCCAAAATGGGGTCACTTGTGGGGGAGCTCCAATGTTTGGGCACACAGGGACTCTCCAAATGCAACATGATATCCGCTAACAAATTGAGCCGACAATTTGTTAGCGGATATCATGTTGCATTTGGAGAGTTCCTGTGTGCCCAAACATTGGAGCTCCCCCACAAGTGACCCCATTTTGGAAACTAGACCCCCCAAGGCACCTATCTAGATTCATAGTGAGCACTTGGAACCCCAGGTGCTTCACAAATTGATTCATAAAAATGAAAAAGTGTTTTTTTTTTCACTTTTTCATTTTTACGAATCAATTTGTGAAGCACCTGGGGGTTCCAAGTGCTCACTATGCATCTAGATAGGTGCCTTGGGGGGTCTAGTTTCCAAAATGGGGTCACTTGTGGGGGAGCTCCAATGTTTTGGCACACAGGGGCTCTCCAAACGCAACATGGCGTCCGCTAACAATTTGAGCCGATTTTCCATTCAATTTGTTAGCGGACACCATGTCGCGTTTGGAGAGCCCGTGATGTGCCTAAACAGTGGAGCTCCCCCACAAGTGTCCCCATTTTGGAAACTATACCCCTCAAGGATTTTATTAAGGTGTATAGTGAACATTTTGAACCCAGAGGTACGGCACAGAATTTGTTTACATTAGGTCATCATATTGAATAAGTTGTCATTATTCTTGAGCGCAAGTGCTCGCTACTTGAGTTTGCATCGGGTACTCAGGTATGCACCATGTACAGCGTGTGCTCGAGTGACATGCTCGAGTCCCTGCTCCGCATGTTTCACGGTTATTAGACACCCAAAAAAAAACATGCGGGGATCGCTCGTGCATGGCAGGCAATCCCCGTAAAGTTTTTTGGCCGCGAAGCATATGGGGCAGAGACTCGAGCATGTCACTCAAATACCCACGATACTCAATGCATACCAGAGCACCCGATGCAAACTCAAGTAGCGAGCACTTGCTCTCAACACTAGTCGCCATATCGTCATCTTTTTTTCTTACTTTTGAAAAAAATCCCAACCCCAGCCCTAACCCTAGCACAACCCTAGCCCTAGCACAACCCTAGCCCTAGCACAACCCTAGCCCCAGCACAACCCTAGCCCCAGCACAACCCTAGCCCCAGCACAACACTAGCCCCAGCACAACACTAGCCCCAGCACAACCCTAGCCCCAGCACAACCCTAGCCCCAGCACAACCCTAGCCCTAGCCCAATCTTAACCCAAGAGTTTATTTTTGACGCTGTTCCTTGTGCGGTATAAGTGATTAGACGACTTTATTCTTCGGGTCGGTGTGATTACAGCAATGCCAGAATCATATGGGGTTTTTATGACTGACAGCTGTCACACACTAAAAGACGCATTTTTTGTAAAATCTAGTTTTTGCATCGCCATATTTTGAGAGCTATAATTTTTCCAGATTTTGGCAGTCATGTGACGGCTCGTTTTTTGCGGGATGACTTGACGTTGTTATTGGTGCCATTTTCAGGCACGTGACATTTTTTGATCGCTTTCTATTCCGATTTTTGGGAGGCAGAATAAACAAAAACCAACAATTCAGGAATTGTTTTTTTTTTTTTTTTATTATTCTGTTCCGCGTGTGGTAAAATTGATGAGGTAGCTTTATTCTTCGGGTCAGTACGTTTACAGCGGTACCACATTTGTATCATTTTTCTATGTTTTGGCGCTTATACACAATAAAAGCTATTTTATAGAAAAAAATATTTTTTAGCATCGCTTTATTCTGAGAGCTATAACTTTTTTATTTTTCGGCTGATGGAGCTGTATGGTGGCTTGTTTTTTGCGGGACGAGATGACGTTTTCAGCGGTATCATTTTTATTTATATGCGTCTTTTTGATCGCGTGTTATTCCACTTTTTGTTTGGCGGTATGGTGATAAAGCATTGTTTTTTGCTTCGTTTTTTTTTTTTTTTTTTTACCGTGTTCACTGAAGGGGTTAACTAGTGGGACAGTTTTATAGGTCAGGTTGTTCCGGACGCGGCGATACCAAATATGTGTACTTTTATTGTTTTTTTTTTTTTTTGTTATAATAATATTTATTGATGGGTACATTATATTTTTATTTTTGGTGTATTATTTTTTTTATTTTTTTATAATATTTTTGCACATTTTATTATTTTTTTTTCCACTTTCACACAGTTTATACACTTTATTACTTTGTCCCACTCTGGGACTTTCACTTTTTTTTTTCTGATCGCCTGCATGGCACAGGAATGAAGCACCATCCCTATGCCATGAAGGCTGTCAGAAGTGCACAGTGTGAAGATTGCTTGGAGCTGCACTGCGCATGCCCAAGCAATCTTCCTGCTCTCTGGTGACCCGGATGTTGTCATGACGACATCGGGTCGTCATGGCAACACCCGGGAAGCCTTTGCAGACTGCGCTGGAAGCCGGAAGAGGAGGTGAGTATCGCCGATCACCTCCCCTTGCCCCCGCAATGCCGCGATCGACTTCGATCACAGCATCGCGGGGGTTAATGTGCTGGGAGCGGTGCAGGACCGCTCCCTGCACATAGTACCGGGTGTCAGCTGTGACAATCAGCTGACACCCGGCGGCGATCGCGCCCGCACAGCCTGTGTGCGCGCGCGATCGCCATGACGTACTAATACGGGTCTGGCTCTTAAGTCCCAGGGCACAGACGCGTATTAGTACGTCAGATGTTATTAAGGGGTTAATGAATTTGGTGCACGTTCCTCCAATAGGCGCTTCATGAATGCTGGTATAGAAATCCACCAGCCTTGATGAATCGGCCACCATAGGTTTACATGGCATGAGCATATACAGAACAGTTGTGTAGTATACATTACCAGGCCCTCATGATGCTCTTGGTCCTGGATGGCCTTCCACAGTCTGCTTTCTTGCTTCATCATCTTGAAGGGCTCCACTTTCTTTTCTTCTGGCTGGCATGGTGCGGCTCTATCATCCTGCTCCTTTAACACGAAGGGACGAATGACTGTAAAGCTGCCAGGAGCGTTTTTTTATCCCCTTAGATCATTGTGACACCACAAAGTGATGACATAGACAAGTGGGTGAGGCGCCTTTATTCAGTCATCGGGTGTGGTCAGAAGAAATTAGCATATTCCGTGATGTTACTACAATGAGAACAGACATGAACATTCTATTCGGAACCCGACCGCCATTATCAGCGGAACCTTCACTGCTGTCAGATTGGCACTAAAAACAAAAAGAGACAGCGGTGAACCTGGACAGTAACAATCTACAGGGACAGTGACTGCTAAGCGGACTTCATGTCAGATGTTATGCAGTTTTGTCAGAAAAAAAACAATAAAATATGTAAAAGACAGGCTCCAATAAACCTTAAACACTGGGCTGTAGTCACAGATTCTCCTTCCACCTGCAGCACATTGCTCCCCTGCCTAACCCTCCCCGTCCTGCAGCATATTTCTCACCGCTTAATTCTCCCACTCCTGCAGCACATCACTCCCCTGTCTAAACCTCCCCCTCTTGCGGCACATTGCTCCCGTCTAATCCTCCCCTCCTTGCAGCACATTGTGCCCTTTCTAAATCTCCCCCTTCCTGCACCACATCACCCACTGCCAAATTCCCTCTTGCACCACATCGCCCTCTGCCAAATCCTGCACTTCCTGCAGCATATCGCTCCCTGCCTAATCCTCTCCTATTGCATTACATCACTCCCCTGCATAAGCCACCTCTTCCTGCAGCACATCGCTTCCCTGCCTAAGCCTCCCCCTCCTGCATTACATCACTCCCCTGCCTAATCCTCCTCTTCCTGCAGCACAGCGCTCCCTGCCTAATCCTCCTCTTCCTGCAGCACATCGCTCCCCTGACCCCCTCTTACGTGACATCTTTTCTATCAGTTACATTTGTGAAGTAACTGCTGTCTCCTGTGAGCAGTGGAGAGCGAAGCTGAGAGCCAGGAGGCTCTGCCCCTCTGCCCCTTCTTGCCACATCATCATCCATCTACATCAGGGCTGTCAAACTCAAATATATAGAGGGCCAAAAGGAAGAGTTTAACTCAGAAAAATAAGTCAACACTTTATCAGATGTTTCTGTGAAAACTTGAGTACAACAAATAAGATTTTGTTATTTTCCCTCAGTTATAAAAAAAATAGTTATGAGAAAAGTGTGACAAAAAGGAGTCATAAAATGCACCAAAATGAAATATCACAATTTATGGCTCAAATTGAGGTGAAGCAAGGAAGAGGTTGAGCTTAGCTAATGAGATGCATCAAACATACAGGTGCTTCTCACAAAATTAGAATATCATCAAAAAGTTTATTTATTTCAGTTCTTCAATCCAAAAAGTGAAACTCATATATTATACAGAGTCATTACAGAGTGATCTATTTCAAGTGTTTTTTTCTGTTAATGTTGATAATGATGGCTTACAGCCAATGAAAACACAAAAGTCATTATCTCAGTAAATTAGAATAATTAACAAAAAACACCTGCAAAGGCTTCTTACGCATTTAAAAAGGTCCCTTTGTCTGTTTCAGAAGGCTCCACAATCATGGGGAAGACTGCTGACTTGACAGATGTCCAGAAGGCAGTCATTGACACACTCCACAAGGAGTGTAAACCACAAAAGGTCATTGCTAAAGAAGCTGGCTGTTAACAGAGTGCTGTATCCAAGCATATTTATGGAAAGTTGAGTGGAAAGAAAAAGTGTGGTAGGAAGAGGTGCACAAGCAACCGGGATAACCGCAGCCTTGAAAAGATTGTTAAGGAAAGGCCATTCAAACATTTGGGGAAGATTCACAAGGAGTGGACTGCTGCTGGAGTCATTGCTTCAAGAGCCATCACACACAGACGTATCCAGGACATGGGCTACAAGTGTCACATTCCTTGTGTCGAGCCACTCATCACCAATAGACAACGCCAGAAGCATCTTACCTGGGCCAAGGAGAAAAACACCTGGACTGTTGCTCAGTGGTCCAAGGTGTTGTTTTCCGATGAAAGTAAATTTTGCATTTAATTTGGAAATCAAGGTCCCAGAGTCTGGAGGAAGAGTGGAGAGGCCACAATCCAAGCTGCTTGAGGTCTCGTGTGAAGTCTCCACAATCAGTGATGGTTTGGGGAGCCATGTCATCTGCTGGTGTAGGTCCACTGTGTTTTATCAAGACCAAAGTCAGCGCACCCGTCTACCAGGACATTGTAGAGCCCTTCATGCTTCCCTCTGCCCACAAGCTTTATGGAGATGGAAATGTCATTTTCCAGTAGGACTTGGCCCCTGTCCACACTGCCAAAAGTACCAATACCTGGTTTACACAACAGTATCACTGTGCTTGATTGGCAGCAAACTCACCTGACCTTAACCCCATAGAGAATCTATTATAGAGAATCTATGGGGTATTGTCAAGAGAAAGATGAGAGACACCAGACCCAACAATGCAGACGAGCTGAAGGCTTCTATCAAAGCCACCTGGGCTTCCATAACACCTCAGCAGTGCCACAGGCTGATCGCCTCCATGCCACATTGCCGCATTGATGCAGTAATTGATGCAAAAGGATCCCCGACCAAGTATTGAGGGCATTTACTGAACATACATTTCAGTAGGACAACATTTCAGATTTTAAAAACATTTTTCAAGCTGGTGTTATAAAGTATTCTAATTTACTGAGATAATAACATTAACAGAAATAAACACTTGAAATAGATCACTCTGTCTGTAATGACTCTATATAATATGAGTTTTACTATTTGTATTGAAGAACTGAAATAAATTAACTTTTTGATGATATTCTAATTTTGTGAGAAGCACCTATAGTATGCTATATGCCCAATTTTAACAAATGTACTGCAATTTTTGCTGAATGTGTTCAGAAATGTACAGATGTGTAAGCAGACAAATGCAGAGACTTAGGCTATGTGCCCACGATGCAGAAATGCTCCGGATTTTTCCTGAGCGTTTCTGCATCTCGCTGGCAGAAAAAACGCATGCGGATTGTACATGCGGATTGTACATGCGGATTGTACACGCGGATTGTACACGCGGATTGTACACGCGGATTGTACACGCGGATTGTATATGCGGATTGTACACGCGGATTGTACATGCGGATTGTATATGCGGATTGTACACGCGGATTGTACATGCGGATTGTATATGCGGATTGTACACGCGGATTGTACACGCGGATTGTACACGCGGATTGTACATGCGGATTGTATATGCGGATTGTACACGCGGATTGTACACGCGGATTGTACATGCGGATTGTACATGCGGATTGTATATGCGGATTGTACACGCGGATTGTACACGCGGATTGTACATGCGGATTGTACATGCGGATTGTATATGCGGATTGTACACGCGGATTGTACATGCGGATTGTACATGCGGATTGTACATGCGGATTGTACATGCGTTTTTCCTGCCAGGGACATGCAGAAGTGGAGCGTTCTTCACATGTATTTCCGCATGCGGGTTGACAAGCGCTTTACAACCGATTTTAGCATCACTTGGAAAGTGCTTGTCAACTTGGTCACACTATAGAAATCCATGAAAACGGCATGGATTTATATAGTGTGACCCCAACGACTGGTTAAAAATCAAAAAATAAATCTATACTTACCTTCCGATGGCCCCCGCAGTCTTGCTTCGCTCCGTCCTGGCTGCCGGCAGATCGCGGTACACTGAAGGACCTGCCGTCACATGACTATGACGTCAGCGCAGGTCCTTCAGTCCATCGCGAGCTGCCGAAATGGGAGGACGAGCGCAGCGGGGGCCGTCAGAAGGTAAATATAACATTTATTTTTTATTTTATTCTTTATTTTGACAGGTTCTATGGTACCCGGGTCCGGAGGAGAGTCTCCCATCCTCCACACACGGGTACCATCCGCACATTGAACGCATGTATTCCGCATGTGCTTATCTAGTGAAGCGGAATCCATGCGTTCCAATGCAAGTCAATGGCCAGGAAAACGCTGCGCTTCCGCAAAATAATTGGTAGTGCTGCGTTTTTTTCCGCAATGATAATCCGCAGCGGAAATTTCCGCAGCATGTGCACAGCACATGCGGACTATCATTGGGGAACATGGCAGACCTTCTAACATGCGTCTTTAAGCGTTTCTGCAGCGTTTTTGCCATGCGGAAACGCTTAAAATACGCGTTGTGGGCACACAGCCTTAGGCCATGTGCCCACGTAGCGTTTTTGTAGCATTTTTGCGGCATTTTTACGGCCGCGAAAACGCTTGTAAAACAGTCTGCCATGCAAAGCCATGTGAATTCGGATGTGCTGTGCACATGATGCGCTAATTTGCGCGACGAATTCGCATTACTTTGCAAAACGCAGCATGACCATTTCTACTGCGATTACGCTGAAGCTTATTCGCGATGCGTGTGGTATGTGGGAGGAAGACGAGACTACAACTCCTCTTCATCCCGGCTACCACGCGGTGAAAAAAAGAAATAAAAAAGTTAAAAACAAACAAAACCTGTATATTCACCTCTCCGGCGGCCCCCGGTCTGCTCTCCGGTCTCCTCCGGTCTGCTGTCTGTACTGTCAGGACCTGCGCTGACGTCATTTAGTCAGGTGATGGTTGCATGACCGCTGACGTCGGCATCAGGTGATGGTCGCGTGACCATCAGCTGACTAAATGACGTCACCGCAGGTCCTGACCGTACACTGCGGGACGCTGAAGAGAGAAGACGCGGCCGGGAGCAGACCGGAGGAGACCGGAGAGCAGACCGGGGGCCGCCGGAGAGGTGAATATACTGTTGTTTTTTTTTATTTATTAACGTTTTCTTTTTTTTACTATAGATGCTGCATTTAAAGCATCTAAGTTGTTCACACATTATAGATCCATTTCGGTTGCATGGATTTATATTGTGTGATCAACTTGTCAAGCACTTTTCCAAGTGATGCTCAAAATCGCTTGGAAAATTGCTTGAAAAAATGCATGTGAAAACGCTTCTCTCTGGCAGAAAAAACGCATGTAAATCTGCATCAAATCTGCTAGGTGTGCACACAGCCTTATAGCTGGTTTTGCTCTGAGCTGAGATGTCCAGGCTGAATAATGCTCTGGGAGCAGAACCCATCAGCAGAATCTGTCTGTTTCCTGCCTTGTAGCAGTGGATCCTGGCTATTTAGCTCACAGAGCATTGTCTACACAAGATACAATTGTATCCAATTTTCAGCTGGGAACAGGACTATGGACAAGTTTTGCAGCAACTGCATTTGTGATAGGAAATGTTGATCAATCTAGATTTTCTTCAGTGTTCTTATTCATTGCAGAAAATCTTAAAAAAGCCGAGGAATGTGGGCAACATGGTGGGTCAATGATTAACGCTGTAGGGCTGGGTTCATATAATAGCAAGGACAACATCTGCAAGGAGTTTGTATGTTCTCCCCGTGTTTGTGTGGGTTTCCTCCGGGTTCTCCGGTTTCCTCCCACACTCCAAAGACATACTGATAGGGAATTCATATTGTGAGCCCCAATGGGGACAGTGATGATAATGTCTGTAAGGTGCTACGAAATCTAACGGCGCTATATAAGAGAGTAAAATAAATATATAACTAAATAAAATGAATGTATTAAAAGGCTAAGATTGCAAAGAGCTTGTAAAAACAAGAAACTTTGCAATTTCCTTCTTATTCAAAATCTTCTCTGTTCTCAAGAAGGAAAAGATTTTTAATTCTGCAGTGTACAGCTCATTGCTATGGTTACTGACCACCTGAGAAGTGGCTGGTCTCCTTGGCAAGAAGCGCTCACTTGCAGACTGGTGGACTTCAGTGCCCCTGTGCCTGTCCCATTCTGCAGAGGCAAAGCCGCCTCTGCCCGCAGAATGCAAGAGGGCACAATTCAGACAAGCGGCTCAGCCAAGCCACCGGCCAGAACTGTAAATCTTCAGCTTCTGATGAGAGGAACACAAGACCACCCCTTTAATAAAGGAGTAGAGCAGAACTCATACAGTGATTAGTGGGGGTCTGACACCTGAAATCCCCAGACATCAGCTACTTCTGCAAGATGATGTACACAGTGTTAAGAGCTGGAATAGCACAGCTCCGCACACTGTGCAATGGCTGGTTTCAGGTACTACAGCTCAGATCACAATCATTTCAATAGGAGCTGCAGTACCAAGCTCGGCCACTACACAGTGTACAGCGCTGTGCTGTTTGCTCTCTACGCTGAGTATTTCCAGCTGCTGTCTTATTGGTGAGGGGGCCGTGTGTTGGAACCTCACTGATCTGATATTGATGACCAGGGTCGGACTGCGGTGTCTGGGGCCCACAGGGGAAATTAACTCTAGGGGCCCACCTACAGCAAGATGCAAATATCTGTTATCCGCTCTCGCTGTTATTGTGGAGCATTGACTGGCGGCTCCTGCATATCTACTGGGCGACACTCTAACTGGGATGGACATGTTTGCATTAAAGGGCTTCTTTGGTTAAAACTAGTGTTGAGCGAGTATGTTCTGTTAACCCTTTCGGCGAGTATGCTCGGGCCGAGCTCCGAGTGTTTATAGCTGCTCGGTGATATGGTTGAATCGCTCCCGTGTGCATGATTTGCGACTGTTTGACGGTTTTAATACATGTGAGGAATGTGTAAGAAATAGACATTCCTCACATGTATTAACCCCTTAAGCCGCGGAGCATTTTCCGTTTTTGCATTTTCGCTTTTTGCTCCACTTGTTCCCAGAGCCATAGCGTTTTTATTTTTTGGTCAATATGGCCATGTTAGGGCTTTTTTGCGGGACGAGTTGTACTTTTCAACGCCATTACTAGTTTTACCATGCCGTGTACGGGAAAACGGGAAAAAAATTCCAAGCGCCGTGAAATTGCAAAAAAAGTGCAATACCACTGAGGTTTTTTTTTATTTTTTTTACCACGTTCACTGAATGCTAAAACTGACCTGCCATTATTATTCTCCAGGTCATTAAGAGCTCGTAGACACCAAACATGTATAGGTTCTTTTTTATTTAAGTGATGAAAAAAAAATCCAAAGTTTGGTAAAAAAAAAAAAAAAAAATGGTGCCATTTTCCGAGACCCGTAGCGTCTCCATTTTTCGGGATCTGGGGCAGGGTGAGGGCTTATTTTTTGTGAACCGAGCTGAAGTTTTTATAGATGCTATTTTGGGGTAGATCCGATGTTTTGATCGTCCGTTATTGCATTTTATTGCAATTTTACGGTGACCAAAAAACGTAATTCTGGCGTTTAGAATTTTTTTCTCATTACGCCATTTACCGATCGCATTAATTCTATTTTTATATTGATAGATCAGGCGATTCTGAACGCGGCAATGCCAAATATGTGTATGTGGGGTTTATTTTATGATTTTAGGGGGTGATTTAAACTTTTACATTTTTTTATTTTTTTTCATATTTTTTAAAACTTTTTTTTTTCACTTTTTGCTTGCTTCTGTAGTCTCCATAGGAGACTTGAAGCAGCAACTGTCCGATCGCCTCTGCTACATACAGGGGACCAGCAGTTCCCCTGTATGCAGCAGAAATGGTCCTGTCCTATGAGCGCCGACCACTAGATGGCGCTCATAGCGACAGGATCATTACAACCACTGGTTCTCTGCTGCAGACCCAGGGTTGTCATGACCACACATCGCCGACCCGCGATCATGTGACGGGGTCGCCGATGGGCGGGGTAAGTGACGCGCTTCCAGGAAGCGCGCATTAAATGCCGCTGTCGGAGATTGACAGCGGCATTTAATATGTTAACAGCCGCTGGTGGATCACGATTCCACCCGCGCCTGTTGCGGGCACATGTCAGCTGTAATAATCAGCTGACATGTGCTTGGTTCAGTGCGGGCTCAGCGCCGGAGCCCTCACTGAACCGGAGGATAACGACATGCGCGTACTAATACGTGACATGTCGTTAAGGGGTTAAAGCTGTCAAACAGTTGCAAATCATGCACACGGGAGCGATTCAACCATATCACCGAGCAGCTGTAAATACTCGGCGCTCGGCCCGAGCATACTCGGACAGAACATACTCGCTCAACACTAGTTAAAACAAGTTATCAACGATCCATGGGCTCTACAGGATAGGTGATCACTTATTGAGCATTTGTGTCCGAACATTGGAAAACGCACCTATCGGAAGAATGGGGAAGTTTTATCCCTGACAGAACACTTATCCCTATTTTAAAATGCTGCGGCAGGTGGGACGTCTGACCGCAGCTCTATTCATTCTCTTAGAGACTTGCAAAAAAGAGCAGCGCTCACAGCCACTGAGAGAATGAATGGATCAGTGGTCGCATCTCACATGCCGCTCCAGTCTAATGGGGAGAAAAGCTCCACATTCTGCCGGTGTGTGCAAGCAGTCAGACCCCCACCAATCAATATTATCAATGATCCTGTGGAGAGGTGATTACTTGTTTTCACCGGAGAACCCCTGTAAGTGCATCTCTGCCGCTCTGGTCCAAGTATTTAATCGCTAAGGCCACGGCCCTACTATCAGTATTCGGTCAGTATCCAGTCAGTATTTTTTCTCAGGAGTGGGAGCCAAAACAGGTGATGAACAATCAGAGAAAAGGTATAATAGAAACAAGTCACCAATTCTGCATTTATCAACCATTCCTGGTTTCGGCAGCCACTCCTGAGAAAAATACTGACCAAATACTGATGGTGGGGCTGTGGCCTAATGGAAAAAAATCCTAGTTAAGATCAGCGAGAACAAAATGACCGCCATACACAGCACAGTCCACTATATCAACACCAATAATACCACATACAAAAGGGACAAATATCGCCACACCTTGACTAGATCACATATTACCACTACATAGTGACTGAATAATACCACATACAAGGAACAAATATGGCCAAACTATGACCAGACCATATATTACCACCCCAAGGTGACCAAATACTACAGTACTGATCATGAATACAAAACCACAAAACTAACAACACTGTTATTACCACCAGCGACATTATACACAGGATCTCTGTATATAGTGTCAGTGTACAGGTAGCACAGTGATCACCAGTGACATTATAGACAGGAGCTCTGTATATAGTGTATAGGTAATACAGTGATCACCAGTGACATACACAGGAGCTCTGTATATACTATATACACACGTGGTCAAAATTGTTGGTACCCCTCGTTTAATGAAAGAAAAACCCACAATGGTCACAGAAAAAACTTGAATCTGACAAAAGTAATAATAAATTAAAAATCGATGAAAATGAACAAATGTAAGACAGACATTGCTTTTCAACCCTGCTTCCACAGAATTTAAAAAAAATTAAACTCTTGAAATAGGCCTGGACAGAAATGATGGTACCCCTGAAAATAATGTGACAAAAGGGACATGTTAAATCAAGTTGTGTCCACTAATTAGCATCACAGGTGTCTACAATCTTGTAATCAGTCAGTGGGCCTGTATATAGGGCTACAGATACTCACTGTGCTGTTTGGTGACATGGTGTGTACCACACTCAACATGGACCAAAGGAAGCAAAGGAAAGAGTTGTCTCAGGAGATTAGAAAGAAAATTATAGACAAGCATGTTAAAGGTAAAGGTTATAAGACCATCTCCAAGCAGCTTGATGTTCCTGTAACTACGGTTGCACATATTATTCAGAAATTTAAGATCCATGGGACTGTAGCCAACCTCCCTGGACGTGGCCGCAGGAGGAAAATTGATAACAAATCAAAGAGACGAATAATATGAATGGTAACAAAAGAGCCCAGGAAAACTTCTAAAGAGATTAAAGGTGAACTTCAAGCTCAAGGAACATCAGTGTCAGATCGCACCATCCGTCGTTGTTTGATCTAAAGTGGACTTCATGGGAGACGACCAAGGAGTACACCATTGTTGAAAAAAAATCATAAAAAAGCCAGACTGGAATTTGCCAAACTACATGTTCACAAGTCACAAAGCTTTTAGGAGAATGCCCTATGGACAGATGAGACAAAAATGGAAGTTTTTGGCAAGGTACATCACATCTATGTTCACAGATGGAAAATGAAGCATATCAAGATAAGAACACTGTCCCTACTGTGAAACATGGAGGAGTCTCTGTTATGTTTTGGGGCTGGTCTGCCGCATCTGGCACAGGGTGTCTTGAATCTGTGCAGGGTACAATGAAATCTCAAGACTATCAAGGGATTCTAGAGAGAAATGTGCTGCCCAGTGTCAGAAAGCGTGGTCTCAGTCGCAGGTCATGGGTCTTGCAACAGTATTATGACCCAAAACACACAGCTAAAAACACCCAACAATGGCTAAGAGGAAAACATTGGACTATTCTGAAGTGACCTTCTATGAGCCCTGACCTAAATCCTATTGAGCATCTTTGGAAAGAGCTGAAACATGACGTCTGGAAAAGGCAACCTTCAACCATGAGACAACTGGAGCAGTTTGCTCATGAGGAGTGGCCAAAATACCTGTGGAGAGGTGCAGAAGTCTCATTGACAGTTACAGGAGTCGTTTGATTGCAGTGATTGCGTCAAAAGGTTGTTCAGCAAAATATAAAGTTAAGAAGAACCATAATTTCTGTCCAGGCCTGTTTCATCAGTTTATTTTATTTTTTTTATTCTGTGGAAGCAGAAAAGCAATGTCTGACTTTCATTTGTTCATTTTCATAGATTTTTAATTTATTATTACTTTTGTCAGATTCAAGTTATTTCTGTGACCATTGTGGGTTTTTCTTTCATTAAACGAGGGGTACCAACAGTTTTGACCACGTGTGTAGTGTAAGTGTACATGTGTGTCACCCTGGCCTGGATGCCATAAGTGTAATTAAAGCTGTGTCTGAGAGCAGGGGGGAGGTTCTCTAGTCAGGGAAACATTAGCATGCAATGCCTCCTGTCTCAGGCCAGTAGGGGGAGCAGGCTGCCCCTATAAAAGCTGGTGCTGAGGGCAGGGTTAGAGAGAACCCAGATGACCTGTCTCAGGACTGAGACGTGTCTCAGCAGAGCAGGGACAGACAGTTGCACTGCACCTAAGAGGAAGTGTGGCAGGAGGAGAGCCACAAGCCAGAGACAAGAGGCGAAGAGAGCCTGTCTTGGCAGATAACAGACTTAATCTACCAGACTTTGGTGTCTGAGGCTGGAAGGATTCCACATCCCCCAGCAGAGAACCAGTCCGCAAGGGACTGTATATTCCTTGGCCTAAGAAGCCTGGAGGCTCTGCAACAACAGAAGGGACCAGTAAAGCCATACAAGGCTGGGAGCAGAAAGGAACCCACGTCGCAGGCCATACAGGCGAGAAAACACGGAAAGCTCGGAAACGTGGGCTGTTACCCTATCAGGAGGAGATAGCCAGAAGGAGCGCAGAAAGCACGGTAGGCCTACACCCTCACCCTGACCAGGGCCAATTTCCCCGTTGCTCTCAGACATCCAGGTCCCCTCCTAGCCGGGACTGTTTGTGGGTCAGTTTACCTGTTTAGTAAAGACCCTGGACTGCAACCTGTTGTCTGTGTGCTCCTTGCTCCTCCAGCACTATCAGCACTGGGACTCCCACTACCATCACTCCCAACATCCATTATACTGCCCTGGGGCCGCACTCTTCCCGTGGAGAGTCACACTACCCTAGATGCACACCTCATCAGCCCCAGCGGTCTGCATGCAGCGGCGGTTCCTAATAACCGCAATCCACGGGTGGCGTAGTCGGACATTATCAGCAGAACATAGCAGACTACCATTGGCCTGACCACCCTGAGCCACGGAACCGGGTCGCCACTACTACCCCCATCGTCTCCCTATTGCCCGGATCCGAGTGCCCCACGGCCCAGGGGGCGAGTCAGCTTTGGCGTAGTCGGCAGGATTTCGTGCCCGCAACCACCGGGTACTGCGTGCCTGAAAAAGACTTTTGTAACTTACCTGTGGCAAAGTTTCCCGCTGTCCGGAGTCGTTTCCCGCCATCCGGAGCCGATTCCCGCCATCGGACGCCATCTTGGACCGTTTCCCGCCGTCTTCTGCCGCCTTCCCACCATCCGCAGCTGCTTCCCGCCATCGGACGCCATCTTCAGGACGCCGCGCGGGAAGAAGATGGGCGTGGACGTCAAAACCGCGCGAGATCCGAAGCTCCGCCCCACGCACCGACGCTGCGCAAGGTCCTGGAAGGGAGAGAGAGCGACGCTGACGTCATCAGGACGCGACGCCAGGTCCTCGTCCATAGCAGCAGCAGCGGAGCCGCGGCCTACAGAAGAGGATCGTCGGAAGGTAGGCCACGCGTAACTAGGGGGGGGAGGAAGATGACGGACACAGAGGCGCCCACTACCACCAACGCAGCTGCAGCAGCGGTGATGCCCTTTTCCTTGCCCTACATCCCTGGAGCGGCCTGGCTGCCCAAATACTCAGGGGAGCCCCATGCCCTAACTGACTTCAAGGAAAGGCTATACAGTTTGTTCCACGTTTACCCCCTGACAGAGGAACAGAAGGTCAGCATATTAACAGGGCAGTTAACTGGCGCAGCCCAGCGGGAGGTAAAATCATGGCCCACTGAGGAGAAAAGGACTGTGAAGGGTATTCTGGCCCAGCTGCGGGGTACCTTTGACACACGTACCTCCGCTGAGATTAAAATGAGGTTCTATGGATGTAAGCAGCGGGCACAGGACAGCATCAGAGACTATGCCCTAAATCTGCAGGAAGCCTTGAGGGCTATTCAACAAACTGACCCTGGCAGTGTGCAGGAAACGGATAAGCTGCTAACAGAACAATTCATAGAAGGTCTGCTGTCTAGCGCCCACAGGGCCCAACTGCGCCTCATGTTCTTTCAGAACCCCGACCTGACCTTTGCCCAATTTAAGGACAGGGCCATAAGGGTGCTCCGTGAATCTGCAACCAGTAGCGCTATAAACCCCCGGCGCCCTGCTATCACTTACCACCAGGAGGCGGCGCCCTCCTCTATGGACTCCGTGGAGGCTGATGCACAGGCCCTGAACCAAGCCCCGTCGAAAGATCTGCACCACCAAGTCCAGGAGCTGACCAGGAGCGTCGCGGCGTTGACCAGGACCGTCCAGGCGTTGCAAGTGCACCCGTCAAGACCCATCGAGCTGGCTTCAAGTCCGGAGAATGTCCCATGGCATCGACAGAGGAGGATCCCGTCGTTCCGAGGGAGGCCCACAGACCGCTACGCAGAGGATGGACAGCCCATTTGCCGTCGATGCAACCAGCCCGGACACATTTCCAGGTACTGTAATTTAAACGGGTCCAACCTGGGGCAGAGGGCCAACCCCCAGGCATAAGATCACCAGGCCCTTACAATTGGCGTAATAAGTACGTTGGGAGGCGCCCGGTTTTACCCGTGGTGCTGGACGGTATCCCCATGAGCGCCTTGCTGGATACTGGGTCACAAGTAACCACTATCCCTTATGTACTTTTTAAGCAGTATTGGACTGATGCTGATATCACACGGTATCCAGACGGTAACTTGAGCATCATCGCCAGTAATGGCTTACCCGTGCCGCAGATGGGGTTCAAGGAGATGACCATTAAGATTGGTAAAGTTGAACTACCGGCACAGGGAGTGATTATTGTGGACATTGACCGTCATGAAAGTCACCCTAAAATAACTGTGGGTACTAACGTGATTGAAAATTGTCTTTCAGAGGTAATTGTAATCTTACAACAGGTGGCGGTGAATGCTAGTTCCAGCCAACAGAGAATCCTCAACAAGGAGATAAAGGCCCTGATGAGACGGCAGCAGGTAGAACTGTCTGGTGGTGAGATCGGTAGCGTAAGACTGAGTGACCCATTCCCCATTTCCATGCCTCCCAAAAGTCAAATGATGATCTGGTGTCGGACTGCAATCGGGTTGAGAGGTAGAGACTACCAAGACATGGTAGAACCCGTGTACTCAGACAGCAGGCCCACCATTTTGACAGCCCGGGGGGTGGTTGATGTCCGTCATGGGAGGGTGCCCGTCCGCATCCTCAACATTGGGGAGAGGGAGGTACACTTACCCAGGTACGCTACACTTGCCAAGCTGTTTGTGGTCGAACACAAAGCTATCAGGGCCGTGGAACCTTTGCCTCCATCTCCACAGGCGGAGAGTAATGGCTCCCAGAAACAAAAGGAGGACTGGTCCCAGAAACTCCACGTGGGTGCTGACTCCACTCCCCTGCACCAAAAACAAGGAGTCTACTGGGTGGTACAGGAGTACGAGAGAGTCTTTAGTAAGCACCAGCTAGACTTCGGCAGAGTAAAGGGGATAGAACACCACATCCCCACAGGGAGCCACCCACCGATAAAAGAGAGGCACAGACCTGTACCCCCTGCACATTATCAGAACGCAAGGGGCATGCTAAGAGAGATGAAAGAAGCTGGGGTTATTAGAGACAGCTGTAGCCCCTGGGCAGCCCCCTTGGTTCTGGTCAAAAAGAAAGACGGCACCATGAGAATGTGCATCGACTATAGACAAATCAACCGTATCACTCACAAAGACGCATATCCGCTGCCTAGAATAGAGGAGTCTTTAGCCGCACTAAAATCAGCTAACTTCTTTTCTACTTTGGACCTTACTAGCGGGTACTGGCAGGTTCCTGTGGCAGAGGCTGAGAAGGAGAAGACCGCCTTCACCACCCCGATGGGACTGAGCGAATTCAACTGCATGCCTTTCGGGCTCTGCAACGCACCAGGGACCTTCCAGCGGCTGATGGAATGCTGTCTAGGGCACCGAAACTTCGAGACGGTCCTCCTTTACCTGGATGACGTGATCGTCTATTCGAAGACCTACGAGGACCATCTGAAGCACCTGGCCGAGGTGTTCGAAGCCCTGGCAGGCTATGGCCTGAAGGTGAAACCATCGAAGTGTCACCTGCTGAAACCAAAGGTCCAGTACCTAGGGCACGTGGTAAGCGCGGAAGGAGTGGCCCCCGACCCTGACAAGGTCACGGCAATCAAGAGCTGGCCAAGCCCCTCGAACATCAAAGAGGTGAGACAGTTTCTCGGGTTGGTAGGCTACTACCGAAGATTCATCCCCGGGTTCACCAAGATGGCAGCTCCTATGCAGGACCTCCTGATCGGACAGTCTAAGTCCAGGAGCCAAAAGCCGCCCTTCAAGTGGGATAAACCGGAAGAGGAGTCCTTCCGCCAGCTAAAGATGGCCCTCACAGGGGATGAGATCCTGGCCTACCCTGATTATGGCCAGCCTTTCATTCTCCACACAGATGCCAGTAATGTGGGACTGGGAGCCGTATTGTCCCAAAACCAACAGGGCAGATAACAGGTGATCGCATACGCCAGCCGGAAGCTGAGGCCCACCGAAAGGAACCCGGAGAATTACAGCTCCTTCAAGCTAGAATTCTTGGCGGTGGTGTGGGCCGTGACGGAACGCTTCAAGCATTACCTGGCCTCCGCAAAGTTCACCGTGTACACGGACAACAACCCGTTGACACACCTGGACAATGCAAGACTGGGTGCCCTGGAACAGCGGTGGATGGCCCGTCTCTCCAACTATGACTTCGTGATCAAGTACCGGGCAGGCAAAACCAACGCCAACGCGGACGCCCTATCAAGGGTGCCTCACTTACCTGAAGGTGACGAAGACCCAGAAGAGCTGGAGGAGGTAGAACTCCCCGCGTTTCACCGGTATGGAGCCGCTCAACACTCTCACCGCGTGAAGGAGGAGGATCTAACAACTGTGATGATGAATCCCCTACCTCACCACAGCTGGGCCGAGACCCAAGATAGTGACCCTGCAGTCCGCCTGGTGAAAGATCTGCTGACCCGGGAAGACGCCCGCTTAGATCCAGATGCCCCAGAGGAAGCCAAGCAGCTATGGAAGGAGAAGAGCAAGCTGTTCCTCTACGAAGGCAAGTTGTGCAGAAGGATTGTCAACCACCGGACGCACGAGCTGACCTAGCAAGTCGTGGTCCCAAGGAGGGATGCAGCTATGGTCCTGGGGGCTTACCATGACAGAGCGGGACACTTCGGTTGGAAGAAACTGGAGTTCCTACTAAGAGGAAGATTCTTTTGGGTCGGCATGAGAGGAGCTGTAGAAAAATGGTGCAGAGACTGTGGCCCTTGTCACCTAAGGAGGAAGGACCGTGCCAGCCAGAAGACACCCTTGAGGCCCATCGTCACCACGCAGCCTCTTGAGCTGGTAGCTCTGGACCACGTCAAATTGGCTCCCAGCCGGTCAGGATACATCTATGCCCTGACAATCGTGGACCACTATTCCCGTTTTCTAGTGGTGGTCCCGGTAAAGGACTTGACAGCCCAAACAGCGGCCAGAGCCTTCCAGCAATATTTCTGCCGTCCACACGGGTATCCGGAACAGGTCCTGACAGACCAGGGTCCAGCGTTCGAGGCTGAAATCTTCCAGGAGTTCTGCAACCTCTATGGCTGTAAGAAGATTCGTACAACGCCTTACCACCCCCAAACCAACGGGATGTGTGAGAAGATGAACAATATAGTCATTGATCTCCTGAAGACGTTGCCCCTGGAGGAACGCAGCCTGTGGCCAGAAAAACTGCCGGACCTGATAGACCTATACAACAATATCCCGGTGAATGCTACAAACTGCACCCCGGCTTACCTGATGCGAGCTAGACCAGGAAAGCTGCCCGTAGACCTGGAGATGGGAGTCCTAATTCCTGAGGACACCTCCCCGGATGCGGACTGGGATACGGAAAGGCAACTGCAGTACAAGAAGGTACAGGAGAGTGTGGAGAAGAGCCTGGCCCAGGTGAGAGAGAAGCAAGAAAGACTCTTCAATCAACACGCCCCTGCTAGTCCCCTAGAACCTGGTGAGCAAGTCCTAAAGCGAAAAAGAAGGCTACATAAGTTGGACGACCAGTGGGAAAGGGAACCCTACACCGTACTGCAGTCTGACCACGACAACCCAAAGGTGTGCGTAATCACCAAGGACGGAGGAGAAACCACTAGTGTCGTCTCCAGAGACCATCTCAAAAGGTGCCCTGAGCAACTCCGTAGTGCAGAAGAGGATCAGAGTGACCTTGAACCCGCAGAGGACAAAGAAGAAATGATCAGCACCGTTCTCGGAGAGTTCCCTCAGTCCTGGACTCGCATAAATGATGCCATAGTGGTACCTGTCCTGCATTTCCTGCAACCGGCACAGCAACAACCAACACCAGAGCCGGAAGGTGAAGAAGAGCAAGCAGTTCCAGAGGCAGAAGAGCCTGTACCAGCAGCCCAGGAGAGTCAACCCTCTGCTGACAGTGAGCCTGCCATGCCTGCGGTAAGCCAAAGGACCCGCAGACAGCTGCCTGCCCTACCTGTACACCCAGCTGGTAGCTGCACCCCTAACGCTAGTGGGGAAAGCCAAGTCAGTCCACCACCAGACAGTGGGCTACGTAGGTCAACCAGGAGCACAAAGGGACAGATACCCGCTCGCTGGAGAATATAGAGTGTACTAAAATTGTAAATAACCCTGTTGCCAAATGTTGAATTGTTTGCAAAGTTACATGCATGTTTGGTAATACTCTGTTTCAGTTTCTTGCAGCTACCGTAAGGACTCACAGGTTATGGACTTTTTATAACCGGGACCTTGTATGGACTGCGTTCAGAGCCTAACC
The DNA here is from genome assembly GCF_046119375.1 of Phyllobates terribilis. NCBI lineage: Eukaryota > Metazoa > Chordata > Amphibia > Anura > Dendrobatidae > Phyllobates > Phyllobates terribilis. Next base: position 968,017 of record NW_027363058.1, on the reverse strand, counting down.
CAGGAATGAACTAAGACTGTGAAGGACTTGGGGTAGGACAGACCCCCACCTGGTTAAGGCTCCCCGTTGTGCTGGTGATATGGACACCCGGTCACAGGCCACACTGTGACCTTAAGAACTCAATTTGTGCGTCGTCTGTCTATTAATGTTTTATTGTTATGCATATTGTCTTTGTTTACTGTTTAGTCCCGGAGTACTAAATTTCACTAGGGGGGAATGTGTCACCCTGGCCTGGATGCCACAAGTGTAATTAAAGCTGTGTCTGAGAGCAGGGGGGAGGTTCTCTAGTCAGGGGAACATTAGCATGCAATGCCTCCTGTCTCAGGCCAGTAGGGGGAGCAGGCTGCCCCTATAAAAGCTGGTGCTGGGGGCAGGGTTAGAGAGAACCCAGATGACCTGTCTCAGGACTGAGACGTGTCTCAGCAAAGCAGGGACAGACAGTTGCACTGCACCTAAGAGGAAGTGTGGCAGGAGGAGAGCCACAAGCCAGAGACAAGAGGCGAAGCAAGCCTGTCTTGGCAGATAACAGACTTAATCTACCAGACTTTGGTGTCTGAGGCTGGAAGGATTCCACATCCCCCAGCAGAGAACCAGTCCGCAAGGGACTGTATATTCCTTGGCCTAAGAAGCCTGGAGGCCCTGCCACAACAGAAGGGACCAGTAAAGCCATACAAGGCTGGGAGCAGAAAGGAACCCACGTCGCAGGCCATACAGGCGAGAAAACACGGAAAGCTCGGAAACGTGGGCTGTTACCCTATCAGGAGGAGATAGCCAGAAGGAGTGCAGAAAGCACGGTAGGCCTACACCCTCACCCTGACCAGGGCCAATTTCCCCGTTGCTCTCAGACATCCAGGTCCCCTCCTAGCCGGGACTGTTTGTGGGTCAGTTTACCAGTTTAGTAAAGACCCTGGACTGCAACCTGTTGTCTGTGTGCTCCTTGCTCCTCCAGCACAATCAGCACTGGGACTCCCACTACCATCACTCCCAACATCCATTATACTGCCCTGGGGCCGCACTCTTCCCGTGGAGAGTCACACTACCCTAGCTGCACACCTCATCAGCCCCAGCGGTCTGCATGCAGCGGCGGTTCCTAATAACCGCAATCCACGGGTGGCGTAGTCGGACATTATCAGCAGAACATAGCAGACTACCATTGGCCTGACCACCCTGAGCCACAGAACCGGGTCGCCACTACTACCCCCATCGTCTCCCTATTGCACGGATCCGAGTGCCCCACGGCCCAGGGGGCGAGTCACATGTAATACACTGACTCACCAGTGACGTCTCTAGGTGAAGTCCTTCATCTTCGCTTTTCTTCTTCATCTGGCACAGACGGCCATCACTTCTTCCAGCCAGGAATCATCTCTGCAGAAAATAACACACAGTTATCAATAACTGATCTCTTCTAGAGAATATTCCCACTCCACCCCCCGACTTCTACACTACACCAGTTGAAGAAAAAAAGCGATATAGTGCCGCCCTGCACAGTAACAGGAGCCCGCTTTTGTCCTATCCCATGGAAAACAATTTCCTAAAAAGTAAATTATATTACAGAAGTAATAATGTCTCTAATTGGACTCTAAAATAATAATGTTCCTCACTGGCCACCATAAACTAATAAAGTATGTTCCTCAATCTGGCACCAAACAGTAATTAAGTCCCTTGTTCAGCCTGGCACCCCCATATATCCATCCTGGCCCCCCCTTCCCTGCATATATCCATCCTGACACCCCCCATATATCCCTTCTGGCCCCCATATGTCCAGTGTGACCCCTCCATATATTTATCCTAGCCCACGTGTATCGAGCCTGCCCCCTCCCATATACCCATCCTAGTCCCCCATGTGGCCCTCCTGTTCCCCCCATATATCCATCCTGGCCTCCATGTGTCCAGCCTGCCCCCCCACATATCCATCCTGGCCTCCATGTTTCCAGCCTGCCCCCCCATATATCTGTCCTGGCCTCCATGTGTCCAGCCTGCCCCCTCCCATATATCTGTCCTAAAGCCCCATGTGTCAAGCCTGCCCCCCCATATATCCATCCTGGCCTCCATGTGTCCAGCATGCCCCCCCTACATATCCATCCTGGCCTCCATGTGTCCAGCCTGCCCCCCCCCAATATATCCATCCTGGCCTCCATGTTTCCAGCCTGCCCCCCATATATCCATCCTGGCCTCCATGTGTCCAGCCTGCCCCCTCATATATCCATCCTGCCCTTCCCCCCTGCATATATCCATCCTGACACCCCCCCATATATCCATACTGGCCCCCATATGTCCAGCGTGGCCCCTCCATATATTTATCCTAGCCCACGTGTCTCGAGCCTGCCCCCCCACATACCTATCCTAGCCCCCCATGTGTCCAGCCTGCCCCCCACATATCCATCCTGGCCATCATGTGTCCAGCCTGCCCCGCCCCCCATATATCCGGCCCCCCATATATCCATCCCCCTCACATATCCATCCTGGCCTCCATGTGTCCAGCCTGCCCCACCATATAGCCATCCTGCCCACCCTTTCCCATGTGTCCAGCCAGGCTCCCCCTTATGTGTCCAGCCAGGCTCCCCCCCTTGTGTGTCCAGCCAGGGTTCCCCCTTGTGTGTCCAGCCAGGCTCTCACCCTTGTGTGTCCAGCCAGTGTTCCCCCTTGTGTGTCCAGCCAGGGTTCCCCCTTGTGTGTCCAGCCAGGGTTCCCTCTTGTGTGTCCAGTCAGGGCTTCCCCTTGTGTGTCCAGCCAGGGCTCCCCCTTGTGGGTCCAGCCAGGGTTCCCCCTTGTGTGTCCATCCAGCTCCTCCCTTGTGTGTCCAGCCAGGGCTCCCCCTTGTGTGTCCAGTCAGGGCTCCCCCTTGTGTGTCCAGCCAGGGCTTCTCCTTGTGTGTCCAGCCAGGGCTCCCCCTTGTGTGTCCAGCCAGGTTCCCCCTTGTGTGTCCAGCCAGGGCTCCCCCTTGTGTGTCCAGCAAGGCCCCCCTTGTGTGTCCATCCGGTCCCCCCCTTGTGTGTCCAGCCAGGGTCCCCCCTTGTGTGTCTAGCCGGGCCCCCCCTTGTGTGTCCAGCCAGGGGCCCATCCCATTCTGCATCCACTCATATACACACAGACACACACACAGACACCTCTTACCTTCCTGCTCTCCCGTGCGGTGTCCTCCTTCTCCGGCGGCTGAGTTGCGCGCCTCCTTCACTGCAGGCGCATGACGATGACGTCATACGCCGGCCGGGGAAGGGAGACGCGCAGCTTCAGCTGCTTCACTGGGACGTGTGTCGCGGCGGTTCAGGTAATGAACGCCGCGTGCGCGCGTCCCTGCATACACTGTGCCTGCGCTTTTAAAGGGCCCGTGCCCCTTAAAACCGCAGGTTTTTTTATTTTTTCATTCTCTTCTCCCCCTCTCCTCTGCAGAAGGGTACCCCGCCAGCCCAGTCCCTCCCTGTTGATGACTTATCCTAAAATCGGTCATTAATATATAAGTCCTGGACAGTCCCGTTAAGCTTGTTTTACCTAGTTATAAAAGCCCTTTAAGTCCTCATTATAAGGTAAGGTATGAATGGATCTAATTAAATTCTCCAAAGAGAACTATTTATACATTTTAGTCACTGTGAGCTTTCTACAAGATATTGCGGGCAGTATATAGCGAATATACGGACACAGAGCCATTCGCCGGCTCAGATTGCCAATAAGCACCTTGTAAATATGAGACCTTGACATCATAGGTTACTTGGCTTAATATGAAATTGTCCCTCATGTGTACCGCATTGTGGGCAGGGACTATATGTACATCACTGCAGAATATGTTGGCAATAAAAAGTCAACAGAAATGAATATCATGCAGATCCTCACCAGGACTCCAGCAGTGTCACCATCCTGCCACCATACAGCTATAGAAGGACAATAAACCTGCAGGGTTCTCCCCTCAGTTATTTTTTCCTTTAATTTTATTATCTGTTTCTTACTCACAGTGAAAGAACAGTCATCAGATATTTTATTGTTCACTTTTTATTTTACAGTCTCAGCTCTGAAGAATAGAACGTCTTATGAATAAATGACAGCTCACTTATTACAGTGGTGGCCAAAAGTATTGGCACCCCTGCAATTCTGACAGATAATACTCAGTTTCTTCCTGAAAATGATTGCAATCACAAATTCTTTGGTATTATTATCTTCATTTAATTTGCTTGCAAGGAAAAAATACAAAAGAGAATGAAGCAAAAATCAAAACCTTGATCATTTCACACAAAACTCCAAAAATGGGCCAGACAAAAGTATTGGCACCCTCAGCCTAATACTTGGTTGCACAACCTTTAGCCAAAATAACTGCGAACAACCGCTTCCGGTAACCATCAATGAGTTTCTTACAATGCTCTGCTGGAATCGTAGACCATTCTTCTTTGGCAAACTGCTCCAGGTCCCTGATATTTGAAGGGTGCCTTCTCCAAACTGCCATTTTGTGATCTCTCCACAGGTGTTCTATGGGATTCAGGTCTGGACTCATTGCTGGCCACCTTAGAAGTCTCCAGTGCTTTCTCTAAAACCATTTTATAGTGCTTTTGGAAGTGTGTTTTGGGTCATTGTCCTGCTGGAAGACCCATGACCTCTAAGGGCGACCCAGCTTTCTCACACTGGGCCCTACATTATGCTGCAAAATTTGTTGGTAGTCTTCAGACTTCATAATGCCATGCACACGGTCAAGCAGTCCAGTGCCAGAGGCAGCAAAGCAACCCCAAAACATCAGGGAACCTCCGCCATGTTTGACTGTAGGGACCATGTTCTTTTCTTTGAATGCCTCTTTTTTTTTCCTGTACACTCTATGTTGATGGTTTTTCCCAAAAAGCTCGACTTTTGTCTCATCTGACCAGAGAACATTCTTCCAAAACATAGTAACATAGTTTGTAAACATAGTAAAAGCCGAATAAAGACTTGCGTCCATCAAGTTCGACCTGTTAGTTCTGTAATTGCTAAAGTTGATCCAGAGGAGGGCAAAAACCCCAAATGATTTGGCCAATCTTCACCTGAGGAAAAATTCCCTCCTGACTCTGAAACCAGCAGTCAGAATAAATCCCTGTATCAACTTACTATTTTATTTTATTTTTAAGTATATGCTGAAATCTGCCTGGTATCTAGAAATGCATCCAGTCCCCGCTTGAACTGGTTTAGTGAATCTGACATCACCGTCTCCTCACTCAGTGAATTCCATATTCTCACTGCTCTTACCGTAAAGAACCCCTTCCTATGCTGGTGCTGAAACCTTTTCTCTTCCAGTCTTAGTGAATGCCCTCTTGTTACCGTAATATCCCTCCTTTTGAACAAATCCCTGGCAAGGTCTCTATACTGTCCCCTAACATATTTGTACACATTTATTATGTCCCCCCTCAACCTTCTCTTTTCCAGGCTGAATAGTCCTAGTTTTGCCAACCTCTCTGGGTATTGCAGTCCCTCCATTCCCTTTATTAATTTTGTTGCCCTCCTTTGTACCTTTTCAAGCTCTTTTATATCCTTTCTATATATTGGGGCCCATAACTGAGCACAGTATTCCAAGTGTGGTCTGACCAGTGCTTTGTACAGTGGAAGAACAATGTTCTCATCCTTTGCAGCTATACCTCTTCTGATACATCCCATTACCCTGTTTGCCCTTACAGCAGCGGCCTGACTTTGGGCACTCCAATTTAGTTTGCCATCAATCAAGATGCCCAAGTCCTTCTCCATCTCTGAATTCCCCAATGATTTCCCATTCAGTGAGTACTGGTGACTTCCATTTTTCCTTCCCATATGTATGACCTTACATTTCTCCTCGTTAAACCTCATTTGCCATTTAATGCTCCACCTACCCAGCTTATCCAAATCCCTCTGTAGGTCTGCACTGTCCTCTTTTGTATTAATTGTTTTACATAACTTTGTGTCATCTGCAAATATTGATATTTTACTATTTATCCCGTTGACTATGTCGTTAATAAAGATATTAAATAACATTGGGCCTAGTACAGACCCTTGTGGTACCCCACTAGTGACGCTTACCCAATCTGAGTATATTCCATTTATAACCACCCTCTGCCTTCTATCCCTTAGCCAGTTAGCTACCCACTTGCAGACATTTTCCCCCAGCCCCATCATTCTCATTTTGTATACCAACCTATTATGTGGCACGCTATCGAAAGCTTTTGAGAAGTCGAGATACACGACATCCACTGGTTCCCCCTGATCTACTCGAGAGCTAACCTCCTCGTAGAAGTCAATCAGGTTTGTTTGGCAGGAGCGATTCCTCATGAATCCATATTGGTTCGGGATTAAAAGATTATTAGCATCAAGATGCTCCATAATTGCCTCTTTAATGAAGCTTTCAAAAATTTTGCCCACAACGGACGTCAGACTCACCGGCCGATAGTTTCCGGCGTCACTTTTCGCTCCCTTTTTGAATATTGGCACTACATTCGCCTGTCGCCAATCAAGTGGCACAGACCCAGTCTCAACAGAGTCCTTAAATATAAGATATAACGGTCTGTCTATCACATTACTTAGTTCCCTTAGTACCCGTGGGTGTATGCCATCAGGTCCTGGTGATTTGTTTATTTTAATGTTACTGAGGCGTTTCTGTACCCCAGCTTGGGTTAGATTTGTCATACTTAGTGGAGGATTAAGTTTGTCACTTCTCATTTCTCCTGTTAGTTCGATTTCCTTTGTGAAAGTTGTCGAAAAAAAATTATTTAATAGATTAGCTTTATCCTCATCTTTCTCTATGATTTTGCCTTCCTCACTTTTTATCGGTCCAATATTATCCGATTTAATCCTTTTACTATTTATATACGTAAAGAACAGTTTGGGATTTGATCTACTTTCCCTAGCAATATGTCTCTCTGTTTCCTCCTTCGCTATTTTTATTTGTTTTTTGCAGGTTCTCGTTTTTTCCTTGTAACACATTAGTGCCTCCTTACTGTTTTCCTGTTTTAATCTCTTGAATGCCTCTTTTTTGCTATTTAACGCCCCTTTTACGTTCTTGTTCAACCATATTGGTTTCCTCTTATTTCTGGCCCTTTTATTCCCATACGGTATATACCTCTCGCACTGAGTATTCAGAATTCTTTTGAAGGTTTCCCATTTACTATTCGTATTCCTTTGATTAAGAACTTTGTCCCAGTCAATAAGTTGAAGGCTTTCTTTCAGCTGATCAAACTTCGCCCTCCTAAAGTTTAATGTTTTTGTTGTTCCCTTATTGATAACCCTACTGAAGGGCATTTTGAAGTCGATAATATTATGGTCGCTATTACCTAGGTGCCCCCCTATCTGTACCTCAGTTATTCTATCAGGCCTATTAGTCAATATTAAGTCTAACACGGCCTTCCCTCTCGTTGGTTCCTGCACTAGTTGGGAGAGATAATTATCCTTAATATTTGTCAAGAACCTTTTTCCTTTCTGAGATCTACAGGTTTCTGTTTCCCAGTCAATATCCGGGTAGTTGAAATCCCCCATTACAATCACTTCATTATGTTTTGCTACTTTGTCTATTTGTCCTAATAGCAGTTTCTCATTCTCCTCTGTTATATTGGGTGGCTTATAGCAGACCCCCAGTAATATTTTATTATTATTTTTAGTTCCCTCTATCTCTACCCACATGGACTCGACCCCCTCTTCTCCCTCTCCTATATCTTCCCTTAGTCTGGGTTTTAGACATGACTTTACATATAAGCAGACTCCTCCGCCTTTCCCCTGTTTCCGGTCCCTTCTAAATAAACTATAATCTAATAAATTTACCGCCCAGTCGTAGCTATCGTCTAGCCAAGTCTCTGTTATACCTACGATGTCATACCTCTCCTCCCATATAAGCGCCCGCAGCTCATCCGCCTTATTGGTCAGGCTTCTTGCGTTGGTCAGCATGCAAGATAAAACTTTGTGGTTATTTAGCATCCTATTCTTCTCTAACGATCTAACTGTACTATCCCCACCCCCCTCTCCACCCTCATTATATTCACTTCTCCCCTTCCCCCTTGCTTGCCTCACATCCCACCTATTTCCTTGGTTTCCCCCCCCTCGTCTCTAGTTTAAAAACTCCTCCAACCTATTAGCCATCTTCTTCCCCAGCACCGCTGCACCCTCCCCATTGAGGTGCAGCCCGTCCCTACGGTAGAGCCTGTAGCCGACCGCGAAGTCGGCCCAGTTCTCCATGAACCCAAACCCTTCTGCCTTGCACCAACTCTTTAGCCACTTATTCACCTCCCTAACCTCCTGTTGGCGCTCCTGTGTGGCTCGCGGGATTGGTAGTATTTCTGAGAAAACTACCTTGGAGGTCCTTGCCCTAAGCTTCCTACCTAGGTCCCTGAAATAATTTTTAAGGACCCTCCATCTACCACTCACTTTGTCATTGGTGCCAATGTGGACCATGACCGCTGGGTCTTCGCCAGCCCCACCCAGTAACCTGTCAACCCGATCCGCGATGTGCCGGACTCGAGCGCCAGGGAGGCAGCACACCGTTCGGCGATCCCGGTCTTTGTGACAGATTGCCCTGTCTGTCCCCCTAATAATAGAGTCACCCACTACCAGAACCTGTCTTGCCTGCCCTACACTTCCCCCCTCCCCCTCATTACTGGAGCATACACTCCCCCGGCGGTCAGAGGATCTGTCGTGCTCCAATAATGCCGGTTCTGAACCAGCCTTCCTATACTTCTTCCCTCTATCCCTCCTTACTGTTATCCAGCTCCCTGCCTGTTCAGCCTGCACTTCCCCTCTATGCTCCACCCCCAGTATTGACCCATTGAGTGTCTGCTCGGTGAGCAGCAAACTCCGTTCTATGTTGTCGATGCTCCTCAGTACCGCTATCTGAGCACTTAGATCCAGAATTTGGGCTTCCAAGTGCACGATATGCTCACATCTCTCGCAGCAGTATGGATCCTCGAGCGGGTGCTCACGGAATGCATACATTGCGCAAGATGTACACTGCACGGCTCCGTCCAACATGGACGTCATTCTAAATATGGGGATACAGTCAGTATATATATACAAGTACAAAACACAATTATTTATATATAGGTGTATGGACGGGGATCAATTAGGGATGTGCAAGTGTATCAATTAGATATCGGCGGGGGATCAGTTAAGTATGGACGGGGGATCAATTAAGTATCAAGTATGGACGGGGGAATCAGCTAAGTAGGTCAGGTGGATTAATTAAGTAAAAAGTAAAGTAAAGAAAGAATGAAATACAGTCAGCAATTCAGTCCTAAGTCCTCCCTTCCAAACTCCCTGAATCCAAAGTCACTGAAAAACAAGTCACACACTTACTTTCGTTCGCACTTACGCTCCGGACACACGCAGCTCGTTCACACTCGCAAACTAAGAGATTTAAAGTGTTTTTTTTTTTTTGTTTTTTTTTTCCTTTTCCAGCAATGTACCCTTCACCTCAATGCACTTCCAAAGGACTTGATGCCCAACCAGCTGCCCCTTATAAACCCTTAATTATGACCCCTTCCCCTTAATTAACCCCTTGTGAGTAAATCTACACCTCAGGATTTTAGTGCAATGTAGTTAACCCTTAAATACACAGGTAGTAAACTAAGAAACTAAAACTGTAGTGAGAAAATAGATTTTAAAAAGCCCAATAAATCTAAACAGGTAGAAAAGCACTCAGCAGATCACAATGCAGCACTCACCGCAATTCACACAGGTATTTTCTGCAGGATTCCCAATACCTCTTCACGCAATTCACACAGGTATTTTCTGCAGGATTCCCAATACCTCTTCACCTTCACCTCAATGCACTTCCAGTTTTAGGCTTTATCAGGTAAGTTTTGGCAAACTCCAGCCTGGCTTTTTTATGTCTCGGGGTAAGAAGTGGGGTCTTCCTGGGTATCCTACCATACAGTCCCTTCTCATTCAGACGCCGACGGATAGTACGGGTTGACACTGTTGTAGCCTCGGACTGCAGGGCAGCTTGAACTTGTTTGGATGTTAGTCGAGGTTCTTTATCCACCATCCGCACAATCTTGCGTTGAAATCTCTCGTCAATTTTTCTTTTCCGTCCACATGTAGGGAGGTTAGCCACAGTGCCATGGGCTTTAAACTTCTTGATGACACTGCGTACGGAAGACACAGGAACATTCAGGTCTTTGGAGACGGACTTGTAGCCTTCAGATTGCTCATGCTTCCTCACAATTTGGTTTCACAAGTCCGCAAACAGTTCTTTGGTCTTCTTTCTTTTCTCCATGCTCAATGTGGTACACACAAGGACACAGGACAGAAGTTGAGTCAACTTTAATCCATGTTAACTGGCTGCAAGTGTGATTTAGTTATTGCCAACACCTGTTAAGTGCCACAGGTGCTCTTTCAGCTGCTCATAAAACCCGGCCCTGTAATCCGGACCCATTAAATTCCTCTCAGCACTATGTGTGCTGGAGCCTGCTTCTCCGGATCCTACATCACCGAAGCATGGCACTTCGAGGACACATACCTCCCGTCCACGATCTGTCCGGCAGCAACCTTACATACACCCCCCCTCTGTCCAAAGCCGTAGGGCTTGGCACCTTCTGTCACCATACAATAAACCCTTGACAAGGCAGCGGCATTCCCATGTTGTTTCCCAGGCCTATGCTCTACCCGGAAACTAAAATCTTGTAGAGCCAGGAACCACCTAGTCACTCTGGCATTGTTTCCCTTCTTTTCTCGCATCCACCTCAATGGGGCATCGTCTGACACTAACCTGAACCTTCTACCTAATAGGTAATACCTCAGAGTGTTTAACGCCCACTTAATGGCCAAACATTCTTTTTCTACAATGGAGTAGTCCTTCTCACAAGCGGAGAGCTTCAGACTGAGGTATTTTACAGGGTGTTCTTCTCCGTTAATCTCCTGGGACAAGACTGCTCCCAGCCCGACATCCGATGCATCCATCTGGACCACAAACTCCTTGGAGAAGCTGGGTGCCACCAAGACTGGTTGTTTACAGAGGACCAGTTTCAATTCCTGGCAGGTCGCTTCTGCTTCCGGGGACCACTTGGCCATAGCTGACTTCATCCCTTTCAGAAGATCCATCAGTGGGGCTGCTATCAGGGCAAAGTTAGGGACAAATCTTCGATAGTAGCCCACAATGCCTAGAAACGCCATGACCTGCTTCTTCGAGAGGGGCTGTGGCCAGTTCAAGATCGCCTCGACCTTATTTATTTGTGGTTTTATTTCCCCTCTACCAACCACGTACCCTAGGTACTTGGCTTCCTCCATCCCCATGGCACATTTCTTCGGGTTGATAGTAAAGCCCGCCTTCCTTAGGGCATCAAGTATGGCTTGAACTTTGTCCAGATGACTTTCCCAGTCCTGGCTAAATATGACGATGGCATCTAGGTAGGCCGCTGCATACTGTTTGTGGGGTGCTAAGATCCGGTCCATGGCTCTCTGGAAGGTGGCCGGAGCTCCCTTCAACCCAAACGGCATCCTGACGTATTGGCGTTGAGAAGGCTGTCTTCTCCTTAGCCTCTTTGGACAGGGGAATTTGCCAATATCCTTTGGTGAGGTCCAGAGTGGTGATGTACCGAGCGGGTCCTAGCCTTTCGATAAGCTCATCTACCCTAGGCATTGGGTAGGCGTCGAACTTTGAGACCTCGTTCAGCTTCCTATAGTCGTTGCAAAACCGCCATTCCCCATCTGGTTTCGGCACTAAGACTATAGGACTGGACCATCCACTTTTGGACTCTTCAATGACTCCCAGGTTTAGCATCCGCCTTACTTCTTTAGAGATCACCTCTCTGCGGGCTTCGGGGATCCGGTATGGTTTTAGATTGACGCGAACATGAGGCTCTGTGAGAACCTCATGCTCTATGACCTGAGTGAGTCCTGGCAACTCCGAAAACATGTCTTTATTTCGCTGTAACAACTCTTTGCACTGTTGCTTTTGGGCATGTGACAGTGACTCTGCCACCTTGACCTCTTTCACATCGGCCTCAGCCATTAAACAGGGAGCTTCCGCAGGCTCTCTATCTTGCCATGGCTTAATCAAGTTAACATGGTAAATTTGGTAGGGCTTCCTCTTCCCTGGTTGGTGGATCTTAAAGTTGACTTCCCCCACTTTCTCTACCACCTCATAGGGGCCCTGCCACTTGGCCATGAACTTGTCTCCACTGTGGGACTAGCACAAGCACTCGATCTCCTGGGTTGAACGATCTCACCCTGGCCGACCTATTATACACCCTGGACTGTGCCTTTTGTGCCTTAAGGAGGTGCTCCCTCACAATGGGCATCACATGGGCAATCCTCTCTTGCATCTGGGCAACGTGCTCCACCACTCTCCTATAGGGAGTGGTCTCAGCTTCCCAGGACTCTTTCTCCACCTCCAGGAGTCCTGAGGGTGTCGTCCATAGAGTGGTTCAAACGGGGAGAAACCTGTGGAAGCTTTGGGAACTTCCCTCATGGCGAACAACATATAGTCCCAGTCTCGGACATCCTTTTCCACTGCTTTCCTCAACATTGCTTTCAAGGTTTTGTTAAACCTCTCTACCAGTCCGTCCGTCTGGGGAGAGTACACGGAGGTTCTCAGTTGTGCAATCTGCAGTGTCTTGCACAATTCCCTCATGACCTTCGACATAAATGGAGTTCCTTGGTCTGTTAGGATCTCGTTAGGCAACCCAGTTCTTGAAAACATGTGGACTAACTCCCGGGCTATACACCTGGTGGAGGAGTTTCGTAGTGGTACGGCCTCCAGATACCATGTAGCATAATCTAATACCACCAGGATATACTGATGCACTTGGGCGGACTTGACCAGAGGCCCCACTAGATCCATTGCTATGTGTTCGAATGGAACCTCGATGACTGGTAGTGGCACTAGGGGACTGCGGAAGTGGGCCACTGGGGAGGTTATCTGGCATGTGGGGCAGGAACGACAATAACTCTATATTTCTCTATAGCAACCTGGCCAGTAGAATCTTTGGAGGATCCGTTCTTGAATCTTGTCTGCACCCAGGTGACCACCCAACACATGAGAATGAGCCATGTCTAACACCCTGCGTCTATAGGGCCCTGGCACCAGCAACTGTTCTATTACCTCACCCCTTGGCTTGGTTATTCTGTACAGCAAATCCCCATTCACAGCAAAATGAGGGAACCGAGTGTCAGCCCCCGGTTCCTGAGGCACCCCATTTAACACAGTAACATTTTCAAAGGCCCCTTTCAGAGTTAAATCCCTGAGTTGGGCAGTTCCAAAGTTTCCCTCGGACACCTAAAGCTCAGGGATATTGGACTCAGGGGATGCTACTTCAGCCTCATTGCCCACCAGCACACACATGGGAAACTCATCTACTATGTTCTGCGGGTAAGTTTCCTTAGGGGCGATCTGGCTGTCGTCCAAGCAACCAGGTGTCCCCGCTTTCCCCCACATTTCCCAGAATAATGCAAAGTAACGTCCAATTATTATGGGATGCAATAGGTCCTTAACGACCGCCACTTCATGAGATGTGGTGCCACAGTCTGTGTTTACATCCACCTGGGCCACAGGATAGTTCTTAGCGTCCCCATTGATACACCGGACACCCACCACCTTCCCAGAAACCAGCCGATGAGGGAGTGTGGCCCTTATCAGGGTCACCAAACTTCCTGAGACCAATAGTCCAGAGACTTGTGCCCCGTTAACTGACACTGAGCATCCCTGAGGGCCCTCGCCATGTTGACGAACCGCGCTGCAGGCGGGGTAGGCAAAATAAGAGCAACGCCGGCCCATGTTACAGTCCATTGGTTCAGAGGTTATGGGACACCGGGAGGCAATATGGCCAGGGGTATGACATCTCCAACACACTATATTATGGGGTGGGACCTTGGGCAGCAACTCAGACCCCTCCTGAACTCTAGGATGCCCCCCAGGTGTGGCGCTAGCTCCCTTCTTTTGGGTGTCCGCCTCCTTTTGGGAACCCCAGTATTGAGAGGCTACGACCCCTTGTTTTCCCAACGGACTCTCAACCGCCTGGTATCTTTCCACCAACCCCACCAAGTCATCAGCATTATAGGGAACTCCCTGGGCAACCCAGGATTTTACCGACTTCGGGAGAGAGTGTATAAACCTGTCTATAACGACCTCTATCTCATATCATAGGACTATCTATCATCTATCTATTATCTATATGACGCGCCCCCTGGGCCATGGGGCACCCGGGACCGGACTTCAGGGCAATGCTGGGAGTAGTTGTGGCGACCTGGTCCCGTGGCTCAGGGTGGCCAGACCAATATTGTGGCAGTCTCTGTATCAGTATAATGCAATGTCCGACTACGCCACCCGTGGATTGCGGTCAATAAGAACGGCCGCTGCTGAGCAGACCTCTGAGGCTGATGTTGTGAGGGCAGCAGAGTGTAGTATAACTCCCCACGGGAGGAGTATAGCCTCAGGCTAGTGAGTGTGGATGATAGGAGTGATGGTACACGAGCGCAGCAGGAACGACTCAGAGGCTTTGCAGTGCAGTTCAGGGTCTTTACTGATGGTGATAAGGCAGACCCTCCCGGGAGTACTGGCTAGCATAAGAGGCCTGGTCAGTCTGTGAGCAAACTGGAGTTCCCCTGGCCAGGTGGAGTTGTAGGCCTCCCCGACTATCTGCACTCTTCCTGGCTACCTTGCTGTAAGCGAGTGGAAGTAGCCCACGTCCCTGAGTGTTCCGTGTGGTGCTCACCTGTATGGCTGGTGACTTGGGGCCTTCTGATAGCCCCCGCTCCTCGATTGCAGTGCTGGTCCCTTGCTCGTGACTGAGCCTCCGGGCTTCTATGGCCAGAGGACTTGAAATCCCCTGCCGGCGGGTTTCTGCTGCTGTGTATATATAAGTCCCCGCAACCTCGGACTCCTGTGTCCGGTTCTCAGAGTCTTCTGCCAGGACGAACTCCGCTTAGCTCAAGTCCCTGGTCTTCAGCTCCTGCTCCTACAGAGCTCCTCGCTGTTACTTTCCCTGTGTCTGGAACTAACTCCAGGCTCTGACTTCACTAACCCCGCCCCAGATCCAGTTTATATAGGGCAGGTTCCTCCCCTATCTGGTCTGGGACAGGAGGTGTTGCATGTTTAAGGGCTCCGAACCAGGAAACCTCCCACTTGCTCTCAGACATAATATTTCTATTACAGTGGTAACCAGACCCCTGGGGTGCCACATATCCATCTATCTATCTCATATCTATCTATCTATCAATCTCATATCTATCTATCTTCTCCACTTTTTATCTGGTCTCAGGTATGACTTTCATATTACCCACGACTGTTACTTGCCACAGGTGAGTTTTAACGAGCATCACATGCTTGAAGCAAAGTTGTTTTTCCACAATTTTGGAAAAGTGCCAACAATTTTGTCCGGCCCCTTTTTGGAGTTTTGTGTGAAATTATGTCCAATTTGCCTTTTTTTCCCATTTTTTTGTGCTGTTTCAATACACACAAAGGAAATAAATATTATAACAAATGTATAACAAAACATGTGTAATTGTAATAATTTTCTGGGAGAAATACTTCACTTTCTGGAACAATCTCAAGGTTGCTAAACACTTCCGGCCATGACTGTGTGTATATATGGGCCCTCAATAAACCATCCCTCTCAACGAAAAGGCCACAGCAAGGGTCAGGAATCGGTGTCCTTCCCTCTCCGAATCTTAGGGAGAGACGGTTGTGCTTCCAGCATCCACCTAGGCTGCCACCCCAGTGGAACTAATAGCAGGGTAGCCAACTGTCCAGAAATTCTTGGACAGTCCATAAAAATAGGGCACTTTCTTCCCTGTCCGTAAAAAAAAATGTGATGCGTCCATAATCTTTCTGAAGTTGGAGAGACTTGTTCAGATGGAGGGAGATGTAGGGGCATCATATTGTGTATAGGGAGATGTAGGGGCATCATATTGTGTATAGGTATCATATTGTGTATCTGCATGTGTGGGGACATCATACGGTGTATATGGAGCTGTGAGCACATCATACTGTATTTAGGGAACAATGAGGGAATCATACTGTATACAAGGAGCTGTGGAAACATAATGCTGTGTAAAGGGTCTGTGGGGTCATCATCTAATATACAGTACAGACCAAAAGTTTGGACACACCTTCTCATTTAAAGATTTTTCTGTATTTTCATGACTATGAAAATTGTACATTCACACTGAAGGCATCAAAACTATGAATTAACACATGTGGAATTATATACTTAACAAAAAAAGTGTGAAACAACTGAAAATATGTCTTATATTCTAGGTTCTTCAAAGTAGCCACCTTTTGCTTTGATGACTGCTTTGCACACTCTTGGCATTCTCTTGATGAGCTTCAAGAGGTAGTCACCGGAAATGGTTTTCACTTCACAGGTGTGCCCTGTCAGGTTTATTAAGTGGGAGTTCTTGCCTTATAAATGGGGTTCGGATCATCAGCTGTGTTGTGCAGAAGTCTGGTGGATACACAGCTGATAGTCCTACTAAATAGACTGTTAGAATTTGTATTATGGCAAGAAAAAAGCAGCTAAGTAAAGAAAAATGAGTGGTCATCATTACTTTAAGAAATGAAGGTCAGTCAATGCAAAAAATTGGTAAAACTTTGAAAGTGTCCCCAAGTGCAGATGCAAAAACCATCAAGCGCTGCAAGAAACTGGCTCACATGAGGACTGCCCCAGGAAAGGAAGACCAAGAGTCACCTCTGCTTCTGAGGATAAGTTTATCCCAGTCACCAGCCTCAGAAATCGCAGGTTAACAGCAGCTCAGATTAGAGACCAGGTCAATGCCACACAGAGTTCTAGCAGCAGACACATCTCTTCAACAACTGTTAAGAGGAGACTTTGTGCAGCAGGCCTTCATGGTAAAATAGCTGCTAGGAAACCACTGCTAAGGACAGGCAACAAGCAGAAGAGACTTATTTGGGCTAAAGAACACAAGGAATGGACATTAGACCAGTGGAAATCTGTGCTTTGGTCTGATGAGTCTAAATTTGAGATCTTTGGTTCCAACCACCGTGTCTTTGTGCGATGCAGAAAAGGTGAACGGATGGACTCTACATGTCTGGTTCCCACCGAGAAGCATGGAGGAGGAGGTGTGATGGTGTGGGGGTGCTTTGCTGGTGACACTGTTGGGGATTTATTCAAAATTGAAGGCATACTGAACCAGCATGGCTACAACAGCATCTTGCAGCGGCATGCTATTCCATCCGGTTTGCGTTTAGTTGGACCATCATTTATTTTTCAACAGGACAATGACCCCAAACACACCTCCAGGCTGTGTAAGGGCTATTTGACCAAGAAGGAGAATGATGGGGTGCTACGCCAGATGACCTGGCCTCCACAGTCACCAGACCTGAACCCAATCGAGATGATTTGGGGTGAGCTGGACCACAGAGTGAAGGCAAAAGGGCCAACAAGTGCTAAGCATCTCTGGGAACTCCTTCAAGATTGTTGGAAGACCATTTCCATTGACTACCTCTTGAAGCTCATCAAGAGAATGCCAAGAGTGTGCAAAGCAGTCATCAAAGCAAAAGGTGGCTACTTTGAAGAACCTAGAATATAAGACATATTTTCAGCTGTTTCACACTTTTTTGTTAAGTATATAATTCCACATGTGTTAATTCATAGTTTTGATGCCTTCAGTGTGAATGTACAATTTTCATAGTCATGAAAATACAGAAAAATCTTGAAATGAGAAGGTGTGTCCAAACTTTTGGTCTGTACTGTATATAATCGTCTAATCCCGTCTGTCTGTCTGTCCTTCTGTCCAGGAAATCCTGCGTCGCTGATTGGTCCAGCCGCGGCCAATCAGCGACGCGGGATTTCAGAAAAAGATGGCGGCCGTTAGCAGCTCATCTGCCGCACGGAGGTCAGCGGCGATGCAGCCGGGAGATGACCGGCGCTAGCCGCTCATCTCCCGGCTGCTCGCAGCAGAAGTACCGCGACCGGCGGCGCTGCTGACCTCCATGCGGCTACCGTCGGGAGATCAATGGCTAGGTCCGCTGATCTCCCGACGGCAAGTGTGAAGCGAGGACCGGGGAGCGGCGCCGCCAGTCGGGATACTTCGGCTGTGAGCAGCCGGCCATCTCCCGGTTCCTCGCAGCGGAAGTACCCGCACAGGTAGCGTCGCTGCCCGGTCCTCAGTAATACGATTCGCTGATTGGTCGGAATCAGCGATTTTGGCGCCACATTTAAACACCACTCTGTTGATTGCGCCTGGTCGGCCGCATACAGA
Source organism: Phyllobates terribilis (assembly GCF_046119375.1). Lineage (NCBI taxonomy): Eukaryota > Metazoa > Chordata > Amphibia > Anura > Dendrobatidae > Phyllobates > Phyllobates terribilis. Next base: position 949,897 of record NW_027363058.1, on the reverse strand, counting down.
TTCTAGAATACCCGATGCGTTAGAATCGGGACACCATCTAGTACTGTATATAAAGAGCTGTGGGAGCCATCACACTATATATAGAGACCTGTGAAAAGCTAATGTGTTGATCCAGAGGAAGTCAAAAAACCCCATGAGGCAGATGCTGCTTGCCCAAAATTAGGGGAAAAATTCCTTCCCGACTCCACATATGGCAATCAGACTAGTTGCTTGGATCAACGTCCCATAACAAAATCTAGTATGAATAACCTGTAATGTTATTCAAGAAAGTTACACAGGACCTCCTTGAACTTTTTTTTAGAGAATTAAGTATTACAAGGTCATGTGGTAGAGAGTTCCATACCTCACACAATAAAACATTGCCATCTAACTTCCTTTAGACAAAGCGAATTAGGAGCTTGATGCTAGAGTAGTTGAATTAAAACTGAAAAAAATTATTAACACAGCAAAAAAGAGGAACAGTATTTATTCTCCAGCCCAGGTCTCAAAACTAATGCACTAATCAGGATGAAGCAAACCATATAATAAAGGCAGGGGCAGCACAGGTGCAAAATAGTGATGAGACAACCAACTCATAACCTACCAATTCTTGGAGGGGGTCATTGCTTAGTATTAAAACTGCACACAAAAAATGGCTTGTATAGGTCACTGGTCACACACAGATTGTTAGGGGAATGGTTGCAAACAACTTTATTAAATAATGGAAAGCAAACGAACCCGGGGTCCGTGATGCAGCCTGGAGGACTGCGGACGAACACCTTCCGGGTAAGAAGGTAAAACAACCAACTGAAATAACAATCCCCCCCGTGTTACTGCACACCGGAACGGGAATAGGGATTCGCACTATCTCCGTTAACTGCACGAGAGATGTGCGACACATAATGTAGCCGTAGCCCTGTTGACTGCACAGAGGCTACGCAGCAGGCGCTAGGATGCGTGTGTGATTCACGCAGGCGTATACATGCTCCCAGCCGGCTTGCTACCGGACTGAGGAGTATCTCTCCACGTGGCTAACAGGCGGTGCCGGGAATACGGAGTCCGCAGTCTGCTCGGGGTGTATAGCGACCCCCTTGTTGGAGCCAGACTGTCAGACGAAGCTACCTGCCTCCCTCCATCTAAGGCTGTCTATCCCCTGCTAAACCTGCCTGTCAGAAGCTATAACAGCAAAAGTACACGTGGAGCCGAAACGACCAAGCGTCCACACAATAACACCAACTCAGCTCAATGATCAGAGCGCGCCGCCATGTTTGTGGGCGTGCTATTTAAATATTAAGCCCTGCCCACCGTCACATTATTGGTGACGTCACCCGCGACCAATCAGGCGGTGCCAGGTCACCGGATCAGCTGACTCCCAAACCACTAATCACGGTCCGCCATGTCACGGGCATGCTCAGTGCAGTGTATCCTGGACTTAGGCTGTAACAGCCCTGTTTCCCTCCGCAACCTATCCTTCATGTTGCTAGGAACAAAGACCCGAGAGACAGCTTGTACGTCTCGTGCACCAGCTAGGCGTTAGGACCGATGACGATGCTGAGCAGCATCTGGACCGGAATGGGAGACCACAGAATCCACTGATGATTCTGAACCCATTTCAGATCCAGAAAACACCTGACGCCTAACACAGATAGTGCTCAATATAGGGCTTACAGCCTATTAGTGACCCTCATACTGTTAGATTAGGCAGGCTGCAAAGCACTATCTAAGTGCACCCCATGAGGACAGACCCCCTAGTTTACAAATCCAGCATAGATGGGCTTGTCTGAACCCTGAATAAAAATAACATGCAAAATCTATATATGAGGTTCTGGTAAATATTTTGGCGCTGGTCACGCACAGTGTCTGGTTTACAGCCTATTAGTGACGCCCATACTATTAGATTAGGCGGGCTATGCTCCCCTCATACACCTTACCACGGTGTGTAGTGTGACATGGAGCTAAACCCCCTGTCTTCTTAAGAATAAGGCTGCGAAAAACCTTCTCTTTATTGATAGTAGAGAAACCTCCATACAGTAGATGCGGAAAACATACGATGAACCCCAGTATTGTACCACATAGATAGGGCTCTTACCGGCTAAGCTTGGAGCAGGCTGTGTGCACAGAGCCCAAGATACAAAACTGTAGGGATGTGGACTGTCTTACCCTGTTCCTGCCCCTGAAGACAACAAACACCTCATGTGAATACTGTCTTGCGGTTTTATATCTAAAAGTGATATGTGTCTTATGTAATGTATAATGGTGATGTAACAGCATGTGAAGTGTTAATGCATAATGTGAGTATAGCATAAGATAAGCTTAGGATACCATAAGACATAAGTATAACATAAACCCTAAAATACAAATTTTATTAAATCTCTTTAAAATCGGGACATGCGGCATAAAGATGATCCGCATCAGTATTGCACTTTATCAAGATAAGTTCCTTTTATTGTTTAGTCTTGTGATCATTTATGTCATTGATACCTCTATGGGTGATTAATTCCAGGGCTGGCTAGGGTTATCCAGGGATAGCCGCCGTGGAGCGGGGCGCCACAGTGTCAACATTAACTAGGGTGTCACCCTCCACTATAAGGCAGGTAATCAGCATCTAGGGTGTTGAACAGGGCTGATTGTAGCCTTTGTTTGGATGCCTGAATGTATCCTTTGGCTTGGAGGTCCAAAGATATTAGGAACGTTATTGGGTGTTTTTATAAATTTGCACATTGTCACTTTATTCACTGTTGTCACTTTAATCATTTAGTACACACTGAGGATTGATTGTTTGATGTGATATCTGTACCAGTTTCTGGTAGACTGTCAGATCCTTGGTCTATGTAAGTACGAATAAGGGACTTTTAGGGTCTAGGGGCAGCTGCCGTTCAGCAAGGGTGCCATTGTCATCTATATGTAGGATGCCCATCTCCGTTGACATGCAGGTTCAGGCTAGGGTATCTATAGGGTGAGTTTTATTGAAGTACAGTGGGTACGGAAAGCATTCAGACCCCTTTAAATTTTTCACTCTTTGTTTCATTGCAGCCATTTGGTAAATTCTAAAAAGTTCATTTTTTTCTCATTAAAGTACACTGTGCACCCCATGTTGACTGAAAAAAACAGAAATGTAGAAATTTTTGCAAATTTATTAAAAAAGGAAAACTGAAATATCACATGGTCATAAGTATTCAGACCCTTTGCTCATATTTAAGTCACATGCTGTCCATTTCCTTGTGATCCTCCTTGAGATGGTTCTACTCTTTCATTGGAGTCCAGCTGTGTTTAATTAAACTGATAGGACTTGATCTGGAAAGGCACACACCTGTCTATATAAGACCTCACAGCTCACAGTGCATGTCAGACCAAATGACCAGTATTGAGTAGAAGCCCCCTTTTGAGCTAGTGCATCCATGAGTCTTCTTGGGAATGATGCAACAAGTTTTTCACACCTGGATTTGGGGTTCCTCTGCCATTCTTCCTTGCAGATCCTCTCCAGTTCTGTCAGGTTGGATGGTGAACGTTGGTGGACAGCCATTTTCAGGTCTCTCCAGAGATGTTCAATTGGGTTTAGGTCAGGGCTCTGGCTGGGCCAGTCTAGAATGGTCACAGAGTTGTTCTGAAGCCACTCCTTTGTTATTTTAACTGTGTGCATAGGGTCATTGTCTTGTTGGAAGGTGAACCTTCGGCCAAGTCTGAGGTCCAGAGCACTCTGGAAGAGGTTTTCATCCAGGATATCTGTGTACTTGGCCGCATTCATGTTTCTTTCAATTCCAACCAGTCGTCCTGTCCCTGCAGCTGAAAAACACCCCCATGATGCTGCCACCACCATGTTTCACTGTTGGGATTGTATTGGGCAGGTGATGAGCAGTGCCTGGTTTTCTCCACACATACCCCTTAGAATTATCACCAAAAAGTTCTATCTTAGTCTCATCAGACCAAAGAATCTTATTTCTCATAGACTGGGAGTCCTTCATGTGCTTTTAAGCAAACTCTGTGCAGGCTTTCATATGTCTTGCACTGAGGAGAGGCTTCCGTTGGGCCACTCTGCCATAAAGGCTCGACTTGTGGAGGGCTGCAGTGATAGTTGACTTTATGCAACTTTCTCCCATCTCCCTACTGCATCTTTGGAGCTCAGCCACAGTGATCTTGGGGTTCATCTTTACCTCTCTCACCAAGGCTCTTCTCCCACGATTGCTCAGTTGAGCTGGACGGCCAGGTCTAGGAAGACTTCTGGTGGTCCCAAACTTTTTCCACTTAAGGATTATGGAGGCCACTGTGTTCTTAGAACCCTTGACTAATGCAGAAATTCTTTTGTAAACTTGGCCAGATCTGTGCCTTGCCACAATTCTGTCTCTAAGCTCCTTTGGCAGTGTCAGGATGCCAGGTTTAATTTTACTTTGCCAGTAGTTTTTCCCTTAGCCAAGATGGCTTCCATTGCCTCACTGGGGTCATGTGTTTCCTGCCTGTGGACCTACTTAAACTGCATGTGTTGCAATCATGCCTTGCCTGAGTATTGTGTGCTTTTAGCTTTCTACTCACCTGTGCTAGCCCTCTGAATAGAGTCTTGCTGACCTTGTGTTTACTCCTAGTCATCCGCTGAAAGGATTGCTGCCTGAATCCTCTGCTAAGGGGACTTCTGCTGAAAGGAACCACTGGCTGTTGTTCACTCATGCTGGGATCTCTGAACTTTTGTCTTCCTGAAGAAAACTTCTCCTGGATCTCTACACCTCTGGTATAGTCACCATCTTGCTCTGTGTTTAAATACCCGGCTCCAGCTCTGCTTAAGACATCGCTGTTTCCTCCGCTGCACCTCCTGCATTCTTCAATATCCAGATCCATATTCCAGTTTGTCTTCTCTTCTGCACTACGTGAGTCCACAATCAACTGAGGAATACCTACGTCTGCTTACTATCCTTATTTCTGTTTGCATATTACTGTACCTAAGTAAACTTGGACTATCGTTAACGTTTACATACCCTAATAGTAATGAAGGCCGTGCCTTACAGATTAGGTTCTAAGAAGTATTGTTTGGAATGAACTTACCTTCATAAACTGTTTGCTGTGATCTTTTGCACTTGAGTTTAAAATAGACTTTCACACTACTCTTGTCTCAGTCTCTGCTTTTGGCCCACGCCATTGGACTTCAGGGTATCTACTAACATCGTAACAGGCAGTTCCTTTGAGCTCATGATTCTCATTTGGTCTGACATGCACTGTGAGCTGTGAGGTCTTATATAGACAGGTGTGTGCCTTTCCAAATCAAGTCCTATCAGTTTAATTAAACACAGCTGGACTCCAATGAAAGAGTAGAACCATCTCAAAGAGGATCACAAGGAAATGGACAGCATGTGACTTAAATATGAGCAAAGGGTCTGAATACTTATGACCATGTGATATTTCAGTTTTCCTTTTTTAATAAATTTGCAAAAATTTCTACATTTCTGTTTTTTTTCAGTCAAGATGGGGTGCACAGTGTACTTTAATGAGAAAAAAAATGAACTTTTTAGAATTTACCAAATGGCTGCAATGAAACAAAGAGTGAAAGATGTAAAGGGGTCTGAATGCTTTCCGTACCCACTGTATATAGTACTCAATGTTCCAGGCAGTGGGAGGCATTACTGGGATCCAGAGCAGTCGCTCCAGTCACGTCCAGAGCCTAAGGTCTGGCATAGGAGCTGCCGGACACTTTGTGTGCTCTGAAGTACAAAGGAAGATGGACAGGGACCTGCATAGATGGAAGTTGAAGGCCAGTCCCGGGTGCACTGCAGAGGTGGACGAGAAATACAGGATGAGCTAGCAACAGGGCTGAAGAGGAGTTATGCTAAGAAGGAGGATAATGTGAATTGCTGTGCCTTATCCCATCTGTACCCACCTGATGAACTTGAACTGTCAAGTATATGTTTGACTGTTACAAAGAACTTCGTGTTCCCTAAATTGTGAGCGGCGGCTTCTGAGGACAGAAGCCTGAAGGCAGTGGAGGCCTGCGGCCTACAAGAGAGTGTGCTGCACCCCACACCCTAGAGCACACTGGGACTGGGACACCCATTGTCTGTAAAGTGCCAGAGCGAAATCAGACCGACGTTCAGTCACGACTACCGCTCTGTGCCACTTTACAAGATGAGTGATAAGGGAACTTCTCCATCAGAAGAGAAGAGGAAATAATGGTCGCTGCCCAAACTGTGACAAGAACAGGACCACAATGCAACAAGAACTGTCTCACAATGCTCTTGGAACTTTCCCATAATGCATTGCAAATTGAAACTAGAGCAAATACATTAAATCACTAGCAGACAGTGCAGTTATCAAACAATAAAAAAGAGACAGGATTCAAATGCAAGCAACATAATGTCAGAACTGATATACACATAAAGTGACTAGATTCCCTGGATAGCTAAATTCGCTGCTGAGGCAAGAACACGGGCTGCCCAGCACTATTTAAGTGCACCCCATGAAGATAGACACTCTAATTTACAAGGCCATAACATATAGGTGCATCTCACAAAATTAGAATATCATCAAAAAGTTAATTTATTTCAGTTCTTCAATGCAAAAAGTGAACCTCATATATTATATAGAGTCATTACAAACACAGTGATCTATTTCAAGTGTTTATTTCTGTTAATGTTGATGATTATGGCTTATAGCCAATGAAAACACAAAAGTCATTAACTCAGTAAATTAAAATAATTAACAAAAAACACCTGCAAAGACTTCCTAAGCATTTAAAAAGGTCCCTTAGTCTGTTTTAGTAGGCTCCACAATCATGACAATCATGGTGAAGACTGCTGACTTGACAGATGTCCAGAGTTCCAATTTTCATTTGAAATCAAGGTCCCAGAGTCTGGAAGAAGAGTGGAGAGGCCACAATCCAAGCTGCTTGAGGTCTAGTGTGAAGTTTCCACAATCAGTGATGGTTTGGGGAGCCGTGTCATCTGCTGCTGTAGGTCCACTGTGTTTTTTCAACACCAAAGTCAGCGCAGCCGTCTACCAGGAAATTTTAGAGCACTTCATGCTTCCCTCTGCCACAGTATCAAGCTACCAGGGGGGCAAAGGGGGCGGTGGCCCCGGGCCCCTCGCTCTTAGGGGGCCCATCCAGGGCTACGCCAGTGTAACTGTATCTAGCATGACCCTGGTGCCAGCATCGGGCCCCACTGCCCGCCACCGCCGCAAGTTTACTGATGAGAGAGGGAGCGCGGATCTCTCTCCCATTAGTCCCTTCTGTGACTGACGTCTCTGACATCATCACTTGGCGCCCAGCCCGCTGTGCTGAAGATGTGTGCGTGCTGGGTGCTCTGAGCAGCGAGGGAACCAGGAGGAGAGATGAGTACTGTTTATTTATTTTTTGCCGGGTGGGGGGCGGCATTATATTACAGACTCTGCCTATGGGAAGGGGGAGGTGCATTATACTACAGACTCTGCCTATGGGGGAGCATTATCCTAAAGACTCTGCCCACAGAGAGGGGGGGCATTATACTAAAGACTCTGCCTATGGGGAGGGGGGGCATTATACTACAGACTGTCTATGGGGAGGGGGGGAGCATTATACTAAAGCCTCTGTCTATGGGGGAGCATTCTACTACAGACTCTGCCTATGGGGGGCATTATACTACAGACTCTGTTTATGAGCAGGGGAGAGCAGTAGACTACAGACTCTGCCTATGGGGGGACATTGTACTACAGACTCTGCCTATAAGAGGGGGAGCATTATACTACAGACTCTGCCTATGGGGGGTGCATTTTACTACAGACTCTGCCTATAGGTGGGGCATTATACTACAGACGCTGCCTATGAGATGGGGGGGGCATTATATCACAGACTCTGCCTATGAGGAGGGGGGGGACATTATACTACAGACTCTGCCTATGAGATGGGGGGGCATTATACTACAGATTCTGCCTATGAGGAGGGGGGGGGATTATACTACAGACTCTGACTATGAGGAGGGGGGAGCATTATACTACAGACTCTGCCTATGGGGGGGCATTATACTGCAGACTCTGCCTATGGGGGGGCATTATACTACAGACTCTGCCTATGAGGAGGGGGGGAGCATTATACTACAGACTCTGCCTATGGGGGGGACATTGTACTACAGACTCTGCCTATAAGAGGGGGAGCATTATACTACAGACTCTGCCTATGGGGGGTGCATTTTACTACAGACTCTGCCTATAAGTGGGGCATTATACTACAGACGCTGCCTATGAGATGGGGGGGGCATTATACCACAGACTCTGCCTATGAGGAGGGGGGGCACATTACACTACAGACTCTGCCTATGAGATGGGGGGGGCATTATACTACAGATTCTGCCTATGAGAAGGGGGGGGCATTATACTACAGACTCTGCCTATGAGGAGGGGGGAGCATTATACTACAGACTCTGCCTATGGGGGGGGCATTATACTGCAGACTCTGCCTATGGGGGGGCATTATACCACAGACTCTGCCTATGAGGAGGGGGGGAGCATTATACTACAGACTCTGCCTATGGGGGGGAGCTTTATACTACACACTCTGTCAATGGGGGGAGCATTTTACTACAGACTCTGCCTATAGGGGCGCATTATACTATACGAAGGACTATGGGGAGTGCATTATACTATATTGAGGACTATCTGGTGCATTATACTATATGTAGGCTATTTATACAGTGTGGGAGATAATGTGGGTTCTTTGAACAGCGTGGGGGCCATCATACAGTGTGGGAGATAATGTGGGGTCTTTGTATAGTGTGGAGGCCATCATACAGTGTTGGAGCCATCAGCTTGGGGGCTACTAAGGGGTCAGTATACTTTGTGGGGGTACTATACAGTGAGGGGGAATTATATCGTGAATAGGAGAACATCATACTGGTTAGAGCGGAGCTCTACATGGGGGGAGACTCAGGACATTATTAAATCTTAGGTGGGCACTTATTGTTATAGGGGAACTCAGGTTATCGTGACTGTCGAAGGGGCACTATTACTTTCTAGGGGGCACAATGTGGGCACTGTTTTCTAGGACACTTGCACACGGCATTACTTTATTTTAGAGGTTTGTTTTACCATCTAGAGGGCACACAGTAGGTGCAGTAATAGGGACACATTTTGCAGCAGAGGCTCAGTATTGGGGTATCAGCAGGATGAGAAGTTTGTGCAGGTTGGGGATAGATGTGGTCAGTGCCTGAAATGTAAGGAGTCAAATGTGTCTTTGTTGTGATCTCTGCATACCTGAGACTCTGAGTCCTGGCTGGAGAAGTTGTCGTGTCGGTCTGGGCCAGATGGAAAAGACGGGAAAAGTGAACAATTTAATCAGAAAGAACGTCAGCTGTAAGGTACTATATAAAACTGAGCTGTGATCTCTTATATGTTCTGCAGGACTGGCATCTATCAATAGATGTCACCATATGGCGGTAATATCAGTGCTGGTCTTTGTATAGAGATTATTTTTAGTAACAGCGCGGTCATCTGCTGAGGTTTTCCTACATCAACTATCTGGGTGCGCCGCTATAGTTGTAATCAGGGTTACCTGGTTAGAGGCCCACTCAGAAGTTTCGGCCCCCTGAACCAAAACCTTAGCTACGCCAAGCTTTTTGGAGATGGAAATTTCATTCTCCAGCAGGACTTGGCCCCTGTCCACACTGACAAAAGTACTAATACCTGGTTTAAAACAACAGTATCACTGTGCTTGATTGGCAGCAAACTCACCTGACCTTAACCCCATAAAGAATCTATGGGGTATTGTCAAGAGGAAAATGAGAGACACCAGACCCAACAATGCAGACGACCTGAAGGCTTCTATCAAAGCCACCTGGGCTTCCATAACCCCTCAGCAGTGCCACAGGCTGATCCCTCCATGCCATATTGCCGCATTGATGCAGTAATTGATGTAAAAGGATCCCCGACCAAGTATTGAGGGCATTTATTGAACATACATTTCAGTAGGATAACATTTTGGATTTTGAAAACATTTTTCAAGCTGTTGTTATAAGGTATTCTAATTAATTGAAATAATGACTTTTGAGTTTTCATTGGCTGTAAGCCATAATCATCAACATTAACAGAAATAAACACGTGAAATAGATCACTCTGTGTGTAATGGCTCTATATAATATATGAGTTTCACGTTTTGTATTGAAGAACTGAAATAAATTAACTTTTATGGTGATATTCTAATTTTGTGAGATGCACCTGTAGATGGGCTTGGCTGCACCCTGAATAAAAATAGCATGTAAAAAATATATATGATATATATGAGGTATTGGTCGATATTTTGGCCAAAATATACAAGCTCGCAACCTGCTCAAGGGTCCTCATACTTGCGAGTCCCTACACTAACATTAAAAGCAAAGTCACAAAAACAAGGAATTAAAGTTCCCACCAAAATTCAAGAATTAACACAGCAAATACAGCAACAATAATTACAAGGATGCAGCAAACCCATATAATGAAGAAGTCAGCAACACAGGTGCAAAATATTGATGAGACAACCACTCACAACCTACCAATTCATGGAGGGGGTGATAGCTTAGTATTAAAACTGCACACAAATAAGCCTTGTATAGGGCACTGGTCACACATAGGTAGTGCACAATGTCTGGCTTACAGCCTATTAGTGAAGCCCAAACTATTAGATTAGGTGGGCTGCCCAGCACTTTTTAAGTACACCCCATGAAGACAGACACCCTAGTTTACAAAGCCAACATTGATGGGTCTGGCTGCACCCTGAATAAAAATAACGTGCAAAAAATATATATGATATATATGAGGTATTAGTAAATATTTTGGCCAAAATACACAAGCTCGCAACCCGCGTCAAGGGTCCTCATACTTGCGAGTCCCTACACTAACATTAAAGCAAAGACAAATTTAAATTCCCACCAAAATTCAAGAATTAACACAGGAAAAAAGGGCAACAGTGTTTACCTGCCTAGGTCTCAGTACTAATCATACCATATAATAACGATGACAGCAACACAGGTGCAAAATACTGATGTGACAACCACTCACATATTACCAATTAATGGAGGGGGGTGATTACATAGTATTAAAACTGCACACAAAATTATATGGGATTGCTACATCCTAATAGTGCATTAGTTCTGAGATCTGGGCAGGTAAATGCTATATTAATAATTGATTTTTTGGGGAAAGTTAAATTCTCTTTTGTTGGCTTTACTTTTAATCTTACTGAAATACACATAAGCTTTTTTCCTAAACATTAGGATCTGTTTAGAGCCATCAGCTCAAAAAGGCTTCCTTTGACAGACTTGGCATAAGCAGGTCAAAAGGAACCCTGATCTTTACCATTACACCCCTTTACAGGAATGGAGACTTACCACATGCTCAGGGTTGCATCTACAGAGTAGCTGCTGGCCAGAGGAGCGAGCTTGAGGCTATAACTCTAACTAAAGCTTTTTTATTACTAAATGATGGGTTCTGTCTAAGGCCATTGGCTCAAAAAGACTTCCTCGGACAGACTTGGCGCAAGCTACTCCATTCTGCAGATCCCAAGGGAACCCTGGCCTTTACCATTACACCCCTGTACAGGGATAGATACTTACCATAGGCCCAGGGTTGCATCTACAGAGTAGCTGCTGGCCGGAGGAGCGAGCTTGAGGCTATAGTGGTTGATTCAACTCTAACTAAAGCTTTTTTTTCCTAAATACTGGGATCTGTTTAAGGCTGTTGGCTCAAACAGACTTCCTCGGACAGACTTGGCGCAAGCTACTCCATTCTGCAGATCCCAAGGGAACCCTGGTTTTTACCATTACACCCCTGTACAGGGATAGATACTTACCATAGGCCCAGGGTTGCATCTACAGAGTAGCTGCTGGCCGGAGGAGTGCGCTTGAGGCTTGAGTAGTTGAGTCAATCCTAACTAAAGAAAAACCTATCTAATGACACTTTCTTGTTAGGACCTGTCTGAGGCCTATGGCTCAAAAAAAGCTTCTTTGGAAAAACTTGGCAAAAGCCAGTCTATCCTACAGGTTCCAAAGGAACTCTGACCTTCACTCTTACAGCCCTGTACAGTGATAAAGACTTATTACAGGGCCTTGATTGCATCTACATAGTAGATGCTGACTGGAGGGGCAAACTTAAGGTTAGAATGGTTCAGCCAACCCTAACTATTGCTACTTTCTTAAATGTTAGGATATTTCTGAGGCCGTTGGCTCAAACAGGCTTCCTTGGACAGACTTGGCGCAAAACACACCATTTCTGATGTTTCCAAATGAACCCTGGGCTTCACCCTTGAACCTCTATACAGGGACCGTTTCATAGTTTTAAGGTTGAAAGACACAAGTCCATCAAGTTCAACCTAAAAGCTAATGTGTTGATCCAGAGGAAGGCAAAAACCCCATGAGGCAGATGCTAATTGCCCCATATTAGGGGAAAAATTCCTTCCCGACTCCACATATGGCAATCAGACTAGTTCCCTGGATCAACGTCCCATAACAAAATCTAGTACGGATCACCTGCAATTTTATATTATTCAAGAAAGGCACACACATGCCCTCCTTGAATTTTTTTTAGAAAATTAAGTATTTCAATTTCATGTGGTAGAGAGTTTCATAACCTCATTGCTCACACAATAAAAATTTGCCAACTAACTTCCTTTAGACAAAGTGAATTAGGATCTTTATGCTAGAGTAATTGAATTAACTCTAACTGAAATAGATTAATGCTTTTTTCCTAAATGTTGAAATTTGTTTAAATCCATCAGCTCAAAAAGGCTTTCTCGGACAGACTTGGCGCAAGCTACTCCATTCTGCAGATCCCAAGGGAACCCTGGCCTTTATCATTACACCCCTGTACAGGGATAGATACTTACCATAGGCCCAGGGCTGCATCTACAGAGTAGCTGCTGGCCGGAGGAGCGAGCTTGAGGCTATAGTGGTTGATTCAACTCTAACTAAAGCTTTTTTTTCCTAAATACTGGGATCTGTTTAAGGCTGTTGGCTCAAACAGACTTCCTCGGACAGACTTGGCGCAAGCTACTCCATTCTGCAGATCCCAAGGGAACCCTGGTTTTTACCATTACACACCTGTACAGGGATAGATACTTACCATAGGCCCAGGGTTGCATCTACAGAGTAGCTGCTGGCCGGAGGAGTGCGCTTGAGGCTTGAGTAGTTGAGTCAATCCTAACTAAAGAAAAACCTATCTAATGACACTTTCTTGTTAGGACCTGTCTGAGGCCTATGGCTCAAAAAAAGCTTCTTTGGAAAAACTTGGCAAAAGCCAGTCTATCCTACAGGTTCCAAAGGAACTCTGACCTTCACTCTTACAGCCCTGTACAGTGATAAAGACTTATTACAGGGCCTTGATTGCATCTACATAGTAGATGCTGACTGGAGGGGCAAACTTAAGGTTAGAATGGTTCAGCCAACCCTAACTATTGCTACTTTCTTAAATGTTAGGATATTTCTGAGGCCGTTGGCTCAAACAGGCTTCCTTGGACAGACTTGGCGCAAAACACACCATTTCTGATGTTTCCAAATGAACCCTGGGCTTCACCCTTGAACCTCTATACAGGGACCGTTTCATAGTTTTAAGGTTGAAAGACACAAGTCCGTCAAGTTCAACCTAAAAGCTAATGTGTTGATCCAGAGGAAGGCAAAAACCCCATGAGGCAGATGCTAATTGCCCCATATTAGGGGAAAAATTCCTTCCCGACTCCACATATGGCAATCAGACTAGTTCCCTGGATCAACGTCCCATAACAAAATCTAGTACGGATCACCTGCAATTTTATATTATTCAAGAAAGGCACACACATGCCCTCCTTGAATTTTTTTTAGAAAATTAAGTATTTCAATTTCATGTGGTAGAGAGTTTCATAACCTCATTGCTCACACAATAAAAATTTGCCAACTAACTTCCTTTAGACAAAGTGAATTAGGATCTTTATGCTAGAGTAATTGAATTAACTCTAACTGAAATAGATTAATGCTTTTTTCCTAAATGTTGAAATTTGTTTAAATCCATCAGCTCAAAAAGGCTTTCTCGGACAGACTTGGCGCAAGCTACTCCATTCTGCAGATCCCAAGGGAACCCTGGCCTTTATCATTACACCCCTGTACAGGGATAGATACTTACCATAGGCCCAGGGCTGCATCTACAGAGTAGCTGCTGGCCGGAGGAGCGAGCTTGAGGCTATAGTGGTTGATTCAACTCTAACTAAAGCTTTTTTTTCCTAAATACTGGGATCTGTTTAAGGCTGTTGGCTCAAACAGACTTCCTCGGACAGACTTGGCGCAAGCTACTCCATTCTGCAGATCCCAAGGGAGCCCTGGTTTTTACCATTACACACCTGTACAGGGATAGATACTTACCATAGGCCCAGGGTTGCATCTACAGAGTAGCTGCTGGCCGGAGGAGTGCGCTTGAGGCTTGAGTAGTTGAATCAATCCTAACTAAAGAAAAACCTATCTAATGACACTTTCTTGTTAGGACCTGTCTGAGGCCTATGGCTCAAAAAAGCTTCTTTGGAAAGACTTGGCAAAAGCCAGTCTATCCTACAGGTTCCAAAGGAACACTGGCCTTCACTCTTACAGCCCTGTACAGTGATAAAGACTTATTACAGGACCTTGATTGCATCTACATAGTAGATGCTGACTGGAGGGGCAAACTTAAAGTTAGAATGGTTCAGCCAACCCTAACTATTGCTACTTTCTTAAATATTAGGATATTTCTGAGGCCATTGGCTCAAACAGGCTTCCTTGGACAGACTTGGCACAAAACACACCATTTCTGATGTTTCCAAATGAACCCTGGGCTTCACCCTTGAACCTCTATACAGGGACCGTTTCATAGTTTTAAGGTTAAAAGACACAAGTCTGTCAAGTTCAACCTAAAAGCTAATGTGTTGATCCAGAGGAAGGCAAAAACCCCATGAGGCAGATGCTAATAGCCCCATATTAGGGGAAAAATTCCTTCCCGACTCCACATATGGCAATCAGACTAGTTCCCTGGATCAACGTCCCATAACAAAATCTAGTACGGATAACCTGCAATTTTATATTATTTAAGAAAGGCACACACATGCCCTCCTTGAATTTTTTTTAGAAAATTAAGTATTTCAATTTCATGTGGTAGAGAGTTTCATAACCTCATTGCTCACACAATAAAAATTTGCCAACTAACTTCCTTTAGACAAAGTGAATTAGGATCTTTATGCTAGAGTAATTCAATTAACTCTAACTGAAATAGATTAATGCTTTTTTCCTAAATGTTGAAATTTGTTTAAATCCATCAGCTCAATAAGGCTTTCTCGGACAGACTTGGCGCAAGCTACTCCATCCTGCAGATCCCAAGGGAACCCTGGCCTTTACCATTACACCCCTGTACGGGGATAGATACTTACCATAGGTCCAGGGCTGCATCTACAGAGTAGCTGCTGGCCGGAGGAGCGAGCTTGAGGCTATAGTGGTTGATTCAACTCTAACTAAAGCTTTTTTTTCCTAAATACTGGGATCTGTTTAAGGCTGTTGGCTCAAACAGACTTCCTCGGACAGACTTGGCGCAAGCTACTCCATTCTGCAGATCCCAAGGGAACCCTGGTTTTTACCATTACACCCCTGTACAGGGATAGATACTTACCATAGGCCCAGGGTTGCATCTACAGAGTAGCTGCTGGCCGGAGGAGTGCGCTTGAGGCTTGAGTAGTTGAATCAATCCTAACTAAAGAAAAACCTATCTAATGCCACTTTCTTGTTAGGACCTGTCTGAGGCCTATGGCTCGAAAAAGCTTCTTTGGAAAGACTTGGCAAAAGCCAGTCTATCCTACAGGTTCCAAAGGAACTCTGGCCTTCACTCTTACAGCCCTGTACAGCGATAAAGACTTATTACAGGGCCTTGATTGCATCTACATAGTAGATGCTGACTGGAGGGGCAAACTTAAGGCTAGAATGGTTCAGCGAACCCTAACTATTGCTACTTTCTTAAATGTTAAGATATTTCTGAGGCCGTTGGCTCAAACAGGCTTCCTTGGACAGACTGGGCGCAAAACACACCATTTCTGATGTTTCCAAATGAACCCTTGGCTTCACCCTTGAACCTCTATACAGGGACCGTTTCATAGTTTTAAGGTTGAAAGACACAAGTCCATCAAGTTCAACCTAAAAGCTAATGTGTTGATCCAGAGGAAGGCAAAAACCCCATGAGGCAGATGCTAATTGCCCCATATTTGGGGAACAATTCCTTCCCGACTCCACATATGGCAATCAGACTAGTTCCCTGGATCAACGTCCCATAACAAAATCTAGTACGGATAACCTGCAATTTTATATTATTCAAGAAAGGCACACACATGCCCTCCTTGAATTTTTTTTAGAAAATTAAGTATTTCAATTTCATGTGGTAGAGAGTTTCATAACCTCATTGCTCACACAATAAAAATTTGCCAACTAACTTCCTTTAGACAAAGTGAATTAGGATCTTTATGCTAGAGTAATTGAATTAACTCTAACTGAAATAGATTAATGCTTTTTTCCTAAATGTTTAAATTTGTTTAAATCCATCAGCTCAAAAAGGCTTTCTCGGACAGACTTGGCGCAAGCTACTCCATTCTGCAGATCCCAAGGGAACCCTGGCCTTTACCATTACACCCCTGTACAGGGATAGATACTTACCATAGGCCCAGGGTTGCATCTACAGAGTAGCTGCTGGCCGGAGGAGCGAGCTTGAGGCTATAGTGGTTGATTCAACTCTAACTAAAGCTTTTTTTTCCTAAATACTGGGATCTGTTTAAGGCTGTTGGCTCAAACAGACTTCCTCAGACAGACTTGGCGCAAGCTACTCCATTCTGCAGATCCCAAGGGAACCCTGGTTTTTACCATTACACCCCTGTACAGGGATAGATACTTACCATAGGCCCAGGGTTGCATCCACAGAGTAGCTGCTGGCCGGAGGAGTGCGCTTGAGGCTTGAGTAGTTGAGTCAATCCTAACTAAAGAAAAACCTATCTAATGACACTTTCTTGTTAGGACCTGTCTGAGGCCTATGGCTCAAAAAAGCTTCTTTGGAAAAACTTGGCAAAAGCCAGTCTATCCTACAGGTTCCAAAGGAACTCTGACCTTCACTCTTACATCCCTGTACAGTGATAAAGACTTATTACAGGGCCTTGATTGCATCTACATAGTAGATGCTGACTGGAGGGGCAAACTTAAGGCTAGAATGGTTCAGCGAACCCTAACTATTGCTACTTTCTTAAATGTTAAGATATTTCTGAGGCCGTTGGCTCACACAGGCTTCCTTGGACAGACTGGGCGCAAAACACACCATTTCTGATGTTTCCAAATGAATCCTTGGCTTCACCCTTGAACCTCTATACAGGGACCGTTTCATAGTTTTAAGGTTGAAAGACACAAGTCCATCAAGTTCAACCTAAAAGCTAATGTGTTGATCCAGAGGAAGGCAAAAACCCCATGAGGCAGATGCTAATTGCCCCATATTAGGGGAACAATTCCTTCCCGACTCCACATATGGCAATCAGACTAGTTCCCTGGATCAACGTCCCATAACAAAATCTAGTACGGATAACCTGCAATTTTATATTATTCAAGAAAGGCACACACATGCCCTCCTTGAATTTTTTTTAGAAAATTAAGTATTTCAATTTCATGTGGTAGAGAGTTTCATAACCTCATTGCTCACACAATAAAAATTTGCCAACTAACTTCCTTTAGACAAAGTGAATTAGGATCTTTATGCTAGAGTAATTGAATTAACTCTAACTGAAATAGATTAATGCTTTTTTCCTAAATGTTGAAATTTGTTTAAATCCATCAGCTCAAAAAGGCTTTCTCGGACAGACTTGGCGCAAGCTACTCCATTCTGCAGATCCCAAGGGAACCCTGGCCTTTACCATTACACCCCTGTACAGGGATAGATACTTACCATAGGCCCAGGGTTGCATCTACAGAGTAGCTGCTGGCCGGAGGAGCGAGCTTGAGGCTATAGTGGTTGATTCAACTCTAACTAAAGCTTTTTTTTCCTAAATACTGGGATCTGTTTAAGGCTGTTGGCTCAAACAGACTTCCTCGGACAGACTTGGCGCAAGCTACTCCATTCTGCAGATCCCAAGGGAACCCTGGTTTTTACCATTACACCCCTGTACAGGGATAGATACTTACCATAGGCCCAGGGTTGCATCCACAGAGTAGCTGCTGGCCGGAGGAGTGCGCTTGAGGCTTGAGTAGTTGAGTCAATCCTAACTAAAGAAAAACCTATCTAATGACACTTTCTTGTTAGGACCTGTCTGAGGCCTATGGCTCAAAAAAGCTTCTTTGGAAAAACTTGGCAAAAGCCAGTCTATCCTACAGGTTCCAAAGGAACTCTGACCTTCACTCTTACATCCCTGTACAGTGATAAAGACTTATTACAGGGTCTTGATTGCATCTACATAGTAGATGCTGACTGGAGGGGCAAACTTAAGGTTAGAATGGTTCAGCCAACCCTAACTATTGCTACTTTCTTAAATGTTAGGATATTTCTGAGGCCGTTGGCTCAAACAGGCTTCCTTGGACAGACTTGGCGCAAAACACACCATTTCTGATGTTTCCAAATGAACCCTGGGCTTCACCCTTGAACCTCTATACAGGGACCGTTTCATAGTTTTAAGGTTGAAAGACACAAGTCCATCAAGTTCAACCTAAAAGCTAATGTGTTGATCCAGAGGAAGGCAAAAACCCCATGAGGCAGATGCTAATTGCCCCATATTAGGGGAAAAATTCCTTCCCGACTCCACATATGGCAATCAGACTAGTTCCCTGGATCAACGTCCCATAACAAAATCTAGTACGGATAACCTGCAATTTTATATTATTCAAGAAAGGCACACACATGCCCTCCTTGAATTTTTTTTAGAAAATTAAGTATTTCAATTTCATGTGGTAGAGAGTTTCATAACCTCATTGCTCACACAATAAAATTTTGCCAACTAACTTCCTTTAGACAAAGTGAATTAGGATCTTTATGCTAGAGTAATTGAATTAACTCTAACTGAAATAGATTAATGCTTTTTTCCTAAATGTTGAAATTTGTTTAAATCCATCAGCTCAAAAAGGCTTTCTCGGACAGACTTGGCGCAAGCTACTCCATTCTGCAGATCCCAAGGGAACCCTGGCCTTTACCATTACACCCCTGTACAGGGATAGATACTTACCATAGGCCCAGGGCTGCATCTACAGAGTAGCTGCTGGCCGGAGGAGCGAGCTTGAGGCTATAGTGGTTGATTCAACTCTAACTAAAGCTTTTTTTTCCTAAATACTGGGATCTGTTTAAGGCTGTTGGCTCAAACAGACTTCCTCGGACAGACTTGGCGCAAGCTACTCCATTCTGCAGATCCCAAGGGAACCCTGGTTTTAACCATTACACCCCTGTACAGGGATAGATACTTACCATAGGCCCAGGGTTGCATCTACAGAGTAGCTGCTGGCCGGAGGAGTGCGCTTGAGGCTTGAGTAGTTGAATCAATCCTAACTAAAGAAAAACCTATCTAATGCCACTTTCTTGTTAGGACCTGTCTGAGGCCTATGGCTCGAAAAAGCTTCTTTGGAAAGACTTGGCAAAAGCCAGTCTATCCTACAGGTTCCAAAGGAACTCTGGCCTTCACTCTTACAGCCCTGTACAGCGATAAAGACTTATTACAGGGCCTTGATTGCATCTACATAGTAGATGCTGACTGGAGGGGCAAACTTAAGGCTAGAATGGTTCAGCGAACCCTAACTATTGCTACTTTCTTAAATGTTAAGATATTTCTGAGGCCGTTGGCTCAAACAGGCTTCCTTGGACAGACTGGGCGCAAAACACACCATTTCTGATGTTTCCAAATGAACCGTTGGCTTCACCCCTGAACCTCTATACAGGGACCGTTTCATAGTTTTAAGGTTGAAAGACACAAGTCCATCAAGTTCAACCTAAAAGCTAATGTGTTGATCCAGAGGAAGGCAAAAACCCCATGAGGCAGATGCTAATTGCCCCATATTTGGGGAACAATTCCTTCCCGACTCCACATATGGCAATCAGACTAGTTCCCTGGATCAACGTCCCATAACAAAATCTAGTACGGATAACCTGCAATTTTATATTATTCAAGAAAGGCACACACATGCCCTCCTTGAATTTTTTTTAGAAAATTAAGTATTTCAATTTCATGTGGTAGAGAGTTTCATAACCTCATTGCTCACACAATAAAATTTTGCCAACTAACTTCCTTTAGACAAAGTGAATTAGGATCTTTATGCTAGAGTAATTGAATTAACTCTAACTGAAATAGATTAATGCTTTTTTCCTAAATGTTGAAATTTGTTTAAATCCATCAGCTCAAAAAGGCTTTCTCGGACAGACTTGGCGCAAGCTACTCCATTCTGCAGATCCCAAGGGAACCCTGGCCTTTACCATTACACCCCTGTACAGGGATAGATACTTACCATAGGCCCAGGGCTGCATCTACAGAGTAGCTGCTGGCCGGAGGAGCGAGCTTGAGGCTATAGTGGTTGATTCAACTCTAACTAAAGCTTTTTTTTCCTAAATACTGGGATCTGTTTAAGGCTGTTGGCTCAAACAGACTTCCTCGGACAGACTTGGCGCAAGCTACTCCATTCTGCAGATCCCAAGGGAACCCTGGTTTTTACCATTACACCCCTGTACAGGGATAGATACTTACCATAGGCCCAGGGTTGCATCTACAGAGTAGCTGCTGGCCGGAGGAGTGCGCTTGAGGCTTGAGTAGTTGAATCAATCCTAACTAAAGAAAAACCTATCTAATGCCACTTTCTTGTTAGGACCTGTCTGAGGCCTATGGCTCGAAAAAGCTTCTTTGGAAAGACTTGGCAAAAGCCAGTCTATCCTACAGGTTCCAAAGGAACTCTGGCCTTCACTCTTACAGCCCTGTACAGCGATAAAGACTTATTACAGGGCCTTGATTGCATCTACATAGTAGATGCTGACTGGAGGGGCAAACTTAAGGCTAGAATGGTTCAGCGAACCCTAACTATTGCTACTTTCTTAAATGTTAAGATATTTCTGAGGCCGTTGGCTCAAACAGGCTTCCTTGGACAGACTGGGCGCAAAACACACCATTTCTGATGTTTCCAAATGAACCGTTGGCTTCACCCCTGAACCTCTATACAGGGACCGTTTCATAGTTTTAAGGTTGAAAGACACAAGTCCATCAAGTTCAACCTAAAAGCTAATGTGTTGATCCAGAGGAAGGCAAAAACCCCATGAGGCAGATGCTAATTTCCCCCATATTTGGGGAACAATTCCTTCCCGACTCCACATATGGCAATCAGACTAGTTCCCTGGATCAACGTCCCATAACAAAATCTAGTACGGATAACCTGCAATTTTATATTATTCAAGAAAGGCACACACATGCCCTCCTTGAATTTTTTTTAGAAAATTAAGTATTTCAATTTCATGTGGTAGAGAGTTTCATAACCTCATTGCTCACACAATAAAAATTTGCCAACTAACTTCCTTTAGACAAAGTGAATTAGGATCTTTATGCTAGAGTAATTGAATTAACTCTAACTGAAATAGATTAATGCTTTTTTCCTAAATGTTTAAATTTGTTTAAATCCATCAGCTCAAAAAGGCTTTCTCGGACAGACTTGGCGCAAGCTACTCCATTCTGCAGATCCCAAGGGAACCCTGGCCTTTACCATTACACCCCTGTACAGGGATAGATACTTACCATAGGCCCAGGGTTGCATCTACAGAGTAGCTGCTGGCCGGAGGAGCGAGCTTGAGGCTATAGTGGTTGATTCAACTCTAACTAAAGCTTTTTTTTCCTAAATACTGGGATCTGTTTAAGGCTGTTGGCTCAAACAGACTTCCTCAGACAGACTTGGCGCAAGCTACTCCATTCTGCAGATCCCAAGGGAACCCTGGTTTTTACCATTACACCCCTGTACAGGGATAGATACTTACCATAGGCCCAGGGTTGCATCCACAGAGTAGCTGCTGGCCGGAGGAGTGCGCTTGAGGCTTGAGTAGTTGAGTCAATCCTAACTAAAGAAAAACCTATCTAATGACACTTTCTTGTTAGGACCTGTCTGAGGCCTATGGCTCAAAAAAGCTTCTTTGGAAAAACTTGGCAAAAGCCAGTCTATCCTACAGGTTCCAAAGGAACTCTGACCTTCACTCTTACATCCCTGTACAGTGATAAAGACTTATTACAGGGCCTTGATTGCATCTACATAGTAGATGCTGACTGGAGGGGCAAACTTAAGGCTAGAATGGTTCAGCGAACCCTAACTATTGCTACTTTCTTAAATGTTAAGATATTTCTGAGGCCGTTGGCTCACACAGGCTTCCTTGGACAGACTGGGCGCAAAACACACCATTTCTGATGTTTCCAAATGAACCCTTGGCTTCACCCTTGAACCTCTATACAGGGACCGTTTCATAGTTTTAAGGTTGAAAGACACAAGTCCATCAAGTTCAACCTAAAAGCTAATGTGTTGATCCAGAGGAAGGCAAAAACCCCATGAGGCAGATGCTAATTGCCCCATATTAGGGGAACAATTCCTTCCCGACTCCACATATGGCAATCAGACTAGTTCCCTGGATCAACGTCCCATAACAAAATCTAGTACGGATAACCTGCAATTTTATATTATTCAAGAAAGGCACACACATGCCCTCCTTGAATTTTTTTTAGAAAATTAAGTATTTCAATTTCATGTGGTAGAGAGTTTCATAACCTCATTGCTCACACAATAAAAATTTGCCAACTAACTTCCTTTAGACAAAGTGAATTAGGATCTTTATGCTAGAGTAATTGAATTAACTCTAACTGAAATAGATTAATGCTTTTTTCCTAAATGTTGAAATTTGTTTAAATCCATCAGCTCAAAAAGGCTTTCTCGGACAGACTTGGCGCAAGCTACTCCATTCTGCAGATCCCAAGGGAACCCTGGCCTTTACCATTACACCCCTGTACAGGGATAGATACTTACCATAGGCCCAGGGTTGCATCTACAGAGTAGCTGCTGGCCGGAGGAGCGAGCTTGAGGCTATAGTGGTTGATTCAACTCTAACTAAAGCTTTTTTTTCCTAAATACTGGGATCTGTTTAAGGCTGTTGGCTCAAACAGACTTCCTCGGACAGACTTGGCGCAAGCTACTCCATTCTGCAGATCCCAAGGGAAGCCTGGTTTTTACCATTACACCCCTGTACAGGGATAGATACTTACCATAGGCCCAGGGTTGCATCCACAGAGTAGCTGCTGGCCGGAGGAGTGCGCTTGAGGCTTGAGTAGTTGAGTCAATCCTAACTAAAGAAAAACCTATCTAATGACACTTTCTTGTTAGGACCTGTCTGAGGCCTATGGCTCAAAAAAGCTTCTTTGGAAAAACTTGGCAAAAGCCAGTCTATCCTACAGGTTCCAAAGGAACTCTGACCTTCACTCTTACATCCCTGTACAGTGATAAAGACTTATTACAGGGTCTTGATTGCATCTACATAGTAGATGCTGACTGGAGGGGCAAACTTAAGGTTAGAATGGTTCAGCCAACCCTAACTATTGCTACTTTCTTAAATGTTAGGATATTTCTGAGGCCGTTGGCTCAAACAGGCTTCCTTGGACAGACTTGGCGCAAAACACACCATTTCTGATGTTTCCAAATGAACCCTGGGCTTCACCCTTGAACCTCTATACAGGGACCGTTTCATAGTTTTAAGGTTGAAAGACACAAGTCCATCAAGTTCAACCTAAAAGCTAATGTGTTGATCCAGAGGAAGGCAAAAACCCCATGAGGCAGATGCTAATTGCCCCATATTAGGGGAAAAATTCCTTCCCGACTCCACATATGGCAATCAGACTAGTTCCCTGGATCAACGTCCCATAACAAAATCTAGTACGGATAACCTGCAATTTTATATTATTCAAGAAAGGCACACACATGCCCTCCTTGAATTTTTTTTAGAAAATTAAGTATTTCAATTTCATGTGGTAGAGAGTTTCATAACCTCATTGCTCACACAATAAAATTTTGCCAACTAACTTCCTTTAGACAAAGTGAATTAGGATCTTTATGCTAGAGTAATTGAATTAACTCTAACTGAAATAGATTAATGCTTTTTTCCTAAATGTTGAAATTTGTTTAAATCCATCAGCTCAAAAAGGCTTTCTCGGACAGACTTGGCGCAAGCTACTCCATTCTGCAGATCCCAAGGGAACCCTGGCCTTTACCATTACACCCCTGTACAGGGATAGATACTTACCATAGGCCCAGGGCTGCATCTACAGAGTAGCTGCTGGCCGGAGGAGCGAGCTTGAGGCTATAGTGGTTGATTCAACTCTAACTAAAGCTTTTTTTTCCTAAATACTGGGATCTGTTTAAGGCTGTTGGCTCAAACAGACTTCCTCGGACAGACTTGGCGCAAGCTACTCCATTCTGCAGATCCCAAGGGAACCCTGGTTTTTACCATTACACCCCTGTACAGGGATAGATACTTACCATAGGCCCAGGGTTGCATCTACAGAGTAGCTGCTGGCCGGAGGAGTGCGCTTGAGGCTTGAGTAGTTGAATCAATCCTAACTAAAGAAAAACCTATCTAATGCCACTTTCTTGTTAGGACCTGTCTGAGGCCTATGGCTCGAAAAAGCTTCTTTGGAAAGACTTGGCAAAAGCCAGTCTATCCTACAGGTTCCAAAGGAACTCTGGCCTTCACTCTTACAGCCCTGTACAGCGATAAAGACTTATTACAGGGCCTTGATTGCATCTACATAGTAGATGCTGACTGGAGGGGCAAACTTAAGGCTAGAATGGTTCAGCGAACCCTAACTATTGCTACTTTCTTAAATGTTAAGATATTTCTGAGGCCGTTGGCTCACACAGGCTTCCTTGGACAGACTGGGCGCAAAACACACCATTTCTGATGTTTCCAAATGAACCCTTGGCTTCACCCTTGAACCTCTATACAGGGACCGTTTCATAGTTTTAAGGTTGAAAGACACAAGTCCATCAAGTTCAACCTAAAAGCTAATGTGTTGATCCAGAGGAAGGCAAAAACCCCATGAGGCAGATGCTAATTGCCCCATATTAGGGGAAAAATTCCTTCCCGACTCCACATATGGCAATCAGACTAGTTCCCTGGATCAACGTCCCATAACAAAATCTAGTACGGATAACCTGCAATTTTATATTATTTAAGAAAGGCACACACATGCCCTCCTTGAATTTTTTTTAGAAAATTAAGTATTTCAATTTCATGTGGTAGAGAGTTTCATAACCTCATTGCTCACACAATAAAAATTTGCCAACTAACTTCCTTTAGACAAAGTGAATTAGGATCTTTATGCTAGAGTAATTGAATTAACTCTAACTGAAATAGATTAATGCTTTTTTCCTAAATGTTGAAATTTGTTTAAATCCATCAGCTCAATAAGGCTTTCTCGGACAGACTTGGCGCAAGCTACTCCATCCTGCAGATCCCAAGGGAACCCTGGCCTTTACCATTACACCCCTGTACAGGGATAGATACTTACCATAGGTCCAGGGCTGCATCTACAGAGTAGCTGCTGGCCGGAGGAGCGAGCTTGAGGCTATAGTGGTTGATTCAACTCTAACTAAAGCTTTTTTTTCCTAAATACTGGGATCTGTTTAAGGCTGTTGGCTCAAACAGACTTCCTCGGACAGACTTGGCGCAAGCTACTCCATTCTGCAGATCCCAAGGGAACCCTGGTTTTTACCATTACACCCCTGTACAGGGATAGATACTTACCATAGGCCCAGGGTTGCATCTACAGAGTAGCTGCTGGCCGGAGGAGTGCGCTTGAGGCTTGAGTAGTTGAATCAATCCTAACTAAAGAAAAACCTATCTAATGCCACTTTCTTGTTAGGACCTGTCTGAGGCCTATGGCTCGAAAAAGCTTCTTTGGAAAGACTTGGCAAAAGCCAGTCTATCCTACAGGTTCCAAAGGAACTCTGGCCTTCACTCTTACAGCCCTGTACAGCGATAAAGACTTATTACAGGGCCTTGATTGCATCTACATAGTAGATGCTGACTGGAGGGGCAAACTTAAGGCTAGAATGGTTCAGCGAACCCTAACTATTGCTACTTTCTTAAATGTTAAGATATTTCTGAGGCCGTTGGCTCAAACAGGCTTCCTTGGACAGACTGGGCACAAAACACACCATTTCTGATGTTTCCAAATGAACCCTTGGCTTCACCCTTGAACCTCTATACAGGGACCGTTTCATAGTTTTAAGGTTGAAAGACACAAGTCCATCAAGTTCAACCTAAAAGCTAATGTGTTGATCCAGAGGAAGGCAAAAACCCCATGAGGCAGATGCTAATTGCCCCATATTTGGGGAACAATTCCTTCCCGACTCCACATATGGCAATCAGACTAGTTCCCTGGATCAACGTCCCATAACAAAATCTAGTACGGATAACCTGCAATTTTATATTATTGAAGAAAGGCACACACATGCCCTCCTTGAATTTTTTTTAGAAAATTAAGTATTTCAATTTCATGTGGTAGAGAGTTTCATAACCTCATTGCTCACACAATAAAAATTTGCCAACTAACTTCCTTTAGACAAAGTGAATTAGGATCTTTATGCTAGAGTAATTGAATTAACTCTAACTGAAATAGATTAATGCTTTTTTCCTAAATGTTTAAATTTGTTTAAATCCATCAGCTCAAAAAGGCTTTCTCGGACAGACTTGGCGCAAGCTACTCCATTCTGCAGATCCCAAGGGAACCCTGGCCTTTACCATTACACCCCTGTACAGGGATAGATACTTACCATAGGCCCAGGGTTGCATCTACAGAGTAGCTGCTGGCCGGAGGAGCGAGCTTGAGGCTATAGTGGTTGATTCAACTCTAACTAAAGCTTTTTTTTCCTAAATACTGGGATCTGTTTAAGGCTGTTGGCTCAAACAGACTTCCTCAGACAGACTTGGCGCAAGCTACTCCATTCTGCAGATCCCAAGGGAACCCTGGTTTTTACCATTACACCCCTGTATAGGGATAGATACTTACCATAGGCCCAGGGTTGCATCCACAGAGTAGCTGCTGGCCGGAGGAGTGCGCTTGAGGCTTGAGTAGTTGAGTCAATCCTAACTAAAGAAAAACCTATCTAATGACACTTTCTTGTTAGGACCTGTCTGAGGCCTATGGCTCAAAAAAGCTTCTTTGGAAAAACTTGGCAAAAGCCAGTATATCCTACAGGTTCCAAAGGAACTCTGACCTTCACTCTTACATCCCTGTACAGTGATAAAGACTTATTACAGGGCCTTGATTGCATCTACATAGTAGATGCTGACTGGAGGGGCAAACTTAAGGCTAGAATGGTTCAGCGAACCCTAACTATTGCTACTTTCTTAAATGTTAAGATATTTCTGAGGCCGTTGGCTCACACAGGCTTCCTTGGACAGACTGGGCGCAAAACACACCATTTCTGATGTTTCCAAATGAACCCTTGGCTTCACCCTTGAACCTCTATACAGGGACCGTTTCATAGTTTTAAGGTTGAAAGACACAAGTCCATCAAGTTCAACCTAAAAGCTAATGTGTTGATCCAGAGGAAGGCAAAAACCCCATGAGGCAGATGCTAATTGCCCCATATTAGGGGAACAATTCCTTCCCGACTCCACATATGGCAATCAGACTAGTTCCCTGGATCAACGTCCCATAACAAAATCTAGTACGGATAACCTGCAATTTTATATTATTCAAGAAAGGCACACACATGCCCTCCTTGAATTTTTTTTAGAAAATTAAGTATTTCAATTTCATGTGGTAGAGAGTTTCATAACCTCATTGCTCACACAATAAAAATTTGCCAACTAACTTCCTTTAGACAAAGTGAATTAGGATCTTTATGCTAGAGTAATTGAATTAACTCTAACTGAAATAGATTAATGCTTTTTTCCTAAATGTTGAAATTTGTTTAAATCCATCAGCTCAAAAAGGCTTTCTCGGACAGACTTGGCGCAAGCTACTCCATTCTGCAGATCCCAAGGGAACCCTGGCCTTTACCATTACACCCCTGTACAGGGATAGATACTTACCATAGGCCCAGGGTTGCATCTACAGAGTAGCTGCTGGCCGGAGGAGCGAGCTTGAGGCTATAGTGGTTGATTCAACTCTAACTAAAGCTTTTTTTTCCTAAATACTGGGATCTGTTTAAGGCTGTTGGCTCAAACAGACTTCCTCGGACAGACTTGGCGCAAGCTACTCCATTCTGCAGATCCCAAGGGAACCCTGGTTTTTACCATTACACCCCTGTACAGGGATAGATACTTACCATAGGCCCAGGGTTGCATCCACAGAGTAGCTGCTGGCCGGAGGAGTGCGCTTGAGGCTTGAGTAGTTGAGTCAATCCTAACTAAAGAAAAACCTATCTAATGACACTTTCTTGTTAGGACCTGTCTGAGGCCTATGGCTCAAAAAAGCTTCTTTGGAAAAACTTGGCAAAAGCCAGTCTATCCTACAGGTTCCAAAGGAACTCTGACCTTCACTCTTACATCCCTGTACAGTGATAAAGACTTATTACAGGGTCTTGATTGCATCTACATAGTAGATGCTGACTGGAGGGGCAAACTTAAGGTTAGAATGGTTCAGCCAACCCTAACTATTGCTACTTTCTTAAATGTTAGGATATTTCTGAGGCCGTTGGCTCAAACAGGCTTCCTTGGACAGACTTGGCGCAAAACACACCATTTCTGATGTTTCCAAATGAACCCTGGGCTTCACCCTTGAACCTCTATACAGGGACCGTTTCATAGTTTTAAGGTTGAAAGACACAAGTCCATCAAGTTCAACCTAAAAGCTAATGTGTTGATCCAGAGGAAGGCAAAAACCCCATGAGGCAGATGCTAATTGCCCCATATTAGGGGAAAAATTCCTTCCCGACTCCACATATGGCAATCAGACTAGTTCCCTGGATCAACGTCCCATAACAAAATCTAGTACGGATAACCTGCAATTTTATATTATTCAAGAAAGGCACACACATGCCCTCCTTGAATTTTTTTTAGAAAATTAAGTATTTCAATTTCATGTGGTAGAGAGTTTCATAACCTCATTGCTCACACAATAAAATTTTGCCAACTAACTTCCTTTAGACAAAGTGAATTAGGATCTTTATGCTAGAGTAATTGAATTAACTCTAACTGAAATAGATTAATGCTTTTTTCCTAAATGTTGAAATTTGTTTAAATCCATCAGCTCAAAAAGGCTTTCTCGGACAGACTTGGCGCAAGCTACTCCATTCTGCAGATCCCAAGGGAACCCTGGCCTTTACCATTACACCCCTGTACAGGGATAGATACTTACCATAGGCCCAGGGCTGCATCTACAGAGTAGCTGCTGGCCGGAGGAGCGAGCTTGAGGCTATAGTGGTTGATTCAACTCTAACTAAAGCTTTTTTTTCCTAAATACTGGGATCTGTTTAAGGCTGTTGGCTCAAACAGACTTCCTCGGACAGACTTGGCGCAAGCTACTCCATTCTGCAGATCCCAAGGGAACCCTGGTTTTTACCGTTACACACCTGTACAGGGATAGATACTTACCATAGGCCCAGGGTTGCATCTACAGAGTAGCTGCTGGCCGGAGGAGTGCGCTTGAGGCTTGAGTAGTTGAATCAATCCTAACTAAAGAAAAACCTATCTAATGACACTTTCTTGTTAGGACGTGTCTAAGGCCTATGGCTCAAAAAAGCTTCTTTGGAAAGACTTGGCAAAACCCAGTCTATCCTACAGGTTCCAAAGGAACTCTGGCCTTCACTCTTACATCCCTGTACAGTGATAAAGACTTATTACAGGGCCTTGATTGCATCTACATAGTAGATGCTGACTGGAGGGGCAAACTTAAAGTTAGAATGGTTCAGCCAACCCTAACTATTGCTACTTTCTTAAATGTTAGGATATTTCTGAGGCCATTGGCTCAAACAGGCTTCCTTGGACAGACTTGGCGCAAAACACACCATTTCTGATGTTTCCAAATGAACCCTGGGCTTCACCCTTGAACCTCTATACAGGGACCGTTTCATAGTTTTAAGGTTGAAAGACACAAGTCTGTCAAGTTCAACCTAAAAGCTAATGTGTTGATCCAGAGGAAGGCAAAAACCCCATGAGGCAGATGCTAATTGCCCCATATTAGGGGAAAAATTCCTTCCCGACTCCACATATGGCAATCAGACTAGTTCCCTGGATCAACGTCCCATAACAAAATCTAGTACGGATAACCTGCAATTTTATATTATTTAAGAAAGGCACACACATGCCCTCCTTGAATTTTTTTTAGAAAATTAAGTATTTCAATTTCATGTGGTAGAGAGTTTCATAACCTCATTGCTCACACAATAAAAATTTGCCAACTAACTTCCTTTAGACAAAGTGAATTAGGATCTTTATGCTAGAGTAATTGAATTAACTCTAACTGAAATAGATTAATGCTTTTTTCCTAAATGTTGAAATTTGTTTAAATCCATCAGCTCAAAAAGGCTTTCTCGGACAGACTTGGCGCAAGCTACTCCATTCTGCAGATCCCAAGGGAACCCTGGCCTTTACCATTACACTCCTGTACAGGGATAGATACTTACCATAGGCCCAGGGTTGCATCTACAGAGTAGCTGCTGGCCGGAGGAGCGAGCTTGAGGCTATAGTGGTTGATTCAACTCTAACTAAAGCTTTTTTTTCCTAAATACTGGGATCTGTTTAAGGCTGTTGGCTCAAACAGACTTCCTCGGACAGACTTGGCGCAAGCTACTCCATTCTGCAGATCCCAAGGGAAGCCTGGTTTTTACCATTACACCCCTGTACAGGGATAGATACTTACCATAGGCCCAGGGTTGCATCCACAGAGTAGCTGCTGGCCGGAGGAGTGCGCTTGAGGCTTGAGTAGTTTAGTCAATCCTAACTAAAGAAAAACCTATCTAATGACACTTTCTTGTTAGGACCTGTCTGAGGCCTATGGCTCAAAAAAGCTTCTTTGGAAAAACTTGGCAAAAGCCAGTCTATCCTACAGGTTCCAAAGGAACTCTGACCTTCACTCTTACATCCCTGTACAGTGATAAAGACTTATTACAGGGCCTTGATTGCATCTACATAGTAGATGCTGACTGGAGGGGCAATCTTAAGGTTAGAATGGTTCAGCCAACCCTAACTATTGCTACTTTCTTAAATGTTAGGATATTTCTGAGGCCGTTGGCTCAAACAGGCTTCCTTGGACAGACTTGGCGCAAAACACACCATTTCTGATGTTTCCAAATGAACCCTGGGCTTCACCCTTGAACCTCTATACAGGGACCGTTTCATAGTTTTAAGGTTGAAAGACACAAGTCCATCAAGTTCAACCTAAAAGCTAATGTGTTGATCCAGAGAAAGGCAAAAACCCCATGAGGCAGATGCTAATTGCCCCATATTAGGGGAAAAATTCCTTCTTGACTCCACATATGGCAATCAGACTAGTTCCCTGGATCAACGTCCCATAACAAAATCTAGTACGGATAACCTGCAATTTTATATTATTCAAGAAAGGCACACACATGCCCTCCTTGAATTTTTTTTAGAAAATTAAGTATTTCAATTTCATGTGGTAGAGAGTTTCATAACCTCATTGCTCACACAATAAAAATTTGCCAACTAACTTCCTTTAGACAAAGTGAATTAGGATCTTTATGCTAGAGTAATTGAATTAACTCTAACTGAAATAGATTAATGCTTTTTTCCTAAATGTTGAAATTTGTTTAAATCCATCAGCTCAAAAAGGCTTTCTCGGACAGACTTGGCGCAAGCTACTCCATTCTGCAGATCCCAAGGGAACCCTGGCCTTTACCATTACACCCCTGTACAGGGATAGATACTTACCATAGGCCCAGGGCTGCATCTACAGAGTAGCTGCTGGCCGGAGGAGCGAGCTTGAGGCTATAGTGGTTGATTCAACTCTAACTAAAGCTTTTTTTTCCTAAATACTGGGATCTGTTTAAGGCTGTTGGCTCAAACAGACTTCCTCGGACAGACTTGGCGCAAGCTACTCCATTCTGCAGATCCCAAGGGAACCCTGGTTTTTACCATTACACACCTGTACAGGGATAGATACTTACCATAGGCCCAGGGTTGCATCTACAGAGTAGCTGCTGGCCGGAGGAGTGCGCTTGAGGCTTGAGTAGTTGAATCAATCCTAACTAAAGAAAAACCTATCTAATGACACTTTCTTGTTAGGACCTGTCTGAGGCCTATGGCTCAAAAAAGCTTCTTTGGAAAGACTTGGCAAAACCCAGTCTATCCTACAGGTTCCAAAGGAACTCTGGCCTTCACTCTTACAGCCCTGTACAGTGATAAAGACTTATTACAGGGCCTTGATTGCATCTACATAGTAGATGCTGACTGGAGGGGCAAACTTAAAGTTAGAATGGTTCAGCCAACCCTAACTATTGCTACTTTCTTAAATGTTAGGATATTTCTGAGGCCATTGGCTCAAACAGGCTTCCTTGGACAGACTTGGCGCAAAACACACCATTTCTGA
The DNA here is from genome assembly GCF_046119375.1 of Phyllobates terribilis. Classification (NCBI taxonomy): domain Eukaryota; kingdom Metazoa; phylum Chordata; class Amphibia; order Anura; family Dendrobatidae; genus Phyllobates; species Phyllobates terribilis. Next base: position 917,451 of record NW_027363058.1, on the reverse strand, counting down.
TGTTTCCAAATGAACCCTGGGCTTCACCCTTGAACCTCTATACAGGGACCGTTTCATAGTTTTAAGGTTGAAAGACACAAGTCTGTCAAGTTCAACCTAAAAGCTAATGTGTTGATCCAGAGGAAGGCAAAAACCCCATGAGGCAGATGCTAATTGCCCCATATTAGGGGAAAAATTCCTTCCCGACTCCACATATGGCAATCAGACTAGTTCCCTGGATCAACGTCCCATAACAAAATCTAGTACGGATAACCTGCAATTTTATATTATTTAAGAAAGGCACACACATGCCCTCCTTGAATTTTTTTTAGAAAATTAAGTATTTCAATTTCATGTGGTAGAGAGTTTCATAACCTCATTGCTCACACAATAAAAATTTGCCAACTAACTTCCTTTAGACAAAGTGAATTAGGATCTTTATGCTAGAGTAATTGAATTAACTCTAACTGAAATAGATTAATGCTTTTTTCCTAAATGTTGAAATTTGTTTAAATCCATCAGCTCAAAAAGGCTTTCTCGGACAGACTTGGCGCAAGCTACTCCATTCTGCAGATCCCAAGGGAACCCTGGCCTTTACCATTACACCCCTGTACAGGGATAGATACTTACCATAGGCCCAGGGTTGCATCTACAGAGTAGCTGCTGGCCGGAGGAGCGAGCTTGAGGCTATAGTGGTTGATTCAACTCTAACTAAAGCTTTTTTTTCCTAAATACTGGGATCTGTTTAAGGCTGTTGGCTCAAACAGACTTCCTCGGACAGACTTGGCGCAAGCTACTCCATTCTGCAGATCCCAAGGGAAGCCTGTTTTTTACCATTACACCCCTGTACAGGGATAGATACTTACCATAGGCCCAGGGTTGCATCCACAGAGTAGCTGCTGGCCGGAGGAGTGTGCTTGAGGCTTGAGTAGTTTAGTCAATCCTAACTAAAGAAAAACCTATCTAATGACACTTTCTTGTTAGGACCTGTCTGAGGCCTATGGCTCAAAAAAGCTTCTTTGGAAAAACTTGGCAAAAGCCAGTCTATCCTACAGGTTCCAAAGGAACTCTGACCTTCACTCTTACATCCCTGTACAGTGATAAAGACTTATTACAGGGCCTTGATTGCATCTACATAGTAGATGCTGACTGGAGGGGCAATCTTAAGGTTAGAATGGTTCAGCCAACCCTAACTATTGCTACTTTCTTAAATGTTAGGATATTTCTGAGGCCATTGGCTCAAACAGGCTTCCTTGGACAGACTTGGCGCAAAACACACCATTTCTGATGTTTCCAAATGAACCCTGGGCTTCACCCTTGAACCTCTATACAGGGACCGTTTCATAGTTTTAAGGTTGAAAGACACAAGTCCATCAAGTTCAACCTAAAAGCTAATGTGTTGATCCAGAGGAAGGCAAAAACCCCATGAGGCAGATGCTAATTGCCCCATATTAGGGGAAAAATTCCTTCCCGACTCCACATATGGCAATCAGACTAGTTCCCTGGATCAACGTCCCATAACAAAATCTAGTACGGATAACCTGCAATTTTATATTATTCAAGAAAGGCACACACATGCCCTCCTTGAATTTTTTTTAGAAAATTAAGTATTTCAATTTCATGTGGTAGAGAGTTTCATAACCTCATTGCTCACACAATAAAAATTTGCCAACTAACTTCCTTTAGACAAAGTGAATTAGGATCTTTATGCTAGAGTAATTGAATTAACTCTAACTGAAATAGATTAATGCTTTTTTCCTAAATGTTGAAATTTGTTTAAATCCATCAGCTCAAAAAGGCTTTATCGGACAGACTTGGCGCAAGCTACTCCATTCTGCAGATCCCAAGGGAACCCTGGCCTTTACCATTACACCCCTGTACAGGGATAGATACTTACCATAGGCCCAGGGCTGCATCTACAGAGTAGCTGCTGGCCAGAGGAGCGAGCTTGAGGCTATAGTGGTTGATTCAACTCTAACTAAAGCTTTTTTTCCTAAATACTGGGATCTGTTTAAGGCTGTTGGCTCAAACAGACTTCCTCGGACAGACTTGGCGCAAGCTACTCCATTCTGCAGATCCCAAGGGAACCCTGGTTTTTACCATTACACACCTGTACAGGGATATATACTTACCATAGGCCCAGGGTTGCATCTACAGAGTAGCTGCTGGCCGGAGGAGTGCGCTTGAGGCTTGAGTAGTTGAATCAATCCTAACTAAAGAAAAACCTATCTAATGACACTTTCTTGTTAGGACCTGTCTGAGGTCTATGGCTCAAAAAAGCTTCTTTGGAAAGACTTGGCAAAACCCAGTCTATCCTACAGGTTCCAAAGGAACTCTGGCCTTCACTCTTACAGCCGTGTACAGTGATAAAGACTTATTACAGGGCCTTGATTGCATCTACATAGTAGATGCTGACTGGAGGGGCAAACTTAAAGTTAGATTGGTTCAGCCAACCCTAACTATTGCTACTTTCTTAAATGTTAGGATATTTCTGAGGCCATTGGCTCAAACAGGCTTCCTTGGACAGACTTGGCGCAAAACACACCATTTCTGATGTTTCCAAATGAACCCTGGGCTTCACCCTTGAACCTCTATACAGGGACCGTTTCATAGTTTTAAGGTTGAAAGACACAAGTCTGTCAAGTTCAACCTAAAAGCTAATGTGTTGATCCAGAGGAAGGCAAAAACCCCATGAGGCAGATGCTAATTGCCCCATATTAGGGGAAAAATTCCTTCCCGACTCCACATATGGCAATCAGACTAGTTCCCTGGATCAACGTCCCATAACAAAATCTAGTACGGATAACCTGCAATTTTATATTATTTAAGAAAGGCACACACATGCCCTCCTTGAATTTTTTTTAGAAAATTAAGTATTTCAATTTCATGTGGTAGAGAGTTTCATAACCTCATTGCTCACACAATAAAAATTTGCCAACTAACTTCCTTTAGACAAAGTGAATTAGGATCTTTATGCTAGAGTAATTGAATTAACTCTAACTGAAATAGATTAATGCTTTTTTCCTAAATGTTGAAATTTGTTTAAATCCATCAGCTCAAAAAGGCTTTCTCGGACAGACTTGGCGCAAGCTACTCCATTCTGCAGATCCCAAGGGAACCCTGGCCTTTACCATTACACCCCTGTACAGGGATAGATACTTACCATAGGCCCAGGGCTGCATCTACAGAGTAGCTGCTGGCCGGAGGAGCGAGCTTGAGGCTATAGTGGTTGATTCAACTCTAACTAAAGCTTTTTTTTCCTAAATACTGGGATCTGTTTAAGGCTGTTGGCTCAAACAGACTTCCTCGGACAGACTTGGCGCAAGCTACTCCATTCTGAAGATCCCAAGGGAACCCTGGTTTTTACCATTACACCCCTGTACAGGGATAGATACTTACCATAGGCCCAGGGTTGCATCTACAGAGTAGCTGCTGGCCGGAGGAGTGCGCTTGAGGCTTGAGTAGTTGAATCAATCCTAACTAAAGAAAAACCTATCTAATGCCACTTTCTTGTTAGGACCTGTCTGAGGCCTATGGCTCAAAAAAGCTTCTTTGGAAAGACTTGGCAAAAGCCAGTCTATCCTACAGGTTCCAAAGGAACTCTGGCCTTCACTCTTACAGCCCTGTACAGCGATAAAGACTTATTACAGGGCCTTGATTGCATCTACATAGTAGATGCTGACTGGAGGGGCAAACTTAAGGCTAGAATGGTTCAGCCAACCCTAACTATTGCTACTTTCTTAAATGTTAAGATATTTCTGAGGCCGTTGGCTCAAACAGGCTTCCTTGGACAGACTGGGCGCAAAACACACCATTTCTGATGTTTCCAAATGAACCCTGGGCTTCACCCTTGAACCTCTATACAGGGACCGTTTCATAGTTTTAAGGTTGAAAGACACAAGTCCATCAAGTTCAACCTAAAAGCTAATGTGTTGATCCAGAGGAAGGCAAAAACCCCATGAGGCAGATGCTAATTGCCCCATATTAGGGGAAAAATTCCTTCCCGACTCCACATATGGCAATCAGACTAGTTCCCTGGATCAACGTCCCATAACAAAATCTAGTACGGATAACCTGCAATTTTATATTATTCAAGAAAGGCACACACATGCCCTCCTTGAATTTTTTTTAGAAAATTAAGTATTTCAATTTCATGTGGTAGAGAGTTTCATAACCTCATTGCTCACACAATAAAAATTTGCCAACTAACTTCCTTTAGACAAAGTGAATTAGGATCTTTATGCTAGAGTAATTGAATTAACTCTAACTGAAATAGATTAATGCTTTTTTCCTAAATGTTGAAATTTGTTTAAATCCATCAGCTCAAAAAGGCTTTCTCGGACAGACTTGGCGCAAGCTACTCCATTCTGCAGATCCCAAGGGAACCCTGGCCTTTACCATTACACCCCTGTACAGGGATAGATACTTACCATAGGCCCAGGGCTGCATCTACAGAGTAGCTGCTGGCCGGAGGAGCGAGCTTGAGGCTATAGTGGTTGATTCAACTCTAACTAAAGCTTTTTTTTCCTAAATACTGGGATCTGTTTAAGGCTGTTGGCTCAAACAGACTTCCTCGGACAGACTTGGCGCAAGCTACTCCATTCTGCAGATCCCAAGGGAACCCTGTTTTTTACCATTACACCCCTGTACAGGGATAGATACTTACCATAGGCCCAGGGTTGCATCTACAGAGTAGCTGCTGGCCGGAGGAGTGCGCTTGAGGCTTGAGTAGTTGAATCAATCCTAACTAAAGAAAAACCTATCTAATGGCACTTTCTTGTTAGGACCTGTCTGAGGCCTATGGCTCAAAAAAGCTTCTTTGGAAAGACTTGGCAAAAGCCAGTCTATCCTACAGGTTCCAAAGGAACTCTGGCCTTCACTCTTTCAGCTCTGTACAGCGATAAAGACTTATTGCAGGGCCTTGATTGCATCTACATAGTAGATACTGACTGGAGGGGCAAACTTAAGGCTAGAATGGTTCAGCCAACCCTAACTATTGCTACTTTCTTAAATGTTAGGATATTTCTGAGGCCGTTGGCTCAAACAGGCTTCCTTGGACAGACTGGGCGCAAAACACACCATTTCTGATGTTTCCAAATGAACCCTGGGCTTCACCCTTGAACCTCAATACATGGACAGTTTCATAGTTTTAAGGTTGAAAGACACAAGTCCATCAAGTTCAACCTAAAAGCTAATGTGTTGATCCAGAGGAAGGCAAAAACCCCATGAGGCAGATGCTAATTGCCCCATATTAGAGGAAAAATTCCTTCCCGACTCCACATATGGCAATCAGACTAGTTCCCTGGATCAACGTCCCATAACAAAATCTAGTACGGATAACCTGCAATTTTATATTATTCAAGAAAGGCACACATATGCCCTCCTTGAATTTTTTTTAGAAAATTTAGTATTTCAAGTTCATGTGGTAGAGAGTTTCATAACCTCATTGCTCACACAATAAAAATTTGCCAACTAACTTCCTTTAGACAAAGTGAATTAGGATCTTTATGCTAGAGTAATTGAATTAACTCTAACTGAAATAGATTAATGCTTTTTTCCTAAATGTTGAAATTTGTTTAAATCCATCAGCTCAAAAAGGCTTTCTCGGACAGACTTGGCGCAAGCTACTCCATTCTGCAGATCCCAAGGGAACCCTGGCCTTTACCATTACACGCCTGTACATGGATAGATACTTACCATAGGCCCAGGGCTGCATCTACAGAGTAGCTGCTGGCCGGAGGAGCGAGCTTGAGGCTATAGTGGTTGATTCAACTCTAACTGAAGCTTTTTTTTTTCCTAAATACTGGGATCTGTTTAAGGCTGTTGGCTCAAACAGACTTCCTCGGACAGACTTGGCGCAAGCTACTCCATTCTGCAGATCCCAAGGGAACCCAGGTTTTTACCATTACACCCCTGTACAGGGATAGATACTTACCATAGGCCCAGGGTTGCATCTACAGAGTAGCTGCTGGCCGGAGGAGTGCGCTTGAGGCTTGAGTAGTTGAATCAATCCTAACTAAAGAAAAACCTATCTAATGCCACTTTCTTGTTAGGACCTGTCTGAGGGCTATGGCTCAAAAAAGCTTCTTTGGAAAGACTTGGCAAAAGCCAGTCTATCTTACAGGTTCCAAAGGAACTCTGGCCTTCACTCTTACAGCCCTGTACAGCGATAAAGACTTATTACATGGCCTTGATTGCATCTACATAGTAGATGCTGACTGGAGGGGCAAACTTGAGGCTAGAATGGTTCAGCCACCCTAACTATTGCTACTTTCTGAAATGTTAGGATATTTCTGAGGCCATTGGCTCAAACAGGCTTCCTTGGACAGACTGGGCGCAAAACACACCATTTCTGATGGTTCCAAATGAACCCTGGGCTTCACCCTTGAACCTCAATACAGGGACAGTTTCATAGTTTTAAGGTTGAAAGACACAAGTCCATCAAGTTCAACCTAAAAGCTAATGTGTTGATCCAGAGGAAGGCAAAAACCCCATGAGGCAGATGCTAATTGCCCCATTTTAGGGGAAAAATTCCTTCCCGACTCCACATATGGCAATCAGACTAGTTCCCTGGATCAACGTCCCATAATAAAATCTATTACCACTAACCTGAAATGTTATATTATTCAAGGAACATTTTTCATCAAGCAGTTTTCACCGGAAATATGTTGCACAACTGTTTGAATCTCAGTAAATTCCTGCGCAACTTACATTTGAATACTCTGACCTTTTTACACCCACTCTTTTAACTTCTTAAATAGTGAACAGAGCTTATCTGGACCGCTTGTGGCTTAGCTTTACCTGAAAACTTATTACAAATTAGGCTGGAAAAGTGGTGTAAAATAAGACTGAAATTGACTCCATCTTTTGACTGGAGTACATTTCTTGAGGTGTAGTACGTCAGCTTTAAGGGGATATTTCAATAAATGAATGACCCTGGCTGCAGGTATAAAGAATCAAACTGTGCTGTCCTGACCCATTCCTGGGATTGTGTATGGCACTGCCATCACCTCAATACTGCCGCAGCCAACAAATGTAATCAGACGGACTGCCCAGCCGAGCGCACTGAGCTGCTGCAGCTCTGAGATGGTGGAACCTCTTTTTTTTAATTAAATGACCTGCAGCTAGGGACATTCATTTATTGAAAGGGAACAACCCCTTTAAGGATGAGTCAAGTTCATTAAGAGGTTTAGTCTTTTTAATGAATTTGGTGCACGTTCCTCCAATAGGCGCTTCATGAATGCTGGTATAGAAATCCACCAGCCTTGATGAATCGGCCACCATAGGTTTACATGGCATGAGCATATACAGAACAGTTGTGTAGTATACGTTACCAGGCCCTCATGATGCTCTTGGTCCTGGATGGCCTTCCACAGTCTGCTTTCTTGCTTCATCATCTTGAAGGGCTCCACTTTCTTTTCTTCTGGCTGGCATGGTGCGGCTCTATCATCCTGCTCCTTTAACACGAAGGGATGAATGACTGTAAAGCTGCCAGGAGCGTTTTTTTATCCCCTTAGATCATTGTGACACCACAAAGTGATGACATAGACAAGTGGGTGAGGCGCCTTTATTCAGTCATCGGGTGTGGTCAGAAGAAATTAGCATATTCCGTGATGTTACTACAATGAGAACAGACATGAACATTCTATTCGGAACCCGACCGCCATTATCAGCGGAACCTTCACTGCTGTCAGATTGGCACTAAAAACAAAAAGAGACCGCGGTGAACCTGGACAGTAACAATCTACAGGGACTGTGACTGCTAAGCGGACTTCATGTCAGATGTTATGCAGTTTTGTCAGAAAAAAAAACAATAAAATATATAAAAGACAGGCTCCAATAAACCTTAAACACTGGGCTGTAGTCACAGATTCTCCTTCCACCTGCAGCACATTGCTCCCCTGCCTAACCCTCCCCGTCCTGCAGCATGTTTCTCACCGCTTAATTCTCCCACTCCTGCAGCACATCACTCCCCTGTCTAAACCTCCCCCTCCTGCAGCACATCGCTCCCCTGACCCCCTCTTACGTGACATCTTTTCTATCAGTTACATTTGTGAAGTAACTGCTGTCTCCTGTGAGCAGTGGAGAGCGAAGCTGAGAGCCAGGAGGCTCTGCCCCTCTGCCCCTTCTTGCCACATCATCATCCATCTACATCAGGGCTGTCAAACTCAAATATATAGAGGGCCAAAAGGAAGAGTTTAACTCAGAAAAATAAGTCAACACTTTATCAGATGTTTCTGTGAAAACTTGAGTACAACAAATAAGATTTTGTTATTTTCCCTCAGTTATACAAAAAATAGTTATGAGAAAAGTGTGACAAAAAGGAGTCATAAAATGCACCAAAATGAAATATCACAATTTATGGCTCAAATTGAGGTGAAGCAAGGAAGAGGTTGAGCTTAGCTAATGAGATGCATCAAACATACAGGTGCTTCTCACAAAATTAGAATATCATCAAAAAGTTAATTTATTTCAGTTCTTCAATCCAAAAAGTGAAACTCATATATTATACAGAGTCATTACAGAGTGATCTATTTCAAGTGTTTATTTCTGTTAATGTTGATAATGATGGCTTACAGCCAATGAAAACACAAAGTCATTATCTCAGTAATTTAGAATAATTAACAAAAATCACCTGCAAAGGCTTCTTACGCATTTAAAAAGGTCCCTTTGTCTGTTTCAGTAGGCTCCACAATCATGGGGAAGACTGCTGACTTGACAGATGTCCAGAAGGCAGTCATTGACACACTCCACAAGGAGTGTAAACCACAAAAGGTCATTGCTAAAGAAGCTGGCTGTTAACAGAGTGCTGTATCCAAGCATATATATGGAAAGTTGAGTGGAAAGAAAAAGTGTGGTAGGAAGAGGTGCACAAGCAACCGGGATAACCGCAGCCTTGAAAAGATTGTTAAGGAAAGGCCATTCAAACATTTGGGGAAGATTCACAAGGAGTGGACTGCTGCTGGAGTCATTGCTTCAAGAGCCACCACACACAGACGTATCCAGGACATGGGCTACAAGTGTCACATTCCTTGTGTCGAGCCACTCATGACCAATAGACAACGCCAGAAGCATCTTACCTGGGCCAAGGAGAAAAACACCTGGACTGTTGCTCAGTGGTCCAAGGTGTTGTTTTCCGATGAAAGTAAATTTTGCATTTAATTTGGAAATCAAGGTCCCAGAGTCTGGAGGAAGAGTGGAGAGGCCACAATCCAAGCTGCTGGAGGTCTCGTGTGAAGTTTCCACAATCGGTGATGGTTTGGGGAGCCATGTCATCTGCTGGTGTAGGTCCACTGTGTTTTATCAAGACCAAAGTCAGCGCACCCGTCTACCAGGACATTGTAGAGCACTTCATGCTTCTCTCTGCCGACAAGCTTTATGGAGATGGAAATGTCATTTTCCAGCAGGACTTGGCACCTGTCCACACGGCCAAAAGTACCAATACCTGGTTTACACAACAGTATCACTGTGCTTGATTGGCAGTAAACTCACCTGACCTTAACCCCATAAAGAATCTATGGGGTATTGTCAAGAGGAAAATGAGAGACACCAGACCCAACAATGCAGACGAGCTGAAGGCTTCTATCAAAGCCACCTGGGCTTCCATAACACCTCAGCAGTGTCACAGGCTGATCGCCTCCATGCCACATTGCCGCATTGATGCAGTAATTGATGCAAAAGGAGCCTGGCCAAGTATTGAGGGCATTTATTGAACATACATTTCAGTAGGACAACATTTCAGATTTTAAAAACATTTTTCAAGCTGGTGTTATAAAGTATTCTAATTTACTGAGATAATAGCATTAACAGAAATAAACACTTAAAATAGATCACTGTCTGTAATGACTCTATATAATATGAGTTTTACTTTTTGTATTGAAGAACTGAAATAAATTAACTTTTTGATGATATTCTAATTTTGTGAGAAGCACCTGTAGTATGCTATATGCCCAATTTTAACAAATGTACTGCAATTTTTGCTGAATGTGTTCAGAAATGTACAGATGTGTAAGCAGACAAATGCAGAGACTTAGGCTATGTGCCCACGATGCACAAAAGCTCCGGATTTTTCCTGAGCGTTTCTGCATCTCCCTGGCAGAAAAAACGCATGCGGATTGTACATGCGGATTGTACATGCGGATTGTATATGCGGATTGTACATGCGGATTGTACATGCGGATTGTACATGCGGATTGTACATGCGGATTGTACATGCGGATTGTACATGCGGATTGTATATGCGGATTGTACATGCGGATTGTACATGCGGATTGTACATGCGGATTGTGCATGCGGATTGTACATGCGGATTGTACATGCGGATTGTACATGCAGATTGTACATGCGGATTGTACATGCGGATTGTACATGCGTTTTTCCTGCCAGGGACATGCAGAAGTGAAGCGTTCTTCACATGCATTTCCACATGCGGGTTGACAAGCGCTTTACAAGCGATTTTAGCATCACTTGGAAAGTGCTTGTCAATTTGGTCACACTATAGAAATCCATGAAAACGGCATGGATTTATATAGTGTGACCCCAAAGACTGGTTAAAAATAAAAAAATCTACTGTATAATTGTCTTTTCCCATCTGTCTGTCTGTCTGTTTGTCCGTCTGTCCTGGAAATCCCGCGTCGCTCATTGGTCCGGCAGCAGCCAATCAGCGCCGCGGGATTTCTGAAAAAAGATGGCGGCCGTTAGCGGCTCATCTGCGGGACGGAGCTCAGCGGCGATGCAGCCGGGAGATGAGCTCCGCGAGGCGCTCATCTCCCGGCCGGTACCAGCAGAAGGACATCGACCGCCGGACCCATCTGCGGGACGGAGATGCAGCCGGGAGCCAAAATCGTGTAGCCAAGATCGGTGATTGGTCGCGGCCGATATTTAAATTTGGCGCCCAAATCGGTGATTGGTCGCGGGCAGCGTCCGCGACCAATCAGTACAGTAGTGTTTAACTTTTGCGGCAAGATCAGTGATTGGTCGCGGGCCAAGACCGCGACCAATCACCGATTTGTGCGGCACATTTAAATAGCGGCCGCGACCAATTGGATGTCAGCGCCGCTCCCCGGTCCTCCCTTCACCCCCTAGCCGCATGGATGTCAGCGCCGCTCCCCGGTCCTCCCTTCACACCCTAGCCGCATGGATGTCAGCGCCGCTCCCCGGTCCTCCCTTCACACCCTAGCCGCTGATGTCCCCACAGTATCTGCATGGTGTTACAAAGGTCCGGACATTTGTGTTAAAAATCGCTGATTGGTCGCCGACGCTATTTAAATGTGGCGCCAAAATCGGTGATTGGTCGCGCCCAGCGTCGGCGACCAATCAGCGATTTTTAACACAATTGTCCGGACCTTTGTAACACCATGCGGATACTGTGGGGACATCAGCGGCTAGGGTGTGAAGGGAGGACCGGGGAGCGGCGCTGACATCCAATTGGTCGCAGCCGCTATTTAAATGTGCCGCACAAATCGGTGATTGGTCGCGGTCTTGGCCCGCGACCAATCACTGATCTTGCCGCAAAAGTTAAACACTACTGTGCTGATTGGTCGCGGACGCTGCCCGCGACCAATCACCGATTTGGGCGCCAAATTTAAATATCGGCCGCGACCAATCACCGATCTTGGCTCCACATTTAAACACCGCTGTACTGATTGGTCGCGGACGCTATTTAAATGTGGCGCCAAAATCGGTGATTGGTCGCGCCAAGCGTCGGCGACCAATCAGCACAGCGGTGTTTAAATGTGGAGCCAAGATCGGTGATTGGTCGCGGCCGATATTTAAATTTGGCGCCCAAATCGGTGATTGGTCGCGGGCAGCGCCAGCGACCAATCACCGATTTTTAACACAAATGTCCGGACCTTTGTAACACCATGCGGATACTGTGGGGACATCAGCGGCTAGGGTGTCAAGGGAGGACCGGGGAGCGGCGCTGCGGGTCCGGATACTTCTGCTGCGAGCAGTCGCTCATCTCCCGGCTTCTCGCAGCGGAAGTAGCCGCACAGGCAGCGGCGCTCCCCGGTCCTCACTAATACGATTCCGCTCCCCGGTCCTCACCAATACGATTCGCTGATTGGTCTCGCTCTCCACACGCGACCAATCAGTGATCTTGGCGCTAAAGTTAAACACCGCTCTGCTGATTGGTCGCGGCCGCTGCCCGTGACCAATCACCGATTTGGGCGCCACATTTAAATAGCGGCCGCGACCAATCACCGATCTTGCCGCCACATTTAAACACTGCTGTGCTGATTGGTCGCGGACGCCAGACGCGACCAATCAGTGATTTTGGCGCCAAATTTAAACCTGCTCCGCTAGTTGGTCGCGGATGCCGGCCGCGACTAATCAGCATTACTGGCGCCAAATTTAAACACCGCTCTGCTGATTGATCGCGGTCGCTGGCCGGGATCAATCAGCAGTATTGGCGCCAAATTTAAACACCGCTCTGCTGATTAGTCGCGGTCGCCGTCCGCGACCAATCAGCAATATTGGCGCAAAATTTAAACACCGCTCTGCTGATTGGTCGCGGTCGCCGTCCGCGACCAATCAGCAGTATTGGCGCCAAATTTAAACCCCGCTATGCTGATTGGTCGCGGTTGCCGGCCGCGACCAATCAGCAGTATTGGCGCCAAATTTAAACACCGCTCTGCTGATTGGTCGCGGTGGCCAGCCGCGACCAATCAGCGATTTTGGCGCCAAATTTAAACACCGCTCTGCTGATTGGTCGCGGGCGGCGATTGCGACCAATCAGCATTATTGGCGCCAAATTTAAACCCCGCTCTGCTGATTGGTCGAGACAGCCGGCCGCCACCAATCAGCAATTTTGGCGCCAAACTTAAACCCCGCTCTGCTGATTGGTCGCGGTTGCCGGCCGCGACTAATCAGTATTGTTGGCGCCAAATTGCCGGCCGCGACTAATCAGCATTATTGCCGCCAAATTTAAACACCGCTCTGCTGAATGGTCGTGGCCGTGACCAGTCACCACTATTGGCGCCAAATTTAAACACCGCTTTGCTGATTGGTCGCGACCGGCGGCTGTAACAAATCAGCATTATTGGCGCAAAATTTAAACCCCGCTCTGCTGATTGGTCACGTTCGCTGGCCGCGACCAATCAGCATTATTGGCGCAAAATTTAAACCCCGCCCTGCTGATTAGTCGCGACTGCCGGCCGTTACCAATCAGCGATATAGCCGCCAAATTTCAACACCGCTTTGCTGATTGGTCGCGGTTGTTGGCCGCGACCAATCAGCGATTTTGGCGCCAAATTTAAACACCGCTCTGCTGATTGCGCCCGGTCTGCCGCATACATATTCTAGAATACCCGATGCGTTAGAATCAGGCCACCATCTATAAATCTATACTTAACTTCCGATGGCCCCCGCAGTCTTGCTTCGCTCCGTCCTGGCTGCCGGCAGATCGCGGTACACTGAAGGACCTGCTGTCACATGACTATGACGTCAGCGCAGGTCCTTCAGTCCATCGCGAGCTGCCGGCATGGGAGGACGAGCGCAGCGGGGGCCGTCAGAAGGTAAATATAACATTTATTTTATATATATTTTTTTTTTTTGACAGGTTCTATGGTACCCGGGTCCGGAGGAGAGTCTCCCATCCTCCACACGCGGGTACCATCCGCACATTGAACGCATGTATTTCGCATGTGCTTATCTAGTGAAGCGGAATCCATTTGTTCCAATGCAAGTCAATGGCGGCGAAAAAGCAGCGCTTACGCGAAATAATTGGTAGCGCTGCGTTTTTTTCCGCAATGATAATCCGCAGTGGAAATTTCCGCAGCATGTGCACAGCACATGCGGACTATCATTGGGGAACATGGCAGACCTTCTAACATGCGTTTTTAAGCGTTTCTGCAGCGTTTTTGCCATGCGGAAACGCTTAAAATACGCGTCGTGGGCACACAGCCTTAGGCCATGTGCCCACGCAGCGTTTTTGTAGCATTTTTGCGGCATTTTTACGGCCGCGAAAACGTTTGTAGAACAGTCTGCCATGCAAAGCCATGTGAATTCGGATGTGCTGTGCACATGATGCGCTAATTTGCGCGCCGAATTCGCATTACTTTGCAAAACGCAGCATGACCATTTCTACTGCGATTACGCTGAAGCTTATTCGCAATGCGTGTGGTATCTGGGAGGAAGACGAGACTACAACTCCTCTTCATCCCGGCTACCACGCGGTGAAAAAAAGAAATAAAAAAGTTAAAAACAAACAAAACCTGTATATTCACCTCTCCGGCGGCCCCCGGTCTGCTCTCCGGTCTCCTCCGGTCTGCTGTCTGTACTGTCAGGACCTGCGGTGACGTCATTTAGTCAGGTGATGGTCGCATGACCGCTGACGTCGGCATCAGGTGATGGTCGCGTGACCATCAGCTGACTAAATGACGTCACCGCAGGTCCTGACCGTACACTGCAGGACGCTGAAGAGAGAAGACGCGGCCGGGAGCAGACCGGAGGAGACCGGAGAGCAGACCGGGGGCCGCCGGAGAGGTGAATATACCGTTGTTTTTTTTTATTTATTAACGTTTTCTTTTTTTTACTACAGATGCTGCATTTAAAGCATCTAAGTTGTTCACACATTATAGATCCATGTCGGTTGCATCGATTTATATTGTGTGATCAACTTGTCAAGCACTTTTCCAAGTGATGCTCAAAATTGCTTGGAAAAGTGCTTGAAAAAACGCATGTGAAAACGCTTCTCTCTGGCAAAAAAACGCATGTAAATCTGCATCAAATCTGCTAGGTGTGCACACAGCCTTATAGCTGGTTTTGCTCTGAGCTGAGATGTCCAGGCTGAATAATGCTCTGGGAGCAGAACCCATCAGCAGAATCTGTCTGTTTCCTGCCTTGTAGCAGTGGATCCCGGCTATTTAGCTCACAGAGCATTGTCTACACAAGATACAATTGTATCCAATTTTCAGCTGGGAACAGGACTATGGACAAGTTTTGCAGCAACTGCATTTGTGATAGGAAATGTTGGTCAATCTAGATTTTCTTCAGTGTTCTTATTCATTGCAGAAAATCTTAAAAAAGCCGAGGAATGTGGGCAACATGGTGGGTCAATGATTAACGATGTGGGGCTGGGTTCATATAATAGCAAGGACAACATCTGCAAGGAGTTTGTATGTTCTCCCCGTGTTTGTGTGGGTTTCCTCCGGGTTCTCCGGTTTCCTCCCACACTCCAAAGACATACTGATAGGGAATTCATATTGTGAGCCCCAATGGGGACAGTGATGATAATGTCTGTAAGGTGCTACAAAATCTAACGGCGCTATATAAGAGAGTAAAATAAATATATAACTAAATAAAATGAATGTATTAAAAGGCTAAGATTGCAAAGAGCTTGTAAAAACAAGAAACTTTGCAATTTCCTTCTTATTCAAAATCTTCTCTGTTCTCAAGAAGGAAAAGATTTTTAATTCTGCAGTGTACAGCTCATTGCTATGGTTACTGACCACCTGAGAAGTGGCCGGTCTCCTTGGCAAGAAGCGCTCACTTGCAGACTGGTGGACTTCAGTGCCCCTGTGCCTGTCCCATTCTGCAGAGGCAAAGCCGCCTCTGCCCGCAGAATGCAAGAGGGCACAATTCAGACAAGCGGCTCAGCCAAGCCACCGGCCAGAACTGTAAATCTTCAGCTTCTGATGAGAGGAACACAAGACCACCCCTTTAATAAAGGAGTAGAGCAGAACTCATACAGTGATTAGTGGGGGTCTGACACCTGAAATCCCCAGACATCAGCTACTTCTGCAAGATGATGTGCACAGTGTTAAGAGCTGGAATAGCACAGCTCCACACACTGTGCAATGGCTGGTTTCAGGTACTACAGCTCAGATCACAATCATTTCAATAGGAGCTGCAGTACCAAGATCGGCCACTACACAGTGTACAGCGCTGTGCTGTTTGGTCTCTACGCTGAGTATTTCCAGCTGCTGTCTTATTGGTGAGGGGGCCGTGTGTTGGAACCTCACTGATCTGATATTGATGACCAGGGTCGGACTGCGGTGTCTGGGGCCCACAGGGGAAATTAACTCTAGGGGCCCACCTACAGCAAGATGCAAATATCTGTTATCCGCTCTCCCTGTTATAGTGGAGCATTGACTGGCGGCTCCTGCACATCTACTGGGCGACACTCTAACTGGGATGGACATGTTTGCATTAAAGGGCTTCTTTGGTTAAAACTAGTGTTGAGCGAGTATGTTCTGTTAACCCTTTCGGCGAGTATGCTCGGGCCGAGCTCCGAGTGTTTATAGCTGCTCGGTGATATGGTTGAATCGCTCCCGTGTGCATGATTTGCGACTGTTTGACGGTTTTAATACATGTGAGGAATGTGTAAGAAATAGACATTCCTCACATGTATTAACCCCTTAAGCCGCGGAGCATTTTCCGTTTTTGCATTTTCGCTTTTTGCTCCACTTGTTCCCAGAGCCATAGCGTTTTTATTTTTTAGTCAATATGGCCATGTTAGGGCTTATTTTTTGCGGGACGAGTTGTACTTTTCAACGCCATTACTAGTTTTACCATGCCGTGTACGGGAAAACGGGAAAAAAATTCCAAGCGCCGTGAAATTGCAAAAAAAGTGCAATACCACTGAGGTTTTTTTTTATTTTTTTTACCACGTTCACTGAATGCTAAAACTGACCTGCCATTATTATTCTCCATGTCATTAAGAGCTCGTAGACACCAAACATGTATAGGTTCTTTTTTATTTAAGTGATGAAAAAAAATTCCAAAGTTTGGTAAAAAAAAAAAAAAAAATGGTGCCATTTTCCGAGACCCGTAGCGTCTCCATTTTTCGGGATCTGGGGCAGGGTGAGGGCTTATTTTTTGTGAACCGAGCTGAAGTTTTTATAGATGCTATTTTGGGGTAGATCCGATGTTTTGATCGCCCGTTATTGCATTTTATTGCAATTTTACGGTGACCAAAAAACGTAATTCTGGCGTTTAGAATTTTTTTCTCATTACGCCATTTACCGATCGCATTAATTCTATTTTATATTGATAGATCAGGCGATTCTGAACGCGGCAATGCCAAATATGTGTATGTGGGGTTTATTTTATGATTTTAGGGGGTGATTTAAACTTTTACATTTTTTTATTTTTTTTCATATTTTTTAAAACTTTTTTTTTCACTTTTTGCTTGCTTCTGTAGTCTCCATAGGAGACTTGAAGCAGCAACTGTCCGATCGCCTCTGCTACATACAGGGGACCAGCAGTTCCCCTGTATGCAGCAGAAATGGTCCTGTCCTATGAGCGCCGACCACTAGATGGCGCTCATAGCGACAGGATCATTACAACCACTGGTGTCTGCTGCAGACCCAGGGTTGTCATGACCACACATCGCCGACCCGCGATCATGTGACGGGGTCGCCGATGGGCGGGGTAAGTGACGCGCTTCCAGGAAGCGCGCATTAAATGCCGCTGTCGGAGATTGACAGCGGCATTTAATATGTTAACAGCCGCTGGTGGATCGCGATTCCACCCGCGCCTGTTGCGGGCACATGTCAGCTGTAATAATCAGCTGACATGTGCTTGGTTCAGTGCGGGCTCAGCGCCGGAGCCCTCACTGAACCGGAGGATAACGACATGCGCGTACTAATACGTGACATGTCGTTAAGGGGTTAAAGCTGTCAAACAGTTGCAAATCATGCACACGGGAGCGATTCAACCATATCACCGAGCAGCTATAAATACTCGGAGCTCGGCCCGAGCATACTCGGACAGAACATACTCGCTCAACACTAGTTAAAACAAGTTATCAATGATCCATGGGCTCTACAGGATAGGTGATCACTTATTGAGCATTTGTGTCCGAACATTGGAAAACGCACCTATCGGAAGAATGGGGAAGTTTTATCCCTGACAGAACACTTATCCCTATTTTAAAATGCTGCGGCAGGTGGGACGTCTGA
Organism: Phyllobates terribilis; assembly: GCF_046119375.1. Lineage (NCBI taxonomy): Eukaryota > Metazoa > Chordata > Amphibia > Anura > Dendrobatidae > Phyllobates > Phyllobates terribilis. The sequence continues at coordinate 899,566 of NW_027363058.1, read as the reverse complement.
CCGCAGCTCTATTCATTCTCTTAGAGACTTGCAAAAAAGAGCAGCGCTCACAGCCACTGAGAGAATGAATGGATCAGTGGTCGCATCTCACATGCCGCTCCAGTCTAATGGGGAGAAAAGCTCCACATTCTGCCGGTGTGTGCAAGCAGTCAGACCCCCACCAATCAATATTATCAATGATCCTGTGGAGAGGTGATTACTTGTTTTCACCGGAGAACCCCTGTAAGTGCATCTCTGCCGCTCTGGTCCAAGTATTTAATCGCTAAGGCCACGGCCCTACTATCAGTATTCGGTCAGTGTCCAGTCAGTATTTTTTCTCAGGAGTGGGAGCCAAAACAGGTGATGAACAATCAGAGAAAAGGTATAATAGAAACAAGTCACCAATTCTGCATTAATCAACCATTCCTGGTTTCGGCAGCCACTCCTGAGAAAAATACTGACCAAATACTGATGGTGGGGCTGTGGCCTAATGGAAAAAAATCTTTTCCTAGTTAAGATCAGCGAGAATAAAATGACCGCCATACACAACACAGTCCACTATATCAACACCAATAATACCACATACAAAAGGGACAAATATCGCCACACCTTGACTAGATCACATATTACCACTACATAGTGACCGAATAATACCACATACAAGGAACAAATATGGCCAAACTATGACCAGACCATATATTACCACCCCAAGGTGACCAAATACTACAATACTGATCATGAATACAAAACCACAATACTAACAACACTGTTATTACCACCAGCAACATTATACACAGGAGCTCTGTATATAGTGTCAGTGTACAGGTAACACAGTGATCACCAGTGACATTATAGACAGGAGCTCTGTATATAGTGTATAGGTAATACAGTGATCACCAGTGACATACACAGGAGCTCTGTATATACTATATACACACGTGGTCAAAATTGTTGGTATCCCTCGTTTAATGAAAGAAAAACCCACAATGGTCACAGAAAAAACTTGAATCTGACAAAAGTAATAATAAATTAAAAATCGATGAAAATGAACAAATGAAAGACAGACATTGCTTTTCAACCCTGCTTCCACAGAATTTAAAAAAAATTAAACTCTTGAAATAGGCCTGGACAGAAATGATGGTACCCCTGAAAATAATGTGACAAAAGGGACATGTTAAATCAAGTTGTGTCCACTAATTAGCATCACAGGTGTCTACAATCTTGTAATCAGTCAGTGGGCCTGTATATAGGGCTACAGATACTCACTGTGCTGTTTGGTGACATGGTGTGTACCACACTCAACATGGACCAAAGGAAGCAAAGGAAAGAGTTGTCTCAGGAGATTAGAAAGAAAATTATAGACAAGCATGTTAAAGGTAAAGGTTATAAGACCATCTCCAAGCAGCTTGATGTTCCTGTAACTACAGTTGCACATATTATTCAGAAATTTAAGATCCATGGGACTGTAGCCAACCTCCCTGGACGTGGCCGCAGGAGGAAAATTGATAACAAATCAAAGAGACGAATAATATGAATGGTAACAAAAGAGCCCAGGAAAACTTCTAAAGAGATTAAAGGTGAACTTCAAGCTCAAGGAACATCAGTGTCAGATCGCACCATCCGTCATTGTTTGATCTAAAGTGGACTTCATGGGAGACGACCAAGGAGTACACCATTGTTGAAAAAAAATCATAAAAAAGCCAGACTGGAATTTGCCAAACTACATGTTCACAAGTCACAAAGCTTTTAGGAGAATGCCCTATGGACAGATGAGACAAAAATGGAAGTTTTTGGCAAGGCACATCAGATCTATGTTCACAGATGGAAAAATGAAGCATATCAAGATAAGAACACTGTCCCTACTGTGAAACATGGAGGAGTCTCTTTTATGTTTTGGGGCTGGTCTGCCGCATCTGGCACAGGGTGTCTTGAATCTGTGCAGGGTACAATGAAATCTCAAGACTATCAAGGGATTCTAGAGAGAAATGTGCTGCTCAGTGTCAGAAAGCGTGGTCTCAGTCGCAGGTCATGGGTCTTGCAACAGTATTATGACCCAAAACACACAGCTAAAAACACCCAACAATGGCTAAGAGGAAAACATTGGACTATTCTGAAGTGGCTTCTATGAGCCCTGACCTAAATCCTATTGAGCATCTTTGGAAAGAGCTGAAACATGACGTCTGGAAAAGGCAACCTTCAAACACGAGACAACTGGAGCAGTTTGCTCATGAGGAGTGGCCAAAATACCTGTGGAGAGGTGCAGAAGTCTCATTGACAGTTACAGGAGTCGTTTGATTGCAGTGATTGCCTCAAAAGGTTGTTCAGCAAAATATAAAGTTAAGAAGAACCATCATTTCTGTCCAGGCCTGTTTCATCAGTTTATTTTATTTTTTTTATTCTGTGGAAGCAGAAAAGCAATGTCTGACTTTCATTTGTTCATTTTCATAGATTTTTAATTTATTATTACTTTTGTCAGATTCAAGTTATTTCTGTGACCATTGTGGGTTTTTCTTTCATTAAACGAGGGGTACCAACAGTTTTGACCACGTGTGTAGTGTAAGTGTACATGTGTGTCACCCTGGCCTGGATGCCACAAGTGTAATTAAAGCTGTGTCTGAGAGCAGGGGGGAGGTTCTCTAGTCAGGGGAACATTAGCATGCAATGCCTCCTGTCTCAGGCCAGTAGGGGGAGCAGGCTGCCCCTATAAAAGCTGGTGCTGGGGGCAGGGTTAGAGAGAACCCAGATGACCTGTCTCAGGACTGAGACGTGTCTCAGCAGAGCAGGGACAGACAGTTGCACTGCACCTAAGAGGAAGTGTGGCAGGAGGAGAGCCACAAGCCAGAGACAAGAGGCGAAGAGAGCCTGTCTTGGCAGATAACAGACTTAATCTACCAGACTTTGGTGTCTGAGGCTGGAAGGATTCCACATCCTCCAGCAGAGAACCAGTCCGCAAGGGACTGTATATTCCTTGGCCTAAGAAGCCTGGAGGCTCTGCAACAACAGAAGGGACCAGTAAAGCCATACAAGGCTGGGAGCAGAAAGGAACCCACGTCGCAGGCCATACAGGCGAGAAAACACGGAAAGCTCGGAAACGTGGGCTGTTACCCTATCAGGAGGAGATAGCCAGAAGGAGCGCAGAAAGCACGGTAGGCCTACACCCTCACCCTGACCAGGGCCAATTTCCCCGTTGCTCTCAGACATCCAGGTCCCCTCCTAGCCGGGACTGTTTGTGGGTCAGTTTACCTGTTTAGTAAAGATCCTGGACTGCAACCTGTTGTCTGTGTGCTCCTTGCTCCTCCAGCACTATCAGCACTGGGACTCCCACTACCATCACTCCCAACATCCATTATACTGCCCTGGGGCCGCACTCTTCCCGTGGAGAGTCACACTACCCTAGCTGCACACCTCATCAGCCCCAGCGGTCTGCATGCAGCGGCGGTTCCTAATAACCGCAATCCACGGGTGGCGTAGTCGGACATTGTCAGCAGAACATAGCAGACTACCATTGGCCTGACCACCCTGAGCCACGGAACCGGGTCGCCACTACTACCCCATCGTCTCCCTATTGCCCGGATCCGAGTGCCCCACGGCCCAGGGGGCAAGTCAGCTTTGGCGTAGTCGGCAGGATTTCGTGCCCGCAACCACCGGGTACTGCGTGCCTGAAAAAGACTTTTGTAACTTACCTGTGGCAAAGTTTCCCGCCGTCCGGAGTCGTTTCCCGCCATCCGGAGCCGATTCCCGCCATCGGACGCCATCTTGGACCGTTTCCCGCCGTCTTCTGCCGCCTTCCCACCATCCGCAGCTGCTTCCCGCCATCGGACGCCATCTTCAGGACGCCGCGCGGGAAGAAGATGGGCGTGGACGTCAAAACCGCGCGAGATCCGAAGCTCCGCCCCACGCACCGACGCTGCGCAAGGTCCTGGAAGGGAGAGAGAGCGACGCTGACGTCATCAGGACGCGACGCCAGGTCCTCGTCCATAGCAGCAGCAGCGGAGCCGCAGCCTACAGAAGAGGATCGTCGGAAGGTAGGCCACGCGTAACTAGGGGGGGGGGGAAGATGACGGACACAGAGGCGCCCACTACCACCAACGCAGCTGCAGCAGCGGTGATGCCCTTTTCCTTGCCCTACATCCCTGGAGCGGCCTGGCTGCCCAAATACTCAGGGGAGCCCCATGCCCTAACTGACTTCAAGGAAAGGCTATACAGTTTGTTCCACGTTTACCCCCTGACAGAGGAACAGAAGGTCAGCATATTAACAAGGCAGTTAACTGGCGCAGCCCAGCGGGAGGTAAAATCATGGCCCACTGAGGAGAAAAGGACTGTGAAGGGTATTCTGGCCCGGCTGCGGGGTACCTTTGACACACGTACCTCCGCTGAGATTAAAATGAGGTTCTATGGATGTAAGCAGCGGGCACAGGACAGCATCAGAGACTATGCCCTAAATCTGCAGGAAGCCTTGAGGGCTATTCAACAAACTGACCCTGGCAGTGTGCAGGAAACGGATAAGCTGCTAACAGAACAATTCATAGAAGGTCTGCTGTCTAGCGCCCACAGGGCCCAACTGCGCCTCATGTTCTTTCAGAACCCCGACCTGACCTTTGCCCAATTTAAGGACAGGGCCATAAGGGTGCTCCGTGAATCTGCAACCAGTAGCGCTATAAACCCCCGGCGCCCTGCTATCACTTACCACCAGGAGGCGGCGCCCTCCTCTATGGACTCCGTGGAGGCTGATGCACAGGCCCTGAACCAAGCCCCGTCGAAAGATCTGCACCACCAAGTCCAGGAGCTGACCAGGAGCGTCGCGGCGTTGACCAGGACCGTCCAGGCGTTGCAAGTGGACCCGTCAAGACCCATCGAGCTGGCTTCAAGTCCGGAGAATGTCCCATGGCGTCGACAGAGGAGGATCCCGTCGTTCCGAGGGAGGCCCACAGACCGCTACGCAGAGGATGGACAGCCCATTTGCCGTCGATGCAACCAGCCCGGACACATTTCCAGGTACTGTAATTTAAACGGGTCCAACCTGGGGCAGAGGGCCAACCCCCAGGCATAAGATCACCAGGCCCTTACAATTGGCGTAATAAGTACGTTGCGGGGCGCCCGCTTTTACCCGTGGTGCTGGACGGTATCCCCATGAGCGCCTTGCTGGATACTGGGTCACAAGTAACCACTATCCCTTATGTACTTTTTAAGCAGTATTGGACTGATGCTGATATCACACGGTATCCAGACGGTAACTTGAGCATCATCGCCAGTAATGGCTTACCCGTGCCGCAGATGGGGTTCAAGGAGATGACCATTAAGATTGGTAAAGTTGAACTACCGGCACAGGGAGTGATTATTGTGGACATTGACCGTCATGAAAGTCACCCTAAAATAACTGTGGGTACTAACGTGATTGAAAATTGTCTTTCAGAGGTAATTGTAATCTTACAACAGGTGGCGGTGAATGCTAGTTCCAGCCAACAGAGAATCCTCAACAAGGAGATAAAGGCCCTGATGAGACGGCAGCAGGTAGAACTGTCTGGTGGTGAGATCGGTAGCGTAAGACTGAGTGACCCATTCCCCATTTCCATGCCTCCCAAAAGTGAAATGATGATCTGGTGTCGGACTGCAATCGGGTTGAGAGGTAGAGACTACCAAGACATGGTAGAACCCGTGTACTCAGACAGCAGGCCCACCATTTTGACAGCCCGGGGGGTGGTTGATGTCCGTCATGGGAGGGTGCCCGTCCGCATCCTCAACATTGGGGAGAGGGAGGTACACTTACCCAGGTACGCTACACTTGCCAAGCTGTTTGTGGTCGAACACAAAGCTATCAGGGCCGTGGAACCTTTGCCTCCATCTCCACAGGCGGAGAGTAATGGCTCCCAGAAACAAAAGGAGGACTGGTGCCAGAAACTCCACGTGGGTGCTGACTCCACTCCCCTGCACCAAAAACAAGGAGTCTACTGGGTGGTACAGGAGTACGAGAGAGTCTTTAGTAAGCACCCACTAGACTTCGGCAGAGTAAAGGGGATAGAACACCACATCCCCACAGGGAGCCACCCACCGATAAAAGAGAGGCACAGACCTGTACCCCCTGCACATTATCAGAACGCAAGGGGCATGCTAAGAGAGATGAAAGAAGCTGGGGTTATTAGAGACAGCTGTAGCCCCTGGGCAGCCCCCTTGGTTCTGGTCAAAAAGAAAGACGGCACCATGAGAATGTGCGTCGACTATAGACAAATCAACCGTATCACTCACAAAGACGCATATCCGCTGCCTAGAATAGAGGAGTCTTTAGCCGCACTAAAATCAGCTAACTTCTTTTCTACTTTGGACCTTACTAGCGGGTACTGGCAGGTTCCTGTGGCAGAGGCTGACAAGGAGAAGACCGCCTTCACCACCCCGATGGGACTGAGCGAATTCAACTGCATGCCTTTCGGGCTCTGCAACGCACCAGGGACCTTCCAGCGGCTGATGGAATGCTGTCTAGGGCACCGAAACTTCGAGACGGTCCTCCTTTACCTGGACGACGTGATCGTCTATTCGAAGACCTACGAGGACCATCTGAAGCACCTGGCCGAGGTGTTCGAAGCCCTGGCAGGCTATGGCCTGAAGGTGAAACCATCGAAGTGTCACCTGCTGAAACCAAAGGTCCAGTACCTAGGGCACATGGTAAGCGCGGAAGGAGTGGCCCCCGACCCTGACAAGGTCACGGCAATCAAGAGCTGGCCAAGCCCCTCGAACATCAAAGAGGTGAGACAGTTTCTCGGGTTGGTAGGCTACTACCGAAGATTCATCCCCGGGTTCACCAAGATGGCAGCTCCTATGCAGGACCTCCTGATCGGACAGTCTAAGTCCAGGAGCCAAAAGCCGCCCTTCAAGTGGGATAAACCGGAAGAGGAGTCCTTCCGCCAGCTAAAGATGGCCCTCACAGGGGATGAGATCCTGGCCTACCCTGATTATGGCCAGCCTTTCATTCTCCACACAGATGCCAGTAATGTGGGACTGGGAGCCGTATTGTCCCAAAACCAACAGGGCAGATAACAGGTGATCGCATACGCCAGCCGGAAGCTGAGGCCCACCGAAAGGAACCCGGAGAATTACAGCTCCTTCAAGCTAGAATTCTTGGCGGTGGTGTGGGCCGTGACGGAACGCTTCAAGCATTACCTGGCCTCCGCAAAGTTCACCGTGTACACGGACAACAACCCGTTGACACACCTGGACAATGCAAGACTGGGTGCCCTGGAACAGCGGTGGATGGCCCGTCTCTCCAACTATGACTTCGTGATCAAGTACCGGGCAGGCAAAACCAACGCCAACGCGGACGCCCTATCAAGGATGCCTCACTTACCTGAAGGTGACGAAGACCCAGAAGAGCTGGAGGAGGTAGAACTCCCCGCGTTTCACCGGTATGGAGCCGCTCAACACTCTCACCGCGTGAAGGAGGAGGATCTAACAACTGTGATGATGAATCCCCTACCTCACCACAGCTGGGCCGAGACCCAAGATAGTGACCTTGCAGTCCGCCTGGTGAAAGATCTGCTGACCCGGGAAGACGCCCGCTTAGATCCAGATGCCCCAGAGGAAGCCAAGCAGCTATGGAAGGAGAAGAGCAAGCTGTTCCTCTACGAAGGCAAATTGTGCAGAAGGATTGTCAACCACCGAACGCACGAGCTGACCTGGCAAGTCGTGGTCCCAAGGAGGGATGCAGCTATGGTCCTGGGGGCTTACCATGACAGAGCGGGACACTTCGGTTGGAAGAAACTGGAGTTCCTACTAACAGGAAGATTCTTTTGGGTCGGCATGAGAGGAGCTGTAGAAAAATGGTGCAGAGACTGTGGCCCTTGTCACCTAAGGAGGAAGGACCGTGCCAGCCAGAAGACACCCTTGAGGCCCATCGTCACCACGCAGCCTCTTGAGCTGGTAGCTCTGGACCACGTCAAATTGGCTCCCAGCCGGTCAGGATACATCTATGCCCTGACAATCGTGGACCACTATTCCCGTTTTCTAATGGTGGTCCCGGTAAAGGACTTGACAGCCCAAACAGCGGCCAGAGCCTTCCAGCAATATTTCTGCCGTCCACACGGGTATCCGGAACAGGTCCTGACAGACCAGGGTCCAGCGTTCGAGGCTGAAATCTTCTAGGAGTTCTGCAACCTCTATGGCTGTAAGAAGATTCGTACAACGCCTTACCACCCCCAAACCAACGGGATGTGTGAGAAGATGAACAATATAGTCATTGATCTCCTGAAGACGTTGCCCCTGGAGGAACGCAGCCTGTGGCCAGAAAAACTGCCGGACCTGATAGACCTATACAACAATATCCCGGTGAATGCTACAAACTGCACCCCGGCTTACCTGATGCGAGCTAGACCAGGAAAGCTGCCCGTAGACCTGGAGATGGGAGTCCTAATACCTGAGGACACCTCCCCGGATGCGGACTGGGATACGGAAAGGCAACTGCAGTACAAGAAGGTACAGGAGAGTGTGGAGAAGAGCCTGGCCCAGGTGAGAGAGAAGCAAGAAAGACTCTTCAATCAACACGCCCCTGCTAGTCCCCTAGAGCCTGGTGAGCAAGTCCTAAAGCGAAAAAGAAGGCTACATAAGTTGGACGACCAGTGGGAAAGGGAACCCTACACCGTACTGCAGTCTGACCACGACAACCCAAAGGTGTGCGTAATCACCAAGGACGGAGGATAAACCACTAGTGTCGTCTCCAGAGACCATCTCAAAAGGTGCCCTGAGCAACTCCGTAGTGCAGAAGAGGATCAGAGTGACCTTGAACCCGCAGAGGACAAAGAAGAAATGATCAGCACCGTTCTCGGAGAGTTCCCTCAGTCCTGGACTCGCATAAATGATGCCATAGTGGTACCTGTCCTGCATTTCCTGCAACCGGCACAGCAACAACCAACACCAGAGCCGGAAGGTGAAGAGGAGCAAGCAGTTCCAGAGGCAGAAGAGCCTGTACCAGCAGCCCAGGAGAGTCAACCCTCTGCTGACAGTGAGCCTGCCATGCCTGCGGTAAGCCAAAGGACCCGCAGACAGCTGCCTGCCCTACCTGTACACCCAGCTGGTAGCTGCACCCCTAACGCTAGTGGGGAAAGCCAAGTCAGTCCACCACCAGACAGTGGGCTACGTAGGTCAACCAGGAGCACAAAGGGACAGATACCCGCTCGCTGGAGAATATAGAGTGTACTAAAATTGTAAATAACCCTGTTGCCAAATGTTGAATTGTTTGCAAAGTTACATGCATGTTTGGTAATACTCTGTTTCAGTTTCTTGCAGCTACCGTAAGGACTCACAGGTTATGGACTTTTTATAACCGGGACCTTGTATGGACTGCGTTCAGAGCCTAACCCAGGAATGAACTAAGACTGTGAAGGACTTGGGGTAGGACAGACCCCCACCTGGTTAAGGCTCCCCGTTGTGCTGGTGATATGGACACCCGGTCACAGGCCACACTGTGACCTTAAGAACTCAATTTGTGCGTCGTCTGTCTACTAATGTTTTATTGTTATGCATATTGTCTTTGTTTACTGTTTAGTCCCGGAGTACTAAATTTCACTAGGGGGGAATGTGTCACCCTGGCCTGGATGCCACAAGTGTAATTAAAGCTGTGTCTGAGAGCAGGGGGGAGGTTCTCTAGTCAGGGGAACATTAGCATGCAATGCCTCCTGTCTCAGGCCAGTAGGGGGAGCAGGCTGCCCCTATAAAAGCTGGTGCTGGGGGCAGGGTTAGAGAGAACCCAGATGACCTGTCTCAGGACTGAGACGTGTCTCAGCAGAGCAGGGACAGACAGTTGCACTGCACCTAAGAGGAAGTGTGGCAGGAGGAGAGCCACAAGCCAGAGACAAGAGGCGAAGCAAGCCTGTCTTGGCAGATAACAGACTTAATCTACCAGACTTTGGTGTCTGAGGCTGGAAGGATTCCACATCCCCCAGCAGAGAACCAGTCCGCAAGGGACTGTATATTCCTTGGCCTAAGAAGCCTGGAGGCCCTGCCACAACAGAAGGGACCAGTAAAGCCATACAAGGCTGTGAGCAGAAAGGAACCCACGTCGCAGGCCATACAGGCGAGAAAACACGGAAAGCTCGGAAACGTGGGCTGTTACCCTATCAGGAGGAGATAGCCAGAAGGAGCGCAGAAAGCACGGTAGGCCTACACCCTCACCCTGACCAGGGCCAATTTCCCCGTTGCTCTCAGACATCCAGGTCCCCTCCTAGCCGGGACTGTTTGTGGGTCAGTTTACCTGTTTAGTAAAGACCCTGGACTGCAACCTGTTGTCTGTGTGCTCCTTGCTCCTCCAGCACAATCAGCACTGGGACTCCCACTACCATCACTCCCAACATCCATTATACTGCCCTGGGGCCGCACTCTTCCCGTGGAGAGTCACACTACCCTAGCTGCACACCTCATCAGCCCCAGCGGTCTGCATGCAGCGGCGGTTCCTAATAACCGCAATCCACGGGTGGCGTAGTCGGACATTATCAGCAGAACATAGCAGACTACCATTGGCCTGACCACCCTGAGCCACAGAACCGGGTCGCCACTACTACCCCCATCGTCTCCCTATTGCACGGATCCGAGTGCCCCACGGCCCAGGGGGCGAGTCACATGTAATACACTGACTCACCAGTGACGTCTCTAGGTGAAGTCCTTCATCTTCGCTTTTCTTCTTCATCTGGCACAGACGGCCATCACTTCTTCCAGCCAGGAATCATCTCTGCAGAAAATAACACACAGTTATCAATAACTGATCTCTTCTAGGGAATATTCCCACTCCACCCCCCGACTTCTACACTACACCAGTTGAAGAAAAAAAGCGATATAGTGCCGCCCTGCACATTAACAGGAGCCCGCTTTTGTCCTATCCCATGGAAAACAATTTCCTAAAAAGTAAATTATATTACAGAAGTAATAATGTCTCTAATTGGACTCTAAAATAATAATGTTCCTCACTGGCCACCATAAACTAATAAAGTATGTTCCTCAATCTGGCACCAAACAGTAATTAAGTCCCTTGTTCAGCCTGGCACCCCCATATATCCATCCTGGCCCCCCCTTCCCTGCATATATCCATCCTGACACCCCCCATATATCCCTTCTGGCCCCCATATGTCCAGTGTGACCCCTCCATATATTTATCCTAGCCCACGTGTATCGAGCCTGCCCCCTCCCATATACCCATCCTAGTCCCCCATGTGGCCCTCCTGTTCCCCCCATATATCCATCCTGGCCTCCATGTGTCCAGCCTGCCCCCCCACATATCCATCCTGGCCTCCATGTTTCCAGCCTGCCCCCCCATATATCTGTCCTGGCCTCCATGTGTCCAGCCTGCCCCCTCCCATATATCTGTCCTAAAGCCCCATGTGTCAAGCCTGCCCCCCCATATATCCATCCTGGCCTCCATGTGTCCAGCATGCCCCCCCTACATATCCATCCTGGCCTCCATGTGTCCAGCCTGCCCCCCCCAATATATCCATCCTGGCCTCCATGTTTCCAGCCTGCCCCCCATATATCCATCCTGGCCTCCATGTGTCCAGCCTGCCCCCTCATATATCCATCCTGCCCTTCCCCCCTGCATATATCCATCCTGACACCCCCCCATATATCCATACTGGCCCCCATATGTCCAGCGTGGCCCCTCCATATATTTATCCTAGCCCACGTGTATCGAGCCTGCCCCCCCACATACCTATCCTAGCCCCCCATGTATCCAGCCTGCCCCCCACATATCCATCCTGGCCATCATGTGTCCAGCCTGCCCCGCCCCCCATATATCCGGCCCCCCATATATCCATCCCCCTCACATATCCATCCTGGCCTCCATGTGTCCAGCCTGCCCCACCATATAGCCATCCTGCCCACCCTTTCCCATGTGTCCAGCCAGGCTCCCCCTTATGTGTCCAGCCAGGCTCCCCCCCTTGTGTGTCCAGCCAGGGTTCCCCCTTGTGTGTTCAGCCAGGCTCTCACCCTTGTGTGTCCAGCCAGTGTTCCCCCTTGTGTGTCCAGCCAGGGTTCCCCCTTGTGTGTCCAGCCAGGGTTCCCTCTTGTGTGTCCAGTCAGGGCTTCCCCTTGTGTGTCCAGCCAGGGCTCCCCCTTGTGGGTCCAGCCAGGGTTCCCCCTTGTGTGTCCATCCAGCTCCCCCCTTGTGGGGGCCCATCCCATTCTGCATCCACTCATATACACACAGACACACACACAGACACCTCTTACCTTCCTGCTCTCCCGTGCGGTGTCCTCCTTCTCCGGTGGCTGAGTTGCGCGCCTCCTTCACTGCAGGCGCATGACGATGACGTCATACGCCGGCCGGGGAAGGGAGACGCGCAGCTTCAGCTGCTTCACTGGGACGTGTGTCGCGGCGGTTCAGGTAATGAACGCCGCGTGCGCGCGTCCCTGCATACACTGTGCCTGCGCTTTTAAAGGGCCCGTGCCCCTTAAAACCGCAGGTTTTTTTATTTTTTCATTCTCTTCTCCCCCTCTCCTCTGCAGAAGGGTACCCCGCCAGCCCAGTCCCTCCCTGTTGATGACTTATCCTAAAATCGGTCATTAATATATAAGTCCTGGACAGTCCCGTTAAGCTTGTTTTACCTAGTTATAAAAGCCCTTTAAGTCCTCATTATAAGGTAAGGTATGAATGGATCTAATTAAATTCTCCAAAGAGAACTATTTATACATTTTAGTCACTGTGAGCTTTCTACAAGATATTGCGGGCAGTATATAGCGAATATACGGACACAGAGCCATTCGCCGGCTCAGATTGCCAATAAGCACCTTGTAAATATGAGACCTTGACATCATAGGTTACTTGGCTTAATATGAAATTGTCCCTCATGTGTACCGCATTGTGGGCAGGGACTATATGTACATCACTGCAGAATATGTTGGCAATAAAAAGTCAACAGAAATGAATATCATGCAGATCCTCACCAGGACTCCAGCAGTGTCACCATCCTGCCACCATACAGCTATAGAAGGACAATAAACCTGCAGGGTTCTCCCCTCAGTTATTTTTTCCTTTAATTTTATTATCTGTTTCTTACTCACAGTGAAAGAACAGTCATCAGATATTTTATTGTTCACTTTTTATTTTACAGTCTCAGCTCTGAAGAATAGAACGTCTTATGAATAAATGACAGCTCACTTATTACAGTGGTGGCCAAAAGTATTGGCACCCCTGCAATTCTGACAGATAATACTCAGTTTCTTCCTGAAAATGATTGCAATCACAAATTCTTTGGTATTATTATCTTCATTTAATTTGCTTGCAAGGAAAAAATACAAAAGAGAATGAAGCAAAAATCAAAACCTTGATCATTTCACACAAAACTCCAAAAATGGGCCAGACAAAAGTATTGGCACCCTCAGCCTAATACTTGGTTGCACAACCTTTAGCCAAAATAACTGCGAACAACCGCTTCCGGTAACCATCAATGAGTTTCTTACAATGCTCTGCTGGAATCGTAGACCATTCTTCTTTGGCAAACTGCTCCAGGTCCCTGATATTTGAAGGGTGCCTTCTCCAAACTGCCATTTTGTGATCTCTCCACAGGTGTTCTATGGGATTCAGGTCTGGACTCATTGCTGGCCACCTTAGAAGTCTCCAGTGCTTTCTCTAAAACCATTTTATAGTGCTTTTGGAAGTGTGTTTTGGGTCATTGTCCTGCTGGAAGACCCATGACCTCTAAGGGCGACCCAGCTTTCTCACACTGGGCCCTACATTATGCTGCAAAATTTGTTGGTAGTCTTCAGACTTCATAATGCCATGCACACGGTCAAGCAGTCCAGTGCCAGAGGCAGCAAAGCAACCCCAAAACATCAGGGAACCTCCGCCATGTTTGACTGTAGGGACCATGTTCTTTTCTTTGAATGCCTCTTTTTTTTTCCTGTACACTCTATGTTGATGGTTTTTCCCAAAAAGCTCGACTTTTATCTCATCTGACCAGAGAACATTCTTCCAAAACATAGTAACATAGTTTGTAAACATAGTTAGTAAAAGCCGAATAAAGACTTGCGTCCATCAAGTTCGACCTGTTAGTTCTGTAATTGCTAAAGTTGATCCAGAGGAGGGCAAAAACCCCAAATGATTTGGCCAATCTTCACCTGAGGAAAAATTCCCTCCTGACTCTGAAACCAGCAGTCAGAATAAATCCCTGTATCAACTTACTATTTTATTTTATTTTTTAAGTATATGCTGAAATCTGCCTGGTATCTAGAAATGCATCCAGTCCCCGCTTGAACTGGTGTAGTGAATCTGACATCACCGTCTCCTCACTCAGTGAATTCCATATTCTCACTGCTCTTACCGTAAAGAACCCCTTCCTATGCTGGTGCTGAAACCTTTTCTCTTCCAGTCTTAGTGAATGCCCTCTTGTTACCGTAATATCCCTCCTTTTGAACAAATCCCTGGCAAGGTCTCTATACTGTCCCCTAACATATTTGTACACATTTATTATGTCCCCCCTAAACCTTCTCTTTTCCAGGCTGAATAGTCCTAGTTTTGCCAACCTCTCTGGGTATTGCAGTCCCTCCATTCCCTTTATTAATTTTGTTGCCCTCCTTTGTACCTTTTCAAGCTCATTTATATCCTTTCTATATATTGGGGCCCATAACTGAGCACAGTATTCCAAGTGTGGTCTGACCAGTGCTTTGTACAGTGGAAGAACAATGTTCTCATCCTTTGCAGCTATACCTCTTCTGATACATCCCATTACCCTGTTTGCCCTTACAGCAGCGGCCTGACTTTGGGCACTCCAATTTAGTTTGCCATCAATCAAGATGCCCAAGTCCTTCTCCATCTCTGAATTCCCCAATGATTTCCCATTCAGTGAGTACTGGTGACTTCCATTTTTCCTTCCCATATGTATGACCTTACATTTCTCCTCGTTAAACCTCATTTGCCATTTAATGCTCCACCTACCCAGCTTATCCAAATCCCTCTGTAGGTCTGCACTGTCCTCTTTTGTATTAATTGTTTTACATAACTTTGTGTCATCTGCAAATATTGATATTTTACTATTTATCCCGTTGACTATGTCGTTAATAAAGATATTAAATAACATTAGGCCTAGTACAGACCCCTGTGGTACCCCACTAGTGACGCTTACCCAATCTGAGTATATTCCATTTATAACCACCCTCTGCCTTCTATCCCTTAGCCAGTTAGCTACCCACTTGCAGACATTTTCCCCCAGCCCCATCATTCTCATTTTGTATACCAACCTATTATGTGGCACGCTATCGAACGCTTTTGAGAAGTCGAGATACACGACATCCACTGGTTCCCCCTGATCTACTCGAGAGCTAACCTCCTCGTAGAAGTCAATCAGGTTTGTTTGGCAGGAGCGATTCCTCATGAATCCATGTTGGTTCGGGATTAAAAGATTATTAGCATCAAGATGCTCCATAATTGCCTCTTTAATGAAGCTTTCAAAAATTTTGCCCACAACGGACGTCAGACTCACCGGCCGATAGTTTCCGGCGTCACTTTTCGCTCCCTTTTTGAATATTGGCACTACATTCGCCTGTCGCCAATCAAGTGGCACAGACCCAGTCTCAACAGAGTCCTTAAATATAAGATATAACGGTCTGTCTATCACATTACTTAGTTCCCTTAGTACCCGTGGGTGTATGCCATCAGGTCCTGGTGATTTGTTTATTTTAATGTTACTGAGGCGTTTCTGTACCCCAGCTTGGGTTAGATTTGTCATACTTAGTGGAGGATTAAGTTTGTCACTTCTCATTTCTCCTGTTAGTTCGATTTCCTTTGTGAAAGTTGTCGAAAAAAAATTATTTAATAGATTAGCTTTATCCTCATCTTTCTCTATGATTTTGCCTTCCTCACTTTTTATCGGTCCAATATTATCCGATTTAATCCTTTAACTATTTATATACGTAAAGAACAGTTTGGGATTTGATCTACTTTCCCTAGCAATACGTCTCTCTGTTTCCTCCTTCGCTATTTTTATTTGTTTTTTACAGGTTCTCGTTTTTTCCTTGTAACACATTAGTGCCTCCTTACTGTTTTCCTGTTTTAATCTCTTGAATGCCTCTTTTTTGCTATTTAACGCCCCTTTTACGTTCTTGTTCAACCATATTGGTTTCCTCTTATTTCTGGCCCTTTTATTCCCATACGGTATATACCTCTCGCACTGAGTATTCAGAATTCTTTTGAAGGTTTCCCATTTACTATTCGTATTCCTTTGATTAAGAACTTTGTCCCAGTCAATAAGTTGAAGGCTTTCTTTCAGCTGATCAAACTTCGCCCTCCTAAAGTTTAATGTTTTTGTTGTTCCCTTATTGATAACCCTACTGAAGGGCATTTTGAAGTCGATAATATTATGGTCGCTATTACCTAGGTGCCCCCCTATCTGTACCTCAGTTATTCTATCAGGCCTATTAGTCAATATTAAGTCTAACACGGCCTTCCCTCTCGTTGGTTCCTGCACTAGTTGGGAGAGATAATTATCCTTAATATTTGTCAAGAACCTTTTTCCTTTCTGAGATCTACAGGTTTCTGTTTCCCAGTCAATATCCGGGTAGTTGAAATCCCCCATTACAATCACTTCATTATGTTTTGCTACTTTGTCTATTTGTCCTAATAGCAGTTTCTCATTCTCCTCTGTTATATTGGGTGGCTTATAGCAGACCCCCAGTAATATTTTATTATTATTTTTAGTTCCCTCTATCTCTACCCACATGGACTCGACCCCCTCTTCTCCCTCTCCTATATCTTCCCTTAGTCTGGGTTTTAGACATGACTTTACATATAAGCAGACTCCTCCGCCTTTCCCCTGTTTCCGGTCCCTTCTAAATAAACTATAATCTAATAAATTTACCGCCCAGTCGTAGCTATCGTCTAGCCAAGTCTCTGTTATACCTACGATGTCATACCTCTCCTCCCATATAAGCGCCCGCAGCTCATCCGCCTTATTGGTCAGGCTTCTTGCGTTGGTCAGCATGCAAGATAAAACTTTGTGGTTATTTAGCATCCTATTCTTCTCTAACGATCTAACTGTACTATCCCCACCCCCCTCTCCACCCTCATTATATTCACTTCTCCCCTTCCCCCTTGCTTGCCTCACATCCCACCTATTTCCTTGGTTTCCCCCCCCCGTCTCTAGTTTAAAAACTCCTCCAACCTATTAGCCATCTTCTTCCCCAGCACCGCTGCACCCTCCCCATTGAGGTGCAGCCCGTCCCTACGGTAGAGCCTGTAGCCGACCGCGAAGTCGGCCCAGTTCTCCATGAACCCAAACCCTTCTGCCTTGCACCAACTCTTTAGCCACTTATTCACCTCCCTAACCTCCTGTTGGCGCTCCTGTGTGGCTCGCGGGATTGGTAGTATTTCTGAGAAAACTACCTTGGAGGTCCTTGCCCTAAGCTTCCTACCTAGGTCCCTGAAATAATTTTTAAGGACCCTCCATCTACCACTCACTTTGTCATTGGTGCCGATGTGGACCATGACCGCTGGGTCTTCGCCAGCCCCACCCAGTAACCTGTCAACCCGATCCGCGATGTGCCGGACTCGAGCGCCAGGGAGGCAGCACACCGTTCGGCGATCCCGGTCTTTGTGACAGATTGCCCTGTCTGTCCCCCTAATAATAGAGTCACCCACTACCAGAACCTGTCTTGCCTGCCCTACACTTCCCCCCTCCCCCTCATTACTGGAGCATACACTCCCCCGGCGGTCAGAGGATCTGTCGTGCTCCAATAATGCCGGTTCTGAACCAGCCTTCCTATACTTCTTCCCTCTATCCCTCCTTACTGTTATCCAGCTCCCTGCCTGTTCAGCCTGCACTTCCCCTCTATGCTCCACCCCCAGTATTGACCCATTGAGTGTCTGCTCGGTGAGCAGCAAACTCCGTTCTATGTTGTCGATGCTCCTCAGTACCGCTATCTGAGCACTTAGATCCAGAATTTGGGCTTCCAAGTGCACGATATGCTCACATCTCTCGCAGCAATATCGATCCTCGAGCGGGTGCTCACGGAATGCATACATTGCGCAAGATGTACACTGCACGGCTCCGTCCAACATGGACGTCATTCTAAATATGGGGATACAGTCAGTATATATATACAAGTACAAAACACAATTATTTATATATAGGTGTATGGACGGGGATCAATTAGGGATGTGCAAGTGTATCAATTAGATATCGGCGGGGGATCAGTTAAGTATGGACGGGGGATCAATTAAGTATCAAGTATGGACGGGGGAATCAGCTAAGTAGGTCAGGTGGATTAATTAAGTAAAAAGTAAAGTAAAGAAAGAATGAAATACAGTCAGCAATTCAGTCCTAAGTCCTCCCTTCCAAACTCCCTGAATCCAAAGTCACTGAAAAACAAGTCACACACTTACTTTCGTTCGCACTTACGCTCCGGACACACGCAGCTCGTTCACACTCGCAAACTAAGAGATTTAAAGTGTTTTTTTTTGTTTGTTTTTTTTTTCCTTTTCCAGCAATGTACCCTTCACCTCAATGCACTTCCAAAGGACTTGATGCCCAACCAGCTGCCCCTTATAAACCCTTAATTATGACCCCTTCCCATTAATTAACCCCTTGTGAGTAAATCTACACCTCAGGATTTTAGTGCAATGTAGTTAACTCTTAAATACACAGGTAGTAAACTAAGAAACTAAAACTGTAGTGAGAAAATAGATTTTTAATAGCCCAATAAATCTAAACAGGTAGAAAAGCACTCAGCAGATCACAATGCAGCACTCACCGCAATTCACACAGGTATTTTCTGCAGGATTCCCAATACCTCTTCACTGAAAAACAAGTCACACACTTACTTTCGTTCGCACTTACGCTCCGGACACACGCAGCTCGTTCACACTCGCAAACTAAGAGATTTAAAGTGTTTTTTTTTTTTTTTTTTCCTTTTCCAGCAATGTACCCTTCACCTCAATGCACTTCCAAAGGACTTTATGCCCAACCAGCTGCCCCTTATAAACCCTTAATTATGACCCCTTCCCCTTAATTAACCCCTTGTGAGTAAATCTACACCTCAGGATTTTAGTGCAATGTAGTTAACCCTTAAATACACAGGTAGTAAACTAAGAAACTAAAACTGTAGTGAGAAAATAGATTTTAAAAAGCCCAATAAATCTAAACAGGTAGAAAAGCACTCAGCAGATCACAATGCAGCACTCACCGCAATTCACACAGGTATTTTCTGCAGGATTCCCAATACCTCTTCACGCAATTCACACAGGTATTTTCTGCAGGATTCCCAATACCTCTTCACGCAATTCACACAGGTATTTTCTGCAGGATTCCCAATACCTCTTCACATTCACCTCAATGCACTTCCAGTTTTAGGCTTTATCAGGTAAGTTTTGGCAAACTCCAGCCTGGCTTTTTTATGTCTCGGGGTAAGAAGTGGGGTCTTCCTGGGTATCCTACCATACAGTCGCTTTTCATTCAGACGCCGACGGATAGTACGGGTTGACACTGTTGTAGCCTCGGACTGCAGGGCAGCTTGAACTTGTTTGGATGTTAGTCGAGGTTCTTTATCCACCATCCGCACAATCTTGCGTTGAAATCTCTCGTCAATTTTTCTTTTCCGTCCACATCTAGGGAGGTTAGCCACAGTGCCATGGGCTTTAAACTTCTTGATGACACTGCGCACGGAAGACACAGGAACATTCAGGTCTTTGGAGACGGACTTGTAGCCTTCAGATTGCTCATGCTTCCTCACAATTTGGTTTCACAAGTCCGCAAACAGTTCTTTGGTCTTCTTTCTTTTCTCCATGCTCAATGTGGTACACACAAGGACACAGGACAGAAGTTGAGTCAACTTTAATCCATGTTAACTGGCTGCAAGTGTGATTTAGTTATTGCCAACACCTGTTAGGTGCCACAGGTGCTCTTTCAGCTGCTCATAAAACCCGGCCCTGTAATCCGGACCCATTAAATTCCTCTCAGCACTATGTGTTCTGGAGCCTGCTTCTCCGGATCCTACATCACCGAAGCATGGCACTTCGAGGACACATACCTTCCGTCCACGATCTGTCCGGCAGCAACCTTACATACACCCCCCCTCTGTCCAAAGCCGTAGGGCTTGGCACCTTCTGTCACCATACAATAAACCCTTGACAAGGCAGCGGCATTCCCATGTTGTTTCCCAGGCCTATGCTCTACCCGGAAACTAAAATCTTGTAGAGCCAGGAACCACCTAGTCACTCTGGCATTGTTTCCCTTCTTTTCTCGCATCCACCTCAATGGGGCATGGTCTGACACTAACCTGAACCTTCTACCTAATAGGTAATACCTCAGAGTGTTTAACGCCCACTTAATGGCCAAACATTCTTTTTCTACAATGGAGTAGTCCTTCTCACAAGCGGAGAGCTTCAGACTGAGGTATTTTACAGGGTGTTCTTCTCCGTTAATCTCCTGGGACAAGACTGCTCCCAGCCCGACATCCGATGCATCCATCTGGACCACAAACTCCTTGGAGAAGCTGGGTGCCACCAAGACTGGTTGTTTACAGAGGACCAGTTTCAATTCCTGGCAGGTCGCTTCTGCTTCCGGGGACCACTTGGCCATAGCTGACTTCATCCCTTTCAGAAGATCCATCAGTGGGGCTGCTATCAGGGCAAAGTTAGGGACAAATCTTCGATAGTAGCCCACAATGCCTAGAAACGCCATGACCTGCTTCTTCGAGAGGGGCTGTGGCCAGTTCAAGATCGCCTCGACCTTATTTATTTGTGGTTTTATTTCCCCTCTACCAACCACGTACCCTAGGTACTTGGCTTCCTCCATCCCCATGGCACATTTCTTCGGGTTGATAGTAAAGCCCGCCTTCCTTAGGGCATCAAGTATGGCTTGAACTTTGTCCAGATGACTTTCCCAGTCCTGGCTAAATATGACGATGGCATCTAGGTAGGCCGCTGCATACTGTTTGTGGGGTGCTAAGATCCGGTCCATGGCTCTCTGGAAGGTGGCCGGAGCTCCCTTCAACCCAAACGGCATCCTGACGTATTGGCGTCGAGAAGGCTGTCTTCTCCTTAGCCTCTTTGGACAGGGGAATTTGCCAATATCCTTTGGTGAGGTCCAGAGTGGTGATGTACCGAGCGGGTCCTAGCCTTTCGATAAGCTCATCTACCCTAGGCATTGGGTAGGCGTCGAACTTTGAGACCTCCTTCAGCTTCCTATAGTCGTTGCAAAACCGCCATTCCCCATCTGGTTTCGGCACTAAGACTATAGGACTGGACCATCCACTTTTGGACTCTTCAATGACTCCCAGGTTTAGCATCCGCCTTACTTCTTTAGAGATCACCTCTCTGCGGGCTTCGGGGATCCGGTATGGTTTTAGATTGACGCGAACATGAGGCTCTGTGAGAACCTCATGCTCTATGACCTGAGTGAGTCCTGGCAACTCCGAAAACATGTCTTTATTTCGCTGTAACAACTCTTTGCACTGTTGCTTTTGGGCATGTGACAGTGACTCTGCCACCTTGACCTCTTTCACATCGGCCTCAGCCTCAGCCATTAAACAGGGAGCTTCCGCAGGCTCTCTATCTTGCCATGGCTTAATCAAGTTAACATGGTAAATTTGGTAGGGCTTCCTCTTCCCTGGTTGGTGGATCTTAAAGTTGACTTCCCCCACTTTCTCTACCACCTCATAGGGGCCCTGCCACTTGGCCATGAACTTGTCTCCACTGTGGGACTAGCACAAGCACTCGATCTCCTGGGTTGAACGATCTCACCCTGGCCGACCTATTATACACCCTGGACTGTGCCTCTTGTGCCTTAAGGAGGTGCTCCCTCACAATGGGCATCACATGGGCAATCCTCTCTTGCATCTGGGCAACGTGCTCCACCACTCTCCTATAGGGAGTGGTCTCAGCTTCCCAGGACTCTTTCTCCACCTCCAGGAGTCCTGAGGGTGTCGTCCATAGAGTGGTTCAAACGGGGAGAAACCTGTGGAAGCTTTGGGAACTTCCCTCATGGCGAACAACATATAGTCCCAGTCTCGGCCATCCTTTTCCACTGCTTTCCTCAACATTGCTTTCAAGGTTTTGTTAAACCTCTCTACCAGTCCGTCCGTCTGGGGAGAGTACACAGAGGTTCTCAGTTGTGCAATCTGCAGTGTCTTGCACAATTCCCTCATGACCTTCGACATAAATGGAGTTCCTTGGTCTGTTAGGATCTCGTTAGGCAACCCAGTTCTTGAAAACATGTGGACTAACTCCCGGGCTATACACCTGGTGGAGGAGTTTCGTAGTGGTACGGCCTCCAGATACCATGTAGCATAATCTAATACCACCAGGATATACTGATGCACTTGGGCGGACTTGACCAGAGGCCCCACTAGATCCATTGCTATGCGTTCGAATGGAACCTCGATGACTGGTAGTGGCACTAGGGGACTGCGGAAGTGGGCCACTGGGGAGGTTATCTGGCATGTGGGGCAGGAACGACAATAACTCTATATTTCTCTATAGCAACCTGGCCAGTAGAATCTTTGGAGGATCCGTTCTTGAATCTTGTCTGCACCCAGGTGACCACCCAACACATGAGAATGAGCCATGTCTAACACCCTGCGTCTATAGGGCCCTGGCACCAGCAACTGTTCTATTACCTCACCCCTTGGCTTGGTTATTCTGTACAGCAAATCCTCATTCACAGCAAAATGAGGGAACCGAGTGTCAGCCCCCGGTTCCTGAGGCACCCCATTTAACACAGTAACATTTTCAAAGGCCCCTTTCAGAGTTAAATCCCTGAGTTGGGCAGTTCCAAAGTTTCCCTCGGACACCTAAAGCTCAGGGATATTGGACTCAGGGGATGCTACTTCAGCCTCATTGCCCACCAGCACACACATGGGAAACTCATCTACTATGTTCTGCGGGTAAGTTTCCTTAGGGGCGATCTGGCTGTCGTCCAAGCAACCAGGTGTCCCCGCTTTCCCCCACATTTCCCAGAATAATGCAAAGTAACGTCCAATTATTATGGGATGCAATAGGTCCTTAACGACCGCCACTTCATGAGATGTGGTGCCACAGTCTGTGTTTACATCCACCTGGGCCACAGGATAGTTCTTAGCGTCCCCATTGATACACCGGACACCCACCACCTTCCCAGAAACCAGCCGATGAGGGAGTGTGGCCCTTATCAGGGTCACCAAACTTCCTGAGACCAATAGTCCAGAGACTTGTGCCCCGTTAACTGACACTGAGCATGCCTGAGGGCCCTCGCCATGTTGACGAACTGCGCTGCAGGCGGGGTAGGCAAAATAAGAGCAACGCCGGCCCATGTTACAGTCCATTGGTTCAGAGGTTATGGGACACCGGGAGGCAATATGGCCAGGGGTATGACATCTCAAACACACTATATTATGGGGTGGGACCTTGGGCCATGGGGCACCCGGGACCGGACTTCAGGGCAACGCTGGGAGTAGTTGTGGCGACCTGGTCCCGTGGCTCAGGGTGGCCAGACCAATATTGTGGCAGTCTCTGTATCAGTATAATGCAATGTCCGACTACGCCACCCGTGGATTGCGGTCAATAAGAACCGCCGCTGCTGAGCAGACCTCTGAGGCTGATGTTGTGAGGGCAGCAGAGTGTAGTATAACTCCCCACGGGAGGAGTATAGCCTCAGGCTAGTGAGTGTGGATGATAGGAGTGATGGTACACGAGCGCAGCAGGAACGACTCAGAGGCTTTGCAGTGCAGTTCAGGGTCTTTACTGATGGTGATAAGGCAGACCCTCCCGGGAGTACTGGCTAGCATAAGAGGCCTGGTCAGTCTGTGAGCAAACTGGAGTTCCCCTTGCCAGGTGGAGTTGTAGGCCTCCCCGACTATCTGCACTCTTCCTGGCTACCTTGCTGTAAGCGAGTGGAAGTAGCCCACGTCCCTGAGTGTTCCGTGTGGTGCTCACCTGTATGGCTGGTGACTTGGGGCCTTCTGATAGCCCCCGCTCCTCGATTGCAGTGCTGGTCCCTTGCTCGTGACTGAGCCTCCGGGCTTCTATGGCCAGAGGACTTGAAATCCCCTGCCGGCGGGTTTCTGCTGCTGGGTATATATAAGTCCCCGCAACCTCGGACTCCTGTGTCCGGTTCTCAGAGTCTTCTGCCAGGACGAACTCCGCTTAGCTCAAGTCCCTGGTCTTCAGCTCCTGCTCCTACAGAGCTCCTCGCTGTTACTTTCCCTGTGTCTGGAACTAACTCCAGGCTCTGACTTCACTAACCCCGCCCCAGATCCAGTTTATATAGGGCAGGTTCCTCCCCTATCTGGTCTGGGACAGGAGGTGTTGCATGTTTAAGGGCTCCGAACCAGGAAACCTCCCACTTGCTCTCAGACATAATATTTCTACTACAGTGGTAACCAGACCCCTGGGGTGCCACATATCCATCTATCTATCTCATATCTATCTATCTATCAATCTCATATCTATCTATCTTCTCCACTTTTTATCTGGTCTCAGGTATGACTTTCATATTACCCACGACTGTTACTTGCCACAGGTGAGTTTTAACGAGCATCACATGCTTGAAGCAAAGTTGTTTTTCCACAATTTTGGAAAAGTGCCAACAATTTTGTCCGGCCCATTTTTGGAGTTTTGTGTGAAATTATGTCCAATTTGCCTTTTTTTCCCATTTTTTTGTGCTGTTTCAATACACACAAAGGAAATAAATGTTATAACAAATGTATAACAAAACATGTGTAATTGTAATAATTTTCTGGGAGAAATACTTCACTTTCTGGAACAATCTCAAGGTTGCTAAACACTTCCGGCCATGACTGTGTGTATATATGGGCCCTCAATAAACCATCCCTCTCAACAAAAAGGCCACAGCAAGGGTCAGGAATCGGTGGCCTTCCCTCTCCGAATCTTAGGGAGAGACGGTTGTGCTTCCAGCATCCACCTAGGCTGCCACCCCAGTGGAACTAATAGCAGGGTAGCCAACTGTCCAGAAATTCTTGGACAGTCCATAAAAATAGGGCACTTTTTTCCCTGTCCGTAAAAAAAAATGTGATGCGTCCATAATCTTTCTGAAGCTGGAGAGACTTGTTCAGATGGAGGGAGATGTAGGGGCATCATATTGTGTATAGGGAGATGTAGGGGCATCATATTGTGTATAGGTATCATATTGTGTATCTGCATGTGTGGGGACATCATACGGTGTATATGGAGCTGTGAGCACATCATACTGTATTTAGGGAACAATGAGGGAATCATACTGTATACAAGGAGCTGTGGAAACATAATGCTGTGTAAAGGGTCTGTGGGGTCATCATCTAATATACAGTACAGACCAAAAGTTTGGACACACCTTCTCATTTAAAGATTTTTCTGTATTTTCATGACTATGAAAATTGTACATTCACACTGAAGGCATCAAAACTATGAATTAACACATGTGAAATTATATACTTAACAAAAAAAGTGTGAAACAACTGAAAATATGTCTTATATTCTAGGTTCTTCAAAGTAGCCACCTTTTGCTTTGATGACTGCTTTGCACACTCTTGGCATTCTCTTGATGAGCTTCAAGAGGTAGTCACCGGAAATGGTTTTCACTTCACAGGTGTGCCCTGTCAGGTTTAATAAGTGGGAGTTCTTGCCTTATAAATGGGGTTCGGATCAT
This sequence comes from Phyllobates terribilis, assembly GCF_046119375.1. Taxonomy (NCBI): domain Eukaryota; kingdom Metazoa; phylum Chordata; class Amphibia; order Anura; family Dendrobatidae; genus Phyllobates; species Phyllobates terribilis. The sequence continues at coordinate 874,004 of NW_027363058.1, read as the reverse complement.
CAGCTGTGTTGTGCAGAAGTCTGGTGGATACACAGCTGATAGTCCTACTAAATAGACTGTTAGAATTTGTATTATGGCAAGAAAAAAGCAGCTAAGTAAAGAAAAATGAGTGGCCATCATTACTTTAAGAAATGAAGGTCAGTCAATGCAAAAAATTGGTAAAACTTTGAAAGTGTCCCCAAGTGCAGATGCAAAAACCATCAAGCGCTGCAAGAAACTGGCTCACATGAGGACTGCCCCAGGAAAGGAAGACCAAGAGTCACCTCTGCTTCTGAGGATAAGTTTATCCGAGTCACCAGCCTCAGAAATCGCAGGTTAACAGCAGCTCAGATTAGAGACCAGGTCAATGCCACACAGAGTTCTAGCAGCAGACACATCTCTTCAACAACTATTAAGAGGAGACTTTGTGCAGCAGGCCTTCATGGTAAAATAGCTGCTAGGAAACCACTGCTAAGGACAGGCAACAAGCAGAAGAGACTTATTTGGGCTAAAGAACACAAGGAATGGACATTAGACCAGTGGAAATCTGTGCTTTGGTCTGATGAGTCCAAATTTGAGATCTTTGGTTCCAACCACCGTGTCTTTGTGCGATGCAGAAAAGGTGAACGGATGGACTCTACATGTCTGGTTCCCACCGAGAAGCATGGAGGAGGAGGTGTGATGGTGTGGGGGTGCTTTGCTGGTGACACTGTTGGGGATTTATTCAAAATTGAAGGCATACTGAACCAGCATGGCTACAACAGCATCTTGCAGCGGCATGCTATTCCATCCGGTTTGCGTTTAGTTGGACCATCATTTATTTTTCAACAGGACAATGACCCCAAACACACCTCCAGGCTGTGTAAGGGCTATTTGACCAAGAAGGAGAATGATGGGGTGCTACGCCAGATGACCTGGCCTCCACAGTCACCAGACCTGAACCCAATCGAGATGATTTGGGGTGAGCTGGACCGCAGAGTGAAGGCAAAAGGGCCAACAAGTGCTAAGCATCTCTGGGAACTCCTTCAAGATTGTTGGAAGACCATTTCCATTGACTACCTCTTGAAGCTCATCAAGAGAATGCCAAGAGTGTGCAAAGCAGTCATCAAAGCAAAAGGTGGCTACTTTGAAGAACCTAGAATATAAGACATATTTTCAGTTGTTTCACACTTTTTTGTTAAGTATATAATTCCACATGTGTTAATTCATAGTTTTGATGCCTTCAGTGTGAATGTACAATTTTCATAGTCATGAAAATACAGAAAAATCTTGAAATGAGAAGGTGTGTCCAAACTTTTGGTCTGTACTGTATATAATCGTCTAATCCCGTCTGTCTGTCTGTCCTTCTGTCCAGGAAATCCTGCGTCGCTGATTGGTCCAGCCGCAGCCAATCAGCGACGCGGGATTTCAGAAAAAGATAGCGGCCGTTAGCAGCTCATCTGCCGCACGGAGGTCAGCGGCGATGCAGCCGGGAGATGATCGGCGCTAGCCGCTCATCTCCCGGCTGCTCGCAGCAGAAGTACCGCGACCGGCGGCGCTGCTGACCTCCATGCGGCTACCGTCGGGAGATCAATGGCTAGGGCCGCTGATCTCCCGACGGCAAGTGTGAAGCGAGGACCGGGGAGCGGCGCCGCCAGTCGGGATACTTCGGCTGTGAGCAGCCGGCCATCTCCCGGTTCCTCGCAGCGGAAGTACCCGCACAGGTAGCGTCGCTGCCCGGTCCTCAGTAATACGATTCGCTGATTGGTCGGAATCAGCGATATTGGCGCCGCGACCAATCAGCGATACTGGCGCCAAATTTAAACACCGCTCTGCTGATTGGTCGTGGCCGGCGGCCGCGACCAATCAGTGATTTTGGCGCCACATTTAAACACCACTCTGTTGATTGCGCCTGGTCGGCCGCATACAGATTCTAGAATACCCGATGCGTTAGAATCGGGACACCATCTAGTACTGTATATAAAGAGCTGTGGGAGCCATCACACTATATATAGAGACCTGTGAAAAGCTAATGTGTTGATCCAGAGGAAGTCAAAAAACCCCATGAGGCAGATGCTGCTTGCCCAAAATTAGGGGAAAAATTCCTTCCCGACTCCACATATGGCAATCAGACTAGTTGCTTGGATCAACGTCCCATAACAAAATCTAGTATGAATAACCTGTAATGTTATTCAAGAAAGTCACACAGGACCTCCTTGAACTTTTTTTTAGAGAATTAAGTATTACAAGGTCATGTGGTAGAGAGTTCCATACCTCACACAATAAAACATTGCCATCTAACTTCCTTTAGACAAAGCGAATTAGGAGCTTGATGCTAGAGTAGTTGAATTAAAACTGAAAAAAATTATTAACACAGCAAAAAAGAGGAACAGTATTTATTCACCTGCCCAGGTCTCAAAACTAATGCACTAATCAGGATGAAGCAAACCATATAATAAAGGCAGGGGCAGCACAGGTGCAAAATACTGATGAGACAACCAACTCATAACCTACCAATTCTTGGAGGGGGTCATTGCTTAGTATTAAAACTGCACACAAAAAATGGCTTGTATAGGTCACTGGTCACACACAGATTGTTAGGGGAATGGTTGCAAACAACTTTATTAAATAATGGAAAGCAAACGAACCCGGGGTCCGCGATGCAGCCTGGAGGACTGCGGACGAACACCTTCCGGGTAAGAAGGTAAAACAACCAACTGAAATAACAATCCCCCCCGTGTTACTGCACACCGGAACAGGAATAGGGATTCGCACTATCTCCGTTAACTGCACGAGAGATGTGCGACAAATAATGGAGCCGTAGCCCTGTTAACTGCACAGAGGCTACGCAGCAGGCGCTAGGATGCGTGTGTGATTCACGCAGGCGTATACATGCTCCCAGCCGGCGTGCTACCGGACTGAGGAGTATCTCTCCACGTGGCTAACAGGCGGTGCCGGGAATACGCAGTCCGCAGTCTGCTCGGGGTGTATAGCGACCCCCTTGTTGGAGCCAGACTGTCAGACGAAGCTACCTGCCTCCCTCCATCTAAGGCTGTCTATCCCCTGCTAAACCTGCCTGTCAGAAGCTATAACAGCAAAAGTACACGTGGAGCCGAAACGACCAAGCGTCCACACAATAACACCAACTCAGCTCAATGATCAGAGCGCGCCGCCATGTTTGTGGGCGTGGTATTTAAATATTAAGCCCTGCCCACCGTCACATTATTGGTGACGTCACCCGCGACCAATCAGGCGGTGCCAGGTCACCGGATCAGCTGACTCCCAAACCACTAATCACGGTCCACCATGTCACGGGCATGCTCAGTGCAGTGTATCCTGGACTTAGGCTGTAACAGCCCTGTTTCCCTCCGCAACCTATCCTTCATGTTGCTAGGAACAAAGACCCAAGAGACAGCTTGTACATCTCGTGCACCAGCTAGGCGTTGGGACCAATGACGATGCTGAGCAGCATCTGCTCTGGCTGGTCTGGAATGGGAGACCACAGAATCCACTGATGATTCTGAACCCATTTCAGATCCAGAAAGCACCTGACGCCTAACACAGATAGTGCTCAATATAGGGCTTACAGCCTATTAGTGACCCTCATACTGTTAGATTAGGCAGGCTGCAAAGCACTATCTAAGTGCACCCCATGAGGACAGACCCCCTAGTTTACAAATCCAGCATTGATGGGCTTGTCTGAACCCTGAATAAAAATAACGTGCAAAATCTATATATGAGGTTCTGGTAGATATTTTGGCGCTGGTCACGCACAGTGTCTGGTTTACAGCCTATTAGTGACGCCCATACTATTAGATTAGGCGGGCTATGCTCCCCTCATACACCTTACCACGGTGTGTAGTGTGACATGGAGCTAAACCCCCTGTCTTCTTAAGAATAAGGCTGCGAAAAACCTTCTCTTTATTGATAGTAGAGAAACCTCCATACAGTAGATGCGGAAAACATACGATGAACCCCAGTATTGTACCACATAGATAGGACTCTTACCGGCTAAGCTTGGAGCAGGCTGTGTGCACAGAGCCCAAGATACAAAACTGTAGGGATGTGGACTGTGTTACCCTGTTCCTGCCCCTGAAGACAACAAACACCTCATGTGAATACTGTCTTGCGGTTTTATATCTAAAAGTGATATGTGTCTTATGTAATGTATAATGGTGATGTAACAGCATGTGAAGTGTTAATGCATAATGTGAGTATAGCATAAGATAAGCTTAGGATACCATAAGACATAAGTATAACATAAACCCTAAAATACAAATTTTATTAAATCTCTTTAAAATCGGGACATGCGGCATAAAGATGATCCGCATCAGTATTGCACTTTATCAAGATAAGTTCCTTTTATTGTTTAGTCTTGTGATCATTTATGTCATTGATACCTCTATGGGTGATTAATTCCAGGGCTGGCTAGGGTTATCCAGGGATAGCCGCCGTGGAGCGGGGCGCCACAGTGTCAACATTAACTAGGGTGTCACCCTCCACTATAAGGCAGGTAATCAGCATCTAGGGTGTTGAACAGGGCTGATTGTAGCCTTTGTTTGGATGCCCGAATGTATCCTTTGGCTTGGAGGTCCAAAGATATTAGGAACGTTCTTGGGTGTTTTTATAAATTTGCACATTGTCACTTTATTCACTGTTGTCACTTTAATCATTTAGTACACACTGAGGATTGATTGTTTGATGTGATATCTGTACCAGTTTCTGGTAGACTGTCAGATCTTTGGTCTATGTAAATAGGAATAAGGGACTTTTAGGGTCTAGGGGCAGCTGCCGTTCAGCAAGGGTGCCATTGTCATCTATATGTAGGATGCCCATCTCCATTGACATGCAGGTTCAGGCTAGGGTATCTATAGGGTGAGTTTTATTGAAGTACAGTGGGTACGGAAAGCATTCAGACCCCTTTAAATTTTTCACTCTTTGTTTCATTGCAGCCATTTGGTAAATTCTAAAAAGTTCATTTTTTTCTCATTAAAGTCCACTCTGCACCCCATCTTGACTGAAAAAAAACAGAAATGTAGAAATTTTTGCAAATTTATTAAAAAAGGAAAACTGAAATATCACATGGTCATAAGTATTCAGACCCTTTGCTCATATTTAAGTCACATGCTGTCCATTTCCTTGTGATCCTCCTTGAGATGGTTCTACTCTTTCATTGGAGTCCAGCTGTGTTTAATTAAACTGATAGGACTTGATTTGGAAAGGCACACACCTGTCTATATAAGACCTCACAGCTCACAGTGCATGTCAGACCAAATGACCAGTATTGAGTAGAAGCCCCCTTTTGAGCTAGTGCATCCATGAGTCTTCTTGGGAATGATGCAACAAGTTTTTCACACCTGGATTTGGGGTTCCTCTGCCATTCTTCCTTGCAGATCCTCTCCAGTTCTGTCAGGTTGGATGGTGAACGTTGGTGGACAGCCCTTTTCAGGTCTCTCCAGAGATGTTCAATTGGGTTTAGGTCAGGGCTCTGGCTGGGCCAGTCTAGAATGGTCACAGAGTTGTTCTGAAGCCACTCCTTTGTTATTTTAACTGTGTGCATAGGGTCATTGTCTTGTTGGAAGGTGAACCTTCGGCCAAGTCTGAGGTCCAGAGCACTCTGGAAGAGGTTTTCATCCAGGATATCTGTGTACTTGGCCGCATTCATGTTTCTTTCAATTCCAACCAGTCGTCCTGTCCCTGCAGCTGAAAAACACCCCCATGATGCTGCCACCACCATGTTTCACTGTTGGGATTGTATTGGGCAGGTGATGAGCAGTGCCTGGTTTTCTCCACACATACCCCTTAGAATTATCACCAAAAAGTTCTATCTTAGTCTCATCAGACCAAAGAATCTTATTTCTCATAGACTGGGAGTCTTTCATGTGTTTTTAAGCAAACTCTGTGCAGGCTTTCATATGTCTTGCACTGAGTAGAGGCTTCCGTTGGGCCTCTCTGCCATAAAGGCTCGACTTGTGGAGGGCTGCAGTGATAGTTGACTTTATGCAACTTTCTCCCATCTCCCTACTGCATCTTTGGAGCTCAGCCACAGTGATCTTGGGGTTCATCTTTACCTCTCTCACCAAGGCTCTTCTCCCACGATTGCTCAGTTGAGCTGGACGGCCAGGTCTAGGAAGACTTCTGGTGGTCCCAAACTTTTTCCACTTAAGGATTATGGAGGCCACTGTGTTCTTAGGACCCTTGACTAATGCAGAAATTCTTTTGTAAACTTGGCCAGATCTGTGCCTTGCCACAATTCTGTCTCTAAGTTCCTTTGGCAGTGTCAGGATGCCAGGTTTAATTTTACTTTGCCAGTAGTTTTTCCCTTAGCCAAGATGGCTTCCATTGCCTCACTGGGGTCATGTGTTTCCTGCCTGTGGACCTACTTAAACTGCATGTGTTGCAATCATGCCTTGCCTGAGTATTGTGTGCTTTTAGCTTTCTACTCACCTGTGCTAGCCCTCTGAATAGAGTCTTGCTGACTTTGTGTTTACTCCTAGTCATCCGCTGAAAGGATTGCTGCCTGAATCCTCTGCTAAGGGGACTTCTGCTGAAAGGAACCACTGGCTGTTGTTCACTCACGCTGGGATCTCTGAACTTTTGTCTTCCTGAAGAAAACTTCTCCTGGATCTCTACACCTCTGGTATAGTCACCATCTTGCTCTGTGTTTAAATACCCGGCTCCAGCTCTGCTTAAGACATCGCTGTTTCCTCCGCTGCACCTCCTGCATTCTTCAATATCCAGATCCATATTCCAGTTTGTCTTCTCTTCTGCACTACGTGAGTCCACAATCAACTGAGGAATACCTACGTCTGCTTACTATCCTTATTTCTGTTTGCATATTACTGTACCTAAGTAAACTTGAACTATGGTTAACGTTTACATACCATAATAGTAATGAAGGCCGTGCCTTACAGATTAGGTTCTAAGAAGTATTGTTTGGAATGAACTTACCTTCATAAACTGTTTGCTGTGATCTTTTGCACTTGAGTTTAAAATAGACTTTCACACTACTCTTGTCTCAGTCTCTGCTTTTGGCCCACGCCATTGGACTTCAGGGTATCTTCTAACATCGTAACAGGCAGTTCCTTTGAGCTCATGATTCTCATTTGGTCTGACATGCACTGTGAGCTGTGAGGTCTTATATAGACAGGTGTGTGCCTTTCCAAATCAAGTCCTATCAGTTTAATTAAACACAGCTGGACTCCAATGAAAGAGTAGAACCATCTCAAAGAGGATCACAAGGAAATGGACAGCATGTGACTTAAATATGAGCAAAGGGTCTGAATACTTATGACCATGTGATATTTCAGTTTTCCTTTTTTAATAAATTTGCAAAAATTTCTACATTTCTGTTTTTTTTTCAGTGAAGATGGGGTGCACAGTGGACTTTAATGAGAAAAAAAAAAGAACTTTTTAGAATTTACCAAATGGCTGCAATGAAACAAAGAGTGAAAGATGTAAAGGGGTCTGAATGCTTTCCGTACCCACTGTATATAGTACTCAATGTTCCAGGCAGTGGGAGGCATTACTGGGATCCAGAGCAGTCGCTCCAGTCACGTCCAGAGCCTAAGGTCTGGCATAGGAGCTGCCGGACACTTTGTGTGCTCTGAAGTACAAAGGAAGATGGACAGGGACCTGCATAGATGGAAGTTGAAGGCCAGTCCCGGGTGCACTGCAGAGGTGGACGAGAAATACAGGATGAGCTAGCAACAGGGCTGAAGAGGAGTTATGCTAAGAAGGAGGATAATGTGAATTGCTGTGCCTTATCCCATCTGTACCCACCTGATGAACTTGAACTGTCAAGTATATGTTTGACTGTTACAAAGAACTTCGTGTTCCCTAAATTGTGTGCGGCGGCTTCTGAGGACAGAAGCCTGAAGGCAGTGGAGGCCTGCGGCCTACAAGAGAGTGTGCTGCACCCCACACCCTAGAGCACACTGGGACTGGGACACCCATTGTCTGTAAAGTGCCAGAGCGAAATCAGACCGACGTTCAGTCACGACTACCGCTCTGTGCCACTTTACAAGATTAGTGATAAGGGAACTTCTCCATCAGAAGAGACGAGGAAATAATGGTCGCTGCCCAAACTGTGACAAGAACAGGACCACAATGCAACAAGAACTGTCTCACAATGCTCTTGGAACTTTCCCATAATGCATTGCAAATTGAAACTAGAGCAAATACATTAAATCACTAGCAGACAGTGCAGTTATCAAACAATAAAAAAGAGACAGGATTCAAATGCAAGCAACATAATGTCAGAACTGATATACACATAAAGTGACTAGATTCCCTGGATAGCTAAATTCGCTGCTGAGGCAAGAACACGGGCTGCCCAGCACTATTTAAGTGCACCCCATGAAGATAGACACTCTAATTTACAAGGCCATAACATATAGGTGCATCTCACAAAATTAGAATATCATCAAAAAGTTAATTTATTTCAGTTCTTCAATGCAAAAAGTGAACCTCATATATTATATAGAGTCATTACAAACACAGTGATCTATTTCAAGTGTTTATTTCTGTTAATGTTGATGATTATGGCTTATAGCCAATGAAAACACAAAAGTCATTAACTCAGTAAATTAAAATAATTAACAAAAAACACCTGCAAAGACTTCCTAAGCATTTAAAAAGGTCCCTTAGTCTGTTTTAGTAGGCTCCACAATCATGACAATCATGGTGAAGACTGCTGACTTGACAGATGTCCAGAGTTCCAATTTTCATTTGAAATCAAGGTCCCAGAGTCTGGAAGAAGAGTGGAGAGGCCACAATCCAAGCTGCTTGAGGTCTAGTGTGAAGTTTCCACAATCAGTGATGGTTTGGGGAGCCGTGTCATCTGCTGGTGTAGGTCCACTGTGTTTTTTCAACACCAAAGTCAGCGCAGCCGTCTACCAGGAAATTTTAGAGCACTTCATGCTTCCCTCTGCCACAGTATCAAGCTACCAGGGGGGCAAAGGGGGCGGTGGCCCCGGGCCCCTCGCTCTTAGGGGGCCCATCCAGGGCTACGCCAGTGTAACTGTATCTAGCATGCCCCTGGTGCCAGCATCGGGCCCCACTGCCCGCCACCGCCGCAAGTTTACTGATGAGAGAGGGAGCGCGGATCTCTCTCCCATTAGTCCCTTCTGTGACTGACGTCTCTGACATCATCACTTGGCGCCCAGCCCGCTGTGCTGAAGATGTGTGCGTGCTGGGTGTTCTGAGCAGCGAGGGAACCAGGAGGAGAGATGAGTACTGTTTATTTTTTGCCGGGTGGGGGGCGGCATTATATTACAGACTCTGCCTATGGGAAGGGGGAGGTGCATTATACTACAGACTCTGCCTATGGGGGAGCATTATCCTAAAGACTCTGCCCACAGAGAGGGGGGCATTATACTAAAGACTCTGCCTATGGGGAGGGGGGGCATTATACTACAGACTGTCTATGGGGAGGGGGGGAGCATTATACTAAAGCCTCTGTCTATGGGGGGGCATTCTACTACAGACTCTGCCTATGGGGGGCATTATACTACAGACTCTGTTTATGAGCAGGGGAGAGCAGTAGACTACAGACTCTGCCTATGGGGGGACATTGTACTACAGACTCTGCCTATAAGAGGGGGAGCATTATACTACAGACTCTGCCTATGGGGGGTGCATTTTACTACAGACTCTGCCTATAGGTGGGGCATTATACTACAGACGCTGTCTATGAGATGGGGGGGGCATTATATCACAGACTCTGCCTATGAGGAGGGGGGGCACATTATACTACAGACTCTGCCTATGAGATGGGGGGGCATTATACTAAAGATTCTGCCTATGAGGAGGGGGGGGGGATTATACTACAGACTCTGACTATGAGGAGGGGGGAGCATTATACTACAGACTCTGCCTATGGGGGGACATTATACTGCAGACTCTGCCTATGGGGGGGCATTATACTACAGACTCTGCCTATAAGGAGGGGGGGAGCATTATACTACAGACTCTGCCTATGGGGGGGACATTGTACTACAGACTCTGCCTATAAGAGGGGGAGCATTATACTACAGACTCTGCCTATGGGGGGTGCATTTTACTACAGACTCTGCCTATAGGTGGGGCATTATACTACAGACGCTGCCTATGAGATGGGGGGGGCATTATACCACAGACTCTGCCTATGAGGAGGGGGGGCACATTACACTACAGACTCTGCCTATGAGATGGGGGGGGGCATTATACTACAGATTCTGCCTATGAGGAGGGGGGGGCATTATACTACAGACTCTGCCTATGAGGAGGGGGGAGCATTATACTACAGACTCTGCCTATGGGGGGGGCATTATACTGCAGACTCTGCCTATGGGGGGCATTATACCACAGACTCTGCCTATGAGGAGGGGGGGAGCATTATACTACAGACTCTGCCTATGGGGGGGAGCTTTATACTACAGACTCTGTCAATGGGGGGAGCATTTTACTACAGACTCTGCCTATAGGGGCGCATTATACTATACGAAGGACTATGGGGAGTGCATTATACTATATTGAGGACTATCTGGTGCATTATACTATATGTAGGCTATTTATACAGTGTGGGAGATAATGTGGGTTCTTTGAACAGTGTGGGGGCCATCATACAGTGTGGGAGATAATGTGGGGTCTTTGTATAGTGTGGAGGCCATCATACAGTGTTGGAGCCATCAGCTTGGGGGCTACTAAGGGGTCAGTATACTTTGTGGGGGTACTATACAGTGAGGGGGAATTATATCGTGAATAGGAGAACATCATACTGGTTAGAGCGGAGCTCTACATGGGGGGAGACTCAGGACATTATTAAATCTTAGGTGGGCACTTATTGTTATAGGGGAACTCAGGTTATCGTGACTGTCGAAGGGGCACTATTACTTTCTAGGGGGCACAATGCGGGCACTGTTTTCTAGGACACTTGCACACGGCATTACTTTATTTTAGAGGTTTGTTTTACCATCTAGAGGGCACACAGTAGGTGCAGTAATAGGGACACATTTTGCAGCAGAGGCTCAGTATTGGGGTATCAGCAGGATGAGAAGTTTGTGCAGGTTGGGGATAGATGTGGTCAGTGCCTGAAATGTAAGGAGTCAAATGTGTCTTTGTTGTGATCTCTGCATACCTGAGACTCTGAGCCCTGGCTGGAGAAGTTGTCGTGTCGGTCTGGGCCAGATGGAAAAGACGGGAAAAGTGAACAATTTAATCAGAAAGAACGTCAGCTGTAAGGTACTATATATAACTGAGCTGTGATCTCTTATATGTTTTGCAGGACTGGCATCTATCAATATATGTCACCATATGGCGGTAATATCAGTGCTGGTCTTTGTATAGAGATTATTTTTAGTAACAGCGCGGTCATCTGCTGAGGTTTTCCTACATCCACTATCTGGGTGCGCCGCTATAGTTGGAATCAGGGTTACCTGGTTAGAGGCCCACTCAGAAGTTTCGGCCCCCTGAACCAAAACCTTAGCTACGCCAAGCTTTTTGGAGATGGAAATTTCATTCTCCAGCAGGACTTGGCCCCTGTCCACACTGACAAAAGTACTAATACCTGGTTTAAAACAACAGTATCACTGTGCTTGATTGGCAGCAAACTCACCTGACCTTAACCCCATAAAGAATCTATGGGGTATTGTCAAGAGGAAAATGAGAGACACCAGACCCAACAATGCAGACGAGCTGAAGGCTTCTATCAAAGCCACCTGGGCTTCCATAACCCCTCAGCAGTGCCACAGGCTGATCCCTCCATGCCACATTGCCGCATTGATGCAGTAATTGATGTAAAAGGATCCCCGACCAAGTATTGAGGGCATTTATTGAACATACATTTCAGTAGGATAACATTTTGGATTTTGAAAACATTTTTCAAGCTGTTGTTATAAGGTATTCTAATTAATTGAAATAATGACTTTTGAGTTTTCATTGGCTGTAAGCCATAATCATCAATATTAACAGAAATAAACACGTGAAATAGATCACTCTGTGTGTAATGGCTCTATATAATATATGAGTTTCACGTTTTGTATTGAAGAACTGAAATAAATTAACTTTTCTGGTGATATTCTAATTTTGTGAGATGCACCTGTAGATGGGCTTGGCTGCACCCTGAATAAAAATAGCATGTAAAAAATATATATGATATATATGAGGTATTGGTCGATATTTTGGCCAAAATATACAAGCACGCAACCTGCTCAAGGGTCCTCATACTTGCGAGTCCCTACACTAACATTAAAAGCAAAGTCACAAAAACAAGGAATTAAAGTTCCCACCAAAATTCAAGAATTAACACAGCAAATACAGCAACAATAATTACAAGGATGCAACAAACCCATATAATGAAGAAGTCAGCAACACAGGTGCAAAATATTGATGAGACAACCACTCACAACCTACCAATTCATGGAGGGGGTGATTGCTTAGTATTAAAACTGCACACAAATAAGCCTTGTATAGGGCACTGGTCACACACAGGTAGTGCACAATGTCTGGCTTACAGCCTATTAGTGAAGCCCAAACTATTAGATTAGGCGGGCTGCCCAGCACTTTTTAAGTACACCCCATGAAGACAGACACCCTAGTTTACAAGGCCAACATTGATGGGTCTGGCTGCACCCTGAATAAAAATAACGTGCAAAAAATATATATGATATATATGAGGTATTAGTAAATATTTTGGCCAAAATACACAAGCTCGCAACCCGCGTCAAGGGTCCTCATACTTGCGAGTCCCTACACTAACATTAAAAGCAAAGACAAATTTAAATTCCCACCAAAATTCAAGAATTAACACAGGAAAAAAGGGCAACAGTGTTTACCTGCCTAGGTCTCAGTACTAATCATACCATATAATAACGATGACAGCAATACAGGTGCAAAATACTGATGCGACAACCACTCACATATTACCAATTAATGGAGGGGGGTGATTACATAGTATTAAAACTGCACACAAAATTATATGGGATTGCTACATCCTAATAGTGCATTAGTTCTGAGATCTGGGCAGGTAAATGCTATATTAATAATTGATTTTTTGAGGAAAGTTAAATTCTCTTTTGTTGGCTTTACTTTTAATCTAACTGAAATACACATAAGCTTTTTTCCTAAACATTAGGATCTGTGTAGAGCCATCAGCTCAAAAAGGCTTCCTTTGACAGACTTGGCATAAGCAGGTCAAAAGGAACCCTGATCTTTACCATTACACCCCTTTACAGGAATGGAGACTTACAACATGCTCAGGGTTGCATCTACAGAGTAGCTGCTGGCCAGAGAAGCGAGCTTGAGGCTATAACTCTAACTAAAGCTTTTTTATTACTAAATGATGGGTTCTGTCTAAGGCCATTGGCTCAAAAAGGCTTCCTCGGACAGACTTGGCGCAAGCTACTCCATTCTGCAGATCCCAAGGGAACCCTGGCCTTTACCATTACACCCCTGTACAGGGATAGATACTTACCATAGGCCCAGGGTTGCATCTACAGAGTAGCTGCTGGCCGGAGGAGCGAGCTTGAGGCTATAGTGGTTGATTCAACTCTAACTAAAGCTTTTTTTTCCTAAATACTGGGATCTGTTTAAGGCTGTTGGCTCAAACAGACTTCCTCGGACAGACTTGGCGCAAGCTACTCCATTCTGCAGATCCCAAGGGAACCCTGGTTTTTACCATTACACCCCTGTACAGGGATAGATACCTACCATAGGCCCAGGGTTGCATCTACAGAGTAGCTGCTGGCCGGAGGAGTGCGCTTGAGGCTTGAGTAGTTGAGTCAATCCTAACTAAAGAAAAACCTATCTAATGACACTTTCTTGTTAGGACCTGTCTGAGGCCTATGGCTCAAAAAAGCTTCTTTGGAAAAACTTGGCAAAAGCCAGTCTATCCTACAGGTTCCAAAGGAACTCTGACCTTCACTCTTACAGCCCTGTACAGTGATAAAGACTTATTACAGGGCCTTGATTGCATCTACATAGTAGATGCTGACTGGAGGGGCAAACTTAAGGTTAGAATGGTTCAGCCAACCCTAACTATTGCTACTTTCTTAAATGTTAGGATATTTCTGAGGCTGTTGGCTCAAACAGGCTTCCTTGGACAGACTTGGTGCAAAACACACCATTTCTGATGTTTCCAAATGAACCCTGGGCTTCACCCTTGAACCTCTATACAGGGACCGTTTCATAGTTTTAAGGTTGAAAGACACAAGTCCATCAAGTTCAACCTAAAAGCTAATGTGTTGATCCAGAGGAAGGCAAAAACCCCATGAGGCAGATGCTAATTGCCCCATATTAGGGGAAAAATTCCTTCCCGACTCCACATATGGCAATCAGACTAGTTCCCTGGATCAACGTCCCATAACAAAATCTAGTACGGATAACCTGCAATTTTATATTATTCAAGAAAGGCACACACATGCCCTCCTTGAATTTTTTTTAGAAAATTAAGTATTTCAATTTCATGTGGTAGAGAGTTTCATAACCTCATTGCTCACACAATAAAAATTTGCCAACTAACTTCCTTTAGACAAAGTGAATTAGGATCTTTATGCTAGAGTAATTGAATTAACTCTAACTGAAATAGATTAATGCTTTTTTCCTAAATGTTGAAATTTGTTTAAATCCATCAGCTCAAAAAGGCTTTCTTGGACAGACTTGGCGCAAGCTACTCCATTCTGCAGATCCCAAGGGAACCCTGGCCTTTACCATTACACCCCTGTACAGGGATAGATACTTACCATAGGCCCAGGGCTGCATCTACATAGTAGCTGCTGGCCGGAGGAGCGAGCTTGAGGCTATAGTGGTTGATTCAACTCTAACTAAAGCTTTTTTTTCCTAAATACTGGGATCTGTTTAAGGCTGTTGGCTCAAACAGACTTCCTCGGACAGACTTGGCGCAAGCTACTCCATTCTGCAGATCCCAAGGGAACCCTGGTTTTTACCATTACACACCTGTACAGGGATAGATACTTACCATAGGCCCAGGGTTGCATCTACAGAGTAGCTGCTGGCCGGAGGAGTGCGCTTGAGGCTTGAGTAGTTGAATCAATCCTAACTAAAGAAAAACCTATCTAATGACACTTTCTTGTTAGGACCTGTCTGAGGCCTATGGCTCAAAAAAGCTTCTTTGGAAAGACTTGGCAAAACCCAGTCTATCCTACAGGATCCAAAGGAACTCTGGCCTTCACTCTTACAGCCCTGTACAGTGATAAAGACTTATTACAGGGCCTTGATTGCATCTACATAGTAAATGCTGACTGGAGGGGCAAACTTAAGGGTAGAATGGTTCAGCCAACCCTAACTATTGCTACTTTCTTAAATGTTAGGATATTTCTGAGGCCATTGGCTCAAACAGGCTTCCTTGGACAGACTTGGCGCAAAACACACCATTTCTGATATTTCCAAATGAACCCTGGGCTTCACCCTTGAACCTCTATACAGGGACCGTTTCATAGTTTTAAGGTTGAAAGAAACAAGTCTGTCAAGTTCAACCTAAAAGCTAATGTGTTGATCCAGAGGAAGGCAAAAACCCCATGAGGCAGATGCTAATTGCCCCATATTAGGGGAAAAATTCCTTCCCGACTCCACATATGGCAATCAGACTAGTTCCCTGGAGCAACGTCCCATAACAAAATCTAGTACGGATAACCTGCAATTTTATATTATTTAAGAAAGGCACACACATGCCCTCCTTGAATTTTTTTTAGAAAATTAAGTATTTCAATTTCATGTGGTAGAGAGTTTCATAACCTCATTGCTCACACAATAAAAATTTGCCAACTAACTTCCTTTAGACAAAGTGAATTAGGATCTTTATGCTAGAGTAATTGAATTAACTCTAACTGAAATAGATTAATGCTTTTTTCCTAAATGTTGAAATTTGTTTAAATCCATCAGCTCAAAAAGGCTTTCTCGGACAGACTTGGCGCAAGCTACTCCATTCTGCAGATCCCAAGGGAACCGTGGCCTTTACCATTACACCCCTGTACAGGGATAGATACTTACCATAGGCCCAGGGCTGCATCTACAGAGTAGCTGCTGGCCGGAGGAGCGAGCTTGAGGCTATAGTGGTTGACTCAACTCTAACTAAAGCTTTTTTTTCCTAAATACTGGGATCTGTTTAAGGCTGTTGGCTCAAACAGACTTCCTCGGACAGACTTGGCACAAGCTACTCCATTCTGCAGATCCCAAGGGAACCCTGGTTTTTACCATTACACCCCTGTACAGGGATAGATACTTACCATAGGCCCAGAGTTGCATCTACAGAGTAGCTGCTGGCCGGAGGAGTGCGCTTGAGGCTTGAGTAGTTGAATCAATCCTAACTAAAGAAAAACCTATCTAATGCCACTTTCTTGTTAGGACCTGTCTGAGGCCTATGGCTCATAAAAGCTTCTTTGGAAAGACTTGGCAAAAGCCAGTCTATCCTACAGGTTCCAAAGGAACTCTGGCCTTCACTCTTACAGCCCTATACAGCGATAAAGACTTATTACAGGGCCTTGATTGCATCTACATAATAGATGCTGACTGGAGGGGCAAACTTAAGGCTAGAATGGTTCAGCCAACCCTAACTATTGCTACTTTCTTAAATGTTAAGATATTTCTGAGGCCGTTGGCTCAAACAGGCTTCCTTGGACAGACTGGGCGCAAAACACACCATTTCTGATGTTTCCAAATGAACCCTGGGCTTCACCCTTGAACCTCTATACAGGGACCGTTTCATAGTTTTAAGGTTGAAAGACACAAGTCCATCAAGTTCAACCTAAAAGCTAATGTGTTGATCCAGAGGAAGGCAAAAACCCCATGAGGCAGATGCTAATTGCCCCATATTAGGGGAAAAATTCCTTCCCGACTCCACATATGGCAATCAGACTAGTTCCCTGGATCAACGTCCCATAA
This sequence comes from Phyllobates terribilis, assembly GCF_046119375.1. Classification (NCBI taxonomy): domain Eukaryota; kingdom Metazoa; phylum Chordata; class Amphibia; order Anura; family Dendrobatidae; genus Phyllobates; species Phyllobates terribilis. Next base: position 857,168 of record NW_027363058.1, on the reverse strand, counting down.
CAAAATCTAGTACGGATAACCTGCAATTTTATATTATTCAAGAAAGGCACACACATGCCCTCCTTGAATTTTTTTTAGAAAATTAAGTATTTCAATTTCATGTGGTAGAGAGTTTCATAACCTCATTGCTCACACAATAAAAATTTGCCAACTAACTTCCTTTAGACAAAGTGAATTAGGATCTTTATGCTAGAGTAATTGAATTAACTCTAACTGAAATAGATTAATGCTTTTTTCCTAAATGTTGAAATTTGTTTAAATCCATCAGCTCAAAAAGGCTTTCTCGGACAGACTTGGCGCAAGCTACTCCATTCTGCAGATCCCAAGGGAACCCTGGCCTTTACCATTACACCCCTGTACAGGGATAGATACTTACCATAGGCCCAGGGCTGCATCTACAGAGTAGCTGCTGGCCGGAGGAGCGAGCTTGAGGCTATAGTGGTTGATTCAACTCTAACTAAAGCTTTTTTTTCCTAAATACTGGGATCTGTTTAAGGCTGTTGGCTCAAACAGACTTCCTCGGACAGACTTGGCGCAAGCTACTCCATTCTGCAGATCCCAAGGGAACCCTGGTTTTTACCATTACACCCCTGTACAGGGATAGATACTTACCATAGGCCCAGGGTTGCATCTACAGAGTAGCTGCTGGCCGGAGGAGTGCGCTTGAGGCTTGAGTAGTTGAATCAATCCTAACTAAAGAAAAACCTATCTAATGCCACTTTCTTGTTAGGACCTGTCTGAGGCCTATGGCTCAAAAAAGCTTCTTTGGAAAGACTTGGCAAAAGCCAGTCTATCCTACAGGTTCCAAAGGAACTCTGGCCTTCACTCTTTCAGCTCTGTACAGCGATAAAGACTTATTGCAGAGCCTTGATTGCATCTACATAGTAGATACTGACTGGAGGGGCAAACTTAAGGCTAGAATGGTTCAGCCAACCCTAACTATTGCTACTTTCTTAAATGTTAGGATATTTCTGAGGCCGTTGGCTCAAACAGGCTTCCTTGGACAGACTGGGTGCAAAACACACCATTTCTGATGGTTCCAAATGAACCCTGGGCTTCACCCTTGAACCTCAATACATGGACAGTTTCATAGTTTTAAGGTTGAAAGACACAAGTCCATCAAGTTCAACCTAAAAGCTAATGTGTTGATCCAGAGGAAGGCAAAAACCCCATGAGGCAGATGCTAATTGCCCCATATTAGAGGAAAAATTCCTTCCCGACTCCACATATGGCAATCAGACTAGTTCCCTGGATCAACGTCCCATAACAAAATCTAGTACGGATAACCTGCAATTTTATATTATTCAAGAAAGGCACACATATGCCCTCCTTGAATTTTTTTTAGAAAATTAAGTATTTCAAGTTCATGTGGTAGAGAGTTCCATAACCTCATTGCTCACACAATAAAAATTTGCCAACTAACTTCCTTTAGACAAAGTGAATTAGGATCTTTATGCTAGAGTAATTGAATTAACTCTAACTGAAATAGATTAATGCTTTTTTCCTAAATGTTGAAATTTGTTTAAATCCATCAGCTCAAAAAGGCTTTCTCGGACAGACTTGGCGCAAGCTACTCCATTCTGCAGATCCCAAGGGAACCCTGGCCTTTACCATTACACGCCTGTAAATGGATAGATACTTACCATAGGCCCAGGGCTGCATCTACAGAGTAGCTGCTGGCCGGAGGAGCGAGCTTGAGGCTATAGTGGTTGATTCAACTCTAACTGAAGCTTTTTTTTTCCTAAATACTGGGATCTGTTTAAGGCTGTTGGCTCAAACAGACTTCCTCGGACAGACTTGGCGCAAGCTACTCCATTCTGCAGATCCCAAGGGAACCCAGGTTTTTACCATTACACCCCTGTACAGGGATAGATACTTACCATAGGCCCAGGGTTGCATCTACAGAGTAGCTGCTGGCCGGAGGAGTGCGCTTGAGGCTTGAGTAGTTGAATCAATCCTAACTAAAGAAAAACCTATCTAATGCCACTTTCTTGTTAGGACCTGTCTGAGGCCTATGGCTCAAAAAAGCTTCTTTGGAAAGACTTGGCAAAAGCCAGTCTATCCTACAGGTTCCAAAGGAACTCTGGCCTTCACTCTTACAGCCCTGTACAGCGATAAAGACTTATTACATGGCCTTGATTGCATCTACATAGTAGATGCTGACTGGAGGGGCAAACTTAAGGCTAGAATGGTTCAGCCACCCTAACTATTGCTACTTTCTGGAATGTTAGGATATTTCTGAGGCCGTTGGATCAAACAGGCTTCCTTGGACAGACTGGGCGCAAAACACACCATTTCTGATGGTTCCAAATGAACCCTGGGCTTCACCCTTGAACCTCAATACAGGTACAGTTTCATAGTTTTAAGGTTGAAAGACACAAGTCCATCAAGTTCAACCTAAAAGCTAATGTGTTGATCCAGAGGAAGGCAAAAACCCCATGAGGCAGATGCTAATTGCCCCATTTTAGGGGAAAAATTCCTTCCCGACTCCACATATGGCAATCAGACTAGTTCCCTGGATCAACGTCCCATAATAAAATCTATTACCACTAACCTGAAATGTTATATTATTCAAGGAACATTTTTCATCAAGCAGTTTTCACCGGAAATGTGTTGCACAACTGTTTGAATCTCAGTAAATTCCTGCGCAACTTACATTTAAATACTCTGACCTTTTTACACCCACTCTTTTAACTTCTTAAATAGTGAACAGAGCTTATCTGGACCGCTTGTGGCTTAGCTTTACCTGAAAACTTATTACAAATTAGGCTGGAAAAGTGGTGTAAATTAGGACTGAAATTGACTCCATCTTTTGACTGGAGTACATTTCTTGAGGTGTAGTACGTTAGCTTTAAGGGGATATTTCAATAAATGAATGACCCTAGCTGCAGGTATAAAGAATCAAACTGTGCTGTCCTGACCCATTCCTGGGATTGTGTATGGCACTGACATCACCTCAATACTGCCGCAGCCAACAAATGTAATCAGACGGACTGCCCAGCTGAGCGCACTGAGCTGCTGCAGCTCTGAGATGGTGGAACCTCTTTTTTTTAATTAAATGACCTGCAGCTAGGGACATTCATTTATTGAAAGGGAACAACCCCTTTAAGGATGAGTCAAGTTCATTAAGAGGTTTAGTCTTTTTAATGAATTTGGTGCACGTTCCTCCAATAGGCGCTTCATGAATGCTGGTATAGAAATCCACCAGCCTTGATGAATCGGCCACCATAGGTTTACATGGCATGAGCATATACAGAACAGTTGTGTAGTATACGTTACCAGGCCCTCATGATGCTCTTGGTCCTGGATGGCCTTCCACAGTCTGCTTTCTTGCTTCATCATCTTGAAGGGCTCCACTTTCTTTTCTTCTGGCTGGCATGGTGCGGCTCTATCATCCTGCTCCTTTAACACGAAGGGACGACTGTAAAGCTGCCAGGAGCGTTTTTTTATCCCCTTAGATCATTGTGACACCACAAAGTGATGACATAGACAAGTGGGTGAGGCGCCTTTATTCAGTCATCGGGTGTGGTCAGAAGAAATTAGCATATTCCGTGATGTTACTACAATGAGAACAGACATGAACATTCTATTCGGAACCCGACCGCCATTATCAGCGGAACCTTCACTGCTGTCAGATTGGCACTAAAAACAAAAAGAGACCGCGGTGAACCTGGACAGTAACAATCTACAGGGACAGTGACTGCTAAGCGGACTTCATGTCAGATGTTATGCAGCTTTGTCAGAAAAAAAACAATAAAATATATAAAAGACAGGCTCCAATAAACCTTAAACACTGGGCTGTAGTCACAGATTCTCCTTCCACCTGCAGCACATTGCTCCCCTGCCTAACCCTCCCCGTCCTGCAGCATATTTCTCACCGCTTAATTCTCCCACTCCTGCAGCACATCGCTCCCCTGTCTAAACCTCCCCCTCTTGCGGCACATTGCTCCCATCTAATCCTTCCCTCCTTGCAGCACATTGTGCCCTTTCTAAATCTCCCCCTTCCTGCACCACATCACCCACTGCCAAATCCCCTCTTGCACCACATCGCCCACTGCCAAATCCTGCACTTCCTGCAGCATATCGCTCCCTGCCTAATCCTCTCCTATTGCATTACATCACTCCCCTGCATAAGCCACCTCTTCCTGCAGCACATCGCTTCCCTGCCTAAGCCTCCCCCTCCTGCATTACATCACTCCCCTGCCTAATCCTCCTCTTCCTGCAGCACAGCGCTCCCTGCCTAATCCTCCCCCTCCTGCAGCACATCGCTCCCTGCATGATTCTCCCTATCCTGCATTACATCACTCCCCTGCATAAGCCACCTCTTCCTGCAGCACATCGCTTCCCTGCCTAAGCCTCCCCCTCCTGTATTACATCACTCCCCTGCATAAGCCACCTCTTCCTGCAGCACATCGCTCCCTGCCTAATCCTCCTCTTCCTGCAGCACATCGCTCCCTGCATGATTCTCCCTATCCTGCATTACATCACTCCCCTGCCTAATCCTCCTCTTCCTGCAGCACAGAGCTCCCTGCCTAATCCTCCTCTTCCTGCAGCACATCGCTCCCCTGACCCCCTCTTACGTGACATCTTTTCTATCAGTTACATTTGTGAAGTAACTGCTGTCTCCTGTGAGCAGTGGAGAGCGAAGCTGAGAGCCAGGAGGCTCTGCCCCTCTGCCCCTTCTTGCCACATCATCATCCATCTACATCAGGGCTGTCAAACTCAAATATATAGAGGGCCAAAAGGAAGAGTTTAACTCAGAAAAATAAGTCAACACTTTATCAGATGTTTCTGTGAAAACTTGAGTACAACAAATAAGATTTTGTTATTTTCCCTCAGTTATAAAAAAAATAGTTATGAGAAAAGTGTGACAAAAAGGAGTCATAAAATGCACCAAAATGAAATATCACAATTTATGGCTCAAATTGAGGTGAAGCAAGGAAGAGGTTGAGCTTAGCTAATGAGATGCATCAAACATACAGGTGCTTCTCACAAAATTAGAATATCATCAAAAAGTTAATTTATTTCAGTTCTTCAATCCAAAAAGTGAAACTCATATATTATACAGAGTCATTACAGAGTGATCTATTTCAAGTGTTTATTTCTGTTAATGTTGATAATGATGGCTTACAGCCAATGAAAACACAAAGTCATTATCTCAGTAAATTAGAATAATTAACAAAAATCACCTGCAAAGGCTTCTTACGCATTTAAAAAGGTCCCTTTGTCTGTTTCAGTAGGCTCCACAATCATGGGGAAGACTGCTGACTTGACAGATGTCCAGAAGGCAGTCATTGACACACTCCACAAGGAGTGTAAACCACAAAAGGTCATTGCTAAAGAAGCTGGCTGTTAACAGAGTGCTGTATCCAAGCATATTTATGGAAAGTTGAGTGGAAAGAAAAAGTGTGGTAGGAAGAGGTGCACAAGCAACCGGGATAACCGCAGCCTTGAAAAGATTGTTAAGGAAAGGACATTCAAACATTTGGGGAAGATTCACAAGGAGTGGACTGCTGCTGGAGTCATTGCTTCAAGAGCCATCACACACAGACGTATCCAGGACATGGGCTACAAGTGTCACATTCCTTGTGTCGAGCCACTCATCACCAATAGACAACGCCAGAAGCATCTTACCTGGGCCAAGGAGAAAAACACCTGGACTGTTGCTCAGTGGTCCAAGGTGTTGTTTTCCGATGAAAGTAAATTTTGCATTTAATTTGGAAATCAAGGTCCCAGAGTCTGGAGGAAGAGTGGAGAGGCCACAATCCAAGCTGCTGGAGGTCTCATGTGAAGTTTCCACAATCGGTGATGGTTTGGGGAGCCATGTCATCTGCTGGTGTAGGTCCACTGTGTTTTATCAAGACCAAAGTCAGCGCACCCGTCTACCAGGACATTGTAGAGCACTTCATGCTTCCCTCTGCCCACAAGCTTTATGGAGATGGAAATGTCATTTTCCAGCAGGACTTGGCACCTGTCCACACGGCCAAAAGTACCAATACCTGGTTTACACAACAGTATCACTGTGCTTGATTGGCAGTAAACTCACCTGACCTTAACCCCATAGAGAATCTATTATAGAGAATCTATGGGGTATTGTCAAGAGAAAGATGAGAGACACCAGACCCAACAATGCAGACGAGCTGAAGGCTTCTATCAAAGCCACCTGGGCTTCCATAACACCTCAGCAGTGTCACAGGCTGATCGCCTCCATGCCACATTGCCGCATTGATGCAGTAATTGATGTAAAAGGAGCCTGGCCAAGTATTGAGGGCATTTACTGAACATACATTTCAGTAGGACAACATTTCAGATTTTAAAAACATTTTTCAAGCTGGTGTTATAAAGTATTCTAATTTACTGAGATAATAGCATTAACAGAAATAAACACTTAAAATAGATCACTCTGTCTGTAATGACTCTATATAATATGAGTTTTACTTTTTGTATTGAAGAACTGAAATAAATTAACTTTTTGATGATATTCTAATTTTGTGAGAAGCACCTATAGTATGCTATATGCCCAATTTTAACAAATGTACTGCAATTTTTCCTGAATGTGTTCAGAAATGTACAGATGTGTAAGCAGACAAATGCAGAGACTTAGGCTATGTGCCCACGATGCACAAAAGCTCCGGATTTTTCCTGAGCGTTTCTGCATCTCCCTGGCAGAAAAAATGCATGCGGATTGTACATGCGGATTGTACATGCGGATTGTACATGCGGATTGTATATGCGGATTGTACATGCGGATTGTACACGCGGATTGTACATGCGGATTGTATATGCGGATTGTACATGCGGATTGTACATGCGGATTGTACATGCGGATTGTACACGCGGATTGTACATGCGGATTGTACATGCGGATTGTACATGCGGATTGTACATGCGGATTGTATATGCGGATTGTACATGCGGATTGTACATGCAGATTGTACATGCGGATTGTACATGCGTTTTTCCTGCCAGGGACATGCAGAAGTGAAGCGTTCTTCACATGCATTTCCACATGCGGGTTGACAAGCGCTTTACAAGCGATTTTAGCATCACTTGGAAGGTGCTTGTCAATTTGGTCACACTATAGAAATCCATGAAAACGGCATGGATTTATATAGTGTGACCCCAAAGACTGGTTAAAAATAAAAAAATCTACTGTATAATTGTCTTTTCCCATCTGTCTGTCTGTCTGTTTGTCCGTCTGTCCTGGAAATCCCGCGTCGCTCATTGGTCCGGCAGCGGCCAATCAGCGCCGCGGGATTTCTGAAAAAAGATGGCGGCCGTTAGCGGCTCATCTGCGGGACGGAGCTCTGCTGCGATGCAGCCGGGAGATGAGCGCCGCGAGGCGCTCATCTCCCGGCCGGTACCAGCAGAAGGACATCGACCGCCGGACCCATCTGCGGGACGGAGATGCAGCCGGGAACCAAAATCGTGTAGCCAAGATCGGTGATTGGTCGCGGCCGATATTTAAATTTGGCGCCCAAATCGGTGATTGGTCGCGGGCAGCGTCCGCGACCAATCAGTACAGTAGTGTTTAACTTTTGCGGCAAGATCAGTGATTGGTCGCGGGCCAAGACCGCGACCAATCACCGATTTGTGCGGCACATTTAAATAGCGGCCGCGACCAATTGGATGTCAGCGCCGCTCAACGGTCCTCCCTTCACACCCTAGCCGCATGGATGTCAGCGCCGCTCCCCGGTCCTCCCTTCACACCCTAGCCGCATGGATGTCAGCGCCGCTCCCCGGTCCTCCCTTCACACCCTAGCCGCTGATGTCCCCACAGTATCTGCATGGTGTTACAAAGGTCCGGACATTTGTGTTAAAAATCGCTGATTGGTCGCCGACGCTATTTAAATGTGGCGCCAAAATCGGTGATTGGTCGCGCCCAGCGTCGGCGACCAATCAGCGATTTTTAACACAATTGTCCGGACCTTTGTAACACCATGCGGATACTGTGGGGACATCAGCGGCTAGGGTGTGAAGGGAGGACCGGGGAGCGGCGCTGACATCCAATTGGTCGCAGCCGCTATTTAAATGTGCCGCACAAATCGGTGATTGGTCGCGGTCTTGGCCCGCGACCAATCACTGATCTTGCCGCAAAAGTTAAACACTACTGTGCTGATTGGTCGCGGACGCTGCCCGCGACCAATCACCGATTTGGGCGCCAAATTTAAATATCGGCCGCGACCAATCACCGATCTTGGCTCCACATTTAAACACCGCTGTACTGATTGGTCGCGGACGCTATTTAAATGTGGCGCCAAAATCGGTGATTGGTCACGCCAAGCGTCGGCGACCAATCAGCACAGCGGTGTTTAAATGTGGAGCCAAGATCGGTGATTGGTCGCGGCCGATATTTAAATTTGGCGCCCAAATCGGTGATTGGTCGCGGGCAGCGCCAGCGACCAATCACCGATTTTTAACACAAATGTCCGGACCTTTGTAACACCATGCGGATACTGTGGGGACATCAGCGGCTAGGGTGTCAAGGGAGGACCGGGGAGCGGCGCTGCGGGTCCGGATACTTCTGCTGCGAGCAGTCGCTCATCTCCCGGCTTCTCGCAGCGGAAGTAGCCACACAGGCAGCGGCGCTCCCCGGTCCTCACTAATACGATTCCGCTCCCCGGTCCTCACCAATACGATTCGCTGATTGGTCTCGCTCTCCACACGCGACCAATCAGTGATCTTGGCGCTAAAGTTAAACACCGCTCTGCTGATTGGTCGCGGCCGCTGCCCGTGACCAATCACCGATTTGGGCGCCACATTTAAATAGCGGCCGCGACCAATCACCGATCTTGCCGCCACATTTAAACACTGCTGTGCTGATTGGTCGCGGACGCCAGACGCGACCAATCAGCGATTTTGGCGCCAAATTTAAACCCGCTCCGCTAGTTGGTCGCGGATGCCGGCCGCGACTAATCAGCATTACTGGCGCCAAATTTAAACACCGCTCTGCTGATTGATCGCGGTCGCTGGCCGGGATCAATCAGCAGTATTGGCGCCAAATTTAAACACCGCTGTGCTGATTAGTCGCGGTCGCCGTCCGCGACCAATCAGCAATATTGGCGCAAAATTTAAACACTGCTCTGCTGATTGGTCGCGGTCGCCGTCCACGACCAATCAGCAGTATTGGCGCCAAATTTAAACCCCGCTATGCTGATTGGTCGCGGTTGCCGGCCGCGACCAATCAGCAGTATTGGCGCCAAATTTAAACACCGCTCTGCTGATTGGTCGCGGTGGACTGCCGCGACCAATCAGCGATTTTGGCGCCAAATTTAAACACCGCTCTGCTGATTGGTCGCGGGCGGCGATTGCGACCAATCAGCATTATTGGCGCCAAATTTAAACCCCGCTCTGCTGATTGGTCGAGACAGCCGGCCGCCACCAATCAGCAATTTTGGCGCCAAACTTAAACCCCGCTCTGCTGATTGGTCGCGGTTGCTGGCTGCGACTAATCAGTATTGTTGGCGCCAAATTGCCGGCCGCGACTAATCAGCATTATTGCCGCCAAATTTAAACACCGCTCTGCTGAATGGTCGTGGCCGTGACCAGTCAACACTATTGGCGCCAAATTTAAACACCGCTTTGCTGATTGGTCGCGACCGGCGGCTGCAACCAATCAGCATTATTGGCGCAAAATTTAAACCCCGCTCTGCTGATTGGTCACGTTCGCTGGCCGCGACCAATCAGCATTATTGGCGCAAAATTTAAACCCCGCCCTGCTGATTAGTCGCGACTGCCGGCCGTGACCAATCAGCGATATAGCCGCCAAATTTCAACACCGCTTTGCTGATTGGTCGCGGTTGTTGGCCGCGACCAATCAGCGATTTTGGCGCCAAATTTAAACACCGCTCTGCTGATTGCGCCCGGTCTGCCGCATACATATTCTAGAATACCCGATGCGTTAGAATCAGGCCATCATCTATAAATCTCTACTTAACTTCCGATGGCCCCCGCAGTCTTGCTTCGCTCCGTCCTGGCTGCCGGCAGATCGCGGTACACTGAAGGACCTGCTGTCACATGACTATGACGTCAGCGCAGGTCCTTCAGTCCATCGCGAGCTGCCGGCATTGGAGGACGAGCGCAGCGGGGGCCGTCAGAAGGTAAATATAACATTTATTTTATATTTTATTCTTTTATTTGACAGGTTCTATGGTACCCGGGTCCGGAGGAGAGTCTCCCATCCTCCACACGCGGGTACCATCCGCACATTGAACGCATGTATTCCGCATGTGCTTATCTAGTGAAGCGGAATCCATTTGTTCCAATGCAAGTCAATGGCGGCGAAAAAGCAGCGCTTACGCGAAATAATTGGTAGTGCTGCGTTTTTTTCCGCAATGATAATCCGCAGTGGAAATTTCCGCAGCATGTGCACAGCACATGCGGACTATCATTGGGGAACATGGCAGACCTTCTAACATGCGTTTTTAAGCGTTTCTGCAGCGTTTTTGCCATGCCGAAACGCTTAAAAAACGCATTGTGGGCACACAGCCTTAGGCCATGTGCCCACGCAGCGTTTTTGTAGCATTTTTGCGGCATTTTTACGGCCGCAAAAACGTTTGTAGAACAGTCTGCCATGCAAAGCCATGTGAATTCGGATGTGCTGTGCACATGATGCGCTAATTTGCACGCCGAATTCGCATTACTTTGCAAAACGCAGCATGACCATTTCTACTGCGATTACGCTGAAGCTTATTCGCAATGCGTGTGGTATCTGGGAGGAAGACGAGACTACAACTCCTCTTCATCCCGGCTACCACGCGGTGAAAAAAAGAAATAAAAAAGTTAAAAACAAACAAAACCTGTATATTCACCTCTCCGGCGGCCCCCGGTCTGCTCTCCGGTCTCCTCCGGTCTGCTGTCTGTACTGTCAGGACCTGCGGTGACGTCATTTAGTCAGGTGATGGTCGCATGACCGCTGACGTCGGCATCAGGTGATGGTCGCGTGACCATCAGCTGACTAAATGACGTCACCGCAGGTCCTGACCGTACACTGCAGGACGCTGAAGAGAGAAGACGCGGCCGGGAGCAGACCGGAGGAGACCGGAGAGCAGACCGGGGGCCGCCGGAGAGGTGAATATACCGTTGTTTTTTTTTATTTATTAACGTTTTCTTTTTTTTACTATAGATGCTGCATTTAAAGCATCTAAGTTGTTCACACATTATAGATCCATGTCGGTTGCATGGATTTATATTGTGTGATCAACTTGTCAAGCACTTTTCCAAGTGATGCTCAAAATTGCTTGGAAAAGTGCTTGAAAAAACGCATGTGAAAACGCTTCTCTCTGGCAAAAAAAACGCATGTAAATCTGCATCAAATCTGCTAGGTGTGCACACAGCCTTATAGCTGGTTTTGCTCTGAGCTGAGATGTCCAGGCTGAATAATGCTCTGGGAGCAGAACCCATCAGCAGAATCTGTCTGTTTCCTGCCTTGTAGCAGTGGATCCCGGCTATTTAGCTCACAGAGCATTGTCTACAGTCATGGCCAAAAGTATTGAGAATGAGACAAATAGTAATTTTTCCAAAGTTTACTGCTTCATTTTTTTGTAATGGCAATTTGCATATACTCCTGAATGTCAAAGAGTGATCAGCTTAACAGCAATTACTGTACTTGCAAAGTCAATATTTGCCCAGAAAATGAACTTTAACCCCCAAAACACATTTCAACATCATTGCAGTCCTGCCTTAAAAGGAGCAGCTAACATCGTTTTAGTGATTGATCCATTAACACAGGTGTGGGTGTTGATGAGGACAGGGCTGGCGATCAATCAGTCATGATTAAGTAAGAATGACATCACTGGACACTTTAAAAGGACGCTGGTTCTTGGTATCATTGTTTCTCTTCAGTTAACCATGGTTATCTCTAAAGAAACACGTGCAGCCATCATTGCACTGCACAAAAATGGCCTAACAGGGAAGAGTATCGCAGCTACAAAGATTGCACCTCAGTCAACAATCTATCGCATCATCAAGAACTTCAAGGAGAGAGCTTCCATTGTTGTCAAGGAGGCTCCAGGGCGCCCAAGAAAGACCAGCATGCGCCAGGACCGTATCTTAAAACTGTTTCAGCTGCGGGATCGGACTACCAGCAGTGCCGAGCTTGCTCAGGAATGGCAGCAGGCTGGTGTGAGTGCTTCTGCATGCACTGTGAGGCGGAGACTCTTTGAGCAAGGGCTGGTTTCAAGGAGGGCAGCAAAGAAGCCACTTCTCTCCAGAAAAAAACACCAGGGATCGACTTATATTCTGCAAAAGGTACAGGGAGTGGACTGCTGAGGACTGGGGCAAAGTCATTTTCTCTGATGAATCCCCTTTTCGATTGTTTGGGACATCTGGAAAACAGCTTATTCGGAGAAGAAGAGGTGAGCGCTACCACCAGTCTTGTCTCATGACAACTGTAAAGCATCCTGAAACCATTCATGTGTGGGGTTGCTTCTCAGCCAAGGGAATCGGCTCACTCACAGTCTTGCCTAAAAACACAGCCATGAATAAAGAATGGTACCAGAATGTCCTCCAAGAGCAACTTCACCCAACCGTCCAAGAGCAGTTTGGCGCCCAAAAATGCCTTTTCCAGCATGATGGAGCACCTTGCCATAAAGCAAAGGTGATAACAAAATGGCTCATGGAACAAAACATAGAGATTTTGGGTCCATGGCCTGGAAACTCCCCAGATCTTAATCCCATTGAGAACTTGTGATCAATCAAGAGACGGGTGGACAAACAAAAACCAACAAATTCTGGCAAAATGCAAGCATTGATCATGCAAGAATGGACTGCTATCAGTCAGGATTTGGTCCAAAAGTTGATTGAGAGCATGCCAGGGAGAATTACAGAGGTCTTGAAGAAGAAGGGGCAACACTGCAAATATTGACTTGCTGCATTAACTCATTCTAACTGTCAATATAACCTATTGGTACTCATAATATGATTGCAATTATATTTCTGTATGTGATATAAACATCAGACAAACACTAATAAAAACCAGAGGCCAGCAGATCATGGGAAAATATAATTTTGGTGTCATTCTCAAAACTTTTGGCCATGACTGTACACAAGATACAATTGTATCCAATTTTCAGCTGGGAACAGGACTATGGACAAGTTTTGCAGCAACTGCATTTGTGATAGGAAATGTTGATCAATCTAGATTTTCTTCAGTGTTCTTATTCATTGCAGAAAATCTTAAAAAAGCCGAGGAATGTGGGCAACATGGTGGGTCAATGATTAACGCTGTGGGGCTGGGTTCATATAATAGAAAGGACAACATCTGCAAGGAGTTTGTATGTTCTCCCCGTGTTTGTGTGGGTTTCCTCCGGGTTCTCCGGTTTCCTCCCACACTCCAAAGACATACTGATAGGGAATTCATATTGTGAGCCCCAATGGGGACAGTGATGATAATGTCTGTAAGGTGCTACAAAATCTAACGGCGCTATATAAGAGAGTAAAATAAATATATAACTAAATAAAATGAATGTATTAAAAGGCTAAGATTGCAAAGAGCTTGTAAAAACAAGAAACTTTGCAATTTCCTTCTTATTCAAAATCTTCTCTGTTTTCAAGAAGGAAAAGATTTTTAATTCTGCAGTGTACAGCTCATTGCTATGGTTACTGACCACCTGAGAAGTGGCCGGTCTCCTTGGCAAGAAGCGCTCACTTGCAGACTGGTGGACTTCAGCGCCCCTGTGCCTGTCCCATTCTGCAGAGGCAAAGCCGCCTCTGCCCGCAGAATGCAAGAGGGCACAATTCAGACAAGCGGCTCAGCCAAGCCACCGGCCAGAACTGTAAATCTTCAGCTTCTGATGAGAGGAACACAAGACCACCCCTTTAATAAAGGAGTAGAGCAGAACTCATACAGTGATTAGTGGGGGTCTGACACCTGAAATCCCCAGACATCAGCTACTTCTGCAAGATGATGTACACAGTGTTAAGAGCTGGAATAGCACAGCTCCGCACACTGTGCAATGGCTGGTTTCAGGTACTACAGCTCAGATCACAATCATTTCAATAGGAGCTGCAGTACCAAGATCGGCCACTACACAGTGTACAGCGCTGTGCTGTTTGGTCTCTACGCTGAGTATTTCCAGCTGCTGTCTTATTGGTGAGGGGGCCGTGTGTTGGAACCTCACTGATCTGATATTGATGACCAGGGTCGGACTGCGGTGTCTGGGGCCCACAGGGGAAATTAACTCTAGGGGCCCACCTACAGCAAGATGCAAATATCTGTTATCCGCTCTCGCTGTTATAGTGGAGCATTGACTGGCGGCTCCTGCACATCTACTGGGCGACACTCTAACTGGGATGGACATGTTTGCATTAAAGGGCTTCTTTGGTTAAAACTAGTGTTGAGCGAGTATGTTCTGTTAACCCTTTCGGCGAGTATGCTCGGGCCGAGCTCCGAGTATTTATAGCTGCTCGGTGATATGGTTGAATCGCTCCCGTGTGCATGATTTGCGACTGTTTGACGGTTTTAATACATGTGAGGAATGTGTAAGAAATAGACATTCCTCACATGTATTAACCCCTTAAGCCGCGGAGCATTTTCCGTTTTTGCATTTTCGCTTTTTGCTCCACTTGTTCCCAGAGCCATAGCGTTTTTATTTTTTGGTCAATATGGCCATGTTAGGGCTTATTTTTTGCGGGACGAGTTGTACTTTTCAACGCCATTACTAGTTTTACCATGCCGTGTACGGGAAAACGGGAAAAAAATTCCAAGCGCCGTGAAATTGCAAAAAAAGTGCAATACCACTGAGGTTTTTTTTTATTTTTTTTACCACGTTCACTGAATGCTAAAACTGACCTGCCATTATTATTCTCCATGTCATTAAGAGCTCGTAGACACCAAACATGTATAGGTTCTTTTTTATTTAAGTGATGAAAAAAAAATCCAAAGTTTGGTAAAAAAAAAAAAAAAAATGGTGCCATTTTCCGAGACCCGTAGCGTCTCCATTTTTCGGGATCTGGGGCAGGGTGAGGGCTTATTTTTTGTGAACCGAGCTGAAGTTTTTATAGATGCTATTTTGGGGTAGATCCGATGTTTTGATCGTCCGTTATTGCATTTTATTGCAATTTTACGGTGACCAAAAAACGTAATTCTGGCGTTTAGAATTTTTTTCTCATTACGCCATTTACCGATCGCATTAATTCTATTTTTATATTGATAGATCAGGCGATTCTGAGCGCGGCAATACCAAATATGTGTATGTGGGGTTTATTTTATGATTTTATTTTGAATGGGGCGAAAGGGGGGTGATTTAAACTTTTAAATTTTTTTATTTTTTTTCATATTTTTTAAAACTTTTTTTTTCACTTTTTGCTTGCTTCTGTACTCTACATAGGAGACTTGAAGCAGCAACTGTCCGATCACCTCTGCTACATACAGGGAACCAGCAGATCCCCTGTATGCAGCAGAAATGGTCCTGTCCTATGAGCACCGACCACTAGATGGCGCTCATAACAATTCCACCCGCGCCTGTTGCGGGCACATGTCAGCTGTAAGAATCAGCTGACATGTGCTTGGTTCAGTGCGGGCTCAGCGCCGGAGCCCTCACTGAACCGGAGGATAACGACATGCGCGTACTAATACGTGACATGTCGTTAAGGGGTTAAAGCTGTCAAACAGTTGCAAATCATGCACACGGGAGCGATTCAACCATATCACCGAGCAGCTGTAAATACTCGGAGCTCGGCCCGAGCATACTCGGACAGAACATACTCGCTCAACACTAGTTAAAACAAGTTATCACCGATCCATGGGCTCTACAGGATAGGTGATCACTTATTGAGCATTTGTGTCCGAACATTGGAAAACGCACCTATCGGAAGAATGGGGAAGTTTTATCCCTGACAGAACACTTATCCCTATTTTAAAATGCTGCGGCAGGTGGGACGTCTGACCGCAGCTCTATTCATTCTCTTAGAGACTTGCAAAAAAGAGCAGCGCTCACAGCCACTGAGAGAATGAATGGATCAGTGGTCGCATCTCACATGCCGCTCCAGTCTAATGGGGAGAAAAGCTCCACATTCTGCCGGTGTGTGCAAGCAGTCAGACCCCCACCAATCAATATTATCAATGATCCTGTGGAGAGGTGATTACTTGTTTTCACCGGAGAACTCCTGTAAGTGCATCTCTGCCGCTCTGGTCCAAGTATTTAATCGCTAAGGCCACGGCCCTACTATCAGTATTCGGTCAGTATCCAGTCAGTATTTTTTCTCAGGAGTGGGAGCCAAAACAGGTGATGAACAATCAGAGAAAAGGTATAATAGAAACAAGTCACCAATTCTGCATTTATCAACCATTCCTGGTTTCGGCAGCCACTCCTGAGAAAAATACTGACCAAATACTGATGGTGGGGCTGTGGCCTAATGGAAAAAAATCTTTTCCTAGTTAAGATCAGCGAGAACAAAATGACCGCCATACACAGCACAGTCCACTATATCAACACCAATAATACCACATACAAAAGGGACAAATATCGCCACACCTTGACTAGATCACATATTACCACTACATAGTGACTGAATAATACCACATACAAGGAACAAATATGGCCAAACTATGACCAGACCATATATTACCACCCCAAGGTGACCAAATACTACAGTACTGATCATGAATACAAAACCACAAAACTAACAACACTGTTATTACCACCAGCGACATTATACACAGGAGCTCTGTATATAGTGTCAGTGTACAGGTAACACAGTGATCACCAGTGACATTATAGACAGGAGCTCTGTATATAGTGTATAGGTAATACAGTGATCACCAGTGACATACACAGGAGCTCTGTATATACTATATACACACGTGGTCAAAATTGTTGGTACCCCTCGTTTAATGAAAGAAAAACCCACAATGGTCACAGAAAAAACTTGAATCTGACAAAAGTAATAATAAATTAAAAATCGATGAAAATGAACAAATGAAAGACAGACATTGCTTTTCAACCCTGCTTCCACAGAATTGAAAAAAAATTAAACTCTTGAAATAGGCCTGGACAGAAATGATGGTACCCCTGAAAATAATGTGACAAAAGGGACATGTTAAATCAAGTTGTGTCCACTAATTAGCATCACAGGTGTCTACAATCTTGTAATCAGTCAGTGGGCCTGTATATAGGGCTACAGATACTGTGCTGTTTGGTGACATGGTGTGTACCACACTCAACATGGACCAAAGGAAGCAAAGGAAAGAGTTGTCTCAGGAGATTAGAAAGAAAATTATAGACAAGCATGTTAAAGGTAAAGGTTATAAGACCATCTCCAAGCAGCTTGATGTTCCTGTAACTACAGTTGCACATATTATTCAGAAATTTAAGATCCATGGGACTGTAGCCAACCTCCCTGGACGTGGCCGCAGGAGGAAAATTGATAACAAATCAAAGAGACGAATAATATGAATGGTAACAAAAGAGCCCAGGAAAACTTCTAAAGAGATTAAAGGTGAACTTCAAGCTCAAGGAACATCAGTGTCAGATCGCACCATCCGTCGTTGTTTGATCTAAAGTGGACTTCATGGGAGACGACCAAGGAGTACACCATTGTTGAAAAAAAATCATAAAAAAGCCAGACTGGAATTTGCCAAACTACATGTTCACAAGTCACAAAGCTTTTAGGAGAATGCCCTATGGACAGATGAGACAAAAATGGAAGTTTTTGGCAAGGCACATCAGATCTATGTTCACAGATGGAAAAATGAAGCATATCAAGATAAGAACACTGTCCCTACTGTGAAACATGGAGGAGTCTCTTTTATGTTTTGGGGCTGGTCTGCCGCATCTGGCACAGGGTGTCTTGAATCTGTGCAGGGTACAATGAAATCTCAAGACTATCAAGGGATTCTAGAGAGAAATGTGCTGCCCAGTGTCAGAAAGCGTGGTCTCAGTCGCAGGTCATGGGTCTTGCAACAGTATTATGACCCAAAACACACAGCTAAAAACACCCAACAATGGCTAAGAGGAAAACATTGGACTATTCTGAAGTGACCTTCTATGAGCCCTGACCTAAATCCTATTGAGCATCTTTGGAAAGAGCTGAAACATGACGTCTGGAAAAGGCAACCTTCAACCATGAGACAACTGGAGCAGTTTGCTCATGAGGAGTGGCCAAAATACCTGTGGAGAGGTGCAGAAGTCTCATTGACAGTTACAGGAGTCGTTTGATTGCAGTGATTGCGTCAAAAGGTTGTTCAGCAAAATATTAAGTTAAGAAGAACCATCATTTCTGTCCAGGCCTGTTTCATCAGTTTATTTTATTTTTTTTATTCTGTGGAAGCAGAAAAGCAATGTCTGACTTTCATTTGTTCATTTTCATAGATTTTTAATTTATTATTACTTTTGTCAGATTCAAGTTATTTCTGTGACCATTGTGGGTTTTTCTTTCATTAAACGAGGGGTACCAACAGTTTTGACCACGTGTGTAGTGTAAGTGTACATGTGTGTCACCCTGGCCTGGATGCCACAAGTGTAATTAAAGCTGTGTCTGAGAGCAGGGGGGAGGTTCTCTAGTCAGGGGAACATTAGCATGCAATGCCTCCTATCTCAGGCCAGTAGGGGGAGCAGGCTGCCCCTATAAAAGCTGGTGCTGAGGGCAGGGTTAGAGAGAACCCAGATGACCTGTCTCAGGACTGAGACGTGTCTCAGCAGAGCAGGGACAGACAGTTGCACTGCACCTAAGAGGAAGTGTGGCAGGAGAAGAGCCACAAGCCAGAGACAAGAGGCGAAGAGAGCCTGTCTTGGCAGATAACAGACTTAATCTACCAGACTTTGGTGTCTGAGGCTGGAAGGATTCCACATCCCCCAGCAGAGAACCAGTCCGCAAGGGACTGTATATTCCTTGGCCTAAGAAGCCTGGAGGCTCTGCAACAACAGAAGGGACCAGTAAAGCCATACAAGGCTGGGAGCAGAAAGGAACCCACGTCGCAGGCCATACAGGCGAGAAAACACGGAAAGCTCGGAAACGTGGGCTGTTACCCTATCAGGAGGAGATAGCCAGAAGGAGCGCAGAAAGCACGGTAGGCCTACACCCTCACCCTGACCAGGGCCAATTTCCCCGTTGCTCTCAGACATCCAGGTCCCCTCCTAGCCGGGACTGTTTGTGGGTCAGTTTACCTGTTTAGTAAAGACCCTGGACTGCAACCTGTTGTCTGTGTGCTCCTTGCTCCTCCAGCACTATCAGCACTGGGACTCCCACTACCATTACTCCCAACATCCATTATACTGCCCTGGGGCCGCACTCTTCCCGTGGAGAGTCACACTACCCTAGATGCACACCTCATCAGCCCCAGCGGTCTGCATGCAGCGGCGGTTCCTAATAACCGCAATCCACGGGTGGCGTAGTCGGACATTATCAGCAGAACATAGCAGACTACCATTGGCCTGACCACCCTGAGCCACGGAACCGGGTCGCCACTACTACCCCCATCGTCTCCCTATTGCCCGGATCCGAGTGCCCCACGGCCCAGGGGGCGAGTCAGCTTTGGCGTAGTCGGCAGGATTTCGTGCCCGCAACCACCGGGTACTGCGTGCCTGAAAAAGACTTTTGTAACTTACCTGTGGCAAAGTTTCCCGCCGTCCGGAGTCGTTTCCCGCCATCCGGAGCCGATTCCCGCCATCGGACGCCATCTTGGACCGTTTCCCGCCGTCTTCTGCCGCCTTCCCACCATCCGCAGCTGCTTCCCGCCATCGGACGCCATCTTCAGGACGCCGCGCGGGAAGAAGATGGGCGTGGACGTCAAAACCGCGCGAGATCCGAAGCTCCGCCCCACGCACCGACGCTGCGCAAGGTCCTGGAAGGGAGAGAGAGCGACGCTGACGTCATCAGGGCGCGACGCCAGGTCCTCGTCCATAGCAGCAGCAGCGGAGCCGCGGCCTACAGAAGAGGATCGTCGGAAGGTAGGCCACGCGTAACTAGGGGGGGAGGAAGATGACGGACACAGAGGCGCCCACTACCACCAACGCAGCTGCAGCAGCGGTGATGCCCTTTTCCTTGCCCTACATCCCTGGAGCGGCCTGGCTGCCCAAATACTCAGGGGAGCCCCATGCCCTAACTGACTTCAAGGAAAGGCTATACAGTTTGTTCCACGTTTACCCCCTGACAGAGGAACAGAAGGTCAGCATATTAACAGGGCAGTTAACTGGCGCAGCCCAGCGGGAGGTAAAATCATGGCCCACTGAGGAGAAAAGGACTGTGAAGGGTATTCTGGCCCGGCTGCGGGGTACCTTTGACACACGTACCTCCGCTGAGATTAAAATGAGGTTCTATGGATGTAAGCAGCGGGCACAGGACAGCATCAGAGACTATGCCCTAAATCTGCAGGAAGCCTTGAGGGCTATTCAACAAACTGACCCTGGCAGTGTGCAGGAAACGGATAAGCTGCTAACAGAACAATTCATAGAAGGTCTGCTGTCTAGCGCCCACAGGGCCCAACTGCGCCTCATGTTCTTTCAGAACCCCGACCTGACCTTTGCCCAATTTAAGGACAGGGCCATAAGGGTGCTCCGTGAATCTGCAACCAGTAGCGCTATAAACCCCCGGCTCCCTGCTATCACTTACCACCAGGAGGCGGCGCCCTCCTCTATGGACTCCGTGGAGGCTGATGCACAGGCCCTGAACCAAGCCCCGTCGAAAGATCTGCACCACCAAGTCCAGGAGCTGACCAGGAGCGTCGCGGCGTTGACCAGGACCGTCCAGGCGTTGCAAGTGGACCCGTCAAGACCCATCGAGCTGGCTTCAAGTCCGGAGAATGTCCCATGGCGTCGACAGAGGAGGATCCCATCGTTCCGAGGGAGGCCCACAGACCGCTACGCAGAGGATGGACAGCCCATTTGCCGTCGATGCAACCAGCCCGGACACATTTCCAGGTACTGTAATTTAAACGGGTCTAACCTGGGGCAGAGGGCCAACCCCCAGGCATAAGATCACCAGGCCCTTACAATTGGCGTAATAAGTACGTTGGGGGGCGCCCGGTTTTACCCGTGGTGCTGGACGGTATCCCCATGAGCGCCTTGCTGGATACTGGGTCACAAGTAACCACTATCCCTTATGTACTTTTTAAGCAGTATTGGACTGATGCTGATATCACACGGTATCCAGACGGTAACTTGAGCATCATCGCCAGTAATGGCTTACCCGTGCCGCAGATGGGGTTCAAGGAGATGACCATTAAGATTGGTAAAGTTGAACTACCGGCACAGGGAGTGATTATTGTGGAC
This sequence comes from Phyllobates terribilis, assembly GCF_046119375.1. Classification (NCBI taxonomy): domain Eukaryota; kingdom Metazoa; phylum Chordata; class Amphibia; order Anura; family Dendrobatidae; genus Phyllobates; species Phyllobates terribilis. Next base: position 835,959 of record NW_027363058.1, on the reverse strand, counting down.
ATTGACCGTCATGAAAGTCACCCTAAAATAACTGTGGGTACTAACGTGATTGAAAATTGTCTTTCAGAGGTAATTGTAATCTTACAACAGGTGGCGGTGAATGCTAGTTCCAGCCAACAGAGAATCCTCAACAAGGAGATAAAGGCCCTGATGAGACGGCAGCAGGTAGAACTGTCTGGTGGTGAGATCGGTAGCGTAAGACTGAGTGACCCATTCCCCATTTCCATGCCTCCCAAAAGTCAAATGATGATCTGGTGTCGGACTGCAATCGGGTTGAGAGGTAGAGACTACCAAGACATGGTAGAACCCGTGTACTCAGACAGCAGGCCCACCATTTTGACAGCCCGGGGGGTGGTTGATGTCCGTCATGGGAGGGTGCCCGTCCGCATCCTCAACATTGGGGAGAGGGAGGTACACTTACCCAGGTACGCTACACTTGCCAAGCTGTTTGTGGTCGAACACAAAGCTATCAGGGCCGTGGAACCTTTGCCTCCATCTCCACAGGCGGAGAGTAATGGCTCCCAGAAACAAAAGGAGGACTGGTGCCAGAAACTCCACGTGGGTGCTGACTCCACTCCCCTGCACCAAAAACAAGGAGTCTACTGGGTGGTACAGGAGTACGAGAGAGTCTTTAGTAAGCACCCGCTAGACTTCGGCAGAGTAAAGGGGATAGAACACCACATCCCCACAGGGAGCCACCCACCGATAAAAGAGAGGCACAGACCTGTACCCCCTGCACATTATCAGAACGCAAGGGGCATGCTAAGAGAGATGAAAGAAGCTGGGGTTATTAGAGACAGCTGTAGCCCCTGGGCAGCCCCCTTGGTTCTGGTCAAAAAGAAAGACGGCACCATGAGAATGTGCGTCGACTATAGACAAATCAACCGTATCACTCACAAAGACGCATATCTGCTGCCTAGAATAGAGGAGTCTTTAGCCGCACTAAAATCAGCTAACTTCTTTTCTACTTTGGACCTTACTAGCGGGTACTGGCAGGTTCCTGTGGCAGAGGCTGACAAGGAGAAGACCGCCTTCACCACCCCGATGGGACTGAGCGAATTCAACTGCATGCCTTTCGGGCTCTGCAACGCACCAGGGACCTTCCAGCGGCTGATGGAATGCTGTCTAGGGCACCGAAACTTCGAGACGGTCCTCCTTTACCTGGACGACGTGATCGTCTATTCGAAGACCTACGAGGACCATCTGAAGCACCTGGCCGAGGTGTTCGAAGCCCTGGCAGGCTATGGCCTGAAGGTGAAACCATCGAAGTGTCACCTGCTGAAACCAAAGGTCCAGTACCTAGGGCACGTGGTAAGCGCGGAAGGAGTGGCCCCCGACCCTGACAAGGTCACGGCAATCAAGAGCTGGCCAAGCCCCTCGAACATCAAAGAGGTGAGACAGTTTCTCGGGTTGGTAGGCTACTACCGAAGATTCATCCCCGGGTTCACCAAGATGGCAGCTCCTATGCAGGACCTCCTGATCGGACAGTCTAAGTCCAGGAGCCAAAAGCCGCCCTTCAAATGGGATAAACCGGAAGAGGAGTCCTTCCGCCAGCTAAAGATGGCCCTCACAGGGGATGAGATCCTGGCCTACCCTGATTATGGCCAGCCTTTCATTCTCCACACAGATGCCAGTAATGTGGGACTGGGAGCCGTATTGTCCCAAAACCAACAGGGCAGATAACAGGTGATCGCATACGCCAGCCGGAAGCTGAGGCCCACCGAAAGGAACCCGGAGAATTACAGCTCCTTCAAGCTAGAATTCTTGGCGGTGGTGTGGGCCGTAACGGAACGCTTCAAGCATTACCTGGCCTCCGCAAAGTTCACCGTGTACACGGACAACAACCCGTTGACACACCTGGACAATGCAAGACTGGGTGCCCTGGAACAGCGGTGGATGGCCCGTCTCTCCAACTATGACTTCGTGATCAAGTACCGGGCAGGCAAAACCAACGCCAACGCGGACGCCCTATCAAGGATGCCTCACTTACCTGAAGGTGACGAAGACCCAGAAGAGCTGGAGGAGGTAGAACTCCCCGCGTTTCACCGGTATGGAGCCGCTCAACACTCTCACTGCGTGAAGGAGGAGGATCTAACAACTGTGATGATGAATCCCCTACCTCACCACAGCTGGGCCGAGACCCAAGATAGTGACCCTGCAGTCCGCCTGGTGAAAGATCTGCTGACCCGGGAAGATGCCCGCTTAGATCCAGATGCCCCAGAGGAAGCCAAGCAGCTATGGAAGGAGAAGAGCAAGCTGTTCCTCTACGAAGGCAAGTTGTGCAGAAGGATTGTCAACCACCGGACGCACGAGCTGACCTGGCAAGTCGTGGTCCCAAGGAGGGATGCAGCTATGGTCCTGGGGGCTTACCATGACAGAGCGGGACACTTCGGTTGGAAGAAACTGGAGTTCCTACTAAGAGGAAGATTCTTTTGGGTCGGCATGAGAGGAGCTGTAGAAAAATGGTGCAGAGACTGTGGCCCTTGTCACCTAAGGAGGAAGGACCGTGCCAGCCAGAAGACACCCTTGAGGCCCATCGTCACCACGCAGCCTCTTGAGCTGGTAGCTCTGGACCATGTCAAATTGGCTCCCAGCCGGTCAGGATACATCTATGCCCTGACAATCGTGGACCACTATTCCCGTTTTCTAGTGGTGGTCCCGGTAAAGGACTTGACAGCCCAAACAGCGGCCAGAGCCTTCCAGCAATATTTCTGCCGTCCACACGGGTATCCGGAACAGGTCCTGACAGACCAGGGTCCAGCTTTCGAGGCTGAAATCTTCCAGGAGTTCTGCAACCTCTATGGCTGTAAGAAGATTCGTACAACGCCTTACCACCCCCAAACCAACGGGATGTGTGAGAAGATGAACAATATAGTCATTGATCTCCTGAAGACGTTGCCCCTGGAGGAACGCAGCCTGTGGCCAGAAAAACTGCCGGACCTGATAGACCTATACAACAATATCCCGGTGAATGCTACAAACTGCACCCCGGCTTACCTGATGCGAGCTAGACCAGGAAAGCTGCCCGTAGACCTGGAGATGGGAGTCCTAATACCTGAGGACACCTCCCCGGATGCGGACTGGGATACGGAAAGGCAACTGCAGTACAAGAAGGTACAGGAGAGTGTGGAGAAGAGCCTGGCCCAGGTGAGAGAGAAGCAAGAAAGACTCTTCAATCAACACGCCCCTGCTAGTCCCCTAGAACCTGGTGAGCAAGTCCTAAAGCGAAAAAGAAGGCTACATAAGTTGGACGACCAGTGGGAAAGGGAACCCTACACCGTACTGCAGTCTGACCACGACAACCCAAAGGTGTGCGTAATCACCAAGGACGGAGGAGAAACCACTAGTGTCGTCTCCAGAGACCATCTCAAAAGGTGCCCTGAGCAACTCCGTAGTGCAGAAGAGGATCAGAGTGACCTTGAACCCGCAGAGGACAAAGAAGAAATGATCAGCACCGTTCTCGGAGAGTTCCCTCAGTCCTGGACTCGCATAAATGATGCCATAGTGGTACCTGTCCTGCATTTCCTGCAACCGGCACAGCAACAACCAACACCAGAGCCGGAAGGTGAAGAGGAGCAAGCAGTTCCAGAGGCAGAAGAGCCTGTACCAGCAGCCCAGGAGAGTCAACCCTCTGCTGACAGTGAGCCTGCCATGCCTGCGGTAAGCCAAAGGACCCGCAGACAGCTGCCTGCCCTACCTGTACACCCAGCTGGTAGCTGCACCCCTAACGCTAGTGGGGAAAGCCAAGTCAGTCCACCACCAGACAGTGGGCTACGTAGGTCAACCAGGAGCACAAAGGGACAGATACCCGCTCGCTGGAGAATATAGAGTGTACTAAAATTGTAAATAACCCTGTTGCCAAATGTTGAATTGTTTGCAAAGTTACATGCATGTTTGGTAATACTCTGTTTCAGTTTCTTGCAGCTACCATAAGGACTCACAGGTTATGGACTTTTTATAACCGGGACCTTGTATGGACTGCGTTCAGAGCCTAACCCAGGAAAGAACTAAGACTGTGAAGGACTTGGGGTAGGACAGACCCCCACCTGGTTAAGGCTCCCCGTTGTGCTGGTGATATGGACACCCGGTCACAGGCCACACTGTGACCTTAAGAACTCAATTTGTGCGTCGTCTGTCTATTAATGTTTTATTGTTATGCATATTGTCTTTGTTTACTGTTTAGTCCCGGAGTACTAAATTTCACTAGGGGGGAATGTGTCACCCTGGCCTGGATGCCACAAGTGTAATTAAAGCTGTGTCTGAGAGCAGGGGGGAGGTTCTCTAGTCAGGGGAACATTAGCATGCAATGCCTCCTGTCTCAGGCCAGTAGGGGGAGCAGGCTGCCCCTATAAAAGCTGGTGCTGGGGGCAGGGTTAGAGAGAACCCAGATGACCTGTCTCAGGACTGAGACGTGTCTCAGCAGAGCAGGGACAGACAGTTGCACTGCACCTAAGAGGAAGTGTGGCAGGAGGAGAGCCACAAGCCAGAGACAAGAGGCGAAGCAAGCCTGTCTTGGCAGATAACAGACTTAATCTACCAGACTTTGGTGTCTGAGGCTGGAAGGATTCCACATCCCCCAGCAGAGAACCAGTCCGCAAGGGACTGTATATTCCTTGGCCTAAGAAGCCTGGAGGCCCTGCCACAACAGAAGGGACCAGTAAAGCCATACAAGGCTGGGAGCAGAAAGGAACCCACGTCGCAGGCCATACAGGCGAGAAAACACGGAAAGCTCGGAAACGTGGGCTGTTACCCTATCAGGAGGAGATAGCCAGAAGGAGTGCAGAAAGCACGGTAGGCCTACACCCTCACCCTGACCAGGGCCAATTTCCCCGTTGCTCTCAGACATCCAGGTCCCCTCCTAGCCGGGACTGTTTGTGGGTCAGTTTACCTGTTTAGTAAAGACCCTGGACTGCAACCTGTTGTCTGTGTGCTCCTTGCTCCTCCAGCACAATCAGCACTGGGACTCCCACTACCATCACTCCCAACATCCATTATACTGCCCTGGGGCCGCACTCTTCCCGTGGAGAGTCACACTACCCTAGCTGCACACCTCATCAGCCCCAGCGGTCTGCATGCAGCGGCGGTTCCTAATAACCGCAATCCACGGGTGGCGTAGTCGGACATTATCAGCAGAACATAGCAGACTACCATTGGTCTGACCACCCTGAGCCACAGAACCGGGTCGCCACTACTACCCCCATCGTCTCCCTATTGCACGGATCCGAGTGCCCCACGGCCCAGGGGGCAAGTCACATGTAATACACTGACTCACCAGTGACGTCTCTAGGTGAAGTCCTTCATCTTCGCTTTTCTTCTTCATCTGGCACAGACGGCCATCACTTCTTCCAGCCAGGAATCATCTCTGCAGAAAATAACACACAGTTATCAATAACTGATCTCTTCTAGGGAATATTCCCACTCCACCCCCCGACTTCTACACTACACCAGTTGAAGAAAAAAAGCAATATAGTGCCGCCCTGCACAGTAACAGGAGCCCGCTTTTGTCCTATCCCATGGAAAACAATTTCCTAAAAAGTAAATTATATTACAGAAGCAATAATGTCTCTAATTGGACTCTAAAATAATAATGTTCCTCACTGGCCACCATAAACTAATAAAGTATGTTCCTCAATCTGGCACCAAACAGTAATTAAGTCCCTTGTTCAGCCTGGCACCCCCATATATCCATCCTGGCCCCACCTTCCCTGCATATATCCATCCTGACACCCCCCATATATCCCTTCTGGCCCCCATATGTCCAGTGTGACCCCTCCATATATTTATCCTAGCCCACGTGTATCGAGCCTGCCCCCTCCCATATACCCATCCTAGTCCCCCATGTGGCCCTCCTGTTCCCCCCATATATCCATCCTGGCCTCCATGTGTCCATCCTGCCCCCCCACATATCCATCCTGGCCTCCATGTTTCCAGCCTGCCCCCCCATATATCTGTCCTGGCCTCCATGTGTCCAGCCTGCCCCCTCCCATATATCTGTCCTAAAGCCCCATGTGTCCAGCCTGCCCCCCCATATATCCATCCTGGCCTCCATGTGTCCAGCATGCCCCCCCTACATATCCATCCTGGCCTCCATGTGTCCAGCCTGCCCCCCCCAATATATCCATCCTGGCCTCCATGTTTCCAGCCTGCCCCCCATATATCTATCCTGGCCTCCATGTGTCCAGCCTGCCCCCCACATATCCATCCTGGCCATCATGTGTCCAGCCTGCCCCGCCCCCCATATATCCGGCCCCCGATATATCCATCCCCCTCACATATCCATCCTGGCCTCCATGTGTCCAGCCTGCCCCACCATATAGCCATCCTGCCCACCCTTTCCCATGTGTCCAGCCAGGCTCCCCTTTATGTGTCCAGCCAGGCTCCCCCCCTTGTGTGTCCAGCCAGGGTTCCCCCTTGTGTGTCCAGCCAGGCTCTCACCCTTGTGTGTCCAGCCAGTGTTCCCCCTTGTGTGTCCAGCCAGGGTTCCCCCTTGTGTGTCCAGCCAGGGTTCCCTCTTGTGTGTCCAGTCAGGGCTTCCCCTTGTGGGTCCAGCCAGGGTTCCCCCTTGTGTGTCCATCCAGCTCCCCCCTTGTGTGTCCAGCCAGGGCTCCCCCTTGTGTGTCCAGCCAGGGCTCCCCCTTGTGTGTCCAGCCAGGGCTTCTCCTTGTGTGTCCAGCCAGGGCTCCCCCTTGTGTGTCCAGCCAGGGTTCCCCCTTGTGTGTCCAGCCAGGGCTCCCCCTTGTGTGTCCAGCAAGGCCCCCCTTGTGTGTCCATCCGGTCCCCCCCCTTGTGTGTCCAGCCAGGGTCCCCCCTTGTGTGTCTAGCCGGGCCCCCCCTTGTGTGTCCAGCCAGGGGCCCATCCCATTCTGCATCCACTCATATACACACAGACACACACACAGACACCTCTTACCTTCCTGCTCTCCCGTGCGGTGTCCTCCTTCTCTGGCGGCTGAGTTGTGCGCCTCCTTCACTGCAGGCGCATGACGATGACGTCATACGCCGGCCGGGGAAGGGAGACGCGCAGCTTCAGCTGCTTCACTGGGACGTGTGTTGCGGCGGTTCAGGTAATGAACGCCGCGTGCGCGCGTCCCTGCATACACTGTGCCTGCGCTTTTAAAGGGCCCGTGCCCCTTAAAACCGCAGGTTTTTTTATTTTTTCATTCTCTTCTCCCCCTCTCCTCTGCAGAAGGGTACCCCGCCAGCCCAGTCCCACCCTGTTGATGACTTATCCTAAAATCGGTCATTAATATATAAGTCCTGGACAGTCCCGTTAAGCTTGTTTTACCTAGTTATAAAAGCCCTTTAAGTCCTCATTATAAGGTAAGGTATGAATGGATCTAATTAAATTCTCCAAAGAGAACTATTTATACATTTTAGTCACTGTGAGCTTTCTACAAGATATTGCGGGCAGTATATAGCGAATATACGGACACAGAGCCATTCGCCGGCTCAGATTGCCAATAAGCACCTTGTAAATATGAGACCTTGACATCATAGGTTACTTGGCTTAATATGAAATTGTCCCTCATGTGTACCGCATTGTGGGCAGGGACTATATGTACATCACTGCAGAATATGTTGGCAATAAAAAGTCAACAGAAATGAATATCATGCAGATCCTCACCAGGACTCCAGCAGTGTCACCATCCTGCCACCATACAGCTATAGAAGGACAATAAACCTGCAGGGTTCTCCCCTCAGTTATTTTTTCCTTTAATTTTATTATCTGTTTCTTACTCACAGTGAAAGAACAGTCATCAGATATTTTATTGTTCACTTTTTATTTTACAGTCTCAGCTCTGAAGAATAGAACGTCTTATGAATAAATGACAGCTCACTTATTACAGTGGTGGCCAAAAGTATTGGCACCCCTGCAATTCTGACAGATAATACTCAGTTTCTTCCTGAAAATGATTGCAATCACAAATTCTTTGGTATTATTATCTTCATTTAATTTGCTTGCAAGGAAAAAACACAAAAGAGAATGAAGCAAAAATCAAAACCTTGATCATTTCACACAAAACTCCAAAAATGGGCCAGACAAAAGTATTGGCACCCTCAGCCTAATACTTGGTTGCACAACCTTTAGCCAAAATAACTGCGAACAACCGCTTCCGGTAACCATCAATGAGTTTCTTACAATGCTCTGCTGGAATCGTAGACCATTCTTCTTTGGCAAACTGCTCCAGGTCCCTGATATTTGAAGGGTGCCTTCTCCAAACTGCCATTTTGTGATCTCTCCACAGGTGTTCTATGGGATTCAGGTCTGGACTCATTGCTGGCCACCTTAGAAGTCTCCAGTGCTTTCTCTAAAACCATTTTATAGTGCTTTTGGAAGTGTGTTTTGGGTCATTGTCCTGCTGGAAGACCCATGACCTCTAAGGGCGACCCAGCTTTCTCACACTGGGCCCTACATTATGCTGCAAAATTTGTTGGTAGTCTTCAGACTTCATAATGCCATGCACACGGTCAAGCAGTCCAGTGCCAGAGGCAGCAAAGCAACCCCAAAACATCAGGGAACCTCCGCCATGTTTGACTGTAGGGACCATGTTCTTTTCTTTGAATGCCTCTTTTTTTTTCCTGTACACTCTATGTTGATGGTTTTTCCCAAAAAGCTCGACTTTTGTCTCATCTGACCAGAGAACATTCTTCCAAAACATAGTAACATAGTTTGTAAACATAGTTAGTAAAGCCGAATAAAGATTTGCGTCCATCAAGTTCGACCTGTTAGTTCTGTAATTGCTAAAGTTGATCCAGAGGAGGGCAAAAACCCCAAATGATTTGGCCAATCTTCACCTGAGGAAAAATTCCCTCCTGACTCCGAAACCAGCAGTCAGAATAAATCCCTGTATCAACTTACTATTTTATTTTATTTTTAAGTATATGCTGAAATCTGCCTGGTATCTAGAAATGCATCCAGTCCCCGCTTGAACTGGTGTAGTGAATCTGACATCACCGTCTCCTCACTCAGTGAATTCCATATTCTCACTGCTCTTACCGTAAAGAACCCCTTCCTATGCTGGTGCTGAAACCTTTTCTCTTCCAGTCTTAGTGAATGCCCTCTTGTTACCGTAATATCCCTCCTTTTGAACAAATCCCTGGCAAGGTCTCTAAACTGTCCCCTAACATATTTGTACACATTTATTATGTCCCCCCTCAACCTTCTCTTTTCCAGGCTGAATAGTCCTAGTTTTGCCAACCTCTCTGGGTATTGCAGTCCCTCCATTCCCTTTATTAATTTTGTTGCCCTCCTTTGTACCTTTTCAAGCTCATTTATATCCTTTCTATATATTGGGGCCCATAACTGAGCACAGTATTCCAAGTGTGGTCTGACCAGTGCTTTGTACAGTGGAAGAACAATGTTCTCATCCTTTGCAGCTATACCTCTTCTGATACATCCCATTACCCTGTTTGCCCTTACAGCAGCGGCCTGACTTTGGGCACTCCAATTTAGTTTGCCATCAATCAAGATGCCCAAGTCCTTCTCCATCTCTGAATTCCCCAATGATTTCCCATTCAGTGAGTACTGGTGACTTCCATTTTTCCTTCCCATATGTATGACCTTACATTTCTCCTCGTTAAACCTCATTTGCCATTTAATGCTCCACCTACCCAGCTTATCCAAATCCCTCTGTAGGTCTGCACTGTCCTCTTTTGTATTAATTGTTTTACATAACTTTGTGTCATCTGCAAATATTGATATTTTACTATTTATCCCGTTGACTATGTCGTTAATAAAGATATTAAATAACATTGGGCCTAGTACAGACCCCTGTGGTACCCCACTAGTGACGCTTACCCAATCTGAGTATATTCCATTTATAACCACCCTCTGCCTTCTATCCCTTAGCCAGTTAGCTACCCACTTGCAGACATTTTCCCCCAGCCCCATCATTCTCATTTTGTATACCAACCTATTATGTGGCACGCTATCGAAAGCTTTTGAGAAGTCGAGATACACGACATCCACTGGTTCCCCCTGATCTACTCGAGAGCTAACCTCCTCGTAGAAGTCAATCAGGTTTGTTTGGCAGGAGCGATTCCTCATGAATCCATGTTGGTTCGGGATTAAAAGATTATTAGCATCAAGATGCTCCATGATTGCCTCTTTAATGAAGCTTTCAAAAATTTTACCCACAACGGACGTCAGACTCACCGGCCGATAGTTTCCGGCGTCAGTTTTCGCTCCCTTTTTGAATATTGGCACTACATTCGCCTGTCGCCAATCAAGTGGCACAGACCCAGTCTCAACAGAGTCCTTAAATATAAGATATAACGGTCTGTCTATCACATTACTTAGTTCCCTTAGTACCCGTGGGTGTATGCCATCAGGTCCTGGTGATTTGTTTATGTTAATGTTACTGAGGCGTTTCTGTACCCCAGCTTGGGTTAGATTTGTCATACTTAGTGGAGGATTAAGTTTGTCACTTCTCATTTCTCCTGTTAGTTCGATTTCCTTTGTGAAAGTTGTCGAAAAAAAATTATTTAATAGACTAGCTTTATCCTCATCTTTCTCTATGATTTTGCCTTCCTCACTTTTTATCGGTCCAATATTATCTGATTTAATCCTTTTACTATTTATATACGTAAAGAACAGTTTGGGATTTGATCTACTTTCCCTAGCAATACGTCTCTCTGTTTCCTCCTTCGCTATTTTTATTTGTTTTTTGCAGGTTCTCGTTTTTTCCTTGTAACACATTAGTGCCTCCTTACTGTTTTCCTGTTTTAATCTCTTGAATGCCTCTTTTTTGCTATTTAACGCCCCTTTTACGTTCTTGTTCAACCATATTGGTTTCCTCTTATTTCTGGCCCTTTTATTCCCATACGGTATATACCTCTCGCTCTGAGTATTCAGAATTCTTTTGAAGGTTTCCCATTTACTATTCGTATTCCTTTGATTAAGAACTTTGTCCCAGTCAATAAGTTGAAGGCTTTCTTTCAGCTGATCAAACTTCGCCCTCCTAAAGTTTAATGTTTTTGTTGTTCCCTTATTGATAACCCTACTGAAGGGCATTTTGAAGTCGATAATATTATGGTCGCTATTACCTAGGTGCCCCCCTATCTGTACCTCAGTTATTCTATCAGGCCTATTAGTCAATATTAAGTCTAACACGGCCTTCCCTCTCGTTGGTTCCTGCACTAGTTGGGAGAGATAATTATCCTTAATATTTGTCAAGAACCTTTTTCCTTTCTGAGATCTACAGGTTTCTGTTTCCCAGTCAATATCCAGGTAGTTGAAATCCCCCATTACAATCACTTCATTATGTTTTGCTACTTTGTCTATTTGTCCTAATAGCAGTTTCTCATTCTCCTCTGTTATATTGGGTGGCTTATAGCAGACCCCCAGTAATATTTTATTATTATTTTTAGTTCCCTCTATCTCTACCCACATGGACTCGACCCCCTCTTCTCCCTCTCCTATATCTTCCCTTAGTCTGGGTTTTAGACATGACTTTACATATAAGCAGACTCCTCCGCCTTTCCCCTGTTTCCGGTCCCTTCTAAATAAACTATAATCTAATAAATTTACCGCCCAGTCGTAGCTATCGTCTAGCCAAGTCTCTGTTATACCTACGATGTCATACCTCTCCTCCCATATAAGCGCCCGCAGCTCATCCGCCTTATTGGTCAGGCTTCTTGCGTTGGTCAGCATGCAAGATAAAACTTTGTGGTTATTTAGCATCCTATTCTTCTCTAACGATCTAACTGTACTATCCCCACCCCCCTCTCCACCCTCATTATATTCACTTCTCCCCTTCCCCCTTGCTTGCCTCACATCCCACCTATTTCCTTGGTTTCCCCCCCCCGTCTCTAGTTTAAAAACTCCTCCAACCTATTAGCCATCTTCTTCCCCAGCACCGCTGCACCCTCCCCATTGAGGTGCAGCCCGTCCCTACGGTAGAGCCTGTAGCCGACCGCGAAGTCGGCCCAGTTCTCCATGAACCCAAACCCTTCTGCCTTGCACCAACTCTTTAGCCACTTATTCACCTCCCTAACCTCCTGTTGGCGCTCCTGTGTGGCTCGCGGGATTGGTAGTATTTCTGAGAAAACTACCTTGGAGGTCCTTGCCCTAAGCTTCCTACCTAGGTCCCTGAAATAATTTTTAAGGACCCTCCATCTACCACTCACTTTGTCATTGGTGCCGATGTGGACCATGACCGCTGGGTCTTCGCCAGCCCCACCCAGTAACCTGTCAACCCGATCCGCGATGTGCCGGACTCGAGCGCCAGGGAGGCAGCACACCGTTCGGCGATCCCGGTCTTTGTGACAGATTGCCCTGTCTGTCCCCCTAATAATAGAGTCACCCACTACCAGAACCTGTCTTGCCTGCCCTACACTTCCCCCCTCCCCCTCATTACTGGAGCATACACTCCCCCGGCGGTCAGAGGATCTGTCGTGCTCCAATAATGCCGGTTCTGAACCAGCCTTCCTATACTTCTTCCCTCTATCCCTCCTTACTGTTATCCAGCTCCCTGCCTGTTCAGCCTGCACTTCCCCTCTATGCTCCACCCCCAGTATTGACCCATTGAGTGTCTGCTCGGTGAGCAGCAAACTCCGTTCTATGTTGTCGATGCTCCTCAGTACCGCTATCTGAGCACTTAGATCCAGAATTTGGGCTTCCAAGTGCACGATATGCTCACATCTCTCGCAGCAGTATGGATCCTCGAGCGGGTGCTCACGGAATGCATACATTGCGCAAGATGTACACTGCACGGCTCCGTCCAACATGGACGTCATTCTAAATATGGGGATACAGTCAGTATATATATACAAGTACAAAACACAATTATTTATATATAGGTGTATGGACGGGGATCAATTAGGGATGTGCAAGTGTATCAATTAGATATCGGCGGGGGATCAGTTAAGTATGGACGGGGGATCAATTAAGTATCAAGTATGGACGGAAGAATCAGCTAAGTAGGTCAGGTGGATTAATTAAGTAAAAAGTAAAGTAAAGAAAGAATGAAATACAGTCAGCAATTCAGTCCTAAGTCCTCTCTTCCAAACTCCCTGAATCCAAAGTCACTGAAAAACAAGTCACACACTTACTTTCGTTCGCACTTACGCTCCGGACACACGCAGCTCGTTCACACTCGCAAACTAAGAGATTTAAAGTGTTTTTTTTTTTTTTCCTTTTCCAACAATGTACCCTTCACCTCAATGCACTTCCAAAGGACTTTATGCCCAACCAGCTGCCCCTTATAAACCCTTAATTATGACCCCTTCCCCTTAATTAACCCCTTGTGAGTAAATCTACACCTCAGGATTTTAGTGCAATGTAGTTAACCCTTAAATACACAGGTAGTAAACTAAGAAACTAAAACTGTAGTGAGAAAATAGATTTTAAAAAGCCCAATAAATCTAAACAGGTAGAAAAGCACTCAGCAGATCACAATGCAGCACTCACCGCAATTCACACAGGTATTTTCTGCAGGATTCCCAATACCTCTTCACGCAATTCACACAGGTATTTTCTGCAGGATTCCCAATACCTCTTCACGCAATTCACACAGGTATTTTCTGCAGGATTCCCAATACCTCTTCACCTTCACCTCAATGCACTTCCAGTTTTAGGCTTTATCAGGTAAGTTTTGGCAAACTCCAGCCTGGCTTTTTTATGTCTCGGGGTAAGAAGTGGGGTCTTCCTGGGTATCCTACCATACAGTCCCTTTTCATTCAGACGCCGACGGATAGTACGGGTTGACACTGTTGTAGCCTCGGACTGCAGGGCAGCTTGAACTTGTTTGGATGTTAGTCGAGGTTCTTTATCCACCATCCGCACAATCTTGCGTTGAAATCTCTCGTCAATTTTTCTTTTCCGTCCACATGTAGGGAGGTTAGCCACAGTGCCATGGGCTTTACACTTCTTGATGACACTGCGCACGGAAGACACAGGAACATTCAGGTCTTTGGAGACGGACTTGTAGCCTTCAGATTGCTCATGCTTCCTCACAATTTGGTTTCACAAGTCCGCAAACAGTTCTTTGGTCTTCTTTCTTTTCTCCATGCTCAATGTGGTACACACAAGGACACAGGACAGAAGTTGAGTCAACTTTAATCCATGTTAACTGGCTGCAAGTGTGATTTAGTTATTGCCAACACCTGTTAGGTGCCACAGGTGCTCTTTCAGCTGCTCATAAAACCCGGCCCTGTAATCCGGACCCATTAAATACCTCTCAGCACTATGTGTGCTGGAGCCTGCTTCTCCGGATCCTACATCACCGAAGCATGGCACTTCGAGGACACATACCTCCCGTCCACGATCTGTCCGGCAGCAACCTTACATACACCCCCCCTCTGTCCAAAGCCGTAGGGCTTGGCACCTTCTGTCACCATACAATAAACCCTTGACAAGGCAGCGGCATTCCCATGTTGTTTCCCAGGCCTATGCTCTACCCGGAAACTAAAATCTTGTAGAGCCAGGAACCACCTAGTCACTCTGGCATTGTTTCCCTTCATTTCTCGCATCCACCTCAATGGGGCATGGTCTGACACTAACCTGAACCTTCTACCTAATAGGTAATACCTCAGAGTGTTTAACGCCCACTTAATGGCCAAACATTCTTTTTCTACAATGGAGTAGTCCTTCTCACAAGCGGAGAGCTTCAGACTGAGGTATTTTACAGGGTGTTCTTCTCCGTTAATCTCCTGGGACAAGACTGCTCCCAGCCCGACATCCGATGCATCCATCTGGACCACAAACTCCTTGGAGAAGCTGGGTGCCACCAAGACTGGTTGTTTACAGAGGACCAGTTTCAATTCCTGGCAGGTCGCTTCTGCTTCCGGGGACCACTTGGCCATAGCTGACTTCATCCCTTTCAGAAGATCCATCAGTGGGGCTGCTATCAGGGCAAAGTTAGGGACAAATCTTCGATAGTAGCCCACAATGCCTAGAAACGCCATGACCTGCTTCTTCGAGAGGGGCTGTGGCCAGTTCAAGATCGCCTCGACCTTATTTATTTGTGGTTTTATTTCCCCTCTACCAACCACGTACCCTAGGTACTTGGCTTCCTCCATCCCCATGGCACATTTCTTCGGGTTGATAGTAAAGCCCGCCTTCCTTAGGGCATCAAGTATGGCTTGAACTTTGTCCAGATGACTTTCCCAGTCCTGGCTAAATATGACGATGGCATCTAGGTAGGCCGCTGCACACTGTTTGTGGGGTGCTAAGATCCGGTCCATGGCTCTCTGGAAGGTGGCCGGAGCTCCCTTCAACCCAAACGGCATCCTGACGTATTGGCGTTGAGAAGGCTGTCTTCTCCTTAGCCTCTTTGGACAGGGGAATTTGCCAATATCCTTTGGTGAGGTCCAGAGTGGTGATGTACCGAGCGGGTCCTAGCCTTTCGATAAGCTCATCTACCCTAGGCATTGGGTAGGCGTCGAACTTTGAGACCTCGTTCAGCTTCCTATAGTCGTTGCAAAACCGCCATTCCCCATCTGGTTTCGGCACTAAGACTATAGGACTGGACCATCCACTTTTGGACTCTTCAATGATTCCCAGGTTTAGCATCCGCCTTACTTCTTTAGATATCACCTCTCTGCGGGCTTCGGGGATCCGGTATGGTTTTAGATTGACGCGAACATGAGGCTCTGTGAGAACCTCATGCTCTATGACCTGAGTGAGTCCTGGCAACTCCGAAAACATGTCTTTATTTCGCTGTAACAACTCTTTGCACTGTTGCTTTTGGGCATGTGACAGTGACTCTGCTACCTTGACCTCTTTCACATCGGCCTCAGCCTCAGCCATTAAACAGGGAGCTTCCGCAGGCTCTCTATCTTGCCATGGCTTAATCAAGTTAACATGGTAAATTTGGTAGGGCTTCCTCTTCCCTGGTTGGTGGATCTTAAAGTTGACTTCCCCCACTTTCTCTACCACCTCATAGGGGCCCTGCCACTTGGCCATGAACTTGTCTCCACTGTGGGACTAGCACAAGCACTCGATCTCCTGGGTTGAACGATCTCACCCTGGCCGACCTATTATACACCCTGGACTGTGCCTCTTGTGCCTTAAGGAGGTGCTCCCTCACAATGGGCATCACATGGGCAATCCTCTCTTGCATCTGGGCAACGTGCTCCACCACTCTCCTATAGGGAGTGGTCTCAGCTTCCCAGGACTCTTTCTCCACCTCCAGGAGTCCTGAGGGTGTCGTCCATAGAGTGGTTCAAACGGGGAGAAACCTGTGGAAGCTTTGGGAACTTCCCTCATGGTGAACAACATATAGTCCCAGTCTCGGCCATCCTTTTCCACTGCTTTCCTCAACATTGCTTTCAAGGTTTTGTTAAACCTCTCTACCAGTCCGTCCGTCTGGGGAGAGTACACGGAGGTTCTCAGTTGTGCAATCTGCAGTGTCTTGCACAATTCCCTCATGACCTTCGACATAAATGGAGTTCCTTGGTCTGTTAGGATCTCGTTAGGCAACCCAGTTCTTGAAAACATGTGGACTAACTCCCGGGCTATACACCTGGTGGAGGAGTTTCGTAGTGGTACGGCCTCCAGATACCATGTAGCATAATCTAATACCACCAGGATATACTGATGCACTTGGGCGGACTTGACCAGAGGCCCCACTAGATCCATTGCTATGTGTTCGAATGGAAACTCGATGACTGGTAGTGGCACTAGGGGACTGCGGAAGTGGGCCACTGGGGAGGTTATCTGGCATGTGGGGCAGGAACGACAATAACTCTATATTTCTCTATAGCAACCTGGCCAGTAGAATCTTTGGAGGATCCGTTCTTGAATCTTGTCTGCACCCAGGTGACCACCCAACACATGAGAATGAGCCATGTCTAACACCCTGCGTCTATAGGGCCCTGGCACCAGCAACTGTTCTATTACCTCACCCCTTGGCTTGGTTATTCTGTACAGCAAATCCCCATTCACAGCAAAATGAGGGAACCGAGTGTCAGCTCCCGGTTCCTGAGGCACCCCATTTAACACAGTAACAGTTTCAAAGGCCCCTTTCAGAGTTAAATCCCTGAGTTGGGCAGTTCCAAAGTTTCCCTCGGACACCTAAAGCTCAGGGATATTGGACTCAGGGGATGCTACTTCAGCCTCATTGCCCACCAGCACACACATGGGAAACTCATCTACTATGTTCTGCGGGTAAGTTTCCTTAGGGGCGATCTGGCTGTCGTCCAAGCAACCAGGTGTCCCCGCTTTCCCCCACATTTCCCAGAATAATGCAAAGTAACGTCCAATTATTATGGGATGCAATAGGTTCTTAACGACCGCCACTTCATGAGATGTGGTGCCACAGTCTGTGTTTACATCCACCTGGGCCACAGGATAGTTCTTAGCGTCCTCATTGATACACCGGACACCCACCACCTTCCCAGAAACCAGCCGATGAGGGAGTGTGGCCCTTATCAGGGTCACCAAACTTCCTGAGACCAATAGTCCAGAGACTTGTGCCCCGTTAACTGACACTGAGCATCCCTGAGGGCCCTCGCCATGTTGACGAACCGCGCTGCAGGCGGGGTAGGCAAAATAAGAGCAACGCCGGCCCATGTTACAGTCGATTGGTTCAGAGGTTATGGGACACCGGGAGGCAATATGGCCAGGGGTATGACATCTCCAACACACTATATTATGGGGTGGGACCTTGGGCAGCAACTCAGACCCCTCCTGAACTCTAGGATGCCCCCCAGGTGTGGCGCTAGCTCCCTTCTTTTGGGTGTCCGCCACCTTTTGGGAACCCCAGTATTGAGAGGCTACGACCCCTTGTTTTCCCAACGGACTCTTAACCGCCTGGTATCTTTCCACCAACCCCACCAAGTCATCAGCATTATAGGGATCTCCCTGGGCAACCCAGGATTTTACCGACTTCGGGAGAGAGTGTATAAACCTGTCTATAACGACCTCTATCTCATATCATAGGACTATCTATCATCTATCTATTATCTATATGACGCGCCCCCTGGGCCATGGGGCACCCGGGACCGGACTTCAGGGCAATGCTGGGAGTAGTTGTGGCGACCTGGTCCCGTGGCTCAAGGTGGCCAGACCAATATTGTGGCAGTCTCTGTATCAGTATAATGCAATGTCCGACTACGCCACCCGAGGATTGCGGTCAATAAGAACCGCCGCTGCTGAGCAGACCTCTGAGGCTGATGTTCTGAGGGCAGCAGAGTGTAGTATAACTCCCCACGGGAGGAGTATAGCCTCAGGCTAGTGAGTGTGGATGATAGGAGTGATGGTACACGAGCGCAGCAGGAACGACTCAGAGGCTTTGCAGTGCAGTTCAGGGTCTTTACTGATGGTGATAAGGCAGACCCTCCCGGGAGTACTGGCTAGCATAAGAGGCCTGGTCAGTCTGTGAGCAAACTGGAGTTCCCCTGGCCAGGTGGAGTTGTAGGCCTCCCTGACTATCTGCACTCTTCCTGGCTACCTTGCTGTAAGCAAGTGGAAGTAGCCCACGTCCCTGAGTGTTCCGTGTGGTGCTCACCTGTATGGCTGGTGACTTGGGGCCTTCTGATAGCCCCCGCTCCTCGATTGCAGTGCTGGTCCCTTGCTCGTGACTGAGCCTCCGGGCTTCTATGGCCAGAGGACTTGAAATCCCCTGCCGGCGGGTTTCTGCTGCTGGGTATATATAAGTCTCCGCAACCTCGGACTCCTGTGTCCGGTTCTCAGAGTCTTCTGCCAGGACGAACTCCGCTTAGCTCAAGTCCCTGGTCTTCAGCTCCTGCTCCTACAGAGCTCCTCGCTGTTACTTTCCCTGTGTCTGGAACTAACTCCAGGCTCTGACTTCACTAACCCCGCCCCAGATCCAGTTTATATAGGGCAGGTTCCTCCCCTATCTGGTCTGGGACAGGAGGTGTTGCATGTTTAAGGGCTCCGAACCAGGAAACCTCCCACTTGCTCTCAGACATAATATTTCTATTACAGTGGTAACCAGACCCCTGGGGTGCCACATATCCATCTATCTATCTCATATCTATCTATCTATCAATCTCATATCTATCTATCTTCTCCACTTTTTATCTGGTCTCAGGTATGACTTTCATATTACCCACGACTAGTGTTGAGCGATACCTTCCGATATCAGGAAATATCGTATCGGATTGGATCGGGCCGATACCCAAAAAGTATCGGATATCGCCGATTCCGATACCGGAAACCAATGCAAGTCAATGGGACACAAATATCGGAATGAAAATAAACCCTTTCTTTCCTTGTAGGTTAATTCTACATGAAGTAAAACAACTAAGAATAATGTAGAATGACATGAAAAGCCGGCAATTCAGCAGCGGCATTCACCGGTACCCGACAATTTACAACAGAAAGAATAGAGCATCACACATAGATTAGATAGATAGAAACATGTCAGTCACATATATATGAAGTACAGTGACAGTGTTGCTTACTGTACTTGTCATTTAGTGTAAAGGATTTATTAAAAAAAATATTAGTGTTTTCGTGCACCGTCTCTTTAAAAAAGCCGGCCGGCAATTCAGCAGCGGTACCCGACAATTTATAACAGACAGAATAGAGCTTCACACATAGATTAGATAGATAGAAACATGTCAGCCACATATATAAGAAGTACAGTGACAGTGTTGCTTACTGTACTTGTCATTTAGTGTAAAGGATTTATTTAAAAAAATAATAGTGTTTTCATGCACCGTCTCTTTAAGAAAGCCGGCCGGCAATTCAGCATCTGTACCCGACAATTTAGAATAGAAAGAATAGAGAATCACACATAGATTAGATAGATAGAAACATGTCAGTCACATATATATGAAGTACAGTGATAGTGTTGATTACTGTACTTGTCATTTAGTGTTAAAATAAAGGATTTATTTAAAAAAAAATTGGCGTGGGGTTCCCCTTAATTTTAGGCTCTAGCGGAGGTTAAGCAGACAGCTGGGGCAAATGTTTGAAGCCTGGAAAGGGGGTAATACCCACGGAGCTTCCCAGGCTACTAATATCAGCCCCCAGCTGAATACCTAGCCTTTACTAGCTATTAAAATGGGGGAACCCCCCCAAAAAAATAACGTGGGGTCCCCCCTAATTTAATAGCTAGCACAGGCTAGGCAGACAGCTGGGGGCTGATATTAATAGCCCAGGAAGGGTGCCATGAATATTGGCCCCCTCCCAGGCTAGAAACACCAGCCGTCAGCCGCCCCAGAAATGGCGCATCCATAGGATGCGCCAATTCTGGCACTTAGCCTCGCTCTTCCACGCTGCCCTGGTGCGGTGGCAGGGGGTAATAGGGTTGGGGTTGATGTCAGCTTATAATGCCAGCTGACATCAAGCCCAGGTTAGTAATGGAGAGGCGTCTATAAGACACCCCCATTACTAACCCCATAGTCAAAGTTAAAGAAAAACACAAACACCCAGAATAAAGTCCTTTAATTGAAATAAAGACACAATCCTTTATTGTTCTAAATTAAACCATACTTACCATCACGCCCATTCCAGCTGAAGCCAACGATCTCCTGTAATAAAAATAAAATAATAAAGCAACCTCATCCTTACCTTTCCATGGTTCCCACGACAGCTTCAGCTCTGCTACATCGAGATGACAGGCTGGACCTCAGCAGAACGCTGCCATCCAGCCTGTCATCCCGCAGACACTGAGAAGCGCAGGCATGCTTGCGCTCCTCAGTGTCTCTCTGTGACGTCATCCAGATGAGCCGAGTTCATGTCCAATGAACTCAGCTCACCTCATGCACGTCACTGACAGCGTGGGAAAATTCTCACGCTGAAGTGCTGAGTGCAGGAGAATTTTCCCACGCTGTCAGTGACGTACATGAGGTGAGCTGAGTTCATTGGACATGACCTCGGCTCATCTGGATGCCGTCACAGCCAGACACTGAGGAGTGGAAGTATGCCTGCGCTTCTCAGTGTCTGCGGGATGACAGGATGGATGGCAGCGTTCTGCTGCGGTCCAGCCTGTCATCTCGATGTAGCAGAGCTGAAGCTGTCGTGGGAGCCATGGAAAGGTAAGGATGATGTTGCTTTATTATTTTACTTTTATTGCAGGAGATCGTTGGCTTCAGCTGGAATGGGCGTGATGGTAAGTATGGTTTAATTTAGAACAATAAAGAATTGTGTGTTTATTTCAATTAAAGGACTTTTTTCTGGGTGTTTGTGTTTTTTTTAAATACTTTACTAGAAATTCATGGTGGTCATGTCAAATATTGGCGTGACCCCATGAATTTCGGGCTTAGGGCCAGCTGATAATGCCAAGCTGGCCTTAACCCCTTTATTACCCAGTGAGCCACCGCACCAGGGCCCTGGATGAGTTGGGTACAGCGCCAGAAGATGGCGCTTCTATGAACGCGCCATTTTCTGGGGCAGCTGCGGACTGCAATTTGCAGCGGGGGTGGCCCAGAAAGCTTGGGCCTCCCTGCGCTGCGGATTCCAGCCCCCAGCTGCCTAGTTGTATCTGGCTGGGCACAAAAATAGGGCGAAGCCCCACGCATTTTTTTTTTAAATTATTTCATGAAATTCATGGAATAATTAAGGAAAAAAGGGCTTCCCTATATTGTTGTGTCCAACCAGGTACAAATAGGCAGCTGGTGGTTGGGGGCAGCCCATTCCTGCCTGCTGTACCTGGCTGGACACAAATATAGTGCGAAGCCCCACGTCAATTTTTTTTTAATTATTTCATGAAATTCATGGAATAATTAAGGAAAAAAGGGCTTCCCTATATTGTTGTGTCTGGCCAGGTACAAATAGGCAGCTGGTGGTTGGGGGCAGCCTGTTCCTGCCTGCTGTACCTGGCTGGACACAAATATAGGGCGAAGCCCCACGTCAATTTTTTTTAAAATAAATCCTTTATTTTAACACTAAATGACATTTGAGGAGTTAATAAAGATGCAGTCCCTAAATTATTATTTATTTTTTAATTAATTTTTCCCAAAACTTTTGACGTGGGCTTCGCCATATTTTTGTATGCCAGCCAGGTACAGCATCCAGCTTCTATGAACGCGCCATTTTCCGGGGCAGCTGCGGACTGCAATTTTCAGCGGGGGGCAGAAAGCTTGGGCCTCCCTGCGCTGCAGATTCCATCCCCCAGCTGCCTAGTTGTACCTGGCTGGACACAAAAATAGGGCGAAGCTCCACGTTTTTTTTTTTAAATTCATGAAATTCATGGAATAATTAAGAAAAAAAGGGCTTCCCTATATTGTTGTGTCCGGCTAGGTACAAATAGGCAGCTGGTGGTTGGGGGCAGCCCGTTCCTGCCTGCTGTACCTGACTGGACACAAATATAGGGCGAAGCCCCACATAATTTTTTTTTAATTATTTCATGAATTTCCTGAAATAATTAAAAAAAAATTGACGTGGGGCTTTGCACTATATTTGGGTCCAGCCAGGTACAGCAGGCAGGAACGGGCTGCCCCCAACCACCAGCTGCCTATTTGTACCTGGTTGGACACAACAATATAGGGAAGCCCTTTTTTTCTTAATTATTCCATGAATTTCATGAAATAATTAAAAAAAAAAAAACGTGGAGCTTCTCCCTATTTTTGTGTCCAGCCAGGTACAACTAGGCAGCTGGGGGATGGAATCTGCAGCGCAGGGAGGCCCAAGCTTTCTGCCCCCCGCTGAAAATTGCAGTCCGCAGCTGCCCCGGAAAATGGCGCGTTCATAGAAGCTGGATGCTGTACCTGGCTGGCATACAAAAATATGGCGAAGCCCACGTCAAAAGTTTTGGGAAAAATTAATTAAAAAATAAATAATAATTTAGGGACTGCATCTTTATTAACTCCTCAAATGTCATTTAGTGTTAAAATAATGGATTTATTTTAAAAAAAAATAGCGTGGGATCCCCCATAATTTTAGTCTCTAGCGGAGGTTAAGCAGACGGCTGGGGCAGATGTTTGAAGCCTGGGAAGGGGGTAAAACCCACGGAGCTTCCCAGGCTACTAATATCAGCCCCCAGCTGAATACCTAGCCTTTACTAGCTATTAAAATGGGGGACCCCCCCCAAAAAAATGACGTGGGGTCCCCCCTATTTTAATAGCTAGCAAAGGCTAGGCAGACAGCTGGGGGCTGATATTAATAGCCCAGGAAGGGTGCCATGAATATTGGCCCCCTCCCAGGCTAGAAACACCAGTCGTCAGCCGCCCCAGAAATGGCGCATCCATAGGATGCGCCAACTCTGGCACTTAGCCTCGCTCTTCCACGCTGCCCTGGTGCGGTGGCAGGGGGTAATAGTGGTGGGGTTCATGTCAGCGCCAGCTGCCATGAAGCCCAGGTTAGTAATGATGGGCGTCTATAAGACACCCCCATTACTAACCTACAAAGTGTTAAAAAAAAAAAACACACACTACACCCAGAAAAAAATAATTTATTTGAAATAAAACACACAATTTTATTTAATTCTTAGTTTACTAAAAATAATAGTTACCTGTCCACGTTCCTGCGCTGATCTCCCATGCACAGCTGTCACATCTGGAGATGGTGACAGCTGTGCATGGCTGCTGTAAGCTCACGCTGCCGGGAACACGTCCGCTCCCGGCAGCGGGAGCCACTGACTGAGGTCACCAGAGTGCATTCAGGCAGCGCAGCTCCGGAGACCTCCTTTACGGCACTGCTGTACCGTGGGAATTTCTCACGATACAGCAGGGCCGTAAAGGAGCTAACCGGAGCAGCGCTGCCTGAACTCCGGTGAACCCTTACGGCCCCGTCATTCTAGCGGCGGCAGCGGTTCAGAGCGGTCACATTCTATGTGGCTGCTCTGAACTGGAGATCTTCGTGGGACACTCGTGGACTGCTACGGAGGGGTAAGGATAAGGTTGTGGTTTATTATTTTATATTTTATTACAGGAGATCGATGGCTTCGAGGAATTAGGTGTCTTGGTGAGTATAGGTGTAGTTTTTTATTTTTTACTTTATTTTAGGTGGCGATCGGCGGGGACAGGTAATGTATGAACTAATTTCTTTTAGGTAACCACTGGCCACCAATGACATGTATTTAACATTTATTGGGGACACAGTAGGGCAATTTAAATAGCAGGATCAGTCTGATGGGAACTACTGCTCCCATCGAGCTGATCCTGCTGGCAGGAGTGGACGGGGGACAGACATAGGCCGATGGGAGTAGTAGTGTCACATCGGCCTATGTCTGCCTGCACGCACACACACCGCACACACACCCGCACACATCGCACAGACACCCGCACACACACCCCGCACACACACCCGCACACACACCCGCACACACACACCCCGCACACACACACCCCGCACACACACACCCCGCACACACACACCCCGCACACACACCCGCACACACCCCGCACAAACATCGCGCACACACCCCGCACACACACCCCGCACACACACTAATCATGACGGGTCTGGGAGGTGAGGCTGACCTGTGCAGCCGTGGGAAAGTTCATGTGAGTTCATGCAGTCAAGCATGAACTCACATGAACCCTCTGAGGGCAACGCGGCGACTTCAAATGAACAGCTGATCGGCATCAGCTGATACCTCAGCTGTTCATTTGAAATAACCGGCGGGAAAGCGCAGCACAGAACGGGAAAGCCGGCGGTGAAGTCTTTTCACTGCCGGCTTCCCCGCCCGGGTCCTTCACTCCCCGCTCCTTGGAGCTGCGCTCCCCGCCCGGTCCTAACTTACGATCGGGATGGGAGGTGGCGAGGGGAGCGGAGGATCGGGGTGGGAGGCTGCGGGGAAGCAGTATGGGGCTGTGTGATTGTTTAAAAGCCGGCGGCTTTATACCGCCCGCCGGCTTTTAAACAATCAGGAGAATTCTCCCCCGCTGGGATGGCATTCTGATGACAGGCTGGATCGCGCTGCCATCCAACTTATCATCCTTCACAGACACTGCAGAGCGCAGGCATTATGGGAACTTCCGATTCCGGTATCCGATATTGTAAAAGTATCGGAATTAAGTATCGGAATTCCGATACCGCGAATATCGGCCGATACCCGATATTACAGTATCGGAATGCTCAACACTAGTGAAGAGGTATTGGGAATCCTGCAGAAAATACCTGTGTGAATTGCGGTGAGTGCTGCATTGTGATCTGCTGAGTGCTTTTCTACCTGTTTAGATTTATTGGGCTATTAAAAATCTATTTTCTCACTACAGTTTTAGTTTCTTAGTTTACTACCTGTGTATTTAAGGGTTAACTACATTGCACTAAAATCCTGAGGTGTAGATTTACTCACAAGGGGTTAATTAAGGGGAAGGGGTCATAATTAAGGGTTTATAAGGGGCAGCTGGTTGGGCATCAAGTCCTTTGGAAGTGCATTGAGGTGAAGGGTACATTGCTGGAAAAGGAAAAAAAAAACAAAAAAAAAAAACCACTTTAAATCTCTTAGTTTGCGAGTGTGAACGAGCTGCGTGTGTCCGGAGCGTAAGTGCGAACGAAAGTAAGTGTGTGACTTGTTTTTCAGTGACTTTGGATTCAGGGAGTTTGGAAGGGAGGACTTAGGACTGAATTGCTGACTGTATTTCATTCTTTCTTTACTTTACTTTTTACTTAATTAATCCACCTGACCTACTTAGCTGATTCCCCCGTCCATACTTGATACTTAATTGATCCCCCGTCCATACTTAACTGATCCCCCGCCGATATCTAATTGATACACTTGCACATCCCTAATTGATCCCCGTCCATACACCTATATATAAATAATTGTGTTTTGTACTTGTATATATATACTGACTGTATCCCCATATTTAGAATGACGTCCATGTTGGACGGAGCCGTGCAGTGTACATCTTGCGCAATGTATGCATTCCGTGAGCACCCGCTCGAGGATCCATACTGCTGCGAGAGATGTGAGCATATCGTGCACTTGGAAGCCCAAATTCTGGATCTAAGTGCTCAGATAGCGTTACTGAGGAGCATCGACAACATAGAACGGAGTTTGCTGCTCACCGAGCAGACACTCAATGGGTCAATACTGGGGGTGGAGCATAGAGGGGAAGTGCAGGCTGAACAGGCAGGGAGCTGGATAACAGTAAGGAGGGATAGAGGGAAGAAGTATAGGAAGGCTGGTTCAGAACCGGCATTATTGGAGCACGACAGATCCTCTGACCGCCGGGGGAGTGTATGCTCCAGTAATGAGGGGGAGGGGGGAAGTGTAGGGCAGGCAAGACAGGTTCTGGTAGTGGGTGACTCTATTATTAGGGGGACAGACAGGGCAATCTGTCACAAAGACCGGGATCGCCGAACGGTGTGCTGCCTCCCTGGCGCTCGAGTCCGGCACATCGCGGATCGGGTTGACAGGTTACTGGGTGGGGCTGGCGAAGACCCAGCGGTCATGGTCCACATTGGCACCAATGACAAAGTGAGTGGTAGATGGAGGGTCCTTAAAAATTATTTCAGGGACCTAGGTAGGAAGCTTAGGGCAAGGACCTCCAAGGTAGTTTTCTCAGAAATACTACCAATCCCGCGAGCCACACAGGAGCGCCAACAGGAGGTTAGGGAGGTGAATAAGTGGCTAAAGAGTTGGTGCAAGGCAGAAGGGTTTGGGTTCATGGAGAACTGGGCCGACTTCGCGGTCGGCTACAGGCTTTACCGTAGGGACGGGCTGCACCTCAATGGGGAGGGTGCAGCGGTGCTGGGGAAGAAGATGGCTAATAGGTTGGAGGAGTTTTTAAACTAGAGACGAGGGGGGGGAAACCAAGGAAATAGGTGGGATGTGAGGCAAGCAAGGGGGAAGGGGAGAAGTGAATATAATGAGGGTGGAGAGGGGGGTGGGGATAGTACAGTTAGATCGTTAGAGAAGAATAGGATGCTAAATAACCACAAAGTTTTATCTTGCATGCTGACCAACGCAAGAAGCCTGACCAATAAGGCGGATGAGCTGCGGGCGCTTATATGGGAGGAGAGGTATGACATCGTAGGTATAACAGAGACTTGGCTAGACGATAGCTACGACTGGGCGGTAAATTTATTAGATTATAGTTTATTTAGAAGGGACCGGAAACAGGGGAAAGGCGGAGGAGTCTGCTTATATGTAAAGTCATGTCTAAAACCCAGACTAAGGGAAGATATAGGAGAGGGAGAAGAGGGGGTCGAGTCCATGTGGGTAGAGATAGAGGGAACTAAAAATAATAATAAAATATTACTGGGGGTCTGCTATAAGCCACCCAATATAACAGAGGAGAATGAGAAACTGCTATTAGGACAAATAGACAAAGTAGCAAAACATAATGAAGTGATTGTAATGGGGGATTTCAACTACCCGGATATTGACTGGGAAACAGAAACCTGTAGATCTCAGAAAGGAAAAAGGTTCTTGACAAATATTAAGGATAATTATCTCTCCCAACTAGTGCAGGAACCAACGAGAGGGAAGGCCGTGTTAGACTTAATATTGACTAATAGGCCTGATAGAATAACTGAGGTACAGATAGGGGGGCACCTAGGTAATAGCGACCATAATATTATCGACTTCAAAATGCCCTTCAGTAGGGTTATCAATAAGGGAACAACAAAAACATTAAACTTTAGGAGGGCGAAGTTTGATCAGCTGAAAGAAAGCCTTCAACTTATTGACTGGGACAAAGTTCTTAATCAAAGGAATACGAATAGTAAATGGGAAACCTTCAAAAGAATTCTGAATACTCAGTGAGAGAGGTATATACCGTATGGGAATAAAAGGGCCAGAAATAAGAGGAAACCAATATGGTTGAACAAGAACGTAAAAGGGGCGTTAAATAGCAAAAAAGAGGCATTCAAGAGATTAAAACAGGAAAACAGTAAGGAGGCACTAATGTGTTACAAGGAAAAAACGAGAACCTGCAAAAAACAAATAAAAATAGCGAAGGAGGAAACAGAGAGACGTATTGCTAGGGAAAGTAGATCAAATCCCAAACTGTTCTTTACGTATATAAATAGTAAAAGGATTAAATCGGATAATATTGGACCGATAAAAAGTGAGGAAGGCAAAATCATAGAGAAAGATGAGGATAAAGCTAATCTATTAAATAATTTTTTTTCGACAACTTTCACAAAGGAAATCGAACTAACAGGAGAAATGAGAAGTGACAAACTTAATCCTCCACTAAGTATGACAAATCTAACCCAAGCTGGGGTACAGAAACGCCTCAGTAACATTAAAATAAACAAATCACCAGGACCTGATGGCATACACCCACGGGTACTAAGGGAACTAAGTAATGTGATAGACAGACCGTTATATCTTATATTTAAGGACTCTGTTGAGACTGGGTCTGTGCCACTTGATTGACGACAGGCGAATGTAGTGCCAATATTCAAAAAGGGAGCGAAAAGTGACGCCGGAAACTATCGGCCGGTGAGTCTGACGTCCGTTGTGGGCAAAATTTTTGAAAGCTTCATTAAAGAGGCAATTACGGAGCATCTTGATGCTAATAATCTTTTAATCCCGAACCAACATGGATTCATGAGGAATCGCTCCTGCCAAACAAACCTGATTGACTTCTACGAGGAGGTTAGCTCTCGAGTAGATCAGGGGGAACCAGTGGATGTCGTGTATCTCGACTTCTCAAAAGCGTTCGATAGCGTGCCACATAATAGGTTGGTATACAAAATGAGAATGATGGGGCTGGGGGAAAATGTCTGCAAGTGGGTAGCTAACTGGCTAAGGGATAGAAGGCAGAGGGTGGTTATAAATGGAATATACTCAGATTGGGTAAGCGTCACTAGTGGGGTACCACAGGGGTCTGTACTAGGCCCAATGTTATTTAATATCTTTATTAACGACATAGTCAATGGGATAAATAGTAAAATATCAATATTTGCAGATGACACAAAGTTATGTAAAACAATTAATACAAAAGAGGACAGTGCAGACCTACAGAGGGATTTGGATAAGCTGGGTAGGTGGAGCATTAAATGGCAAATGAGGTTTAACGAGGAGAAATGTAAGGTCATACATATGGGAAGGAAAAATGGAAGTCACCAGTACTCACTGAATGGGAAATCATTGGGGAATTCAGAGATGGAGAAGGACTTGGGCATCTTGATTGATAGCAAACTAAATTGGAGTGCCCAAAGTCAGGCCGCTGCTGTAAGGGCAAACAGGGTAATGGGATGTATCAGAAGAGGTAGAGCTGCAAAGGAGGAGAACATTGTTCTTCCACTGTACAAAGCACTGGTCAGACCACACTTGGAATACTGTGCTCAGTTATGGGCCCCAATATATAGAAAGGATATAAATGAGCTTGAAAAGGTACAAAGGAGGGCAACAAAATTAATAAGGGGAATGGAGGGACTGCAATACCCAGAGAGGTTGGCAAAACTAGGACTATTCAGCCTGGAAAAGAGAAGGTTGAGGGGGGACATAATAAATGTGTACAAATATGTTAGGGGACAATATAGAGATCTTGCCCGGGATTTGTTCAAAAGGAGGGATATTACGGTAACAAGAGGGCATTCACTAAGACTGGAAGAGAAAAGGTTTCAGCACCAGCATAGGAAGGGGTTCTTTACGGTAAGAGCAGTGAGAATATGGAATTCACTGAGTGAGGAGACGGTGATGTCAGATTCACTACACCAGTTCAAGCGGGGACTGGATGCATTTCTAGATACCAGGCAGATTTCAGCATATACTTAAAAATAAAATAAAATAGTAGGTTGATACAGGGATTTATTCTGACTGCTGGTTTCAGAGTCGGGAGGGAATTTTTCCTCAGGTGAAGATTGGCCAAATCATTTGGGGTTTTTGCCCTCCTCTGGATCAACTTTAGCAATTACAGAACTAACAGGTCGAACTTGATGGACGCAAGTCTTTATTCGGCTTTACTAACTATGTAACTATGTTACTATGGTAACAGTGTTATCCCAGACAGCACATGGATGGCAATGCCAGCTGTCAGCGATGTCATGGACCCATAGATCTGACTGGAGAATTTTCATCAACCACTAGGATAAAAAACGGACACTACGCGGTTTTCAACAAAAAAAAATGACATGTGGACGACTCCACAGATTATATTGTGTATGTGATCTATCCGTAACAAATATGGAGAGGACACAAACATGAAAAACAGACGTCTGAATGAGGCCAAAGATATATGTTTCCACACTGATAAGGGAGCGAGAAATATCTATTTCAGATTTGCCAATGAGTCCGTGGCAGAAAATTCCAGTTAACCCCTTTATCACCTCAGGTTTTTCCGTTTTTGCGCTTTCATTTTTTGCTCCCCTTCTTCCCAGAGCCATAACTTTTTTATTTTTCCGTCAATATGGCCATGTGAGGGCTTGTTTTATTGTGGGATGAGTTATTCTTTTGAACACCACCATTGATTTTACCATATTGTGTACTGGAAAATGGGAAAAATATCCAAGTGCAGTGAAATGGCAAAAAAAAGTGCAATTCCACAAAAGGTTTTTTTTTACCATGTTCAGTAAATGCTAACACTGACCGGCCATTATGATTCTCCAGGTCATTACGAGTTCGTAGTTACCAAACATGTGGAGCTTCTATTTTATTTAAGTGGTGAAATCAAAATTCAAAGCTTGTAAAAAAAAATAATCATTTTTCCGAGACCCGTAGCGTCTCCATTTTTCGTGATCTAGAGCCGGGTCAGGGGTTATTTTTTGCGCACTGAGCTGACATTTTTATTGATACCGTTTTGGTGTAGATATGATGTTATGATCGCCTGTTATTACATTTTAATGCAATGGTGCGGTGACCAAAACAACTTAATTCTGGAGTTTTGTTTTTTTTCTCGTTATACAGTTTACTGATCGAAGTCATTCTTTTTATATATTGATAGATCGGGCGATTCTAAATGCAGCGATACCAAACGTGTATTTTTGATTGTTTTATTTTGAATGGGGTAAAAGGGGGGTGATTTAAACTTTTAAATATATTTTTTTTACTTTTTACATGCTTCAATAGTCTCCTTAGCAGACTAGAAGCTGTGATCTTCCGATCCCTTGTGTTACACAAATGGCCGCCTGAGGCAGCAGATGCGCAATTGAGACCTCAGTAGCCGAGATCTCAGGAGACATTTACTTGGTTTGGCTTTCTACTTCTTTATCTAACTGTATTGCCCTCTATATCGTCCATTCTGTATGGACTGCTCTGTACTCATATTGGACATTTATGCATTTAGTAGGGCTTAAGGGGATTATTGTGCTTGTTACCCATCAAATCTGTAGATGCGCTCACTAATTAGACTTTGTTTAGGGCAATTTTAAAGTATAATATTGATAACGGTCCTGCATAGTGACAAGATTATGTTACAGGATTCTGGACAAATGTACAGTGCCAGTCATTCAAGGGTTAATTCTTTGGAACACTGAGAGAGACTTTCTAGCCAGTGAAGCACCAGTAATAAACACCTGTGGTAACTACGGCAACTGTGCTGATGTCATAAACACATACATCTATGATATAAAAGATGATTCCGGAACCACAGGTCATTCAGCCGTATGAAGCGCCGTACTTGATGTGTCTGGAGACCTGGAGCTTCATCACTCCACAACATGTAAGGGAGGAAGGGGATACCGCCTAGCCAGCCAGATCAGCCATACCGCCTAGCCAGCCAGATCAGCCATACCGCTTAGCCAGCCAGATCAGCCATACCGCCTAGCCAGCCAGATCAGCCATATCGCCTAGCCAGCCAGATCAAACTAACCCTAGCGATCAATGGGGTGACAGATGTTGCAGCCAGATCTCCCTCACGTCCGGTACTAGTTGCCTTCACCTTTATGTGTACGGCCTGGAGATGTCGCATTAGACTTCTCCATATGGTGCTCGCACAGGGCACCTACTTTGACCTTTTCCATTACTGTCTGTTTTCTCATGATGTAATGTGTAACTTGTGTGACTATGTGATGTCACTGCTATCATATCTATAGTGGATGTATATCATGTCTCACTGTGCTGTTACTTGTTGGCACTATCCTTCTAAGCCCGAGGGATGGGCAAGTCCTCCAGCCATGGTTCCCTAGAGGTTTCCTCCACAGGGGGTTTTCCTCTCCTGAGTGCTGACGGATGATTCTTCGTGAGTCGGAGGTTTGCCATTTTCAGTGTCTTTTTCATAGCAATTGGCTGATTCTAAATTTCAGACACTGAATGAAATAATATGATTTGTAATAAAATTTGGTCTATTTAACATTCACTAAAAGTGTTTAGTGCATTTCTTTCACAATCTTGGGTTGGTGGGATTTTCTTGGGAATCAGGATCCAGCATCTATGATCAAGCCATGAAGCCGGATATGAAGTCAGAGCATTGTTAACCCTGTGTTTGAAGACAGAATGGAGCAGAAATGACAAAGTGTTACTGCACAAGTAGCACAAGTTCACAATCTTCCTTGCATTCAGATAATGGAGGTGGCTGCTGCAGAAAAACATACCCACAGCATGATACTGCAACCACCATGTTTCACTGTGGGGATGGTGTTCTTGGAGTGATGAGCTGTTGGTTTGGTGCCAGACATAGCGTTTACCTTGGTGGCCAAAAAGTTAAATTTTGGTCTCATCTGACCACAGCACATTCCTCCATATATTTTGGGAGTCTCCCACATGTTTTTTGGCAAACTCAAATCGAGACTTACAATTTTTAAGTAAAAGCTTTTTTCTGCCCACTGAACAAGACAACTGTAGACTGGACAAGGGGATCAGAGGATGCCCACAAGCTCGGACACTGAGTTTTCAGCTCCTGCAGTGTCAGTGTGTGCAGGGATGAGGATTCAATATAGGTTGTGCTGTCAATCATCGTAAGGGGCAGAGGATGGTAATTAAGCGTGGGGTGTAAATGCTGTTTTTGCATAAAAATATCATCTGTACCTAAAGTATATTTTTTTTTATAGGGGCCAAGATTCCTATACAAATCCATAAATGATTTGAGTATTGGGGTGACAGACTCCCTTTAAGAAACTGAGACCACCCCATTAACTGGTTGTACAAAAAAACATGAAAAATGTGAATTAACCAGACAGGTAAATTACAAAAAGGAGATGAACACCAATGGAAATTCTTTGAAAATGTTATCAGTTTATTTCTATTAAGCATAAAACACGTTTTCCTGGAATATCCCTGTTTATCCCAAATAAATACCAGTAGCGCAGTGAAGGATGGACATGGTGGAACAGGTTTCTATTAAAGTGCTTGAGCATATATTATGGATGCACCAAAATTCTGTAGTATAATAAAGCCTGCATCTTGGAGGGTTTCGTCCATATCTGGAGTAATATTAATAAAAATGTGGCGTTGGTGCATCCCTAGTATACTGCTATATCACTAGTAACACAATGGGACACACACAAAGCACCGTGTGCTGCCACCTAGACAGGGTAGCTGCTCAGCAGTGAGGGGTGCGGATTCGGCACAGATTGTCTATGATGACAGATATGTTGATCTGTCCTCCACATTTATCTGATCGAAACTAGGGGGCTCCACAGCAAACAGTCTTAGCATATCCAGTTCTAGGGGATGCATGCAGCCGCTGATCACCAGGGAATGAAGAGGACCTCCAAAGTCAACAGTGCTGAGTTGCTGCAGAGTGCCCGCCGCTATATGTTGGCCAGATGCCCCCCACGCAGATTGTGTTCTCAGGTAGAGCTGAGGATCGCAACAGAAACATTTGTATCTCAATGATATCGCAGTACGGTCTTCTATTTAAAACCATTATAAGAAAACTCACATGCAAAAATACTTATTTTATATATATATAAACCTTTAGGCACAATGGATATTGATGCAAATCAAGGTATTTATTCAGACAATAAATTGTTCATGAGACAGATGTATGACCAACATTTCGGCCTCAGCCTTTATCAAGGTTTATCTAAAACAATACAAAAATGGGAAGAACTGTATAAAAAACGAAAATCCATCGTCTCATGATAAATCAAATTACAATCATATCTGAGAAAAAGAGGGGGGGTAACAAATAAGCCGACACTCAGCACATGAAAATATCTCATATAAATGAATACAAAGCGGTGCTTCATTTCAGAGTTAACCACTAAAGAGGAAAAATAAAAAAATATACACGATTTAGTTATGGATTGTAACACATATATGCTTCAAGTGTAAAACAGCCTCCTTCAAAAGAGTAAAAAGGGGGGGACATACTATGAGGTCAGACGTATCACAGGTATCAAAAGAGCCTAAGCGTAATGACACCATATACGCCCTACAGTATATGCCCCTCATCCTTCTATATGCCCCATTCTGGTATATGGAATATGGTCACCATCCTGGGTAGGTGTATATGCCCCTCCATCCATCCATCCTGAGTAAGTGTATATGCCCCTCCATCCATCCATCCTGGGTAGGTGTATATGCCCCTCCATCCATCCATCCTGGGTAGGTGTATATGCCCCTCCATCCATCCATCCTGGGTAGGTGAATATGCCTCTCCATCCATCCATCCTGGGTAGGTGAATATGCCCCTCCATCCATCCATCCTGGGTAGGTGAATATGCCTCTCCATCCATCCATCCTGGGCAGGTGAATATGCCCCTCCATCCATCAATCCTGGGTAGGTGTATACGCCCCTCCATCCATCAATCCTGGGTAGGTGTATATGCCCCTCCATCCATCCATCCTGGGTAGGTGAATATGCCTCTCCATCCATCAATCCTGGGTAGGCGTATATGCCTCTCCATCCATCAATTCTGGGTAGTTGTAGATGCCCCTCCATCCATCAATCCATCCTGGGTAGGTGTTTCGGCCCCTCCATCCATCCTGGGTAGGTGTATTTGCCCGTCCATCCATCCTGGGTAGGTGTATATGCCTCTCCATCCATCCATCCTGGGTAGCAGTATATGTCCCTTCCTCCATCTATCCTGGGTAGGTGTATATGCCCCTCCATCCATCCTGGGTAGGTGTATATGCCTCTCCATCCATCCAACCTGGGTAGGTGTATATGCTTCTCACTCCATCCAACCTGGGTAGGTGTATATGCTTCTCACTCCATCCAACCTGGGTAGGTGTATATGCCTCTCCATCCATCCATCCTGGGTAGGTGTATATGCCTCTCCATCCATCCATCCTGGGTAGGTGTATATGCCTCTCCATCCATCAATTCTGGGTAGTTGTAGATGCCCCTCCATCCATCAATCCATCCTGGGTAGGTGTTTCGGCCCATCCATCCATCATGGGTAGGTGTAGATGACCCTCCATCCATCCATTCTGGGTAGGCGTAGATGACCCTCCATCCATCCATCCTGGGTAGTCTATTCTAGTATGTGTTTATGCCCCTCCATCCATCCATACTGGGTAGGCGTAGATGGCCCTCCATCCATCCATTCTGGGTAGGCGTAGATGACCCTCCATCCATCCATGCTGGGTAGTCTATTCTAGTATGTGTTTATGCCCCTCCATCCATCCTGGGTAGCAGTATATGTCCCTTCCTCCATCCATGCTGGGTAGGAGTATATGCCCCTCCATCCATCCTTGGTAGGAGAATATGCCCCTCCATCCATCCATTCTGGGTAGGTGTATATGCCCCTCCATCCATCCATCCTGGGTAGGTGTATATACCCCTCCATCTATCCATCCTGGGTAGGTGTATATGCCCCTCCATCCATCCATCCTGGGTAGGTGTATATGCGCCTCCATCCATCCATCCTGGGTAGGTGTATATGCCCCTCCATCCATCCATCCTGGGTAGGTGTATATGCGCCTCCATCCATCCATCCTGGGTAGGTGTATACGCCCCCCCCATCCATACTGGATAGGTGTATATGCCCCTCCATCCATCCTGGGTAGGTGTATATGCCCCTCCATCCATCCATCCTGGGTAGGTGAATATGCCTCTCCATCCATCAATCCTGGGTAGGTGTATATGCCTATCCATCCATCCATCCTGGGTAGGTGAATATGCATCTCCATCCATCAATCCTGGGTAGGTGTATATGCCCCTCCATCCATCCATCCTGGGTAGGTGTATATGCCCCTCCATCCATCCATCCTGGGTAGGTGAATATGCCTCTCCATCCATCAATCCTGGGTAGGTGTATATGCCCCTCCATCCATCCATCCTGGGTAGGTGTATATACCCTTCCATCCTTCCTCAGTAGGTGTAAATGCCCCTCCATCCATCCATCCTGGGTAGCAGTATATGTCCCTCCCTCCATCTATCCATCCTGGGTAGGTGTATATGCCCCTCCATCCATCCATCCTGGGTAGGTAAATATGCCTCTCCATCCATCAATCCTGGGTAGGTGTATATGCCTCTCCATCCATCAATTCTGGGTAGTTGTAGATGCCCCTCCATCCATCAATCCATCCTGGGTAGGTGTTTCGGCCCCTCCATCCATCCTGGGTAGGTGTATTTGCCCGTCCATCCATCCTGGGTAGGTGTATATGGCCCTCCATCCATCCATCCTGGGTAGCAGTATATGTCCCTTCCTCCATCCATCCTGGGTAGGTGTATATACCCCTCTATCCATCCTGGGTAGGTGTATATGCCTCTCCATCCATCCATCCTGGGTAGGTGTATATGCCTCTCCATCCATCCATCCTGGGTAGGTGTATATGTCTCCATCCATCAATTCTGGGTAGTTGTAGATGCCCCTCCATCCATCAATCCATCCTGGGTAGATGTATCGGCCCATCCATCCATCATGGGTAGGTGTATATGCCCCTCCATCCATCCATTCTGGGTAGGCGTAGATGACCTTCCATCCATCCATTCTGGGTAGGCGTAGATGACCCTCCATCCATCCATCCTGGGTAGTCTATTCTAGTATGTGTTTATGTCCCTCCATCCATCCTGGTTAGGTGTAGATGACCCTCCATCCATCCATGCTGGGTAGGAGCATATGCCCCTCCATGCATCCTTGGTAGGAGAATATGCCCCTCCATCCATCCATCCTGGGTAGGTGTATATACCCCTCCATCTATCCATCCTGGGTAGGTGTATATGCCCCTCCATCCATCCATCCTGGGTAGGTGTATATGCCCCTCCATCCATCCATCCTGGGTAGGTGTATATGCCCCTTCATCCATCCATCCTGGGTAGCTGTATATGCCCCTTCATCCATCCATCCTGGGTAGCTGTATATGCCCCTCCATCTATCCATCCATCATGGGTAGGTGTATATGCCCCTTCATCCATCCATCCTGGGTAGTCTATTCTGGTAGCTGTATATGCCCCTCCATCCATCCATCCATCCACCCTGGGTAGGTGTAGATGCCCCTCCATCCATCCATCCTGGGTCTGTGTATATTCCCCTCCATCCATCCATCCTGCGTAGTTGTATATTCCCCTCCAACCATCCATCCTGGGTAGGTGTATATGCCCCTCCATCCATCCATCCTGGGTAGGTGTATATGCATCTCCATCCATCCATCCTGGGTAGGTGTATATGCCCCTCCATCCATCCATCCTGGGTAGGTGTATATGCCCCTCCATCCATAAATCCATCCTGGGTAGGTGTATCGGCCCCTCCATCTATCCTGGGTAGGTGTATATGCCCCTCCATCCATCCTGGGTAGGTGTATATGCCCCTCCATCCATCCTAGGTAGGTGTATATGCCCCTACATCCATCCTGGGTAGGTGTATATTCCCCTCCATCCATCCTGGGTAGGTGTATATGCCCCTCCATCCATCCTGGGTAGGTGTATATGCCCCTCCCTCCATCCTGGGTAAGTATATATGCTTCATCATCTATCCATCCTCGTTAGGTGTAGATGCCCCTTTATCAATCCATCCATCCTGGGTAGGAGTATATGCCCCTCCTTCCATCCTTGGTAGGAGAATATGCCCCTCCATCCATCCTTGGTAGGAGAATATGCCCCTCCATCCATCCATCCTGGGTAGGTGTATGTGCCCCTCCATCCATCCATCCTGGGGAGGTGTATATGCCCCTCCATCCATCCATCCTGGGTAGGTGTATATGCTCTTCCATCCATCCATCTTGGGTAGGTGTATATGCCCCTCCATCCATCTATCCTGGGTAGGTGTATATGCCCCTCCATCCATCCATCCTGGGAAGGTGTATATGCCCTTCCATCCATCCATCTTGGGTAGGTGTATATGCCCCTCCATCCATCTATCCTGGGTAGGTGTATATGCCCCTCCATCCATCCATCCTGGGTAGGTGTATATGCCCCCTCCCTCTACTCCCTCTATTCTGGTGAGTATATGCCACCTCTCCATCCTGGTGGGTATATGCCACCTCTCCATCCTGGTGGGTATATGCCCCCCTCCATCCTGGTGGGTATATGCCCCCCCCTCCATCCATCCTGGTGGGTATATGCCTCCCTCCATCCATCCTGGTGGGTATATGCCCCCCCTACATCCATCCTGGTGGGTATATGCCCCCCCTCCATCCATCCTGGTGGGTATATGCCCCCTCCATCCATCCTGATGGGTATATGCCCCCCTCCATCCATCCTGATGGGTATATGCCCCCCTCCATCCATCCTGATGGGTATATGCCCCCCTCCATCCTTGTCGGCATAAGCCCCACCTTCATCCTTGTGGATATATGCCCCCCCTCCATCCATCCTGGTGGATATATGCCCCCTTCATCCATCCTGGTGGGTAAATGCCCCCCTTCATTGGTGGGTATATGCACACTCCCTACATCCTGGTGGGTATATGCCCCTTCCATCCATCCTGGTGGGTATATGCCCCCCCCTCCACCCTGGTGGGTATATGCCTCCAACTACACCCTTGTGTGTATATGCCCCCATATATTCAATGCAAAGGAAAAAAAACAAACAAAACAATAAACGCTTCTACTCACCTTCCACGTTCCCACGCAGCGCTGTGTCTGTGGTGCCTGAGGATGTCGGCAGTGATAACAGCAGAGAAGCTGAGATCACCGCACGGCGCCGCCGCAGATACTCACTCGGAACGTCCACTCCCAGGCATTTCCTCCCCGGCAGCTCCTCTCATGGCACGCTCTGACTGAGCAGTGCGTGCGACGACAGGGGGAATGTACAGCTTACACTGCAGGCTCCACAAAGATGGCTGCAATCTCCTCCCACGGCTGCGACCTGGACAGCCAAGGGGGCGTGCCCAGGTCACAGCTAGAGGCAGGAGGAGCGGCCTCTAGTGTTAGAGATAGGGTCGGTGACAGACTACTGTCTCTTATGGCCAGGGCTGCCGTAAATGAGGTGTGTAAGAGCGCTTCTTACACCCCCCCCCAAATAAAAATGGCAGCCCCTAGTGGCCAATGTCAACATAAATAACTAAAAAACTAATAAAGTGGGACATTTAATTTTGTATTAAAAATAATTGATTACATAATTATTAATACAAAACATAAAATGGTGGCCCCTTCCCTGTAAGAATAGCACATGGCTCTTTTCACGTCTGGTTATTTCTCTAACAGGTAGAATATGCTCCGTTATAGACCGGGGACAGGTTTACAGCTCTATTTTTTGTGGACGATTGATCTGTAAATCAGAACTGAGACCGGTCCGATTTTCATGCGATTTATAGATAAAGATCATCTATTGAAGTCAATGAGTCGGTCAGAAAAATGGCCAGAACCAACCATGTTGCCTGTACTGCCTGTTCTCCAGTGTCTATAGGCCGGGCAAGCGAGGCGAGGAAACCTTTAGCTTTTTACTTTACATATAAAAAAATATGCTCCACTGAGGAGAAAAACTGCCACACTGACCAAAATCAGATGGAAATGAGAAAAAAACACTGATTAAAACCTGACATGTGAACGGGGCCTTAGGCCTTAATCAGATGTCAGCAGGGTCGGACTGGGGTGTCTGGGGCCACAGGGGACATTGACTCTAGGGGCCACCTACAGCAATATGCAGATCTCTTTTCTCTGCTCTCCCTGTTATAGTGGAGCAGTGACCGGCGGCTCCTCACATCTACTGTGCACAGACTAGAACAGGGATGGACAATTTCTGGAGTTTGCATGAAAGAGCTTCTTTGGTTAAAACAAGTGATCACAGATTCATGGGCTACACAGGATAGGTGATCACTTATTGACTGGAAGAATGGGGAAGTTTTATCCCTGACAGGACACTTATCCCCATTTTAAAATGCAGCGACAGGTGGGACGTCTGACCACAGCCTCATTCGTTCTCTTGGGGGCTTCCAAAAAAGAGCAGCGCTCGCAGCCTCTGAGGGAATGAATGGATCAGTGGTCGAGTCGCACATGAGCTCCAGTCTAATGGGGAGAAAAGCTCCACATTCTGCCGATCGGTGCAGGTCCCAGTAGTCAGACCCCCGCCAACCAATAAGTTATCACTGATCCTGTGGAGAGGTGATTACTTGTTCTCACCGGAGAACCCCTGTAAGTGCATCTCTGACGCTCTGCTCCAAGTATTTCATCTCTAAGGCCACAGCCCACTATCAGTATTCAGTCAGGATTTTTTCTCAGGAGTGGGAGCCAAAACCAGGTGAGGAACAATCAGAGAAAAGGTGGAATAGAAACAAGTCACCAATTCTGTATTTATCACCCACTCCTGCTTTTGCCTCTCACTACTGAGAAAAAATACTGACCAAATACTGATAGTGAAGCCGTGGCCTCATGGAAAAAAATCTTTTCCTAGTTAATCTCAGCGAGAACAAATGACCGCCATACACAACATAATCCACTATAATAACACCAATAATACCACATACAAAAGGGAGAAATATCGCCACACCATGACCAGACCACATATTACCACCACATAGTGACCAAATAATACAATACTGATCAGGAATACAAACCACAATACTAACAACACTGTCACTATACATATGAGCTCTGTATATAGTGTCAGTGTACATGCAATACAGTGATCCCCAGTGACATTATAAACAGGATCTCTGTATATAGTGTCAGTGTACAGGTAATACAGTAATCACCGGTTACATTATACACAGGAGCTCTGTATATAGTGTACAGGTAATACAGTTATCACGAGTGACATTATACACAGGAGCTCTGTATATAGTGTATAGGTAATACACTGGTCACGAGTGACATACACAGGAGCTCTGTATATACTATATAGTGTAAGTGTACAGTAATACACTGACTCACTAGTGATGTCTCTAGGTGAAGTTCTTCATCTTCGCTTTTCTTCATCTGGCACAGTCCGCCATCACTTCTTCCAGCCAGGAATCATCTCTGCAGAAAATAACACACAGTTATCAATAACTGATCTCTTTAAGAGCACATTCCCACTTTTCCCCAGGCTTCTACACTACACCAGTTGAAGAAATAAAGCGACATAGTGGCGCCCTGCACAGTAACAGGACCCCCCTTTTGTCCCCTCTTATGGAAAACAGTTTCCTAAAAAGTAAATTATATTACAGAAGTAATAATGTCCCTAATTGGACTCTAAAGTAATAATGTTCCCCACTCGCCATCATAAACTAATAAAGTTCCTCAATCTGGCCCCTAAACAGTAATAAAGTCCCTTGTCCAGCGTGGCCACCCATCTATCCAACCTGACCCCCCCCCCATATATCCATTCTGGTCTCCATGTGTCCAGCCTGCCCCTCCCATATATCCATCTGGGCCTCCATGTGTCCAGCCCGCCCCCCTCATATATGCATCCCACCCCACCCCATATATCTATCCAGGTCCCCATGTGTCCAGCTTGCCGCCCTTCACCTCCATGTGTCCATCCAGGTCTCCAACTTGGCCACCTTCACCTCCATATGTCCGATCATGCGTCCATCCAGCCCCCCCTTCAGCCCCATGCCTCAATCCATGTCTCCCCATGTATCCAGCCAGCCCCCCCTTCAGCCCCCTGCCTCCATCCATATGTCCCCCCATGCGTCCACCCAGCCCCCCCTTCAGCCCCATGCCTCCATCCATATGTCCCCCCATGCGTCCAGCCAGCCCCCCCCTTCAGCCCAATGTCCCCATCCATGTCCCCATGGGTCCATCCAGCCCCCCCTTCAGCCCCATGTCCCCATGGGTCCATCCAACCCCCCCTTCCGCCCCATGTCCCCCTCCATGTCCCCAAGGGTCCAGCCAGCCTCCCCTTCCACCCCATGTCCCCCTCCATGTCCCCATGGGTCCAGTCAGCCCCCCCTTCAGCCCCATGTCCCCCTCCATGTCCCCATGGGTCCAGCCAGCCCCCCCTTCAGCCCCATGTCCCCCTCCATGTCCCCCCCTTCAGCCCCATGTCCCCCTCCTTGTCCCCATGGGTCCAGTCAGCCCCTGCTTTAGCCCCATGTCCCCCTCCATGTCCCCATGGGTCCAGCCAGCCCCCCCTTCAGCCCCATGTCTCCATCCATGTCCCCATGTGACCAGCCTGCGACCCCTCCATATATGGATGATGACCAATGCTGGTAACACTCACCCAGAAAAACGTGGATATTGCACTTGACTTGAAGTTGAAGCAGGGAGAGCTGTAGCCGGGGCCGGCAGCCTTGTTTCCAGGGTGATGGTGAGAGAGCAGAGTGCAGGTCACCGCATACTCAGCCCAGGAGCCGGCTTAAAAGGCCAAGAGAGCAGGAGAGAAGAGGGCGGTGCGCGGTGCTGGTGTGGTGTTCCATACCCGGACGGGAGCCGGTGTTACAAGGCCAATTCCAAGGGAGCAGGAGCCGGAACTGGAGAGCAGAGCGCGGCGTCGGCGTATCAAAAGCCGGCAGGGAGCAGGGAGAGGAGAGCGTGACGTCAGCGTGTCACCTGACGCCACACAACTGCCAGCCACCAGCGGGAAAGCAGAGCGCGGTGCGTGTCACCGCCCACCAAGAACACGTCCTCCTGTCATGTGACTATGCGCGTCACCCGCTGTCACCACTGAATAGTAGGAGCGCCGCACGCGACGCTACATTTCCTTCGGCTGCGCTTTTAAAGGGTCCGCACTTTTTAAGAGCCCCCGTTACCAATTCTCTCACTCTCTCATCGGGGCCCAGCGGGAATTTTTCCCGCTATCACACCAGGCCAGTCCAACCCTGCATGGGCCCATCGGGTAAAGTGATGGAATGAAGTTTTCTCTCCTCATGTTGAAAAATGACATCTTCTGCCACCTATTGATGAGAGAAAAAAAGTGATGAAGATTTACAAACTTCTAACATTAGTCAGTGAAAAACATACAGAACAAGGATGCAAATGGATCTTTTTTTGGCAATCCAATCATTTGAATGGGCCAGCTTTATCTGCAAATCAGATTA
Source organism: Phyllobates terribilis (assembly GCF_046119375.1). NCBI lineage: Eukaryota > Metazoa > Chordata > Amphibia > Anura > Dendrobatidae > Phyllobates > Phyllobates terribilis. The sequence continues at coordinate 792,971 of NW_027363058.1, read as the reverse complement.
CAATCAAACATGTCTCAAATTTCTTTTGTGAACCATCAGCATCAGAAAAGGTCCATAGACTAGAATTATTATGTTTTTATAAGCAAAGAAAAGGAACACAATGCAAACTCTAAAATCAGACATTTAAATGGATGAGTTTGGTGGGCAAACAAGGTCTGACTGGAGCACCGGGACACTGGACGATTATCCGGTGGGCCAGGGTCCTTGGCAGGACCCTGAGCAGGACGTAGAGGGCACCCACTGGTTTCAACTGAATGTGCGTCCGAGGACATTTCATTAATGATCAGTATTGTAATATTCGGTCACTATGTTGTAATATCTGGTCCGGTCATGGTGTGGTATTTATCCCTGTATGTGTTATTATTTGGTCACTATGTGGTGTGGACATGGTGTGGTGGTATTTCTCCCTTGTATGTGGAATTATTTGGTCGCTATATGTTGGTAATATCTGGTTTGGTCATGGTGTGGCGATATTTCTCCCTTTTACAGTATGAGGTATTGTTCGGTCACTATGTGGTGGTCATATGTGGTCTGCTCACGGTGTGACGGTAGTTCTCCCTTCTATGTGGAATAATTTGGTCGCTATATGCTGCTAAAATCTGGTCTGGTCATGGTGTGGCGATATTTGTCCCTTATACAATATGTGGTATTATTGGGTCACTATGTGGTGGTAATATGTGGTCTGGTCACGGTGTGGCTGTATTTCTCCCTTCTACATGGGATTATTCGGTCGCTTTATGCAGGTAATATGTGGTCTGGTAACAGTGTCACGTTAGTTCTCCCTTGAATGTGGTATTATTGGTCTTGAAAAAGTGGAGTGTGTTGTGTATAGCAGTCAATTGTTCTCTCTGATCTTAATTAGGAGAATAATCTTTATTTAGATTTGTGATTAAATACTTGGAACAAGATGCACTTACAGGAATTCTACTGTGAAAACAAGTAATCACCTTTCCAAAGGATAAGTGATAAGGTATTGATTGGTGGGGGTCTGACTGCCGGGACCCGCACCGATTGGTAGAATGTGGAGCTTTTATCCCCACTAGACTGGAGCAGCATGTGCGACTTCACCACTGATCCATTGATTTCCTCAATGGCTGCGAGCGCTGCTCTTGTTTTTTTCTGGAAGCCCCAAAAAGAATGAATGGATCTGCGGTCAGACATCCCACCTGCCGCTGCATTTTAAAATGGGGATAAAAGTGTCCTGTCAGGGATAAAACTTCCCAATTCTGATCAGTGCGGTTTCCAATGGTCGGACCCAAACGATCATTAAGTTATCACCAATCCTAAGGAGCCCATGGATCGGTGATAACTTGTTTTCACCAAAGAAGCCCTTTAATGCAAACTACCGTAATTGTCCATCCCAGTTGTGCTGTGCGCACAGTAGATGTGCAGGAGCCGCCTGTGTTTTACAGTCGAGGTCCCACTATAACGGGGATAAAGGCTGACAGGTATCTGCATCTAGCTGTAGGGTGGGCCCCAGTCTCCCCAGTCCCACGCTGTGGGCAAATATAACCTGTCTGGGCAATTGTAGCCAATTTTGCTGCAAAAAAAGAAAAGTCTTTTTACCTTTTTAACCATAACTTTCAATGTCTTGGATAAATGTGTAACCCTTTATTAAATTCTGCCTTTATTATGGGGATCTCATGGCAGTAGAGCATACCAGAGGTTGACTATATTTTATTTTTTATAGAAAGATCCACGTAAAGAAAAAAAAAAAAAAGTAAAAAAAAATGGAAACCAAAAGAAAATAAACAGACCACACCTTTTTGGTAAATTTTTATACTCTGAGCAGCCCCATGATATAAGCTGGTGCAGGTCACTAATCAGACAAATCCACATGAATGAGTGTAAGAAGTGAATGCAGCACTCACCGCTATAATAAAACATTGTATTCCAGAATTAATAACCATCAGCTTCTCACAGAGGGAGGTCAGCGAGTGGTAGATACAGCGCATTGTGAAAGGATTTGGCCCCCTTGAACTTTTCCACCTTTTGCCACATTTCTGGCTTCAAACATAAAGATATAAAATTAAATCAACAAGTGGGAATGAAATTTATTGGATATTTTAAACTTAAAAATAAAAAATGAAAAGTGGGGCGTGCAATATTATTCGGCCCCTTTACTTTCAGTGCAGCAAACTCACTCCAGAAGTTCAGTGAGGATCTCTGAATGATCCAATGTTGTCCTAAATGACTGGTAACGATAACTAGAATCCACCTGTGTGTAATCAAGTCTCTGTATAAATGCACCTGCTCTGTGATAGTCTCAGGGTTCTGTTTCAAGTGCAGAGAGCACCATGAAGACCAAGGAACACACCAGGCAGGTCCGAGATACTGTTGTGGCGAAGTTCAAAGCCGGATTTGGATACAAAAAGATTTCCCAAGTTTTAAATATCTCAAGGAGCACTGTGCAAGCGATCATATTGAAATGGAAGGAGTATCAGACCAATGCAAATCTACCAAAACCCGGCCGTCCCTCTAAACCAGTGTTTCCCAAACTCCAGTCCTCACGGACCCCCACAGGTCATGTTTTCACGATTTCCTTAGTATTGCATAGGTGATGGAAGTATCATCAAGGCATCAGGAATTCTCTCACCTGTGCAATACTATGGAAATCCTGAAAACATGACCTGTGGGGTCTGTGAGGACTGGAGTTTGGGAAACACTGCTCTAAACTTTCATCTCGAACAAGGAGAAGACTGATCAGAGATGCAGCCAAAAGGCCCATGATCACTCTGGATGAACTGCAGAGATCTAGAGCTGAGGTGGGTTAGTCTGTCCATAGGACAACAATCAGTTGTACACTGCACAAATCTGGGCTTTATGGAAGAATGGCAAGAAGAAAGCCATTTCTCAAAGATATCCATAAAAAGTCTCGTTTGAAGTTTGCCACAAGCCATCTGGGAGACACACCAAACATGTGGAATAAGGTGCTCTGGTCAGATGAAACCAAAATCGAACTTTTTGGCCACAATGCAAAGCGATATGTTTGGCGTAAAAGCAACACAGCTCATCACCCTCAAAACACCATCCCCACTGTCGAACATGGTGGTGGCAGCATCATGGTTTGGGCCTGCTTTTCTTCAGCAGGGACAGAGAAGATGGTTAAAATTGATGGGAAGATGGATGGAGCCAAATACAGGACCATTCTGGAAGAAAACCTGTTGGAGTCTGCAAAAGACCTGAGACTGGGACGGAGATTTATCTTCCAACAAGACAATGATCCCAAACATAAAGCAAAATCTACAATGGAATGGTTCAAAAATAAACATATCCAGGTGTTAGAATGGCCAAGTCAAAGTCCAGACCTGAATCCAATCGAGAATCTGTGGAAAGAGCTGAAAACTGCTGTTCACAAACGCCCTCCATCCAACCTCAATGAGCTCGAGCTGTTTTGCAAGGAAGTATGGGCAAGAATTTCAGCCACTCGATGTGCAAAACTGATAGAGGCATACCCCAAGCGACTTGCAGCTGTAATCGCAGCAAAAGGTGGCGCTACAAAGTATTAACTCAAGGGGGCCGAATAATATTGCACGCCCCACTTTTCAGTTTTTAATTTGTTAAAAAAGTTTAAAATAGCAAATAAATTTCATTTCACTTCACGATTGTGTCCCACTTGTTGTTGATTCTTCCCCCAAAAAATAGAATTTTATATCTTTATGTTTAAAGCCAGAAATGTGGCGAAAGGTAGAAAAGTTCAAGGGGTCCAAATCCTTTCACAATGCAGTGTATAGGCGACGGCAGTGCTGTGTATCTGCAGGATTCCAGGCCAGTATCTGCCACCCGCTGGATTTCCCATGGGAGAAGCTCTGGGATTTTATTACAGGGAAACTGTCATCAGGTTTTTGCTATGTAATCTAAAAGCAACAAGTCGGGGCAGAGGACCTTATTCCAGCAATGTGTCACTTGCTGGTCTGCATGATGGCATTTTGATATAATCCCTCTTTTATCTGCTGCAGATCTAGCAGTTCCCTGAATTCACAGATTATGTAGAGACCAATGCGGGAAAGTTACCCCAAATGTTCTAGAAGTCAGCATTGGATTTTCTGCTTTCAGATCACCTCACAGACCAATGTAAGTTAAGGGACAAGTTCAGATCACTGTTCATCCCACTGTTTTTTTAAAGAAATTCGCCATTAAAACTCATGCATACAGTACAAAAAGAAATAGATGCCACAACCAGGGCCGGCTCCAGGATTTCATGGGCCCCGGGCAAAAGTCTCAGTGGGCCCCATTCACACCTACCACGATTCATGATGCACAGAAATATAGGTATAGTACAATGCTAAAGAACTTACTTCTCACATTACATGAGTGATATCTATTGTAAAGTCTACAACAGCTCAGACACCGGCGAATCCTCCCAGCGCACAGTTCAGACCAGACAATATAGTCCTCTATACAGTATTATGGGCACCACGTGGTCCTCCACATACAGTATTATGGACACCACGTGGTCCTCCATATACAGTAGTATGGGCACCACGTGGTCCTCCACATACAGTATTATGGGCACCACGTGGTCCTCCATATACAGTATTATGGACACCACGTGGTCCTCCATATACAGTAGTATGGGCACCACGTGGTCCTCCACATACAGTATTATGGGCACCACGTGGTCTTCCACATACAGTATTATGGGCAGCACATGGTCCTCTATACAGTATTATGGGCACCACGTGGTCCTCCACATACAGTATTATGGGCACCACGTGGTCCTCCATATGCAGTATTATGGGCACCACATGGTCCTGCATCCAGTACTATGGGCACCATATATTGCTCCATACAGAATAACGGACCGTATATAATGCTCCATACAGTATGATCCCCATATATTGCTCCATTCAGTATAATGGATCCCATATATTGCTCCATAAAGTAAAATGAGCCCCATATATTGCTCCATACATAATGGGTACCATATAATGCTCCATACAGAATAATGGAGCCCAAATATTGCTCCATACAGTATGGGCCCTATATATTGCTCCATAAATAGTGGGACCAATATATTGCTCCATAAAGAATAGGCCCCATATAATGCTCCATAGATAATGGGCCCTATATAATACTCCATACATAATGGGCCCCATATATTGTTCAATAGATAATGAGCCCCATATAATACTACATACATAATGAGCCCCATATATTGCTCAATAGATAATAAGCCCCATATAATACTCCATACATAATGGGCCCCATATATTGTTCAATAGATAATGAGCCCCATATAATACTCATAACATAAAAAAAAAAATCAAATACTCACCGCTCCTTGCTGGAAGCAGGTCTGTCTCATCAGCGTCTTCCGACTCTCTGCACTGGGACTGCTCAGCAGAGGGCGCTCTGTAGTGATGTCATCGCGCCCTCTGCCCTGAGATGTCACAGAGTAAGAAGACGCAGAAGACAGAGGAGCAGCAGAGGAACAGGGAGAGGTAAGTATTGCAAACAGTTTAAAGCACTGGGGAAGGCCCAGTGCAAGTGCCCATTCGCTGGCATCAGGCCCCGCTGACTCATGGGCCCCATAGCGCACTGGTGTCCCAGAGGGTGAGTGGGCCCCCTGCTCGCTCAGGGCCCAGGCACTTGCCCGGGTGGTGATGCCGGCCCTGGGTACAACACATACGGCACCCGTTTTTAACTGATCCGCTGCAATGATTATGTAGGAAACTGTATTCATTTACAATCATCCACAGCGTGAGAGAAAACAGCTACAACATTACTGAATAAACAGAAACCCTGCAAGTATAAGAAAATGATTTTATTAAAAATATTTTGCATATCAATCCAGTTTGAAAAAAAATAACTCATTAAGCATTTTTTGCAACGTAGCAGTCCCCATCTGACAGAGTCCTGTAACTCTGGACACAGTATAATAGTGTGGCAGCTGTTCTCTAGCAGGACCCTCTAATGATAGAAGCAGGACGGCATACTGGATCTCGCACAACGCTACCTGCATGCCATCTGATTGGCTACTGTAAGTGCTCCAGCCGTATAAAGATCACTATGTATACAATATACTCCGAAAAGATGTCAGTGATTACTGTGAAGTGAAAATATTGTGGCCCCCATTGAGCAGGAATGATTAGAGATGGACAAGCTCCAGTCTGCAGACAGTCAGTGATGGCGGAGAGCTGATCATCTTTACTCGCTGCTCATTAGGAAAGTGGTCGCTTTCTGAAACCATTTGACTCTGGACTCGGCGTCAGACGCCATTATGTAAGAGGCCAATGTCTGAGTGGTTTTTGTGTCCATTTGTCCTTCCTCTGTTCTTTCTGCCAAAAGATCCTCAGCCATAACCTAAGGATTAAAATAAAGTTGAATTGTTCCTAATATTTTTGTAAATTTATCACATGAATTGAATTTCATAAACTAAAAGAAAACTTTCCCTCCGATGTCCACAAAACTGAGCGCCACTACATAAGCCCCAAATAGTCTCCCCTCTCTCTCCCAGTCTGTGCAGCGGACGGGAACCATTTAAATGGGTGCAGGGCCGATTTTAGATAAAGTGGGGCCCTGGGGAAAAGTTTAAAGTGGGGTCCCAAATGCTGACATACAGCACCACACAAACATTTAGCTTGTATGTACATGCGCTGAGATCAGGCCGCTAAACGAGCGCAATCCACAATACTGAAGCCGTTCAACGCTTGTTTCCCGACCTCTTTACACCAGCTGAGGAAGAATGATGGATACAGAACAATCACTAATAGATCAATCTGTCCCCATACAGCATCATGTTATCAGCAGCACATCTGCAGGTTACACCGGCCGATGTGCTGCTGAGAACAAGGATTTTTGTTCTGGCATAAACAATCCAATTACTCGATGAATAGGCAGCATTTTGCTTGTTTAGTATAATACATGCCATAGTCCTCCATATTTTATAATGTGCCCCACAGCCCCCCATATTGTATAATGAGACCCACAGTCCTCCATATAGTATAATACACTCCCGATAGCCCTCCATATAGTATAATGCACTCCCCATAACCCTCTATATAGTATAATATACTCCCCATAGTCCTCCATATTGTATAATGTGCCCCACAGCCCTCCATATTGTATAATGCACTCTCCATAGCCCTCCATATTGTATAATGCACTCCCCATAGCCCTCCATATTGTATAATGTGGCCCATATTCCTCCAAATAGTATAATACACTCCCCATAGCTCTCTATATAGTTTAATTCACCTCATAGTTCTCCATATAGTATAATGCACCTCATAGCCCTCCATATAGTATAATGCACCTCATAGCCCTCCATATAGTATAATATACTCCCCATAGTCCTTCATATAGCATAATGCACTCCCCATAGTCTTTCATATTGTATAATGTGCCCCACAGCCCTCCATATTGTATAATGTGGCCCATATTCCTCAATATAGTAAATACATTCCCCATAGTCCTCCATATAGTTTAATGCACTCCCCATAGCCCTCCATATAGTATAATGCACCTCATAGTCCTCCATATAGTATAGTACACTCCCCATAGCCCTCCATATAGTATAATGCACTCCCCATAGCCCTCCATATAGTATAATACACTCCCCATAGCCCTCCATATAGTATAATGCACCTCATAGTCCTCCATATAGTATAATACACTCCCCATAGCCCTCCATATAGTATAATGCACCTCATAGTCCTCCATATAGTATAATACACTCCCCATAGCCCTCCATATAGTATAATATACTCCCCATAGTCCTCCATATAATGGAATGCACCTCATAGTCCTCCATATAGTATAATGCACTCCCTATAGCCCTCCATATAGTATAATGCACTCCCTATAGCCCTCCCTATAGTATAATGCACTCCCCATAGCCCTCCCTATAGTATAATGCACTCTCCATAGTCCTTCATAGTGTATAATGCACTCCCCATAGTCCTTCATATAGTATAATGCATTCTCCTCAGTCCTTAATAGAGTATAATGCAGCCTCCCTATAGTATAATGCAGCCAAACATATAGTACATATAATATAATGCAACCCATAGTCCTCGTAAAGTATAATTCGGCCCCAACCATAGAGTATAATTCATCCACTCCATACAGTATAATGCAGCCCCCCAGTTCTGCAGTATTATGGTCACCACGTATAAAAAACAAATACATACAACACTCACCTCTCCTCGTTCTCCAGCTGCTCCATGCTCTGCAGAGCGTCTCAGCAGCTCCACTCTGCAGGCACAGTCATTCCCCTGCTACCGATACAGTTCAATGCGCGGGGACGAACTCAAGGACCCTATAGAGGCACGCCACGGGCTGGAGGCCCCAGGCAGATGCCTAGTCTGCCTGCCCTTACGCCGGCCCTGAATGGGTGTCTCATGCTGGGGACGTGTTTTTCTGCTTTTTTTCTTGCCATAGTACAAATTCTATTCAGTAGGACTATCAGCTGTGTATCCACCAGACTTCTGCACAACACAACTGATGGTCCCAACCCCATTTATAAGGCAAGAAATACCACTTTTTAAACCTGACAGGGCACACCTGTGAAGTGAAAACCATTTCCGGTGACTACCTCTTGAAGCTCATCAAGAGAATGTCAAGAGTGTGCAAAGCAATCATCAAAGCAAAAGGTGGCTACTTTGAAGAACCTATAATATAAGACATTTTTTCAGTTGTTTCACACTTTTTTGTTAAGTATATAATTCCACATGTGTTAATTCATAGTTTTGATGCCTTCAGTGTGAATGTACAATTTTCATAGTCATTGAAAATACAGAAAAATCTTTAAATGAGAAGGTGTGTCCAAACTTTTGGTCTGTTACTGTATATATCCAGGATGTGTGATCACGGGGTGCCATACATACCAGAATGGGAGATCAAGGGGTGTCATGCATACCAGGATGGGTGATCAAGGGATGCCATGCATACCAGGATGGGTGATCAAGGGGTGTCATGCATACCAGGATGGGTGATCAAGGGATGCCATGCATACCAGGATGGGGGATCAAGGGGTGCCATGAAAACTAGGATGGGGATCAGGGGGTGCCATGCATACCAGAATGGTAGATCATAGGGGTGCCATGAATACCGGGGGCTCAAGGGGTGCCATGCATTCCAGGATGGGGAAGAGGGTCACGTATACCAAGATGTGATGGGGGCCACATATACCAGGAAGGAGGGACCATACATACCAGGATGGAGGATAGTAACAGAATTGGGGGACATTACCCCAATACCAATGTCAGCAGCAGACTCCTATTAGACAAAGATAGCACAAGTATACACAAAATGCAGTTTTTAAAAGGAAGGTTTTTATGATCAAGGGAAAAGGAAATCCAAACCTACAGGGCCCTGTGTGAAAAAGTGATGCCCCTCCCTCCTTAAAACATAAATTAACTGTGATTTGTCACATCTTTGGGAAGCTGAGTTCAATTTCCGTAGCCCCACACAGCCCTGTTTACTGCCACACGTGTTCTCAATCAAGAAATCACTTAAATAGGTCATGCCTGACAAAGTGAAGTAGAACAAAAGATCCTCTAAAGCTAGACATCATGCTGCGATCCAAAGAAATTCAGGACCAAATGAGAAACAAAGTAATTGAGATCTATCAGTCTGGAAAAAGTTCTAAACCCATTTCTAAAGATTTGGGACTCCAGCGAATCACAGTGGAAGTCATTATCCACAATAGGCAAAAATATGGAACAATGGTGAACTTTCCTAGGCGTGGCCGGCTGATCAAAATTACCCCAAGAGCGCAGCAACGACTCATCCAAGAGGTCACAAAAGACCCCACAACAACATCCAGAGAACTGCAGGTCTCACTTGCCTCAGTTAAGGACAGTGTTCATGACTACACCATAAGAAAGAGACTGGGCAAAAATGACACGCATGGCAGAGTTCCAAGACGAAAACCATTGCTGAGCAATAAGAACAAAGGCTCATCTCAGTTTTGTCAGAAAACATCTTGATGATCGCCAAGACTTTTGGGAGAATACTCTGTGGACTGACAAGACAAAAGTTGAACTTTTTGAAAGGTGTATGTCCCATTACATCTGGCGTAGAAGTAACACTGCATTTTAAAAAAGGAACATCATACCAACAGTAAAATATGGTGGCGGTAGCATGATGGTCTGGGACTGTTATGCTGCTTCAGGACCTGGAAGACTTGCTGTGGAAATGGAACCAAGAATTCTGCTGGTTAAGCAAAAAATCCTGAAAGAGAATGTCTGGCCTTCTGTTCATGACCTCAAGTTGAAGTGCATTTGGGTTATGCAGCAGGACAATGATCCAAAACACACCATTAAGTCCACCTCTGAATGGCTTAAGGAAAACAAAATTAAGACTTTGCAGTGGCTTAGTCAAAGTCCTGACCTTAAGAAAGAGGTTCATGCTCAGAAACCCTCCAATGTGGCTAAATTACAACAATTTTGCAAAGATGAGTGGGCAAAAATTCCTCCAGAGTGTTGTAAAAGACTCATTGCCAATTATCCCAAACACTTGATTGTAGTTGTTGTTGCTGAGGGTGCTTCAACCAGTTATTAGGTTTAGAGGGCAATCACTTTTTCACACAGGGCCCTGTAGGTTTGGATTTCTTTTTCCCTTAATAATTAGGATCTTCATTTAAAAACTGCATTTTGTGGTTACTTGTGTTATCTTTGTCTAATATTAAAATTTGTTTTGAGATCTGAAATATTTAAGTATGACAAACATGCAAAAGAATGAGAAATCAGGAAGGGGCAAACAACTTTTCACACATACACATATACATATATATATATATTCATCCCACAATGTCCCATTCATGGTAGAAGAGAGGGATTGGTAAGATGGGACAACCATTACAAACCAGCCACCTGATCAGACGTTATTGAACACCTTTCCAGAAGCTTTAATCAATCTTATCTACTGTTATTTTCTGAAGAGAGGAAACAAATGTCCTAAAAATAAAAAAATATAAAAATGAAAGTTAAGAAAAAAAAAAATAAAAATAATAATCGGCTCACCTCCACTATGAGCATTTTTTGCTCTTCTAATAATCCAAGCTTTCCTAATTGTTCTTCTATTTGCTCCTGCGTCCTCATATTCCTCTCCAGCACAAATGATGCATGCTGGGGCTGTAAGAGCTGTAATAGAGGCCTAGAAGAACCATCAGAGGTCAGGCCCATCTGGTTACAGAAAGAACACAGATACACGCTGTATAAGACAATGGGATGGAAACAAGATTTTAAAAGGAGTTATCAAACACTTTTATACTCCACTGGATAGGTCATTAATATAAGATAGGTGGGGGTCCAACCATCGGCCCCCCGATGATCAGCTGTCATCACCTCTGGCAAGATGCAGGCAATGTTCAAAGTGGAACAAAACCGCTCCGTACACTGCGGCCGCTGCCGGGTGCAGACCAGCTATTGCGGAGTACCGGAGGTGATCTGCAGTACCAGGCAGTGGCCACTGGGGTGCGCTCTGTTCACAGGTTACATCCGGCCGTTGCCAGAGCTATAAACAGCTTATTGGTGGGGAGCCAAGAGTCGGACCTACACCGATCTGATATAGACCACCTATTTTATGCATAAATCATCAGCATTAAAGTATTAGAGAACGTCTTTAAGAGCCCTGCATTTTCAGAGCCAAACTTCAGTCAACATCTAATAACCAATTACAAGGTCTTTCTTAGGACTCGTTCACACGAATGTATTTTCAGTAGGAAAGTTGTCTGTGGAACAAATGGACGGCACTCAGACCAATGGGATTCAATGGGAAAGTGCAGAGGAGTCATTTTTCTTTTTTGTCACTGATCGAATCTGTGTGTGAGCAAAAAATAAAGAAAGAAAATGGCAGCATGTCCTCGTTTCATCCGTCAGACAAGATTCACCCATTCAAGTCTATGGGTACAGAAAAAAATCTGCTTTATACAGATACATTGCAATCCTGTAGCCCTGGAAACTGTAAATGGTTAAAAAGCCAGATTAGATCTGGACCGCACATGGACGACAAGTGAGAAAAGAATTCTCCCACTTTTCTGGATGAAACTCTGAATGATATTTTATCTGCTTGTGTGAACTGGCCCTTAGAGGTCTCGACAAGACGGAGGAGCTGATCCAGAGTGTCCAGGGAAAGCTAGCAGTCCAGGTAATGGCGGATACGGAGGCAACCATCCACATCGTGCTCCATGCCCTTCTAATCTGACCTCCGTGACAGTGGTGCTCAGTGTAAAGCCTGAGCTCAGGAGATGTGGGCTCGGACCCTGTTCAGACACACCGGAACTGATCAATCTCCATTCAACATTATGAAGGTAAACCTGGAGCACTGGCCCCACTCAAATATATTGTATTATGGTCAAATCATTCCCTTTAGGAGCTGAGTGCTGTGTAATAGAGGGGGATAAGGCCCCCCGTATACAGCCATCTATTCTCTGATAGGCGAGAGGGAAGAGACGTCATCTCCTCCTTTCTGATAATGTCCCCTGTATCCTGGTGACAGTGATTGTGCCATCCCAGCAGGTGACACTAGAGCCGCTCCCCGCTCTTAGGCTATGTGCCCATGTAAAACCGTCTGCCATGCCAAGCAATGTGAATTGGGATGTGCTGTGCACAAGATGCGCTAAACGCAGCATGACCATTTCTACCGCGATTACGCGGCCATTGAAAAGCAGCAAACCCGCAGGTATATGTGGATTTACTGCGTTTCAATTAAATTCAATGGCCGAGAATTTGCAGCGTAATCGGGGTGCGTGTGGTACCCAGGATGAAGAAGAGACTACAACTCCTCTTCATCCCGGCTACCAAGCGGTGAAAAAAAGAAATAAATAAGTTAAAAATAAAAAAACCCTGTATACTCCCCTCTCCGGTCTGCTCCCGGCGGCGTCCTCTCTCCTCGGCGTCCAGCGGTATACTGGCAGGACCTGCGGTGACGTCATCTAGTCAGCTGATGGTCACCTGACCGCTGACGTCAGAGGTCAGGTGATGGTCGCGTGACCATCAGCTGACTAGATGACGTCACCGCAGGTCCTGCCAGTATACCGCGGGACGCTGAAGACAGAGAACGCCGCCGGGAGGAGACTGGAGAGGTGAGTATACAGGGTTTTTATTTTTAACTTTTTAATTCTTATTTTTTTTTTACTATAGATGCAGCATTTAAAGCATCTAAGTTGGTCACACAATATAAATCCATGCCGGTTGCATGGATTTATATTGTGTGACCAACTTGTCAAGCACTTTTCCAAGTGATGCTCAAAATCACTTGGAAAAGTGCTTGAAAAAACGCTGAAAAAATGCTGAAAAAACACTTCTCTCTGGCAGAAAAAATGCATGTAAATCTGCTACGTGTGCACATAGCCTTAGCGTGTATGTGCTGTACTTATCATTCAGGACTGTGCAAAGACCTGCCTGTGACCAAAAGAACAACAAGGCTGTGTGCACACGCTGCAGATTTGGTCCGTTTTTCAATGGAACAGGCTGCCACGAGAGGTGGTGAATTCTCCTTCAATGGAAGTCTTCAAACAGAGGCTGGACAGACATTTGTCTGAGATGGTTTAGTGAATCCTGCATTGAGCAGGGGTTGGACACTAGGACCCTGGAGGTTCCTCCAATTCTAATGTTCTAGGATTCTATGTATAAACACCAGCTGCAATCTTCCATGGAGAAGTAACTGTGGTTTCAGGAGAACTTGCAGAGAACTTGCAGCAGAAGGTCTGTGCCTTCCGCTTGCTCCTCCCCCTTCCGCTAGCTCCTCCCCTTCCTTCTTTAAAGAGTATTAATAGCACTAACTGTCATCTATCTCACTAATAGGAAAGTTTGTCTTCACTGAATACAGATTTTACAGATGTTACCGCGAATTGAGACTGAAAGATCAATCCAGCAGGAAAAAGAAGACTTCTCTGATAAGATTATACAATTACTTATTTTCATGTGTAATATTAATTTACAAAACAAAAATTAATTAATTATTCTTTAACTAATAAAGCACTTAGGACACGGATTCATTAAGACTGGCCATATTCAAGCTGCTCTTGATGAGGGAGCGTGCTGGAGTCAGACGGTCCAGATTCATTAAGTGGCGCATGAATTATACGCTTCTGACAAGTGGTGCGTGCACCTTGCCACAAATCTTACTCCAGTCACGGACTGGAGTAAGATTTCTGGTGTAAGGGAAGCCACAGTTCGCTATGAATTAGACAAGCTGTGGTGCCACACTTCCATCCTGCCCCAACTCTGCCCATTTTGGTGAAGCTGGGCAAAACTGACGTGAAAATACCAAACGTCACAACATTTTTAATCAACTCAACAATGCACAAAAATTGTGACTTTTCAAAGTGATTTACACCAGAATTCTGGCATAATTGCATTGATCAATCAGGACTATAGTGTCCTAAGTTTTTATACTTCATTAAAACATCCTCCTCCTCCCAAGAGGTGGTCCTAGGTCCTGACCCTCGCAGTGTTCAGTCACTTCTGCTGCAGGACTGCTTGTCCGGCTTCTCGGTACAGATGAGATCCTCTATATACCTTGCCCTAATGAAGCCGGCACAGGACCACGTCCACAGCTGCCCCCTGTGTGTGGGGGCCGTCCACTTCTATTCCAGGGTCCTAGTACGGAGGGATCAGCTCTGGATACAGTGGGGTGGTCTGTTCTGGCAATGTCATGTATACATTGCTGGGGGGCTCCCAGTGATGTCTGAGCACATAAGCTGAATCTATGGCAGTTCTGTGATGGATCCTCGCAGTCAGTGATGGAGGAAAAGCCTCATGGAAGATTCAGCCGGACAAATCCACAACTGTGGACTGAATGGAGGCAGAGAAATCAGTGGCTGCAAACAAGACATTTCTTCTTGTAGATTCCCCAGATGATTGGGAATAGTTGCTTGAAGATGTAAGACCCCGGTCAGGTGATCGCTGTTATTAACTCCTTTTGCCTAAAAAAATACAAATAAAATCTGCAGTCACTTTTGATCATTTTTGGTCACAGCTTCGAGCCTTAGTCTTTCTTCTCTAATTCTATCCAGTAATGGAGATTACAATGATAGCAGACACGGTACCATCTAGAACCACAATACATTTATATGGAAAGGAGTTCTAGAATAGCAGAAAATGGCTGTTTTGTCACAGAAACAATCACATTAAATAGAATCTGTCACTTGTCATAAATCTAGAACATTTATTTGGTGTAAATGCCGCTGTTCTTCTGGATCTGGGATTGGTTTTATTCCCTTTTTCATCGGCCACTCCACTCCTCTTACTTATATATTCATCTTGTCCCTTTAGCTAAGTGGTAGTGATACAAAACTCCTCTACATGGGGGTCTTTTTAACCCCTTAATGACCGGAGCATTTTCCAGTTTTGCATTTTCATTTTTTGCTCCCCTTTTTCCCAGACCCATAGCCTTTTTATTTTTAGGTCAATATTGCCATGTGAGGGCTTATTTTTTGCGGGACAGTTGTACTTTTAAACGCCATCACTGGTTTTACCATATCATGTACTGGAGAACGGGGAAAAAAATTCCAAGCGCGGTGAAATTGCAAAAGAAATGCAATTCCACGGTTGTTTTTTTTTTACCACGTTCACTGAATGCTATAACTGACCTGCAATTATGATTCTCCAGGTCATTACGAGTTTGTAGACACCAAACATGTATAGGTTCTTTTTTATTTAAGTGAAAAAAAATCCAAAGTTTGCTAAAAATGGCGCCATTTTCCAAGACCCGTAGAGTCTCCATTTTTCGGGATCTGGGGCCAAGTGAGGGCTTATTTTTTGCGTGTCGAGCTGATCGCCCGTTATTTCATTTTATTTCAATGTTGTGACGACCAAAAAACATAATTCTGGCGTTTAGAATTTTATCGTTACGCCGTTTACCGATCGGATTAATTCTTTTTTTTATATTCATAGAATGGGCGATTGTGAACGCAGCAATACCAAATATGTGTATGTGTTTTTTCTTTATTATTATTATTATTTTGAATGGGGTGAAAGGTGGGCGATTTAAACTGTTATATATTGTTTTACCTTTTTCATATTTTTAAAAACTTTTTTTTCCACTTTCTGCATGCGTCAATAGTCTCCACAGGAGACCAGAAGCTGCAGTTACCTGATCGGCTCGGCTTCAGAAAGGCGATGAGCAGATTGCCTCTATGTAGCAGAAATGCTCATGTGCTATGAGCGCCAACCACTAGGTGGCGCTCATAGCAAGCAAGACATGACAACCACAGGGGTCTGCTGCAGACCCCGGGTTGCCATGCCCACGCATCGGTAACCCGCGATCACGTGACAGGTCACCGATGGGTGGGGCTAATGCCGCTGTCAGAGATTGACAGCGGCATTTAAGTGGTTAACAGCTGCGGGTGGATCGCAATTCCACCAACGGCTGTTGCAGCCACATGTCAGCTGTAAGAATCAGCCGACATGTGCCTGGTTCAGTGCGGGCTCAGCGCCGGAGCCAGTGCTGAACCGGGGGTGATGGCCTGGGGCGTACTAATACGCCCCTGGCCAGTAAGGGGTTAAAGACCACTCTGAGTTGGCTAAAAAGACTACTTTACACAAGGCGTAAAGTGCCATATCTTAGAAACGAAGGGGCACAGGAAAGAAAAACAAAATGACGCAGATTCATGAGAACGGAAAAAATTACACATTTATGTCAAGTGACAGCTTCTCTACAAAGGAAGTTGTTCAACAGAAAAAGTCTTAATGTACTTAAAATAAAAACTGCTGAAACTTCCTGTAACACGGCTGGGTGTGGACCCACTGCTCCTGGGGCCGGGCTTACCCTGGAGTGGCGTGACTAAGCAACTAACTGGTTTTCACTAGAGCCTCTGGTGGCGAGGATAGTCTCGGCCGCAGGTAGTCGCCAGGTACCACTCCTGATCTCTGCAGGACAAAGCAGGGTTAAATTCCTGCAGAGACCGGCCACGCCCCCTAAGGCCAAATGGAAAACTCCATGCTGTTGCAGCTGTGCAGAGGAGAGCGGCAAGAGGCAAACCTCAGCGAGCCGACGTGATGGGAGGAGACGCCGAACGCTGACGATGGAGAGTAGGACGACGCTGAGGAGGCACGTGAGTTACTGCTGTGACAGCACCCCCCTTACGCTCCACTGTTCTTTAGGCCAACCCGACGGAGAAACTGCTCAAAAATCGCAGGGGGGAGAACGATGTTGTCGGCAGGCTCCCAAGACCTTTCCTCAGGACCGAAACTCCTCCAATCAACTAGACAGGCAGGTGTGGAAAAATGCTGCATAGTGAAAATGGTTTAAAAAGTAGAAGTGTCTATTTTTATCAATTAACAAAATACAAAGTGAATGAACACAATACATCATCAAAGCATCAATTCTTCTGGATGCACTTACACAGTTTTGAAGGAACTCGACAGGGAGATTGTTCCGAACATCTTGGAGATCTAACCACAGATCCTATGTAGGCTTTCGCAAAACCTTCTGTCTCTTCATGTAATCCCAGACAAACTTGATGTTGAGATCAGGGCTCTGTGGGGACAGATCATCACTTCCAGGACTCCTTTTTATTCTTTATGCCATTTGCAGTTCTTAATGACATTGGCTGTATATTTGTGGTCGTTTTGCTGCTGCAGAATAATGTTGGAGGCAATCAGACGCCTCCCTGATGGAATTGTATGATGGAGTCCTTAATGCTGAAAAATACAGGCAGATAATTAGCCATCAATCCTGACTAAATCCCTAACTCCATTTGCTAAATTGCATGGACCATCCACTGTGCTTCACTTGGCAATCAACCTCTGCCTTAACGAGACGCGCGTTCCAACAGTGCAGAGCAAATTCACACCACCTCCATACTGCGCAGCACAGCAATCAGGCAGTCTTCAAATTAATATGCCTTGAAGATCGCAGTCATACAGCTGAAGAGTGGTGGACAGCTCTCCAGGCTCAGTTTCAGCAATAGCTGTCTCCGCTGAACCTGGAGCCAGGGAAGGCCATGTACGATAATGGTGCCAACCTGTTTGCGGCTCTACGCCAAGGCGAACCCACACACGTACTTTGCATGGCTCACGTCCTCAACCTGGTGGTACAGCGATTTCTCCGCCACTATCCCGGCCTGGATGAGCTGCTTCAGAAAGTCCGGAAGCTGTGTGCTCACTTCCACCGTTCGCACCCCTCAGGTCATCGACTTGCATTGATACAGAGGTCTTTCTCCGTGACAGTTAACAGGTTGATAGTGATGTGCCAACGCGGTGGAATTCCACTCTGCACATGTTGCAGCGACTGTGGCAGCAGCAACGAGCCCTGACGCAGTATGTCATGTCGTATAGCCTGTGCCAACGCAGTACGGACGTGGGGCATATCACGTTTACGGAGTGGGAACAGATTAAGGACCTCTGCACCCTTCTGCACAGTTTTGAAATGGCTATTATTAACCCCTTTACCCCCCAGGGTGGTTTGCATGTTAATGACCAGGCCAATGTTTACAATTCTGACCACTGTCACTTTAGGAGGTAATTACTCTGAAACGCTTCAACGGATCCCGCTGATTATGAGATTGTTTTTTTCGTGACATATTGTACTTCATGATAGTGGTAAAATTTCTTCAATATCACTTGCATTTATTTGTGAAAAAATTGGAAATTTGGCAAAAATTTTGAAAATGTCACAATTTTCAAAATTTGAACTCTTATTCCGTTAAATCAGAGAGATATGTCACACAAAATAGTTAATAAATAACATTTCCCATATGTCTACTTTACATCAGCACAATTTTGGAACCAAAATTTTTTTTTGTTAGGGAGCTATAAGGGTTAAAAGTTGATCAGCGATTTCTCATTTTTCCAACAAAATTTACAAAACCATTTTTTTTTTTTAGGGACCACATCACATTTGAAGTGACTTTGAGGGGCCTTTATGACAGAAAATACCCAAAAATGACACCATTCTAAAAACTGCACCCCTCAAGGTGCTCAAAACCACATTCAAAAAGTTTATTAACCCTTCACGTGCTTCACAGGAATTTTTGGAATGGGGAAAAAAAAAAATGAACATTTAACTTTTTTCACAAAAATGTTACTTTAGACCCCAATTTTTTTATTTTTGCAGGGGTAACAGGAAAAAACGGACCCCAAAATTTATTGTGCAATTTCCCCTGAGTACGCAGATACCCCATACATGGGGAAAAAACACTGGGCGCACAGCAGGGCTCAGAAGGGAAGGAGCGCCATTTGACTTTTTGAATGTAAAATTTGCTTGAATAATTGGCGGACGCCATGTTGCGTTTGGAGAGCCCCTGATGTGCCTGAGAGGATGATAGGAGTTATACTTCACCCAAGACTACGATGTAAGACACAGATGAAGTTATTCTTCCCTTATCTGGACATTTGGACTGACGCCCAGAAATTAGATTGTAACTTGTTTTTAGCTGTCTCAGCAACCTTCTACTGCTATGAATTATCACTTTTCTGCTTATGAAACTTTCTTATCAACATTCCACTGTTATGAATCATCACTTCACTGCTTGTGAAACAAAGGCATTTTACTGCGCATGTGTGACAAAAAAACTATGATTATTAGTATAAATAAAGGGACAGCACCTATAGAGGCAGACGCGCTCAGGGGCTTCCCAGTACTTGATTATACACTACGTGTCTGTGTATTTCTTGTTACGGGGATACCCCGACTCCAACAAGGACCCTCCATGGCTGAATGATCCTAACAATTCCTGGCGCCCGAACAGGGACCCGAGGTCTGCGTATTCCTTCAAGTTCATCGACCGGCACGAGTAACCGCTGAGATTGGGACATCGGAACAGCAGATGACAAACCTGGCCAGGTAAGAGACACTGTTAGTTCTCTTACATCTGCTCTGCGATAGTCCGTAAATTTCATGCATATCTTGTGTTGGGATTGAGGAACTAGTAGAGAAGGATACCTATAGCTCGGGTCATTCATGTATATACTGTAGGATCTGCCGAAGGAGAGGTCAGAGAAGGTTATGAAACGGATGGTATGAAAGAGATGTGGATGTCGGGAATAGCCTCATAAGCCGCACTAAGGTAGATGACATAAGTATTACGGAGATTGCCTAACTGAGTCATAAGGTTGTGTCCTTTCGGGGAAACCTTCGCTCACGCTTAACTCCCGAACCTTTGTCCTCCTTTTTGACGGATAAGAGATTGACAGAATGAGCCCATGGAAGTAATGATAATACTCCAGGGACACGATATATAATGGAGACTGTATGGTTCATTTTATGTATTGTTGGTCTTGCCCTTGTTGCCATATATATATGTGTTAGAATTACTCTACACTTCAGACAAAACGGTCCAGAGAAACCGTTTCAGATACTGGCTCCTTAGGACAGAATAGGTAACGAGGAAAGGTAAAATATAGAATATATTTTATCTAACCCAAAAAGCCTCCTAAGGTAGGAATAGTCAGGAAAAAACAGACTAAAACCACAAATGATGAACAAGATGTCTATACAATCGTGAAAGAAAGGTGTGGTGTAGAAGCAACTAAGAATTTAGGGAAAGTTTGCAAAACTTTTCAGGTAGCAAGGCATGACAGGTTCAACAGGAAACTATGGGAGGACATTCGGGTTAGAAAAGCAGGAGTGATAAGAGACAAAGGATGGCAGGAACAAGTAGAGGCCATGGTCGAACTATCAAAAACAGCAGAGACAGACCATTGGACTTTTAATAAAGACAATGGATTATGGAGAACTCCAGTCAGACAGGGTCCCATTGTACAAACAGAAAACAGTAAACAAATGAACCCATTGGCACCACCATATCAGCCCAGGTCAGAACCCACACTGTATCCTGATTTTCGGGGTCCGGGTGGATGGACATGTACAAACTGTGGACTCCAGAATCCAGACTGGAGAGACACATGTGCAGGATGTGGAGCACCACGACCACATGATATGTTGGCACCAGTGCGTATCCTCAGTCGACCATACAGAGAAGAAGATGGTGGCAATCCACCGCGTAGAGTAACTAGATACCATCAGACTAGACAATATTTTCCATGGACCCCCGCTGAGGGAATGTCCCTACTTCAGAATGCACCAGATCCAATACAATGCCCACTAAGATTTGCTACGTACATACAGCAGATAATACACACCCATAATGGAACATGGTCAGATGGGACAGAATTATGTAGAATGAAAATAACACCAGGGTTGTATCAGGAATTGATGACAGTTATAGAACCTCATAGACCTCAACCAGTAGATGGTGAGGATCCAAATACCGCACTGTCAGGACAGAATTTTATGATCAGACTTATGGAGTTTATGAGAACTAAACAACGAATGAGAGGGACTTCAGGAACTGTCTCCCAGAAGTCAGGACAGCCTGTAGATGAATACTACTTAGCGGTAGAAAACAGTTACAGAGACGAGGGAATGGACCTTACCAATGAAGGAGTCATTCGACTGATGACAAAAACTTTTATAGAGAATCTTAACCCAAAACTTAGGGAAAAGTTCAAGGCTGCAACTCCTGATTGGAGAACCTTAGATGATCCCCAGATAGTCAGACAAAAACTATTAGGGATAGAAATGGATATGCGTGAGGCAGCATCCAAACCCATCAGAGTAGCAGCAAATAATAGTCTGGTCAATAAAAACAACAGATCAAATCAGACCTATGACAAAGGGAACTTGGATAAGAAAACTAATCCATGTCACTACTGTAAGAAACCAGGACATTGGATTAGAGAATGCAGGAAAAAAGCCAGGGATATAGAAGATGGTACCTATGTCCCAAGAGAATCACAAGAAAAGACAGTACAGGCTTCTGCTCCTGCAGCAAGCGAGTGACTAGACGTGATGCAAACCACTTTGACTGGAAGGCGCCCAATAATTCAGGTAAAAGTAGCAGGAAAACAATGCCCTTTTCTAATAGATACCGGAGCAACTTCCTCCGTCCTCAATGAAGACGCCTTACCAAATGCTGATTGTTTATCAGATGATGTAACCTATACCAAAGGGTATGATGGAGGAATCAGGCCACTCCCATATAGTATTCCCCTTGAAACAAAGATAGGATCTAAAATATTTTTATCTAAATTTCTTTTTGTCAAAGGGGCACCTACTTGTCTTCTAGGTACAGACCTATTAAAGCAGACAGAAATGAATATCCAATTTTTGGAGGATGGTAGAGTCCAAATTTTGGTGCCTGATGACCAAGAGTCTCTAGAAAACATTGTAAAAGTCCAAGCCTTAGAGGATGAGAAAGATCCTGCCCCTACCCAAATTATTTTAGATCTTTCTGAGGTACCAGAAAAATTATGGGCACAACATGACACCGATGTAGGACTAATGCCAATAGCTCCAGTAAAAGTCACTCCTGTTCCAGGTGTGACACTACCCCAATTGAGACAGTATCCTATTAGTGCCCAACAAGAACACGCCATAGGAGAACAGATAAAAGATTATCTAAAAACTGGAGTACTGATAGAAGTAAAGTCACCAGCCAATACACCGTTGTACCCCGTAAAAAAGAAATCTACTGAGGGGTCAGCTGCTAGATACCGGATGGTACATGATTTAAGAGAGATAAATAAAATTTTGGAACCTATTACTCCTGTTGTGCCAAATCCACACACGTTGCTATCACAGATCCCAGCAACAGCACGAGTATTTTCTGTCATAGACTTATCAAATGCATTTTTTTCAGTACCATTACACCCAGACTGTTACAAACTGTTTGCATTTACATTTAAGAATAGACAATTAGCATGGACAAGATTACCACAGGGTATGATACATTCACCTACCTTGTACTCAGAAGCTATGAGATCAGTTCTTCAAAATTTCAAACCTACGGATGAGGTTGTAATTCTTCAATATGTTGATGACCTATTATTATGTGCCCCTGCTCAAGAGTCCGCAAACAGCAACACAATAAGATTGTTAATATTTCTAGCAGACATGGGCTGTAAAGTTAACAAGAAAAAAGTACAACTTTGTATGACTACGGTAGTATTTCTAGGACACTGCATTTCACAAGGTATTCGGCACCTCACCGCCGACAGACTAAAAATCATTAGAGATCTTGTTCCTCCCAAGAACTACAAAACATTAAGAGCATTTTTGGGAATAGTATCACACTGCAGACAATGGGTTATACATGCTAGTCAGCTTATGCAACCTCTATATGATTGTTTAAAAATCGAGCCTTTTCAGTTAACTGAATCAGCGCTCATAGCCTTTCAAGACCTCAAGAAAGGTCTCATGTCAGCCCCGGCCTTGGGAATCCCAGACTACGCCAAACCATTCCAATTAATGGCTGCGGAAATGTCTAATCATGCTACAGGAGTACTAACACAGAAACATGAAAATAAACAAAGACCTGTCGCATACTATTCTGCTCAATTAGATAATGTTACCAAAGCTGCACCATCATGTGTCAGAGTAGTAGCAGCTGTCTCTCTTTTGGTAGAAAAAGCCTCAGAAATAGTACTAGACCATGCCCTAATAGTACAAACTACACATGATGTACATGGCATACTGAATCAGGTATTGCCAAAACACATTTCAATGGCTAGACATCTTAGATTACAATGCTCCTTACTAATGCCACCAAACCTCACTTTTCGCCGCATATTGTCTCTAAATTTAGCCACTCTGTTACCACTAGAGACAAAGGGGGGAGTGGAAGGAGGTCAGGAAGACGAAGATGAAAATTTTTTACAATACCACGAACAAGACAATATAATACATGATTGCTTACAGTGTATAGAACAAGAAACACAAGGGCTACCTAATGTACAGGACACCCCTCTTGACAATCCAGACCTACATATGTATATAGATGGTAGTAGGTATGCAGATGAAACTGGTAACTTTCACACAGGTTATGCCATTGTATCAGATCATGATGTTATTGAAGCTGAGCCAATGCAGGCCAGCTGTTCAGCCCAGGAAGCTGAACTATTAGCTCTAATACGAGCATTACAGTTAGCAAAAGAAAAAACCGCTAATATTTTTACTGATATGCATATGGTATTGTACATGATTTTGGATGTATATGGAGAGCTAGAGGTTACATGACAGCTTCAGGTCAACCAGTAAAACATGGACAAATGATTAGACAAATCCTAGAATCAGCTGCCTCAACCAAACAAGTAGCAGTAATAAAAGTACCTGCACATGTAAGACTCGACACCGAGATAGCTAGGGGTAATGACCGAGCCGACAAGGCTGCTAAGCGAGCTGCAGTAAAACCTCTGACAACTGACCACACTATTAGTGCAGTATCAGAATTTGACTTAATTACACGGCTCAAAGAAGCCCACCAGCAGGTGAGTAGAGAAGAAAAAGAAGAGTGGCAGAAACAGGGGGCAGAAGAAAAAGAAGGACTATGGAGAAAAGGAGATGAGCTTTGTCTCCCCCGAGCATGGTACCCTGTTGTGGTCAGTGAAGCCCACGGACCTACACATGTGTCTGCAAACGGTATGATACAGAGGGTCAGACAGAAGTGGTTAGCCCCAGGGTTCGGCCAGGTAGCAAAATGTGGTTCTTGTGAAGTCTGTTTAGCCCACAATCCAGGACAGACTGTTAAGACCCCCCAGAAGCACCATGTAAGACCACTATATCCGTTCCAGAGACTTCAGATCGATTACATCCAGATGCCTAAGCATGGACACTATGAGTATGTACTGGTATGTGTGGACATGTTTTCGGGGTGGCCAGAGGCTTATCCAGTTCATACAGCCACGGCTAAAGTCACTGCAGTAAAAATAGCACATGAACTGGTACCCCGTTATGGTATCCCAGAAGTGATCGAGTCAGATAGAGGTACACATTTTACTGGAGAGATCTTTCAGAATGTAATGAAAATGTTGTGTATAAAAAGTGAACTACACACCCCTTACCACCCACAGAGTTCTGGTAAGGTTGAGAGAATGAATGGAACACTTAAGTTAAAAATACAGAAAGCCATGGCAGAAACACAGAAACCATGGACTGAGTGTCTCCCAATAGCATTGTATTCAGTCAGAAACACCCCCCAGGGAAAGAGCAAACTCACCCCCCATGAAATATTGTTTGGTAGAGTTGCCAATACAGGATTGTATTTCCCACAGACTTTAATGTTAGAAACTGAAAGCTTAACTGCTTATGTACAAAATTTATGTAAGCATGTGTCTAAAATACACTCTTTAGTGTTCTCTTCCATTCCAGATCCAGATTCCATTGAGGGAACGCACAAGCTGCAACCAGGAGACGAAGTCTACGTAAAAAGACATAACAGAAGAACGCTAGAACCCAGATTTGAGGGTCCATATCAGGTGTTATTGACAACTCCAACTGCAGTAAAATTGGAAGGAAAATCAGCATGGGTACATGCAAGCCATTGCAAAAAGAAATAGTGGTGATTGTACTTGTGTTAGCTATAACGATAGATCAGGGAGACCTGTGGGATAAACTAAGTTCCCCAAAACCTACAGATAATAAATTTATAAAACATCATGAGACATTGGTAAACGGGCTGCTCGATGGCGGACAGAAAATAGCAGACTGTTGGATTTGTACGCATTCTCCAATATCAGCCACGAGCATACCCTTCCTGGCCGTACCCATGACCCCTGAGGAAGTGTTTACATGGACTAATTGCTCAGACAAATTAGCAAATAACCAAACCGTTAATTCTAGATTATGGAACACCACTGTTGCCATCCCAGTTGTGGGGTGGGTGGGATTTCCCTGGTGGCAAGGTAATATGACCGGAAAAATAAACAACTTACAATATTTAGCGTTTAAAGGAGGTGTATGGGTTCCTAGAAATAAGACGGGACTAACAGACTTAGGGTTAATTCCTACAGAAAATATACAACTCAGTTTTAGTAGCACAGTATCTTCTTCTCAACCTTTTAAACCTGATATAGTAGAAAAATACATACACAATAATGGTTGGAAATATTCACAATTATTCCCCGATGGAAACAATGATACATGTTCAAAGATACCAGGTAATATATTATGTAATGAGTCAAGTGCATATGACCCAGGTACACCGACTTGTGAAAATCCAGATGCAGGATACTGTAGTCCATTAGGTCAAAAACCCCCTTGGTGTATACTTCAGAATGTATCTAAATTTTTAGATTTGGTACATAGGTTGGTGCTCCAACACTCTGCAATATGGGATCTGCCTGAAGGAACCTTCTGGATTTGTGGAAATGGAGCATACAAATGGCTCCCAGTAGGAATAAAAGGTACATGTACTCTAGGACGCTTAACACCGGCCACATTTATAGTTCAGAATCAGCAGGTAGATATGCAAGCAGTACCTAAACACACACTATACAAAAGAGCAGCCGACAACTCGCCTAGACCTTCAGGTAGGCCACATGTGGTCCAAATGGGAATTCCTAATAAAATATTCAGCACTTTCTTTGTGTATCCAATGTTGATGCAGATGTGGGATAAATTAGTTCAGGCCACCGACTATCTAGATGATCAGATATGGGATATTATGGATATACTTAATACTAGTATAGCTGTACAAAATCAACTTATAATTGTTACTAATCAACATACTGTAGTGTTAGACTACCTAACTGCGGCCCAGGGAGGAATGTGTCAAATTATTGGTCAAACCTGTTGTCATTACATAGATCCAAACAGTACAATGAGTATGAGGTTCAAGCTGGCAGATATACAACGATTACGGGATGAATATGACAGACACAATGACCAAAATAAAGATAGCTGGTGGTCAGACACCTTCTCCTTTCTCAACCCAAAGAACTGGTTTAAGGGTATTGGAGGTTGGGTGGCTGGAATTCTGCAAGGTATATTACAGATTGTGCTAATTATAGTAGTCATATATGTAGTGTTTAAAATAGGATTAAAAATTATTTTAATATGCATAAATAAGCTTTGTAACACGGACTCAAGAATATGAAAGAAAAGAACTCCCGGACCAGGTTTTCTACCAAAAGTCCATAAGGAAGAATCAAAGGGGGGACTGAGAGGATGATGGGAGTTGTACTTCACGCAAGACTACGATGTAAGACACAGATGAAGTTATTCTTCCCTTATCTGGACATTTGGACTGACGCCCAGAAACTAGATTGTAACTTGTTTTAGCTGTCTCAGCAACCTTCTACTAATTATCACTTTTCTGTTTATGAAACTTTCTTATCAACATTCCACTGTTATGAATCATCATTTCGCTGCCTGTGAAACAAAGGCATTTTACTGCGCATGTCTGACAAAAAAAAAAAAAAAAAAATGATTATTATTATAAATAAAGGGACAGCACCCATAGAGGGAGACGCGCTCAGGGGCTTCCCAGTACTTGATTATACACTACGTGTCTGTGTATTTCTTGTTACGGGGATACCCCGACTCCAACAAGGACCCTCCATGGCTGAATGATCCTAACAGCTGCAATGAAACAAAGAGTGAAAGATGTAAAGGGGTCTGAATGCTTTCCGTACCCACTGTATATAGTACTCAATGTTCCAGGCAGTGGGAGGCATTACTGGGATCCAGAGCAGTCGCTCCAGTCACGTCCAGAGCCTAAGGTCTGGCATAGGAGCTGCCGGACACTTTGTGTGCTCTGAAGTACAAAGGAAGATGGACAGGGACCTGCATAGATGGAAGTTGAAGGCCAGTCCCGGGTGCACTGCAGAGGTGGACGAGAAATACAGGATGAGCTAGCAACAGGGCTGAAGAGGAGTTATGCTAAGAAGGAGGATAATGTGAATTGCTGTGCCTTATCCCAGGGTTCCCCAACTCCAGTCCTCAAGGCCCACCAACAGGTCATGTTTTCAGGATTTCCTTAGTATTGCACAGGTGATGGAATTATTGCCTGTGCAGGTGATGCAATTATCACCTGTGTAATACTAAGGAAATCCTGAAAACATGACCTGTTGGTGGGCCTTGAGGACTGGAGTTGGGGAACCCTGCCTTATCCCATCTGTACCCACCTGATGAACTTGAACTGTCAAGTATATGTTTGACTGTTACAAAGAACTTCGTGTTCCCTAAATTGTGAGCGGCGGCTTCTGAGGACAGAAGCCTGAAGGCAGTGGAGGCCTGCGGCCTACAAGAGAGTGTGCTGCACCCCACACCCTAGAGCACACTGGGACTGGGACACCCATTGTCTGTAAAGTGCCAGAGCGAAATCAGACCGACGTTCAGTCACGACTACCGCTCTGTGCCACTTTACAAGATGAGTGATAAGGGAACTTCTCCATCAGAAGAGAAGAGGAAATAATGGTCGCTGCCCAAACTGTGACAAGAACAGGACCACAATGCAACAAGAACTGTCTCACAATGCTCTTGGAACTTTCCCATAATGCATTGCAAATTGAAACTAGAGCAAATACATTAAATCACTAGCAGACAGTGCAGTTATCAAACAATAAAAAAGAGACAGGATTCAAATGCAAGCAACATAATGTCAGAACTGATATACACATAAAGTGACTAGATTCCCTGGATAGCTAAATTCGCTGCTGAGGCAAGAACACGGGCTGCCCAGCACTATTTAAGTGCACCCCATGAAGATAGACACTCTAATTTACAAGGCCATAACATATAGGTGCATCTCACAAAATTAGAATATCATCAAAAAGTTAATTTATTTCAGTTCTTCAATGCAAAAAGTGAACCTCATATATTATATAGAGTCATTACAAACACAGTGATCTATTTCAAGTGTTTATTTCTGTTAATGTTGATGATTATGGCTTATAGCCAATGAAAACACAAAAGTCATTAACTCAGTAAATTAAAATAATTAACAAAAAACACCTGCAAAGACTTCCTAAGCATTTAAAAAGGTCCCTTAGTCTGTTTTAGTAGGCTCCACAATCATGACAATCATGGTGAAGACTGCTGACTTGACAGATGTCCAGAGTTCCAATTTTCATTTGAAATCAAGGTCCCAGAGTCTGGAAGAAGAGTGGAGAGGCCACAATCCAAGCTGCTTGAGGTCTAGTGTGAAGTTTCCACAATCAGTGATGGTTTGGGGAGCCGTGTCATCTGCTGCTGTAGGTCCACTGTGTTTTTTCAACACCAAAGTCAGCGCAGCCGTCTACCAGGAAATTTTAGAGCACTTCATGCTTCCCTCTGCCACAGTATCAAGCTACCAGGGGGGCAAAGGGGGCGGTGGCCCCGGGCCCCTCGCTCTTAGGGGGCCCATCCAGGGCTACGCCAGTGTAACTGTATCTAGCATGACCCTGGTGCCAGCATCGGGCCCCACTGCCCGCCACCGCCGCAAGTTTACTGATGAGAGAGGGAGCGCGGATCTCTCTCCCATTAGTCCCTTCTGTGACTGACGTCTCTGACATCATCACTTGGCGCCCAGCCCGCTGTGCTGAAGATGTGTGCGTGCTGGGTGCTCTGAGCAGCGAGGGAACCAGGAGGAGAGATGAGTACTGTTTATTTATTTTTTGCCGGGTGGGGGGCGGCATTATATTACAGACTCTGCCTATGGGAAGGGGGAGGTGCATTATACTACAGACTCTGCCTATGGGGGAGCATTATCCTAAAGACTCTGCCCACAGAGAGGGGGGCATTATACTAAAGACTCTGCCTATGGGGAGGGGGGGCATTATACTACAGACTGTCTATGGGGAGGGGGGGAGCATTATACTAAAGCCTCTGTCTATGGGGGAGCATTCTACTACAGACTCTGCCTATGGGGGGCATTATACTACAGACTCTGTTTATGAGCAGGGGAGAGCAGTAGACTACAGACTCTGCCTATGGGGGGACATTGTACTACAGACTCTGCCTATAAGAGGGGGAGCATTATACTACAGACTCTGCCTATGGGGGGTGCATTTTACTACAGACTCTGCCTATAGGTGGGGCATTATACTACAGACGCTGTCTATGAGATGGGGGGGGCATTATATCACAGACTCTGCCTATGAGGAGGGGGGGGACATTATACTACAGACTCTGCCTATGAGATGGGGGGGCATTATACTACAGATTCTGCCTATGAGGAGGGGGGGGGATTATACTACAGACTCTGACTATGAGGAGGGGGGAGCATTATACTACAGACTCTGCCTATGGGGGGGCATTATACTGCAGACTCTGCCTATGGGGGGGCATTATACTACAGACTCTGCCTATGAGGAGGGGGGGAGCATTATACTACAGACTCTGCCTATGGGGGGGACATTGTACTACAGACTCTGCCTATAAGAGGGGGAGCATTATACTACAGACTCTGCCTATGGGGGGTGCATTTTACTACAGACTCTGCCTATAAGTGGGGCATTATACTACAGACGCTGCCTATGAGATGGGGGGGCATTATACCACAGACTCTGCCTATGAGGAGGGGGGGCACATTACACTACAGACTCTGCCTATGAGATGGGGGGGGGCATTATACTACAGATTCTGCCTATGAGAAGGGGGGGGCATTATACTACAGACTCTGCCTATGAGGAGGGGGGAGCATTATACTACAGACTCTGCCTATGGGGGGGGCTTTATACTGCAGACTCTGCCTATGGGGGGGCATTATACCACAGACTCTGCCTATGAGGAGGGGGGGAGCATTATACTACAGACTCTGCCTATGGGGGGGAGCTTTATACTACACACTCTGTCAATGGGGGGAGCATTTTACTACAGACTCTGCCTATAGGGGCGCATTATACTATACGAAGGACTATGGGGAGTGCATTATACTATATTGAGGACTATCTGGTGCATTATACTATATGTAGGCTATTTATACAGTGTGGGAGATAATGTGGGTTCTTTGAACAGCGTGGGGGCCATCATACAGTGTGGGAGATAATGTGGGGTCTTTGTATAGTGTGGAGGCCATCATACAGTGTTGGAGCCATCAGCTTGGGGGCTACTAAGGGGTCAGTATACTTTGTGGGGGTACTATACAGTGAGGGGGAATTATATCGTGAATAGGAGAACATCATACTGGTTAGAGCGGAGCTCTACATGGGGGGAGACTCAGGACATTATTAAATCTTAGGTGGGCACTTATTGTTATAGGGGAACTCAGGTTATCGTGACTGTAGAAGGGGCACTATTACTTTCTAGGGGGCACAATGTGGGCACTGTTTTCTAGGACACTTGCACACGGCATTACTTTATTTTAGAGGTTTGTTTTACCATCTAGAGGGCACACAGTAGGTGCAGTAATAGGGACACATTTTGCAGCAGAGGCTCAGTATTGGGGTATCAGCAGGATGAGAAGTTTGTGCAGGTTGGGGATAGATGTGGTCAGTGCCTGAAATGTAAGGAGTCAAATGTGTCTTTGTTGTGATCTCAGCATACCTGAGACTCTGAGTCCTGGCTGGAGAAGTTGTCGTGTCGGTCTGGGCCAGATGGAAAAGACGGGAAAAGTGAACAATTTAATCAGAAAGAACGTCAGCTGTAAGGTACTATATAAAACTGAGCTGTGATCTCTTATATGTTCTGCAGGACTGGCATCTATCAATAGATGTCACCATATGGCGG
Organism: Phyllobates terribilis; assembly: GCF_046119375.1. Lineage (NCBI taxonomy): Eukaryota > Metazoa > Chordata > Amphibia > Anura > Dendrobatidae > Phyllobates > Phyllobates terribilis. The sequence continues at coordinate 761,588 of NW_027363058.1, read as the reverse complement.
TAATATCAGTGCTGGTCTTTGTATAGAGATTATTTTTAGCAACAGCGCGGTCATCTGCTGAGGTTTTCCTACATCAACTATCTGGGTGCGCCGCTATAGTTGTAATCAGGGTTACCTGGTTAGAGGCCCACTCAGAAGTTTCGGCCCCCTGAACCAAAACCTTAGCTACGCCAAGCTTTTTGGAGATGGAAATTTCATTCTCCAGCAGGACTTGGCCCCTGTCCACACTGACAAAAGTACTAATACCTGGTTTAAAACAACAGTATCACTGTGCTTGATTGGCAGCAAACTCACCTGACCTTAACCCCATAAAGAATCTATGGGGTATTGTCAAGAGGAAAATGAGAGACACCAGACCCAACAATGCAGACGAGCTGAAGGCTTCTATCAAAGCCACCTGGGCTTCCATAACCCCTCAGCAGTGCCACAGGCTGATCCCTCCATGCCATATTGCCGCATTGATGCAGTAATTGATGTAAAAGGATCCCCGACCAAGTATTGAGGGCATTTATTGAACATACATTTCAGTAGGATAACATTTTGGATTTTGAAAACATTTTTCAAGCTGTTGTTATAAGGTATTCTAATTAATTGAAATAATGACTTTTGAGTTTTCATTGGCTGTAAGCCATAATCATCAACATTAACAGAAATAAACACGTGAAATAGATCACTCTGTGTGTAATGGCTCTATATAATATATGAGTTTCACGTTTTGTATTGAAGAACTGAAATAAATTAACTTTTATGGTGATATTCTAATTTTGTGAGATGCACCTGTAGATGGGCTTGGCTGCACCCTGAATAAAAATAGCATGTAAAAAATATATATGATATATATGAGGTATTGGTCGATATTTTGGCCAAAATATACAAGCTCGCAACCTGCTCAAGGGTCCTCATACTTGCGAGTCCCTACACTAACATTAAAAGCAAAGTCACAAAAACAAGGAATTAAAGTTCCCACCAAAATTCAAGAATTAACACAGCAAATACAGCAACAATAATTACAAGGATGCAGCAAACCCATATAATGAAGAAGTCAGCAACACAGGTGCAAAATATTGATGAGACAACCACTCACAACCTACCAATTCATGGAGGGGGTGATAGCTTAGTATTAAAACTGCACACAAATAAGCCTTGTATAGGGCACTGGTCACACATAGGTAGTGCACAATGTCTGGCTTACAGCCTATTAGTGAAGCCCAAACTATTAGATTAGGCGGGCTGCCCAGCACTTTTTAAGTACACCCCATGAAGACAGACACCCTAGTTTACAAAGCCAACATTGATGGGTCTGGCTGCACCCTGAATAAAAATAACGTGCAAAAAATATATATGATATATATGAGGTATTAGTAAATATTTTGGCCAAAATACACAAGCTCGCAACCCGCGTCAAGGGTCCTCATACTTGCGAGTCCCTACACTAACATTAAAGCAAAGACAAATTTAAATTCCCACCAAAATTCAAGAATTAACACAGGAAAAAAGGGCAACAGTGTTTACCTGCCTAGGTCTCAGTACTAATCATACCATATAATAACGATGACAGCAACACAGGTGCAAAATACTGATGTGACAACCACTCACATATTACCAATTAATGGAGGGGGGTGATTACATAGTATTAAAACTGCACACAAAATTATATGGGATTGCTACATCCTAATAGTGCATTAGTTCTGAGATCTGGGCAGGTAAATGCTATATTAATAATTGATTTTTTGGGGAAAGTTAAATTCTCTTTTGTTGGCTTTACTTTTAATCTAACTGAAATACACATAAGCTTTTTTCCTAAACATTAGGATCTGTTTAGAGCCATCAGCTCAAAAAGGCTTCCTTTGACAGACTTGGCATAAGCAGGTCAAAAGGAACCCTGATCTTTACCATTACACCCCTTTACAGGAATGGAGACTTACCACATGCTCAGGGTTGCATCTACAGAGTAGCTGCTGGCCAGAGGAGCGAGCTTGAGGCTATAACTCTAACTAAAGCTTTTTTATTACTAAATGATGGGTTCTGTCTAAGGCCATTGGCTCAAAAAGACTTCCTCGGACAGACTTGGCGCAAGCTACTCCATTCTGCAGATCCCAAGGGAACCCTGGCCTTTACCATTACACCCCTGTACAGGGATAGATACTTACCATAGGCCCAGGGTTGCATCTACAGAGTAGCTGCTGGCCGGAGGAGCGAGCTTGAGGCTATAGTGGTTGATTCAACTCTAACTAAAGCTTTTTTTTCCTAAATACTGGGATCTGTTTAAGGCTATTGGCTCAAACAGACTTCCTCGGACAGACTTGGCGCAAGCTACTCCATTCTGCAGATCCCAAGGGAACCCTGGTTTTTACCATTACACCCCTGTACAGGGATAGATACTTACCATAGGCCCAGGGTTGCATCTACAGAGTAGCTGCTGGCCGGAGGAGTGCGCTTGAGGCTTGAGTAGTTGAGTCAATCCTAACTAAAGAAAAACCTATCTAATGACACTTTCTTGTTAGGACCTGTCTGAGGCCTATGGCTCAAAAAAAGCTTCTTTGGAAAAACTTGGCAAAAGCCAGTCTATCCTACAGGTTCCAAAGGAACTCTGACCTTCACTCTTACAGCCCTGTACAGTGATAAAGACTTATTACAGGGCCTTGATTGCATCTACATAGTAGATGCTGACTGGAGGGGCAAACTTAAGGTTAGAATGGTTCAGCCAACCCTAACTATTGCTACTTTCTTAAATGTTAGGATATTTCTGAGGCCGTTGGCTCAAACAGGCTTCCTTGGACAGACTTGGCGCAAAACACACCATTTCTGATGTTTCCAAATGAACCCTGGGCTTCACCCTTGAACCTCTATACAGGGACCGTTTCATAGTTTTAAGGTTGAAAGACACAAGTCCATCAAGTTCAACCTAAAAGCTAATGTGTTGATCCAGAGGAAGGCAAAAACCCCATGAGGCAGATGCTAATTGCCCCATATTAGGGGAAAAATTCCTTCCCGACTCCACATATGGCAATCAGACTAGTTCCCTGGATCAACGTCCCATAACAAAATCTAGTACGGATCACCTGCAATTTTATATTATTCAAGAAAGGCACACACATGCCCTCCTTGAATTTTTTTTAGAAAATTAAGTATTTCAATTTCATGTGGTAGAGAGTTTCATAACCTCATTGCTCACACAATAAAAATTTGCCAACTAACTTCCTTTAGACAAAGTGAATTAGGATCTTTATGCTAGAGTAATTGAATTAACTCTAACTGAAATAGATTAATGCTTTTTTCCTAAATGTTGAAATTTGTTTAAATCCATCAGCTCAAAAAGGCTTTCTCGGACAGACTTGGCGCAAGCTACTCCATTCTGCAGATCCCAAGGGAACCCTGGCCTTTATCATTACACCCCTGTACAGGGATAGATACTTACCATAGGCCCAGGGCTGCATCTACAGAGTAGCTGCTGGCCGGAGGAGCGAGCTTGAGGCTATAGTGGTTGATTCAACTCTAACTAAAGCTTTTTTTTCCTAAATACTGGGATCTGTTTAAGGCTGTTGGCTCAAACAGACTTCCTCGGACAGACTTGGCGCAAGCTACTCCATTCTGCAGATCCCAAGGGAACCCTGGTTTTTACCATTACACACCTGTACAGGGATAGATACTTACCATAGGCCCAGGGTTGCATCTACAGAGTAGCTGCTGGCCGGAGGAGTGCGCTTGAGGCTTGAGTAGTTGAGTCAATCCTAACTAAAGAAAAACCTATCTAATGACACTTTCTTGTTAGGACCTGTCTGAGGCCTATGGCTCAAAAAAAGCTTCTTTGGAAAAACTTGGCAAAAGCCAGTCTATCCTACAGGTTCCAAAGGAACTCTGACCTTCACTCTTACAGCCCTGTACAGTGATAAAGACTTATTACAGGGCCTTGATTGCATCTACATAGTAGATGCTGACTGGAGGGGCAAACTTAAGGTTAGAATGGTTCAGCCAACCCTAACTATTGCTACTTTCTTAAATGTTAGGATATTTCTGAGGCCGTTGGCTCAAACAGGCTTCCTTGGACAGACTTGGCGCAAAACACACCATTTCTGATGTTTCCAAATGAACCCTGGGCTTCACCCTTGAACCTCTATACAGGGACCGTTTCATAGTTTTAAGGTTGAAAGACACAAGTCCGTCAAGTTCAACCTAAAAGCTAATGTGTTGATCCAGAGGAAGGCAAAAACCCCATGAGGCAGATGCTAATTGCCCCATATTAGGGGAAAAATTCCTTCCCGACTCCACATATGGCAATCAGACTAGTTCCCTGGATCAACGTCCCATAACAAAATCTAGTACGGATCACCTGCAATTTTATATTATTCAAGAAAGGCACACACATGCCCTCCTTGAATTTTTTTTAGAAAATTAAGTATTTCAATTTCATGTGGTAGAGAGTTTCATAACCTCATTGCTCACACAATAAAAATTTGCCAACTAACTTCCTTTAGACAAAGTGAATTAGGATCTTTATGCTAGAGTAATTGAATTAACTCTAACTGAAATAGATTAATGCTTTTTTCCTAAATGTTGAAATTTGTTTAAATCCATCAGCTCAAAAAGGCTTTCTCGGACAGACTTGGCGCAAGCTACTCCATTCTGCAGATCCCAAGGGAACCCTGGCCTTTATCATTACACCCCTGTACAGGGATAGATACTTACCATAGGCCCAGGGCTGCATCTACAGAGTAGCTGCTGGCCGGAGGAGCGAGCTTGAGGCTATAGTGGTTGATTCAACTCTAACTAAAGCTTTTTTTTCCTAAATACTGGGATCTGTTTAAGGCTGTTGGCTCAAACAGACTTCCTCGGACAGACTTGGCGCAAGCTACTCCATTCTGCAGATCCCAAGGGAACCCTGGTTTTTACCATTACACACCTGTACAGGGATAGATACTTACCATAGGCCCAGGGTTGCATCTACAGAGTAGCTGCTGGCCGGAGGAGTGCGCTTGAGGCTTGAGTAGTTGAATCAATCCTAACTAAAGAAAAACCTATCTAATGACACTTTCTTGTTAGGACCTGTCTGAGGCCTATGGCTCAAAAAAGCTTCTTTGGAAAGACTTGGCAAAAGCCAGTCTATCCTACAGGTTCCAAAGGAACACTGGCCTTCACTCTTACAGCCCTGTACAGTGATAAAGACTTATTACAGGACCTTGATTGCATCTACATAGTAGATGCTGACTGGAGGGGCAAACTTAAAGTTAGAATGGTTCAGCCAACCCTAACTATTGCTACTTTCTTAAATATTAGGATATTTCTGAGGCCATTGGCTCAAACAGGCTTCCTTGGACAGACTTGGCACAAAACACACCATTTCTGATGTTTCCAAATGAACCCTGGGCTTCACCCTTGAACCTCTATACAGGGACCGTTTCATAGTTTTAAGGTTAAAAGACACAAGTCTGTCAAGTTCAACCTAAAAGCTAATGTGTTGATCCAGAGGAAGGCAAAAACCCCATGAGGCAGATGCTAATTGCCCCATATTAGGGGAAAAATTCCTTCCCGACTCCACATATGGCAATCAGACTAGTTCCCTGGATCAACGTCCCATAACAAAATCTAGTACGGATAACCTGCAATTTTATATTATTTAAGAAAGGCACACACATGCCCTCCTTGAATTTTTTTTAGAAAATTAAGTATTTCAATTTCATGTGGTAGAGAGTTTCATAACCTCATTGCTCACACAATAAAAATTTGCCAACTAACTTCCTTTAGACAAAGTGAATTAGGATCTTTATGCTAGAGTAATTGAATTAACTCTAACTGAAATAGATTAATGCTTTTTTCCTAAATGTTGAAATTTGTTTAAATCCATCAGCTCAATAAGGCTTTCTCGGACAGACTTGGCGCAAGCTACTCCATCCTGCAGATCCCAAGGGAACCCTGGCCTTTACCATTACACCCCTGTACAGGGATAGATACTTACCATAGGTCCAGGGCTGCATCTACAGAGTAGCTGCTGGCCGGAGGAGCGAGCTTGAGGCTATAGTGGTTGATTCAACTCTAACTAAAGCTTTTTTTTCCTAAATACTGGGATCTGTTTAAGGCTGTTGGCTCAAACAGACTTCCTCGGACAGACTTGGCGCAAGCTACTCCATTCTGCAGATCCCAAGGGAACCCTGGTTTTTACCATTACACCCCTGTACAGGGATAGATACTTACCATAGGCCCAGGGTTGCATCCACAGAGTAGCTGCTGGCCGGAGGAGTGCGCTTGAGGCTTGAGTAGTTGAGTCAATCCTAACTAAAGAAAAACCTATCTAATGACACTTTCTTGTTAGGACCTGTCTGAGGCCTATGGCTCAAAAAAGCTTCTTTGGAAAAACTTGGCAAAAGCCAGTCTATCCTACAGGTTCCAAAGCAACTCTGACCTTCACTCTTACATCCCTGTACAGTGATAAAGACTTATTACAGGGCCTTGATTGCATCTACATAGTAGATGCTGACTGGAGGGGCAAACTTAAGGCTAGAATGGTTCAGCGAACCCTAACTATTGCTACTTTCTTAAATGTTAAGATATTTCTGAGGCCGTTGGCTCACACAGGCTTCCTTGGACAGACTGGGCGCAAAACACACCATTTCTGATGTTTCCAAATGAACCCTTGGCTTCACCCTTGAACCTCTATACAGGGACCGTTTCATAGTTTTAAGGTTGAAAGACACAAGTCCATCAAGTTCAACCTAAAAGCTAATGTGTTGATCCAGAGGAAGGCAAAAACCCCATGAGGCAGATGCTAATTGCCCCATATTAGGGGAACAATTCCTTCCCGACTCCACATATGGCAATCAGACTAGTTCCCTGGATCAACGTCCCATAACAAAATCTAGTACGGATAACCTGCAATTTTATATTATTCAAGAAAGGCACACACATGCCCTCCTTGAATTTTTTTTAGAAAATTAAGTATTTCAATTTCATGTGGTAGAGAGTTTCATAACCTCATTGCTCACACAATAAAAATTTGCCAACTAACTTCCTTTAGACAAAGTGAATTAGGATCTTTATGCTAGAGTAATTGAATTAACTCTAACTGAAATAGATTAATGCTTTTTTCCTAAATGTTGAAATTTGTTTAAATCCATCAGCTCAAGAAGGCTTTCTCGGACAGACTTGGCGCAAGCTACTCCATTCTGCAGATCCCAAGGGAACCCTGGCCTTTACCATTACACCCCTGTACAGGGATAGATACTTACCATAGGCCCAGGGTTGCATCTACAGAGTAGCTGCTGGCCGGAGGAGCGAGCTTGAGGCTATAGTGGTTGATTCAACTCTAACTAAAGCTTTTTTTTCCTAAATACTGGGATCTGTTTAAGGCTGTTGGCTCAAACAGACTTCCTCGGACAGACTTGGCGCAAGCTACTCCATTCTGCAGATCCCAAGGGAACCCTGGTTTTTACCATTACACCCCTGTACAGGGATAGATACTTACCATAGGCCCAGGGTTGCATCCACAGAGTAGCTGCTGGCCGGAGGAGTGCGCTTGAGGCTTGAGTAGTTGAGTCAATCCTAACTAAAGAAAAACCTATCTAATGACACTTTCTTGTTAGGACCTGTCTGAGGCCTATGGCTCAAAAAAGCTTCTTTGGAAAAACTTGGCAAAAGCCAGTCTATCCTACAGGTTCCAAAGGAACTCTGACCTTCACTCTTACATCCCTGTACAGTGATAAAGACTTATTACAGGGTCTTGATTGCATCTACATAGTAGATGCTGACTGGAGGGGCAAACTTAAGGTTAGAATGGTTCAGCCAACCCTAACTATTGCTACTTTCTTAAATGTTAGGATATTTCTGAGGCCGTTGGCTCAAACAGGCTTCCTTGGACAGACTTGGCGCAAAACACACCATTTCTGATGTTTCCAAATGAACCCTGGGCTTCACCCTTGAACCTCTATACAGGGACCGTTTCATAGTTTTAAGGTTGAAAGACACAAGTCCATCAAGTTCAACCTAAAAGCTAATGTGTTGATCCAGAGGAAGGCAAAAACCCCATGAGGCAGATGCTAATTGCCCCATATTAGGGGAAAAATTCCTTCCCGACTCCACATATGGCAATCAGACTAGTTCCCTGGATCAACGTCCCATAACAAAATCTAGTACGGATAACCTGCAATTTTATATTATTCAAGAAAGGCACACACATGCCCTCCTTGAATTTTTTTTAGAAAATTAAGTATTTCAATTTCATGTGGTAGAGAGTTTCATAACCTCATTGCTCACACAATAAAAATTTGCCAACTAACTTCCTTTAGACAAAGTGAATTAGGATCTTTATGCTAGAGTAATTGAATTAACTCTAACTGAAATAGATTAATGCTTTTTTCCTAAATGTTGAAATTTGTTTAAATCCATCAGCTCAAAAAGGCTTTCTCGGACAGACTTGGCGCAAGCTACTCCATTCTGCAGATCCCAAGGGAACCCTGGCCTTTACCATTACACCCCTGTACAGGGATAGATGCTTACCATAGGCCCAGGGCTGCATCTACAGAGTAGCTGCTGGCCGGAGGAGCGAGCTTGAGGCTATAGTGGTTGATTCAACTCTAACTAAAGCTTTTTTTTCCTAAATACTGGGATCTGTTTAAGGCTGTTGGCTCAAACAGACTTCCTCGGACAGACTTGGCGCAAGCTACTCCATTCTGCAGATCCCAAGGGAACCCTGGTTTTTACCATTACACACCTGTACAGGGATAGATACTTACCATAGGCCCAGGGTTGCATCTACAGAGTAGCTGCTGGCCGGAGGAGTGCGCTTGAGGCTTGAGTAGTTGAATCAATCCTAACTAAAGAAAAACCTATCTAATGACACTTTCTTGTTAGGACCTGTCTAAGGCCTATGGCTCAAAAAAGCTTCTTTGGAAAGACTTGGCAAAACCCAGTCTATCCTACAGGTTCCAAAGGAACTCTGGCCTTCACTCTTACAGCCCTGTACAGTGATAAAGACTTATTACAGGGCCTTGATTGCATCTACATAGTAGATGCTGACTGGAGGGGCAAACTTAAAGTTAGAATGGTTCAGCCAACCCTAACTATTGCTACTTTCTTAAATGTTAGGATATTTCTGAGGCCATTGGCTCAAACAGGCTTCCTTGGACAGACTTGGCGCAAAACACACCATTTCTGATGTTTCCAAATGAACCCTGGGCTTCACCCTTGAACCTCTATACAGGGACCATTTCATAGTTTTAAGGTTGAAAGACACAAGTCTGTCAAGTTCAACCTAAAAGCTAATGTGTTGATCCAGAGGAAGGCAAAAACCCCATGAGGCAGATGCTAATTGCCCCATATTAGGGGAAAAATTCCTTCCCGACTCCACATATGGCAATCAGACTAGTTCCCTGGATCAACGTCCCATAACAAAATCTAGTACGGATAACCTGCAATTTTATATTATTTAAGAAAGGCACACACATGCCCTCCTTGAATTTTTTTTAGAAAATTAAGTATTTCAATTTCATGTGGTAGAGAGTTTCATAACCTCATTGCTCACACAATAAAAATTTGCCAACTAACTTCCTTTAGACAAAGTGAATTAGGATCTTTATGCTAGAGTAATTGAATTAACTCTAACTGAAATAGATTAATGCTTTTTTCCTAAATGTTGAAATTTGTTTAAATCCATCAGCTCAAAAAGGCTTTCTCGGACAGACTTGGCGCAAGCTACTCCATTCTGCAGATCCCAAGGGAACCCTGGCCTTTACCATTACACCCCTGTACAGGGATAGATACTTACCATAGGCCCAGGGTTGCATCTACAGAGTAGCTGCTGGCCGGAGGAGCGAGCTTGAGGCTATAGTGGTTGATTCAACTCTAACTAAAGCTTTTTTTTCCTAAATACTGGGATCTGTTTAAGGCTGTTGGCTCAAACAGACTTCCTCGGACAGACTTGGCGCAAGCTACTCCATTCTGCAGATCCCAAGGGAACCCTGGTTTTTACCATTACACACCTGTACAGGGATAGATACTTACCATAGGCCCAGGGTTGCATCTACAGAGTAGCTGCTGGCCGGAGGAGTGCGCTTGAGGCTTGAGTAGTTGAATCAATCCTAACTAAAGAAAAACCTATCTAATGACACTTTCTTGTTAGGACCTGTCTAAGGCCTATGGCTCAAAAAAGCTTCTTTGGAAAGACTTGGCAAAAGCCAGTCTATCCTACAGGTTCCAAAGGAACTCTGGCCTTCACTCTTACAGCCCTGTACAGTGATAAAGACTTATTACAGGGCCTTGATTGCATCTACATAGTAGATGCTGACTGGAGGGGCAAACTTAAAGTTAGAATGGTTCAGCCAACCCTAACTATTGCTACTTTCTTAAATGTTAGGATATTTCTGAGGCCATTGGCTCAAACAGGCTTCCTTGGACAGACTTGGCGCAAAACACACCATTTCTGATGTTTCCAAATGAACCCTGGGCTTCACCCTTGAACCTCTATACAGGGACCATTTCATAGTTTTAAGGTTGAAAGACACAAGTCTGTCAAGTTCAACCTAAAAGCTAATGTGTTGATCCAGAGGAAGGCAAAAACCCCATGAGGCAGATGCTAATTGCCCCATATTAGGGGAAAAATTCCTTCCCGACTCCACATATGGCAATCAGACTAGTTCCCTGGATCAACGTCCCATAACAAAATCTAGTACGGATAACCTGCAATTTTATATTATTTAAGAAAGGCACACACATGCCCTCCTTGAATTTTTTTTAGAAAATTAAGTATTTCAATTTCATGTGGTAGAGAGTTTCATAACCTCATTGCTCACACAATAAAAATTTGCCAACTAACTTCCTTTAGACAAAGTGAATTAGGATCTTTATGCTAGAGTAATTGAATTAACTCTAACTGAAATAGATTAATGCTTTTTTCCTAAATGTTGAAATTTGTTTAAATCCATCAGCTCAAAAAGGCTTTCTCGGACAGACTTGGCGCAAGCTACTCCATTCTGCAGATCCCAAGGGAACCCTGGCCTTTACCATTACACCCCTGTACAGGGATAGATACTTACCATAGGCCCAGGGTTGCATCTACAGAGTAGCTGCTGGCCGGAGGAGCGAGCTTGAGGCTATAGTGGTTGATTCAACTCTAACTAAAGCTTTTTTTTCCTAAATACTGGGATCTGTTTAAGGCTGTTGGCTCAAACAGACTTCCTCGGACAGACTTGGCGCAAGCTACTCCATTCTGCAGATCCCAAGGGAAGCCTGGTTTTTACCATTACACCCCTGTACAGGGATAGATACTTACCATAGGCCCAGGGTTGCATCCACAGAGTAGCTGCTGGCCGGAGGAGTGCGCTTGAGGCTTGAGTAGTTTAGTCAATCCTAACTAAAGAAAAACCTATCTAATGACACTTTCTTGTTAGGACCTGTCTGAGGCCTATGGCTCAAAAAAGCTTCTTTGGAAAAACTTGGCAAAAGCCAGTCTATCCTACAGGTTCCAAAGGAACTCTGACCTTCACTCTTACATCCCTGTACAGTGATAAAGACTTATTACAGGGCCTTGATTGCATCTACATAGTAGATGCTGACTGGAGGGGCAATCTTAAGGTTAGAATGGTTCAGCCAACCCTAACTATTGCTACTTTCTTAAATGTTAGGATATTTCTGAGGCCGTTGGCTCAAACAGGCTTCCTTGGACAGACTTGGCGCAAAACACACCATTTCTGATGTTTCCAAATGAACCCTGGGCTTCACCCTTGAACCTCTATACAGGGACCGTTTCATAGTTTTAAGGTTGAAAGACACAAGTCCATCAAGTTCAACCTAAAAGCTAATGTGTTGATCCAGAGGAAGGCAAAAACCCCATGAGGCAGATGCTAATTGCCCCATATTAGGGGAAAAATTCCTTCCCGACTCCACATATGGCAATCAGACTAGTTCCCTGGATCAACGTCCCATAACAAAATCTAGTACGGATAACCTGCAATTTTATATTATTCAAGAAAGGCACACACATGCCCTCCTTGAATTTTTTTTAGAAAATTAAGTATTTCAATTTCATGTGGTAGAGAGTTTCATAACCTCATTGCTCACACAATAAAAATTTGCCAACTAACTTCCTTTAGACAAAGTGAATTAGGATCTTTATGCTAGAGTAATTGAATTAACTCTAACTGAAATAGATTAATGCTTTTTTCCTAAATGTTGAAATTTGTTTAAATCCATCAGCTCAAAAAGGCTTTCTCGGACAGACTTGGCGCAAGCTACTCCATTCTGCAGATCCCAAGGGAACCCTGGCCTTTACCATTACACCCCTGTACAGGGATAGATACTTACCATAGGCCCAGGGCTGCATCTACAGAGTAGCTGCTGGCCGGAGGAGCGAGCTTGAGGCTATAGTGGTTGATTCAACTCTAACTAAAGCTTTTTTTTCCTAAATACTGGGATCTGTTTAAGGCTGTTGGCTCAAACAGACTTCCTCGGACAGACTTGGCGCAAGCTACTCCATTCTGCAGATCCCAAGGGAACCCTGGTTTTTACCATTACACACCTGTACAGGGATAGATACTTACCATAGGCCCAGGGTTGCATCTACAGAGTAGCTGCTGGCCGGAGGAGTGCGCTTGAGGCTTGAGTAGTTGAATCAATCCTAACTAAAGAAAAACCTATCTAATGACACTTTCTTGTTAGGACCTGTCTGAGGCCTATGGCTCAAAAAAGCTTCTTTGGAAAGACTTGGCAAAACCCAGTCTATCCTACAGGTTCCAAAGGAACTCTGGCCTTCACTCTTACAGCCCTGTACAGTGATAAAGACTTATTACAGGGCCTTGATTGCATCTACATAGTAGATGCTGACTGGAGGGGCAAACTTAAAGTTAGAATGGTTCAGCCAACCCTAACTATTGCTACTTTCTGAAATGTTAGGATATTTCTGAGGCCATTGGCTCAAACAGGCTTCCTTGGACAGACTTGGCGCAAAACACACCATTTCTGATGTTTCCAAATGAACCCTGGGCTTCACCCTTGAACCTCTATACAGGGACCGTTTCATAGTTTTAAGGTTGAAAGACACAAGTCCATCAAGTTCAACCTAAAAGCTAATGTGTTGATCCAGAGGAAGGCAAAAACCCCATGAGGCAGATGCTAATTGCCCCATATTAGGGGAAAAATTCCTTCCCGACTCCACATATGGCAATCAGACTAGTTCCCTGGATCAACGTCCCATAACAAAATCTAGTACGGATAACCTGCAATTTTATATTATTTAAGAAAGGCACACACATGCCCTCCTTGAATTTTTTTTAGAAAATTAAGTATTTCAATTTCATGTGGTAGAGAGTTTCATAACCTCATTGCTCACACAATAAAAATTTGCCAACTAACTTCCTTTAGACAAAGTGAATTAGGATCTTTATGCTAGAGTAATTGAATTAACTCTAACTGAAATAGATTAATGCTTTTTTCCTAAATGTTGAAATTTGTTTAAATCCATCAGCTCAAAAAGGCTTTCTCGGACAGACTTGGCGCAAGCTACTCCATTCTGCAGATCCCAAGGGAACCCTGGCCTTTACCATTACACCCCTGTACAGGGATAGATACTTACCATAGGCCCAGGGCTGCATCTACAGAGTAGCTGCTGGCCGGAGGAGCGAGCTTGAGGCTATAGTGGTTGATTCAACTCTAACTAAAGCTTTTTTTTCCTAAATACTGGGATCTGTTTAAGGCTGTTGGCTCAAACAGACTTCCTCGGACAGACTTGGCGCAAGCTACTCCATTCTGCAGATCCCAAGGGAACCCTGGTTTTTACCATTACACCCCTGTACAGGGATAGATACTTACCATAGGCCCAGGGTTGCATCTACAGAGTAGCTGCTGGCCGGAGGAGTGCGCTTGAGGCTTGAGTAGTTGAATCAATCCTAACTAAAGAAAAACCTATCTAATGCCACTTTCTTGTTAGGACCTGTCTGAGGCCTATGGCTCAAAAAAGCTTCTTTGGAAAGACTTGGCAAAAGCCAGTCTATCCTACAGGTTCCAAAGGAACTCTGGCCTTCACTCTTACAGCCCTGTACAGCGATAAAGACTTATTACAGGGCCTTGATTGCATCTACATAGTAGATGCTGACTGGAGGGGCAAACTTAAGGCTAGAATGGTTCAGCCAACCCTAACTATTGCTACTTTCTTAAATGTTAAGATATTTCTGAGGCCGTTGGCTCAAACAGGCTTCCTTGGACAGACTGGGCGCAAAACACACCATTTCTGATGTTTCCAAATGAACCCTGGGCTTCACCCTTGAACCTCTATACAGGGACCGTTTCATAGTTTTAAGGTTGAAAGACACAAGTCCATCAAGTTCAACCTAAAAGCTAATGTGTTGATCCAGAGGAAGGCAAAAACCCCATGAGGCAGATGCTAATTGCCCCATATTAGGGGAAAAATTCCTTCCCGACTCCACATATGGCAATCAGACTAGTTCCCTGGATCAACGTCCCATAACAAAATCTAGTACGGATAACCTGCAATTTTATATTATTCAAGAAAGGCACACACATGCCCTCCTTGAATTTTTTTTAGAAAATTAAGTATTTCAATTTCATGTGGTAGAGAGTTTCATAACCTCATTGCTCACACAATAAAAATTTGCCAACTAACTTCCTTTAGACAAAGTGAATTAGGATCTTTATGCTAGAGTAATTGAATTAACTCTAACTGAAATAGATTAATGCTTTTTTCCTAAATGTTGAAATTTGTTTAAATCCATCAGCTCAAAAAGGCTTTCTCGGACAGACTTGGCGCAAGCTACTCCATTCTGCAGATCCCAAGGGAACCCTGGCCTTTACCATTACACCCCTGTACAGGGATAGATACTTACCATAGGCCCAGGGCTGCATCTACAGAGTAGCTGCTGGCCGGAGGAGCGAGCTTGAGGCTATAGTGGTTGATTCAACTCTAACTAAAGCTTTTTTTTCCTAAATACTGGGATCTGTTTAAGGCTGTTGGCTCAAACAGACTTCCTCGGACAGACTTGGCGCAAGCTACTCCATTCTGCAGATCCCAAGGGAACCCTGTTTTTTACCATTACACCCCTGTACAGGGATAGATACTTACCATAGGCCCAGGGTTGCATCTACAGAGTAGCTGCTGGCCGGAGGAGTGCGCTTGAGGCTTGAGTAGTTGAATCAATCCTAACTAAAGAAAAACCTATCTAATGGCACTTTCTTGTTAGGACCTGTCTGAGGCCTATGGCTCAAAAAAGCTTCTTTGGAAAGACTTGGCAAAAGCCAGTCTATCCTACAGGTTCCAAAGGAACTCTGGCCTTCACTCTTTCAGCTCTGTACAGCGATAAAGACTTATTGCAGGGCCTTGATTGCATCTACATAGTAGATACTGACTGGAGGGGCAAACTTAAGGCTAGAATGGTTCAGCCACCCTAACTATTGCTACTTTCTGAAATGTTAGGATATTTCTGAGGCCATTGGCTCAAACAGGCTTCCTTGGACAGACTGGGTGCAAAACACACCATTTCTGATGGTTCCAAATGAACCCTGGGCTTCACCCTTGAACCTCAATACAGCGACAGTTTCATAGTTTTAAGGTTGAAAGACACAAGTCCATCAAGTTCAACCTAAAAGCTAATGTGTTGATCCAGAGGAAGGCAAAAACCCCATGAGGCAGATGCTAATTGCCCCATTTTAGGGGAAAAATTCCTTCCCGACTCCACATATGGCAATCAGACTAGTTCCCTGGATCAACGTCCCATAACAAAATCTAGTACAGATAACCTGCAATTTTATATTATTCAAGAAAGGCACACACATGCCCTCCTTGAATTTTTTTTAGAAAATTAAGTATTTCAATTTCATGTGGTAGAGAGTTTCATAACCTCATTGCTCACACAATAAAAATTTGCCAACTAACTTCCTTTAGACAAAGTGAATTAGGATCTTTATGCTAGAGTAATTGAATTAACTCTAACTGAAATAGATTAATGCTTTTTTCCTAAATGTTGAAATTTGTTTAAATCCATCAGCTCAAAAAGGCTTTCTCGGACAGACTTGGCGCAAGCTACTCCATTCTGCAGATCCCAAGGGAACCCTGGCCTTTACCATTACACCCCTGTACAGGGATAGATACTTACCATAGGCCCAGGGCTGCATCTACAGAGTAGCTGCTGGCCGGAGGAGCGAGCTTGAGGCTATAGTGGTTGATTCAACTCTAACTAAAGCTTTTTTTTCCTAAATACTGGGATCTGTTTAAGGCTGTTGGCTCAAACAGACTTCCTCGGACAGACTTGGCGCAAGCTACTCCATTCTGCAGATCCCAAGGGAACCCTGGTTTTTACCATTACACACCTGTACAGGGATAGATACTTACCATAGGCCCAGGGTTGCATCTACAGAGTAGCTGCTGGCCGGAGGAGTGCGCTTGAGGCTTGAGTAGTTGAATCAATCCTAACTAAAGAAAAACCTATCTAATGACACTTTCTTGTTAGGACCTGTCTGAGGCCTATGGCTCAAAAAAGCTTCTTTGGAAAGACTTGGCAAAACCCAGTCTATCCTACAGGTTCCAAAGGAACTCTGGCCTTCACTCTTACAGCCCTGTACAGTGATAAAGACTTATTACAGGGCCTTGATTGCATCTACATAGTAGATGCTGACTGGAGGGGCAAACTTAAAGTTAGAATGGTTCAGCCAACCCTAACTATTGCTACTTTCTTAAATGTTAGGATATTTCTGAGGCCATTGGCTCAAACAGGCTTCCTTGGACAGACTTGGCGCAAAACACACCATTTCTGATGTTTCCAAATGAACCCTGGGCTTCACCCTTGAACCTCTATACAGGGACCGTTTCATAGTTTTAAGGTTGAAAGACACAAGTCCATCAAGTTCAACCTAAAAGCTAATGTGTTGATCCAGAGGAAGGCAAAAACCCCATGAGGCAGATGCTAATTGCCCCATATTAGGGGAAAAATTCCTTCCCGACTCCACATATGGCAATCAGACTAGTTCCCTGGATCAACGTCCCATAACAAAATCTAGTACGGATAACCTGCAATTTTATATTATTTAAGAAAGGCACACACATGCCCTCCTTGAATTTTTTTTAGAAAATTAAGTATTTCAATTTCATGTGGTAGAGAGTTTCATAACCTCATTGCTCACACAATAAAAATTTGCCAACTAACTTCCTTTAGACAAAGTGAATTAGGATCTTTATGCTAGAGTAATTGAATTAACTCTAACTGAAATAGATTAATGCTTTTTTCCTAAATGTTGAAATTTGTTTAAATCCATCAGCTCAAAAAGGCTTTCTCGGACAGACTTGGCGCAAGCTACTCCATTCTGCAGATCCCAAGGGAACCCTGGCCTTTACCATTACACCCCTGTACAGGGATAGATACTTACCATAGGCCCAGGGCTGCATCTACAGAGTAGCTGCTGGCCGGAGGAGCGAGCTTGAGGCTATAGTGGTTGATTCAACTCTAACTAAAGCTTTTTTTTCCTAAATACTGGGATCTGTTTAAGGCTGTTGGCTCAAACAGACTTCCTCGGACAGACTTGGCGCAAGCTACTCCATTCTGCAGATCCCAAGGGAACCCTGGTTTTTACCATTACACCCCTGTACAGGGATAGATACTTACCATAGGCCCAGGGTTGCATCTACAGAGTAGCTGCTGGCCGGAGGAGTGCGCTTGAGGCTTGAGTAGTTGAATCAATCCTAACTAAAGAAAAACCTATCTAATGCCACTTTCTTGTTAGGACCTGTCTGAGGCCTATGGCTCAAAAAAGCTTCTTTGGAAAGACTTGGCAAAAGCCAGTCTATCCTACAGGTTCCAAAGGAACTCTGGCCTTCACTCTTACAGCCCTGTACAGCGATAAAGACTTATTACAGGGCCTTGATTGCATCTACATAGTAGATGCTGACTGGAGGGGCAAACTTAAGGCTAGAATGGTTCAGCCAACCCTAACTATTGCTACTTTCTTAAATGTTAAGATATTTCTGAGGCCGTTGGCTCAAACAGGCTTCCTTGGACAGACTGGGCGCAAAACACACCATTTCTGATGTTTCCAAATGAACCCTGGGCTTCACCCTTGAACCTCTATACAGGGACCGTTTCATAGTTTTAAGGTTGAAAGACACAAGTCCATCAAGTTCAACCTAAAAGCTAATGTGTTGATCCAGAGGAAGGCAAAAACCCCATGAGGCAGATGCTAATTGCCCCATATTAGGGGAAAAATTCCTTCCCGACTCCACATATGGCAATCAGACTAGTTCCCTGGATCAACGTCCCATAACAAAATCTAGTACGGATAACCTGCAATTTTATATTATTCAAGAAAGGCACACACATGCCCTCCTTGAATTTTTTTTAGAAAATTAAGTATTTCAATTTCATGTGGTAGAGAGTTTCATAACCTCATTGCTCACACAATAAAAATTTGCCAACTAACTTCCTTTAGACAAAGTGAATTAGGATCTTTATGCTAGAGTAATTGAATTAACTCTAACTGAAATAGATTAATGCTTTTTTCCTAAATGTTGAAATTTGTTTAAATCCATCAGCTCAAAAAGGCTTTCTCGGACAGACTTGGCGCAAGCTACTCCATTCTGCAGATCCCAAGGGAACCCTGGCCTTTACCATTACACCCCTGTACAGGGATAGATACTTACCATAGGCCCAGGGCTGCATCTACAGAGTAGCTGCTGGCCGGAGGAGCGAGCTTGAGGCTATAGTGGTTGATTCAACTCTAACTAAAGCTTTTTTTTCCTAAATACTGGGATCTGTTTAAGGCTGTTGGCTCAAACAGACTTCCTCGGACAGACTTGGCGCAAGCTACTCCATTCTGCAGATCCCAAGGGAACCCTGGTTTTTACCATTACACACCTGTACAGGGATAGATACTTACCATAGGCCCAGGGTTGCATCTACAGAGTAGCTGCTGGCCGGAGGAGTGCGCTTGAGGCTTGAGTAGTTGAATCAATCCTAACTAAAGAAAAACCTATCTAATGACACTTTCTTGTTAGGACCTGTCTGAGGCCTATGGCTCAAAAAAGCTTCTTTGGAAAGACTTGGCAAAACCCAGTCTATCCTACAGGTTCCAAAGGAACTCTGGCCTTCACTCTTACAGCCCTGTACAGTGATAAAGACTTATTACAGGGCCTTGATTGCATCTACATAGTAGATGCTGACTGGAGGGGCAAACTTAAAGTTAGAATGGTTCAGCCAACCCTAACTATTGCTACTTTCTTAAATGTTAGGATATTTCTGAGGCCATTGGCTCAAACAGGCTTCCTTGGACAGACTTGGCGCAAAACACACCATTTCTGATGTTTCCAAATGAACCCTGGGCTTCACCCTTGAACCTCTATACAGGGACCGTTTCATAGTTTTAAGGTTGAAAGACACAAGTCCATCAAGTTCAACCTAAAAGCTAATGTGTTGATCCAGAGGAAGGCAAAAACCCCATGAGGCAGATGCTAATTGCCCCATATTAGGGGAAAAATTCCTTCCCGACTCCACATATGGCAATCAGACTAGTTCCCTGGATCAACGTCCCATAACAAAATCTAGTACGGATAACCTGCAATTTTATATTATTTAAGAAAGGCACACACATGCCCTCCTTGAATTTTTTTTAGAAAATTAAGTATTTCAATTTCATGTGGTAGAGAGTTTCATAACCTCATTGCTCACACAATAAAAATTTGCCAACTAACTTCCTTTAGACAAAGTGAATTAGGATCTTTATGCTAGAGTAATTGAATTAACTCTAACTGAAATAGATTAATGCTTTTTTCCTAAATGTTGAAATTTGTTTAAATCCATCAGCTCAAAAAGGCTTTCTCGGACAGACTTGGCGCAAGCTACTCCATTCTGCAGATCCCAAGGGAACCCTGGCCTTTACCATTACACCCCTGTACAGGGATAGATACTTACCATAGGCCCAGGGCTGCATCTACAGAGTAGCTGCTGGCCGGAGGAGCGAGCTTGAGGCTATAGTGGTTGATTCAACTCTAACTAAAGCTTTTTTTTCCTAAATACTGGGATCTGTTTAAGGCTGTTGGCTCAAACAGACTTCCTCGGACAGACTTGGCGCAAGCTACTCCATTCTGCAGATCCCAAGGGAACCCTGGTTTTTACCATTACACCCCTGTACAGGGATAGATACTTACCATAGGCCCAGGGTTGCATCTACAGAGTAGCTGCTGGCCGGAGGAGTGCGCTTGAGGCTTGAGTAGTTGAATCAATCCTAACTAAAGAAAAACCTATCTAATGCCACTTTCTTGTTAGGACCTGTCTGAGGCCTATGGCTCAAAAAAGCTTCTTTGGAAAGACTTGGCAAAAGCCAGTCTATCCTACAGGTTCCAAAGGAACTCTGGCCTTCACTCTTACAGCCCTGTACAGCGATAAAGACTTATTACAGGGCCTTGATTGCATCTACATAGTAGATGCTGACTGGAGGGGCAAACTTAAGGCTAGAATGGTTCAGCCAACCCTAACTATTGCTACTTTCTTAAATGTTAAGATATTTCTGAGGCCGTTGGCTCAAACAGGCTTCCTTGGACAGACTGGGCGCAAAACACACCATTTCTGATGTTTCCAAATGAACCCTGGGCTTCACCCTTGAACCTCTATACAGGGACCGTTTCATAGTTTTAAGGTTGAAAGACACAAGTCCATCAAGTTCAACCTAAAAGCTAATGTGTTGATCCAGAGGAAGGCAAAAACCCCATGAGGCAGATGCTAATTGCCCCATATTAGGGGAAAAATTCCTTCCCGACTCCACATATGGCAATCAGACTAGTTCCCTGGATCAACGTCCCATAACAAAATCTAGTACGGATAACCTGCAATTTTATATTATTCAAGAAAGGCACACACATGCCCTCCTTGAATTTTTTTTAGAAAATTAAGTATTTCAATTTCATGTGGTAGAGAGTTTCATAACCTCATTGCTCACACAATAAAAATTTGCCAACTAACTTCCTTTAGACAAAGTGAATTAGGATCTTTATGCTAGAGTAATTGAATTAACTCTAACTGAAATAGATTAATGCTTTTTTCCTAAATGTTGAAATTTGTTTAAATCCATCAGCTCAAAAAGGCTTTCTCGGACAGACTTGGCGCAAGCTACTCCATTCTGCAGATCCCAAGGGAACCCTGGCCTTTACCATTACACCCCTGTACAGGGATAGATACTTACCATAGGCCCAGGGCTGCATCTACAGAGTAGCTGCTGGCCGGAGGAGCGAGCTTGAGGCTATAGTGGTTGATTCAACTCTAACTAAAGCTTTTTTTTCCTAAATACTGGGATCTGTTTAAGGCTGTTGGCTCAAACAGACTTCCTCGGACAGACTTGGCGCAAGCTACTCCATTCTGCAGATCCCAAGGGAACCCTGTTTTTTACCATTACACCCCTGTACAGGGATAGATACTTACCATAGGCCCAGGGTTGCATCTACAGAGTAGCTGCTGGCCGGAGGAGTGCGCTTGAGGCTTGAGTAGTTGAATCAATCCTAACTAAAGAAAAACCTATCTAATGGCACTTTCTTGTTAGGACCTGTCTGAGGCCTATGGCTCAAAAAAGCTTCTTTGGAAAGACTTGGCAAAAGCCAGTCTATCCTACAGGTTCCAAAGGAACTCTGGCCTTCACTCTTTCAGCTCTGTACAGCGATAAAGACTTATTGCAGGGCCTTGATTGCATCTACATAGTAGATACTGACTGGAGGGGCAAACTTAAGGCTAGAATGGTTCAGCCACCCTAACTATTGCTACTTTCTGAAATGTTAGGATATTTCTGAGGCCATTGGCTCAAACAGGCTTCCTTGGACAGACTGGGTGCAAAACACACCATTTCTGATGGTTCCAAATGAACCCTGGGCTTCACCCTTGAACCTCAATACAGGGACAGTTTCATAGTTTTAAGGTTGAAAGACACAAGTCCATCAAGTTCAACCTAAAAGCTAATGTGTTGATCCAGAGGAAGGCAAAAACCCCATGAGGCAGATGCTAATTGCCCCATTTTAGGGGAAAAATTCCTTCCCGACTCCACATATGGCAATCAGACTAGTTCCCTGGATCAACGTCCCATAATAAAATCTATTACCACTAACCTGAAATGTTATATTATTCAAGGAACATTTTTCATCAAGCAGTTTTCACCGGAAATATGTTGCACAACTGTTTGAATCTCAGTAAATTCCTGCGCAACTTACATTTGAATACTCTGACCTTTTTACACCCACTCTTTTAACTTCTTAAATAGTGAACAGAGCTTATCTGGACCGCTTGTGGCTTAGCTTTACCTGAAAACTTATTACAAATTAGGCTGGAAAAGTGGTGTAAAATAAGACTGAAATTGACTCCATCTTTTGACTGGAGTACATTTCTTGAGGTGTAGTACGTCAGCTTTAAGGGGATATTTCAATAAATGAATGACCCTGGCTGCAGGTATAAAGAATCAAACTGTGCTGTCCTGACCCATTCCTGGGATTGTGTATGGCACTGACATCACCTCAATACTGCCGCAGCCAACAAATGTAATCAGACGGACTGCCCAGCTGAGCGCACTGAGCTGCTGCAGCTCTGAGATGGTGGAACCTCTTTTTTTTAATTAAATGACCTGCAGCTAGGGACATTCATTTATTGAAAGGGAACAACCCCTTTAAGGATGAGTCAAGTTCATTAAGAGGTTTAGTCTTTTTAATGAATTTGGTGCACGTTCCTCCAATAGGCGCTTCATGAATGCTGGTATAGAAATCCACCAGCCTTGATGAATCGGCCACCATAGGTTTACATGGCATGAGCATATACAGAACAGTTGTGTAGTATACGTTACCAGGCCCTCATGATGCTCTTGGTCCTGGATGGCCTTCCACAGTCTGCTTTCTTGCTTCATCATCTTGAAGGGCTCCACTTTCTTTTCTTCTGGCTGGCATGGTGCGGCTCTATCATCCTGCTCCTTTAACACGAAGGGACGAATGACTGTAAAGCTGCCAGGAGCGTTTTTTTATCCCCTTAGATCATTGTGACACCACAAAGTGATGACATAGACAAGTGGGTGAGGCGCCTTTATTCAGTCATCGGGTGTGGTCAGAAGAAATTAGCATATTCCGTGATGTTACTACAATGAGAACAGACATGAACATTCTATTCGGAACCCAACCGCCATTATCAGCGGAACCTTCACTGCTGTCAGATTGGCACTAAAAACAAAAAGAGACCGCGGTGAACCTGGACAGTAACAATCTACAGGGACTGTGACTGCTAAGCGGACTTCATGTCAGATGTTATGCAGTTTTGTCAGAAAAAAAAACAATAAAATATATAAAAGACAGGCTCCAATAAACCTTAAACACTGGGCTGTAGTCACAGATTCTCCTTCCACCTGCAGCACATTGCTCCCCTGCCTAACCCTCCCCGTCCTGCAGCATGTTTCTCACCGCTTAATTCTCCCACTCCTGCAGCACATCACTCCCCTGTCTAAACCTCCCCCTCTTGCGGCACATTGCTCCCGTCTAATCCTCCCCTCCTTGCAGCACATTGTGCCCTTTCTAAATCTCCCCCTTCCTGCACCACATCACCCACTGCCAAATCCCCTCTTGCACCACTTCGCCCACTGCCAAATCCTGCACTTCCTGCAGCATATCGCTCCCTGCCTAATCCTCTCCTATTGCATTACATCACTCCCCTGCATAAGCCACCTCTTCCTGCAGCACATCGCTTCCCTGCCTAAGCCTCCCCCTCCTGCATTACATCACTCCCCTGCCTAATCCTCCTCTTCCTGCAGCACAGCGCTCCCTGCCTAATCCTCCTCTTCCTGCAGCACATCGCTCCCTGCATGATTCTCCCTATCCTGCATTACATCACTCCCCTGCATAATCCTCCTCTTCCTGCAGCACATCACTCCCCTGGCTAATCTTCCCCCTCCTGCAGCACATCGCTCCCCTGACCCCCTCTTACGTGACATCTTTTCTATCAGTTACATTTGTGAAGTAACTGCTGTCTCCTGTGAGCAGTGGAGAGCGAAGCTGAGAGCCAGGAGGCTCTGCCCCTCTGCCCCTTCTTGCCACATCATCATCCATCTACATCAGGGCTGTCAAACTCAAATATATAGAGGGCCAAAAGGAAGAGTTTAACTCAGAAAAATAAGTCAACACTTTATCAGATGTTTCTGTGAAAACTTGAGTACAACAAATAAGATTTTGTTATTTTCCCTCAGTTATAAAAAAAATAGTTATGAGAAAAGTGTGACAAAAAGGAGTCATAAAATGCACCAAAATGAAATATCACAATTTATGGCTCAAATTGAGGTGAAGCAAGGAAGAGGTTGAGCTTAGCTAATGAGATGCATCAAACATACAGGTGCTTCTCACAAAATTAGAATATCATCAAAAAGTTAATTTATTTCAGTTCTTCAATCCAAAAAGTGAAACTCATATATTATACAGAGTCATTACAGAGTGATCTATTTCAAGTGTTTATTTCTGTTAATGTTGATAATGATGGCTTACAGCCAATGAAAACACAAAGTCATTATCTCAGTAAATTAGAATAATTAACAAAAATCACCTGCAAAGGCTTCTTACGCATTTAAAAAGGTCCCTTTGTCTGTTTCAGTAGGCTCCACAATCATGGGGAAGACTGCTGACTTGACAGATGTCCAGAAGGCAGTCATTGACACACTCCACAAGGAGTGTAAACCACAAAAGGTCATTGCTAAAGAAGCTGGCTGTTAACAGAGTGCTGTATCCAAGCATATTTATGGAAAGTTGAGTGGAAAGAAAAAGTGTGGTAGGAAGAGGTGCACAAGCAACCGGGATAACCGCAGCCTTGAAAAGATTGTTAAGGAAAGGCCATTCAAACATTTGGGGAAGATTCACAAGGAGTGGACTGCTGCTGGAGTCAGTGCTTCAAGAGCCACCACACACAGACGTATCCAGGACATGGGCTACAAGTGTCACATTCCTTGTGTCGAGCCACTCATGACCAATAGACAACGCTAGAAGCATCTTACCTGGGCCAAGGAGAAAAACACCTGGACTGTTGCTCAGTGGTCCAAGGTGTTGTTTTCCGATGAAAGTAAATTTTGCATTTAATTTGGAAATCAAGGTCCCAGAGTCTGGAGGAAGAGTGGAGAGGCCACAATCCAAGCTGCTTGAGGTCTCGTGTGAAGTTTCCACAATCGGTGATGGTTTGGGGAGCCATGTCATCTGCTGGTGTAGGTCCACTGTGTTTTATCAAGACCAAAGTCAGCGCACCCGTCTACCAGGACATTGTAGAGCCCTTCATGCTTCCCTCTGCCCACAAGCTTTTTGGAGATGGAAATGTCATTTTCCAGCAGGACTTGGCCCCTGTCCACACGGCCAAAAGTACCAATACCTGGTTTACACAACAGTATCACTGTGCTTGATTGGCAGCAAACTCACCTGACCTTAACCCCATAGAGAATCTATTATAGAGAATCTATGGGGTATTGTCAAGAGAAAGATGAGAGACACCAGACCCAACAATGCAGACGAGCTGAAGGCTTCTATCAAAGCCACCTGGGCTTCCATAACACCTCAGCAGTGTCACAGGCTGATCGCCTCCATGCCACATTGCCGCATTGATGCAGTAATTGATGCAAAAGGAGCCTGACCAAGTATTGAGGGCATTTACTGAACATATATTTCAGTAGGACAACATTTCAGATTTTAAAAACATTTTTCAAGCTGGTGTTATAAAGTATTCTAATTTACTGAGATAATAGCATTAACAGAAATAAACACTTAAAATAGATCACTCTGTCTGTAATGACTCTATATAATATGAGTTTTACTATTTGTATTGAAGAACTGAAATAAATGAACTTTTTGATGATATTCTAATTTTGTGAGAAGCACCTATAGTATGCTATATGCCCAATTTTAACAAATGTACTGCAATTTTTCCTGAATGTGTTCAGAAATGTACAGATGTGTAAGCAGACAAATGCAGAGACTTAGGCTATGTGCCCACGATGCAGAAATGCTCCGGATTTTTCCTGAGCGTTTCTGCATCTCCCTGGCAGAAAAAATGCATGCGGATTGTACATGCGGATTGTACATGCGGATTGTACATGCGGATTGTATATGCGGATTGTACATGCGGATTGTACACGCGGATTGTACATGCGGATTGTATATGCGGATTGTACATGCGGATTGTACATGCGGATTGTACATGCGGATTGTACACGCGGATTGTACATGCGGATTGTATATGCGGATTGTACATGCGGATTGTACATGCGGATTGTACATGCGGATTGTACATGCGGATTGTACACGCGGATTGTACATGCGGATTGTATATGCGGATTGTACATGCGGATTGTACATGCGGATTGTACACGCGGATTGTACACGCGGATTGTACATGCGGATTGTATATGCGGATTGTACATGCGGATTGTATATGCGGATTGTATATGCGGATTGTACATGCGGATTGTATATGCGGATTGTACATGTGGATTGTACATGCGGATTGTATATGTGGATTGTACATGCGGATTGTACATGCAGATTGTACATGCGGATTGTACATGCGTTTTTCCTGCCAGGGACATGCAGAAGTGAAGCGTTCTTCACATGCATTTCCACATGCGGGTTGACAAGCGCTTTACAAGCGATTTTAGCATCACTTGGAAAGTGCTTGTCAATTTGGTCACACTATAGAAATCCATGAAAACGGCATGGATTTATATAGTGTGACCCCAAAGACTGGTTAAAAATAAAAAAATCTACTGTATAATTGTCTTTTCCCATCTGTCTGTCTGTCTGTTTGTCCGTCTGTCCTGGAAATCCCGCGTCGCTCATTGGTCCGGCAGCGGCCAATCAGCGCCGCGGGATTTCTGAAAAAAGATGGCGGCCGTTAGCGGCTCATCTGTGGGACGGAGCTCAGCGGCGATGCAGCCGGGAGATGAGCGCCGCGAGGCGCTCATCTCCCGGCCGGTACCAGCAGAAGGACATCGACCGCCGGACCCATCTGCGGGACGGAGATGCAGCCGGGAGCCAAAATCGTGTAGCCAAGATCGGTGATTGGTCGCGGCCGATATTTAAACTTGGCGCCCAAATCGGTGATTGGTCGCGGGCAGCGTCCGCGACCAATCAGTACAGTAGTGTTTAACTTTTGCGGCAAGATCAGTGATTGGTCGCGGGCCAAGACCGCGACCAATCACCGATTTGTGCGGCACATTTAAATAGCGGCCGCGACCAATTGGATGTCAGCGCCGCTCCCCGGTCCTCCCTTCACCCCCTAGCCGCATGGATGTCAGCGCCGCTCCCCGGTCCTCCCTTCACACCCTAGCCGCTGATGTCCCCACAGTATCTGCATGGTGTTACAAAGGTCCGGACATTTGTGTTAAAAATCGCTGATTGGTCGCCGACGCTATTTAAATGTGGCGCCAAAATCGGTGATTGGTCGCGCCCAGCGTCGGCGACCAATCAGCGATTTTTAACACAATTGTCCGGACCTTTGTAACACCATGCGGATACTGTGGGGACATCAGCGGCTAGGGTGTGAAGGGAGGACCGGGGAGCGGCGCTGACATCCAATTGGTCGCGGCCGCTATTTAAATGTGCCGCACAAATCGGTGATTGGTCGCGGTCTTGGCCCGCGACCAATCACTGATCTTGCCGCAAAAGTTAAACACTACTGTGCTGATTGGTCGCGGACGCTGCCCGCGACCAATCACCGATTTGGGCGCCAAATTTAAATATCGGCCGCGACCAATCACCGATCTTGGCTCCACATTTAAACACCGCTGTACTGATTGGTCGCGGACGCTATTTAAATGTGGCGCCAAAATCGGTGATTGTTAGCGCCAAGCGTCGGCGACCAATCAGCACAGCGGTGTTTAAATGTGGAGCCAAGATCGGTGATTGGTTGCGGCCGATATTTAAATTTGGCGCCCAAATCGGTGATTGGTCGCGGGCAGCGCCAGCGACCAATCACCGATTTTTAACACAAATGTCCGGACCTTTGTAACACCATGCGGATACTGTGGGGACATCAGCGGCTAGGGTGTCAAGGGAGGACCGGGGAGCGGCGCTGCGGGTCCGGATACTTCTGCTGCGAGCAGTCGCTCATCTCCCGGCTTCTCGCAGCGGAAGTAGCCGCACAGGCAGCGGCGCTCCCCGGTCCTCACTAATACGATTCCGCTCCCCGGTCCTCACCAATACGATTCGCTGATTGGTCTCGCTCTCCACACGCGACCAATCAGTGATCTTGGCGCTAAAGATAAACACCGCTCTGCTGATTGGTCGCGGCCGCTGCCCGTCACCAATCACCGATTTGGGCGCCACATTTAAATAGCGGCCGCGACCAATCACCGATCTTGCCGCCACATTTAAACACTGCTGTGCTGATTGGTCGCGGACGCCAGACGCGACCAATCAGCGATTTTGGCGCCAAATTTAAACCCGCTCCGCTAGTTGGTCGCGGATGCCGGCCGCGACTAATCAGCATTACTGGCGCCAAATTTAAACACCGCTCTGCTGATTGATCGCGGTCGCTGGCCGGGATCAATCAGCAGTATTGGCGCCAAATTTAAACACCGCTCTGCTGATTAGTCGCGGTCGCCGTCCGCGACCAATCAGCAATATTGGCGCAAAATTTAAACCCCGCTATGCTGATTGGTCGCGGTTGCCGGCCGCGACCAATCAGCAGTATTGGCACCAAATTTAAACACCGCTCTGCTGATTGGTCGCGGTGGCCAGCCGCGACCAATCAGCGATTTTGGCGCCAAATTTAAACACCGCTCTGCTGATTGGTCGCGGGCGGCGATTGCGACCAATCAGCATTATTGGCGCCAAATTTAAACCCCGCTCTGCTGATTGGTCGAGACAGCCGGCCGCCACCAATCAGCAATTTTGGCGCCAAACTTAAACCCCGCTCTGCTGATTGGTCGCGGTTGCCGGCCGCGACTAATCAGTATTGTTGGCGCCAAATTGCCGGCCGCGACTAATCAGCATTATTGCCGCCAAATTTAAACACCGCTCTGCTGAATGGTCGTGGCCGTGACCAGTCAACACTATTGGCGCCAAATTTAAACACCGCTTTGCTGATTGGTCGCGACCGGCGGCTGCAACCAATCAGCATTATTGGCGCAAAATTTAAACCCCGCTCTGCTGATTGGTCACGTTCGCTGGCCGCGACCAATCAGCATTATTGGCGCAAAATTTAAACCCCGCCCTGCTGATTAGTCGCGACTGCCGGCCGTGACCAATCAGCGATATAGCCGCCAAATTTCAACACCGCTTTGCTGATTGGTCGCGGTTGTTGGCCGCGACCAATCAGCGATTTTGGCGCCAAATTTAAACACCGCTCTGCTGATTGCGCCCGGTCTGCCGCATACATATTCTAGAATACCCGATGCGTTAGAATCAGGCCACCATCTATAAATCTCTACTTAACTTCCGATGGCCCCCGCAGTCTTGCTTCGCTCCGTCCTGGCTGCCGGCAGATCGCGGTACACTGAAGGACCTGCTGTCACATGACTATGACGTCAGCGCAGGTCCTTCAGTCCATCGCGAGCTGCCGGCATGGGAGGACGAGCGCAGCGGGGGCCGTCAGAAGGTAAATATAACATTTATTTTATATTTTATTCTTTTTTTTGACAGGTTCTATGGTACCCGGGTCCGGAGGAGAGTCTCCCATCCTCCACACGCGGGTACCATCCGCACATTGAACGCATGTATTCCGCATGTGCTTATCTAGTGAAGCGGAATCCATTTGTTCCAATGCAAGTCAATGGCGGCGAAAAAGCAGCGCTTACGCGAAATAATTGGTAGTGCTGCGTTTTTTTCCGCAATGATAATCCGCAGTGGAAATTTCCGCAGCATGTGCACAGCACATGCGGACTATCATTGGGGAACATGGCAGACCTTCTAACATGCGTTTTTAAGCGTTTCTGCAGCGTTTTTGCCATGCCGAAACGCTTAAAAAACGCATTGTGGGCACACAGCCTTAGGCCATGTGCCCACGTAGCGTTTTTGTAGCATTTTTGCGGCATTTTTACGGCCGCGAAAACGTTTGTAGAACAGTCTGCCATGCAAAGCCATGTGAATTCGGATGTGCTGTGCACATGATGCGCTAATTTGCGCGCCGAATTCGCATTACTTTGCAAAACGCAGCATGACCATTTCTACTGCGATTACGTTGAAGCTTATTCGCAATGCGTGTGGTATCTGGGAGGAAGACGAGACTACAACTCCTCTTCATCCCGGCTACCACGTGGTGAAAAAAAGAAATAAAAAAGTTAAAAACAAACAAAACCTGTATATTCACCTCTCCGGCGGCCCCCGGTCTGCTCTCCGGTCTCCTCCGGTCTGCTGTCTGTACTGTCAGGACCTGCGGTGACGTCATTTAGTCAGGTGATGGTCGCATGACCGCTGACGTCTGCATCAGGTGATGGTCGCGTGACCATCAGCTGACTAAATGACGTCACCGCAGGTCCTGACCGTACACTGCAGGACGCTGAAGAGAGAAGACGCGGCCGGGAGCAGACCGGAGGAGACCGGAGAGCAGACCGGGGGCTGCCGGAGAGGTGAATATACCGTTGTTTTTTTTTATTTATTAACGTTTTCTTTTTTTTACTATAGATGCTGCATTTAAAGCATCTAAGTTGTTCACACATTATAGATCCATGTCGGTTGCATGGATTTATATTGTGTGATCAACTTGTCAAGCACTTTTCCAAGTGATGCTCAAAATTGCTTGGAAAAGTGCTTGAAAAAACGCATGTGAAAACGCTTCTCTCTGGCAGAAAAAACGCATGTAAATCTGCATCAAATCTGCTAGGTGTGCACACAGCCTTATAGCTGGTTTTGCTCTGAGCTGAGATGTCCAGGCTGAATAATGCTCTGGGAGCAGAACCCATCAGCAGAATCTGTCTGTTTCCTGCCTTGTAGCAGTGGATCCCGGCTATTTAGCTCACAGAGCATTGTCTACAGTCATGGCCAAAAGTATTGAGAATGAGACAAATAGTAATTTTTCCAAAGTTTACTGCTTCATTTTTTGTAATGGCAATTTGCATATACTCCTGAATGTCAAAGAGTGATCAGCTTAACAGCAATTACTGTACTTGCAAAGTCAATATTTGCCCAGAAAATGAACTTTAACCCCCAAAACACATTTCAACATCATTGCAGTCCTGCCTTAAAAGGAGCAGCTAACATCGTTTTAGTGATTGATCCATTAACACAGGTGTGGGTGTTGATAAGGACAGGGCTGGCGATCAATCAGTCATGATTAAGTAAGAATGACATCACTGGACACTTTAAAAGGACGCTGGTTCTTGGTATCATTGTTTCTCTTCAGTTAACCATGGTTATCTCTAAAGAAACACGTGCAGTCATCATTTCACTGCACAAAAATGGCCTAACAGGGAAGAGTATCGCAGCTACAAAGATTGCACCTCAGTCAACAATCTATCGCATCATCAAGAACTTCAAGGAGAGAGCTTCCATTGTTGTCAAGGAGGCTCCAGGGCGCCCAAGAAAGACCAGCATGCGCCAGGACCGTATCTTAAAACTGTTTCAGCTGCGGGATCGGACTACCAGCAGTGCCGAGCTTGCTCAGGAATGGCAGCAGGCTGGTGTGAGTGCTTCTGCATGCACTGTGAGGCGGAGACTCTTTGAGCAAGGGCTGGTTTCAAGGAGGGCAGCAAAGAAGCCACTTCTCTCCAGAAAAAAACATCAGGGACCGACTTATATTCTGCAAAAGGTACAGGGAGTGGACTGCTGAGGACTGGGGCAAAGTCATTTTCTCTGATGAATCCCCTTTTCGATTGTTTGGGACATCTGGAAAACAGCTTATTCGGAGAAGAAGAGGTGAGCGCTACCACCAGTCTTGTCTCATGACAACTGTAAAGCATCCTGAAACCATTCATGTGTGGGGTTGCTTCTCAGCCAAGGGAATCGGCTCACTCACAGTCTTGCCTAAAAACACAGCCATGAATAAAGAATGGTACCAGAATGTCCTCCAAGAGCAACTTCACCCAACCGTCCAAGAGCAGTTTGGCGCCCAAAAATGCCTTTTCCAGCATGATGGAGCACCTTGCCATAAAGCAAAGGTGATAACAAAATGGCTCATGGAACAAAACATAGAGATTTTGGGTCCATGGCCTGGAAACTCCCCAGATCTTAATCCCATTGAGAACTTGTGGTCAATCATCAAGAGACGGGTGGACAAACAAAAACCAACAAATTCTGGCAAAATGCAAGCATTGATTATGAAAGAATGGACTGCTATCAGTCAGGATTTGGTCCAAAAGTTGATTGAGAGCATGCCAGGGAGAATTACAGAGGTCTTGAAGAAGAAGGGGCAACACTGCAAATATTGACTTGCTGCATTAACTCATTCTAACTGTCAATATAACCTATTGGTACTCATAATATGATTGCAATTCTATTTCTGTATGTGATATAAACATCAGACAAACACTAATAAAAACCAGAGGCCAGCAGATCATGGGAAAATATAATTTTGGTGTCATTCTCAAAACTTTTGGCCATGACTGTACACAAGATACAATTGTATCCAATTTTCAGCTGGGAACAGGACTATGGACAAGTTTTGCAGCAACTGCATTTGTGATAGGAAATGTTGATCAATCTAGATTTTCTTCAGTGTTCTTATTCATTGCAGAAAATCTTAAAAAAGCCGAGGAATGTGGGCAACATGGTGGGTCAATGATTAACGCTGTGGGGCTGGGTTCATATAATAGCAAGGACAACATCTGCAAGGAGTTTGTATGTTCTCCCCGTGTTTGTGTGGGTTTCCTCCGGGTTCTCCGGTTTCCTCCCACACTCCAAAGACATACTGATAGGGAATTCATATTGTGAGCCCCAATGGGGACAGTGATGATAATGTCTGTAAGGTGCTACAAAATCTAACGGCGCTATATAAGAGAGTAAAATAAATATATAACTAAATAAAATGAATGTATTAAAAGGCTAAGATTGCAAAGAGCTTGTAAAAACAAGAAACTTTGCAATTTCCTTCTTATTCAAAATCTTCTCTGTTCTCAAGAAGGAAAAGATTTTTAATTCTGCAGTGTACAGCTCATTGCTATGGTTACTGACCACCTGAGAAGTGGCCGGTCTCCTTGGCAAGAAGCGCTCACTTGCAGACTGGTGGACTTCAGTGCCCCTGTGCCTGTCCCATTCTGCAGAGGCAAAGCCGCCTCTGCCCGCAGAATGCAAGAGGGCACAATTCAGACAAGCGGCTCAGCCAAGCCACCGGCCAGAACTGTAAATCTTCAGCTTCTGATGAGAGGAACACAAGACCACCCCTTTAATAAAGGAGTAGAGCAGAACTCATACAGTGATTAGTGGGGGTCTGACACCTGAAATCCCCAGACATCAGCTACTTCTGCAAGATGATGTACACAGTGTTAAGAGCTGGAATAGCACAGCTCCGCACACTGTGCAATGGCTGGTTTCAGGTACTACAGCTCAGATCACAATCATTTCAATAGGAGCTGCAGTACCAAGATCGGCCACTACACAGTGTACAGCGCTGTGCTGTTTGGTCTCTACGCTGAGTATTTCCAGCTGCTGTCTTATTGGTGAGGGGGCCGTGTGTTGGAACCTCACTGATCTGATACTGATGACCAGGGTCGGACTGCGGTGTCTGGGGCCCACAGGGGAAATTAACTCTAGGGGCCCACCTACAGCAAGATGCAAATATCTGTTATCCGCTCTCGCTGTTATAGTGGAGCATTGACTGGCGGCTCCTGCACATCTACTGGGCGACACTCTAACTGGGATGGACATGTTTGCATTAAAGGGCTTCTTTGGTTAAAACTAGTGTTGAGCGAGTATGTTCTGTTAACCCTTTCGGCGAGTATGCTCGGGCCGAGCTCCGAGTATTTATAGCTGCTCGGTGATATGGTTGAATCGCTCCCGTGTGCATGATTTGCGACTGTTTGACGGTTTTAATACATGTGAGGAATGTGTAAGAAATAGACATTCCTCACATGTATTAACCCCTTAAGCCACGGAGCATTTTCCGTTTTTGCATTTTCGCTTTTTGCTCCACTTGTTCCCAGAGCCATAGCGTTTTTATTTTTTGGTCAATATGGCCATGTTAGGGCTTATTTTTTGCGGGACGAGTTGTACTTTTCAACGCCATTACTAGTTTTACCATGCCGTGTACGGGAAAACGGGAAAAAAATTCCAAGCGCCGTGAAATTGCAAAAAAAGTGCAATACCACTGAGTTTTTTTTTTATTTTTTTTACCACGTTCACTGAATGCTAAAACTGACCTGCCATTATTATTCTCCATGTCATTAAGAGCTCGTAGACACCAAACATGTATAGGTTCTTTTTTATTTAAGTGATGAAAAAAAAATCCAAAGTTTGGTAAAAAAAAAAAAAAAAAATGGTGCCATTTTCCGAGACCCGTAGCGTCTCCATTTTTCGGGATCTGGGGCAGGGTGAGGGCTTATTTTTTGTGAACCGAGCTGAAGTTTTTATAGATGCTATTTTGGGGTAGATCCGATGTTTTGATCGTCCGTTATTGCATTTTATTGCAATTTTACGGTGACCAAAAAAGGTAATTCTGGCGTTTAGAATTTTTTTCTCATTACGCCATTTACCGATCGCATTAATTCTATTTTTATATTGATAGATCAGGCGATTCTGAGCGCGGCAATACCAAATATGTGTATGTGGGGTTTATTTTATGATTTTATTTTGAATGGGGCGAAAGGGGGGTGATTTAAACTTTTAAATTTTTTTATTTTTTTTCATATTTTTTAAAACTTTTTTTTTCACTTTTTGCTTGCTTCTGTACTCTACATAGGAGACTTGAAGCAGCAACTGTCCGATCACCTCTGCTACATACAGGGAACCAGCAGATCCCCTGTATGCAGCAGAAATGGTCCTGTCCTATGAGCACCGACCACTAGATGGCGCTCATAACAATTCCACCCGCGCCTGTTGCGGGCACATGTCAGCTGTAAGAATCAGCTGACATGTGCTTGGTTCAGTGCGGGCTCAGCGCCGGAGCCCTCACTGAACCGGAGGATAACGACATGCGCGTACTAATACGTGACATGTCGTTAAGGGGTTAAAGCTGTCAAACAGTTGCAAATCATGCACACGGGAGCGATTCAACCATATCACCGAGCAGCTGTAAATACTCGGAGCTCGGCCCGAGCATACTCGGACAGAACATACTCGCTCAACACTAGTTAAAACAAGTTATCACCGATCCATGGGCTCTACAGGATAGGTGATCACTTATTGAGCATTTGTGTCCGAACATTGGAAAACGCACCTATCGGAAGAATGGGGAAGTTTTATCCCTGACAGAACACTTATCCCTATTTTAAAATGCTGCGTCAGGTGGGACGTCTGACCGCAGCTCTATTCATTCTCTTAGAGACTTGCAAAAAAGAGCCGCGCTCACAGCCACTGAGAGAATGAATGGATCAGTGGTCGCATCTCACATGCCGCTCCAGTCTAATGGGGAGAAAAGCTCCACATTCTGCCGGTGTGTGCAAGCAGTCAGACCCCCACCAATCAATATTATCAATGATCCTGTGGAGAGGTGATTACTTGTTTTCACCGGAGAACCCCTGTAAGTGCATCTCTGCCGCTCTGGTCCAAGTATTTAATCGCTAAGGCCACGGCCCTACTATCAGTATTCGGTCAGTATCCAGTCAGTATTTTTTCTCAGGAGTGGGAGCCAAAACAGGTGATGAACAATCAGAGAAAAGGTATAATAGAAACAAGTCACCAATTCTGCATTTATCAACCATTCCTGGTTTCGGCAGCCACTCCTGAGAAAAATACTGACCAAATACTGATGGTGGGGCTGTGGCCTAATGGAAAAAAATCTTTTCCTAGTTAAGATCAGCAAGAACAAAATGACCGCCATACACAGCACAGTCCACTATATCAACACCAATAATACCACATACAAAAGGGACAAATATCGCCACACCTTGACTAGATCACATATTACCACTACATAGTGACTGAATAATACCACATACAAGGAACAAATATGGCCAAACTATGACCAGACCATATATTACCACCCCAAGGTGACCAAATACTACAGTACTGATCATGAATACAAAACCACAAAACTAACAACACTGTTATTACCACCAGCGACATTATACACAGGAGCTCTGTATATAGTGTCAGTGTACAGGTAACACAGTGATCACCAGTGACATTATAGACAGGAGCTCTGTATATAGTGTATAGGTAATACAGTGATCACCAGTGACATACACAGGAGCTCTGTATATACTATATACACACGTGGTCAAAATTGTTGGTACCCCTCGTTTAATGAAAGAAAAACCCACAATGGTCACAGAAAAAACTTGAATCTGACAAAAGTAATAATAAATTAAAAATCGATGAAAATGAACAAATGAAAGACAGACATTGCTTTTCAACCCTGCTTCCACAGAATTTAAAAAAAATTAAACTCTTGAAATAGGCCTGGACAGAAATGATGGTACCCCTGAAAATAATGTGACAAAAGGGACATGTTAAATCAAGTTGTGTCCACTAATTAGCATCACAGGTGTCTACAATCTTGTAATCAGTCAGTGGGCCTGTATATAGGGCTACAGATACTCACTGTGCTGTTTGGTGACATGGTGTGTACCACACTCAACATGGACCAAAGGAAGCAAAGGAAAGAGTTGTCTCAGGAGATTAGAAAGAAAATTATAGACAAGCATGTTAAAGGTAAAGGTTATAAGACCATCTCCAAGCAGCTTGATGTTCCTGTAACTACAGTTGCACATATTATTCAGAAATTTAAGATCCATGGGACTGTAGCCAACCTCCCTGGACGTGGCCGCAGGAGGAAAATTGATGACAAATCAAAGAGACGAATAATATGAATGGTAACAAAAGAGCCCAGGAAAACTTCTAAAGAGATTAAAGGTGAACTTCAAGCTCAAGGAACATCAGTGTCAGATCGCACCATCCGTCGTTGTTTGATCTAAAGTGGACTTCATGGGAGACGACCAAGGAGTACACCATTGTTGAAAAAAAATCATAAAAAAGCCAGACTGGAATTTGCCAAACTACATGTTCACAAGTCACAAAGCTTTTAGGAGAATGCCCTATGGACAGATGAGACAAAAATGGAAGTTTTTGGCAAGGCACATCAGATCTATGTTCACAGATGGAAAAATGAAGCATATCAAGATAAGAACACTGTCCCTACTGTGAAACATGGAGGAGTCTCTTTTATGTTTTGGGGCTGGTCTGCCGCATCTGGCACAGGGTGTCTTGAATCTGTGCAGGGTACAATGAAATCTCAAGACTATCAAGGGATTCTAGAGAGAAATGTGCTGCCCAGTGTCAGAAAGCGTGGTCTCAGTCGCAGGTCATGGGTCTTGCAACAGTATTATGACCCAAAACACACAGCTAAAAACACCCAACAATGGCTAAGAGGAAAACATTGGACTATTCTGAAGTGACCTTCTATGAGCCCTGACCTAAATCCTATTGAGCATCTTTGGAAAGAGCTGAAACATGACGTCTGGAAAAGGCAACCTTCAACCATGAGACAACTGGAGCAGTTTGCTCATGAGGAGTGGCCAAAATACCTGTGGAGAGGTGCAGAAGTCTCATTGACAGTTACAGGAGTCGTTTGATTGCAGTGATTGCGTCAAAAGGTTGTTCAGCAAAATATAAAGTTAAGAAGAACCATCATTTCTGTCCAGGCCTGTTTCATCAGTTTATTTTATTTTTTTTATTCTGTGGAAGCAGAAAAGCAATGTCTGACTTTCATTTGTTCATTTTCATAGATTTTTAATTTATTATTACTTTTGTCAGATTCAAGTTATTTCTGTGACCATTGTGGGTTTTTCTTTCATTAAACGAGGGGTACCAACAGTTTTGACCACGTGTGTAGTGTAAGTGTACATGTGTGTCACCCTGGCCTGGATGCCACAAGTGTAATTAAAGCTGTGTCTGAGAGCAGGGGGGAGGTTCTCTAGTCAGGGGAACATTAGCATGCAATGCCTCCTGTCTCAGGCCAGTAGGGGGAGCAGGCTGCCCCTATAAAAGCTGGTGCTGAGGGCAGGGTTAGAGAGAACCCAGATGACCTGTCTCAGGACTGAGACGTGTCTCAGCAGAGCAGGGACAGACAGTTGCACTGCACCTAAGAGGAAGTGTGGCAGGAGGAGAGCCACAAGCCAGAGACAAGAGGCGAAGAGAGCCTGTCTTGGCAGATAACAGACTTAATCTACCAGACTTTGGTGTCTGAGGCTGGAAGGATTCCACATCCCCCAGCAGAGAACCAGTCCGCAAGGGACTGTATATTCCTTGGCCTAAGAAGCCTGGAGGCTCTGCAACAACAGAAGGGACCAGTAAAGCCATACAAGGCTGGGAGCAGAAAGGAACCCACGTCGCAGGCCATACAGGCGAGAAAACACGGAAAGCTCGGAAACGTGGGCTGTTACCCTATCAGGAGGAGATAGCCAGAAGGAGCGCAGAAAGCACGGTAGGCCTACACCCTCACCCTGACCAGGGCCAATTTCCCCGTTGCTCTCAGACATCCAGGTCCCCTCCTAGCCGGGACTGTTTGTGGGTCAGTTTACCTGTTTAGTAAAGACCCTGGACTGCAACCTGTTGTCTGTGTGCTCCTTGCTCCTCCAGCACTATCAGCACTGGGACTCCCACTACCATCACTCCCAACATCCATTATACTGCCCTGGGGCCGCACTCTTCCCGTGGAGAGTCACACTACCCTAGATGCACACCTCATCAGCCCCAGCGGTCTGCATGCAGCGGCGGTTCCTAATAACCGCAATCCACGGGTGGCGTAGTCGGACATTATCAGCAGAACATAGCAGACTACCATTGGCCTGACCACCCTGAGCCACGGAACCGGGTCGCCACTACTACCCCCATCGTCTCCCTATTGCCCGGATCCGAGTGCCCCACGGCCCAGGGGGCGAGTCAGCTTTGGCGTAGTCGGCAGGATTTCGTGCCCGCAACCACCGGGTACTGCGTGCCTGAAAAAGACTTTTGCAACTTACCTGTGGCAAAGTTTCCCGCCGTCCGGAGTCGTTTCCCGCCATCCGGAGCCGATTCCCGCCATCGGACGCCATCTTGGACCGTTTCCCGCCGTCTTCTGCCGCCTTCCCACCATCCGCAGCTGCTTCCCGCCATCGGACGCCATCTTCAGGACGCCGCGCGGGAAGAAGATGGGCGTGGACGTCAAAACCGCGCGAGATCCGAAGCTCCGCCCCACGCACCGACGCTGCGCAAGGTCCTGGAAGGGAGAGAGAGCGACGCTGACGTCATCAGGGCGCGACGCCAGGTCCTCGTCCATAGCAGCAGCAGCGGAGCCGCGGCCTACAGAAGAGGATCGTCGGAAGGTAGGCCACGCGTAACTAGGGGGGGAGGAAGATGACGGACACAGAGGCGCCCACTACCACCAACGCAGCTGCAGCAGCGGTGATGCCCTTTTCCTTGCCCTACATCCCTGGAGCGGCCTGGCTGCCCAAATACTCAGGGGAGCCCCATGCCCTAACTGACTTCAAGGAAAGGCTATACAGTTTGTTCCACGTTTACCCCCTGACAGAGGAACAGAAGGTCAGCATATTAACAGGGCAGTTAACTGGCGCAGCCCAGCGGGAGGTAAAATCATGGCCCACTGAGAAGAAAAGGACTGTGAAGGGTATTCTGGCCCAGCTGCGGGGTACCTTTGACACACGTACCTCCGCTGAGATTAAAATGAGGTTCTATGGATGTAAGCAGCGGGCACAGGACAGCATCAGAGACTATGCCCTAAATCTGCAGGAAGCCTTGAGGGCTATTCAACAAACTGACCCTGGCAGTGTGCAGGAAACGGATAAGCTGCTAACAGAACAATTCATAGAAGGTCTGCTGTCTAGCGCCCACAGGGCCCAACTGCGCCTCATGTTCTTTCAGAACCCCGACCTGACCTTTGCCCAATTTAAGGACAGGGCCATAAGGGTGCTCCGTGAATCTGCAACCAGTAGCGCTATAAACCCCCGGCTCCCTGCTATCACTTACCACCAGGAGGCGGCACCCTCCTCTATGGACTCCGTGGAGGCTGATGCACAGGCCCTGAACCAAGCCCCGTCGAAAGATCTGCACCACCAAGTCCAGGAGCTGACCAGGAGCGTCGCGTTGACCAGGACCGTCCAGGCGTTGCAAGTGGACCCGTCAAGACCCATCGAGCTGGCTTCAAGTCCGGAGAATGTCCCATGGCGTCGACAGAGGAGGATCCCATCGTTCCGAGGGAGGCCCACAGACCGCTACGCAGAGGATGAACAGCCCATTTGCCGTCGATGCAACCAGCCCGGACACATTTCCAGGTACTGTAATTTAAACGGGTCTAACCTGGGGCAGAGGGCCAACCCCCAGGCATAAGATCACCAGGCCCTTACAATTGGC
This sequence comes from Phyllobates terribilis, assembly GCF_046119375.1. NCBI lineage: Eukaryota > Metazoa > Chordata > Amphibia > Anura > Dendrobatidae > Phyllobates > Phyllobates terribilis. Next base: position 721,192 of record NW_027363058.1, on the reverse strand, counting down.
GTAATAAGTACGTTGGGGGGCGCCCGGTTTTACCCGTGGTGCTGGACGGTATCCCCATGAGCGCCTTGCTGGATACTGGGTCACAAGTAACCACTATCCCTTATGTACTTTTTAAGCAGTATTGGACTGATGCTGATATCACACGGTATCCAGACGGTAACTTGAGCATCATCGCCAGTAATGGCTTACCCGTGCCGCAGATGGGGTTCAAGGAGATGACCATTAAGATTGGTAAAGTTGAACTACCGGCACAGGGAGTGATTATTGTGGACATTGACCGTCATGAAAGTCACCCTAAAATAACTGTGGGTACTAACGTGATTGAAAATTGTCTTTCAGAGGTAATTGTAATCTTACAACAGGTGGCGGTGAATGCTAGTTCCAGCCAACAGAGAATCCTCAACAAGGAGATAAAGGCCCTGATGAGACGGCAGCAGGTAGAACTGTCTGGTGGTGAGATCGGTAGCGTAAGACTGAGTGACCCATTCCCCATTTCCATGCCTCCCAAAAGTCAAATGATGATCTGGTGTCGGACTGCAATCGGGTTGAGAGGTAGAGACTACCAAGACATGGTAGAACCCGTGTACTCAGACAGCAGGCCCACCATTTTGACAGCCCGGGGGGTGGTTGATGTCCGTCATGGGAGGGTGCCCGTCCGCATCCTCAACATTGGGGAGAGGGAGGTACACTTACCCAGGTACGCTACACTTGCCAAGCTGTTTGTGGTCGAACACAAAGCTATCAGGGCCGTGGAACCTTTGCCTCCATCTCCACAGGCGGAGAGTAATGGCTCCCAGAAACAAAAGGAGGACTGGTGCCAGAAACTCCACGTGGGTGCTGACTCCACTCCCCTGCACCAAAAACAAGGAGTCTACTGGGTGGTACAGGAGTACGAGAGAGTCTTTAGTAAGCACCCGCTAGACTTCGGCAGAGTAAAGGGGATAGAACACCACATCCCCACAGGGAGCCACCCACCGATAAAAGAGAGGCACAGACCTGTACCCCCTGCACATTATCAGAACGCAAGGGGCATGCTAAGAGAGATGAAAGAAGCTGGGGTTATTAGAGACAGCTGTAGCCCCTGGGCAGCCCCCTTGGTTCTGGTCAAAAAGAAAGACGGCACCATGAGAATGTGCGTCGACTATAGACAAATCAACCGTATCACTCACAAAGACGCATATCTGCTGCCTAGAATAGAGGAGTCTTTAGCCGCACTAAAATCAGCTAACTTCTTTTCTACTTTGGACCTTACTAGCGGGTACTGGCAGGTTCCTGTGGCAGAGGCTGACAAGGAGAAGACCGCCTTCACCACCCCGATGGGACTGAGCGAATTCAACTGCATGCCTTTCGGGCTCTGCAACGCACCAGGGACCTTCCAGCGGCTGATGGAATGCTGTCTAGGGCACCGAAACTTCGAGACGGTCCTCCTTTACCTGGACGACGTGATCGTCTATTCGAAGACCTACGAGGACCATCTGAAGCACCTGGCCGAGGTGTTCGAAGCCCTGGCAGGCTATGGCCTGAAGGTGAAACCATCGAAGTGTCACCTGCTGAAACCAAAGGTCCAGTACCTAGGGCACGTGGTAAGCGCGGAAGGAGTGGCCCCCGAAACTGACAAGGTCACGGCAATCAAGAGCTGGCCAAGCCCCTCGAACATCAAAGAGGTGAGACAGTTTCTCGGGTTGGTAGGCTACTACCGAAGATTCATCCCCGGGTTCACCAAGATGGCAGCTCCTATGCAGGACCTCCTGATCGGACAGTCTAAGTCCAGGAGCCAAAAGCCGCCCTTCAAATGGGATAAACCGGAAGAGGAGTCCTTCCGCCAGCTAAAGATGGCCCTCACAGGGGATGAGATCCTGGCCTACCCTGATTATGGCCAGCCTTTCATTCTCCACACAGATGCCAGTAATGTGGGACTGGGAGCCGTATTGTCCCAAAACCAACAGGGCACATAACAGGTGATCGCATACGCCAGCCGGAAGCTGAGGCCCACCGAAAGGAACCCGGAGAATTACAGCTCCTTCAAGCTAGAATTCTTGGCGGTGGTGTGGGCCGTAACGGAACGCTTCAAGCATTACCTGGCCTCCGCAAAGTTCACCGTGTACACGGACAACAACCCGTTGACACACCTGGACAATGCAAGACTGGGTGCCCTGGAACAGCGGTGGATGGCCCGTCTCTCCAACTATGACTTCGTGATCAAGTACCGGGCAGGCAAAACCAACGCCAACGCGGACGCCCTATCAAGGATGCCTCACTTACCTGAAGGTGACGAAGACCCAGAAGAGCTGGAGGAGGTAGAACTCCCCGCGTTTCACCGGTATGGAGCCGCTCAACACTCTCACTGCGTGAAGGAGGAGGATCTAACAACTGTGATGATGAATCCCCTACCTCACCACAGCTGAGCCAAGACCCAAGATAGTGACCCTGCAGTCCGCCTGGTGAAAGATCTGCTGACCCGGGAAGATGCCCGCTTAGATCCAGATGCCCCAGAGGAAGCCAAGCAGCTATGGAAGGAGAAGAGCAAGCTGTTCCTCTACGAAGGCAAGTTGTGCAGAAGGATTGTCAACCACCGGACGCACGAGCTGACCTGGCAAGTCGTGGTCCCAAGGAGGGATGCAGCTATGGTCCTGGGGGCTTACCATGACAGAGCGGGACACTTCGGTTGGAAGAAACTGGAGTTCCTACTAAGAGGAAGATTCTTTTGGGTCGGCATGAGAGGAGCTGTAGAAAAATGGTGCAGAGACTGTGGCCCTTGTCACCTAAGGAGGAAGGACCGTGCCAGCCAGAAGACACCCTTGAGGCCCATCGTCACCACGCAGCCTCTTGAGCTGGTAGCTCTGGACCATGTCAAATTGGCTCCCAGCCGGTCAGGATACATCTATGCCCTGACAATCGTGGACCACTATTCCCGTTTTCTAGTGGTGGTCCCGGTAAAGGACTTGACAGCCCAAACAGCGGCCAGAGCCTTCCAGCAATATTTCTGCCGTCCACACGGGTATCCGGAACAGGTCCTGACAGACCAGGGTCCAGCTTTCGAGGCTGAAATCTTCCAGGAGTTCTGCAACCTCTATGGCTGTAAGAAGATTCGTACAACGCCTTACCACCCCCAAACCAACGGGATGTGTGAGAAGATGAACAATATAGTCATTGATCTCCTGAAGACGTTGCCCCTGGAGGAACGCAGCCTGTGGCCAGAAAAACTGCCGGACCTGATAGACCTATACAACAATATCCCGGTGAATGCTACAAACTGCACCCCGGCTTACCTGATGCGAGCTAGACCAGGAAAGCTGCCCGTAGACCTGGAGATGGGAGTCCTAATACCTGAGGACACCTCCCCGGATGCGGACTGGGATACGGAAAGGCAACTGCAGTACAAGAAGGTACAGGAGAGTGTGGAGAAGAGCCTGGCCCAGGTGAGAGAGAAGCAAGAAAGACTCTTCAATCAACACGCCCCTGCTAGTCCCCTAGAACCTGGTGAGCAAGTCCTAAAGCGAAAAAGAAGGCTACATAAGTTGGACGACCAGTGGGAAAGGGAACCCTACACCGTACTGCAGTCTGACCACGACAACCCAAAGGTGTGCGTAATCACCAAGGACGGAGGAGAAACCACTAGTGTCGTCTCCAGAGACCATCTCAAAAGGTGCCCTGAGCAACTCCGTAGTGCAGAAGAGGATCAGAGTGACCTTGAACCCGCAGAGGACAAAGAAGAAATGATCAGCACCGTTCTCGGAGAGTTCCCTCAGTCCTGGACTCGCATAAATGATGCCATAGTGGTACCTGTCCTGCATTTCCTGCAACCGGCACAGCAACAACCAACACCAGAGCCGGAAGGTGAAGAGGAGCAAGCAGTTCCAGAGGCAGAAGAGCCTGTACCAGCAGCCCAGGAGAGTCAACAATCTGCTGACAGTGAGCCTGCCATGCCTGCGGTAAGCCAAAGGACCCGCAGACAGCTGCCTGCCCTACCTGTACACCCAGCTGGTAGCTGCACCCCTAACGCTAGTGGGGAAAGCCAAGTCAGTCCACCACCAGACAGTGGGCTACGTAGGTCAACCAGGAGCACAAAGGGACAGATACCCGCTCGCTGGAGAATATAGAGTGTACTAAAATTGTAAATAACCCTGTTGCCAAATGTTGAATTGTTTGCAAAGTTACATGCATGTTTGGTAATACTCTGTTTCAGTTTCTTGCAGCTACCATAAGGACTCACAGGTTATGGACTTTTTATAACCGGGACCTTGTATGGACTGCGTTCAGAGCCTAACCCAGGAATGAACTAAGACTGTGAAGGACTTGGGGTAGGACAGACCCCCACCTGGTTAAGGCTCCCCGTTGTGCTGGTGATATGGACACCCGGTCACAGGCCACACTGTGACCTTAAGAACTCAATTTGTGCGTCGTCTGTCTATTAATGTTTTATTGTTATGCATATTGTCTTTGTTTACTGTTTAGTCCCGGAGTACTAAATTTCACTAGGGGGGAATGTGTCACCCTGGCCTGGATGCCACAAGTGTAATTAAAGCTGTGTCTGAGAGCAGGGGGGAGGTTCTCTAGTCAGGGGAACATTAGCATGCAATGCCTCCTGTCTCAGGCCAGTAGGGGGAGCAGGCTGCCCCTATAAAAGCTGGTGCTGGGGGCAGGGTTAGAGAGAACCCAGATGACCTGTCTCAGGACTGAGACGTGTCTCAGCAGAGCAGGGACAGACAGTTGCACTGCACCTAAGAGGAAGTGTGGCAGGAGGAGAGCCACAAGCCAGAGACAAGAGGCGAAGCAAGCCTGTCTTGGCAGATAACAGACTTAATCTACCAGACTTTGGTGTCTGAGGCTGGAAGGATTCCACATCCCCCAGCAGAGAACCAGTCCGCAAGGGACTGTATATTCCTTGGCCTAAGAAGCCTGGAGGCCCTGCCACAACAGAAGGGACCAGTAAAGCCATACAAGGCTGGGAGCAGAAAGGAACCCACGTCGCAGGCCATACAGGCGAGAAAACACGGAAAGCTCGGAAACGTGGGCTGTTACCCTATCAGGAGGAGATAGCCAGAAGGAGTGCAGAAAGCACGGTAGGCCTACACCCTCACCCTGACCAGGGCCAATTTCCCCGTTGCTCTCAGACATCCAGGTCCCCTCCTAGCCGGGACTGTTTGTGGGTCAGTTTACCTGTTTAGTAAAGACCCTGGACTGCAACCTGTTGTCTGTGTGCTCCTTGCTCCTCCAGCACAATCAGCACTGGGACTCCCACTACCATCACTCCCAACATCCATTATACTGCCCTGGGGCCGCACTCTTCCCGTGGAGAGTCACACTACCCTAGCTGCACACCTCATCAGCCCCAGCGGTCTGCATGCAGCGGCGGTTCCTAATAACCACAATCCACGGGTGGCGTAGTCGGACATTATCAGCAGAAAATAGCAGACTACCATTGGTCTGACCACCCTGAGCCACAGAACCGGGTCGCCACTACTACCCCCATCGTCTCCCTATTGCACGGATCCGAGTGCCCCACGGCCCAGGGGGCGAGTCACATGTAATACACTGACTCACCAGTGACGTCTCTAGGTGAAGTCCTTCATCTTCGCTTTTCTTCTTCATCTGGCACAGACGGCCATCACTTCTTCCAGCCAGGAATCATCTCTGCAGAAAATAACACACAGTTATCAATAACTGATCTCTTCTAGGGAATATTCCCACTCCACCCCCGACTTCTACACTACACCAGTTGAAGAAAAAAAGCAATATAGTGCCGCCCTGCACAGTAACAGGAGCCCGCTTTTGTCCTATCCCATGGAAAACAATTTCCTAAAAAGTAAATTATATTACAGAAGCAATAATGTCTCTAATTGGACTCTAAAATAATAATGTTCCTCACTGGCCACCATAAACTAATAAAGTATGTTCCTCAATCTGGCACCAAACAGTAATTAAGTCCCTTGTTCAGCCTGGCACCCCCATATATCCATCCTGGCCCCCCCTTCCCTGCATATATCCATCCTGACACCCCCCATATATCCCTTCTGGCCCCCATATGTCCAGTGTGACCCCTCCATATATTTATCCTAGCCCACGTGTATCGAGCCTGCCCCCTCCCATATACCCATCCTAGTCCCCCATGTGGCCCTCCTGTTCCCCCCATATATCCATCCTGGCCTCCATGTGTCCATCCTGCCCCCCCACATATCCATCCTGGCCTCCATGTTTCCAGCCTGCCCCCCCATATATCTGTCCTGGCCTCCATGTGTCCAGCCTGCCCCCTCCCATATATCTGTCCTAAAGCCCCATGTGTCAAGCCTGCCCCCCCATATATCCATCCTGGCCTCCATGTGTCCAGCATGCCCCCCCTACATATCCATCCTGGCCTCCATGTGTCCAGCCTGCCCCCCCCAATATATCCATCCTGGCCTCCATGTTTCCAGCCTGCCCCCCATATATCTATCCTGGCCTCCATGTGTCCAGCCTGCCCCCTCATATATCCATCCTGCCCTTCCCCCCTGCATATATCCATCCTGACACCCCCCCATATATCCATACTGGCCCCCATATGTCCAGCATGGCCCCTCCATATATTTATCCTAGCCCACGTGTATCGAGCCTGCCCCCCCACATACCTATCCTAGCCCCCCATGTGTCCAGCCTGCCCCCCACATATCCATCCTGGCCATCATGTGTCCAGCCTGCCCCGCCCCCCATATATCCGGCCCCCCATATATCCATCCCCCTCACATATCCATCCTGGCCTCCATGTGTCCAGCCTGCCCCACCATATAGCCATCCTGCCCACCCTTTCCCATGTGTCCAGCCAGGCTCCCCTTTATGTGTCCAGCCAGGCTCCCCCCCTTGTGTGTCCAGCCAGGGTTCCCCCTTGTGTGTCCAGCCAGGCTCTCACCCTTGTGTGTCCAGCCAGTGTTCCCCCTTGTGTGTCCAGCCAGGGTTCCCCCTTGTGTGTCCAGCCAGGGTTCCCTCTTGTGTGTCCAGTCAGGGCTTCCCCTTGTGGGTCCAGCCAGGGTTCCCCCTTGTGTGTCCATCCAGCTCCCCCCTTGTGTGTCCAGCCAGGGCTCCCCCTTGTGTGTCCAGCCAGGGCTCCCCCTTGTGTGTCCAGCCAGGGCTTCTCCTTGTGTGTCCAGCCAGGGCTCCCCCTTGTGTGTCCAGCCAGGGTTCCCCCTTGTGTGTCCAGCCAGGGCTCCCCCTTGTGTGTCCAGCAAGGCCCCCCTTGTGTGTCCATCCGGTCCCCCCCCTTGTGTGTCCAGCCAGGGTCCCCCCTTGTGTGTCTAGCCAGGGGCCCATCCCATTCTGCATCCACTCATATACACACAGACACACACACAGACACCTCTTACCTTCCTGCTCTCCCGTGCGGTGTCCTCCTTCTCTGGCGGCTGAGTTGCGCGCCTCCTTCACTGCAGGCGCATGACGATGACGTCATACGCCGGCCGGGGAAGGGAGACGCGCAGCTTCAGCTGCTTCACTGGGACGTGTGTTGCGGCGGTTCAGGTAATGAACGCCGCGTGCGCGCGTCCCTGCATACACTGTGCCTGCGCTTTTAAAGGGCCCGTGCCCCTTAAAACCGCAGGTTTTTTTATTTTTTCATTCTCTTCTCCCCCTCTCCTCTGCAGAAGGGTACCCCGCCAGCCCAGTCCCACCCTGTTGATGACTTATCCTAAAATCGGTCATTAATATATAAGTCCTGGACAGTCCCGTTAAGCTTGTTTTACCTAGTTATAAAAGCCCTTTAAGTCCTCATTATAAGGTAAGGTATGAATGGATCTAATTAAATTCTCCAAAGAGAACTATTTATACATTTTAGTCACTGTGAGCTTTCTACAAGATATTGCGGGCAGTATATAGCGAATATACGGACACAGAGCCATTCGCCGGCTCAGATTGCCAATAAGCACCTTGTAAATATGAGACCTTGACATCATAGGTTACTTGGCTTAATATGAAATTGTCCCTCATGTGTACCGCATTGTGGGCAGGGACTATATGTACATCACTGCAGAATATGTTGGCAATAAAAAGTCAACAGAAATGAATATCATGCAGATCCTCACCAGGACTCCAGCAGTGTCACCATCCTGCCACCATACAGCTATAGAAGGACAATAAACCTGCAGGGTTCTCCCCTCAGTTATTTTTTCCTTTAATTTTATTATCTGTTTCTTACTCACAGTGAAAGAACAGTCATCAGATATTTTATTGTTCACTTTTTATTTTACAGTCTCAGCTCTGAAGAATAGAACATCTTATGAATAAATGACAGCTCACTTATTACAGTGGTGGCCAAAAGTATTGGCACCCCTGCAATTCTGACAGATAATACTCAGTTTCTTCCTGAAAATGATTGCAATCACAAATTCTTTGGTATTATTATCTTCATTTAATTTGCTTGCAAGGAAAAAACACAAAAGAGAATGAAGCAAAAATCAAAACCTTGATCATTTCACACAAAACTCCAAAAATGGGCCAGACAAAAGTATTGGCACCCTCAGCCTAATACTTGGTTGCACAACCTTTAGCCAAAATAACTGCGAACAACCGCTTCCGGTAACCATCAATGAGTTTCTTACAATGCTCTGCTGGAATCGTAGACCATTCTTCTTTGGCAAACTGCTCCAGGTCCCTGATATTTGAATGGGTGCCTTCTCCAAACTGCCATTTTGTGATCTCTCCACAGGTGTTCTATGGGATTCAGGTCTGGACTCATTGCTGGCCACCTTAGAAGTCTCCAGTGCTTTCTCTAAAACCATTTTATAGTGCTTTTGGAAGTGTGTTTTGGGTCATTGTCCTGCTGGAAGACTCATGACCTCTAAGGGCGACCCAGCTTTCTCACACTGGGCCCTACATTATGCTGCAAAATTTGTTGGTAGTCTTCAGACTTCATAATGCCATGCACACGGTCAAGCAGTCCAGTGCCAGAGGCAGCAAAGCAACCCCAAAACATCAGGGAACCTCCGCCATGTTTGACTGTAGGGACCATGTTCTTTTCTTTGAATGCCTCTTTTTTTTTCCTGTACACTCTATGTTGATGGTTTTTCCCAAAAAGCTCGACTTTTGTCTCATCTGACCAGAGAACATTCTTCCAAAACATAGTAACATAGTTTGTAAACATAGTTAGTAAAAGCCGAATAAAGACTTGCGTCCATCAAGTTCGACCTGTTAGTTCTGTAATTGCTAAAGTTGATCCAGAGGAGGGCAAAAACCCCAAATGATTTGGCCAATCTTCACCTGAGGAAAAATTCCCTCCTGACTCTGAAACCAGCAGTCAGAATAAATCCCTGTATCAACTTACTATTTTATTTTATTTTTAAGTATATGCTGAAATCTGCCTGGTATCTAGAAATGCATCCAGTCCCCGCTTGAACTGGTGTAGTGAATCTGACATCACCGTCTCCTCACTCTGTGAATTCCATATTCTCACTGCTCTTACCGTAAAGAACCCCTTCCTATGCTGGTGCTGAAACCTTTTCTCTTCCAGTCTTAGTGAATGCCCTCTTGTTACCGTAATATCCCTCCTTTTGAACAAATCCCTGGCAAGGTCTCTATACTGTCCCCTAACATATTTGTACACATTTATTATGTCCCCCCTCAACCTTCTCTTTTCCAGGCTGAATAGTCCTAGTTTTGCCAACCTCTCTGGGTATTGCAGTCCCTCCATTCCCTTTATTAATTTTGTTGCCCTCCTTTGTACCTTTTCAAGCTCATTTATATCCTTTCTATATATTGGGGCCCATAACTGAGCACAGTATTCCAAGTGTGGTCTGACCAGTGCTTTGTACAGTGGAAGAACAATGTTCTCATCCTTTGCAGCTATACCTCTTCTGATACATCCCATTACCCTGTTTGCCCTTACAGCAGCGGCCTGACTTTGGGCACTCCAATTTAGTTTGCCATCAATCAAGATGCCCAAGTCCTTCTCCATCTCTGAATTCCCCAATGATTTCCCATTCAGTGAGTACTGGTGACTTCCATTTTTCCTTCCCATATGTATGACCTTACATTTCTCCTCGTTAAACCTCATTTGCCATTTAATGCTCCACCTACCCAGCTTATCCAAATCCCTCTGTAGGTTTGCACTGTCCTCTTTTGTATTAATTGTTTTACATAACTTTGTGTCATCTGCAAATATTGATATTTTACTATTTATCCCGTTGACTATGTCGTTAATAAAGATATTAAATAACATTGGGCCTAGTACAGACCCCTGTGGTACCCCACTAGTGATGCTTACCCAATCTGAGTATATTCCATTTATAACCACCCTCTGCCTTCTATCCCTTAGCCAGTTAGCTACCCACTTGCAGACATTTTCCCCCAGCCCCATCATTCTCATTTTGTATACCAACCTATTATGTGGCACGCTATCGAACGCTTTTGAGAAGTCGAGATACACGACATCCACTGGTTCCCCCTGATCTACTCGAGAGCTAACCTCCTCGTAGAAGTCAATCAGGTTTGTTTGGCAGGAGCGATTCCTCATGAATCCATGTTGGTTCGGGATTAAAAGATTATTAGCATCAAGATGCTCCATAATTGCCTCTTTAATGAAGCTTTCAAAAATTTTGCCCACAACGGACGTCAGACTCACCGGCCGATAGTTTCCGGCGTCACTTTTCGCTCCCTTTTTGAATATTGGCACTACATTCGCCTGTCGCCAATCAAGTGGCACAGACCCAGTCTCAACAGAGTCCTTAAATATAAGATATAACGGTCTGTCTATCACATTACTTAGTTCCCTTAGTACCCGTGGGTGTATGCCATCAGGTCCTGGTGATTTGTTTATTTTAATGTTACTGAGGCGTTTCTGTACCCCAGCTTGGGTTAGATTTGTCATACTTAGTGGAGGATTAAGCTTGTCACTTCTCATTTCTCCTGTTAGTTTGATTTCCTTTGTGAAAGTTGTCGAAAAAAAATTATTTAATAGATTAGCTTTATCCTCATCTTTCTCTATGATTTTGCCTTCCTCACTTTTTATCGGTCCAATATTATCCGATTTAATCCTTTTACTATTTATATACGTAAAGAACAGTTTGGGATTTGATCTACTTTCCCTAGCAATACGTCTCTCTGTTTCCTCCTTCGCTATTTTTATTTGTTTTTTACAGGTTCTCGTTTTTTCCTTGTAACACATTAGTGCCTCCTTACTGTTTTCCTGTTTTAATCTCTTGAATGCCTCTTTTTTGCTATTTAACGCCCCTTTTACGTTCTTGTTCAACCATATTGGTTTCCTCTTATTTCTGGCCCTTTTATTCCCATACGGTATATACCTCTCGCACTGAGTATTCAGAATTCTTTTGAAGGTTTCCCATTTACTATTCGTATCCCTTTGATTAAGAACTTTGTCCCAGTCAATAAGTTGAAGGCTTTCTTTCAGCTGATCAAACTTCGCCCTCCTAAAGTTTAATGTTTTTGTTGTTCCCTTATTGATAACCCTACTGAAGGGCATTTTGAAGTCGATAATATTATGGTCGCTATTACCTAGGTGCCCCCCTATCTGTACCTCTGTTATTCTATCAGGCCTATTAGTCAATATTAAGTCCAACACGGCCTTCCCTCTCGTTGGTTCCTGCACTAGTTGGGAGAGATAATTATCCTAGCCCACACCATCTCTTTCTAATGTGACGGCCCTGAGCACGGGTCGGGCCCGGGCCACGGCTGCATCCCACCTCTCCATCACAGGGCCCGACACCGAGTCCCCCAACACCCAGGGTAAAACACGGGCTTTAAGAGTAGAGGCGTCACACTTGCACTTTATGTAAAGTTTATGATAATTAAACAACCATATGTACAGATATATCTAACTAATGATATGTATATATATTTTTAGATACTGGATTAATTTGTGGCTTGATTCTCTGTATTATCCCTTTGCTGTTCTAATCATGATCCATTCCCACTGGTTTTAATGGTAATTCCTGTCTCGACGTCCCCTTTGCGTATAGTTTTTAATTTCCCCCCTTTTTTTGCATTTCCTCCTCTTCCACCTGGTTATCAATATAATAATGTGCATCACCCACATGCCTGGACTCTTCTGGTCGATGTCTCCTTTCTGCTATATACTAGAGTGGTATACTATGTGCACAGATACATGGAGTGCCATATACTTCTCAGGAGGTGCGCAGCGTCCACCTCCTCACCGCACAGGCCCACAAGCTCCTCTCCGGCAGGAAGAAGATGCATTCAGGCGGCTCCTACCACTGCAGCAGACGGCAGTGCACAAGTATACAGGGTGCAGTGTGGATGTGTCTGCACCACTGGGATGTGGCCGACCTGCATGTATACATATGCCCCTCTGCAGGGGGGACTGGCCCACCGGAGGATCGGGAAAAACCCCGGGTCCCGATGGCCCCGCCCCCTACCCCCTGAACAGAGGGCCCCCCCCGGTTCGCAGCACTGCCGATATGATTAGTGATGGGCCCTCTGCCTCCTCTGCGCAGCGCGACACTGCCGGCGCGTGCGCAGGAGGTCAGTCTCAGTGTGATGACGTCATCGCCCTGGGACTGCTTCCTGTGCGCGCTGTGGAGTACGGACCCTGCGTCTCTCCAGGCAGTATGAAACGGGGAGGGGGGAGGGAGGAAGGGATAGGGGGGAGGGGTGACTGGGAGGAAGGGATAGGGGGGAGGGGTGACTGGGAGGACCCCTGGCCGAGGCTGGCAGTAAATACTACTGGACAATGGGCATGATTATCATCAGGAAAACGTGGTCGGCGGCTGGAGGCCAGCTGAGCACTTCTCTGACAACTGGGTTCTAGTGTCATTCTGTGCCTGCTCATCTCTGATATTTGTCTGATGGCAAAGATGTAGCAGAGCTGGAGACAAGATCCGTGGATTACGTCAGAGCGAGGATTTTGTTTTTTTATTAAAGATGGAGTCCCTACATGTGTTTTGTGTTTTATTTTTATTAAAAAAAAATTCTGTGTAATGTTTTTTTTTTTTTTATCTGTTTACTAGAAATTCATGGTGGCCATGTGTAGTTTGGCGTGACTCCATGAATTTCAGGCTTAGTGCCAGCTGATAATACAAAGCTGGTATTAACCCCATTATTACCCAGCGTGCCACCCCCCACCAGGGCCGTTGGAAGAGCCGGATAAAGTGCCTGGAAATGGCGCTACGATGAATGCGCCAATTCCAGGGGTGGCTGCAGGCTGCCGTTTTCAGCGTGGGGGGCCCAGAATGCTTGGGCCTTACCATGCTGAGAATCCCAGCCCCCAGCCCCCCCGATCAAAATATGGCGGGAGCCCACGCATTTTTTTTTTTTAATTATTTTTTTAAATAATTTAAAAAAAACATTGGGCTTTCCTGACTTTTGATCGCCAGTCAAGGTAAAACCAGGCAGATAAAGCAGACAGCTACGGGCTGCCACCTCTATCTGCGCTGAGAATCAAAATTTCTGCAGAGCGCTATGTCATTTTTGTTTTATTATTTATTTATTTTCACACTTCTATATGTGACAGTCCCAACAGCCAATCACAGACGCTGACACAGAGAATGGGCGTCTGTGATTGGCTGCTTGAGTAACCTGAAAGCAGCCCATACATAGTACCATACTAGAATGTATGGGCTGATTGTACATTACTCAAACAGCCAATCACAGACGCCCATCCTCTTTGACAGCATCTGCGATTGACTGTTGGGTCTGTCACATATAGAAGTGTGAAAAGAAAATTTTAAAAATGAATTTTTGATTCTCACCGCAGATAAAGCAGACAGCTACGTACTGCCACCCCCAGCTGCCTGGCTTTACCTTGGCTGGCGATCAAAAGACAGAGAAGCCGAATATTTGTTTTAAACTTACTTAACTTTTTTTTTTCCCGCCATATGTTGATCGCCAGCCAGATAAAACCAGGCAGCTGGGGGCTGGGATTCGCAGCATGGTAAGGCCCAAGCGTTCTTGGCCCTCCACGCTGAAAATCGCAGCCCACAGCCACCCCTGAAAATGGCGCATTCATCATGGCACCATTTCCAGGTGCTTTACCCGGCTCTTCCAGCGGCCCTGGTGGTGAGTGGCACCCTGGGTAATAATAGGGTTAGTACCAGGCCAGCTTTGCCTTATCAGCCGGTACTAAGCCCGAAATTCATGGTTTCACGCCAAATTAGACATAGCCACCATCAATTTCTAGTAAACAGAAAAAAAAAAGACAGAATTTTTTTTTTTTTTTATTAAAAATAAAACACATTTAGGGACTCCATCTTTAATAAAGAAAAATCCTCACTCCCAACGTAATCCATAGGTCTTCTGTCTTCATCTCTCTTAGATCTTTGCCATAAGACAAATATGTCTGCTGACAGATGAGCAGGCACAGAATGACACTGGAGCACTGTTACTGTGTAGTGCAGTGCTATGTTTCTTTTTTTGTCATTTCATGCAGTGTAGAAATCTTGGGAAAAGTGTGGATTGTGCTCTGGAAGTGATCAGTTATAGCTAACTATGTTATTTTCTGCAGAGATAAGTACTGTATAGAAGATGTGATATATCGGTCTGCAGTTAAAGAACTTCACCTAGAGACATCACTGGTGAGTATGTGTATTCCCTATACACACACACACTGACACTATATACAGAGCTCCTGTGCATAATGTCACTGGTAATCACTCTATTACCTGTACACTGACACTATATACAGAGCTCCTGTGTATAATGTCACTGGTGAACACTGTATTACCTGTACACTGACACCAAACACAGAGCTCCTGTGTATAATGTCACTGGTGATCCCTGTATTTCCTGTACACTGACACTATATACAGAGCTCATATGCATAATGTCACTGGTGATCACTGTATTACCTGTACACTGACACTATATACAGAGCTCCTGTGTATAATGTCACTGGTGAACACTGTATTACCTGTACACTGACACCAAACACAGAGCTCCTGTGTATAATGTCACTGATGATCCCTGTATTACCTGTACACTGACACTATATACAGAGCTCCTATGCATAATGTCATTGGTGATCACTATATTACCTGTACACTGACACTATATACAGAGCTTCTGTGTATGTCACTGGTGATCACTGTATTACCTCTACACTGACACTATACACAGAGCTCCTGTGTATAATGTCACTGATAATCTCTACATTATCTGTACACTGACTCTATATACAGAGTTTTTTTACATTTTCATTATCATTCACTATCTGGTGCCATTATGTGCCATGGTCATGGCGTGGCGGTATTTGTCCCTTGTATGTGGTATTATTCAGACAGTCACTATGTTGTGGTAATATGTGGTCTTCTCATGGTGTGGCAGTATATATACCTTGTACTTGGTAGTATTTGATCACTATGTGGTGGTATGTGTTCTGGTCATGGTGTGGCGGTATTTCTCTCTTCTATATGGTATTATTAGTCTAGGTATAGTGGATTGTTGTCAGTCATTTGTTTTTTCGGATATTAAGAATGGGAACATTCTTTATTTGCAATACATATTAAATACTTGGATGTTTAACCTCTCCCTGTGTTGTGACTACTGCACAGCAGCAGAGATTTATTGGTTAATAAAGTTGATTCATTTTGAAAGAGTTTGTGGACTTATGTTATTCCTATATACGGTAACTGCATGGTGCTGGTGGGCCCCAAGATTGATTTTTTCCTGGTGGGCCCCAGGTACTCCAGTCCGGCGCTGGTCCCAGTTACCTCCTCATCTGTCCTGCTGCCGGCTGGGAGTCCTGTACAGTGCAGCATGTAGTGTGATGTGAATGCCACACTATGGAGACGCTGCTCCTACTACTGCCAAGTGAGGATCTCACCTCCCCAGTATGGTGCCCTCAGGAGCTCCCACAGGGCATCACAGGCCTTAGTATGAAGCAATTCCACAAGTCTTCTAGTATTGCTTCATACTAAGGCCTGTGATGCCCTGTGGGAGCTCCCTGAGGGCACCATACTGTGGAGCTGAGAGCCTCACCTCATGGGGCCCCATGATCTCTATGTACGATCCCTGACTGGGCCCCATGATCTCTATGTACGATCCCTGACTGGGCCCCATGATCTCTATGTACACCGCTGACTGGGCCCCATGATCTCTATGTACGCCGCTGACTGGGCCCCATGATCTCTATGTACACCGCTGACTGGGCCCCATGATCTCTATGTATGCCGCTGACTGGGCCCCATGATCTCTATGTACGCCGCTGACTGGGCCTCATGATCTCTATGTACACCCCTAACCTGATTGGCCCCATGATCTCTATGTACGCCGCTGACTGGGCCCCATGATCTCTATGTACGCCGCTGACTGGGCCCCATGATCTCTATGTACGCCGCTGACTGGGCCCCATGATCTCTATGTACGCCGCTGACTGGGCCCCATGATCTCTATGTACGCCACTGACTGGGCCTCATGATCTCTATGTACACCCCTAACCTGATTGGCCCCATGATCTCTATGTACGCCGCTGACTGGGCCCCATGATCTCTATGTACGCCGCTGACTGGGCCCCATGATCTCTATGTACACCCCTAACCTGATTGGCCCCATGATTTCTGTATACGCCCCTGACTGGACCACATGATTTCTATGTACGATCCCTGACTGGGCCCCATAATCTCTGATCTCTCATGATTTTTTTTTTTATTAAAGATGGAGTCCCTAAATGTATTTTGTGTTTTATTTTTACTGTGTAGTGCGGCACTATGTTGCATTTTGTCATTTCATGCAGTGTAGAAATCTTGGGAAAAGTGTGGCTTGTGCTCTGGAAGTGATCAGTTATAGCTAACTATGTTATTTTCTGCAGAGATAAGTCCTGCATAGAATATGTGATATATCGGTCTGCAGATAAAAAACTTCACCTAGAGACATCACTGGTGAGTATGTGTATTACCTATACACACACACACTGACACTATATACAGAGCTCCTGTGTATAATGTCACTGGTGATCACTATATTACCTGTACACTGACACTATATACAGAGCTCCTGTGCATAATGTCACTGGTGATCACTGTATTACCTGTACACTGACACTATATACAGAGCTCCTGTGTATAATGTCACTGGTGAACACTGTATTACCTGTACACTATATACAGAGCTCCTGTGTATAATATCAATGGTGATCATTGCATTACCTGTACACTGACACTATATACAGAGCTTCTGTGTATAATGTCACTGGTGATGACTGTATAACCTGTACACTATATACAGAGCTCCTGTGCATAATGTCACTGGTGATCACTGTATAACCTGTACACTGACCCAATATACTGAGCTTTTTTACATTTTTATTATTTTAGCATTATTTGTCACTATGTGGTGGCATTATGTGCTTTGGTCATGACATGACGATATTTGTCCCTTGTATGTGGTATTATTCAGTCACTATGTGGTGGTAATATGTGGTCTCATGGTGTGTCAGTATTTATACCTTGTATCTGGTAGCATTTGATCACTATGTGGTGGTATTATGTGCTTTGGTCATGGTGTGGCGGTATTTGTGCATTGTATGTGGCATTATTTGGGCACTATGTGGTGGTAATATGTGATCTGGTCACGGTGTGGTGGTATTTCTGCCTTCTATCTGGTAATATTGGTCTTGGTAGAGTGGATTGTGGTTGGTCATTTGTTTTATCTGATATCAATAAGGGGAAACCTCTTTATTTCCAATAGATATTAAATATTTGGATGTTTAACCCCTCCCTGCCCTGTGACTATTACACAGCAGCAGAGATGCAGTTACAGAGGTTCACCAGAGAAAGCAAGTTGGCATTTGGTGAGATTTTCACCTCTGTATTTATAAGACAAAACCAGGAGTGGGTGAGAAATGCATAAAACATGACCTCGGATTGCTCCACTCCTGGTTTTGTCTTATAAATACAGAGGTAAAAATCTCACCGAATACTCAAAGTGCCACAATCTTCTGACAGTGCGGATTCCACCAATAAATAAGTGATCACCTTCCCAACCTGTGCATCGCTGATAACTTGTTTTCACCAATAAAAACCCTTTAATGCAAACTACAGTAATTGTACATCGCAGTTCTGGTGAGCGCACAGTGATGGGCAGGAGCCGCCAGTATAATGGGTATAACGGCTAACAGGTATTTGCAAATAGCTGAAGGGTGGGTGGGCCCCTGGAGTCAATGTCCCTGGTGGGCCCCAGACACCCCAGTCCGGCTCTGCCCCCGCCCCAGCCCGCCCCTGATTTGTCACGCACGGACCCGAAGCGACTGTGCACTGCGATACACACATCCTGTTGAAATTTCTGCTGGCGTTTACAAGCCCCAACCCCCCCTGGGCCCGGTCGCAGTGACTGCCACTGCGACCGCGGACATTACGCCCCTGGCTACATGAATCATATGTCCCATTTTGGTGCTCCTCACCATTTCCATGCCACAGTCATGCATGCTTCTCTATCACCATAGCATGCTGCAAACAATCAGGATGGCTTCTGCTACATCTCTATATAAAAAGATAGTACATCTGTATTTCTATGATACGTAGAGTGGATGGAAATCATACATCTTGCTAATATTTATTATATTACATTCATCTGATGCTCTGTAGTAACAATGTAAATTAAATTGGCGACTTAGTGCAGTTCTATTACTATTAGTAAATGTGGCACCTTGTGTTCCACAGAATATCTGAATATTACCTGAATATTTAATCTCAGCTAATGTTCATTTATCTCTTAAATATCATTGGTCAGATGCTGATCACATGACCAGTGGTGGTGCATGCATGATGATTCCATATGAAGTGCACTGAGTGACAGTTGGAAGTGACAGTTGGAATTGACCAACAACAGTGGAGGAGATGTCGGCTAACTCTAAGCAAAGCAATAATATGGATATAAAAGAGGAGGAGATTGTGGTGAGGAGAGAAGGAGTGAAGAGACTAAGACCTTCCCATGACACATCTGATGATGAGAGGAAGTCTTCAGTCAACAGGACAAAACCACCAGTCCAGAAGAAAGAAGAAGTAGAGGAGAACGTGGTGAGGAGAGAAGGAGCGAAGAGACTAAGACCTTCCCATGACACATCTGATGATGAGAGGAAGTCTTCAGTCAACAGGACAAAACAACCAGTCCAGAAGAAAGAAGAAGTGGAAGAAAAGGAGAAGGTAGAAAGTCAGAAGATGGGAGCCAAGAAGAGAGGAGCCATCTTCATCTCATCAGGGGACAAAAAGGAGAAGAAAAGAAGAAGGATTACATTAGGACAGAAACCCATGGATCTAAAGCAGAAGGCTGAAGAAGCTGAAGGAAGCAGCGGTGTTCGGCCAACCGGCTCCAAAAGCACAGTCTCTGATACCATCAAGAGGAGATTATTATTCCATCAAGTGCTTGGCCGGGGATGCTATGGAACGGTCCTGCTGGCGGAAGATTCATCTACCCGCAAACATTTTGCTGTTAAGATCATCGGCAAAAGAGCCCTGCTTGCTGACGGTGATGAGCGTGATGGTGGAGCGACGGGTTTTACAGCTGGCATCAGGGAGCCCCTTCCTTGTCCACGCAGACTTTGCATTCCAGACCAAGGTACAGTATTGATTGCTGGATATTAGGAAATGTCACACGTACCACACACTGCTCTGCCTCATGGACCCCACTGATATCATCTTACATTTCAATATAGCATGTCCCAAGGTAACCGCAGACAATAAGATGAATGTGATGACTATACACATGGGATATTGTGGCCCCTACTGTAATCAATAACATTTATGGCGGGGCTTGGTACATTGGGAATCATTTATTAAAACAGCCTTTTTACTTATCCCAGCCAATCACAGAACAGCTTTTACTTTTCCAGGTCAGTTAAAACAACCTTAGCTGAGCTCTAATTGGTTAGTATGGGCTACTAGTTTTCTAGTGAGCAGATTTATTAATGAGGCCGAATGTACCCCGCTCTATAAATGATTGAAAATATTAGATGTCATCATAGAGGTCAATGAACTGTAGAAAATCACTTGCCCGGACCTCATGTGTCTAATTGGGTGACTGGTAATATTTGTATCATTTGCAGCATTAGCTGGGCATTATCTTGTTGTAGGCATCATCGCCATGTAGTAGTCTCTAGCTCATTTCTTTGACACTGTAGAATTTTACATATTATTATCTTGCATAGACATGGGATTTCAGAATAGATTAAATGTATTTGTTATTTTTTGTTATTTCCTGGATGACATTGTATTTTGTGTATACCATGTGGGGGGACGGGACCCTGTGTACACTATATGTCAGGGCTATTGACTTTTGTGCACTTTATATACAATTTGAGAATGTGTTAATATTTTTGTATACAAGTATTATCTGTATCTTAAAGGTTTTTGTTAATTAATGTTGGGACATTTTTATGCACGTGCATCTACTTGTTTTTCATTGCCATGTTTTCTGTGTATAAATATACTGGAATAAAGTACAAAATCCACTGTCTTGGAGTGAAATTTCTTCTAACCTCACCAAGTAATGAAAAAGATGGTATCATATTGAGCAGGGGCGAGGTGGGCCAGAGGGGCACATGCCCTCCAAGCCAGTCGCCAAGCAGCTGCTTCTTTACAGACTGCAGGGCGGCCCTGTATCTTTCATTGTGTACATGTGCCAGCTGGGCATCTGCAGCCCAGAACAGCCGGCACAGGCCACGTTCTTATGCCTGCCGGAGAGAAGCTTCAGCCGCTGAGCAGTACGAGAGGGCAGACATCTTTGATTCTTGTAAGGCCACGACCCCACTATCAGTATTCGGTCAGTATTCGGTCAGTATTTTTTCACAGGAGTGGGAGACAAAACCAGGAGTTGATGATAAATGCAGAATTTGTGACTTGTTTCTATTATACCTTTTCTCTGATTGTTACTGACCTGGTTTTGGCTCCCACTCCTGAGAAAATATACTGACCAAATACTGCTAGTGGGGCCGTGGCCTTAGCCTGAGCTCCGGATAGTGGTCAGGACAGGAGATTTATACTTTTTGTATAGTGTGGAAGTGGCAGGACGCTGCTCACCTCCTGACAAGTCCAGGGCCAGATCCTGAATGTTATCTATGGTCGCTCTGCTGAGGATCAGAAAGATTTATTGTAGCAGATGGACCCTTCAAGCAGGTTGGGGTCGCGCTGTCAGTGTGAGATCATCGGCTCTCGATCTGTATGAATGTTCAAATCACATCGGACCTGAGATCGAGACACTTCAGACCTTACTATACAGACCCCTGCCCCAGACTGATCCTGCACCAGCTACAGGGCCAGAGCCGGCATAACCATCCATTGCACCAGGGCAAGTGCCAGGGCCCTGGGCAAGAGGGGGGGGGGGGGGCACTCACAGTTGGGGACACTGGAACGCTATTGGGCCTGTGAGTTGGGGGGGCCCGGTGTACCCCCCCCTCCGTGCTTTACGGTGTTTGAAATACTCACCTCTCGTCATACCCTGCTGGCCGCAGGTCCAGTCTCCTCTGCGTCTTCTGACTCTGTGACGTCTCAGTGTTGAAGAGACAGGACCTGTAGCCAGCAGGGTATGAGGAGAGGTGAGTATTTTATTTATTTTTTATGTATGGAGCCCATTCTCTATGGAGCATTATATGGGGCCCATTCTCTATGGAGCATTATATGGGGCCCATTCTCTATGGAGCATTCTATGGGGCCCATTATTCTGCATGGAGTAATATATGGGGTCAATTATGGTGTAATGAGCATTATATGGGGTTCATTATTGTGTATAGAGCATTATATGGGGCCTATTATTCTTTATGGAACATTATATGGGGTCCATTATTCAGTATGGAGCCCATTCTGTATAGAGGACTATGTGGTGCCCATAATACTGTATGGAGTACTATGTAGTGCCCATAATACTGGATGGAGGAATATGTGGTGTCCATAATACTGTATGGAGGACTATGTGGTGTCCATAATACTGTATGGAGTACTATGTAGTGCCCATAATACTGGATGGAGGAATATGTGGTGTCCATAATACTGTATGGAGGACTATGTGGTGTCCATAATACTGTATGGAGGACTATGTGGTGTCCATAATACTGTATGGAGGACTATGTGGTGCCCACAATACTGTTTGGAGGACTATAATGTACAGTCTAAAATGAAAACTTTTGAATCCCCCCTTGACACGCCCCATGCACTGTGAGGATTCGCCGGTTTCTGAGCTATTATAGAATTTACAATAGATATCACTCATGTAATGTAAGAAGTACCGTATTTTTCGGACTATAAGATGCACCGGACCATAAGACGCACCTAGGTTTTAGAGGAGGAAAATAAAAATATAAGCCAAAAATGTGTTCATGATGCACTTTTAAGGGGGAGGGGGTCTTCTGCTGACACTGGTATAGGGGTAATGTCCCCCAATTCTGACAATATCCCCCATCCTGGTATATATGCCCCCCCCCCTTCCTTTTATACGTGGTCCCCATCCTCGTATGCATGGAACCCCTCATCTCTATCCCGTTATGCATGGCACCCCTCATCCCTATCCCGGTATGCATGGCACCCCTCATCCCTGTCCCGATATGCATGGCACCCCTCATCTCTGTCCCGGTATGCATGGCACCCCTCATCCCTGTCCCGGTATGCATGGCTCCCCTCATCCCTGTCCCGGTATGCATGGCTCCCCTCATCCCTGTCCCGGTATGCATGGCACCCCTCATCCCTGTCCCAGTATGCATGGCATCCCTCATCCTTGTCCCTGTATGCATGGCACCCCTCATCCCTGTGCCGGTATGCATGGCACCCCTCATCCTTATCCTGCTATAGTGGTATGCATGGCACCCCTCATCGCTGTCCTGGTATGTATGGCACCTCTAATCCCCATCATGCTGCACATGGCCCCCTCAGCGTTACCCTGGTATGCATGGCACCCCTCATCCCTGTCCTGGTATGCATGGCACCCCTCATCCCTGTCCCGGTATGCATGGCACCCCTCATCCCTGTCCCGGTATGCATGGCACCCCTCATCCCTGTCCCGGTATGCATGGCACCCCTCATCCCTGTCCCGGTATGCATGGCACCCCTCATCCTTATCCTGGTATAGTGGTATGCATGGCACCCCTCATCGCTGTCCTGGTATGTATGGCACCTCTAATCCCCATCATGCTGCACATGGCCCCCTCAGCGTTATCCTGGTATGTATGGCCCCCTCAGCGTTACCCTGGTATGTAAAGCCCGCCTCAGCATTACCCTGGTATGTATGGCCCCCTCAGCGTTACCCTGGTATGTATGGCCCCCTCAGCGTTACCCTGGTATGTATTGCCCCCTCTTCCTTATCCTGGTATGCATGGTCCCCCTAATCCTCATCATGCTGCACATAAAAGAAAATAAACACTGATACTCACCTTTCTTCTCTCCTCCAGCGCCGCGTCCTGTCTGCCCGCACTGATCCCTCCATGTGAGCCGCGCATGACATCACTGGCATGCATGGCTCACAAGGAGAGATCAGCTGCCAGAAGTCACTGCTCCCCATGCCGGGACTGTGTGCGCTGGGAGCAGTGACTTCACTCTCCTTCATAGCCGGCACACACCGTAGCCGCGCTGCGGCTCCTGCTACTGCCGCGCTATCGCGTGTGCCCGCTTATTAAAGGGCATGAATATTCACCCCCTCACCATGCTCATGGGCGTGGAGAGAGGTTGAATATTCATGCCCTTTAACAGCGGGCACAGGCGATTCTGGCAGGAGCCACAGCGCGGCTGCACTGTGTGCTGCTAATAAGGAGCATGAATATTCATTTTCTTTAGCAGCGGGGACAGTGTAGGCTGCAGCGGGCGGCTGCTGCCTCCTGTGCCCCGCTCCTCTACCGCTCCCCCCACACCCCACATATATATACCCCCCCCCCAACATTTGGACTATAAAACGCACCCCCCATTTCCCTCCAAAATTTTGGAGGGAAACAAGTGCGTCTTATAGTCCGAAAAATACTGTAAGTGAAATTTTTGGCATTGTACTATATCTATATTTCTCCGCCTTATCTGTGCATCATGAATTGTGGTATGTGTTAAAGGGACCCACTGAGACTCTTTTGAGCCTACGAAAACCTGGAGCCGGCCCTGTACAGGACATCACAGATTATATCTATACTGCCATCTATACAATGTGATGTCTGGTAGTCGGTGCAGGATCAGTCCAGGGCATATATGATCTAATGTCAGTGCACAATAAAGTACATACTGTACATTGCTGACATACTGTGACTACAGACATCAGATCTTATACAGTATATATATGCTGTATGTATATACATATATATGATTGTAGATACCACCAAATTGAAACAATAGGTGCTTATTGACGCTAAAATAAATATTGCAAAAATTAAAAGACAATTCTACAGAGTATAACAAAGGAGGACCCCAAGTCACCAACACATGAGTATCACATATATAGAGACAGTAGTGAATATATATATACTAGATGGTGGCCCGATTCATCCGCATCGGGTATTCTATAATATGTATGCGGTACACCGTGCGCAATCAGCACAGCGGTGTTTAAATTTGGCGCCAATATCGCTTATTGTTCCCGGCCGCGACCAATCAGCGAATTGTATTAGTGAGGACCGGGGAGCGGCGCTGCGGGAGATGACCGGTTGCTCGCAGCAGAAGTATCCCGAACGGCGGCGCCGCTCCCCGGTCCTCCCTTCACACTTGCCGTCGGGAGATCAGCGGCCCTAGCCGCTGATCTCCTGACGGTAGCCGCATGGAGGTCAGCGGCGCCGCCGGTCGGGGTACCTCGGCTGCATCGCCGCTGACCTCTGTGAAGAGCGGTGTTTAAATTTGGCGCCAATATCGCTGATTGGTCGCTGCCGACGGCCGCGAACAATCAGCGATATTGTCGCCAAGTTTAAACACCGTTGTGCTGATTGGTCGGGGCCGGCGGCCGAGACCAATCAGCGATATTGGCGCCAATTTAATCACCGCTGTGCTGATTGGCGCAGAGCAGTGTTTAGACTTGGCGCCAATATAGCTGATTGGTCGCGGCCGTCGGCAGCGATCAATCAGCGTCGTATTAGTGTGGGCCCGGGAGCGGCGCTGCTTATGCGGGTACATCCGCTGCTAGCAGCTGGGAGATGACCGGCTGCTCCCCGGTCCTCCCTTCACACTTACCGTCGGGAGATCAGCGGTCCTAGCCACTGATCTCCCAACGGTAGCCGCATGGAGGTCAGCGGCGCCGCCGGTCAGGGTAGTTCTGCTGTGATCAGCCGGGAGATGACCGGCTAGCGCCGGTCATCTCCCGGCTGCATCGCCGCTGACCTTCGTGCGGCAGATGAGCCGCTAACGGCCGCCATCTTTTTTCTGAAATCCCGCGTCGCTGATTGGCCGCGGCCGGACCAATCAGCGACGCGGGATTTTCTAGACAGACAGACAGATGGGATAAGACAATTATATATATATTAGATATATGCCTATAACATGATTGCCCAAAAAAATCCTAATGATTGCACGCATATGTAGCACAATGTGAATGTTAATCTATATATATAATCGTCTTATCCCGTCTGTCTGTCTGTCTGTGTGTCTGTCTGTCCAGGAAATCCCGCGTCGCTCATTGGTCCGCCAGCGGCCAATCAGCGCCGCGGGATTTCTGAAAAAAGATGGCGGCCGTTAGCGGCTCATTTGCGGGACGGAGCTCAGCGGCGATGCAGCCGGAAGATGACCGGCGCGAGGCGCTCATCTCCCGGCCGGTACCAGCAGAAGGAACCCGACCGCCGGACCCATCTGCGGGACTGAGATGCATCCGGGAGATGAGCGGCGCGAGGCGCTCATCTCCCGGCCGGTATCAGCGGAAGGACCGCCTGCGCCACTGACCTCCATGCAGAAGGGAGGACCGGGGAGTGGCGCTGCGGGTCGGGATACTTCTCCTGCGAGCGCCCGCTATGTCCCGGGTTCTCGCAGCGTAAGTAGCCGCACAGGCAGCGCCGCTCCCCGGTCCTCACCAAGACGATTCGATGATTGGTCGCGGTCTTCGGACCCGACCAATCACTGATCTTAGCGCAAGACTTAAACACCGCTGTGCTGATTGGTCGCCGACGCTGCCCGCGACCAATCACCGATTTGGGCGCCAAATTTAAATATCGGCCGCGACCAATCAGCACAGCGGTGTTTAAATGTGGAGCCAAGATCGGTGATTGGTCGCGGCCGATATTTAAATTTGGCGCCCAAATCGGTGATTGGTCGCGGTCAGCGTCCGTGACCAATCAGCACAATAGTGTTTAGCTTTGGCGCCAAGATCAGTGATTGGTCGCGGGCCAAGACTGCGACCAATCACCGATTTGTGCGGCAGATCTAAATAGGGGCCGCGACCAATTGGATGTCAGCGCCGCTCCCCGGTCCTCCCTTCACACCCTAGCCGCCTGGATGTCAGCGGCGCTGCCTGTGCGGATACTTCCGCTCCGAGAACCGGGGACATGAGCGGGCGCTCGGAGCAGAAGTATCCGGACCTGCAGCACCGCTCCCCGGTCCTCCCTTCACACCCTAGCCGCTGATGTCCCCACAGTATCCGCATGGTGCTACAAAGGTCCGGACATTTGTGTTAAAAATCGCTGATTGGTCGCTGGCGCTGCCCGCGACCAATCACCGATTTGGGCGCCAAATTTAAATGTCGGCCGCGACCAATCAGAACAGCGGTGTGTAAATGTGGAGCCAAGATCGGTGATTGGTCGCGGACGATATTTAAATTTGGCGCCCAAATCGGTGATTGGTCGCGGGCAGCGCCAGCGACCAATCAGCGATTTTTAACACAAATGTCCGGACATTTGTAACACCATGCGGATACTGTGGTGACATCAGCGGCTAGGGTGTGAAGGGAGGACCGGGGAGCGGCGCTGCGGGTCGGGATACTTCTGCTGCGAGCAGTCGCTCATGTCCCGGGTTCTCGCAGCAGAAGTAACCGCACAGGCTGCGGCGCTCCCCGGTCCTCACTAATACAATTCCGCTCCTCGCCAATACGATTAGCTGATTGGTCGCGTGCGGAGAGCGCGACCAATCAGTGATCTTGGCGCTAAAGTTAAACACCGCTCTGCTGATTGGTCGCGGCCGCTGCCCGCGACCAATCACCGATTTGGGCGCCACATTTAAATAGCGGCCGCGACCAATCAGTGATCTTGCCGCCACATTTAACACTGCTGTGCTAATTGGTCGCGGACGCCAGCCGCGACCAATAAAAAAATAATGATGGTCCAGCTAAGCGCAAACCGGATGGAATAGCATGCCGCTGCAAGATGCTGTGGTAGCCTTGCTGGTTCAGTATGCCTTAAATTTAGAATAAATCCCCAACAGTGTCACCAGCAAAGCACCCCCACACCATCACACCTCCTCCTCCATGCTTCACGGTGGGAACCACGCATGTCCATCCGTTCACCTTTTCTGCGTCGCACAAAGACATAGTGGTTGGAACCAAAGATCTCAAATTTGGACTTATCAGACCAAAGCACAGATTTCCACTGGTCTTATGTCCATTCCTTGTGTTCCTTAGCCCAAACAAGTCTCTTCTGCTTGTTGCCTGTCCTTAGCAGTGGTTTCCTAACAGCTATTTTACCATGAAGGCTTGCTGCATAAAGTCTCCTCTTAACAGTTGTTGTAGAGATGTGTCTGCTGCTAGAACTCTGTGTGGCATTGACCTGGTCTCTAATCTGAGCTGCTGTTACCTGCGATTTCTGAGGCTGGTGACTCAGATGAACTTATCCTCAGAAGCATAGGTGACTCTTGGTCTTCCTTTCATGGGGCGGTCCTCATGTGAGCCAGTTTCTTTGTAGCGCTTGATGGGTTTTGCAACTGCACTTGGGGATACATTCAAAGTTTGCCCAATTTTTCGGACTGACTGACCTTCATTTCTTAAAGTAATGATGTCCACTCGTTTTTCTTTACTTAGCTGCTTTTTTCTTGCCATAATACATATTCTAACAGTCTACTCAGTAGGACTATAAGCGGTGTATCCACCTGACTTCTGCACAACACAACTGATGGTCCCAACCCCATTTATAAGGCAAGAAATCCCACTTATTAAACCTGACAGGGCACACCTGTGAAGTGAAAACCATTTCCGGTGACTACCTCTTGAAGCTCATCAAGAGAATGCCAAGAGTGTGCAAAGCAGTCATCAAAGCAAAAGGTGGCTACTTTGAAGAACCTAGAATATAAGACATATTTTCAGTTGTTTCACACTTTTTTGTTAAGTATATAATTCCACATGTGTTAATTCATAGTTTTGATGCCTTCAGTGTGAATGTACAATTTTCATAGTCATGAAAATACAGAACAATCTTTAAATGAGAAGGTGTGTCCAAACTTTTGGTCTGTACTGTATGTGCTCATTTCTACAGTGGGGAAAATAAGTATTTGATACTTTGCCGATTTTGCAAATTTTCCCACCTACAAAGAATGGAGAGGTCTGTAATTTTTATCGTAGGTCACTTCACTTGTGAGAGACAGAATCTAAAAGTAATACAGAAAATTACTTTGTATGATTTTTACATAATTCATTTGTATATTATTGCATGAAATAAGTATTTTTATACAATAGAAAAACAGAACTTAATATTTGGTACAGAAACCTTTGTTGCAATTACAGAGGTCAGATATTTCCTGTAGTTCTTGACCAGGTTTGCACGCACTGCAGCAGGGATTTTGGCCCCCTCCTCCATACAGATCTTCTCCAGATCTTTCAGGTTTTGGGGCTGTCTCTGGGCAACATTGAGTTTCAGCTCCCTCCAAAGATTTTCTATTGGGTTCAGGTCTGAAGACTGGATAGGCCACTCCAGGACCTTGAAATGCTTCTTACGGAGCCACACCTTAGTTGCCTGGCTGTATATTTCGGGTCATTGTCCTGCTGAAAGACCCATTCTTGACCTTTCTCAGAATTATCCCATGAGGCGAGATCTTGCATGGAGCCCCAGATTAAGGAAGATTGACAGTCATCAATCTATATAGCTATAATATATGACGCGCCCCCTGGGCCGTGGGGTACTCAGTGCAGGGCCGGTCGGTGCAGGGGAGATATCACAGTGGCGGTGACCCGGTCCGTGACCCAGGGCGGTCAATAAAAGGAGATATTTACAGGGGATATATAGTTTTTATATACAGTTCGTGACGCCATCTGTGGTATGCGGCTATATGGAGCCGCCGCTGCGGAGCAGGTCCTCTGGAGCTGGTGTAAATGCAGCACAGTTGGTTTACCCCTCCACAGGTAGAGCTTAGCTCCAGTGCTGTGCTGAGATGTTATGGATGTTGCTGTTGCAGTTGTAGTGCAGGGGGTGATGGCGCGGCCAGAATAATTCACAGAGACAGTGGGGTGCAGTCTTCAGGGCTTACTCACAGTTGTTTAGTTCCTCAGGTTACACTTTCTGGACTACGACCTCCCACATCGCGCTGCTTTCACCAGGCAGGGGTGCAGCAAACTCCCAGGTGTTTCAAGAGTGCCTGACAGGACCCCGTTCTATATGACCTTCTCAGCCGTCTTTCTGCGCTGGCCCTCACCCTTCTTGCCCTGTGCCTCGCCAAACAATGTCCCTAGTCGGTATCCTCGGATCTTTCTGGGCAACCTGGAGTTCCCTGGATCCTATGTGGTTACCTTTTTGGCGACTTGAGTGCGGATGTGGCAACTGCACCCTGAAAGTACAGAAGCCTCCGGTTCCTAGTTGAACTTTGTAATTCTCACTAGTTAGGGGCCGGTCCCCTCTGCGGCTTGATCTCTCCGCCGCCTGGCAGATTCGGGCATACAGGTGGCCTCCAGCACTGCCCGTACCCCTGGGATCCCTTCCATGCTCCTGGAGCCTTTCTCCTGCTCCTCTCTCTCTCTCATCAGTCTTGGGCCTCTCTGGCTAGGCCCTCCTCCTGAGCAGAGCTCCTACAGAGCTCCTGCTCCCAACTCTTCCTCTCACTGAAGAACCCTTCTAGATTGTTCCACCTTCTTTTTATATCACTTCTTACTGAGCTCCCCTGATTTACTTCCTCCACCCACACCCACTACATGGTTCCCCCTATTTTGGTTCCCCCCACTCCAGCCAGGGACAGGGCTCAGCAGGGAAGCGACGCATCTTGCCCCTCCTGCTGGTCTGGAGTAGTGTAGTGTTGGATTCAGGTGTTAGGGTCCCGGGCAGCACTCTATCCTTACCTGAGAGTGAGATACCACACCTCTGGGTGAGATGCAGTACCTCTGTGGCGACTGAACCCACAGGGGTGCAACATATACACACATATATAATTCTAGACAATCGTGTTAAAAATGATGGTCGGCTTCCAGAAAAAAAGAGATCTCCCAGACAAGTAAGCAAATGTCCCGGGCACAGCAAAAGTCTACTGAAACCTCTTGAAAAGCTGCTTTTCTAATACTTCTTGTATGAGAACCTGAGATGCTACGTTAACCACTTCGCGCCAGAGCCTGTTTTTGCCTTCGTGACCGAGCCAATTTTTTCAATTCTGACCACTGTCACTTTATGAAGTAATTACTCTGGAACGCTTCAACGGATTCCCCTGATTTTGAGACTGTTTTTTCGTGACATATTGTACTTCATGATAGTGGTAAAATTTGTTCGACATCACTTGCGTTTATTTGTGAAAAAATCGGAAAATTTTGGAAATTTTGCAATTTTCAAACTTTGAATTTTCATGCCCTTAAATCAGACAGATATGTCACACAAAATAGTTAATAAATAACATTTCCCACATGTCTACTTCACATCAGCACAATTTTGGAACCAAAATTTTTTTTTTGTTAGGAAGCTATAAGGGTTAAAAGTTGACCAGCGATTTCTCATTTTTACAGCAAAATTTGCAAAAACATTTTTTTAGGGACCACATCTTATTTGAAGTCACTTTGAGGGGCATTTATGACAGAAAATACCCAAAAGTGATACCATTCTAAAAACTGCACCCCTCAAGGTGCTCAAAACCACATTCAAGAAGTTTATTAACCCTTCAGGTGGTTCACGGGAATTTTTGGAATGTGGAAGAAAACAATGAACATTTAACTTTTTTTCACAAAAAATTACCTTAGACCCAATATTTTTTAATTTTCGCAAGGGTAACAGGAAAAAATGGACTCCAAAATGTGTTGTGGAATTTCTCCTGAGCACGCTGATACCCCATATGTGGTGCAAAACCACTGTTTGGGCGCACGGCATGGCTCGGAACGTAAGGAGTGCCATTTGACTTTTGGAATGGAAATTTGGCTGGAATCGATAGCGGACGCCATGTTGCATTTGGAGAGCCCCTGAGGTGCCTAAGCAGAGGAAACCCCCAACAAGTGACCGAATTTTACAATCTACTCCTCTGTATAAATTAATCTAGTGGTGGGAAAATAAGTAGATAGGTAAATGGTCACTAAACCCATAGATGAATTCCCAGAGAGGTGTCATTTCCAAAATGGGGTCACTTCATGGGGGATTCTGCTGTTCTGGCACTTTTCAGAGGCGCTAAGTACCATAACTAAAGAATCCCCCCTGAAGTGACCCCATTTTGGAAATGACACCCGTCTGGGAATTCATCTATGGGTTTAGTGACCATTTTAACTCAATGGATGATTTCCAGAAACAAGCACGTAATGGAAGGTTTAGATTCTGGAGAACCCCCCCCCCCACCCCTGGAAATTAAGTGAGCTCTACTCGAATGTGTCATTCACTAAATGAACCAAATGTTTGAATGACAAATTGGGATACATTTTTACAGTTTAAAAACGTGGTTCTGTGTGGAAGATTTTAAAGCAGTCAGTGACGCATAAGGCTGGCAATGATGGGCATTGTGGGCAATAGTAGCGGGTATCACGCCTCATTCCTCTATTAGTACGTACACGACATCTTTTCTGGGGGTTCCTTCTCGTTTCCGTTGCTGGAATAAGTGCAATAAAATGTCGCTCAGTGAGTCTTTTCACATCCTCAGATTCTAATGGATGAGCGGGGCTAACACTTTCAAAAACAAGATTTTCAATTACCTTTTCTTGATGATCAAGAAAAGGATTGGAATTTCCTGCTTTTTTGTACAACACAAAAGAATTGTATGTGGCCACCTGAAACAAATAAATAACCAACTTTTTATACCAGGTATAGGACTTTCTTGATACCTGGTATGGCTGTAGAACCTGGTCTGCAAGGTCCACACCCCCCTTGTGTTTGTTATAGTCAATGACTGACACAGGTTTTTGCTTCGGAGTGGTGGATCCTAGTTCTACAGTGGCCCTTGTGGCATCTGTGTGGATCGAGCTGAGGACAAAAATATCCCTCTTATCCCTATACTTCAGGGCAAGCAGCTCTCCGTTGCGTACAGCCCTTGACTGCCCCTTTTGGAACTTTTGGTTGACCAATGGTTGTGGAAACCCCTGACGGTTTTTACGAATGGTCCCACAAGCTCCGATGTTGTGTTCAACCAGACTTGCTGGTGTAATAATTGTCCACATATAGATTGTAGCCTTTTTGAAAAAATGGACTTATCAGCTCCCAAACAATTTTTCCAGATGTCCCCAGATAAGTAGGGCATCCTGGTGGGTTTAGTTGGCTATCTTTCCCCTCATATATGTGAAAAGCGGATGTGTATCCGGTTGAACGTTCGCACATTTTATAGAGCTTTATTCCAAACCTTGCCCTTTTAGATGGGATAAATTGCTTGAGGTGCAGTCTTCCTTTGAATTTTTACAAGGGACTCATCTATAGAAATATTTTGTGTTGGGGTGTAGAGCCTTCAGATTTTTTCTGACAAATTTTCAATGATGGGTCTAATTTTATATAGCCTGTCATGTTCTGGGGCATTTCTGGGCAGGCATTGACTATTGTCGTTAAAATGCCAAAACCGCATGAGCATTTCATAACGGGTCCTAGGCAGAATGACTGAAAACATAGGGGTGGCTTGAACAGGGTGGTTGGACCAGTAGGATCGAATGCTCGGTTTTTTAACAAGCCCCATGGCAAATGTAAGTCCTAAATTTTTTTTTTATTTCCGGGACATTAGTTGGTGTCCATAAATTTGCCCTAGCATAGTAAGATCGGGGATTCTGGCTTATGAATTGGGATGCATATAAATTTGTTTGCACGACAATATGCTCTAGCAAGCTGTCTGTAAAAAACAAATTAAAAAAATGAATTGGTCCAAAATCTTCCACCTCCACATTTATACCAGGAATGGCGTTGAAATCAGGGCTGAATGGAGCAGCCGAATCCGAAGCCTCCCATCTGGGAAATGCTAGATCACGTGGCAAAGCCCCTTGTACAGTGGCATGCGCCAATTCACTGGTAGCAGGGACAGCGCTTGTACTGGGCAGTGTTCCCTGATTTGGAGACGTTTCTCCAGTAGCGCTATTTGCCCCTATTGCTGTACTGGGTCCTTGGGCTTGAGGATGGACCAGAATCACTGCTCATTTCTGAGCTCTCAGTGTCGCCGCTACTAAAGCCCTCAAAATCCACATCTCCATCTGAGATTGCACTGTCATCAGTGTCAGAACATAGCAGGGCATACACCTCCTCTGCGGTATAAGTCTGACGGGCCATTTTATTTGTTTTTATATTTTTTGACTGGACTGGACTGACCGGACTGGACTGACCGGACTGACTGGACTTACCGGACTGGACTGGACTGACCGGACTGACTGGACCGGACTGACTGGACTGGACTGACCGGACTGGACTGACCGGACTGGACTGACCGGACGGGACTGGACTGACTGGACTGGACTGACCTGACAGGACTGACTGACCTGACCTGACAGGACTGACTGACTGACAGGACTGACTAACCCTAACCTAACTCTTACTTTCTTTTTTTTTTTTTTCTTTTACTTTCACAGTGGCAAGGCTGACACAGCTCTTGTCACACTGTTTCTCCTCTGCTCTCTCACTGAGATCGGAGGGGAAACAGTGTATTTATCAGGCAGATCGCCCTCTCTGATTGGCTGGTGTGATGCTGACATCATCGAGACCTGAGCCACTCAGGTCTCAATGAGGTCAGAGGCCACAGCATCAGGATCCCCTCGCTGCTAAGGTATGTGGGGGTCCCGATCACCGACCACGCTATTGATCGCTTCATCTAGAAGATAGGAACAGGTTAACATCATGGGGACCTGATCCAATCAGGTCCCCATGATCTCACATGTCAGAGCTATCGCTCTGCACCGGAACCGCAGCGCTTGCAGGACCCTGGGGGTTCTGAGCGCTGCGGGACCACCCACCGTTTTTAAACGGCGCTGCACAGAGCCCAGGCAGCGCCGACGTTTATGTACAGTGGGCGTTCCTGAACCGGTTAACAGATGGAGCATCATGTCCTTCAGACCACCACTTTTATGGCTTGGTATTATTGTAGCTTGGATTAGGGTATACAACAGCCATGCTTTGTGCACTGCAGTCTACACTCGTCCAGTCCAGTCGGGCCTCCCTGACTGTTGGTCAGTAAGATATGTGTAAGTATTTTCTGTATGATATATTATTCTGCTGATACAACTAGTGAGAACTCCGGGCACAAAGATTTCATTCTTTTGTCTGAGTTAAATGCTTTGAAAAACATGATTCAATCCGAGCACCATATCTAAGGAGTCTTGCCACGTGAAACTAGTTTCATGAAAACATGCCTCCATTTTTTACTTATTAAAGTGTTGTAGAAGGTCTGACCTCGTGTTTTTACCATAAACCGGAATCATTTTATAATAAATCTGCCAGATGCTGCGGGGGAAGAGATACTGGCACCATGCCTGCCCTGTGCATCAGTAATCACAGGACACCCCTATAAATATCTGACATAAAAGGACATTGAACATTAACTGAACAAAATGTACAGCAATTCTTTCTATCTCTGTATGCCCCTGAAGAAAATCATTCTACATATCTGCATATTTAAGTGACCCTCCACAGGAGCATCATTA
Organism: Phyllobates terribilis; assembly: GCF_046119375.1. Taxonomy (NCBI): domain Eukaryota; kingdom Metazoa; phylum Chordata; class Amphibia; order Anura; family Dendrobatidae; genus Phyllobates; species Phyllobates terribilis. The sequence goes on along the minus strand of NW_027363058.1, from coordinate 686,416 downwards.
TGAACCCTAAGGTGTCATTACAGGGGTCTCATGGTCATCAGCTAGAACATTGAAACAAATGATGGGACATGTGAAATGTAATCCTTCTTACATGGGACATGTAGACCACCTTCCATTTATCCTGCGGCCTATAGTTATACGGAGCTATTCTGTAGTAGGTGTGTAGATATTGTGATCTTTTGGCCACTTTACCTGCATACAGATCTACTTCTGTATTTCTGTGCTCCAGCTCTGTGTGCTGCTTGGTCTGGAATACGTGAGCTGCGGGGACTTTAACACCTTCCTTCTGGAGAAGGGGCGGCTTGACATCCCCAGCGCAAGGTACATTTTATGTTACCTACAATCCTGATCATAACTGTATAGAAATGTCTAGCATTGATCCGTTCACTTCCCTGCTGTATTATCTGCCTTTGGGTTCTGGTGTTTTTAATATAAAAAATATTGTAGATTGCAGCGAAATTAACCAGAACATTGACAGAAATCTGAGTGGCCTCATTATTCTTCAGTGGGATCTGGCAGGATTTGTTGTATGTTCTGCATATGGTCATCTTGTTCTAATCGTCCAGTCAATGTAGATAATATTGGCTGGAAGCAATATCTTTGTGTTTCTTGTCTTCTCCTCGGAAAGTTACACTCATTCATGTCTTTCTGTCAGATTCTATGCCGCTGAACTGGTCTGTGGAATCCAACATCTCCACTCCAAGGGCGTCATCCACAGAGACCTCAAGCCCGAGAACATCTTGGTGGCTGAAACGGGCCATATTAAGATCACAGATTTCGGTCTCGCAATTGACAACATGCATGGAGACCGAACAGCCACCGAATACGCTGGGACTGCCGGTTACATGGCTCCTGAGGTGGGATAATAGTGCTTTCCTATTTAGTTTTCACTAAAATTACAGTCCATGGGAATGTTAACATTTTGACCTTTTTGTTCTTACTTCCATGATAGATTTTTGCTGGCGAGGAGTATAACGCCGGAGTAGACTGGTATTCTCTTGGTGTCATCTTAAAAGATATGGTTACCAGTGAGTGTACGTTCCATCTGACACTCGATGAGGCATCCTCCGGCATTGATGACATCATTAAACAGGTCAGTATAATTCCAGGTTATTAGTACTATGGGTTGTACAATATTCATTTAAATGGTGAAGTTGTGAGAATGTTTTATTGCCTCTACCGCTTACCTTCATGGGTTTTACTTTATTGTTTTTAGCTCCTACAGAAAGATCCTGCCAGACGCTTAGGAGTCCATGGTAACATCCGAGAGCAGGTGTTTTTCCAGTGTATTGATTGGGTCTCTGTGGAAGCCCTGAAAGTGCCTCCACCTCACATCCCTGTAGTAAGTATATGACCAGATCACATTGCACCTCTGTTAAGTATCAGTTAGCGCTGACACTTAGGCTATGTGCCCACGATGCAGAAATGCCCAGGATTTTTTCCTGAGCGTTTCTGCATCTCCCTGGCAGAAAAAAACACATGCGGATTGTACATGCGGATTGTACATGCGGATCGTACATGCGGATCGTACATGCGGATCGTACATGCGGATTGTACATGCGTTTTTCCTGCCGGGGACATGCGGAAATGGAGCGTTATTCACTGACATTTCCGCATGCGGATTGTACATGTGGATTGTACATGCGGATCGTACATGCGGATTGTACATGTGGATCGTACGTGCGGATCATACATGCGGATCGTACATGCGGATGTACATGCGCATTGTACATGCGCATTGTACATGCGTTTTTCCTGCCAGGGACATGCGGATGTGAAGCGTTCTTCACATGCATTTCCGCATGCGGGTTGACAAGCGCTTTCCAAGCGATTTTAGCATCACTTGGAAAGTGCTTGTGACAACTAGGTCACACTATATAAATCCATGCAAACTGCATGGATTTATATAGTGTGACCCGAGAGAGTGGTTAAAAATAAAAAAAAAAAATGTATACTTACCCTCCGATGGCCCACGCTGGCTTGCTTCGCTCGGTGCCGGCACTTTGCAGTGGATTGAAAGACCTGCCGATGTCAGCGTCGCATGACCCGTCACATGACTCTGACGTCAGCGCAGGTCCTTCAATCCACTGCAAAGTGCCGGGAAGCAAGTAGGAGCGCAGCGCGGGCCGCCAGAAGGTAAATATACATTTATTTTTTATTTTATTCTTTTTTTACAGATTTTTTAATGGTGCCTGGGTCCGGAGGAGAGTCTCCTCTCCTAGTCCTGGGTACCATCCGCACATTAGAACGCACCAATTACGCAAGTACAGATGCAGTCTAGCGGAATTGGCGCGTTCTAATGCAAGTCAATGGCGGCGATAAACGCAGCATTTCTGCAAAATAATTGGTAGTGCTGCGTTTTTTTCCGCAATGATAATCCGCAGCGGAAATTTCCGCAGCATGTGCACAGCGGATTATCATTGGGGAACATAGCAGACCTTCTACCATGCGTTTTTAATGCGTTTCCGCAGCTGCAAAAACGCTGCAGAAACACATTAAAAACGCATCGTGGGCACACAGCCTAACATTGGAAAATCAACATCATCCAGAGCTGCTGGTCCTGGTCTGATGGTCCAGATCATTTCATATCATCCTTCTCCAGAACGTTTGAGATTTTGGTAATAATTATTTTTTTGTTTGTTTTATAGCCATCTAAAGCTCATCACAGTTCTCGACCACACCATCTGGAGAAATTAGAAGCAGCAGAGGCCAAAAAGTCACCTCTTAAAGCAAAGGACCAGGCCATGTTCAAGGGATTTTCTTTTGTCAACTTGGAAACCCTTGACAAGACACCAGCTCCATAGTCATCAGAGCCAGCTGTCTTCCTCAGCCTCCAGTAGACCTTGAAGAACTGAAGATTGGACATCACTTTGATGATCATCTGAAAGCACTGCTGGAATGAAGATGACCATGGATACGACACTGAGGGACCCAAAACACCGACCCCAAAGATGAAGAAGCCAGACAATGTAATCATGCGCTGGCAGTAAGTATAAGCGCCACAACATCTGCGCTTCACTATACTCATAGGCATGTGCAGAACATTTTACACTAACCGGTAATTGGATTTCCTCTTGCTCATGACAGCTCCATCTTTCGGTGCTGTCTTGGGCTAAGAAGAAATAACATGGTGTGCGATGGCCGGCTATTAAGGGGAGGAAGGAGGCCGGATTTTTTTAAATTGGCAGTTAATAATGAAGATAAGCATAGCAATGACAGAGGATCCCAATATATGACACCAAAGACAGAGATGCCAGCAGATCTACTCATGCGCTGGCAGTAAGTATAAGCGCCACAACACCTGCGCTTCACTATAATCATAGGCATGTGCAGAACATTTTACACTAACCGGTAATTGGATTTCCTCTTGCTCATGACAGCTCCAGTCTTTGGTGCTGTCTTGGGCTGAGAAGAAATAACATGGTGTGCGATGGCCGGCTATTAAGGGGAGGAGGAGGCCAGATTTTTTTTTAACTAACATTGCACATGTCTATGATCATTTTTACCATTAACAGTAGTAAGATGACTTCTGAGACCCAACAACAAAATTTCCCCAAAAAGTCAACATACAGAATTTAACCAAAACTCCTTTTAATGGTTAGAGGTCGGTCACAGCCAAAAAGGACGTGCTCAGCGCGTAACTGGTATAAAACCCGGTTAAGGCACTATTGGCCAGCTGAAACGGGTACAAATCCATATGCCCCTGCCGGACTCCCGGCGCATATCATACTTCGTACTGGAGAAAAACATCAAGATAGAGCAAATGACTGCTGCTGTGACTTAAATACAGAACAACCAAATAATACCAACAAAACACACTGTATATGGGAAAAAAGGGGAGGGGTGGTGGGAAACGCAGACTGCGGGTCCCATGCTTGTGTGGAGAGAGGCTGGAAGAGGCAGGTGACTAGCTCAGGGGATGGGGGAAGACTCGGTTACCCGGGCCTTTAACCTTAAGGAGGTCGCGGTGGTCGGCTCCCGGGCCCGTACTCTGGGGTCTCTCTTTAAAAAGGCGTTGATAGATGTTAAGTTTACAAAAGTTCGTGACGCCACCTGTGGCTTCTGGTGAGGATCACCAGCGCTGCACAGTCCACTGAGGCCGATGATAAGGCAGCTGGATGGTATGGCTCCCCACAGGTGGAGCTAGGCCTCAGGGCAGTGTATGACGGGGTATGCAGGACAGAGAGACTCAGCCGCGTCAGAGCAAGAACAGGGACAGACACGATAGTCACTTCAGTACCTTTTACTGATGGAAATTCAGGCACGTCCCGGAGCACTGTAGGGTGAAGGGTGTATGTCCAGATCCTCCCCAATGAGCGGGTTTTGGGCCTCCTGTTCCTTGCCTCTGCGTAGTAAGTTTCTGACCTGCCTGGAGCTAGGCCTAACTTTGTCTCTGTCCTGCGCTGGCTGACCTTGTGGTAGGGCCTTCTCTTGGAGTGCACGCTCCCGACCTACGGGGCCTATGTGTCTCCTGGCTCTGGTACGTATCAGCACTTTAGCGATCCTGGGACTTGTAGTTCTCCAGGGATTCCGGTTATATCTTACTGGGTCGAGGATATCCCGGTAAGCTTCGGACCCGGTGTCCGGTAAATTCTTCTTCGGGGTGAGCTAGTTAAGCTCCTCTGCCCCCTATGTACTAACTCTCTCTACTCGCCTTCGGCCTACTCGGTCCCTCAATAGGCTACTCACACTAACGGCAGCTTGCCGCGCTTCACCGATCTTATGGCGCCAGCACACCTAAGCTCACTATTCTGAGCTACGACTCAACCGGGCTCAACTCTGTATTCAGGCTTGCACTAACTGAACTCTCCAGAGGAATTGCTGAGTCACTGAGCTCAACTGCAGACTGACCTGTTTCTGTGTCTCACTCTGCAGGAACTGACTGCCTGGCTCCACCTTCCCTTCTTTATATATCCCTAACGGCTCCCTCTGGTGGTCTGAGGTGGAAGGTGGAGATGTGTGAATGGTTATGGGGGCCTCTTGTGGAGGAATCCGTCAATACACCCTTCTAGGATCTGTGATACCAAGCACAGCTGGGCTTCACATTCCCCCCTAGTTAATCACAGCACTCCTGGGCTGAAGTACATTTTATAAAACAATAACAATAGTAAACGTAAGCAATACATGAACAATATTCCCTTTATGGGAGGCACGAATCTTAAAAGTTGCATAATAAAACAATTACAGAGTGTCCTCAGAATCCAAGTCTCCTGTGGTGAGGTTCCCAGCAAGGATGTCCATCTCACAAGGTAGAGTACTTTGGTAGTTTTGAGAGACCTGTCGTAAACCCTCTACGTTGGCCCTGGGGTGGCTGCAGGGCATGAAGATCCCGAGTTGGACCTCCAAAAGAGCCACTCCAAACAGGTTTTCCTTCTGAGGTCACCTAAAGGGCACTCCAGGGAGCGCAATTATATACAGTAAGAGTTTTTGGGCTGCACACAGTCCTCAGCCACGAAGTTCTTAGGCAAATAAAGAATTAATGAGAAAAAAGCACAAATGGATAAGCATGCATGAAAATAAACAGTCATGCAGTACATTACAATTTAATATACAATACCCCAGGGGTAACTATATATATTTTCAGAGATTTTTAACTATCTACTGAGTGTACCTAACAGGAGGTTTACCTCTTGTACTACGTATTGACCTGCTTAGTGCTGTGGTTGGTGGAGTGTCAGTGTCTGTATCCTCAGTTGCTCTACCAGTTCTACGTGTAACCATGTTGTAAAACTGCCTTAACCTCTCTCTTGGACTGGCAAGTCTACCATTGGCTGGGCCCTCTTGCTCTGCTCCTGCCGGGGATCCTTCATCCGGGGATACTTCTTGAGCTGGCTCTTCTACAGCACTTACAGGTTTAACTTGCTGTGGAGGGTTTGCTGGCTGTTCATAGAATTGGAGTACTGGAATAATTACTGCACCTCCTATTTGAGGCCAATCCGCTGGGAAGTCTCCTAGGTCAGTGTGGATCACTGCTTCTTTAGGTTCTTCCTTGGTTGTGAGAGGCACTTTTTCTTGGTGTTTCTGTAAGTCTGGACACAACTTTAGGTGGTCCCTGGACACTGTAGCAGATGTTCTTCCTCCATCACGACTAATTATGCATGTCTTTTTGTTGTCAAACCGTGACGGTAACACAGTGTAGGGGTCTTTTTCCCACTGGTCATCAAGTTTGTGGTTACGTCTTTTTCTTTTTAATACTGTTTCACCTGGTGTGAAAGGTTCTGCGGGTGCGTTTTTGTTGTATTGAACTTCCTGCTTTTCTCTCACCCGAGTAAGACTGTCCTTGACACAAGCTTGTACCCTTCTGTACTGCTCTTGTCTGGTTTTGTCCCAGTCCTCAGTGGTCATATCAGCTTCAGGTTCAACACCACCAAGCTCCAGATCCATGGGCAGCTTTCCTGGCCTTGCCCGCATGAGATATGCCGGAGTGCAGTTGGTGGAACTCACTGGTATATGATTCTACAGATCCACTAGGTCAGGTAGTAGGTCTTGCCACTGGTTTCTCTCCTCAATTGGTATGGTCTTTAGCAGGTCGATGATAATGTTTTTCATCTATTCGCAGAGACCGTTTGTTTGCGGGTGATACGGTGTAGTTCTTATCTTTTTACACCCGTAGAGATGGCAGAACTCCTTAAACAGCTCAGCCTCAAAGGCCGGGCCCTGGTCCGTCAGCACCTGCTCAGGGTAACCATGGGGTCTGCAGAAATACGCTTGGAACGTCTTTGCTGCTGTCTCTGCCGTCAGGTCTTTGACGGGGGCGACCACCAAGAAACGTGAGTAGTGATCCACCATGGTCAGAGCATAGGAGTACCCTGACCTGCTGGGGGAGAGCTTAACATGGTCCAGGGCCACGATCTCCAGGGGTTGAGTCGTCTTGATGGGTTGCAGGGGTGCCATCTGGCTGCTGAAGTCTTTCCTTCTTAGGCCGCAGGGTCCACAGTCCCGGCACCACCTCTCAATGGAGCTGCGCATTCCTACCCAGTAGAATCGACATTTCAGCAGGGTCTCTAGCTTTTTCCAGCCAAAGTGCCCCGCCTGATCATGGTAAGCCTCTAATACCATCTGGATGTCTGTCTTAGGGACTACTATCTGCCATACCATCTCATGAGTCTTTGGATTGACGTACCTCCAGCACAGCTTCTCACGGTAGATAAACAGCCGGCTTCGCTCATTCCACAGCTGCTTTGCTTGCAGAGATGCATCTTTCTCCAGGGAGACACCTTCTTGAGTTATCAGCTGTTTGATGCGGCTGACAACCGGGTCGCTATCCTGGGTCTCTTTCCAGCTGTGCTGAGGCAGGGGGTTTAACGTCTTTCCATGCTGATTCCTGGAGGCTCGTTGCTCATGGATCATTCCACTTCGATGAAAGGCAGGTAGCTCAATCTCTTCCAGGTCATCCACTTCTTCTTCTGTGTCTGACTGGTGAAGCATCCTAGACAGGGCATCGGCGTTGGCGTTCTTGCGGCCCGCCCGGTATTTGATTGTAAATTGGTAGTTTGACAGCCGATCCAACCATCGTTGTTCCAGAGCTCCCAACTTAGCTGTTTCAAGATGGGTCAAGGGGTTGTTATCAGTAAAGGCAGTGAACTTGCTGGAAGCCAGATAGTGCTTGAATCTTTCAGTGATGGCCCAGACCAAGGCCAGGAACTCCAACTTGAAGCTGCTATAGTTCTCTGGGTTCCTCTCAGTCGGGCGGAGCTTCCTACTTGCATATGCGATCACCTTCTCCTGCCCATTCTGCTTCTGACTTAGAGCAGCACCCAGGCCTTCGTTGCTGGCATCTGTATACAGCAGGAATGGTTGGCTGTAGTCAGGGTAGGCTAGGATCTCATCACCTGTCAGGATCTCCTTCATCTCCTGAAATGACTCGGCTTGCTCCTTACCCCAGTGGAATGGGGGTTTTTTGCCTTTGGGGGACTGTCCTACCAGGAGGTCTTGCAGAGGAGCTGATCTCTTAGTGTAGTCCTTTACGAACCTCCGGTAGTATCCTACTAGTCCCAAGAACTAACGCACCTCCTTGAGGTTCTTCGGCTCTGGCCACTTCTGGATGGCTGTGACTTTGTCCGAGTCTGGTGCTACCCCTTCCGGACTGACAATGTGCCCCAGGTACTGTACCTTTCTCTTGAGCAGGTGGCACTTTGAGGGCTTCAACTTCATCCCGTACCGGGACAGTGACTCAAATACCTCTGCCAGGTGTTTCAAGTGGTCCTCGTACGTTCTGGAGTACACAATGACATCGTCCAGGTAAAGTAACGCAGTCTCGAAGTTGCAGTGTCCCAGGCAGCACTCCATCAATCTCTGGAACGTTCTGGGGGCATTGCAGAGTCCAAACGGCATACTGTTGAACTCGCAGAGTCCCATCGGGGTGGTGAAGGCCGTCTTCTCCCGATCCTCCTCAGCCACAGCTACTTGCCAGTACCCACTAGTGAGGTCAAGGGTGGAAAAGTAATTTGCAGACTTTAAGGCAGCTAGGGACTCCTCTATGCGTGGTAAAGGGTATGCATCTTTATGTGTAATGCGATTTACTTGACGGTAATCTACACACATTCTCATGCTCCCGTCTTTCTTCCTAACCAGCACTAGGGGAGCTGCCCAGGGACTACAACTATCCCTTATCACTCCCACCTTCCTCATGTCATGCAGCATTTATTTTGCCTTCTGGTAGTGAGCTGGGGGTATAGGCCTATAACGTTCTTTGATTGGGGAATGGTTGCCTGTGGGGATATGATGTTGAACCCCCTTAACCCTTCCGAAGTCTAGTGGATGTTTACTGAACACCTGCGAGTACTCTTGAACCTCCCGGTGTACACCCTGTTTTTGGTGGGTAAGAGTGGTGTCCGACCCAACATGGAGCTGTTGACACCAATCCTCCACCTGGGTTGCAGGGTCATTATCCTCCACTTCTTCTGGTGAAGTTAAGGACTCCGCCTCATGGATGCAGTTCTTGTTGACAGCATGTAATTTGGCAACAGTGGCATAACGTGGCAGTTTGACCTCATCTTCCCCTAAGTTGAGAAGACGGACGGGCACCCTCCCATTACGTACATCTACCACTCCCCTGGCAGTTAAGAGCGTGGGTCTGTGCTCAGAGAAAAGGGGTTCTACTACCGCCTGGTAGCTCTGTCCTCTAAGACCTATGGCAGCTCTACACCAGATAAGCATTTCACTCATTGGGGGAACGACAATGGGTATGGGGTCTGTTACCCGCACGTTACCGATTTCACCATCTGTTAACTTTACTTGCTGTTGATACATCAGGACGCGGATCTCCCTCTGCAGTGCCCTCCTCTCTCTCGGTCTGGCAGTGTCGGCGATCTGTTGGAGCAAGAACACAACTTCTCCCAAACAGTTACCAACAACGTTAGTGCCCAATACCATATACGGGTTGCTGTCATCAGGGTTAGTCTCCACTACAATTAGTCCCTGGTCCTTCAGCTCCACTCTCCTCACCTTTGCAGTCACATTCTTAACCCCGAGTAGGTTAAGGGGGAGTCCATTTGAGGCATATGCAGACAGATTTGGAGCTGGCGGACGTAGGTCGTCCATGGACCAGAACCTCTTGTAGAGGACTTCAGGCATGATGGTTACCTGAGATCCTGTGTCCAGCAGGGCATGCGTCGGGATCCCGTCCAGTACAATGGACAGGAAAGGTCTTCCTCCGACGAACCTGTTGTACCAGTCTGATGGGCCTGGTGAGTCTACTCCTGGGTGTCGGCCCTCGGACCCAGGGTTTTCTCGTTTAAAGGACAATTCTGGGCGATGTGTCCGGTCTCGCGGCAGCGGTAGCAGGCTGGGTCCTTTGGTGGACGGCGCTAGTCACTGGTCCTCGGCGAGGGTGGTGTTGGTCTCCTCCTACTTCGCATCCAGGGGACATCCTCAGGGCTATCGGCTAACAGGATCTTCCCTCCTTCCTCAGGCTCCGTCAGCAACTGCAGAGCACTCAGCACAGTGGTCAGGGTTTTACTCAACTGACGCACCTCAGAGCGCAGACTGTCCAGTTCTTTAGGGGACGTTGCTGGTACTTTAGCTTCAGCAGCCACCGGGGAAAAGGTGGGTGTTACAGGTACTGGGGTCGCCCCTCCCTGGTAACGTTGGATGGCATTTGTTTCCAGGGGCTGCAGTCCTTTTATAGCCATGTCCTTAAGATTGTCAAAGGTGGCTTCTGGATGATTCAGGGACCACCAACGCACAGTCCTGCTCTCCTCTGGAGACCTCAGTCCCCGGACAAACTGTTCCTTCAGCATTTTGTTCTCATTTTCAACGCTGGTTGGACTAACCTGGTTTAGAGCCCGCAGGGCCCCCTGTAGACGCCAGGTGTAGTCCCGAACATTGTCCTCTGGTTGTTGGGAACAGCTGTAAAACCTCATCCGGAGGTCCGCCTCAGTAAGGTCCTCAAAGACAGTCTGTAGTTTTTGAAATATTGCAGACACTGACTCCTGGTCTGCGGCCGACCATGTTTCCACTTCCCGCTCCGCAGCACCGGTCAGCTGTCCTAATACAACGGCGGCTCTTTGTTTGCCGGTCATGGAGTACATGTCCAAGATACCACATATCTTCCGTTTGAATCCAGACAGGGTATCTGGTTTGCCGTTGTACTGGGGGAGCCACTTTGCTCCAGGAATGTACGGTAAAGTCATAGGAATTACGGGTGTTACAGGCGCTGCTGGTGGAGCGGCGGCTTCGACCTGCTCATCATCGGGGACGGGCTGAACTTCAGGTACGTTGACCGGTAGGTCGGCGTTCCGCTGCTCGTCGGACATCTTGGCGCCCCCCTAGTTAACCGTGGCCTACCTTCTGTTTTTTCTTCCGGTAGGCCGCAGCTCCGCAGGCGACGGTTGTCTTCAAGACCTTGCGTCCTACGTCAGAGCGTTCAGCGATGCTCCTTACAGGACCTGGCGCTTCTAGCTTTGACGTCAAGGCGTGGGGCTTGTCCCGGGCTTCGCGCTCTTTTGCAGGTAAGCCCCTTATTTTCCCGCGGTTACGCCCTTCTTCTTGCTCAACGGCCCAACAATGGCGGCAACCTTCACCACAACTTTAGGTACACAGTTCAGAATAAAGGCGCACAGTACCCGGTGGCAACGGGCACAACACTCTGTCGTTGCAGCGATCACGTAATCCTGTTCGTGACGCCAGTTGGAGATGACTAGCCCAGGGGATGGGGGAAGACTTTGTTACCCGGGCCTTTAGCCTTAAGGAGGTCGCGGTGGTCGGCTCCCGGGCCCGTATTCTGGGGTCTCTCTTTAAAAAGGCGTTGATAGATGTTAAGTTTATAAAAGTTCGTGACGCCACCTGTGGCTTCTGGTGAGGATCACCAGCGCTGCGCAGTCCACTGAGGCCGATGATAAGGCAGCTGGATGGTATAGCTCCCCACAGGTGGAGCTAGGCCTCAGGGCAGTGTATGACGGGGTATGCAGGACAGAGAGACTCAGCCGCGTCAGAGCAAGAACAGGGACAGACACGATAGTCACTTCAGTACCTTTTACTGATGGAAATTCAGGCACTCCCCGGAGCACTGTAGGGTGAAGGGTGTATGTCCGGATCCTCCCCAATGAGCGGGTTTTGGGCCTCCTGTTCCTTGCCTCTGCGTAGTAAGTTTCTGACCTGCCTGGAGCTAGGCCTAACTTTGTCTCTGTCCTGCGCTGGCTGACCTTGTGGTAGCGCCTTCTCTTGGAGTGCACGCTCCCGACCTACGGGGCCTATGTGTCTCCTGGCTCTGGTACGTATCAGCCCTTTAGCGATCCTGGGACTTGTAGTTCTCCAGGGATTTCGGTTATATCTTACTGGGTCGTGGATATCCCGGTAAGCTTCGGACCCGGTGTCCGGTAAATTCTTCTTCGGGGTGAGCTAGTTAAGCTCCTCTGCCCCCTATGTACTAACTCTCTCTACTCGCCTTCGGCCTACTCGGGCCCTCAATAGGCTACTCACACTAACGGCAGCTTGCCGCGCTTCACCGATCTTATGGCGCCGGCACACCTAAGCTCACTATTCTGAGCTACGACTCAACCGGGCTCAACTCTGTATTCAGGCTTGCACTAACTGAACTCTCCAGAGGAATTGCGGAGTCACTGAGCTCAACTGCAGACTGACCTGTTTCTGTGTCTCACTCTGCAGGAACTGACTGCCTGGCTCATAGAATCATAGAATCATAGAATGGTAGAGTTGGAAGGGACCTCCTGGGTCATCTAGTCCAACCCCCTGCTCAAAGCAGGATTCACTAGATCATCTCAGACAGATGTCTGTCCAGCCTCTGTTTGAAGACATCCATTGAAGGGGAACTCACCACCTCTCGTGGCAGCCTGTTCCACTCATTAATCACCCTAACTGTCAAAAAGTTTTTTCTAATATCTAATCTGTGTCTCCTCCCATTTACTTTCATCCCATTGCTTCTAGTCTTTCCTTGTGCAAATGAGAATAAAGATGATCCTTCTACAATGTGGCAGCCCTTGACATATTTGTAGACAGCTATTAAGTCTCCTCTCAGTCTTCTTTTTTGCAAGCTAAACATTCCCAAATCCTGCAACCGTTCCTCATAGGACATGGTTTGCAGACCGGTCACCATTCTGGTCGCTCTTCTCTGAACTTGCTCCAGTTTGTCTATGTCTTTTTTAAAATGTGGTGCCCAAAACTGTACACAGTATTCCAGATGAGGTCTGACCAAAGAGGAGTAAAGACCGATAATGACTTCACGTGATCTAGACTGTATGCTTCTGTTAATACATCCCAGAATTGTATTTGCCTTTTTTGCTGCTGCATCACACTGTTGACTCATGTTCAGTCTATGATCTATTAGTATACCTAAGTCTTTTTCACATGTACTGTTGCTTAGTCCTATTCCTCCCATTCTGTATGTGCTTTTTTCATTTTTATTGCCCAGATGTAGTACTTTGCATTTTTCCCTGTTAAAAACCATTCTGTTAGTTGCTGCCCACTGCTCCAGTTTATTTAGGTCTTTTTAAATCCTCTCTCTCTCTTCTCTAGTATTAGCTATCCCTCCTAGCTTTGTGTCATCAGCAAATTTAATCAGTTTACCCTCAATTCCTTCATCTAAATCATTGATAAAGATGTTGAACAATACAGGTCCCAGGACGGAGCCCTGTGGTACCCCACTTGAGACATTCATCCAGCTGGATATGAAGCCATTTACAACCACCCTTTGAGTCCGATCACTAAGCCAGTTATGAATCCACCTAACAGTTGCCTGGTCCATTGCATACTTGGTCATTTATTCAAAAAGGATGGTGTGAGATACTTTGTCAAATGCTTTGCTGAAGTCAAGATATACTATATCTACAGCATTTCCCTGATCCACCCAGTCAGTGATTCTGTCATAGAAGGAAATTAAGTTAGTCTGACATGACTTGTTAGTTACAAACCCATGCTGACTCTGGTTAATCACTTCATTCTTATCCATGTACTTACATACATGTTGTTTAATAATTTGTTCAAAGATCTTTCCTGGTATAGAAGTCAGACTCACCGGCCTATAGTTCCCTGGGTCCACCTTCTTCCCCTTTTTGAAGATAGGAACAACATTTGCTCTTCTCCAGTCTTCTGGGACTTCTGCTGTTCTCCAAGAATTTTCAAAGATTATGGAGAGTGGTTCTAAAATTTCTTCTACGATCTCCTTCAGTTCTCTGGGGTGTAATTCATCTGGACCTGGAGACTTGAACTCATTTATGCTAGCTAAATATTCCCTCACAATCTTTCGGTTTACAGATAACTTGGATTCCTCTATTCCTTTAAAAGGACAGTGAAGATCAGTTGATGTTACATTTTCTTTCTGAGAGAAAACAGATGCAAAATAGGAATTAAAAAGTTCGGCCTTCTCAACATCCTCTCTTACCATTTCTCCATTTTCATCCTGTAAAAATCCTATAGCATCTTTGACTTTTCTTTTACTTTTGACATACCCCCAAAATCCTTTTTTATTGCTTTTGACATCTCTTGCAAGCCTTAATTCATTGTCAGCTTTAGCTAACCTGATACGTGCCCTGCAGGATCTGCAGACTGCATTATAATCTTCTTTAGATATGCCTCCCTCTTTCCATTTAATAAACATTTCTTTCTTTCTTTTTAGCATGTGTTTAAGTTTTGTGTTCATCCATCCTGGTTTCCTTAAATGCTTCCCATTCTTCCTACTTTTCGGGATTGTTAACGATTGTGCTTTGAGAATCTCATTTTTAAAAATTTCCCATCCTTCCTGGACATTTTTGTCCTTAAGGACATCTAGCCATTGGATCCCTCCTATTCTCTTTCTGAGTCTCTTAAAATCTGCCTTTCTAAAATCTAACCTTGAAGTTTGAGTCTTCACATGTCTTCCTCCTCTAGTTATCCAAAATTCTATAATAGCATGATCGCTGCCTCCTAGGGTCCCAGCCACCTTTACCTCCTCAACCATTTCCTCCGTGTTTATAAGGATTAGATCCAAAGTAGCAGATCCCCTTGTTTTCTCCCCTACCTTTTGGAAGATAAAGTTGTCAGCAAGAGAGGATAAGAATTTGCTTGACCTGTTAGTTTTACTTGAGAGAGATTCCCAACAAATGTCTGGATAGTTGAAATCTCCCATGACCACTACGTCGTATTTTTTTGGAGAACTTGGTCATTTGATACATAAAGAGTTCATCCATATCTTCAGCTTGCCCAGGTGGCCTGTAGTAAATGCCTACAATGGTGTCCTTTCCATTGTTCTCTCCTTGTATTCTTACCCAAACAGTTTCCACAGAACTCCCAGTCTCTGAAGCTTCAATCTCTGTGCAGATATTCGCTTTTCTAACATACAATGCGACACCTCCTCCTCGTTTATCAAGTCTGTTTCTTGCAAATAAGTTGTATCCTTTTAGCCTTTTATTCCAATCATGTGTATCGTCCCACCAAGTTTCAGTGATTCCAATGACATCATATTTCTTTTCCTGCATTAGTAGTTCCAATTCTCCTTGTTTGTTGCCCATGCTTTGTGCATTTGTATAAAAACATTTTAGTTTGTGATTGGTTTCTCTTCCTCCCATATTTTTATTATTTAAATTGTTTTGTCTTTGTTCTTCCTTTCCACTTCCAGTAGCAGAGATCTCAATAGTATTTGTCAGCTGTATGGCTTTTTCTGGCCTTTTGCTTCCCTTCCCACATTGTTCTAGTTTAAAGCTCTTCTGATGAGTGTAGCAAGGCGACTTCCAAATACATGTTTTCCAGTCTTCGTAAGGTGCACCCCATCTCTAGCAAGTAGTCCATCGTATAGGTAATTCATTCCGTGATCCAGAAATCAAAATCCTTGTTGACGGCACCATCGACGTAGCCAGTTGTTCACCTGTAGAATCTTATTCCACCTCATTGTTCCATGGCCATCCACTGGGAGGATGGATGAGAAGACCACCTGCGCTCCCAATTCTTTCACTTTCTTGCCTAAGTCTTCAAAGTCACTGCAGATGGTTTCCAGGTCCTTTCTTGCGGTGTCATTTGTCCCCACATGTATTAGCAGGAATGGGTAGTGATCTGTAGGACTGAAGAGTCTTGATATCCTGTCAGACACATCTTTAATTTTTGCTCCTGGAAGACAGCACATTTCTCTTGAGGTTATGTCTGGTCTGCAGATAGCGGCCTCTGTTCCTCTTAACAGGGAATCCCCCATGACCACCACTCTCCGTTTTTTCTTCTCAACATTCTTCTTTCTCCATCCAGGAGGATTCTGAGGGCTTACAAGGTTATTCATTGCTGGCAAAGTCTTATTTTGCTGTATTTCTTCATGGTTCTCCTGCGTGAGAGCCTGGTACTGGTTCCTGAGCAGTATGGGTGCTGACTGCTCCACCTTCCCTTCTTTATATATCCCTAACGGCTCCCTCTGGTGGTCTGAGGTGGAAGGTGGAGATGTGTGAATGGTTATGGGGGCCTCTTGTGGAGGAATCCGTCAATACACCCTTCTAGGATCTGTGATACCAAGCACAGCTGGGCTTCACACAGGGTCTGGACTTATAAAGAGGGCAAGAGGGAGGAAGAAGAGGATTATTGGGGAAAGCCAGGAGGAGAGGAGAAAAAGAACATGGGACACACAATTTAACCCCTTCAGCAGGGCACAGCAGTCAAGGGGCATTCAATTAACCCCTTAATAACATCTGACGTACTAATACGCGTCTGTGCCCTGGGACTTAAGAGCCAGACCCATATTAGTACGTCATATCTTTAATGCGGCACCGCGACTTAAGTCGCGGTGACAGCATTAAAGTTACGGTGCCATCCTACCTCCTGGTAGATGGCGTCATCATCCCGGGGGCTGTCGCCGCCCCCCCGCACCAGCGATCGCTGTGATTGGCTGTTCAAATCTGAACAGCCAATCACAGCATTTCTCACTGTTTCCGGCAATGTGATTGCCGGAAACAGTGATCTGCAGCCTAGGATCGGTGCTCCTATGAGCACCGATCCTAGACTGTTGCTAGGACACCCCAGCCCTGGCCCCGGACTGCTATCATCGGTGCGATCGCCGATCACATCGATCGCACCAATCGTAGCGCAACCGCGCGGTGACAGGGCGGTCATGGGGCGGTGACCGGCTTGTGACCTGCCTGTCACCGCCCCATGACCCCCTGTAATGTGATTCAATCCCCCAGACTGCTGTGATTGGAGCGATCGATGATGACATCGATCGCTCCAATCAGAGTACCTGAATACAGGTGACCAGGCGGTCACAGGGAGGTGTCACCCCTCTGTGACCCCCTGTGGTGCGTGCTCTGCTCCAGCCATGTCTGATTGGTGCAATCAGTGTCACCAATCAGATGGCTGGGGCACAACATGCACCACAGGGGGTCACAGAGGGGTGACACCTCCCTGTGACCGCCTGGTCACCTGTATTCAGGTACTCTGATTGGAGCGATCGATGTCATCAATGATTGCTCCAATCAGATTACCTCCACCTGTCACCACCCCATCATCACCCTGTGACCGCCCTGCAGACCCTCACATTTGGTGAGGATTTCAACAGCGCGATCACATCTGATGTGTCTGTGCTGGGCCTTGTAGTGCCACAGAATATTCTCACTGTTCCAGTCGCTGCTGCTGCCGCTGCTCCTGGATCTTCTGTTCCAGCGTCCTGGATCTTCTGCTCCAGCTCCTGGATCTTCTGCTCCTGACCTGCTGTGGTTCCTGCTCCAGAGCCTGCTGCTGATCCTGCAGAGAAGACTTTGGTAAGTCTGTTCTCCCCTCATCCACCCCAATCCCCCCTCCCCCCTCTTTTTACCCCCCCTTACCTTTTTTTTCTGCGTCCTGCAGCAGTCTCCAGCTCTGGTCCGAGTCTCCAGCTCCACTCCCGGTCACCAGCGCCGGGCTCCTGGTCACCAGCGCCAGGCTCCTGGTCACCAGCGCCAGGCTCCTGGTCTCCTGCACCGGGCTCCTGGTCTCCTGCACCGGGCTCCTGGTCTCCTGCACCGGGCTCCTGGTCTCCTGCACCGGGCTCCTGGTCTCCTGCTCCGGGCTCCTGGTCTCCTGCACCGGGCTCCTGGTCTCCTGCACCGGGCTCCTGGTCTCCTGCACCGGGCTCCTGGTCTCCTGCTCCGGGCTCCTGGTCTCCTGCTCCGGGCTCCTGGTCTCCTGCTCTGGGTCTCCTGCTCCGGGCTCCTGGTCTCCTGCTCCGGGCTCCTGGTCTCCTGCTCTGGGTCTTCTGTTCCAGTCCTGCTGACCCTTTGGTAAGTCCATCTCTGATCTCCCCTCATCCACCCCAATCCCCCTCTTCCCACTCCCCTGTCTTTTTACCCCTCTTCCCACCCCAGTGTCCCTGTTAATTCTTTTGCTTCTGTTCTCCAGCTCCAGTACCGGTCTCCTGCACCGGGCTCCTGGTCTCCTGCACCGGGCTCCTGGTCTCCTGCACCGGGCCCCTGGTCTCCTGCACCGGGCTCCTGGTCTCCTGCACCGGGCTCCTGCTCCGGGCTCCTGGTCTCCTGCTCCGGGCTCCTGGTCTCCTGCTCCGGGTTCCTGGTCTCCTGCTCCAGGTTCCTGGTCTCCTGCTCTGGGTCTTCTGTTCCAGTCCTGCTGACCCTTTGGTAAGTCCATCTCTGATCTCCCCTCATCCACCCCAATCCCCCTCTTCCCCCTTTTCCCACTCCCGTCTTTTTACTCCTCTTCCCACTCCCCTGTCTTTTAACCCCCCTTCCCACCCCAGTGTCCCTGTTAATTCTTTTGCTTATGATCTCCAGCTCCAGTACCGGTCTCCTGCACCGGGCTCCTGGTCTCCTGCACCGGGCTCCTGGTCTCCTGCACCGGGCTCCTGGTCTCCTGCACCGGGCTCCTGGTCTCCTGCTCCGGGCTCCCGGGCGCCTGCTCTGGGTCTTCTGTTCCAGTCCTGCTGACCCTTTGGTAAGTCCATCTCTGATCTCCCCTCATCCACCCCAATCCCCCTCTTCCCACTCTCCTGTCTTTTTACCCCTCTTCCCACTCCCCTGTCTTTTTACCCCCCTTCCCATCCCAATCCGCCTCACCCCAGTGTCCCTGTTAATTCTTTTGCTTCTGATCTCCAGCTCCAGTACCAGTCTCCTGCTCCGTGCTCCTGGTCTCCTGCTCCGGGCTCCTGTCTTCCTGCTCCGGGCTCCTGTCTTCCTGCTCCGGGCTCCCGTCTTCCTGCTCCGGGCTCCCGGTCTCCTGCTCCGGGCTCCCGGTCTCCTGCTCCGGGCTCCCGGTCACCAGCGCCGGTCTCCTGCTCCGGGCTCCCGGTCTCCTGCTCCGGGCTCCCGGTCTCCTGCTCCGGGCTCCCGGTCACCAGCGCCGGGCTCCTGGTCACCAGCGCCGGGCTCCTGCTACGGGCTCCCGGTCCTGAAAGAACAGAGAGGACTTTGGTAAGTAATCTGATCTCCCCTCATCCAACCCAATTCCCCTCTTCCCACTCCCCACACATTTGTGCGCACATCCAGCAGCCGCCGAGTATTGATCGGTGGCATAGTTCACCAATCCACACTCGTGCTCGCTGTTTGCACCACATACAGTATTTCCTTTTTCCACACACTCTAAATAAAGTACTGACACACACACACTCTCAAAGAATTGACACACACGCAGCACATACATAACAAACAATGTCCAGCTCATCCCAAACTCATTATTCAGCGGAGGAGGCATACGCTATTCTTGCCTCCGACACTGACAGTGAGGGTGAGGATCCCACATTTCTTTGTTTTTCCGACTCCTCGTCGTCTTCCTCCTTCTCTTCTTCCTCCTCTTCCTCAGGTTCTGCTGGCCCGCCCCGCCGTCGTCTCAGGAGAGATGTTCCAGCGCCCCCCACTACTGAGCCTATATGGACTTCGCCCCCCGAAAATTATGAGACGCTGATTCCTGATTTCGTAGCGGAATCAGGAATCAAGTTTGACACCACCGGCCTCACAGAAATAGACTTTTTCAAAGTCTTTTTCTCTGAGGATTTTATAAACCTCATGGTGGGCCAAACTAATTTATATGCTCATCAATTTTTAGAACAAAACCCCTCTTCATCATTTTCTAACTGGTCTCCTGTAGACGCAGTAGAAATGATGAAGTTTTGGGGCCTGGTCCTTCTTATGGGGATCTTGAAGAAGCCCGAGCTTCGGCAATACTGGAGTGTTGACGTTTTGTATAACACTCCAGTGTTCCGAATGGTCATGCCCCGGACACGTTTTCAGGCCATCTACAAGTTCTTGCATTACCAAGATAATGCAAGGTGTCCTGCACGCGATGACCCGAACTTTGATCGTCTTTTCAAAGTTCGGCCGGTCATCGAACACTTCAACAACAAGTTTGGTGAAGTGTACGTGCCCCAAAGGGACATTTGTGTGGATGAGTCCTTAATTTCTTTTAAGGGGCGGCTTGGATTCCAGCAGTACCTGCCCAGTAAGAGGGCAAGGTACGGGATCAAGCTGTATAAACTTTGTGAGAGTACCTCAGGATACACTCACAAGTTTAGAGTTTATGAAGGGAAGGACTCCCGGATTGAACCCCCTGAATGCCCCCCTGTTCTGGGAGTGAGTGGGAAAATTGTGTGGGACTTGGTGCACCCACTGCTTGATAAAGGTTATCACCTCTACGTGGATAACTTTTATACAAGTATCCCGCTCTTCCAGTCCCTCTCTGCGCGACGTACCGCAGCCTGCGGTACTGTCCGCAAAATTCAGAAAGGCCTCCCAAAGACGCTAATTGGGCAGCTGCTCAAGAGGGGTGAGAGCAGAGCCCAATGTAGCGACCACCTGTTGATGGTCAAGTACAAGGACAAAAGGGATGTCCTTTTCTTGACCACCATACATGGTGATGGCAGCACACTCAGCACTGTACGAGGTTCCACTACACAGGTCGTCAAACCAGACTGTGTAGTGGGGTACAACAAGTACATGGGGGGAGTTGATCTCTCTGAACAAGTCCTCCAGCCATACAGTGCTTTGAGAAAGTCCAGAGTGTGGTACAAGAAGCTGGCCGTGCACATTGTACAGATGTCAATGCACAATGCTTTCCTTCTGTCACAATGTGCAGGCCAGACTTCTGCGTCGTACCTTCAGTTTCAGGAAACAGTTATCAAGGCCCTGATATTTGGCAGCGGTGACAGAGAGGGCCCCAGTACTTCTGGAATTGAAGGACCAAGAATTGTACCAGGCCAGCATTTCCCAGGGCAGATCCCTCACAGCGGAAAAAAAGGAAAGTCACAAAAGAGGTGCCGAGTGTGTTATAAAAGTGGAATACGCAAGGACACCATTTATCAATGTGACACCTGCCCTGACAAACCTGGCCTGTGTATGAAAGACTGCTTCAAAAGGTACCATACTTCGATGGACTATTGAATTAATTTCTGAAGTATAACAACCTGACGAACACTGCACAGCTGACGTAGTGTTCGTCAGGTTGTCATACATCAGTTGTGTAGTGTTCGTCAGATTGTCCTACACAACTGATGTATAACACTACATTACAAAATTCAAAAATCAACTAACACTACCAAAAAGGGGGCACTTGTTAGGCATTTCACTGTTTAGGCACATCAAGGGCTCTGAGAACATGACATGACGCCCGCAGACCATTCCATCAAAGTCTGCGTTCAAAAGCGTCACTCCTTCCCTTCCGAGCCCTTACATGCGCCCAAACAGTAGTTTTTTTCCAACACATGGGGTATATGAGTACTCAGGAGAAATTGCACAACAACTTATGGGGTGCAATTTCTCCTAGTACCCTTGTGAAAATATTTTTTTTTGCATTTTTGTGGAAAAAATGTTTTTTTTTTATTTTCACAAGTCAACATTATGATTTTCTGAGAGGCACCTGGGGGTTCAATGGGCTCACCACACATCTATATAAGTTCCCTGGGGGGTCTAGTTTCCAAAATGGGGTCACTTGTGGGGGAGCTCCAATGTTTAGACACACAGGGGCTCTCGAAACGCAACATGGTGTCCTCTAACAAATTGGAACCATGTCGCGTTTGGAGAGATCCTGTGTGTCTAAACATTGGAGCTCCCCCACAAGTGACCCCATTTTGGAAACTAGACCCCCCAAGGCACCTATCTAGATGCATAGTGAGCACTTGGAACCCCCAGGTGCTTCACAAATTGATCCATAAAAATGAAAAAGTGTTTTTTTTTCACTTATTCAATTTTACGAATCAATTTGTGAAGCACCTGGGGGTTCCAAGTGCTCATTATGCATCTAGATAGGTGCCTTGGGGGGTCTAGTTTCCAAAATGGGGTCACTTGTGGGGGAGCTCCAATGTTTGGGCACACAGGGACTCTTCAAATGCAACATGGTATCCGCTAACAAATTGTCGGCTCAAATTGTTAGCGGATACCATGTTGCATTTGAAGAGACCCTGTGTGCCCAAACATTGGAGCTCCCCCACAAGTGACCCCATTTTGGAAACTAGACCCCCCAAGGCACCTATCTAGATGCATAGTGAGCACTTGGAACCCCCAGGTGCTTCACAAATTGATTCGTAACAATGAAAAAGTGAAAAAAAAAACACTTTTTCATTTTTATGAATCAATTTGTGAAGCACCTGAGGGTTCCAAGTGCTCACTATGCATCTAGATAGGTGCCTTGGGTGGTCTAGTTTCCAAAATGGGGTCACTTGTGGGGGAGCTCCAATATTTGGGCACACAGCGGCTCTCTAAATGCAACATGGTGTCCGCTAACAAATTTAACGCAAACTTGGCTCAAATTGTTAGCGACACCATGTTGCGTTTGGAGAGCCGCTGTGTGCCCAAACATTGGAGCTCCCCCACAAGTGACCCCATTTTGGAAACTAGACCCCCCAAGGCACCTATCTAGATGCATAGTGAGCACTTGGAACCCCCAGGTGCTTCACAAATTGATTCGTAACAATGAAAAAGTGAAAAAAAAAACACTTTTTCATTTTTATAAATCAATTTGTGAAGCACCTGAGGGTTCCAAGTGCTCACAATGCATCTAGATAGGTGCCTTGGGGGGTCTAGTTTCCAAAATGGGGTCACTTGTGGGGGAGCTCCAATGTTTGGGCACACAGCGGCTCTCCAAACGCAACATGGTGTCGCTAACAATTTGAGCCGATTTTCCGTTAAATTTGTTAGAGGACACCATGTTGCATTTAGAGAGTCCCTGTGTGCCCAAACATTGGAGCTCCCCCACAAGTGACCCCATTTTGGAAACTATACCCCCCAAGGCACCTATCTAGATGCATAGTGAGCACTTGGAACCCCCAGGTGCTTCACAAATTGATTCGTAACAATGAAAAAGTGAAAAAAAAAACACTTTTTCATTTTTATGAATCAATTTGTGAAGCACCTGAGGGTTCCAAGTGCTCACTATGCATCTAGATAGGTGCCTTGGGGGGTCTAGTTTCCAAAATGGGGTCACTTGTGGGGGAGCTCCAATATTTGGGCACACAGCGGCTCTCTAAATGCAACATGGTGTCCGCTAACAAATTTAACGCAAAATTGGCTCAAATTGTTAGCGACACCATGTTGCGTTTGGAGAGCCGCTGTGTGCCCAAACATTGGAGCTCCCCCACAAGTGACCCCATTTTGGAAACTAGACCCCCCAAGGCACCTATCTAGATGCATTGTGAGCACTTGGAACCCTCAGGTGCTTCACAAATTGATTTCTAAAAATGAAAAAGTGTTTTTTTTTTCACTTTTTCATTGTTACGAATCAATTTGTGAAGCACCTGGGGGTTCCAAGTGCTCACTATGCATCTAGATAGGTGCCTTGGGGGGTCTAATTTCCAAAATGGGGTCACTTGTGGGGGAGCTCCGATGTTTGGGCACACAGGGACTCTCTAAATGCAACATGGTGTCCTCTAACAAATTTAACGGAAAATCGGCTCAAATTGTTAGCGACACCATGTTGCGTTTGGAGAGCCGCTGTGTGCCCAAACATTGGAGCTCCCCCACAAGTGACCCCATTTTGGAAACTAGACCCCCCAAGGCACCTATCTAGATGCATAGTGAGCACTTGGAACCCTCAGGTGCTTCACAAATTGATTCATAACAATGAAAAAGTGAAAAAAAAACACTTTTTCATTTTTATGAATCAATTTGTGAAGCACCTGAGGGTTCCAAGTGCTCACTATGCATCTAGATAGGTGCCTTGGGTGGTCTAGTTTCCAAAATGGGGTCACTTGTGGGGGAGCTCCAATATTTGGGCACACAGCGGCTCTCTAAATGCAACATGGTGTCCGCTAACAAATTTAACGCAAAATTGGCTCAAATTGTTAGCGACACCATGTTGCGTTTGGAGAGCCGCTGTGTGCCCAAACATTGGAGCTCCCCCACAAGTGACCCCATTTTGGAAACTAGACCCCCCAAGGCACCTATCTAGATGCATTGTGAGCACTTGGAACCCTCAGGTGCTTCACAAATTGATTTATAAAAATGAAAAAGTGTTTTTTTTTTCACTTTTTCATTGTTACGAATCAATTTGTGAAGCACCTGGGGGTTCCAAGTGCTCACTATGCATCTAGATAGGTGCCTTGGGGGGTCTAGTTTCCAAAATGGGGTCACTTGTGGGGGAGCTCCAATGTTTGGGCACACAGCGGCTCTCCAAACGCAACATGGTGTCGCTAACAATTTGAGCCAATTTTGCGTTAAATTTGTTAGCGGACACCATGTTGCATTTAGAGAGCCGCTGTGTGCCCAAATATTGGAGCTCCCCCACAAGTGACCCCATTTTGGAAACTAGACCACCCAAGGCACCTATCTAGATGCATAGTGAGCACTTGGAACCCTCAGGTGCTTCACAAATTGATTCATAAAAATGAAAAAGTGTTTTTTTTTTCACTTTTTCATTGTTACGAATCAATTTGTGAAGCACCTGGGGGTTCCAAGTGCTCACTATGCATCTAGATAGGTGCCTTGGGGGGTCTAGTTTCCAAAATGGGGTCACTTGTGGGGGAGCTCCAATGTTTGGGCACACAGGGACTCTCTAAATGTAACATGGTGTCCTCTAACAAATTTAACGGAAAATCGGCTCAAATTGTTAGCGACACCATGTTGCGTTTGGAGAGCCGCTGTGTGCCCAAACATTGGAGCTCCCCCACAAGTGACCCCATTTTGGAAACTAGACCCCCCAAGGCACCTATCTAGATGCATTGTGAGCACTTGGAACCCTCAGGTGCTTCACAAATTGATTTATAAAAATGAAAAAGTGTTTTTTTTTTCACTTTTTCATTGTTACGAATCAATTTGTGAAGCACCTGGGGGTTCCAAGTGCTCACTATGCATCTAGATAGGTGCCTTGGGGGGTCTAGTTTCCAAAATGGGGTCACTTGTGGGGGAGCTCCAAAGTTTGGGCACACATGGGCTCTCCAAACACAACATGGTGTCCGCTAATTATTCAAGCAAATTTTACAATCAAAAAGTCAAATGGCGCTCCTTCCCTTCCGAGCCCTGCCGTGCGCCCAAACAGTGTTTTTTCCCCAAATATTGGGTATCTGCGTGCCCAGGGGAAATTGCACAACAAATTTTGGGGTCCATTTTTTCTTGTTACCCCTGTGAAAATAAAAAAAATTGGGTCTAAAGTAACATTTTTGTGAAAAAAGTTAAATGTTCATTTTTTTCTTCCACATTCAAAAAATTCCTGTGAAGCACCTGAAGGGTTAATAAAGTTCTTGAATGTGGTTTTGAGCACCTTGAGGGGTGCAGTTTTTAGAATGGTGTCACTTTTGGGTATTTTCTGTCATAAAGACCTCTCAAAGTGACTTCAAATGTGATGTGGTCCCTAAAAAAATGTTTTTGTAAATTTTGTTGGAAAAATGAGAAATCGCTGGTCAACTTTTAACCCTTATAGCTCCCTAACAAAAAAAAATTTTGGTTCCAAAATTGTGCTGATGTAAAGTAGACATGTGGGAAATGTTATTTATTAACTCTTTTGTGTGACATATCGCTCTGATTTCAGGGCTTAAAAATTCAAATTTTGAAAATTGCAAAATTTTCAAAATTTTCGCCAAATTTCCGTTTTTTTCACAAATAAACGCAAGTGATATCGAAGAAATTTTTCCACAATCATGAAGTACAATATGTCACGAAAAAACAGTCTCAGAATCAGGGGGATCCGTTGAAGCGTTCCAGAGTAATTACCTCATAAAGTGACAGTGGTCAGAATTGTAAAAATTGGCCCGGTCATTAACGTGCAAACCACCCGCGGGGCTTAAGGGGTTAAAGATTGACGTGCCCTGCAGACTGCTGAGACCCAACAACAATATTTCCTCAAAAAGTCCCATGGAATAACGACAACACACAGATCTTAACCAAAACTCCTTTTAATGGGTAGAAGTCGGTCACAGCCAAAAAGGATGTGCTCAGTACGTAACTGGTATAAAACTTGGTTAAGGCACTATTAGCCAGCTGAAACGGGTGCAAATCCATATGCCGCAGCTGGACTCCCAGCGCAAGTCAGACTTCGTACCGGAAAAAAACATCAAGATGGAGCAAATGACCGCTAAGGAGGAGCGGAGTATTTATACAGCGCTCCGCCCCCCACCCATTTGGTAAAAAGCTTGTTCTATGCTTTCCTGGAGACCGGAGAGAAAAATATCCAGCCCTATTTCCGTCAGATGGACTCCATCGGGTAGCATAAGACTGGAATTGTCTCCCTCAAGATGGTGATGCCTCATGACCACTCCGGCCTTAAAACGGATAAAGCGAGACAAGCGGGCATTAAGCGTGCGCACAGAACGTTCAACTGCTGCCGCATCTCTCGCGCCCTGCCATGCAACATGTGACATGACCTCTGACCAAATCAGAGTAAGCTCTGGAAAAAGTCTGTGGAATTTATCCACGTCGGAGCGCATGATTGTGAAGAGTTCCGCTAGGTGAAAGGAGCAGAGATCATTCCCACCCGCATGCAGGACTAGAATTAAAGGAGAGGAAGTAGTCTGAGCTATCCGCACCACCTCGGGAAGAACCTGAGGCCAGGTCAAGCCTCTTATTCCTCTCCAAAAAACGTTGATGCCGTGGAACCCAAGACCTCTGCCACCTGGTCGACGTTCTGCTCTTTGGGATGCCCATAAGATGTAAGAGTGGCCCAGTATCCACACTGTGTGTTTTACACCACCTATGAAGAGATAATAAAGTTAGTGAAGCAATAAATTCGGTCTGATGTATCTTGCAAAACAGGAGGAACGCCATCTACCAATGCGCTGGATCTCGGAGTTAGGCAAACCAGCACGGGCTGCTTCGGTAGCAGCTGCTATCCTAAAGGAGTACGTACCAAATACCTTGAGAGGAAGGTCTACGAAAGCTAAACATTTCCAAAAAAGGGATTGAAATTGAAAAACCGTAAGAGGAGACCCATCCTCATGTGAGAAAAAGGAGTCACCAGATCGCCAGAACGATAAGTAATTATTAAAAAGGGTTAAAGGACAAATAGGACCGGGGATGGTAAGAAGGGGAACCCATGAACAAATACCGGACGGGTCAATTTTCGATCTCCGAAAGTGGATACGGAGACCTCGGTCACAGGGAGTGATACCATCATACTGGAGTCCTCCTGAAGTGCGCTTGGATGGGGACACCAATTCACTAATGCGCAAAGCACCAAAAAACGCGAGTCAAAAAGCGGCAGAAAGTAGAGCAGACTTGAAAGGAGAAGAGCGGACAGCGGGAGTGGGTTGATTAGGCAGGTAAGTAAACTGAAAGAAATGGGCCGTCTGTTCTCCTGACGAGTGTGCTCCCTCCTCCAACCCATAATAGCCTGCCGAATGATGAAAACCTTAGTAACATCGTTCCAACCTAAGAGGCGAAAATAAACACCGAGATCAGATAGGCGGTTCTGTGCAACGGCTCCTGAAACACCCATGCTACGCAAGTAAAGTAAATATTCGATTGTGACCTCCAGACGGGCAGCGTCGGATGCTGCTACTGATCTATCCCCAAATAGGTTATGCCACTCATTCCATGCCTTACCGTAAGAACGCCATGTAGACGAGGCCACTGAAGATCTCACCAACTCCATCAATCTTTCTCTACCACCTCCCACATGAGGGATGGGCATGGATGCCCCTCTGGTTTGGCCGCGGGGAAACATTCCCGAAATTTCTGCCAATCGAAACGAGAAAGAGAATCAGCAATGACATTATTTGTACCCGGAACATGGCGGGCTTAAAACCAGATGTTTAAACTTAAGCATTTTAATACCAGGAATCTGAGTTATTTGATAACCAGGGGAGATGAGGATGACAAGTGATTTATGGCGTGTACAATACTCATATTGTCAGTCCAATAACAGATCCGTTTATCCCTGAGGGGTTGGCCCCATAAAGAAATGGCTGTGATGATAGGAAATAACTCTAACCAAGTAAGGTTTTTAACCCAGCCCTCAGTGCGCCAAGATTCCGGCCAAGGTTCGGCACACCATTGGTCTCCAAAAATGACACTGAAACCAGTAGATCCAGCGGCATCGGAAAAAAGGGAGAGATCCTCATTAGTCAATTCCGATGACTAAAAGCATGTATATCCATTATAGGACAAGAGGAACTCCTTCCCAACCAGCAAGTCTGCTTTCAAAGGAGGTTTTATCCGAATTCTTTGATGGGGAAGCTTGATGCTTTTGGTCGAGAGGGATAAACGTCTGGAAAAAATTCTCCCCATAGGCATTACTGTGCAAGCAAAGTTAAGGAGGCCTAGCATGGACTGCATTTGACATAGTGTTACTTTGAGGACAGAACAAAATCCTTCAATCTGGGACAGCAATTTTGAATTTTTTTCTGAGGGAAGGCGAAAAACCATGGCAACGGAATCAATCTCAATTCCTAAAAAGGATAGCGAAGTAGTAGCAACAGTTTTTCCACTGGATAAGGGAACGCCAAAATACGAAAAAATACGAAAAAAATAAAATTGTCCAGCAAAAATTGACAGGACCTGGAATGTGGTGGTCCCACAAAAAGAAAATTGTCAAGATAATGGATTATAGCGGAGGAACCTGTTTCATACTTGACCACCCATTCTAGGAAAGAACCAAATAATTCAAAATAATGGCAAGAGATTGAACAACCCATGGGAAGGCAGGTAGATCTCACATCACCGTTACTTTCTGAGTAGCAACGTCTTCGGAAAGTTTATGAAGCTACATTTACAGAAAACATGGGTCCACTGGCTTTACTAAATGCCATCTACAAATTCGAGCTTCAAGATTTGGAGAGGTGTGTATTGTAAGAATTTTTATCACCCAACCACTTTGAGTAGCAGAAGGAGAGATAGCATTAGCAAACTCTCAAGAACTATCTGCATTCTACAATGACGGAACAACGGTTAAACAGC
This sequence comes from Phyllobates terribilis, assembly GCF_046119375.1. Lineage (NCBI taxonomy): Eukaryota > Metazoa > Chordata > Amphibia > Anura > Dendrobatidae > Phyllobates > Phyllobates terribilis. Next base: position 657,710 of record NW_027363058.1, on the reverse strand, counting down.
CGAGCCCTTCTGTCAATTGAGCATGAGCTCGCCAGACACCTGAATATTAAAGACCTGATTAAGGATTTTTCTAACCAGCAGGTAAAACGACTGCCTGTTCCATACATGTAAATTTACATCTTCACATCTTCTACATGTAGCCAGTTTTACATTAGTGTGTTATTGCCATGTATGTTCCCCTGTATTATGGATGAGTGTCCTAGCCTGACTGCGGGATTACTGACCCAAAGTCCTAGCATTAGACAGATGTAACAGATCGGATAGTAATGCTTCAGTTCTGAGACCTGCACCTGACTGACCCTGCGATGCACTATCCGTACCCCAGATGGGAATACCCATTTAATATTAGGGCTCAGTTTTTAGGATAGAGCGCACCATTGTTTGTTGTTCTTGAATTTATGGAAATACGTCTTTATTATTATGGTTCATTTCCTTAGATCATTGTTTTAATATGTTTTCTGACATCACAAAATGACCTTATTTTCATTGTATTAATTGGTTATACGTTTTGTCTTTGTTTTGTTACATTATAATTTTGCACTTTACATAATTGTCCAAAGGATTTAACTAAATGACTCTTATGAAAAATAGATTTAATTAGCGAAATGTTTAGTGGGAATGTTTTACAAAACTTTTATGTTAAGGGCATTGACCATGCTCTGGTTATTCTTAACCAATGTGTGTGTGAGATGAATAAAAGGCCCTTAATGCAGAAATTCAACATAGAAATATAGTCTATTTCCCATATTTCGTATTTAGTGCCGAAGTTCAAGAAAGACCATAATACTAAGTGCCTTATCATCATCTCAAACACATTGGTCAAGAATAACCAGAAAATTGGCCAATCCTTTTAATCATAGTTTAACTTTTTGGAAGAATTTACTTTAAAGTTTGTCACCCCTTATATCATAAATAATAAATAAACAGAAATTGCTTTTCTAATAGAATAACACGTCCAGAAGAGATTCCTTTTCAGCAGTCACCTCATTATCATAGCCAGCAGGATTACAATGAGAGATAACAGAATCCACCATTCACATTAGGTCGTGTCACAGCTCACCTCTTCCCCTTTCCTGCACAATGACATCTGCATGTCACTAAACATGAGAACATGTATAGAAAACTCTCCCTAGGAATTAGAGTCCCCTATTTTGTCTTGTGATATATATACATCCATATGTCTATTGTTCATATCTCCAAACAGGCAAGAAAGCAGATTTCCATAAATGTACAGAAAACAGGATACAATAATCTGAAGTCAGAAATACAGATTATAAAAAAATTATCACAATCTGGTTTCAATTAGTTTAAAAAATGTACGTGACTCATTCCCTTAAAGAAAAAGAAGCAAAATATACCTAAAAAGAATATTGGATAGTTTAAGAAATGTTTAATAGGTTAGAGTAGAGTAGGGCCCTGCCAAAAGAGTCTACCTTGTCGTGGTGGCAGGCTTAAAAAATCTTTTGGCCAAAACAAAAGCTGATGGCTGTGTATGTGAAATGGTGTTCGATGGGAACTGTTTATGTGTGATTGGTGAAACCGAGGTGCAGAAGCAGAGTTTTTCCAAGAGTGGGAGGTGGGACGGTGGAAAGTTTGAGGGGTGGAGTCTCAAGGGTGCCCGGAAATGTTGCCAGTATGGGGTGCTGAAATTCCTGGTGGCAGCCCTGCTTCAGTATGTAGCAAAAATCACAGTCTCCTACTCTCCACAGGCATGTGTTCAAAGGAGTATATTACGGATCCGGGTGGTGGAACCTCTGTGCTGCGGTGCAAGGAGGGACCAGAGGGGCGTAAGTAGCTGTCAACTCGGACTGACCAAGGTCATACGGCGGCTCAAATCGACTCCGTGACCAGGGAAGGACCGAGCAGAGGGGACCAGGTGCTACTCTGGGACCGACCTTGTATGAGAGCAGGTGACTCCCACGGGTCAGAAGGCAGGGACTGACCGGTACAGCAGATGAGCACAGCAGGCAGGCTGACGGGTGATCCGGGTAGGCGGACTGGCAGACACAGCAGGTAACAAGCAGGAGCCTCCAGATAGGCTGGCTGGTAGGCACGGCAGGTAACAGGCAGGTGCTTCCAGGTAAGCAGGTGGGCAAGGCCCATAGACAGACTGGCGGGCTGGAGAGTAGACAAGCTGGCGGACTGGACCAGTAGTCAGGCTGGCGGGCTGGACTTGTAGTCAGGCTGGCGGGCTGAACTTGTAGTCAGGCTGGCGGGCTGGACTTGTAGTCAGGCTGGCGGGCTGGACTTGTAGTCAGGCTGGCGGGCTGGACTGGTAGTCAGGCTGGCAGCGGGACCTGAGGGCTGAAGCAGAGTTTAACACACAAAGCTACAACCTTGCATGGGCACCTCCATCTTGGAGGAGGTGCCTTTTATATGAGAGGTCCTCCGGTCATTGGCCGGGGACTCCTTAGGACGGCGTGCGCGGCCCCTTTAAGAGGGCGCCCTAAGCACAATGCCCGGGAAGCTGCGCGCCGGCAGAAGCAGGAGCGCCGGAGGACGCCGGGCGGGGAGCGCGGCGGTAAGAGGGACGGCGTCTCTGCCTGTCAAGGCGCAGAGACACCGATACTACAGAGTATTGTCATGACAAGCACTGGGGTGTTCAGAAAACCTCAAGCTGTCATGACAACCCATTGGTACCCCACAATCATGATGCAGGGACAGTTAGAACAGTGTGCCCCACCTGGACCAGTCACTGTAAATTCTGCCATCACAGATTGTTAGCGGCATATAACAGGTTAACGGCCGCTTCCCTCCACTCAGAACTGTTAGAGGCAGATGATGGCTGAATAACGCAGCCATCATTTGTCGGCTCAGTTCCCAAGTCCACATCAAAGAACGGGACCTGGGATTTGTGTTATTTTTTTCTATAAACCATTTTGTTTTTTACTTTTTTTACTTTAGTCCCTTTACAGAACGTGAACCTGGTTGAGCCTTATTGCACGATGCTGCGAGGCATGATTTACAATTGCAGCTGTGGGGGCCATTGTGTAGAGTTGGTTGACTAAAAGAGCCCCCTACCTTTATTTGACAACCTAGATGCCACTGATACTATAGGTTGCGGCATCAAAGGCGTTAATTAAAGATAACAGCTAGGATCAAAGACATTGACTGCTCAGTTCCTGCGGGAGCCCCTCAGTGATCCAGCTGGAATGGTGCCAGCACCGGAGGTGAGTATAGCTCCTATTATTTTACTTTGTGGAAACATAGTGATTGAGAAGGGTTGGTCCTAGTAGTGAACATCAGAGAGAGACTTGCGGCCTAGCCGGAAAACCCAGTGATCCCTGCTAGGGCCAGAGCTTCATAGAGAACTTACATGGAAACTCACACGACTGGGCACACCACCTTTGTGAAGAGAACATTAACGTTAAATAGTGAAAGACTTTCTCTGCTATCCCAAGCTTACTGATATTAGTTCTACTGTTGATTTGCCTTGTTACTAACACTTTATAGAGTATAAAGTATATACCGTATATACTCGAGGATAAGCCAACTGTTTCAGCACACTGAACTCATCATCTTTCCTTCATCTCGCATATCTTCCCCACCTGATCTTTCTATCACAATAAATGACATCACACTTTCCCTTGTCCCCGGAGTAACCCTTGACTCTGCCCTGTCCTTCAAACCCCACATCCAAGCTCTTGCCACCTCCTGTGGCCTCCAGCTCAAAAGTATTCCCAGAATCCATCTTTTCCTCAACCCTCAATCTATTAAACTGCTTGTTCATGCCCTCATCATCTCCCGCCTCGACTACTGCAACACCCTCCTCTGTGGCCTACCTGCTAACACTCTCGCACCCCTCCAGTCCATCCTCAACTCTGCTGCTCGACTAGTTCATCTCTCGCCTCACTATTCCTCTGCTACCCCCCTTTGCAAATACCTTCACATGCTAATAATAATAATAATAAAAAGTAATTTTTCATTTAACTTTGCATGAAGCCCTGTGGGTTATACAAAATTTCTGAATACGGTTTTGAATATTTTGAGGTGTATACATGACATATAGATCCCTCAAAATCTTTTCAAATGTGTAGATGGTCCTGAAAAACTGAGGGATGGGACATTTCATTGGCATACAAAGTTCAAAAATTAGACTTTTTCTAAATATTTGTCAAATTTCCGATATTTTTTATATAAATGTCTATCATATTGACCTAAATTTACCACGAACGTAAACTACAATGTGTCAAGAAAAAAATTATTACCACATAAAATGGCACATATTAGTTTAAAAAATTTGGCTTGGTCAGGAAAGTAAAAAGTACCTTAAGTGGGAAGGGGTTAAAGAGTTAATCCCAATATATGTAATAACTCTGAAGTGGAGCAGACTCCACAATACAAACTGTTTATTTTATTAGACCTGATGAGGCTTGTTTGGTTGCATTAAAAATCCACTTGCTTTTGAGCCGAAACATTGGCACCTGTTCACACGGGCCAATAAATACACCATTTTTTATGTAATTTTCTATTAAGTGCTACCATCTTTTTTGCTTACTTATATGCCGACACTGGGGTATCGTGTGCCGAGACCCTTGGAGCTCTCACAGCCATAAAAACTGAACGGCCGTGCAGTCCCTCCGCCTCTTATGGGACGTGCTGGTGAAGGTGCGTACGCAATGACATTGTAGCATCGGCATCTCTGCCCCGTTCTAGGCAGAGACGCCGTCCCTCTCACCTCCCCGCTCCTGGCGCGGCGTCCTCCAGCGCTGCTCTCCCCGCTGCTTCCGGCGCGCGCTCCTTCCCCGGCAGTGTGCTTAGGGCGCGCGCGCGCGCGCGCTCCCCCTCTCTTAAAGGGACCGCGCGCGCCGTCCTAAGGAGTCCCCGGCCAATTGCCGGAGGACCTCCCATATAAAGGGCACCTCCTCCAAAATGGAGGTGCCCGAGCAATGTTGTTTGCACCTGTGTCTCACCTGTGCTTCAGCCCTCAGGTCCCGTTGCCAGTTACCTGCCAGATTCCTGCCAGCTTGCTGCCTTTGTCCTGCCTGATATCCAGTCACCTGCCTGCTAGCCTGAGGTCCGACTGTCTGCCTTCCAACTCCTGTCAGTCTGTCTATGGACCAGCTTGCCCGCTCACCTGGGAGCGCACACCTGTTACCTGCCTGCTAGCCTACCTGGAGGCTCCGCCGTCACGTGCTGTGACCATCTGCCTTTTCAGAGACTCCTGCCCGCTCACCTGGGAGCGCACACCTGTTACCTGCCTGCTAGCCTACCTGGAGGCTCCGCCGTCACGTGCTGTGACCATCTGCCTTTCCAGAGACTCCTGCCCGCTCACCTGGGAGCGCCCACCTGTTACCTGCCTGCTAGCCTACCTGGAGGCTTCGCCGTCACGTGCTGTGACCACCTACCATTCCAGAGACTCTCGCTTGCTCACCTGGGAGCACACATCTACCATCTGCCTGCTAGCCTACCCGGAGGCTCTGCCATCACAGGTCGTACCTACCCTTTACCCAGAGACTGCCCTGGTCACTTGCCGTAACTCCCTGCCCGTTCATCCAGAGACTGCCCCGGTCACTTGCCGTAACTCCCTGCCCGTTCATCCAGAGACTGCCCCGGTCACTTGCCGTAACTCCCTGCCCGTTCTTCCAGAGACTGCCCCGGTCACTTGCCGTGGCCTCCTGCCCGTTCTTCCAGAGACTGCCCCGGTCACTTGCCGTGACCTCCAGCCCGTCCACTCAGAGACTGTCCCGGTCACCTGCTGTGACTGCCTGCCCGTCATCCCTGATTGCCACCCGCTCCCTTACAAGGACCGCCCCCTTGTATAGTAGCTCAGAGGTTCCGCCTCCCAGACCCATTACAGTTTGCTCGGGCCATGGAACCCGGTGGCACCCAAGCTCCCTCGCTCTCGGACCTGTGTCATGAACTGTCCCGCCAGAGGTCCCAACAGGAGTCCATCCTGGGTCACCTGCGGAATGTCAATTCTCGCCTGGACACTCTGACTGCTCCGCCAGCAACCTCCGCTAGCGCCATGATTCGCAATCCGACAGCTCCGCTGTCCACCAACACTATGGTATCCTACCCCGGACCCCGGCTTTCTGCACCTCCTCGCTTCGGAGGCGACTCCGCTCAGGCTCGGGGCTTCATAAATCAGTGCACCCTGCACTTTGAACTCCTGTCCCACCAGTTTAACTCCGACCGGGCCAAAATTGCCTTCATCATGTCCCATCTCACCGGAGAGGCTCTGGCCTGGCTAAATCCTCTATGGCCTTTCTCACGGCCTTCCGGAAAGTCTTCGACGAACCCGGACGGAAGACCTCATCCGCATCGTCACTGCTACGCCTCCGTCAGGGAAGCCTCACCGTGGGCCAATATGCCATACGGTTCCGTACCCTTGCCTCGGAGCTGGCCTGGGATAATGACGCTCTGGTTTCAGTCTTCTGGGAGGGTCTGTCCGGCCGTATTAAAGATGAACTTGCCGGTCGGGACATTCCTACCACCCTCGATGACCTGATAGCTCTTGCCACCCGGATTGACCTGTGGTTCCAGGAGCGTGCCAAAGAGGTCACCCGTGAGAGGAGGTTTCCACGCCTAGCTCCTACTTTTCAGCAACCCGTCACTCCCTCCGTCTCTCCTGAGCCTATGCAGGTCGACCAGACCAAGATGGTCGGTTCTCGCCAAGAATCTCGCCGAGCCGAGGGAAGCTGTTTCTATTGTGGCAGTAAGAAGCACTTCATCCGTTCCTGCCCGGAAAAACCGGGAAACGCCAGTGTCTAGGACCACTCGGAGAGGTCGTCCTAGACAAAAGTAAGTCCTCTCCGTCTCTGACCTTACCGGTCTCTATTGCTTGGGGAGAAAACCGTCTCTTTGAACTCGCCCATCTGGATTCTGGAGCTGCTGGAAACTTCATCGCCCAGTCTCTGGTAGAGAGATACCATATTCCCACCAAGTCCCTGGCGGAGCCATTGTCAGTTGCTTCCGTGGATGGAAGACTTCTCTCGGAGACCATCCTGCTCGTCACCGAACCTATAACCCTCCAGGTGGGAATGCTGCACTCTGAGGAGATCTCATTCCATGTGCTGTCCGGACTTTCTCACTCCTTGTTGCTAGGTCTACCTTGGCTCCAGACACATGAACCCGTATTGAACTGGCGGTCCGGTGAAGTACTCCGATGGGGTCCTGACTGCCATAGGACCTGCCTGGTTCCGGTCCGTCCACTTCGCCCTCAGCCTACTCCAGCTAATTTACCTGGTCTCCCGGCTCCCTACTGGCCCTATGCGGACGTCTTCGGTAAGAAGGAAGCTGAGACGTTGCCGCCCCATAGGCCATACGATTGCCCGATCGACCTGGTACCTGGCACCACTCCTCCCCGTGGGCGTATCTACCCGTTATCTGCAGCCGAGACCCGAGCCATGTCTGAGTACATTGAAGAGAATCTGGCTAGGGGATTTATCCGAAAATCTACCTCCCCGGCTGGAGCCGGATTCTTCTTTGTCAAAAAGAAAGACGGCTCGCTACATCCCTGTATTGACTACAGAGGACTCAATCTCATTACGGTAAAAAACAAATATCCCCTGCCACTCATCTCCGAATTGTTTGACCGGCTCAAGGGCGCCAGGATCTTCTCCAAGCTGGATCTTCGAGGAGCGTATAATCTGGTCCGTATCCGTCAAGGAGACGAGTGGAAGATGGCATTCAATACCCGGGACGGTCACTACGAGTACCTTGTGATGCCCTTCGGTCTCTGTAATGCTCCCGCGGTCTTTCAGGAACTAGTCAATGACATCTTCCGTGACCTCCTGTACTCCTGCGTAGTGGTATACCTGGACGATATCTTGGTCTTCTCTCCGGATCTCCCCACACACCGGAGGGATGTTCGTCAGGTCCTGCTTAGGCTTCGGCAGAACCACCTTTACGCCAAATACGAGAAGTGCCTCTTCGATCAGACCTCCCTTCCATTCTTGGGCTATGTCATCTCCCAAACAGGTCTGCAAATGGATCCCGAGAAGCTCTCTTCCGTTCTAAAATGGCCTCGTCCTGAAGGTTTGAAGGCGATACAGCGATTCCTGGGCTTCGCTAATTATTATCGTCTTTTCATCCCACACTTCTCGTCTCGGACTGCTCCCATATCTGCACTTACCCGTAAGGGGGCTAACCCCAGGATATGGTCGCCTGAAGCCGAGGAGGCCTTCCTTTCCCTAAAGAAAGCCTTCGCCTCTGCTCCCGTCCTGCACCGTCCGGACTGTAATAAACAATTCTACCTGGAGGTTGATGCTTCCTCCTCCGGAGCCGGAGCGGTACTCACCCAGAAGTCTTCTACCGGGAGAATGGTAACGTGCGGCTTCTTCTCCAAAATCTTCTCCTCGTCGGAGCGCAACTACTCCATTGGAGACCGGGAATTGCTAGCCATCAAATTGGCACTAGGAGAGTGGCGCTATCTGCTTGAAGGGGCTCTCTACCCGGTAATTATCTACACGGATCACAAAAACCTGGCATATCTCCAAAATGCCCAGAGGCTCAATCCTCGCCAGGCCCGGTGGTCGTTGTTTTTTGCCCGCTTCGACTTCACTCTTCATTTCCGTCCGGCGGACAAGAACGTCAAAGCTGATGCCTTGTCTCGGTCTTTCCTGTCCTCCGATCAAGAGGAGGAACCTACGCACATCATCGACTCCTCCAAGGTGATGAATGTGGCTCCCTTGGATCTAACTCGTCTTCCACCCGGTAAGACGTTCATAGCTGTGCCAGATCGGGAGAGGGTTCTTCGCTGGGGACATTCTTCTAAACTAGCTGGCCATGCTGGCCAAAAAAAGACCTTTCAACTTATTGCCCGGCATTACTGGTGGCCTACCCTACGTAAGGACGTGGTAGACTTCGTCGCGGCCTGTTCATCCTGTGCTCGTAACAAAGTTCCCCGACATCTACCTGCCGGCCATCTCCTGCCCCTTCCCGTACCTGCTGCTCCTTGGCAACACATCGCTATGGACTTTATCACCGACCTTCCAGTTTCTGCCGGTTGTACCGTCATTTGGGTTGTCGCTGACCGTTTTTCTAAGATGGCCCACTTCATTCCCCTGCCTGGTCTTCCGTCTGCACCCGAGTTGGCTAAAGACTTTATCCGCCACATCTTCCGTCTCCATGGTCTGCCCCTCCACATCGTGTCGGATCGTGGGGTTCAGTTCACCTCTCGTTTCTGGAGAGCCACTTGTAAGCTGCTGGACATTACCCTGGATTTCTCCTCCGCTTACCACCCTCAGTCCAATGGTCAAGTGGAGCGGATCAATCAGATCTTGTCCAGCTACCTCCGGCACTTCGTGGATGCTCACCACTCGGACTGGGTGGATCTTCTACCGTGGGCCGAGTTCTCTTATAACAACCATGAGAGCGAGTCCTCTTCCAAATCCCCGTTCTTTATAGTTGGTGGCCAACATCCCCGGATTCCACTTCCTGTCTCCGTTTCTGTGGACAACCCTGCTGCGGAGTCTCTTGTCAGCGAATTTTCTACTATTTGGGAGAGCACCAGGTCCGCTCTTCTTCTCTCCTCTGAGCGGATGAAGAGATATGCTGATAAGAGACGTCTGGATCCGCCCCAATTCCGTCCGGGAGACAAGGTTTGGCTCTCATCCAAACATGTGCGGCTCAAAATACCCTCCTACAAGTTGGGTCCTCGATTCATCGGCCCCTTCGAAGTCCTCAGGCAAATTAACCCTGTGGCCTACAAATTAAAACTCCCGGCCACCCTACGGATCCCCAACTCCTTCCACGTATCTCTCCTCAAACCCGTTGTCTTTAACTCTTTTTCCAAAAATCCAGGTGCCCCTCCTGCTCCGGTTTCCGCTGATGACATCTTTGAGGTAGAGAGTATTCTGGCCTCCAAGAGGGTAAGAGGAAAAACCTTTTTTTCTGGTAGATTGGAAGGGGTTTGGTCCTGAGGAGAGAACTTGGGAACCCAGGGAGAACATCAACGCCCCGCTTCTCCTTGAAAAATTTCTTTCTGGCCTAAAAAAGAGGGGGCCTAAAGGGGGGGGTACTGTAGCATCGGCGTCTCTGCCCCGTTCTAGGCAGAGACGCCGTCCCTCTCACCTCCCCGCTCCTGGCGCGGCGTCCTCCAGCGCTGCTCTCCCCGCTGCTTCCGGCGCGCGCTCCTTCCCCGGCAGTGTGCTTAGGGCGCGCGCGCGCGCGCTCCCCCTCTCTTAAAGGGACCGCGCGCGCCGTCCTAAGGAGTCCCCGGCCAATTGCCGGAGGACCTCCCATATAAAGGGCACCTCCTCCAAAATGGAGGTGCCCGAGCAATGTTGTTTGCACCTGTGTCTCACCTGTGCTTCAGCCCTCAGGTCCCGTTGCCAGTTACCTGCCAGTTACCTGCCAGATTCCTGCCAGCTTGCTGCCTTTGTCCTGCCTGATATCCAGTCACCTGCCTGCTAGCCTGAGGTCCGACGGTCTGCCTTCCAACTCCTGTCAGTCTGTCTATGGACCAGCTTGCCCGCTCACCTGGGAGCGCACACCTGTTACCTGCCTGCTAGCCTACCTGGAGGCTCCGCCGTCACGTGCTGTGACCATCTGCCTTTTCAGAGACTCCTGCCCGCTCACCTGGGAGCGCACACCTGTTACCTGCCTGCTAGCCTACCTGGAGGCTCCGCCGTCACGTGCTGTGACCATCTGCCTTTCCAGAGACTCCTGCCCGCTCACCTGGGAGCGCCCACCTGTTACCTGCCTGCTAGCCTACCTGGAGGCTTCGCCGTCACGTGCTGTGACCACCTACCATTCCAGAGACTCTCGCTTGCTCACCTGGGAGCACACATCTACCATCTGCCTGCTAGCCTACCCGGAGGCTCTGCCATCACAGGTCGTACCTACCCTTTACCCAGAGACTGCCCCGGTCACTTGCCGTAACTCCCTGCCCGTTCATCCAGAGACTGCCCCGGTCACTTGCCGTAACTCCCTGCCCGTTCATCCAGAGACTGCCCCGGTCACTTGCCGTAACTCCCTGCCCGTTCTTCCAGAGACTGCCCCGGTCACTTGCCGTGGCCTCCTGCCCGTTCTTCCAGAGACTGCCCCGGTCACTTGCCGTGACCTCCAGCCCGTCCACTCAGAGACTTTCCCGGTCACCTGCTGTGACTGCCTGCCCGTCATCCCTGATTGCCACCCGCTCCCTTACAAGGACCGCCCCCTTGTATAGTAGCTCAGAGGTTCCGCCTCCCAGACCCGTTACAGACATCATCGCGTACGCGTCTGCATAGAGGGCCAAGATGCCAGTACAGAAGTGCAGCTGCAGGGGATTATATGAAAGGTTAGTATCAATTTATTTATTTTTAATAGAATTAATTAAATGGTCTTGGGGAAGAGCACATGATGAACTGGGAGTGGAGGTTGGGGAAAGCACTTGTAGAATAGGGAGTGGGGGAAGGGGAGAGCACATGATGAATTGGGAGTGGGGGGGGGAGAGAGCACATGGTGAATTGGAGGTGGGGAGAGCAAATGATGATTTTGGAGTGGGGGTGGGGAGAGCTCATGATGAACTGAGAGTCGGGGGTGGGGAGAGCACATGGAGAATTGGAAGTGGGGGGTGAGGAGAGCACATGGTGAACTGGAATTAAGGGGTAGGGAGAGCACATGGTGAACTGGGAGTGGGGGGTGGGGAGAGCACATGGTGAATTGGGAGTGAGGAGTGGATAGAGCACATTATTAATTGGGGGTGGGGAGAGCACATGGTGGGTGGGGAGAGCAAATTATGAATTGAAGGTGGGGGGTAGAGAGAGCAAATGGTGAATTGCGAGTGGGGGGTGGGGAGAGCACATGGTGAATTGGGGGTGGGGAGAGCAGATAATGATCTGGGGGGTGGGGAGAGTACATGGTGAATTGGAAGTGGGGGGTGGGGAGAGCATATGCTGAATGGGGGGGTGAGGAGAACAAATGATGAATTGGGAGTGGTTGGGGAGAGCAAATGATGAATTGGGAGTGGGTGGGGAGAGCAAATGATTAATTGAGAGAGGTGAGTGGGGAGAGCTAATTGTGAATTGGGAGTGTGGAGAGCACATGGTGAATTGGGGGTGGGGAGAGCAAATGGTCAATTGGGAGGGAGCAGTAGTGAGAGCTAATGGTGAATTGGGAGTGTGGAGAGCATATGATGAATTGGGGGAGGGAAGAGCAAATGGTGAATTGGGAATAGGGGGTGGGGAGAGCAAATGGTGAATGGAGCAAATAGTGAGTGGGGGTGGGGAGAGCAAACGTTGAATTGGAAGTGGGGGGTAGAGAGCAGATGGTGAATTAGGAGTGCGGGTGGGGAGAGCAAATGGTGAATTGGGAGTGGAGGGTGGGGAGAGCAAATGGTGAATTGGGAGTGGAGGGTGGGGAGAACAAATGGTGAATTGGGAGTGGGGAGAGCAAATGATGAGTTGGGAGTGGGGAGAGAAAATGGTGAATGGGGAGTGGGGATGGGGGGAGGAAATGGTGAATTGGGAGAGGGGGGTGGGGAGAGCTAGTGGTGAATTGGGAGTGGGGAGAGCTAATGGTGAATTTGGAGTGGGGAGAGCAAATGTTGAATGGGGGGTGGGGAGAGCTAATGGTGAATTGGGAGTGGGGGAGAGCAAATAATGAATTGGGAGTGGGGGAGAGCAAATTATGAATTGGGAGTGGGGGAGAATAAATGATTATGAATACAGGTTGGGAGAGAGCACGAACATGACATAATGAATTGGAGTGGAGGGGTTCATGTAAATATAATGAATTGGGGGAGCGGGAGGTACAGAGTGGGGGTTGTTGAGGATGCAGGAGTGTGACTGGTAATGAATTGGGAACGAGTACAGGTGCTATTTAATTTATATATTTATTGGGTGGAGAAAGTGGCTATTTACAGTTAGTGGGGGGCCGTGGTGGATTACAATTTGTATTTGGAATAGTGGGTTGCATAATAACTAATTATATATTAATGGTGGGTGCACATCTGTATTCAGCTGCGTAATGTAGAATTTGGGGAATGTGCTCTAGATAACTGTGTGCTATTTTATTCAGAGACGAGTCCTGGCTGGAAGAAGTGAGGTCAGTCTGCGCTGGATGAAAGTGAAAAAAAGCGAAGATGAAGGACTTCAACTAGAGACGTCACTTGTGAGTCAGTGTGTTCTCTGTACAATGACACTATATACTAATGTACAGAGCTCCTGTGTATGTCACTGGTGATCACTGTATGACCTGTAACTATATGCAGAGCTCCTGTGTATAATGTCACTGGTGATCACTGTATTACCTGTACACTATATACACAGCTCCTATGTATAATGTCACTGGTGATCACTGTATTACCTGTACACTATATACAGAGCTCCTGTGTGTTTTTTTAGATTTGGCTATCTTAGGAGGATATCTGTGTGTGCAGGTAACTATTACTGTGCAGAATTATTAGGCAACTTAATAAAAACCAAATATAATCCCATCTCACTTGTTTATTTTCACCAGGTAAACCAATATCAGTGCACAAAATTTAGAAATAAACATTTCTGACATGCAAAAACAAAAAACAAAAAAATTAGTGATCATTATAGCCACCTTTCTTTATGATGACACTCAACAGCCTTCCATCCATAGATTCTGTCAGTTGCTTGATCTGTTTTCGATCAACATTGCGTGCAGCAGCCACCACAGCCTCCCAGACACTGTTCCGAGAGGTGTTCTGTTTTCACTCCCTGTAGATCTCACATTTTATGATGGACCACAGGTTCTCTATGGGGTTCAGATCAGATGAACAAGGGGGCCATGTCATTATTTTTTCTTCTTTTAGACCTTTACTGGCCAGCCACGCTGTGGAGCAGTTGGATGCATGTGATGGAGCATTGTCCTGCATTTAAATCATGTTTTTTTTGAACGATACCGACTTCTTCCTGTACCACTGCTTGAAGAAGTTGTCTTCCAGAAAGTGGCAGTAGGTCTGGGAGTTGAGCTTCACTCCATCCTCAACCCGAAAAGGTCCCATAAGTTCATCTTTGATTATACCAGCCCATACCAGTACCCCACCTCCACCTTGCTGGCGTCTGAGTCGAAGTGGAGCTCTCTGCCCTTTACTGATCCAGCCTCTGGCCCATCCATCTTGCCCATCAAGATATTTCTTGGCCCATTCTTGACATTTTATCTTATGTTTCTTGTTCAAAGGTGGTCGTTTTTCAGCCTTCCTTACCTTGGCCATGTCCCTGAGTATCGCACACCTTGTGCTTTTTGATACTCCAGTAATGTTGCAGCTCTGAAATATGGCAAAGCTGGTGGCGAATGGCATCTTGGCAGCTTCACGCTTGATTTTCCTCAATTCATGGGCAGTTATTTTGCGCCTTTTTTGGCCAACACGCTTCTTGCGACCCTGTTGGCTATTTGCCATAAAATGCTTGATTGTTCGGTGATCACGCTTCAAAAGTTTGGAAATTTCAAGATTGCTGCATCCCTCTGCAAAACATCTCACAATTTTGGACTTTTCAGAGCCCGTCAAATCTCTCTTCTGACCCATTTTGCCAAAGGAAAGGAAGTTGCCTAATAATTAAGCACACCTTATATAGGGTGTTGATGTCATTAGTCAACACCTCTCCTCATTACAGAGATGCACATCACCAGATTTACTTAATTGGTAGTTGGCTCTCAAACTTATGCAGCTTGGAATAGGACAACATGTATAAAAAGTATCATGTGATCAAAATACTTATTTGCCTAATAATTCTGCACACAGTGTATATGTGGTATTATTTGGTGACCATTTGGTGGTAATATGTGGTCTGGTCATGGTGTGGTGGTATTTGTTCCTTGCTTGTGGTATTATTCGGTCACTATGTGGTGGTAATATGTGGTCTGGCCATGGTGTGGCGGTATTTTTTCCTTGTATGTCGTATTATTTGATCACTATGTGGTGGTAATATGTGGTCTGGTCATGGTGTTGCAGTATACCTTGTATGTGGTATTATTTGGTGACTATGTGATGGTAAATTGTGGTCCGGCTATGGTGTGATGGTTTTTGTTCCTTGAATGTGATATTATTAGTCATTTTAAAAAATTTATGTGACACATTCCTTTAAAGAAAAAGAAATAAAAATATACCTAAAAAGAGTATTGGATATTTTAAGAAAGGTTTAATAGGTTAGAGTAAAGTAGGGCCCAGCCAAAAGTGTCTAACTTGTCGTGGTGGTTGATTATAAAAATCTTTTGGCCAAAACAAAAGTTGCTGTATACGATATATGGTTGAGTGGAAACTGTAAATCTGTGATTGGTGAGGGCGTGGTGCAGAAGTGGAGTTTTTCCAAGATTGGGTGGTGGGACTGTGGAAGTTTCGAGGGGTGGAGGTGGAGCTGGGGTGGAGCCTGGGCGGAGTCTGAAGGGAGCTTGAAAATGTTGCCAATATTGGGCCCTGAAATTCCTGGTGGCAGCCCTCTATCTATCTATCTGTCTATCTAAATAACAAAGTAAGGCTATGTGTGTTGTGATCTACAAGAAGAAATAAGGAAAGATAGGGGAAAGCTGTCCCTACAGTAAGACAAAGCTGAATCCCTATGATGTAGCGGGCTGCCTGTTCCTAGTGAACAGACCCACCTTTTTCTTCGGCTAGTCTGAACGAAGACCTATAGAATTAAGGAAGGGCTCCTAAAGAACTAAGGACTGGGACAAAAATGGGACACTTCCTAAACAGAAATTGTTGTAGAACACAAAAGACAAATTGACAAAAAGTACTAGAGGTCCAAGAGGACCAAGCAAACTGACAGAGCTAGGCACCGAAGCACCAGGCTAGCAAAACAGTCAAACAACACTGAAGTCCAGCAAAGCCAGAAGGGCAGAGCTGGAATATATAGGCAGGTGGTCACGTGGCCACAAAACACAAGATAGCAAAAACTAACAGGAGGGTTCTAACAGTACCCCCTCTTCTATGAGGATCCTCCAGGCCCAGGCCTATCAGGAAAGCTCCTGTGGAAAGCTTTAACAAGCCTAGGAGCAGAGACATCATCCGTTCTTACCCATGAGTAGTCTTTGGGACCGAAACCCTTCCAGGAGACAAGATACTGTAATTTCCCTCTATGCCATCTAGAATTCAAAATACGAGAAATTTCATATTCGCCGTCTTCCACCACAGGAGGAACTGTGACAGTGGCGTCCCTATTAGATACGTCAGCCTTTTTCAAGAAGGAAACATGAAACACAGGATTAAACTTCCAGGAAGTAGGGACATCCAACCTAACAGCAGACGGGTTAACAACCTGAAGCACTTTAAATGGACCCACAAACTTAGGACCCAGTTTTTTAGAGGGAATCCTCAAACGCAGGTTCTTCAAGGACAACCAAACCATGTCACCCACAGTAAACAAAACCTCTTTACGTTTCCTGTCAAAATACTTCTTGGACTTTTTGTTAGCCTCTTGAAGGTTACAACGTACATTAGTCCAAACTCTCTCTAAATCACCGGAAAAATTCTCCTCCTCCGGCACCGCCGACCCCAATTTGGAGAAAGAACCAAAACACGGATGTCTCCCAGTACAACAAAAAAAAAGGAGAACACCCAGCAGAGGAGGATGTATGACTGTTAAGAGCAAATTCTTTGAGAGGCAGAAACTCCGACCACACCTCTTGATTGTCCGCCACAAAGCAACGCAAAAACTGCTCAACATCCTGGTTCTTTCTTTCAGTCTGTCCATTAGACTCAGGATGATAACCAGACGAAAATGACAAATGGACTCCCAACCTGTCACCAAAAGCACGCCAAAAGCGAGCCACAAACTGAGGTCCTCTATCAGAAACAATATCCGTGGGAACGCCATGGAGCTTGACAATCTCCTTAACAAATGCCTTAGCGAGTGTCTTGGCGCAGGGCAACTTAATGAATGGAACCAAATGACACATCTTACTAAAACGGTCCACGACCACCCAGATGACAGTAAAACCCTCGGACACAGGAAGATCAGTAATAAAATCCATAGTGAGATGCGTCCAAGGCACACTAGGAACCTCCAGAAGGCAAAGCAACCCCGCAGCAGGAGTATGTGAAGCCTTTGACCTAGCGCACACAGTACACTGACGCACCCACTTGATGACTTCCTTCTGCCATCCAGGCCACCAAAAACTGCGACTGATCAGTCTCTTAGTCTCCGAAATTCCTGGATGACCTGCCAACAGAGACTCATGACACTCCACAAACAAATCTCTCCTAAAGGCTCCAGGCACGAACAACCTCCCATGGGGAGTGTTAGATGGAGCATCTTCTTGAGCTTTCAGAATCCCATTCTCCAAAACGGAGTCCAAAGCCGCCACCACAACTCCTTTCTGTAAAATGCTCTCCTCCTCCTCGGCACCGACCGTAGGAGAGAAGCTGCGAGATAAAGCATTGGCTTTAACATTCTTAGTACCAGGGAAATAGGTAACAGAAAAATGAAACCGAGAAAAAAAAAGTGCCCACCTAGCTTGACGGGCATTCAAGCGCTTGGCAGCATCCAGATAAATCAAATTCTTATGATCTGTGAAAACCTGAATAGGAAATCTAGCGCCTTCCAAAAAATGACGCCAATGTTCAAACGCGAGTTTAATAGCCAGCAGCTCCCGATTTCCAACATCATAATTCAGTTCGGTTTCCGAAAATTTTTTCGAAAAGAAGGCACAAGGATGTACTCCACCCTTGTTCTCCTGAGACAAAACTGCTCCGACCCCCACCGATGAAGCATCGACGTCGACCAAAAAAGGCTTGGTCTCATCAGGCTGCATAAGGATAGGGGCAGAACTGAACCTCTCTTTGAGATACTCAAAAACTTTAATGGCCTCAGTAGTCCACTGGGCCGTATTCGCACCTTTCCTGGTGAGATCGGTTAGAGGTTTAACAATTACAGAAAAATTCTTAATGAATTTCCTGTAATAATTGGCAAAACCCAAAAATCTCTGTATAGATTTCAAACCAATAGGCCTAGGCCATTCCTGCACAGCCTGAACCTTCACAGGGTCCATCTCAACAGAGGCTGGACAGACATCTGTCTGAGATGATCTAGTGAATCCTGCTTTGAGCAGGGGGTTGGACCAGATGACCCAGGAGGTCCCTTCCAACTCTACCATTCTATGATTCTATGATTCAAAGCCCTCGCTGGAGACTATGTAGCCCAAAAAACTAATTTTCTGCACAGCGAACTCACATTTCTCCAGATTAGCAAAGAGTGAAATATCACCCAATAACTGCAAAACTTCACGTACCCTCTGCCAATGGGACTCTAAATCTGGTGAATAAATCCAAATGTCATCCAAATTCACAACCACATTCTTATCAATCAGAGGTCTCAGGATGTCATTAATAGGGTTCTGAAAAAATGCAGGTGCATTGGTAAGACCAAAAGGCATCACCAGATTCTCAAAATGACCTACCGGAGTGTTAAAAGCAGTTTTCCATTCATCACCCTCCTTCACACGTAACAAATTGTATGCCCCCCGGAGATCAATTTTGGAGAACCACTTGTCTCCCACTAACTGGTTAAACAAGTCAGGAATTAACGGTAATGGGTAGGAATTGCGTACGGTAATCTTATTAATTTCACGAAAATCCAGACATGGACATAAACCGCCGTCCTTTTTTTTAACAAAGAAGAATCCGACTGCCACAGGCGACTTAGAAGGTCTAATGTGACCAGCAACCAGGCTAGTCTCTTTGTACTCCTCCAAGGCCTTTCTTTCAGGGATAGTCAGATTAAACAAGCGACTTTTGGGAAGGGTAGCACCCAGAACAAACTCAATGGCGCAATCATAATCCCTATGAGGAGGTAAAACTTGCGACTCCTCAAAAAAAAACCTCCAAAAATCTTGAATAGGTACAGGTAATTCCACTTTTTCCACAGCCGCAGAGCGACCATTACAACATTTATCATAGCACTTCGGACTCCAAAACTTAATCACATTAGTAGACCAGTCCAATAAAGGATTGTGCAGTTTTAACCAAGGCAATCCTAGAACAACTGGAGAGGGTAAATTATCCAAAACAACCAAGTCCAAAATTTCTTGGTGAACTCCATTGATAGTGAGAGAAAATGCAGCAACCTTGTGAGTAATACATTTCAAAGGAGTGTTATCAATTGCAACCACAGAAATAGGAGATGACAAAGGTTTGGATTTCAATTTAAGGTTTTCCAAAAACCCTTTATCAATCACATTAAGTGCTGAACCACAATCCACAAATACCTGAAATTCAATCAAATCTCCCTGCAGAGTAGTACTCCCAGAAAGAAATACTCCTGCAGAGCATAAACAAGCTATACGGGCGTAACTGACCTTTTTTTTTTCTTTACTTAAACGACGCTCACAATACTTAATCAAATGGTCACCTTTACCACAATAAAGACACAATCCCTCGGCGAATCTCCGGTCTTTTTCCTGAGAGTGGAGTGACATCTCCCCAACCTCCATCGGTTCCCCGCCGTCAGTGCAGATTTTCTGGGGACTAGGACCTGACATTACAGGAGTCTTTACGTCATTGAGCCTGCACCTCAGTCTCCTGTCTATACGAACAGCTAACTGCATAGCCTCCTGCAGAGTCTCAGGTGCAGGGAATGCAATTAGCAAATCCTTAACCCTTTCACTCAGACCAGCAAGAAATAAACATCTAAGCGCCGAATCATTCCACTTAACTTCTGAAGCCCATTTCCTGATGTGTGTGCAATAATTTTCAACATCATCAGACCTCTGATTCAAACGTCTAAGTTCTGATTCAGCAGATGAGATTCGATCAGGATCGTCATATAATAGCCCCATAGCAGAAAAAAATTCTTCAACAGAACTTAAACACGGATCATTAGGCTGGAGAGAAAAGGCCCAACAATGTGGTTCTTTGCGCAAAAGTGACATAATAAAACCAATGCGCTGTGATGCATTCCCAGAGGATCTTGGTCTCAAACAAAAATATAACAAATAAGCATTTTTAAAGGAAAAAAATCTTGCTGTTTACCATAAAAAACATCAGGCAGTCCTACCTTCGGTTCCACAAAATGCGCTCCAGGACAGCTACTCACGTGTTGCTGAAGCTCGGCCACCTCCAGAGACAATCCTTGCAGGCGTTGAGCCAACTCCTGGACGGAAACCATACTGATCCCTGAATTTCTTTCCTTTTAGTTTTTTTTTTGGGCTGGACTTACTGTTGTGATCTGCAACAAGAACTAAGGAAAGATAGGGGAAAGCTGTCCTTACAGTAAGACTAAGCTGAATCCCTACGATGTAGCGGGCTGCCTGTTCCTAGTGAACAGACCCACCTTCGTCCTCGGCTAGTCTGAACGAAGACCTATAGAATTAAGGGAGGGGTCCCTAAAGCACTAAGGGCTGGGACAAAAATGGGACACCTCCTAAACAGAAATTGTTGTAGAACACAAAAGACAAACTGACAAAAAGTACTAGAGGTCCAAGCAAACTGACAGAGAAAGGCACCGAAGCACCTGGCTAGCAAAACAGTCAAACAACACTGAAGTCCAGCAAAGCCAGAAGGGCGGAGCTGGAATATATAGGCAGATGGTCACGTGACCGCAAAACACAAAATAGCAAAAACTAACAGGAGGGTTCTAACAATGTGCCCACGATGCAGAAATGCTCCGGATTTTTCCTGAGCATTTCTGCATCTCCCCTGGCAGAAAAAACGCATGCGGATTGTACATGTGGATTGTACATGCGGATTGTACATGCGTTTTTCCTGCCAGGGACATGCGGATGTGAAGCGTTCTTCACATGCATTTCCGCATGCGGGTTGACAAGTGCTTTCCAAGCGATTTTACCATCACTTGGAAAGTGCTTGACAACTTGGTCACACTATATAAATCCATACAAACAGCATGGATTTATATAGTGTGACCCAAGAGAATGTCAAAAAATAAATATATACTTACCTTCCGATGGCCCCCGGTGTCTAGCTTCACCGTCCCGGCTGCCGGCAGATCATGTTACACTGAAGGACCTGCCGACGTCAGTGTCGCGTGACCCGTCACATGACTATGACGTCAGCGCAGGTCCTTCAGTCCATCGAACTGCCGGCATGAGAGGAGGAGCGCATCGGGGGCCGCCAGAAGGTAAAAAATAAATATATACTTATTTTATTCATTTTTTTTTTTTACAGTTTTCTATGGTACAAGGGTCCAGAGGAGAGTCTCCTCTTCTCTAGACCTGGGTACGATCCACACATTAGAACGCATGGAATGCGCATCTACATATATGACGCGCCCCTGGACCTGCTGCGTCGCGCGGCATCGCGCGCACGGGGGAGCTTACCCGGATCCGGATCAGATGGGGGTAGTAGTCTCGTGGCGGTGACCCGGTCCGTGCCCAGGGAGTCAAACTGAGTGGCAGCATTTAGCAGTAGATGTTAAAAATGTTCGACTACGCCACCCGTTGATTGCGGCTATGAGGCCGCCGCTGCAGGGCAGACCGCTGAGGCCGGTGATATGGTTGTGCAGCGTAGATGGTATAACCCCCAACGGGAGGGGTATGGCCTCAGGGCAGCCGACGTGGATGATGGGGATAGCAGGAACCACTCAGAGACGATGCGGTGTAGTTCAGGGTCTTTACTGGTGACAAAGATAGACCCTCCCGGAGTACTGGCTAGCGGTCGGGGCCTGGTCAGTCCTTGAGCAGATGGGATCCCCCTTGGCCAGGCGGAGTTGTAGGCCTCCCCAACTAATTGTACTCTTCTGGCCTCCTTGCTAGAGGCGGGTAAAGGTAGCCCACGTCCCTGAGTGTACCGTGTGGTGCTCACCCGTATGGCCGGTGACTCGGGGCCTTCTAGTGGCTTCCGCTCCACGACGGCGGTGCTGGTCCCACGCGTGTGACCGTGCCTTCGGGTTTCTTGGCCAGAGGACCTGAAATCCCCTGCCGGTCGGTTTCTGCTGCTGGGTCAGGGTTAATCCCCACAGCCTCGGACTCCGGGTCCGGTGGTAACTCTTCAATCAGGGCGAGCTCTTCAGCTGCCAGCCCCTGATTCCTTTTAACACTGCTCCCACTGAGCTCCTGATCTTTCTTTCCTAAGCTGCTCCTCTTCTTCCCCCTAACCCTGCCTCAGCCCCAGTTTTATATAGAGGAAGTCCTTCCCCTCCCAGGACCGGGCAGGAGGTGTGGCATGAATAGGATTCCTGACCAAGAGACCTCCCACCTGCTCTCAGACATAACATTGCTATTACTGTGGAGACCAGACCCCTGGGGTGCCACATTCCCCCCTAGTGAAAGTTAGTACTCCGGGACTAAACATACTTTTGTAAACATAACAAGGTGCAAACAATAACATTCTGATAGAGACAACACATAAGGTGGTCACGGCGTGTCCGCAACCGGGTGTAACTTTTGAGGAAAACAAGGGTGTCCATTTCACCAACACAGGGAGACGTAACCAGGTAGGGGTCTGTCCTGCCCCGAGTCCTTAACAGTCTTTCAGTCCGTCCTGGGTTACGCTCCAACTATATGCACAAAGGATTCCCGGTAAATCCACCAAAGACTCCTATAAATAACTAGAAACACATAATTATACACAAGCAACAATAAACAGGTAAACATTAATAAAATAGCTTGAACATTTAGATCCTCCACCGTATGGGCAGCTGGCCTCTAGTGACCCTAGTGGACCTACGGAGCTGGTTGATTGGTCCTGAGCTACAGGGTATAGGAGCTGTCAAGGGTAAACTGGGCAGCCGTCTACGGACTCTTTGGCCCACTAGGGGTATGGCAGGCTCACTATAAGCAGAGGGTTGATTTTCCTGGTCTGCTTGTGTGGGGCCTTCTGCCTCCTGGACCGGCTGTTCTTCCAGTTCTACCTGTGTCTCCGTAGGCATTTGGGATGCTGGTTGGAGGAACGTGAGGACGGGTACCACAACAGCACCATTGACTTGAGTCCAAGACCGAGGGAAGTCTCCGAGCACAGTACTAACCATATCTTCCCTTTCCTCTACGGGTCGAGGGTCCTCTTGTTCCTCTTCAGGGTTCCGTAGCTGTTCGGGACACTTCTTTAGGTGATCCCGGGATACAATGGCTGTGGTTTCCCCTCCATCTTTACTGATTGTACAGATCTTTGGGTTGTCGTGGCTTGAGGGCAGTACGGTGTACGGGTCCTTCTCCCATTGGTCGTCCAACTTGTGGAGCCGTCTTTTCCTCTTCAAGACCTGCTCTCCGGGCACCAGGGGAACAGCGGGAGCATACTGGTTGTAAGTTTTCTCTTGTCTTTCCCTAGCTTGACAGAGACTACGCTCCACGCTCTCCTGTACTTTTCTGTATTGCTGCTGCCTCTCTGTGTCCCAGTTGGCTTCTGGTGAAGTGTCCTCGGGTGTCAGGACTCCCATCTCCAGATCAACAGGAAGCTTACCAGGTCTTGCCCTCATTAGGTAAGCCGGGGTACAGTTGGTGGAACCTACAGGGATGTGGTTGTATAGGTCCACCAGGTCGGGCAGCTTCTCAGGCCACAGACTGCGTTCCTCCAGGGGCAATGTTTTCAGGAGATCTATCACCACCTGGTTCATTTTCTCACAAAGTCCATTAGTTTGCAGGTGATAGGGTGTTGTTCTTATCTTCCGGCATCCATACAGGGTGCAGAACTCCTGGAAGACCTCCGCTTCAAAGGCAGGCCCCTGGTCCGTCAGCACCTGCTCCGGGTATCCATGCGGACGGCAGAAGTGCTGCTGGAAGGCTCTAGCTGCTGTGTGAGCCGTTAAGTCCTTGACGGGGACGACAACCAAGAACCGGGAGTAGTGATCCACGATGGTTAACGCGTAGACGTAGCCACTTCTGCTTGGGGTCAGTTTTACATGATCCAAGGCTACCAGTTCCAACGGCTGTCTGGTGATGATGGACCGCAGGGGAGTCTTCTGGCTGGCACGGTCCCTCCTTCTTAAGTTGCATGGGCCACAGTCTCTGCACCACCTCTCGATGGTTCCTCTCATGCCTACCCAATGGAACCGCCCGCGCAGCAGGAACTCCAGCTTCTTCCATCCGAAATGCCCAGCTCCGTCGTGGTATGCCTCCATCACCATAGCTGCGTCTCTTCTTGGCACCACTACTTGCCAGATTAGTTCATGCGTCCGGGAGTTAACCATTCTGCGGCACAACTTTCCCTTGTAAAGGAACAGTCGACTCTTCTCAGCTCACAGTTGCTTGGCTTCCTCCGGAGCGTCTGGGTCAAGGCGTGCATCTGGCCGAGTCAGCATCTCCTTTACCAGTCGGACGGCAGGGTCACTGTCTTGCGTCTCCACCCAGTTGTAATGAGGTAAGGGGTTGAACGTAGCGGTTTGCTTACTTCTTACACGGTGGGAATACTGGATAGTCCCATGACGGTGGAACGCGGGGAGCTCAACTTCTTCCAGTTCCTCTGAATCTTCCCCTACGTCCGGTAGGTTTGGCATCCTGGACAGGGCGTCTGCGTTGGTATTGGAGCGTCCTGCCCGGTATTTGATTGTAAACTCATAGTTGGACAAGCGGGCCATCCATCTCTGCTCTAGGGCACCGAGTCTTGCAGTGTCCAGGTGTGTCAACGGGTTGTTATCCGTGTACACGGTGAACCGGGAAGAAGCGAGGTAGTGCTTAAAGCGTTCGGTGACTGCCCACACCACTGCCAGGAACTCTAGCTTAAATGAGCTGTAATTCTCAGGGTTTCTTTCGGTGGGTCGCAGTTTTCGGCTGGCGTAAGCAATTACCCGTTCTTTCCCCTGCTGGATCTGGGATAGTACGGCTCCTAGCCCGATGTTACTGGCGTCGGTGTAGAGGATAAAGGGCTGGCTATAATCAGGGTACACCAGGATTTCATCCCCCGTGAGGGCCATCTTCAGCTGGCAGAAGGACTCTTCTTCCAACTTCTCGCATCTGAAGGGCGGCTTCTGGTTCTTGGCCTTCCTGGACTGGCCTATCAGGAGGTCCTGCATAGGAGCTGCCTTTTTGGTGAAACCGGGAATGAACCTTCGGTAGTAGCCTACCAACCCGAGGAACTGCCTCACTTCCTTTACGCTGGAGGGGCTTGGCCATTCCTTAATTGCGGTGATCTTATCAGGGTCGGGAGCCACTCCGTCAGCACTCACCACGTGTCCCAGGTACTGCACCTTTGGCTTCAGGAGGTGACACTTGGAAGGTTTCACCTTTAGGCCGTAACTTGCCAGAGCTTCAAACACTTCCGCCAGGTGCTTCAGGTGGTCCTCGTAGGTCTTGGAGTAGACGATGACATCGTCCAGGTATAACAGGACCGTCTCAAAGTTCCGGTGTCCCAGACAGCACTCCATCAATCGCTGGAAGGTTCCTGGTGCGTTGCAGAGTCCAAACGGCATGCAGGTAAACTCGCTAAGTCCCATCGGGGTGGTGAATGCGGTCTTCTCCCGATCCGCCTCTGCTACAGGAACCTGCCAGTACCCGCTAGTGAGATCCAAGGTGGAGAAGAAGTTAGCAGATTTTAAAGCAGCCAAAGACTCCTCTATTCTTGGTAAGGGGTACGCATCTTTGTGTGTGATACGGTTAATTTTCCGGTAATCTACACACATTCTCATGGTGTTGTCTTTCTTTTTGACCAAGACTAGTGGAGCTGCCCAGGGGCTACAGCTATCCCTGATTACCCCAGCCTCCTTCATGTCTCTAAGCATCCCCTTGGCGTGTTGGTAGTGTGCAGGGGGTACGGGCCGATACCTCTCTTTTATGGGAGGATGGTCTCCCGTGGGGATGTGGTGTTCTACCCCCTTGACTCGCCCGAAGTCTAACGGGTGTTTACTAAACACTCTCTCGTACTCTTGAACCACCCGGTAGACTCCCTGTTTCTGGTGGGAGGGAGTGGAGTCAGTACCCAAATGTAGTTGCTGACACCAATCCTCCATTATTTTCTCAGAGCCGTTACCTTCCTCTGGATGAGATGGAGGCAAGGGTTCCACAGACTGTATAGAATTTTGGTTGATAGTATATAATTTGGCTAGCGTAGCATACCGGGGCAGGTATACTTCCCTTTTCCCAATATTTATTATGCGAACGGGTACCCTCCCATGGCGTACATCAACTACCCCCCGGGCTGTCAAAATGGTGGGCCTACTGTCTGAGTAGACTGGCTCTACCATGGCCTGGTAATCTCTACCTCTCAGACCAATAGCTGCCCGGCACCAAATCATCATTTCACTTTTCGGGGGCATGGCAATAGGGAAAGGGTCACACATTCTCACGCTACCAATCTCACCGCCGGAGAGTTCCACTTGTTGCCGTCGCATCAGTGCCCGGATCTCTTTCTGGAGCACTCGCTGCTGGCCGGAGCTGGCGTTCTTGGCAACCTGCTGTAAAATGAAAATCACCTCTGCAAGACAATTTTCAATCACATTAGTTCCTAGAGTTATCTTTGGGTGACTCTCGCGCTTGTCAATGTCTACAATGATCAGTCCCTGTGCTGCCAGTTCGACTCTACCGATTTTAATGGTCACCTCTTTAAATCCGATCTGTGGCACAGGCTGACCATTGCTGGCGATGATACTCAAGTCGTCGTCTGGGTAGCGGGTTATATCCGAGTCATTCCAGTACTGCTTGAAGAGCACGTACGGGATGGTGGTGACCTGTGACCCGGTGTCCAGTAGGGCACTCATAGGAATGCCATCCAGTACCATAGGCAAGACTGGACGTCCTCCCACATATTTGTCGCGCCAGTTCGATGGGCCTGGTGATCTTTTTCCTGGGGGTTGGCCCTCTACCCCAGGTTGTGCCAGTTTAAAGGACAGTACCTTGCCATATGTCCGGGTTGATTGCAGCGGCGGCAGATGGGTTGTCCGTCCTCGTTGTATCGGTCGCTGGGTCTTCCTCTGGCCGGTGGGGTCCTCCTTGGTCGACGCCACGGGATGTCCTCCGGTCCGGATGCCAGCTGGATCTTCCCTGGAGTGGAAACCTGTAAAGACTGCACAGTTCGGGTTAGCGCAGCAACGCTTTTAGCTAGCTCTTGGACCTGATGGTGCAGGTCTGGAGCCGGGTCATTGTTCAAAGCCTGCGCATCAGCCCCCACAGGCCCTGCCGACAAGGACGCCGCCTCCTGGTGGTAAGTGATAGCTGGGCGCCTGTGGGTCACAACGCCACCCGGTGCCGGTTCTCGGAGCACCCGGATGGCTCTGTCCTTGAACTGTGCAAAGTCCAGATGAGGATCCTGTAAGGCTATGGCCCGCAACTGGGTTCGGTGGACATTGCAATATAGTCCCTCTATAAATTGTTCGGTCAACAGCCTGTCCTCGTTTCCCACGCTGTCGGGGTCGGTCTGCTTAATGGCTCTCAGGGCCTCTTGTAGGTTTAGTGCATAGTCCCTTATACTCTCATGTGCTCGCTGCTTGCACCCATAGAATTTAAGCTTAATCTCGGCTGAGGTGCGGGTATCAAAGGTGTCCCTCAGCCGGGTTAGTATCCCCGCGACAGTCCTCCTCCCAGGTGGCCAGGACTTTACCTCCCTTTGGGCTGCCCCGGTTAGTTGGGCCACCAGGATGCTCACTTTTTGCTCTTCTGTGAGGGGGTACACCTGGAAGAGGCTATCCAGCTTTTCTCTAAAGTCATTCAGGGTATGTGACTCTCCTGAGTATTGGGGTAGCCAGGCTGCTCCCGGGATATAGGGCATGGTAAAAGGCATGACTGCAGCAGCGCTGGCGGGGGTTGAGGCAGTGAAGCTCTCCTCCGTATCCGACATCTTCCTCCCCCCTAGTGGACCGTGGCCTACCTTGCGATGATCCTCTTCCGTAGGCCGCGGCTCCGCAGTGGATCGTCAGGGTTGAGGACCTTCCGTCGCGCTCCTGTGACGTCAGCGTCTGCTGGGCTCCTTCCAGGACCTTACGCGACGTCTGGACGTGAGGCGGGGCTTCAGTTCTCGCGCGCTTTTGGAGTCCACGCCCCTCTTCTTCCCGCGCGGCGTCTTCAAGATGGCGTCCAACGGCGGGAAAACTCCACGGAAGGCGGGAAGAAGGCTGAAAATGGCGCCGGATGGCGGGAATCTTCACCGATGGTGGGAAGAAGGCTGAAGATGGCGCCGGATGGCGGGAATCTTCACCACAGGTAAGTTTAAAAGTCTCTTTTTTCAGGCACGCAGTACCCGGTGGTTGCGGGCACGGAATCCTGCCGACTACGCCAAAAGCTGACGCGCCCCTGGACCTGCTGCGTCACGCGGCATCGCGCGCACGGGGGAGCTTACCCGGATCCGGATCAGATGGGGGTAGTAGTCTCGTGGCGGTGACCCGGTCCGTGTCTAGGGAGTCAAACTGAGTGGCAGCGTTTAGCAGTAGATGTTAAAAATGTTCGACTACGCCACCCGTTGATTGCGGCTATGAGGCCGCCGCTGCAGGGCAGACCGCTGAGGCCGGTGATATGGTTGTGCAGCGTAGATGGTATAACCCCCAACGGGAGGGGTATGGCCTCAGGGCAGCCGACGTGGATGATGGGGATAGCAGGAACCACTCAGAGACGATGCGGTGTAGTTCAGGGTCTTTACTGGTGACAAAGATAGACCCTCCCGGAGTACTGGCTAGCGGTCGGGGCCTGGTCAGTCCTTGAGCAGATGGGATCCCCCTTGGCCAGGCGGAGTTGTAGGCCTCCCCAACTAATTGTACTCTTCTGGCCTCCTTGCTAGAGGCGGGTAAAGGTAGCCCACGTCCCTGAGTGTACCGTGTGGTGCTCACCCGTATGGCCGGTGACTCGGGGCCTTCTAGTGGCTTCCGCTCCACGACGGCGGTGCTGGTCCCACGCGTGTGACCGTGCCTTCGGGTTTCTTGGCCAGAGGACCTGAAATCCCCTGCCGGTCGGTTTCTGCTGCTGGGTCAGGGTTAATCCCCACAGCCTCGGACTCCGGGTCCGGTGGTAACTCTTCAATCAGGGCGAGCTCTTCAGCTGCCAGCCCCTGATTCCTTTTAACACTGCTCCCACTGAGCTCCTGATCTTTCTTTCCTAAGCTGCTCCTCTTCTTCCCCCTAACCCTGCCTCAGCCCCAGTTTTATATAGGGGAAGTCCTTCCCCTCCCAGGACCGGGCAGGAGGTGTGGCATGAATAGGATTCCTGACCAAGAGACCTCCCACCTGCTCTCAGACATAACATTGCTATTACTGTGGAGACCAGACCCCTGGGGTGCCACATATACAGTGATGCGTAATCCATGCGATCTAATGCAAGTAAATGGCGGCAAAAACGCAGCACTTCCCCAAAATAATTGGTAGTGCTGTGTTTTTTTCCGTAATGATAATCCGCAGCGGAAATTTCCGCAGCATGTGCACAGCACATGCGGATTATCATTGGGGAACATGGCAGGCCTTCTACCATGCGTTTTTTAAGCGTTTCTGCAGCGTTTTTGCCGCTGCGGAAAAGTTTAAAAATGCATCGTGGGCACACAGCCTTATGGAGACCAATCTCTGTGATGGGGGAAGGGCACTAAAATAGTGTATGTCCTACACAACAAACTACCTGATAGAAGACTGAAGGCCGGGACACAGAGCCACCGAATACAAGAGACACAAGCAGTGTCTGACTGGAGCCAGAGACCCCCACTGTCCAACTTTAGGGCCCCACTTCTCAACTACATGCAAATGTGACATTATCCTCAATCACAAATTTATATAACAATGAACTGGGTAGATTGGTAAATGAATAAGATGCTACCTTTGTCTGCACATAGTGAGTAAAGTTTATTGTGCCAAGTACTGCTCATATAAGAGGGTGGTGGCCACTCTGCACAGGGGCCCAATGGAGGATTTTCCTGTTCTCCTGTCGGCCAGTCCAAGCCTGAGCACAGAGCTGGCGCAAAAATGCTCCCATCCCATCCAAAGTTCTGGCCAGAAGTGATCTTCAAGGAAGAATTGTAATCAAAAACAATATCTTAGTCATAGAAACAAGGGTGCCAAAAAATGTCAGCCTTAGCTATGGACTAATGAGCAAAAATGTGAAATATTTGCCGGTCACAGAAGACAGTTAGTTTGTCAAAGGGCTGGAGAGTGGAACAATATAGAGGGTCTGCAAGCAACAATGAAGTATGGTGAAGGTGTAAGGGACGAGACAAGGGGCTCCTCGTTGTGTGCACATATTACGGATTCAGCTGATGGCACATTCAGACTATGTTCTGCCACAGTTGGTGAGACACTGGGACTCTTTAACTCCGCAAAGAAGAAGACAGACATGTTTACGAAAATAAAGTCATTTACTAGGTCTGGAAAAAATGTACAATGGGTAGCAGGAATAATGCTTTAAACTTTCATCTGTATAGTATGACAGAGGTTCACACTTGATGGTTGAGGACGGTGGCGCAATACTTGTGTAGAACTTTGCAAATGAACAACAAGCTCCACCGAGGGCCTTCATATTCCCAGTACAGGGCTACATGGGTCGATGTATTGCGCTGTGACCATTGTACCAGCCTGGCTGATCCCATATTTCTTCACAAAGACCTCCAGGTCTGGCTAACACTAAGACTAGCTTTAAAATGATTTCTTTTTCAGTGGGTGCCCCAACTTGCCTTTGGTATGGAGTACTGCTGCCACTGTTACTTGAATGCTGAAATGTATTCCCTAGTATGTCTGCTCTTCACACACACACAAATTATGGCTAGATCCGATTGAAGTTGTCCTTTCTTCTCTGCAGCTCTACTCAGACTCTCTATTAAAACATGAACTAACTCCTGGTGCCCACTTACTCCTCCCCAAACTATGGGCTGGCCCTACAGTTAACCATGTCCACCCCTGTACAGAGGAAAACTGGAGCCTACATAAGGATAAAACACATAAAACCACAGGTCACACTAATTATACAGTCAGGAGTCTTCAGAGAGGGTGTTCAGACATCTTCTACACCATTACAGAGGGACCTAGCATATTTGGAACTCCAGTTCAACAAATGGAGTTGGGGATTTGGTCATCATTAATGGTGTCTTCAATGCAGAGAAATATAGCAGATAATTATTAGTGTTGAGCGAGTATGTCCTGTTAACACTTTTGGCGAGTATGACAACTTTAATTCATGTGAGGAATGTGTAATAAATAGACATTCGTTACATGTACTAAAGCTGTCAAACAGTCGCAAATCATGCACACGGGAGTGATTTAAACATAACACCGAGCAGCTGTAACTACTCGGTGCTCGGCCCAAGCATACTCGCCGAAAGGGTTAACAGAACATACTCGCTCAAGACTAATAATTATCCATCATGCAATACCATCAGTTAAGCGTCTGACTGGCTCTAAATTTATTATTCAGCAGTGTTATGCGCTAACGCAGAAAGACCCAGGAAGACTGGCACCAAACCAGCAAATCCGCAGGGACAGACGCACTTGGCGCAAGCTGCCCAGCTAGGTGAGCTCTTTAGGACCGGGAACACTTTTCACTCAGCTCCCAGTGATGGAAGGGGGACTATGGCAGAGCCTTCCCAGGTCCACTGTCGCCAGCCAGCTGGCGTCTGGTGACACGGCCGGTGCTTAGTCAAGAACCGGGTGGGTACCTCTATAAGAACACCTAGGAAAAATTAAAAGGGAAAGAGAAGACTCCTAAGACAAAACGCTGGAAAGATAACAACTAATAATGATAGCACCCCTCACCACCACAGCACATTGAAACTGTAATAAACAGCAAAGGACTGAGCAGGGAACAGGTTTAAATAGCCCGCCTAATGATCAGGTGTTGAATACCTCTCAATCATCCCAAGACAACCACTCCCTGCTAACTTGTACAGCAGCTTGGACCCAATCCCACCACTGCCTAGTGCCAGACACCGCAGTATCGTGTGTTGCCTGGCAATCGGGGGAACACAGCATCCCATGTTAACCGGGCATTATATCAGTGGGAGATACGGCATCCCGCGTCCTCACAAATCCTACTACTCCAGAGCGCGATGCTCCATAAGATTGAGACGGTTTTCCTGCATGCGTAGTAGCTTCGCCTGCAGAGTCAGGACAATGGTGGCCCCTGCGACCGAAGTAGCGTAGCACTGGACTTGATCCATTCCCAGGTGGGAGCACAGAACCACAATTCCTAACAAGTAGGACAATGACTCCAAATATAAAGCCAATGTGACTAAGTACTATCTACAGTATAAAAAAGAACAACGAACCTGGAAGTGATGATATGGCCCCCACAGAACACTGATCTCAAAATCATCAAGTCAGTCTTGGATTACATAGAGAGACAGAAGTATTTTTGTCCAAGCCTACATCCACAGAAGATCTGTGGTTATTTTTCAGTGAGCCAAGATATTGGGAACAGTCTCCTTGTTGAGGTCCTTCACAAAACTGTATGCAAGTATACCTGATGCTTTGATGTTGTTTTGCAGCAGTTTTCCATACCTGTTTAAAAATATTGCACAGTACTGTATGTACCCATTTGACTGACTGGTTATAGCTGCATGCAGTGGCGTAACTAGAGTCTTATGGGCCCAAGTGCAAGATCTGGACCGGGCCTCCCTTCCATCTTGAATAAATTATTATATTTTATATATATATATATGTGCGCGTCCTCCAACCTGGTATATACCGTATATCACTCATCCTGGTATATATGTCCCTCATCCTGGCCCCATCCTGGTATTTATATCGCCCATTCTGGTATATGTCCCTTATCCCGGGCCCATTCTGGTATATACAGTATATCCCTCATCCTGGTACATTTTCCCCATTCTGCTACTGTTCTTTAATGTATAGAAGAAAATAAACTATGCTCATCAGGGGCGTACATAAAAGTCACGGGGCTCCATAGAAGAAGTATAATGGACATCTCATAGTCCTTTATATTGTATAATACATCCCATAGTCCTCCATATAATACACTGCACAGCCCATAGTCATCCATATTAGCATAATACACAGCCCATATTCTTCATATAATATAATACACAGCCATTAGTCCTCCATAAAGTATAATGTACAGCCCATAGTCATCCATGTAGTATAGTGCACCCCATAGTCATCCATAAATTATAATGCACAATCCATAGTCATTCATAACGTATAATGCACAGCCCATAGTCATCCATGTACTATAACGCACCCCCATAGACATCCATAAAATATAATGCACCCCATAGTCATCCATAAAACATAATGCACCCTATAGTCATCCATAAATTATAATTCACAGCCCATAATCATCCATGTACTATAATGCAGCCCCATAGTCATCCATAAAGTATAATGCATCTCCATAGTCATCCATGTAGTAGTGTGGCGCCCCTGAGGGTTCGGTCGCCACAGAGGTACTGCACCTCACCCAGAGGTGTGGTGTCTCCCTTCTCTCAGGTAAGGAGGGAGTGCTGCATGGAACCCCAACACCTACATCCAACACTACACTACCCCAGGCCAGCAGGAGAGGCAAGACGCAATGTAGTTTTCTGCTGAGCCCTGACCCTGGCTGGGGTGGGGGGAACCCAAAGTTAGGGGGAACCAGTAGTGGGTGTCGGTGGAGGAAGTAGTTTATGGGAGCACTCATACAGTAGATATATAAAAAGGTAGACATCTTAACAAGAGCAGGGAGTTGAGGAGTGTTGTTCAGAGGAACAGTCTGGGAGCAGAGTCTCTGTAGGAGCTCTGCTCCACTACAAGGGCCCAGGACTGAGGCCCAGGATTGGAGCAGGGAGTAAGCTCTGTTCTGTAGAAGGGATCCTAGGGGAGTACGGCGAGTGCAGGCGCCACTCGTACACCCCGAACCTGCCAAGTGTCAGGAGGATCTAGGCCGCAAGAAGGGGACCGGCCCTTGGCCCAGTCATGCAGCTTCAGGCCTCGGCTGGAAAAACCGAGGCTTCTGACTTCTATAGCCAGGAGCCAAACCCCCACTTCAATCCAAGTAAGGTCAAGCAGGTCTGTGCAACTCCGACGGACAGGGGGGACCTCGCAGCCACCCGAACAGGATTCACAGTGGGAAGCGCAGGGCAGGAGGGAGTAAGACCCAGCGTGAAGTCGGTCTAGAGAGGTACATAAGAAAGTGGGGTTCTGCCAGGTACACCCGGACTGCCTGAGGAAGGACTGAACCCCTGCCCGGTGAACGCGGTGCGACGTGGGAGGCTTGCACCAGTACAGTGCACCTGTGGACTGTCTAAGAACTGTGAGTAAATCTTGGATGACTGCACTGAGCTGCCTCCGCTCCTTTCTTTCGCCGGTGCCATTTCCCTCCCTGCACTACAACGCCCAGCGCACCTCCATTTATTCTACACTGCCCTGAGTCCTGCTCCACCTGTGGGGAGCCGTTCCATCTCAAGCTGCCCTATCATCTGCCTCAGAGGACTGTCGCAGCGCTGGTGATCCTCACCAGACACCACAGGTGGCGTCACGACAAATCCCCTATAAATATCCCCTTTTTGCACTGACCGCCCTGGGTCACGGCAACGGGCCAGCCACCGTGATCTCTCCCCCGAAAGCAGCCATAAGGCCCGGCTGCCGAGTAACCCACGGCCCTGGGGGGAGAGTCACTAACATGACCACTGATTTAAAATAAATCAATAAATACTCACCTGGCCCTCGCTCTCCCGCCGTGCAGCGTCCTCTTGTAAAGCCAGCAGCTGACTTTGGCAGGCGACAGGAGTGTATGACATCACTGCCATGCTCGCGTCACATGCATGCCGACGTCAGCTGCTGGCCTCTGATAGGCCATCAGCATGTATTGTCGCCAGGGGCTCTCTGGCACAAAGAATTGGCCCATGATTGGCAATCTATTTTGGCTCTGATTCATTAAAGGGGTGGTCCAAAACCAAATTTTATTTTACTCCTAAATCTCTAACTATTTAATGTCATAATCTGATCTTTTTTCTAATATACTTTAATTTAAAATTCCCTATCCTTCCCTCACTACTCTGATTTATTTATATTACTTTCTCTTTGATGATGAAACGAATCGTCATCAGGGGGCAGAGGCTACAGTCATTGCCACAGCCTTTGCCCCCTCCCTGAAATGAAGCGTCATTAGTGGCCTCCGTTTCGGGGGCTGGGCTAGTCCCTGCTTTACCGAGCATGTGTTGGTTGTCAGTTCTGATATATGCTCAGTAGATTCCGGTCACTGTGCACTGTTCTTCTTCTCACCCATTAGTATGGGTGAAATCTGCAGCAAAAACTCTGAAAGAATTGACATGCTGCAGATTTAAATCTGTAAGGAAAAAATAAGCAACATGTGCATGAGACTTCAGGATTCTCTTTCACTCTGCTGACATCCGGAAACCCTTCAGGTTTTGTGACAAATCTGTGCAGAAAAATCTGCAACGTCTGCACAGGCCCTCACACATACAGGATAATATATGATTTATATGACTGACTGATTTGATATACTGTTATACATTATACACACTGTATGTACAGTACAGACCAAAAGTTTGGACACATCTCATTTAAACATTTTTCTGTATTTTCTTGACTTTGAAAATTGTACATTCACACTGAAGGCATCAAAACTACGAATTAACACATGTGGAATTATATACTCAACAAAAAAGTGTCAAACAACTGAAAATATGTCATGTAATCTAGGTGCTACAAAGTAGCCACCTTTTGCTTTGATGACTGCTTTGCACACTCTTGGCATTCTCTTGATGAGCTTCAAGAGGTAGTCACCAGAAATGGTTTTCACTTCACAGGTGTGCCCTGTCAGGTTTAATAACTGGGAATTTTTGCCTTATAAATGGGGTTGGGACCATCAGTTGTGTTGTGAAGAAGTCAGGTGGATACACAGCTGATAGTCCTACTGAATAGACTGTTAGAATTTGTATTATGGCAAGAAAAAAGCAGCTAAGTAAAGAAAAATGAGTGGCCATCATTACTTTAAGAAATTAAGGTCAGTCAGTCCAAAAAATTGGGCAAACTTTGAATGTGTCCCCAAGTGCAGTTGCAAAAACCATCAAGCGCTACAAAGAAACTGGCTCACATGAGGACCGCTCCAGGAAAGGAAGACCAAGAGTCACCTCTGCTTCTGAGGATAAGTTTATCCGAGTCACCAGCCTCAGAAATCGCAGGTTAACAGCAGCTCAGATTAGAGACCAGGTCAATGCCACACAGAGTTCTAGCAGCAGACACATCTCTACAACAATTGTTAAGAGGAAACTTTGTGCAGCAGGCCTTCATGGTAAAATAGCTGCTAGGAAACCACTGCTAAGGACAGGCAACGAGCAGAAGAGACTTGTTTGGGCTAAAGAACACAAGGAATGGACATTAGACTAGTGGAAATCTGTGCTGTGGTCTGATGAGTCCAAATTTGAGATCTTTGGTTCCAACCACCGTGTCTTTGTGCGACGCAGAAAAGGTGAACGGATGGACTCTACATGTCTGGTTCCCACCGTGAAGCATGGAGGAGGAGGTGTGATGGTGTGGGGGTGCTTTGCTGGTGACACTGTTGGGGATTTATTCAAAATTGAAGGGATACTGAACCAGCATGGCTGCCACAGCATCTTACAGCAGCATGCTATTAGTGTAAACACTAAGAGAGTACACATATGGATATTAATAAAAGAATTACGTTGTTATGTTATTATGTATTGTTGTAAGATGGCTTCCGGACAGGTCCTTGAGGGGAGATATGCGTTACCAAGGTTAGTAGCTTCGGTGATATAAACCCAGAGAGAGTTAATTGGGCGTATCAGGGCTGGTTTTTACGAGCAGTCATTAGAGTTGGGAAGGATTGGCTGCTCACATATCCCCACCCAAGGGCCTGTGTATAAAATGGAGACAGAGTTTCTCATTCAGTGTCTGTGGCTGGAGGTGTGGAGACCTCCAGCGTGTCTGTGCTACAGGACACTGACCGTGAGCAGGTGAACCTGCAGTATTGTATGGACTAGTTATTTTCTGTTTTGTTACTTTGTGCTGGACAAGGCTGTCTTTTGTTTACTTTGCAAGTGCGGTTTATGAGGTCTGAATAAACCTGCCTTGGACATTTTTAAAGAAACAGTATCCTGTGCCTACCTCTAACACGGCTGAGTACAATTCTCTACAGTATATATATATGTATTAATATTATCTTTTTAGTTTTTCCTCACGTTCACCTTTTCCCCCTCCCCAACCCTCCCGTCCACACCTCTCCCCTCCTTTTTTTCCTTCCCTTCCCCTTTATTAATTGTTCACATGTCACTGAAATTTTATTATTTTATACATTTTTTTTCTTTTATATATATATTTTATATATTTTTCACCCTTTATTTATTGTTCAGATGTCACTGCACTTTTATATCTTCATATAAACATATTCACTATTGATTTTCACGATTTCGATATATGTATTAAAGGGGTTTTCCCACAAACAAAAGTAATTGTAATGAATGGCTGTGTCTGATGGTGTGCAGAACATGGTCTGATCATACCACATCTCCTGGGCAGGGGAGGAAGCAAAGGAGTATACAGACATTACAGCAGGGAATAACAGAGGATTCATTTTGTGAGGGAAAATATAGTTTAAATCAGGCAGTGAAATGTTTTACCTCAGAAAATGAATCCTCTGCGATCCCCGGCTGTAATGTCTGTATTGTCTTTTGCTCCCCCCCTGCCCAGGAGCTGTGGTATGTTCCGTACAGGGTCAGACACAGACAATGATTCAAATGAACTTTTGTTTGTGGGAAAACCCCTTTAATAATGACTTAGTATTTATTCCCCCTTTTTCTCCATCTATTATAATGGATATTTTTAGTCTAATTCATTAATCTTTGTATTGTATATGGGGACTAATATCCGTATAATATACAGTATATATTATTTATTTATCACCTGATCACACATAATAATTTATGATATTCTTTATATTCTTATATACATGTAACACTCACTACCCCCTATTCCTGTGTATTGCTGTAATATATAACCTATACTCGTTATCCATCATTATAAATGAAGAAGATTTTCCACTTTATCCGATATATCCACACTCAATCAGTAGATTAGATGTCTGCTGAAGAGGCGATACGCATGAACGTCTCCACATCATCCTCCCCGACTGTGTCTATATGTGCCCCGTGACCCCCGATCATGTGCCTCCATCACGTGCTCGCAGCGTCACAGGTCACATGTCGCCGTAGTTGCCTCGTAGCGTTGGTGCGCGTTGTGTATCGAGCCACGCCTCCTCAGCACCCATTGGTTGGTGGAGACATACCTCCATCCTGATTGGCTATAGTTGGCCGTTTAACTCTTAGCTCTTTCCGAATGATGCCACCCCCTGACGAAGACAAGAAGCCGAAACATACGTCGGGTGGACGCCATTCAGGAGTGGGATCTGCATCTGCTATAGCGTGAGTACAATGCACATGTGGTCACCTTTTTTAAAAAAGCTTAAAGTGGATACAAATACATATCTGTCAACAGCACATATGCCCAAGTCAGTGCACTACTCTCTACAGGATTCACACTGACATCCAAATAATAAGGGACCAGCCCTTGTATATATACATACACAGGTGCATCTCACTAAATTAGAATATCATCAAAAAGTTACTTTATTTCAGTTCTTCAATATAAAAAAGTGAAACTCGTATAGCCATAATCATCAGCATTAACAGAAATAAACAATAGATCACTCTGTAATGACTCTATATAATATATGAGGTTCACTTTTTGCATTGAAGAACTGAAATAAATTAACTTTTTGATTATATTCTAATTTAGTGAGAAACTCCTGTATTTGTTCACATATGAGATATATAATTTATGTATATTTATACTTTGGAGGCACTTCTGTGGCGCCCCTGAGGGTTCGACCGCCACAGGAATGCTGCACTTCTTTAGTGGAGTGTAGTGTTCCTCCTCCGAGGTAAGGCCAGTGTGATAGTTGTGACCTAACCTTTTGCATCCAACACCACACTTCTCCACCAGAGGGAGCTAGTATGCACTAGGTCAGGGGTGGGCAATTAATTTTCCCAAGGGGCCACATGAGAAACTGGCACTGCTTTTGAGGGCCGAACCAGTCGGCTGAACTTAAAGGGGTGGTCCGAAACCAAAGGTGAATTTCATACGAAACATTTATCTAAATAATGTAATTTTCTAATCTCCTTTTTTTATATAATTCAATTGAAAATTCCCTAATATACCCTCTCCAGTCTGACTTCCAGTCTTTTTTTTTTAACCTCCAATGGCATTTTGTTTGGAATACTCACACAGGACGTCATAAGGTGGTAGAAGCTGTGGTCACTTCCGCAGCTTCTGCCCCCTCCATGAAATGAAGTGGCATCAATTATGTCTGTTTCAGAGGTTGGGCTAGTCCCTGCTCTACTGATAATGCATCGGTTATAAATTATGACCTATGGACAGTATGAGCTCCCGGCACTATATTCCTTTGAATGAACAGTGACAGTGCACTCCCTTGCTGGCTCTAAAGAGAAGTGATGAGCCAGCAAGAGAGTGCGCTGTCAGTGGAAATTGTAAGGACACCACGCAGCAAGCAGGGACTAACCCAGACTCCGAAACAGAGGTCACTGATGGTGCTTCGTTTAAATGTGAGGAAAGCAGCGTCAGTGATCGCATCCTTTTCCCCTTGATGACGTCCCATGTGAGTATCCCAAAATGCACTGGAATTCTCAACAAAACATCATTGGATGAGAAAAAACAAACAAGTTAGAGTAGAGAGGAAACGGTAGGGAATTTTTAATTGAACTGTACTAGATAAGTGATTGGATTGAATTAAATAGACATTTAGTATGAAATTTACCTTCTGTTTTAGGCCGCCCCTTTAATTCTGCTCAATATTAATTTTATCGCTTTATAAAAAGAAGGTGATTATATGATTACGTTTACACGAGCGATGTCATGATTGTCATCCAGAAAGGCAGACTATTTTTATCATCTGTATTGTGATCCATTTTTATATATCAGAAGTGAATAAAATGTACAAAAACAAATACAGTTTCGTATGATTGTAATCGAAATTTATCTGTAAAAATCAGATGCCATACAGATCATTAATATGTGATTCAAATTTTTTTTGCAAACTCTGACTTCAATAAGTGAGTGTTATCCGATACACAGAAGAAACTGGTGTGTGCTGTGATCTTTTTCACACGGATATTTGGTCTGTGTTAGGCCACGGCCCCACTATCAGTATTCAGTCAGTATTTTTTCTCAGGAGTGGGTGATAAATGCAGAACTGGTGACTTGTTTCTATTATATCTTCTATTATTCTCTGATTGTTCCTCACCTGGTTTTGGCTCCCACTCCTGAGAAAAAAATTCTGCCAAATACTGATAGTGGGGCCATGGACTTAAACTGTAATCTGAATAGCTCAATTGCAAAGCATTGCTACTAGTCCTGTCCGTGTGAAGTCAGGTTTATTTTATTTTTTTCACGAAAAGCACTAGGACCGAAAATACCGTTGTGTGAACACACCCTGATAATACTTGCTACAATAAAGTTTATCATAGCAAGCATTGGCAATTGATCAATCAATACATAAATTGGGAGCATGTGGAAAAAAAAAGTCGTTTGCCCACCCCTGTTCCACATGCATAGATCCACATCACATGTGGGGCAGGAGGTAACAGGCAGGTGGGGGGGATCTTTATTAAAGTCTATGGCTGTGATAAGTCACAGATCACAGCAGGGAGCATTGTGAGGAGCTTAACACTTACCTCACCTGCACAGGACATAGAACACAGCGCAATAACTCAAAAGCTCAGTGTAAAGGGTGAGGTAAGGGTTAACCCTCACTCAAAGGTGGAGAGGCAGCAGAGTATGTGGGGTGCAGTTTGGGGAGCACATAGAATATCCCAGGTGAGGAGGGGCACTTCACTGTTGGAGTCATTCACTAGGAATACAAATGTTCTCTCCGATCAGTCTGAGCTGCCAGGGGAAGACTCAGTAAGCTGCAGATAATTAGCTGCTCTCACTGAGTGTAAACTGCGGTCTGAGAAAGGAGGCAGTGCTGTGCTGTGAACTGATCAGCACAGTAGACACAATGTCAGCTCCTAGCTGTTATTTTACACCATGGGGCTCAACTTAGATGTCACTTGCCCACTATGTGCAGCAGATGGGTGTAGTAGTCCAAGTTTCCCTCTTCTTGAACACTCCTGACCTGAAGACATTACAGTAGCTCTGCTCTGCAAGCAAGGAACTGAGCATCCCCACATCCACCAATGAGAAGATGGCATCCACAGGGGGGCGGAGCTACAATCAGAATGCTGAGTCTGAGTAAGATAATAGCTCAGGCTTTCTCCTGCGTCTGGCTGACTGTGTCAGCGGGCCACACAGAAGCGGTCAAAGGGCCGGATGTGGCCCGCGGGCCGCAGTTTGCCCAGGTCTGCCATACACCAAAGACAACTGCTTAACAGACAATGCCATACACCAAAGACAACTGCTTAACAGGCAATGCCATACACAAAAGACAACTGCTTAACAGACAACGCCATACACCAAAGACAACTGCTTAACAGGCAATGCCATACACCAAAGACAACTGCATAACAGGCAATGCCATACACCAAAGACAACTGCATAACAGGCAATGCCATAAACCAAAGACAACTGCTTAACAGACACAGCCATACACCAAAGACAACTGCTTAACAGACAATGCCATACACCAAAGACAACTGCATAACAGGCAATGCCATACACCAAAGACAACTGCTTAACAGACAACGCCATACACCAAAGACAACTGCTTAACAGACAATGCTATACACCAAAGACAACTGATTAACAGACAATGCCATACACCAAAGACAACTGCTTAACAGACAATGCCATACACCAAAGACAACTGCTTAACAGACAATGCCATACACCAAAGACAACTGCATAACAGACAATGCCATACTCTAAAGACAACTGCTTAACAGACAACGCCATACACCAAAGAAAACTGCTTAACCGACAATGCCATACACCAAAGACAACTGCTTAATAGACAATGCCATACAGCAAAGACAACTGCTTAACAGGCAATGCCATACACCAAAGACAACTGCTTAACAGGCAATGACATACACCAAAGACAACTGCTTAACAGACAATGCCATACACCAAAGACAACTGCTTAACAGACACTGCCATACACCAAAGACAACTGCTTAACAGGCAATGCCATACACCAAAGACAACTGCTTAACAGGCAAAGGCATACACCAAAGACAACTGCTTAACAGGCAATGCCATACACCAAAGACAACTGCTTAACAGACAATGCCATACACCAGAGAAAAATGCTTAACAGACAATGCCATACACCAAAGAAAACTGCTTAACAGACAATGCAATACACCAAAGACAACTGCTTAACAGACAAAGCCATACACCAAAGACAACTGCTTAACAGACAATGCCATACACCAAAGACAACTGCTTAACAGGCAATGCCATACACCAAAGACAAATGCTTAACAGGCAATGCCATACACCAAAGACAAATGCTTAACAGGCAATGCCATACACCAAAGACAACTTCTTAACAGGCAATGCCTTACACCAAAGATAACTGCTTAACAGGCAATGCCATACACCAAAGACAACTGCTTAACAGACAATGCCATACACCAAAGACAACTGCTTAACAGACAACGCCTTACACCAAAGACAACTGCTTATCAGACAATGCCATACACCAAAGACAACTGCTTAACAGGCAATGCTATACACCGAAGACAACTGCTTAACAGGCAATGCCATACACCAAAGACAACTGCTTAACAGACAATGCCATACAAGAAAGACAACTGCTTAACAGACAATGCCATACACCACAGACAACTGCTTAACAGACAATGCCATACACCAAAGACAACTGCTTAACAGGCAATTCCTTACACCAAAGAGAACTGCTTAACAGACAATGCCATACACCAAAGACAACTGCTTAACAGGCAATGCCATACACCAAAGACAACAGCTTAACAGACAATGCCATACACCAAAGACAACTGCTTAACAGGCAATGCCATACACCAAAGAAAACTGCTTAACAGACAACGCCATACACCAAAGACAACTGCTTAACAGACAACGCCATACACCAAAGACAACTGCTTAACAGACAACTCCATACACCAAAGACAACTGCTTAACAGGCAACACCATACACCAAAGACAGCTGCTTAACAGACAATGCCATACACCAAAGACAACTGCTTAACAGGCAATGCCATACACTAAAGACAATTGCATAACAGACAATGCCATACACCAAACACAACTGCCTAATAGACACTGCCATACACCAAAGACAACTGCTTAAAAGGCAATGCCATACACCAAAGACAGCTGCTTAACAGACAATGCCATACACCAAAGAAAACTGCTTAAAAGACAATGCCATACACCAAAGACAACTGCTTATCAGACAATGAAATACACCGAAGACAACTGCTTAACAATGCCATACACCAAAGACAACTGCTTAACAGGCAATGCCATACACCAAAGACAACTGCTTAACAAGCAATTCCATACACCAAAGACAACTGCTTAACAGACACTGCCATACACCAAAGACAACTGCTTAACGGGCAATGCCATACACCAAAGACAACTGCTTAACAGACAATGCCATACACCAAAGACAACTGCTTAACAGACAGTGCCATACAAAAAGACAACTGCTTAACAGACAATGCCATACACCAAAGACAACTGCTTAACAGACAATGCCATACACCAAAGACAACTGCTTAACAGGCAATGCCATACACCAAAGACAACTGCTTAACAGACAACGCCATACACCAAAGACAACTGCTTAACAGGCAATGCCATACACCAAAGACAACTGCTTAACAGACAATGCCATACACCAAAGACAACTGCTTAACAGACAATGCTATACACCACAGACAACTGCTTAACAAACTATGCCATACACCAGGGGTGGGCAATTAATTTTCCCAAGGGGCCACATGAGAAACTGGCACTGCTTTTGAGGGCCGAACCAGTCGGCTGAACTTAAAGGGGTGGTCCGAAACCAAAGGTGAATTTCATACTAAACATTTATCTAAATAATGTAATTTTCTAATCTCCTTTTTTTATATACTTCAATTGAAAATTCCCTAATATACCCTCTCCAGTCTTACTTCCAGTCTTTTTTTTTTAACCTCCAATGGCATTTTGTTTGGAATACTCACACAGGACGTCATAAGGTGGTAGAAGCTGTGGTCACTTCCGCAGCTTCTGCCCCCTCCATGAAATGAAGTGGCATCAATTATGTCTGTTTCAGAGGTTGGGCTAGTCCCTGCTCTACTGATAATGCATCGGTTATAAATTATGACCTATGGACAGTATGAGCTCCCGGCACTATATTCCTTTGAATGAACAGTGACAGTGCACTCCCTTGCTGGCTCTAAAGAGAAGTGATGAGCCAGCAAGAGAGTGCGCTGTCAGTGGAAATTGTAAGGACACCACGCAGCAAGCAGGGACTAACCCAGACTCCGAAACAGAGGTCACTGA
The DNA here is from genome assembly GCF_046119375.1 of Phyllobates terribilis. Lineage (NCBI taxonomy): Eukaryota > Metazoa > Chordata > Amphibia > Anura > Dendrobatidae > Phyllobates > Phyllobates terribilis. The sequence goes on along the minus strand of NW_027363058.1, from coordinate 613,509 downwards.
TGGTGCTTCGTTTAAATGTGAGGAAAGCAGCATCAGTGATCGCATCCTTTTCCCCTTGATGACGTCCCATGTGAGTATCCCAAAATGCACTGGAATTCTCAACAAAACATCATTGGATGAGAAAAAACAAACAAGAAGTTAGAGTAGAGAGGAAACGGTAGGGAATTTTTAATTGAACTGTACTAGATAAGTGATTGGATTGAATTAAATAGACATTTAGTATGAAATTTACCTTCTGTTTTAGGCCGCCCCTTTAATTCTGCTCAATATTAATTTTATCGCTTTATAAAAAGAAGGTGATTATATGATTACGTTTACACGAGCGATGTCATGATTGTCATCCAGAAAGGCAGACTATTTTTATCATCTGTATTGTGATCCATTTTTATATATCAGAAGTGAATAAAATGTACAAAAACAAATACAGTTTCGTATGATTGTAATCGAAATGTATCTGTAAAAATCAGATGCCATACAGATGATTAGTATGTAATTCAATTTTTTTTTTGCAAACTCTGACTTCAATAAGTGAGTGTTATCCGATACACAGAAGAAACTGGTGTGTGCTGTGATCTTTTTCACACGGATATTTGGTCTGTGTTAGGCCACGGCCCCACTATCAGTATTCAGACAGTATTTTTTCTCAGGAGTGGGTGATAAATGCAGAACTGGTGACTTGTTTCTATTATATCTTCTATTATTCTCTGATTGTTCCTCACCTGGTTTTGGCTCCCACTCCTGAGAAAAAAATTCTGCCAAATACTGATAGTGGGGCCATGGACTTAAACTGTAATCTGAATAGCTCAATTGCAAAGCATTGCTACTAGTCCTGTCCGTGTGAAGTCAGGTTTATTTTATTTTTTTCACGAAAAGCACTAGGACCAAAAATACCGTTGTGTGAACACACCCTGATAATACTTGCTACAATAAAGTTTATCATAGCAAGCATTGGCAATTGATCAATCAATACATAAATTGGGAGCATGTGGAAAAAAAAAGTTGTTTGCCCACCCCTGTTCCACATGCATAGATCCACATCACATGTGGGGCAGGAGGTAACAGGCAGGTGGGGGGGATCTTTATTAAAGTCTATGGCTGTGATAAGTCACAGATCACAGCAGGGAGCATTGTGAGGAGCTTAACACTTACCTCACCTGCACAGGACATAGAACACAGCGCAATAACTCAAAAACTCAGTGTAAAGGGTGAGGTAAGGGTTAACCCTCACTCAAAGGTGGAGAGGCAGCAGAGTATGTGGGGTGCAGTTTGGGGAGCACATAGAATATCCCAGGTGAGGAGGGGCACTTCACTGTTGGAGTCATTCACTAGGAATGCAAATGTTCTGTCCGATCAGTCTGAGCTGCCAGGGGAAGACTCAGTAAGCTGCAGATAATTAGCTGCTCTCACTGAGTGTAAACTGCGGTCTGAGAAAGGAGGCAGTGCTGTGCTGTGAACTGATCAGCACAGTAGACACAATGGCAGCTCCTAGCTGTTATTTTACACCATGGGGCTCAACTTAGATGTCACTTGCCCACTATGTGCAGCAGATGGGTGTAGTAGTCCAAGTTTCCCTCTTCTTGAACACTCCTGACCTGAAGACATTACAGTAGCTCTGCTCTGCAAGCAAGGAACTGAGCATCCCCACATCCACCAATGAGAAGATGGCATCCACAGGGGGGCGGAGCTACAATCAGAATGCTGAGTCTGAGTAAGATAATAGCTCAGGCTTTCTCCTGCGTCTGGCTGACTGTGTCAGCGGGCCACACAGAAGCGGTCAAAGGGCCGGATGTGGCCCGCGGGCCGCAGTTTGCCCAGGTCTGCCATACACCAAAGACAACTGCTTAACAGACAATGCCATACACCAAAGACAACTGCTTAACAGACAATGCCATACACCAAAGACAACTGCTTAACAGACAATGCCATACACAAAACACAACTGCTTAACAGACAACGCCGTACACCAAAGACAACTGCTTAACAGGCAATGCCATACACAAAAGACAACTGCTTAACAGACAATGCCATACATCAAAGACAACTGCTTAACAGACAACGCCTTACACCAAAGAGAACTGCTTAACAGACAATGCCATACACCAAAGACAACTGCTTAACAGGCAATGCCATACACCAAAGAAAACTGCTTAACAGACAATGCCATACACCAAAGACAACTGCTTAACAGACAACGCCTTACACCAAAGAGAACTGCTTAACAGACAATGCCATACACCAAAGACAACTGCTTAACAGGCAATGCCATACACCAAAGACAACTGCTTAACAGACAATGCCATACACCAAAGACAACTGCTTAACAGACAATGCCATACACCAAAGACAACTGCTTAACAGACAATGCCATACACCAAAGACAACTGCTTAACAGACAATGCCATACACCAAAGACAACTGCTTAACAGACAACGCCGTACACCAAAGACAACTGCTTAACAGGCTATGCCATACACCAAAGACAACTGCTTAACAGACAATGCCTTACACCAAAGACAACTGCTTAACAGACACTGCCATACACCAAAGACAACTGCTTAACAGACAACGCCATGCACCAAAGACAACTGCTTAACAGGCAATGCCATACACAAAAGACAACTGCTTAACAGACAATGCCATACACAAAAGACAACTGCTTAACAGACAACGCCGTACACCAAAGGCAACTGCTTAACAGGCAATGCCATACACCAAAGACAACTGCTTAACAGGCAATGCCATACACAAAAGACAACTGCTTAACAGACAATGCCATACACCAAAGACAACTGCTTAACAGACAACGCCTTACACCAAAGAGAACTGCTTAACAGACAATGCCATACACCAAAGACAACTGCTTAACAGGCAATGCCATACACCAAAGAAAACTGCTTAACAGACAATGCCATACACCAAAGACAACTGCTTAACAGACAACGCCTTACACCAAAGAGAACTGCTTAACAGACAATGCCATACACCAAAGACAACTGCTTAACAGGCAATGCCATACACCAAAGACAACTGCTTAACAGACAACGCCATGCACCAAAGACAACTGCTTAACAGGCAATGCCATACACAAAAGACAACTGCTTAACAGACAATGCCATACACAAAAGACAACTGCTTAACAGACAACGCCGTACACCAAAGACAACTGCTTAACAGGCAATGCCATACACCAAAGACAACTGCTTAACAGGCAATGCCATACACAAAAGACAACTGCTTAACAGACAATGCAATACACCAAAGACAACTGCTTAACAGACAACGCCTTACACCAAAGAGAACTGCTTAACAGACAATGCCATACACCAAAGACAACTGCTTAACAGGCAATGCCATACACCAAAGAAAACTGCTTAACAGACAATGCCATACACCAAAGACAACTGCTTAACAGACAACGCCTTACACCAAAGAGAACTGCTTAACAGACAATGCCATACACCAAAGACAACTGCTTAACAGGCAATGCCATACACCAAAGACAACTGCTTAACAGACAAAGCCACACAACAAAGACAACTGCTTAACAGGCAATGCCATACACCAAAGAAAACTGCTTAACAGACAACGCCATACACAAAAGACAACTGCTTAACAGACAATGCCATACACCAAATACAACTGCTTAACAGACAACGCCACACACCTAAGACAACTGCTTAACAGGCAACGCCTTACACCAAAGACAACTGCTTAACAGGCAATGCCATACACCAAAGACAACTGCTTAACAGGCAATGCCATACACCAAAGACAACTGCATAATAGACACTGCCATACACCAAAGACAACTGCTTAAAAGGCAATGCCATACACCAAAGACAACTGCTTAACAGACAATGCCATACACCAAAGACAACTGCTTAACAGACAATGCCATACACCAAAGACAACTGCTTAACAGACAATGCCATACACCAAAGACAACTGCTTAACAGGCAATGCCATACACCAAAGACAACTGCTTAACAGACACTGCCATACTCCAAAGACAACTGCTTAACAGGCAATGCCATACACCAAAGACAACTGCTTAACAGACAATGCCATACACCAAAGACAACTGCTTAACAGACAATGCCATACACCAAAGACAACTGCTTAAAAGGCAATGCCATACACCAAAGACAACTGCTTAACAGACACTGCCATACACCAAAGACAACTGCTTAACAGACAATGCCATACACCAAAGACAACTGCTTAACAGGCAATGCCATACACCAAAGACAACTGCTTAACAGACAACGCCATACACCAAAGACAACTGCTTAACTGGCAATGCCATACACCAAAGACAACTGCTTAACAGACAACCCCATACACCAAAGACAACTGCTTAACAGGCAACGCCATACACCAAAGACAACTGCTTAACAGACAATGCCGTACACCAAAGACTACTGCTTAACAGGCAATGCCATACACTAAAGACAACTGCTTAACAGACAATGCCATACACCAAAGAAAACTGCATAACAGACAATGCCATACACCAAAGAAAACTGCATAACAGACACTGCCATACACCAAAGACAACTGCTTAACAGACAATGCCATACACCAAAGACAACTGCTTAACAGGCAATGCCATACACCAAAGACAACTGATTAACAGGCAATGCCATACACCAAAGACAACTGATTAACAGACACTGCCATACACCAAAGACAACTGCTTAACAGACAATGCCATACACCAAAGACAACTGCTTAACAGACAATGCCATACACCAAAGACAACTGCTTAACAGGCAATGCCATACACCAAAGACAACTGATTAACAGACACTGCCATACACCAAAGACAACTGCTTAACAGACAATGCCATACACCAAAGACAACTGCTTAACAGGCAATGCCATACACCAAAGACAACTGCTTAACAGACAACGCCATACACCAAAGACAACTGCTTAACTGGCAATGCCATACACCAAAGACAACTGCTTAACAGACAACCCCATACACCAAAGACAACTGGTTAACAGGCAACGCCATACACCAAAGACAACTGCTTAACAGGCAATGCCATACACCAAAGACTACTGCTTAACAGGCAATGCCATACACTAAAGACAACTGCTTAACAGGCAATGCCATACACCAAAGAAAACTGCTTAACAGACAATGCCATACACCAAAGACAACTGCCTAATAGACACTGCCATACACCAAAGACAACTGCTTAAAAGGCAATGCCATACACCAAAGACAACTGCTTAACAGACACTGCCATACACCAAAGACAACTGCTTAACAGACAATGCCATACACCAAAGACAACTGCTTAACAGGCAATGCCATACACCAAAGACAACTGCTTAACAGACAACGCCATACACCAAAGACAACTGCTTAACTGGCAATGCCATACACCAAAGACAACTGCTTAACAGACAACCCCATACACCAAAGACAACTGCTTAACAGGCAACGCCATACACCAAAGACAACTGCTTAACAGACAATGCCGTACACCAAAGACTACTGCTTAACAGGCAATGCCATACACTAAAGACAACTGCTTAACAGACAATGCCATACACCAAAGAAAACTGCATAACAGACAATGCCATACACCAAAGACAACTGCTTAACAGACAATGCCATACACCAAAGACAACTGCTTAACAGGCAATGCCATACACCAAAGACAACTGATTAACAGGCAATGCCATACACCAAAGACAACTGATTAACAGACACTGCCATACACCAAAGACAACTGCTTAACAGACAATGCCATACACCAAAGACAACTGCTTAACAGACAATGCCATACACCAAAGACAACTGCTTAACAGGCAATGCCATACACCAAAGACAACTGATTAACAGACACTGCCATACACCAAAGACAACTGCTTAACAGACAATGCCATACACCAAAGACAACTGCTTAACAGGCAATGCCATACACCAAAGACAACTGCTTAACAGACAACGCCATACACCAAAGACAACTGCTTAACTGGCAATGCCATACACCAAAGACAACTGCTTAACAGACAACCCCATACACCAAAGACAACTGCTTAACAGGCAACGCCATACACCAAAGACAACTGCTTAACAGGCAATGCCATACACCAAAGACTACTGCTTAACAGGCAATGCCATACACTAAAGACAACTGCTTAACAGGCAATGCCATACACCAAAGAAAACTGCTTAACAGACAATGCCATACACCAAAGACAACTGCCTAATAGACACTGCCATACACCAAAGACAACTGCTTAAAAGGCAATGCCATACACCAAAGACAACTGCTTAACAGACAGTGCCATACACCAAAGAAAACTGCTTAACAGACAATGCCATACACCAAAGACAACTTCTTAACAGACACTGCCATACACCAAAGACTACTACTTAACAGACACTGCCATACACCAAAGACAACTGCTTAACAGAGAATGCCATACACCAAAGACAACTGCTTAACAGGCAATGCCATACACCAAAGACAACTGCTTAACAGACACTGCCATACACCAAAGACAACTGCTTAACAGGCAATGCCATACACCAAAGACAGCTGCTTAACAGACAACGCCATACACCAAAGACAACTGCTTAACAGAAAATGCCAAACACCAAAGACAACTGCTTAACAGACACTGCCATACACCAAAGACAACTGCTTAACAGGCAATACCATACACCAAAGACAACTGCTTAACAGACAACGCCATACACCAAAGACAACTGCTTAACAGGCAACGCCATACACCAAAGACAACTGCTTAACAGGCAATGTCATACACCAAAGACAACTGCTTAACAGGCAATGCCATGCACCAAAGACAACTGCTTAACAGGCAATGTCATACACCAAAGACAACTGCTTAACAGGCAATGCCATACACCAAAGACAACTGCTTAACAGACACTACCTGACACCAAAGACTACTGCTTAACAGGCAATGCCATACACCAAAGACAACTGCTTAACAGGCAATGCGATACAACAAACACAACTGCTTAACAAAAAAAGCCATTTACCAAAGACAACTGCTTAACAGGCAATGCCATACACCAAAGACTACTGCTTAACAGACAACACCATACACCAAAGACAAATGCATAACAGGCAATGCCATACACCAAAGACAACTGCTTAACAGGCAATGCCATACACTAAAGACAACTGCTTAACAGACAGTGCCATACACCAAAGACAACTGCTTAACAGACAATGCCATACACCAAAGACAACTGCTTAACAGGCAATGCCATACACCAAAGACAACTGCTTAACAGACAATGCCATACACCAAAGACAACTGCTTAACAGACAATGCCATACACCAAAGACAACTGCTTAACAGACAATGCCATACACCAAAGACAACTGCTTAACAGACAATGCCATACACCAAAGACAACTGCTTAACAGGCAATGCCATACACCAAAGACAACTGTTTAACAGACAATGCCATACACCAAAGGCAACTGCTTAACATGCAATGCCATACACCAAAGACAACTCCTTAACATGCAATGCCATGCACCAAAGACAACTGCTTAACAGACAATGCCATACACCAAAGACAACTGATTAACAGACAATGCCATACACCAAAGACAACTGCTTAACAGACAATGCCATACACCAAAGACAACTGCTTAACAGACAATGCCATACACCAAAGACAACTGCTTAACAGGCAATGCCATACACCAAAGACAATTGCTTAACAGACAAAGCCATACACCAAAGACAACTGCTTAACAGACAATGCCATACACCAAAGACAACTGCTTAACAGGCAATGCCATACACCAAAGAAACTGCTTAACAGGCAACACCATACACCAAAGACAACTGCTAAACAGGCAATGCCATACACCAAAGACAACTGCTTAACAGACAATGCCATACACCAAAGACAACTGCTTAACAGGTAATGCCACACACCAAAGACAACTGCTTAGCAGGCAATGCCATACACCAAAGACAACTGCTTAACAGACAATGCCATACACCAAGGACAACTGCTTAACAGACAATGCCATACACCAAAGACAACTGCTTAAAAGACAATGCCATACACCAAAGACAACTCCTTAAAAGACAATGCCATACACCAAAGACAACTGCTTAACAGACAATGCCATACACCAAAGACAACTGCTTAACAGGCAATGCCATACACCAAAGACAACTGCTTAACAGGCAATGCCATACAACAAAGACAACTGCTTAACAGACAATGCTATACACCACAGACAACTGCTTAACAGACTATGCCATACACCAAAGACAACTGCTTAACAGAAAATGCCATACCCCAAAGACAACTGCTTAACAGACAATGCCATACACCAAAGACAACTGCTTAACAGACAATGCCATACACCAAAGACAACTGCGTAATAGACACTGCCAAACACCGAAGACAACTGCTTAAAAGGCAATGCCATACACCAAAGTCAACTGCTTATCAGACACTGAAATACACCAAAGACAACTGCTTAACAGACAATGCCATACACCAAAGACAACTGCTTAACAGACAGTGCCATACACCAAAGACAACTGCTTAACAGGCAATGCCATACACCAAAGACAACTGCTTAACAGATAATGCCATACACTAAGGACAACTGCTTAACAAGCAATGCCATACACCAAAGACAGCTGCTTAACAGACAGTGCCATACACCAAAGACAACTGCTTAACAGACAATGCAATACACCAAAGACAACTGCTTAACAGGCAATGCCATACACCAAAGACAACTGCTTAACAGATAATGCCATACACTAAGGACAACTGCTTAACAAGCAATGCCATACACCAAAGACAGCTGCTTAACAGACAGTGCCATACACCAAAGACAACTGCTTAACAGACAATGCAATACACCAAAGACAACTGCTTAACAGACAATGCCATACACCAAAGACTACTACTTAACAGGCAATGCCATACACCAAAGGCAACTGCTTTACAGGCAATGCCATACACCAAATACAACTGCTTAACAGGCAGTTCCATACACTAAAGACAACTTCTTGACAGGCAATGCCATACACCAAAGACAACTGCTTAACAGACAATGCCATACACCAAAGAAAACTGCTTAACAGGCAACACCATAAACCAAAGACAACTGCTTAACAGACACTGCCATACACCAAAGACAACTGCTTAACAGGCAACGCCATACACCAAAGACAACTGCTTAGCAGACAATGCCATACACCAAAGACAACTGCTTAACAGACAATGCCATACACCAAAGACAACTGCTTAACAGGCAATGCCATACACCAAAGACAAATGCTTAACAGGCAATGCCATACACTAAAGACAACTGCTTAACAGATAATGCCATACACCAAAGACAACTGTGTAACAGACTTTGCCATACACTAAAGACAACTGCTTAACAGACAATGCCATACACCAACGACAACTTCTTAACAGGCAATGCCATACACCAAAGACAACTGCTTAACAGTCAATGCCATACACCAAAGACAACTGCTTAACAGGCAATGCCATACACCAAAGACAACTGCTTGACAGGCAATGCCATACACCAAAGACAACTGCTTAACAGACAATGCCATACACCAAAGAAAACTGCTTAACAGGCAACACCATACACCAAAGATAACTGCTTAACAGGCAATGCTATACACCAAAGACAACTGCTTAACAGACAATGCCAAACACCAAAGACAACTGCTTAACAGACACAGCCTTACACCAAAGACAACTGTTTAACAGGCAATATCATACACCAAAGACAACTGCTTAACAGAAAAAGCCATATACCAAAGACAACTGCTTAACAGGCAATGCCATACACCAAAGACAACTGCTTAACAGACAACGCCATACACCAAAGACAACTGCTTAACAGACACTGCCATACACCAAAGACAACTGCTTAACAGACACTGCCATACACCAAAGACAACTGCTTAACAGGCAGTGCCATACACTAAAGACAGCTGCTTAACAGACAATGCCATACACCAAAGATAACTGCTTAACAGACAACGCCTTACACCAAAGACAACTGCTTAACAGGCAATGTCATACAGCAAAGCCAACTGCTTAAGAGGCAATGCCATACACCAAAGACAACTGCTTAACAGACAATGCCATACACCAAAGACAACTGCTTAACAGGCAATGCAATACACCAAAGACAACTGCTTAACAGGCAATGCTATACACCAAAGACAACTGCTTAACAGACACTACCAGACACCAAAGACTACTACTTAACAGGCAATGCCATACACCAAAGACAACTGCTTAACAGGCAATGTCATACACCAAAGACAACTGCTTAACAGACAATGCCAAACACCAAAGACAACTGCTTAACAGACAATGCCATACACCAAAGACAACTGCTTAACAGACAACGCCTTACACCAAAGACAACTGTTTAACAGGCATTGTCATACACCGAAGACATCTGCTTAACAGGCAATGCAATACACCAAAGACAACTGCTTAACAGAAAAAGCCATATACCAAAGACAACTGCTTAACAGACACTACCAGACACCAAAGACTACTACTTAACAGGCAATGCCATACACCAAAGGCAACTGCTTTACAGGCAATGCCATACACCAAATACAACTGCTTAACAGGCAGTGCCATACACTAAAGACAACTTCTTGACAGGCTATGCCATACACCAAAGACAACTGCTTAACCGACAATGCCATACACCAAAGAAAACTGCTTAACAGGCAACACCATAAACCAAAGACAACTGCTTAACAGACACTGCCATACACCAAAGACAACTGCTTAACAGGCAACGCCATACACCAAAGACAACTGCTTAGCAGACAATGCCATACACCAAAGACAACTGCTTAACAGACAATGCCATACACCAAAGACAACTGCTTAACAGTGTTAGGATCATTCAGCCATGGAGGGTCCTTGTTGGAGTCGGGGTATCCCCGTAACAAGAAATACACAGACACGTAGTGTATAATCAAGTACTGGGAAGCCCCTGAGCGCGTCTCCCTCTATGGGTGCTGTCCCTTTATTTATAATAATAATCATTTTTTTTTTTTTTTTTTTTTTTTGTCAGACAGGCGCAGTAAAATGCCTTTGTTTCACAGGCAGCGAAATGATGATTCATAACAGTGGAATGTTGATAAGAAAGTTTCATAAACAAAAAGTGATAATTAGTAGAAGGTTGCTGAGACAGCTAAAACAAGTTACAATCTAGTTTCTGGGCGTCAGTCCAAATGTCCAGATAAGGGAAGAATAACTTCATCTGTGTCTTACATCGTAGTCTTGCGTGAAGTACAACTCCCATCATCCTCTCAGTCCCCCCTTTGATTCTTCCTTATGGACTTTTGGTAGAAGACCTCGTCCGGGAGTTCTTTTCTTTCATATTCTTGAGTCCGTGTTACAAAGCTTATTTATGCATATTAAAATAATTTTTAATCCTATTTTAAACACTACATATATGACTACTATAATTAGCACAATCTGTAATATACCTTGCAGAATTCCAGCCACCCAACCTCCAATACCCTTAAACCAGTTCTTTGGGTTGAGAAAGGAGAAGGTGTCTGACCACCAGCTATCTTTATTTTGGTCATTGTGTCTGTCATATTCGTCCCACATCTGCATCAACATTGGATACACAAAGAAAGTGCTGAATATTTTATTAGGAATTCCCATTTGGACCACATGTGGCCTACCTGAAGGTCTAGGCGAGTTGTCGGCTGCTCTTTTGTATAGTGTGTGTTTAGGTACTGCTTGCATATCTACCTGCTGATTCTGAACTATAAATGTGGCCGGTGTTAAGCGTCCTAGAGTACATGTACCTTTTATTCCTACTGGGAGCCATTTGTATGCTCCATTTCCACAAATCCAGAAGGTTCCTTCAGGCAGATCCCATATTGCAGAGTGTTGGAGCACCAACCTATGTACCAAATCTAAAAATTTAGATACATTCTGAAGTATACACCAAGGGGGTTTTTGACCTAATGGACTACAGTATCCTGCATCTGGATTTTCACAAGTCGGTGTACCTGGGTCATATGCACTTGACTCATTACATAATATATTACCTGGTATCTTTGAACATGTATCATTGTTTCCATCGGGGAATAATTGTGAATATTTCCAACCATTATTGTGTATGTATTTTTCTACTATATCAGGTTTAAAAGGTTGAGAAGAAGATACTGTGCTACTAAAACTGAGTTGTATATTTTCTGTAGGAATTAACCCTAAGTCTGTTAGTCCCGTCTTATTTCTAGGAACCCATACACCTCCTTTAAACGCTAAATATTGTAAGTTGTTTATTTTTCCAGTCATATTACCTTGCCACCAGGGAAATCCCACCCACCCCACAACTGGGATGGCAACAGTGGTGTTCCATAATCTAGAATTAACGGTTTGGTTATTTGCTAATTTGTCTGAGCAATTAGTCCATGTAAACACTTCCTCAGGGGTCATGGGTACGGCCAGGAAGGGTATGCTCGTGGCTGATATTGGAGAATGCGTACAAATCCAACAGTCTGCTATTTTCTGTCCGCCATCGAGCAACCCGTTTACCAATGTCTCATGATGTTTTATAAATTTATTATCTGTAGGTTTTGGGGAACTTAGTTTATCCCACAGGTCTCCCTGATCTATCGTTATAGCTAACACAAGTACAATCACCACTATTTCTTTTTGCAATGGCTTGCATGTACCCATGCTGATTTTCCTTCCAATTTTACTGCAGTTGGAGTTGTCAATAACACCTGATATGGACCCTCAAATCTGGGTTCTAGCGTTCTTCTGTTATGTCTTTTTACGTAGACTTCGTCTCCTGGTTGCAGCTTGTGCGTTCCCTCAATGGAATCTGGATCTGGAATGGAAGAGAACACTAAAGAGTGTATTTTAGACACATGCTTACATAAATTTTGTACATAAGCAGTTAAGCTTTCAGTTTCTAACATTAAAGTCTGTGGGAAATACAATCCTGTATTGGCAACTCTACCAAACAATATTTCATGGGGGGTGAGTTTGCTCTTTCCCTGGGGGGTGTTTCTGACTGAATACAATGCTATTGGGAGACACTCAGTCCATGGTTTCTGTGTTTCTGCCATGGCTTTCTGTATTTTTAACTTAAGTGTTCCATTCATTCTCTCAACCTTACCAGAACTCTGTGGGTGGTAAGGGGTGTGTAGTTCACTTTTTATACACAACATTTTCATTACATTCTGAAAGATCTCTCCAGTAAAATGTGTACCTCTATCCGACTCGATCACTTCTGGGATACCATAACGGGGTACCAGTTCATGTGCTATTTTTACTGCAGTGACTTTAGCCGTGGCTGTATGAACTGGATAAGCCTCTGGCCACCCCGAAAACATGTCCACACATACCAGTACATACTCATAGTGTCCATGCTTAGGCATCTGGATGTAATCGATCTGAAGTCTCTGGAACGGATATAGTGGTCTTACATGGTGCTTCTGGGGGGTCTTAACAGTCTGTCCTGGATTGTGGGCTAAACAGATTTCACAAGAACCACATTTTGCTCGAGCTACCTGGCCGAACCCTGGGGCTAACCACTTCTGTCTGACCCTCTGTATCATACCGTTTGCAGACACATGTGTAGGTCCGTGGGCTTCACTGACCACAACAGGGTACCACGCTCGGGGGAGACAAAGCTCATCTCCTTTTTTCCATAGTCCTTCTTTTTCTTCTGCCCCCTGTTTCTGCCACTCTTCTTTTTCTTCTCTACTCACCTGCTGGTGGGCTTCTTTGAGCCGTGTAATTAAGTCAAATTCTGATACTGCACTAATAGTGTGGTCAGTTGTCAGAGGTTTTACTGCAGCTCGCTTAGCAGCCTTGTCGGCTCGGTCATTACCCCTAGCTATCTCGGTGTCGAGTCTTACATGTGCAGGTACTTTTATTACTGCTACTTGTTTGGTTGAGGCAGCTGATTCTAGGATTTGTCTAATCATTTGTCCATGTTTTACTGGTTGACCTGAAGCTGTCATGTAACCTCTAGCTCTCCATATACATCCAAAATCATGTACAATACCATATGCATATCAGTAAAAATATTAGCGGTTTTTTCTTTTGCTAACTGTAATGCTCGTATTAGAGCTAATAGTTCAGCTTCCTGGGCTGAACAGCTGGCCTGCATTGGCTCAGCTTCAATAACATCATGATCTGATACAATGGCATAACCTGTGTGAAAGTTACCAGTTTCATCTGCATACCTACTACCATCTATATACATATGTAGGTCTGGATTGTCAAGAGGGGTGTCCTGTACATTAGGTAGCCCTTGTGTTTCTTGTTCTATACACTGTAAGCAATCATGTATTATATTGTCTTGTTCGTGGTATTGTAAAAAATTTTCATCTTCGTCTTCCTGACCTCCTTCCACTCCCCCCTTTGTCTCTAGTGGTAACAGAGTGGCTAAATTTAGAGACAATATGCGGCGAAAAGTGAGGTTTGGTGGCATTAGTAAGGAGCATTGTAATCTAAGATGTCTAGCCATTGAAATGTGTTTTGGCAATACCTGATTCAGTATGCCATGTACATCATGTGTAGTTTGTACTATTAAGGCATGGTCTAGTACTATTTCTGAGGCTTTTTCTACCAAAAGAGAGACAGCTGCTACTACTCTGACACATGATGGTGCAGCTTTGGTAACATTATCTAATTGAGCAGAATAGTATGCGACAGGTCTTTGTTTATTTTCATGTTTCTGTGTTAGTACTCCTGTAGCATGATTAGACATTTCCGCAGCCATTAATTGGAATGGTTTGGCGTAGTCTGGGATTCCCAAGGCCGGGGCTGACATGAGACCTTTCTTGAGGTCTTGAAAGGCTATGAGCGCTGATTCAGTTAACTGAAAAGGCTCGATTTTTAAACAATCATATAGAGGTTGCATAAGCTGACTAGCATGTATAACCCATTGTCTGCAGTGTGATACTATTCCCAAAAATGCTCTTAATGTTTTGTAGTTCTTGGGAGGAACAAGATCTCTAATGATTTTTAGTCTGTCGGCGGTGAGGTGCCGAATACCTTGTGAAATGCAGTGACCTAGAAATACTACCGTAGTCATACAAAGTTGTACTTTTTTCTTGTTAACTTTATAGCCCATGTCTGCTAGAAATATTAACAACCTTATTGTGTTGCTGTTTGCGGACTCTTGAGCAGGGGCACATAACAATAGGTCATCAACATATTGAAGAATTACAACCTCATCCGTAGGTTTGAAATTTTGAAGAACTGATCTCATAGCTTCTGAGTACAAGGTAGGTGAATGTATCATACCCTGTGGTAATCTTGTCCATGCTAATTGTCTATTCTTAAATGTAAATGCAAACAGTTTGTAACAGTCTGGGTGTAATGGTACTGAAAAAAATGCATTTGATAAGTCTATGACAGAAAATACTCGTGCTGTTGCTGGGATCTGTGATAGCAACGTGTGTGGATTTGGCACAACAGGAGTAATAGGTTCCAAAATTTTATTTATCTCTCTTAAATCATGTACCATCCGGTACCTAGCAGCTGACCCCTCAGTAGATTTCTTTTTTACGGGGTACAACGGTGTATTGGCTGGTGACTTTACTTCTATCAGTACTCCAGTTTTTAGATAATCTTTTATCTGTTCTCCTATGGCGTGTTCTTGTTGGGCACTAATAGGATACTGTCTCAATTGGGGTAGTGTCACACCTGGAACAGGAGTGACTTTTACTGGAGCTATTGGCATTAGTCCTACATCGGTGTCATGTTGTGCCCATAATTTTTCTGGTACCTCAGAAAGATCTAAAATAATTTGGGTAGGGGCAGGATCTTTCTCATCCTCTAAGGCTTGGACTTTTACAATGTTTTCTAGAGACTCTTGGTCATCAGGCACCAAAATTTGGACTCTACCATCCTCCAAAAATTGGATATTCATTTCTGTCTGCTTTAATAGGTCTGTACCTAGAAGACAAGTAGGTGCCCCTTTGACAAAAAGAAATTTAGATAAAAATATTTTAGATCCTATCTTTGTTTCAAGGGGAATACTATATGGGAGTGGCCTGATTCCTCCATCATACCCTTCGGTATAGGTTACATCATCTGATAAACAATCAGCATTTGGTAAGGCGTCTTCATTGAGGACGGAGGAAGTTGCTCCGGTATCTATTAGAAAAGGGCATTGTTTTCCTGCTACTTTTACCTGAATTATTGGGCGCCTTCCAGTCAAAGTGGTTTGCATCACGTCTAGTCACTCGCTTGCTGCAGGAGCAGAAGCCTGTACTGTCTTTTCTTGTGATTCTCTTGGGACATAGGTACCATCTTCTATATCCCTGGCTTTTTTCCTGCATTCTCTAATCCAATGTCCTGGTTTCTTACAGTAGTGACATGGATTAGTTTTCTTATCCAAATTCCCTTTGTCATAGGTCTGATTTGATCTGTTGTTTTTATTGACCAGACTATTATTTGCTGCTACTCTGATGGGTTTGGATGCTGCCTCACGCATATCCATTTCTATCCCTAATAGTTTTTGTCTGACTATCTGGGGATCATCTAGGGTTCTCCAATCAGGAGTTGCAGCCTTGAACTTTTCCCTAAGTTTTGGGTTAAGATTCTCTATAAAAGTTTTTGTCATCAGTCGAATGACTCCTTCATTGGTAAGGTCCATTCCCTCGTCTCTGTAACTGTTTTCTACCGCTAAGTAGTATTCATCTACAGGCTGTCCTGACTTCTGGGAGACAGTTCCTGAAGTCCCTCTCATTCGTTGTTTAGTTCTCATAAACTCCATAAGTCTGATCATAAAATTCTGTCCTGACAGTGCGGTATTTGGATCCTCACCATCTACTGGTTGAGGTCTATGAGGTTCTATAACTGTCATCAATTCCTGATACAACCCTGGTGTCATTTTCATTCTACATAATTCTGTTCCATCTGACCATGTTCCATTATGGGTGTGTATTATCTGCTGTATGTACGTAGCAAATCTTAGTGGGCATTGTATTGGATCTGGTGCATTCTGAAGTAGGGACATTCCCTCAGCGGGGGTCCATGGAAAATATTGTCTAGTCTGATGGTATCTAGTTACTCTACGCGGTGGATTGCCACCATCTTCTTCTCTGTATGGTCGACTGAGGATACGCACTGGTGCCAACATATCATGTGGTCGTGGTGCTCCACATCCTGCACATGTGTCTCTCCAGTCTGGATTCTGGAGTCCACAGTTTGTACATGTCCATCCACCCGGACCCCGAAGATCAGGATACGGTGTGGGTTCTGACCTGGGCTGATATGGTGATGCCAATGGGTTCATTTGTTTACTGTTTTCTGTTTGTACAATGGGACCCTGTCTGACTGGAGTTCTCCATAATCCATTGTCTTTATTAAAAGTCCAATGGTCTGTCTCTGCTGTTTTTGATAGTTCGACCATGGCCTCTACTTGTTCCTGCCATCCTTTGTCTCTTATCACTCCTGCTTTTCTAACCCGAATGTCCTCCCATAGTTTCCTGTTAAACCTGTCATGCCTTGCTACCTGAAAAGTTTTGCAAACTTTCCCTAAATTCTTAGTTGCTTCTACACCACACCTTTCTTTCACGATCGTATAGACATCTTGTTCATCATTTGTGGTCTTAGTCTGTTTGTTGCCCATTTTTCCTGACTATTCATACCTTAGGAGGCTTTTTGGGTTAGATAAAATATATTCTATATTTTACCTTTCCTCGTTACCTATTCTGTCCTAAGGAGCCAGTATCTGAAACGGTTTCTCTGGACCGTTTTGTCTGAAGTGTAGAGTAATTCTAACACACATATATATGGCAACAAGGGCAAGACCAACAATACATAAAATGAACCATACAGTCTCCATTATATATCGTGTCCCTGGAGTATTATCATTACTTCCATGGGCTCATTCTGTCAATCTCTTATCCGTCAAAAAGGAGGACAAAGGTTCGGGAGTTAAGCGTGAGCGAAGGTTTCCCCGAAAGGACACAACCTTATGACTCAGTTAGGCAATCTCCGTAATACTTATGTCATCTACCTTAGTGCGGCTTATGAGGCTATTCCCGACATCCACATCTCTTTCATACCATCCGTTTCATAACCTTCTCTGACCTCTCCTTCGGCAGATCCTACAGTATATACATGAATGACCCGAGCTATAGGTATCCTTCTCTACTAGTTCCTCAATCCCAACACAAGATATGCATGAAATTTACGGACTATCGCAGAGCAGATGTAAGAGAACTAACAGTGTCTCTTACCTGGCCAGGTTTGTCATCTGCTGTTCCGATGTCCCAATCTCAGCGGTTACTCGTGCCGGTCGATGAACTTGAAGGAATACGCAGACCTCGGGTCCCTGTTTCGGGCGCCAGGAATTGTTAGGATCATTCAGCCATGGAGGGTCCTTGTTGGAGTCGGGGTATCCCCGTAACAAGAAATACACAGACACGTAGTGTATAATCAAGTACTGGGAAGCCCCTGAGCGCGTCTCCCTCTATGGGTGCTGTCCCTTTATTTATAATAATAATCATTTTTTTTTTTTTTTTGTCAGACATGCGCAGTAAAATGCCTTTGTTTCACAAGCAGTGAAGTGATGATTCATAACAGTGGAATGTTGATAAGAAAGTTTCATAAACAGAAAAGTGATAATTAGTAGAAGGTTGCTGAGACAGCTAAAACAAGTTACAATCTAGTTTCTGGGCGTCAGTCCAAATGTCCAGATAGGGGAAGAATAACTTCATCTGTGTCTTACATCGTAGTCTTGGGTGTAGAATAACTCCTATCATCCTCTCAGCGGTCTCTGTGAGCTTCTCAGCGACATTCAGCCAGCCAGGTATCCTGCCTGCAGTAGATGGAATGTGGCAATGGAACGCTGGCTGCGCGTGTCATAATAGGCTCTGAGCCTTTATATACCTGTGCACAGCAGCAGCCACCTTCAGTCTGCTGCTGGACAGCCAGCAGCAGCAGCAGCAGGAGAGGTATGTAATCAGGAGCCCTCCTGCTAAGGGTAGACAGCTGCTCGTTCCACCCCACCCCTCGCCTTAATTGGTTCTCCTCCCTTCCAACGGTGTTGAGGCGGGTGGGAACAGCAGGGGGTGAAGGTGCTGTGTTTAAAGAGGTGGAGTTATGCAGATCTAAAACGCGTGGATTGCAGCAGCAGCAAGCCGAAAAGTGCAGGCATGTAAGGGATCTAGAGGTTGACAACATGTCTTCTTAACGGGAGTCCAG
Organism: Phyllobates terribilis; assembly: GCF_046119375.1. Classification (NCBI taxonomy): domain Eukaryota; kingdom Metazoa; phylum Chordata; class Amphibia; order Anura; family Dendrobatidae; genus Phyllobates; species Phyllobates terribilis. The sequence goes on along the minus strand of NW_027363058.1, from coordinate 594,272 downwards.
GAGCTCATCTCCACAAATGGACTTTTCAGGATCCTTGGGTGGCTCCGTAGTTTGAAACCAATTCTGGTTATCGCTTCTCGGCCTTTTGGCTAAGATCAAGTGTAGTATCTGTTCTTATCAGTTTAATATCTGATACGTCCCCTATCTGGGGACCATATATTAAATGGATTTTTAGAACAGGGAGATGGAAAAAGAGCTTGCTCTGTCCACTCCACGCATTGACCTGGTATTGCAGTATCTCCAGGACCGGTGCACCCCTTCTTTAATGCAGTTTCTAAAATCAGAAAGAATTGAATTCAATGTTTTTTGTTCATTTTGCTTGTTTGTCGGATTTTGGGATGGACTCTTTGGCTTTGCTTTTCTTCTCCTCATTGGATTTTTCATGTTCAAAGTTGCAGAAGCCAGATTACAAGCTCATTTTGGTTCAACTTCAGCAACTGTGCATTGCATTGCCATGTAATGTGATGCAATGCTATATTTCTAGCTCTCCCTTTTTACTTCCTTTTGGATAAACAGACATATTAGGCAAGCATTTTGGAGCTTTCACCTAAATAACTACAGGTGGTGAGATAAGCTGCACAATATAATTGACCTTTCAGTATATTGTTGCACACACACCATCTATTTAGCAAATGCCCTTGTTATCAACAGCAGCCTTTTAAACTCACCTGAGCTAACAGGTATGTGCGCTGGTTACTCTGCTGCGCTTAAAATTTCTTTTTTGGTTTGCTACAATGCCTTTTCTGAAACGTTGTCTCCTTCTGCTGGAACACTGACTTCTTTCATTTAATGCCTGCAGACTATAAAAGAGAACCCAACCCAAAAAGTTTGGTTGATTAGTCTGTGGCATTCTGTTAAACTGTTGCTTATGGCGGTCTCTGTGAGCTTCTCAGCGACATTCAGCCAGCCAGGTATCCTGCCTGCAGTAGATGGAATGTGGCAATGGAACGCTGGCTGCGCGTGTCATAATAGGCTCTGAGCCTTTATATACCTGTGCACAGCAGCAGCCACCTTCAGTCTGCTGCTGGACAGCCAGCAGCAGCAGCAGCAGGAGAGGTATGTAATCAGGAGCCCTCCTGCTAAGGGTAGACAGCTGCTCGTTCCACCCCACCCCCCGCCTTAATTGGTTCTCCTCCCTTCCAACGGTGTTGAGGCGGGTGGGAACAGCAGGGGGTGAAGGTGCTGTGTTTAAAGAGGTGGAGTTATGCAGATCTAAAACGCGTGGATTGCAGCAGCAGCAAGCCGAAAAGTGCAGGCATGTAAGGGATCTAGAGGTTGACAACATGTCTTCTTAACGGGAGTCCAGGAGCTCATCTCCACAAATGGACTTTTCAGGATCCTTGGGTGGCTCCGTAGTTTGAAACCAATTCTGGTTATCGCTTCTCGGCCTTTTGGCTAAGATCAAGTGCTTTATTGCAGGAGATTGTGGTTGAAGGGCACTCGGGTACCCCTCTCCTTGGCCTGGCAGGATCGTCCACTTTGGTGGACTTAACCTGCTTGCTGCTATTAGGGAGAGGGCTTAGTCCCAGGGTAACGAGTTGCGATCCCCCAGCTTCCAGGTGTTTTTCGCTGCAAGAACACTGGGAGCGCAGATTGCAAGCGGCTGCAATTTGCAACCTTGTTGCGTTTTTCCATGGAGGTTGACCCTAACCTCGTGCCTCTTTATGCAAGGCTAAAAAACTCTATCCGAGTTCACTTCACGGCGGGTGGCTCGGATATGAGGAAATTAGGGTATGTAGTCCAGGACGTGCTCAGGAACCTTCTTGGCGTACAAAGGAATGAAATTCTCTCCATCCAGGATTATCCCAGAAGAGGTGACTATGACATCACATTCACCGGAGAAGGTATTTTTAGAGATGTACTAGAAAAGTTAAAAAAAGTTGAAAATAGTCCTGTTTTGAAAGGGATACACATTGTTGAGCACGTCCTGGATGAGGTAAGACTGGTTATTGTAAAAATATTTTCGCCCTTTGTTTCTGCTCCAGAAGTAATGTCATTTCTAGCAATTTATTTTAAAAGTGTTAAATGTATTGGGAAGATATTAAACGAATATAACATATGGACATCTAAGTGGAAATTCCTTGTGAAGTGTACAAGAGATCCAAATACACCAGGTGGTATACGGCTCCCCCCTGCCCGTTTCAAAATTGGGCAAACAAATGGGGATTTCTTCTTTTCTGGGATGCCAGTATATTGCAGAAATTGTGGGCGCTATGGTCATTCAAAAGAAAACTGTCATGTATCATGTAGAAATTGTGCTAGTGAAGAACATGAGACAAAAGAATGCCCTAAGGAAAAGAAATGCAGTTTTTGCCAGACTCCAGGTCACTTTTATTTTTCTTGCCCTCACAGATTTCGGGAAGATGAGCAAAAGGGGAAGTCCAAGACGTCCGACCAAGGACCAAAAGATCAGACCACCCCTCAGGAGGAGGAACAACAACCTGGAGCCTCTGGAGACAATAAGGGCGTACCAAATAGTGAAGTGTCTCCAGAGTCTATGACAGGTAAAATACCAAATCCCAAAACCTGGCTGCAGGACCTGCGGGAGTCCAAAAGGAGGGCTGAGAAGGAGCAGAAGGGCACTACTGGTAAGGTCAAAAGGGACCGGCAAAAGGCCGACACAGAAGCCCATGCCCAGTCTGGGTCTCCTAGTGCTGAGGGCGCTGAGTGGATAAAGGTGGGTCCTAAGAAAAAGAAAAAGGGTGGTTCGGAGGAGGCAGCAGGAGGTGAACAGATGGACACTTCTCCAGAAGGGGACGTGGACGCTGGACCCTCAGGGGTTTCGGTCTCCGCTGCTACAGGTGGGGACCGGGATCTTGCTGCCTCTGAAGAGTCAGAGGCTCTGCCTTGTGCGCAACCTCCTCCTATAGGACGACCTTCTACAGGTCAAACAGGGGCGGCGGAACCCCTCGGGGACCCACCTGATGAGGAACCGCATGGCCAGCCAATGGAGACCCAGCGGGTTCTGCCAGCCAGCCCTCCGAGCTATGCCAGTGTAGCGTCGGGTTTATATAAATGTGGTAATCTTTCCTCCTCCACGGAGACTCTCGTGACGATACTATCAGATGAGGAGGGAGGCGCAAGCCCAGTGGTCTGATCAGGTTCATCGGACAGGTAAATCCGTTGCTCTTAGTTACCTAAGTAAAATTTCTACATTTTCTAATGATGGCTGAACTGAAAGGTATTTCCCTCAACGTGAGAGGCATAAAATCTAACACGAGAAGATCTGCTCTTTTTAATTTTTTTACGTGTTTTACTGCATCTGTATTTTTTCTGCAAGAATGTAATATCCCACATGAAATGTCATATCAAAAATATAAAGATGAGTGGAAGTGTGGGCCATCTGTCTGGTCCGGATCGAATGCTGCAGGATCAGCGGGTGTAGCCATACTTTTTAAAGGGAACGTTTTAATTGATTTTATTCAGGAAATTTTACCAGGTCGTATTTTATTAGTGAAAGCTTTTATTGATGGTATTAGATGGCAGTTTTTAAATTTTTATGGATCCCCAGAGAAAAATGAAAGAGCCGAAATGCTTGATCTTTTACCATTATTTATTAATAACTCTGAACCTTTTATCTTAGCAGGGGATTTTAATTGTGTTTTAAAAGGTGAAAACCGGCGCTCCAGCTCTGTAAGCAGGAACTACGATAAAACCTCAGGTATGCTACATGATATAGTCAAAGATGCTAAATTGATAGACATATATAAAGAGTGTCATAGTGACAGCACAGAGGACGCCGGTTTCACTTGGAGCAATGCTAATTGTAGCTCTAGGATTGATTTTATTTTTGGTTCAGATAAAACAATACCTGCCAAATGTGAAGTTTTAACTAATATATTTTCAGACCATAAACTTTTATCCTTTACCATAAAAGTAAATGACAACAAAAAATGTGGTAAGAAAAGCTGGAAAATGAACGTATCCCTTTTAACCGACCCGCAGATTTTATCAGATTTTATTGAGTTTTATAGGAAATGTAGAAAAGGGAAAAAAACAAATGAGACTATGAGTGTATGGTGGGATAGAATGAAAGTAAAAATAAAAGACTTTTTTATTAAAAAGAGTATATGTAGAGCCAAAGAAAAATATGAAGAATATAGAATTTTAAATACCCGCCTACAAACATTATTTAAGCTCAGAGACAATGGGATAGATGTACAAGTTGATATTTCAAACTTAAAAGAAGAGATTTCAAAATGGCTAGAACAAAAAGGAAAAGAGATAATTTTTCGTTCTAGAGTACAACATATAGAAGAAAATGAAAAGTGTTCCAGATATTTTTTTAGGAAAAATAAAAAAGAAAAAGTGATAATTGACCATATAGATGGTGAGAATAATATAAAAAATATGCTGGGTAAAGTTGAGGTTTTTTTTTCTAATCTTTTTAATGGAAAAAATATAGATAATAAATTAATGGATGATTCGCTGCAAGGACTAACAGCTGTTTTAGATCCCGCATCCCACGAGTTTTTATCCCCTTTTGGAACAAGAAGTGTTAAAAACTATTAAAAGTTTTAAAACTGGAAAGGTCCCTGGTCCTGATGGCATCCCAATAGAATTTTATGTATGTTTTTATGATATTTTAAAAGATGATTTGTTTTATTTGTTTACTGAGGTTTTTAATAATAAGGTTTTATTAAATTCCTGGAAGAAAGGTGAAGTCTCCCTCCTATACAAAAAAGGCGATAAATCAAAATTAGAAAACTGGAGACCAATAACACTTTTAAATTGTGACTATAAAATAATGGCTAAAATTTGTGCAAATCGTCTAAAAGAAGTCATCAGCAAAGTTATTCATTCTAATCAAGTGTGTGGGGTGCCGGGGCGCAGTATATGGGACAATCTGAATTTAGTGAAAGACTGTATTGAGGATGTGAAAGACAGAAAGGGGAAAATGGCGATTTTATCTATTGATTTTGAAAAAGCATTTGACCGTGTCTCACACTTTTATCTTTTTAAAGTTTTAGAGAAAATGGGCATACCAGAAGGGTTTTTACTATCGCTTAAAGCATTTTACAAGGATTGTACAAGTAAGATTTTAGTGAATGGTTTTAAGACACAAGAGGTATTTTTACGGTCAGGGGTGAAACAGGGATGCCCTCTGTCCCCCCTACTGTTTATCTGTGCACTGGAACCAATGTTATGTGCAATACGCCAAAATAAACAGATATGCGGTGTCCCTCTGCCTGGAAGCGGTGGTTTGGAGGCCAAGGTTGTAGGCTACATGGATGACGTGGCGGTCTTGTGTACAGATGCACCATCACTTACGGCCACTCTCCATCAAGTGCAATCCTTTTGCCTAGCTTCTGGTTTTAAAATCAATTTTAATAAGTGTAACATTTTAAGTGTTGGGGGGATGATTTTACGTGATGTACCAATTAATGTCTCCGAATCCATTTCCATTTTAGGTATATCATTCACTGAAAATAATGATGGTTATAATAGTTGGGAAACAGTTATACAGAAAGTAAATACGAAAATATGTATGTGGAACATGAGGAGACTTACAATGGAGGGTAAAGTATTGGTTTTAAAGATGGTGATTTTACCTCTTTTATTGTATCTTAGCATGGTTTTCCCCCCGCCTGTTAATGTTTTAAAAAAGATAACCAAAACCTGTTTTACCTTCTTTTGGAACTCAAAAATGGAAAAGCTGAAAAGAGAAATCGTGATGAAATCAAAAGTAAAAGGTGGTAAAGATTTTCCAGATTTTAATAGGTTTCTTTTAATCCATCTGTTCGTTTACTGTTTTAATGCCCTTTTTAAGAATCACTATTCGTCCTTTTTTATGCGTTTTAATACAGGATTTTTTATGAGAAAGTTTGGATGGTATGAAGTTAATATATCTGTGCCCCATGCTTTTAATTTGTCGACGCATTATGAGATTTTAAAGAAAATAGTGTCCGATTTTAATTTAGGGACTAAGAAAATAGAGGAATTAAGAAATAGTAAGAAACTAATTAAAGAAATACGTAAAAGTGAGGAAATATGTAATGTTGACAGATATGATGATGACAAATCTATGTCTATCTGGAAAATGATTAACGTTTTTTATCTTTTTAATGAACAGAGAGATCTAGCTTGGAGTTGCATGCACCGCTGTCTTCCTTGCCGGGCATTCCAATACAGAAGAGGATTTGTGAGGTCTGCCATCTGCCCAAGAGCCGGATGCCAAGACGAGGAAACGGTGGAACATCTATTATGGACATGTAATTTTGCAAAGGATTTCTGGAGAAGACTGCTCCCCCTACTGGAAAGGGTAGCAGACCTCAAGGACTTTACATATAAAACTGTGCTATACGGATTTATGGAATGCCCCACAATGGACCAGTACACAATGGCTTGGAAGACAGTGAACTGCGCTAAGTCATCTCTCTGGAAAGCGCGCAACATTGCTATTTTTAAACAAGATGTTTTATCAGTGAATGATGTTTTAAGTTTATGTTTATGTGAAATGTATACTTATTATTTAATTGACAAAAAGAAGAATGTACATATTTCCAAAAAATGGCTTGTTGACCAATGGAACCTAATTATTTAAAATCTTTGTATTTTTTTGTTTTGTAAATTTCATTTGTCTTTTAACGTTTGGTATTTGTGTAATTATGCTTGTAATTTGTTAAAGTTTTAATAAACGGTTTTATCCCTCTGCAGGGGATAGCCAAATTAAAAAAAAAAAATCTGTTCTTATCAGTTTAATATCTGATACGTCCCCTATCTGGGGACCATATATTAAATGGATTTTTAGAACAGGGAGATGGAAAAAGAGCTTGCTCTGTCCACTCCACGCATTGACCTGGTATTGCAGTATCTCCAGGACCGGTGCACCCCTTCTTTAACGCAGTTTCTAAAATCAGAAAGAATTGAATTCAATGTTTTTTGTTCATTTTGCTTGTTTGTCGGATTTTGGGATGGACTCTTTGGCTTTGCTTTTCTTCTCCTCATTGGATTTTTCATGTTCAAAGTTGCACAAGCCAGATTACAAGCTCATTTTGGTTCAACTTCAGCAACTGTGCATTGCATTGCCATGTATTGTGATGCAATGCTATCTTTCTAGCTCTCCCTTTTTACTTCCTTTTGGATAAACAGACATATTAGGCAAGCATTTTGGAGCTTTCACCTAAATAACTACAGGTGGTGAGATAAGCTGCACAATATAATTGACCTTTCAGTATATTGTTGCACACACACCATCTATTTAGCAAATGCCCTTGTTATCAACAGCAGCCTTTTAAACTCACCTGAGCTAACAGGTATGTGCGCTGGTTACTCTGCTGCGCTTAAAATTTCTTTTTTGGTTTGCTACAATGCCTTTTCTGAAACGTTGTCTCCTTCTGCTGGAACACTGACTTCTTTCATTTAATGCCTGCAGACTATAAAAGAGAACCCAACCCAAAAAGTTTGGTTGATTAGTCTGTGGCATTCTGTTAAACTGTTGCTTATGGCGGTCTCTGTGAGCTTCTCAGCGACATTCAGCCAGCCAGGTATCCTGCCTGCAGTAGATGGAATGTGGCAATGGAACGCTGGCTGCGCGTGTCATAATAGGCTCTGAGCCTTTATATACCTGTGCACAGCAGCAGCCACCTTCAGTCTGCTGCTGGACAGCCAGCAGCAGCAGCAGGAGAGGTATGTAATCAGGAGCCCTCCTGCTAAGGGTAGACAGCTGCTCGTTCCACCCCACCCCCCGCCTTAATTGGTTCTCCTCCCTTCCAACGGTGTTGAGGCGGGTGGGAACAGCAGGGGGTGAAGGTGCTGTGTTTAAAGAGGTGGAGTTATGCAGATCTAAAACGCGTGGATTGCAGCAGCAGCAAGCCGAAAAGTGCAGGCATGTAAGGGATCTAGAGGTTGACAACATGTCTTCTTAACGGGAGTCCAGGAGCTCATCTCCACAAATGGACTTTTCAGGATCCTTGGGTGGCTCCGTAGTTTGAAACCAATTCTGGTTATCGCTTCTCGGCCTTTTGGCTAAGATCAAGTGTAGTATCTGTTCTTATCAGTTTAATATCTGATACGTCCCCTATCTGGGGACCATATATTAAATGGATTTTTAGAACAGGGAGATGGAAAAAGAGCTTGCTCTGTCCACTCCACGCATTGACCTGGTATTGCAGTATCTCCAGGACCGGTGCACCCCTTCTTTAATGCAGTTTCTAAAATCAGAAAGAATTGAATTCAATGTATTTTGTTCATTTTGCTTGTTTGTCGGATTTTGGGATGGACTCTTTGGCTTTGGTTTTCTTCTCCTCATTGGATTTTTCATGTTCAAAGTTGCAGAAGCCAGATTACAAGCTCATTTTGGTTCAACTTCAGCAACTGTGCATTGCATTGCCATGTAATGTGATGCAATGCTATCTTTCTAGCTCTCCCTTTTTACTTCCTTTTGGATAAACAGACATATTAGGCAAGCATTTTGGAGCTTTCACCTAAATAACTACAGGTGGTGAGATAAGCTGCACAATATAATTGACCTTTCAGTATATTGTTGCACACACACCATCTATTTAGCAAATGCCCTTGTTATCAACAGCAGCCTTTTAAACTCACCTGAGCTAACAGGTATGTGCGCTGGTTACTCTGCTGCGCTTAAAATTTCTTTTTTGGTTTGCTACAATGCCTTTTCTGAAACGTTGTCTCCTTCTGCTGGAACACTGACTTCTTTCATTTAATGCCTGCAGACTATAAAAGAGAACCAAACCCAAAAAGTTTGGTTGATTAGTCTGTGGCATTCTGTTAAACTGTTGCTTATGGCGGTCTCTGTGAGCTTCTCAGCGACATTCAGCCAGCCAGGTATCCTGCCTGCAGTAGATGGAATGTGGCAATGGAACGCTGGCTGCGCGTGTCATAATAGGCTCTGAGCCTTTATATACCTGTGCACAGCAGCAGCCACCTTCAGTCTGCTGCTGGACAGCCAGCAGCAGCAGCAGCAGGAGAGGTATGTAATCAGGAGCCCTCCTGCTAAGGGTAGACAGCTGCTCGTTCCACCCCACCCCCCGCCTTAATTGGTTCTCCTCCCTTCCAACGGTGTTGAGGCGGGTGGGAACAGCAGGGGGTGAAGGTGCTGTGTTTAAAGAGGTGGAGTTATGCAGATCTAAAACGCGTGGATTGCAGCAGCAGCAAGCCGAAAAGTGCAGGCATGTAAGGGATCTAGAGGTTGACAACATGTCTTCTTAACGGGAGTCCAGGAGCTCATCTCCACAAATGGACTTTTCAGGATCCTTGGGTGGCTCCGTAGTTTGAAACCAATTCTGGTTATCGCTTCTCGGCCTTTTGGCTAAGATCAAGTGTAGTATCTGTTCTTATCAGTTTAATATCTGATACGTCCCCTATCTGGGGACCATATATTAAATGGATTTTTAGAACAGGGAGATGGAAAAAGAGCTTGCTCTGTCCACTCCACGCATTGACCTGGTATTGCAGTATCTCCAGGACCGGTGCACCCCTTCTTTAATGCAGTTTCTAAAATCAGAAAGAATTGAATTCAATGTTTTTTGTTCATTTTGCTTGTTTGTCGGATTTTGGGATGGACTCTTTGGCTTTGCTTTTCTTCTCCTCATTGGATTTTTCATGTTCAAAGTTGCAGAAGCCAGATTACAAGCTCATTTTGGTTCAACTTCAGCAACTGTGCATTGCATTGCCATGTAATGTGATGCAATGCTATCTTTCTAGCTCTCCCTTTTTACTTCCTTTTGGATAAACAGACATATTAGGCAAGCATTTTGGAGCTTTCACCTAAATAACTACAGGTGGTGAGATAAGCTGCACAATATAATTGACCTTTCAGTATATTGTTGCACACACACCATCTATTTAGCAAATGCCCTTGTTATCAACAGCAGCTTTTTAAACTCACCTGAGCTAACAGGTATGTGCGCTGGTTACTCTGCTGCGCTTAAAATTTCTTTTTTGGTTTGCTACAATGCCTTTTCTGAAACGTTGTCTCCTTCTGCTGGAACACTGACTTCTTTCATTTAATGCCTGCAGACTATAAAAGAGAACCCAACCCAAAAAGTTTGGTTGATTAGTCTGTGGCATTCTGTTAAACTGTTGCTTATGGCGGTCTCTGTGAGCTTCTCAGCGACATTCAGCCAGCCAGGTATCCTGCCTGCAGTAGATGGAATGTGGCAATGGAACGCTGGCTGCGCGTGTCATAATAGGCTCTGAGCCTTTATATACCTGTGCACAGCAGCAGCCACCTTCAGTCTGCTGCTGGACAGCCAGCAGCAGCAGCAGCAGGAGAGGTATGTAATCAGGAGCCCTCCTGCTAAGGGTAGACAGCTGCTCGTTCCACCCCACCCCCCGCCTTAATTGGTTCTCCTCCCTTCCAACGGTGTTGAGGCGGGTGGGAACAGCAGGGGGTGAAGGTGCTGTGTTTAAAGAGGTGGAGTTATGCAGATCTAAAACGCGTGGATTGCAGCAGCAGCAAGCCGAAAAGTGCAGGCATGTAAGGGATCTAGAGGTTGACAACATGTCTTCTTAACGGGAGTCCAGGAGCTCATCTCCACAAATGGACTTTTCAGGATCCTTGGGTGGCTCCGTAGTTTGAAATCAATTCTGGTTATCGCTTCTCGGCCTTTTGGCTAAGATCAAGTGTAGTATCTGTTCTTATCAGTTTAATATCTGATACGTCCCCTATCTGGGGACCATATATTAAATGGATTTTTAGAACAGGGAGATGGAAAAAGAGCTTGCTCTGTCCACTCCACGCATTGACCTGGTATTGCAGTATCTCCAGGACCGGTGCACCCCTTCTTTAATGCAGTTTCTAAAATCAGAAAGAATTGAATTCAATGTTTTTTGTTCATTTTGCTTGTTTGTCGGATTTTGGGATGGACTCTTTGGCTTTGCTTTTCTTCTCCTCATTGGATTTTTCATGTTCAAAGTTGCAGAAGCCAGATTACAAGCTCATTTTGGTTCAACTTCAGCAACTGTGCATTGCATTGCCATGTAATGTGATGCAATGCTATCTTTCTAGCTCTCCCTTTTTACTTCCTTTTGGATAAACAGACATATTAGGCAAGCATTTTGGAGCTTTCACCTAAATAACTACAGGTGGTGAGATAAGCTGCACAATATAATTAACCTTTCAGTATATTGTTGCACACACACCATCTATTTAGCAAATGCCCTTGTTATCAACAGCAGCCTTTTAAACTCACCTGAGCTAACAGGTATGTGCGCTGGTTACTCTGCTGCGCTTAAAATTTCTTTTTTGGTTTGCTACAATGCCTTTTCTGAAACGTTGTCTCCTTCTGCTGGAACACTGACTTCTTTCATTTAATGCCTGCAGACTATAAAAGAGAACCCAACCCAAAAAGTTTGGTTGATTAGTCTGTGGCATTCTGTTAAACTGTTGCTTATGGCGGTCTCTGTGAGCTTCTCAGCGACATTCAGCCAGCCAGGTATCCTGCCTGCAGTAGATGGAATGTGGCAATGGAACGCTGGCTGCGCGTGTCATAATAGGCTCTGAGCCTTTATATACCTGTGCACAGCAGCAGCCACCTTCAGTCTGCTGCTGGACAGCCAGCAGCAGCAGCAGCAGGAGAGGTATGTAATCAGGAGCCCTCCTGCTAAGGGTAGACAGCTGCTCGTTCCACCCCACCCCCCGCCTTAATTGGTTCTCCTCCCTTCCAACGGTGTTGAGGCGGGTGGGAACAGCAGGGGGTGAAGGTGCTGTGTTTAAAGAGGTGGAGTTATGCAGATCTAAAACGCGTGGATTGCTGCAGCAGCAAGCTGAAAAGTGCAGGCATGTAAGGGATCTAGAGGTTGACAACATGTCTTCTTAACGGGAGTCCAGGAGCTCATCTCCACAAATGGACTTTTCAGGATCCTTGGGTGGCTCCGTAGTTTGAAACCAATTCTGGTTATCGCTTCTCGGCCTTTTGGCTAAGATCAAGTGTAGTATCTTTCGAAAAGGCGGTTTTGGATGTTGGCCGCCCTAGTAGATTGATACATTATGCACACTGGGGTTTAGGCGCTTGTTAGTACGCCAGGTGGCTAATATAGTCATCTGGTGGAAAGCATGGCCCCCCAGGATCGACGCCATTGGGCCGGGGAAGATCGAAAGCCCGAAGTGTGAAGTGCCCCAGGAGTGGTGACCCTGGGGTGCCTTAACTCACTGGGATTGGGAACCCCACTTGAGTTTATGGCACATTTGCACAAGCACTTCAAATTTTCTTTCTTCGCACACACCCTTATTCCGGGCCTTCTGGCCTTAGGATGGGGAATTTTTCAATTCCCGGTTGAAGGTCCGGGCAGTATTATACTGTGAAACCTTCACTATTTATTTAATTTCTTTGTCACTGTGTGTCCACTTATTCACGTGTGTCACGTCCTACTAGGATTTTGTCGGGATGCGGTTCCCTTACGGGTTCCTCTCTTGGCAGGTCTAGGGGGGGAGTGTGTGGCCATCAGGTTCTGCTCCCCCCTGAACCCCCCTGGCTCTCCTCTTTCGGGAGGAGAGCGTTGTTGGCTCCCCTCTTCCGGGAGGGGAGCACAGTCTTTGGCTCCCAGTGCCTTGCTCGGGTGAGAACTCGGGCAGGTGCTGGGGGTATGATTGGGTCGCCTCTGGCTTCGGCTGGAGGTGGCTTTTTGTCCCTGTTCCTCGCTGTGGCCTTTTGGCTCGGAGGGACGGGGAATGGTTTGGGGGACCCTTCTCCTTTTGGAGAGGGTTTCAAGAAGACCAGCATCCTAGTGCACTTTTTTTGTGGCACTTGTCACTTTTTTAAGCGCACTCGGGTTTTGTACACGAATTCGGGCTTTCGAAAAAGAAAAAAAAAAAAAAAAATCTGTTCTTATCAGTTTAATATCTGATACGTCCCCTATCTGGGGACCATATATTAAATGGATTTTTAGAACAGGGAGATGGAAAAAGAGCTTGCTCTGTCCACTCCACGCATTGACCTGGTATTGCAGTATCTCCAGGACCGCTGCACCCCTTCTTTAATGCAGTTTCTAAAATCAGAAAGAATTGAATTCAATGTTTTTTGTTCATTTTGCTTGTTTGTCGGATTTTGGGATGGACTCTTTGGCTTTGGTTTTCTTCTCCTCATTGGATTTTTCATGTTCAAAGTTGCAGAAGCCAGATTACAAGCTCATTTTGGTTCAACTTCAGCAACTGTGCATTGCATTGCCATGTAATGTGATGCAATGCTATCTTTCTAGCTCTCCCTTTTTACTTCCTTTTGGATAAACAGACATATTAGGCAAGCATTTTGGAGCTTTCACCTAAATAACTACAGGTGGTGAGATAAGCTGCACAATATAATTGACCTTTCAGTATATTGTTGCACACACACCATCTATTTAGCAAATGCCCTTGTTATCAACAGCAGCCTTTTAAACTCACCTGAGCTAACAGGTATGTGCGCTGGTTACTCTGCTGCGCTTAAAATTTCTTTTTTGGTTTGCTACAATGCCTTTTCTGAAACGTTGTCTCCTTCTGCTGGAACACTGACTTCTTTCATTTAATGCCTGCAGACTATAAAAGAGAACCCAACCCAAAAAGTTTGGTTGATTAGTCTGTGGCATTCTGTTAAACTGTTGCTTATGGCGGTCTCTGTGAGCTTCTCAGCGACATTCAGCCAGCCAGGTATCCTGCCTGCAGTAGATGGAATGTGGCAATGGAACGCTGGCTGCGCGTGTCATAATAGGCTCTGAGCCTTTATATACCTGTGCACAGCAGCAGCCACCTTCAGTCTGCTGCTGGACAGCCAGCAGCAGCAGCAGCAGGAGAGGCATGTAATCAGGAGCCCTCCTGCTAAGGGTAGACAGCTGCTCGTTCCACCCCACCCCCCGCCTTAATTGGTTCTCCTCCCTTCCAACGGTGTTGAGGCGGGTGGGAACAGCAGGGGGTGAAGGTGCTGTGTTTAAAGAGGTGGAGTTATGCAGATCTAAAACGCGTGGATTGCAGCAGCAGCAAGCCGAAAAGTGCAGGCATGTAAGGGATCTAGAGGTTGACAACATGTCTTCTTAACGGGAGTCCAGGAGCTCATCTCCACAAATGGACTTTTCAGGATCCTTGGGTGGCTCCGTAGTTTGAAACCAATTCTGGTTATCGCTTCTCGGCCTTTTGGCTAAGATCAAGTGTAGTATCTGTTCTTATCAGTTTAATATCTGATACGTCCCCTATCTGGGGACCATATATTAAATGGATTTTTAGAACAGGGAGATGGAAAAAGAGCTTGCTCTGTCCACTCCACGCATTGACCTGGTATTGCAGTATCTCCAGGACCGGTGCACCCCTTCTTTAATGCAGTTTCTAAAATCAGAAAGAATTGAATTCAATGTTTTTTGTTCATTTTGCTTGTTTGTCGGATTTTGGGATGGACTCTTTGGCTTTGCTTTTCTTCTCCTCATTGGATTTTTCATGTTCAAAGTTGCAGAAGCCAGATTACAAGCTCATTTTGGTTCAACTTCAGCAACTGTGCATTGCATTGCCATGTAATGTGATGCAATGCTATCTTTCTAGCTCTCCCTTTTTACTTCCTTTTGGATAAACAGACATATTAGGCAAGCATTTTGGAGCTTTCACCTAAATAACTACAGGTGGTGAGATAAGCTGCACAATATAATTGACCTTTCAGTATATTGTTGCACACACACCATCTATTTAGCAAATGCCCTTGTTATCAACAGCAGCCTTTTAAACTCACCTGAGCTAACAGGTATGTGCGCTGGTTACTCTGCTGCGCTTAAAATTTCTTTTTTGGTTTGCTACAATGCCTTTTCTGAAACGTTGTCTCCTTCTGCTGGAACACTGACTTCTTTCATTTAATGCCTGCAGACTATAAAAGAGAACCCAACCCAAAAAGTTTGGTTGATTAGTCTGTGGCATTCTGTTAAACTGTTGCTTATGGCGGTCTCTGTGAGCTTCTCAGCGACATTCAGCCAGCCAGGTATCCTGCCTGCAGTAGATGGAATGTGGCAATGGAACGCTGGCTGCGCGTGTCATAATAGGCTCTGAGCCTTTATATACCTGTGCACAGCAGCAGCCACCTTCAGTCTGCTGCTGGACAGCCAGCAGCAGCAGCAG
This sequence comes from Phyllobates terribilis, assembly GCF_046119375.1. Classification (NCBI taxonomy): domain Eukaryota; kingdom Metazoa; phylum Chordata; class Amphibia; order Anura; family Dendrobatidae; genus Phyllobates; species Phyllobates terribilis. Next base: position 579,238 of record NW_027363058.1, on the reverse strand, counting down.
CAGGAGAGGTATGTAATCAGGAGCCCTCCTGCTAAGGGTAGACAGCTGCTCGTTCCACCCCACCCCCCGCCTTAATTGGTTCTCCTCCCTTCCAACGGTGTTGAGGCGGGTGGGAACAGCAGGGGGTGAAGGTGCTGTGTTTAAAGAGGTGGAGTTATGCAGATCTAAAACGCGTGGATTGCAGCAGCAGCAAGCCGAAAAGTGCAGGCATGTAAGGGATCTAGAGGTTGACAACATGTCTTCTTAACGGGAGTCCAGGAGCTCATCTCCACAAATGGACTTTTCAGGATCCTTGGGTGGCTCCGTAGTTTGAAACCAATTCTGGTTATCGCTTCTCGGCCTTTTGGCTAAGATCAAGTGTAGTATCTTTCGAAAAGGCGGTTTTGGATGTTGGCCGCCCTAGTAGATTGATACATTATGCACACTGGGGTTTAGGCGCTTGTTAGTACGCCAGGTGGCTAATATAGTCATCTGGTGGAAAGCATGGCCCCCCAGGATCGACGCCATTGGGCCGGGGAAGATCGAAAGCCCGAAGTGTGAAGTGCCCCAGGAGTGGTGACCCTGGGGTGCCTTAACTCACTGGGATTGGGAACCCCACTTGAGTTTATGGCACATTTGCACAAGCACTTCAAATTTTCTTTCTTCGCACACACCCTTATTCCGGGCCTTCTGGCCTTAGGATGGGGAATTTTTCAATTCCCGGTCGAAGGTCCGGGCAGTATTATACTGTGAAACCTTCACTATTTATTTAATTTCTTTGTCACTGTGTGTCCACTTATTCACGTGTGTCACGTCCTACTAGGATTTTGTCGGGATGCGGTTCCCTTACGGGTTCCTCTCTTGGCAGGTCTAGGGGGGGAGTGTGTGGCCATCAGGTTCCGCTCCCCCCTGAACCCCCCTGGCTCTCCTCTTTCGGGAGGAGAGCGTTGTTGGCTCCCCTCTTCCGGGAGGGGAGCACAGTCTTTGGCTCCCAGTGCCTTGCTCGGGTGAGAACTCGGGCAGGTGCTGGGGGTAAGATTGGGTCGCCTCTGGCTTCGGCTGGAGGTGGCTTTTTGTCCCTGTTCCTCGCTGTGGCCTTTTGGCTCGGAGGGACGGGGAATGGTTTGGGGGACCCTTCTCCTTTTGGAGAGGGTTTCAAGAAGACCAGCATCCTAGTGCACTTTTTTTGTGGCACTTGTCACTTTTTTAAGCGCACTCGGGTTTTGTACACGAATTCGGGCTTTCGATAAAAAAAAATCTGTTCTTATCAGTTTAATATCTGATACGTCCCCTATCTGGGGACCATATATTAAATGGATTTTTAGAACAGGGAGATGTGAAAAGAGCTTGCTCTGTCCACTCCACGCATTGACCTGGTATTGCAGTATCTCCAGGACCGGTGCACCCCTTCTTTAATGCAGTTTCTAAAATCAGAAAGAATTGAATTCAATGTTTTTTGTTCATTTTGCTTGTTTGTCGGATTTTGGGATGGACTCTTTGGCTTTGCTTTTCTTCTCCTCATTGGATTTTTCATGTTCAAAGTTGCAGAAGCCAGATTACAAGCTCATTTTGGTTCAACTTCAGCAACTGTGCATTGCATTGCCATGTAATGTGATGCAATGCTATCTTTCTAGCTCTCCCTTTTTACTTCCTTTTGGATAAACAGACATATTAGGCAAGCATTTTGGAGCTTTCACCTAAATAACTACAGGTGGTGAGATAAGCTGCACAATATAATTGACCTTTCAGTATATTGTTGCACACACACCATCTATTTAGCAAATGCCCTTGTTATCAACAGCAGCCTTTTAAACTCACCTGAGCTAACAGGTATGTGCGCTGGTTACTCTGCTGCGCTTAAAATTTCTTTTTTGGTTTGCTACAATGCCTTTTCTGAAACGTTGTCTCCTTCTGCTGGAACACTGACTTCTTTCATTTAATGCCTGCAGACTATAAAAGAGAACCCAACCCAAAAAGTTTGGTTGATTAGTCTGTGGCATTCTGTTAAACTGTTGCTTATGGCGGTCTCTGTGAGCTTCTCAGCGACATTCAGCCAGCCAGGTATCCTGCCTGCAGTAGATGGAATGTGGCAATGGAACGCTGGCTGCGCGTGTCATAATAGGCTCTGAGCCTTTATATACCTGTGCACAGCAGCAGCCACCTTCAGTCTGCTGCTGGACAGCCAGCAGCAGCAGCAGCAGGAGAGGTATGTAATCAGGAGCCCTCCTGCTAAGGGTAGACAGCTGCTCGTTCCACCCCACCCCCCGCCTTAATTGGTTCTCCTCCCTTCCAACGGTGTTGAGGCGGGTGGGAACAGCAGGGGGTGAAGGTGCTGTGTTTAAAGAGGTGGAGTTATGCAGATCTAAAACGCGTGGATTGCAGCAGCAGCAAGCCGAAAAGTGCAGGCATGTAAGGGATCTAGAGGTTGACAACATGTCTTCTTAACGGGAGTCCAGGAGCTCATCTCCACAAATGGACTTTTCAGGATCCTTGGGTGGCTCCGTAGTTTGAAACCAATTCTGGTTATCGCTTCTCGGCCTTTTGGCTAAGATCAAGTGTAGTATCTGTTCTTATCAGTTTAATATCTGATACGTCCCCTATCTGGGGACCATATATTAAATGGATTTTTAGAACAGGGAGATGGAAAAAGAGCTTGCTCTGTCCACTCCACGCATTGACCTGGTATTGCAGTATCTCCAGGACCGGTGCACCCCTTCTTTAATGCAGTTTCTAAAATCAGAAAGAATTGAATTCAATGTTTTTTGTTCATTTTGCTTGTTTGTCGGATTTTGGGATGGACTCTTTGGCTTTGCTTTTCTTCTCCTCATTGGATTTTTCATGTTCAAAGTTGCAGAAGCCAGATTACAAGCTCATTTTGGTTCAACTTCAGCAACTGTGCATTGCATTGCCATGTAATGTGATGCAATGCTATCTTTCTAGCTCTCCCTTTTTACTTCCTTTTGGATAAACAGACATATTAGGCAAGCATTTTGGAGCTTTCACCTAAATAACTACAGGTGGTGAGATAAGCTGCACAATATAATTGACCTTTCAGTATATTGTTGCACACACACCATCTATTTAGCAAATGCCCTTGTTATCAACAGCAGCCTTTTAAACTCACCTGAGCTAACAGGTATGTGCGCTGGTTACTCTGCTGCGCTTAAAATTTCTTTTTTGGTTTGCTACAATGCCTTTTCTGAAACGTTGTCTCCTTCTGCTGGAACACTGACTTCTTTCATTTAATGCCTGCAGACTATAAAAGAGAACCCAACCCAAAAAGTTTGGTTGATTAGTCTGTGGCATTCTGTTAAACTGTTGCTTATGGCGGTCTCTGTGAGCTTCTCAGCGACATTCAGCCAGCCAGGTATCCTGCCTGCAGTAGATGGAATGTGGCAATGGAACGCTGGCTGCGCGTGTCATAATAGGCTCTGAGCCTTTATATACCTGTGCACAGCAGCAGCCACCTTCAGTCTGCTGCTGGACAGCCAGCAGCAGCAGCAGCAGGAGAGGTATGTAATCAGGAGCCCTCCTGCTAAGGGTAGACAGCTGCTCGTTCCACCCCACCCCCCGCCTTAATTGGTTCTCCTCCCTTCCAACGGTGTTGAGGCGGGTGGGAACAGCAGGGGGTGAAGGTGCTGTGTTTAAAGAGGTGGAGTTATGCAGATCTAAAACGCGTGGATTGCAGCAGCAGCAAGCCGAAAAGTGCAGGCATGTAAGGGATCTAGAGGTTGACAACATGTCTTCTTAACGGGAGTCCAGGAGCTCATCTCCACAAATGGACTTTTCAGGATCCTTGGGTGGCTCCGTAGTTTGAAACCAATTCTGGTTATCGCTTCTCGGCCTTTTGGCTAAGATCAAGTGTAGTATCTGTTCTTATCAGTTTAATATCTGATACGTCCCCTATCTGGGGACCATATATTAAATGGATTTTTAGAACAGGGAGATGGAAAAAGAGCTTGCTCTGTCCACTCCACGCATTGACCTGGTATTGCAGTATCTCCAGGACCGGTGCACCCCTTCTTTAATGCAGTTTCTAAAATCAGAAAGAATTGAATTCAATGTTTTTTGTTCATTTTGCTTGTTTGTCGGATTTTGGGATGGACTCTTTGGCTTTGCTTTTCTTCTCCTCATTGGATTTTTCATGTTCAAAGTTGCAGAAGCCAGATTACAAGCTCATTTTGGTTCAACTTCAGCAACTGTGCATTGCATTGCCATGTAATGTGATGCAATGCTATCTTTCTAGCTCTCCCTTTTTACTTCCTTTTGGATAAACAGACATATTAGGCAAGCATTTTGGAGCTTTCACCTAAATAACTACAGGTGGTGAGATAAGCTGCACAATATAATTGACCTTTCAGTATATTGTTGCACACACACCATCTATTTAGCAAATGCCCTTGTTATCAACAGCAGCCTTTTAAACTCACCTGAGCTAACAGGTATGTGCGCTGGTTACTCTGCTGCGCTTAAAATTTCTTTTTTGGTTTGCTACAATGCCTTTTCTGAAACGTTGTCTCCTTCTGCTGGAACACTGACTTCTTTCATTTAATGCCTGCAGACTATAAAAGAGAACCCAACCCAAAAAGTTTGGTTGATTAGTCTGTGGCATTCTGTTAAACTGTTGCTTATGGCGGTCTCTGTGAGCTTCTCAGCGACATTCAGCCAGCCAGGTATCCTGCCTGCAGTAGATGGAATGTGGCAATGGAACGCTGGCTGCGCGTGTCATAATAGGCTCTGAGCCTTTATATACCTGTGCACAGCAGCAGCCACCTTCAGTCTGCTGCTGGACAGCCAGCAGCAGCAGCAGCAGGAGAGGTATGTAATCAGGAGCCCTCCTGCTAAGGGTAGACAGCTGCTCGTTCCACCCCACCCCCCGCCTTAATTGGTTCTCCTCCCTTCCAACGGTGTTGAGGCGGGTGGGAACAGCAGGGGGTGAAGGTGCTGTGTTTAAAGAGGTGGAGTTATGCAGATCTAAAACGTGTGGATTGCAGCAGCAGCAAGCCGAAAAGTGCAGGCATGTAAGGGATCTAGAGGTTGACAACATGTCTTCTTAACGGGAGTCCAGGAGCTCATCTCCACAAATGGACTTTTCAGGATCCTTGGGTGGCTCCGTAGTTTGAAACCAATTCTGGTTATCGCTTCTCGGCCTTTTGGCTAAGATCAAGTGTAGTATCTGTTCTTATCAGTTTAATATCTGATACGTCCCCTATCTGGGGACCATATATTAAATGGATTTTTAGAACAGGGAGATGGAAAAAGAGCTTGCTCTGTCCACTCCACGCATTGACCTGGTATTGCAGTATCTCCAGGACCGGTGCACCCCTTCTTTAATGCAGTTTCTAAAATCAGAAAGAATTGAATTCAATGTTTTTTGTTCATTTTGCTTGTTTGTCGGATTTTGGGATGGACTCTTTGGCTTTGCTTTTCTTCTCCTCATTGGATTTTTCATGTTCAAAGTTGCAGAAGCCAGATTACAAGCTCATTTTGGTTCAACTTCAGCAACTGTGCATTGCATTGCCATGTAATGTGATGCAATGCTATCTTTCTAGCTCTCCCTTTTTACTTCCTTTTGGATAAACAGACATATTAGGCAAGCATTTTGGAGCTTTCACCTAAATAACTACAGGTGGTGAGATAAGCTGCACAATATAATTGACCTTTCAGTATATTGTTGCACACACACCATCTATTTAGCAAATGCCCTTGTTATCAACAGCAGCCTTTTAAACTCACCTGAGCTAACAGGTATGTGCGCTGGTTACTCTGCTGCGCTTAAAATTTCTTTTTTGGTTTGCTACAATGCCTTTTCTGAAACGTTGTCTCCTTCTGCTGGAACACTGACTTCTTTCATTTAATGCCTGCAGACTATAAAAGAGAACCCAACCCAAAAAGTTTGGTTGATTAGTCTGTGGCATTCTGTTAAACTGTTGCTTATGGCGGTCTCTGTGAGCTTCTCAGCGACATTCAGCCAGCCAGGTATCCTGCCTGCAGTAGATGGAATGTGGCAATGGAACGCTGGCTGCGCGTGTCATAATAGGCTCTGAGCCTTTATATACCTGTGCACAGCAGCAGCCACCTTCAGTCTGCTGCTGGACAGCCAGCAGCAGCAGCAGCAGGAGAGGTATGTAATCAGGAGCCCTCCTGCTAAGGGTAGACAGCTGCTCGTTCCACCCCACCCCCCGCCTTAATTGGTTCTCCTCCCTTCCAACGGTGTTGAGGCGGGTGGGAACAGCAGGGGGTGAAGGTGCTGTGTTTAAAGAGGTGGAGTTATGCAGATCTAAAACGCGTGGATTGCAGCAGCAGCAAGCCGAAAAGTGCAGGCATGTAAGGGATCTAGAGGTTGACAACATGTCTTCTTAACGGGAGTCCAGGAGCTCATCTCCACAAATGGACTTTTCAGGATCCTTGGGTGGCTCCGTAGTTTGAAACCAATTCTGGTTATCGCTTCTCGGCCTTTTGGCTAAGATCAAGTGTAGTATCTTTCGAAAAGGCGGTTTTGGATGTTGGCCGCCCTAGTAGATTGATACATTATGCACACTGGGGTTTAGGCGCTTGTTAGTACGCCAGGTGGCTAATATAGTCATCTGGTGGAAAGCATGGCCCCCCAGGATCGACGCCATTGGGCCGGGGAAGATCGAAAGCCCGAAGTGTGAAGTGCCCCAGGAGTGGTGACCCTGGGGTGCCTTAACTCACTGGGATTGGGAACCCCACTTGAGTTTATGGCACATTTGCACAAGCACTTCAAATTTTCTTTCTTCGCACACACCCTTATTCCGGGCCTTCTGGCCTTAGGATGGGGAATTTTTCAATTCCCGGTCGAAGGTCCGGGCAGTATTATACTGTGAAACCTTCACTATTTATTTAATTTCTTTGTCACTGTGTGTCCACTTATTCACGTGTGTCACGTCCTACTAGGATTTTGTCGGGATGCGGTTCCCTTACGGGTTCCTCTCTTGGCAGGTCTAGGGGGGGAGTGTGTGGCCATCAGGTTCCGCTCCCCCCTGAACCCCCCTGGCTCTCCTCTTTCGGGAGGAGAGCGTTGTTGGCTCCCCTCTTCCGGGAGGGGAGCACAGTCTTTGGCTCCCAGTGCCTTGCTCGGGTGAGAACTCGGGCAGGTGCTGGGGGTAAGATTGGGTCGCCTCTGGCTTCGGCTGGAGGTGGCTTTTTGTCCCTGTTCCTCGCTGTGGCCTTTTGGCTCGGAGGGACGGGGAATGGTTTGGGGGACCCTTCTCCTTTTGGAGAGGGTTTCAAGAAGACCAGCATCCTAGTGCACTTTTTTTGTGGCACTTGTCACTTTTTTAAGCGCACTCGGGTTTTGTACACGAATTCGGGCTTTCGATAAAAAAAAATCTGTTCTTATCAGTTTAATATCTGATACGTCCCCTATCTGGGGACCATATATTAAATGGATTTTTAGAACAGGGAGATGTGAAAAGAGCTTGCTCTGTCCACTCCACGCATTGACCTGGTATTGCAGTATCTCCAGGACCGGTGCACCCCTTCTTTAATGCAGTTTCTAAAATCAGAAAGAATTGAATTCAATGTTTTTTGTTCATTTTGCTTGTTTGTCGGATTTTGGGATGGACTCTTTGGCTTTGCTTTTCTTCTCCTCATTGGATTTTTCATGTTCAAAGTTGCAGAAGCCAGATTACAAGCTCATTTTGGTTCAACTTCAGCAACTGTGCATTGCATTGCCATGTAATGTGATGCAATGCTATCTTTCTAGCTCTCCCTTTTTACTTCCTTTTGGATAAACAGACATATTAGGCAAGCATTTTGGAGCTTTCACCTAAATAACTACAGGTGGTGAGATAAGCTGCACAATATAATTGACCTTTCAGTATATTGTTGCACACACACCATCTATTTAGCAAATGCCCTTGTTATCAACAGCAGCCTTTTAAACTCACCTGAGCTAACAGGTATGTGCGCTGGTTACTCTGCTGCGCTTAAAATTTCTTTTTTGGTTTGCTACAATGCCTTTTCTGAAACGTTGTCTCCTTCTGCTGGAACACTGACTTCTTTCATTTAATGCCTGCAGACTATAAAAGAGAACCCAACCCAAAAAGTTTGGTTGATTAGTCTGTGGCATTCTGTTAAACTGTTGCTTATGGCGGTCTCTGTGAGCTTCTCAGCGACATTCAGCCAGCCAGGTATCCTGCCTGCAGTAGATGGAATGTGGCAATGGAACGCTGGCTGCGCGTGTCATAATAGGCTCTGAGCCTTTATATACCTGTGCACAGCAGCAGCCACCTTCAGTCTGCTGCTGGACAGCCAGCAGCAGCAGCAGCAGGAGAGGTATGTAATCAGGAGCCCTCCTGCTAAGGGTAGACAGCTGCTCGTTCCACCCCACCCCCCGCCTTAATTGGTTCTCCTCCCTTCCAACGGTGTTGAGGCGGGTGGGAACAGCAGGGGGTGAAGGTGCTGTGTTTAAAGAGGTGGAGTTATGCAGATCTAAAACGCGTGGATTGCAGCAGCAGCAAGCCGAAAAGTGCAGGCATGTAAGGGATCTAGAGGTTGACAACATGTCTTCTTAACGGGAGTCCAGGAGCTCATCTCCACAAATGGACTTTTCAGGATCCTTGGGTGGCTCCGTAGTTTGAAACCAATTCTGGTTATCGCTTCTCGGCCTTTTGGCTAAGATCAAGTGTAGTATCTGTTCTTATCAGTTTAATATCTGATACGTCCCCTATCTGGGGACCATATATTAAATGGATTTTTAGAACAGGGAGATGGAAAAAGAGCTTGCTCTGTCCACTCCACGCATTGACCTGGTATTGCAGTATCTCCAGGACCGGTGCACCCCTTCTTTAATGCAGTTTCTAAAATCAGAAAGAATTGAATTCAATGTTTTTTGTTCATTTTGCTTGTTTGTCGGATTTTGGGATGGACTCTTTGGCTTTGCTTTTCTTCTCCTCATTGGATTTTTCATGTTCAAAGTTGCAGAAGCCAGATTACAAGCTCATTTTGGTTCAACTTCAGCAACTGTGCATTGCATTGCCATGTAATGTGATGCAATGCTATCTTTCTAGCTCTCCCTTTTTACTTCCTTTTGGATAAACAGACATATTAGGCAAGCATTTTGGAGCTTTCACCTAAATAACTACAGGTGGTGAGATAAGCTGCACAATATAATTGACCTTTCAGTATATTGTTGCACACACACCATCTATTTAGCAAATGCCCTTGTTATCAACAGCAGCCTTTTAAACTCACCTGAGCTAACAGGTATGTGCGCTGGTTACTCTGCTGCGCTTAAAATTTCTTTTTTGGTTTGCTACAATGCCTTTTCTGAAACGTTGTCTCCTTCTGCTGGAACACTGACTTCTTTCATTTAATGCCTGCAGACTATAAAAGAGAACTCAACCCAAAAAGTTTGGTTGATTAGTCTGTGGCATTCTGTTAAACTGTTGCTTATGGCGGTCTCTGTGAGCTTCTCAGCGACATTCAGCCAGCCAGGTATCCTGCCTGCAGTAGATGGAATGTGGCAATGGAACGCTGGCTGCGCGTGTCATAATAGGCTCTGAGCCTTTATATACCTGTGCACAGCAGCAGCCACCTTCAGTCTGCTGCTGGACAGCCAGCAGCAGCAGCAGCAGGAGAGGTATGTAATCAGGAGCCCTCCTGCTAAGGGTAGACAGCTGCTCGTTCCACCCCACCCCCCGCCTTAATTGGTTCTCCTCCCTTCCAACGGTGTTGAGGCGGGTGGGAACAGCAGGGGGTGAAGGTGCTGTGTTTAAAGAGGTGGAGTTATGCAGATCTAAAACGCGTGGATTGCAGCAGCAGCAAGCCGAAAAGTGCAGGCATGTAAGGGATCTAGAGGTTGACAACATGTCTTCTTAACGGGAGTCCAGGAGCTCATCTCCACAAATGGACTTTTCAGGATCCTTGGGTGGCTCCGTAGTTTGAAACCAATTCTGGTTATCGCTTCTCGGCCTTTTGGCTAAGATCAAGTGTAGTATCTGTTCTTATCAGTTTAATATCTGATACGTCCCCTATCTGGGGACCATATATTAAATGGATTTTTAGAACAGGGAGATGGAAAAAGAGCTTGCTCTGTCCACTCCACGCATTGACCTGGTATTGCAGTATCTCCAGGACCGGTGCACCCCTTCTTTAATGCAGTTTCTAAAATCAGAAAGAATTGAATTCAATGTTTTTTGTTCATTTTGCTTGTTTGTCGGATTTTGGGATGGACTCTTTGGCTTTGCTTTTCTTCTCCTCATTGGATTTTTCATGTTCAAAGTTGCAGAAGCCAGATTACAAGCTCATTTTGGTTCAACTTCAGCAACTGTGCATTGCATTGCCATGTAATGTGATGCAATGCTATCTTTCTAGCTCTCCCTTTTTGCTTCCTTTTGGATAAACAGACATATTAGGCAAGCATTTTGGAGCTTTCACCTAAATAACTACAGGTGGTGAGATAAGCTGCACAATATAATTGACCTTTCAGTATATTGTTGCACACACACCATCTATTTAGCAAATGCCCTTGTTATCAACAGCAGCCTTTTAAACTCACCTGAGCTAACAGGTATGTGCGCTGGTTACTCTGCTGCGCTTAAAATTTCTTTTTTGGTTTGCTACAATGCCTTTTCTGAAACGTTGTCTCCTTCTGCTGGAACACTGACTTCTTTCATTTAATGCCTGCAGACTATAAAAGAGAACCCAACCCAAAAAGTTTGGTTGATTAGTCTGTGGCATTCTGTTAAACTGTTGCTTATGGCGGTCTCTGTGAGCTTCTCAGCGACATTCAGCCAGCCAGGTATCCTGCCTGCAGTAGATGGAATGTGGCAATGGAACGCTGGCTGCGCGTGTCATAATAGGCTCTGAGCCTTTATATACCTGTGCACAGCAGCAGCCACCTTCAGTCTGCTGCTGGACAGCCAGCAGCAGCAGCAGCAGGAGAGGTATGTAATCAGGAGCCCTCCTGCTAAGGGTAGACAGCTGCTCGTTCCACCCCACCCCCCGCCTTAATTGGTTCTCCTCCCTTCCAACGGTGTTGAGGCGGGTGGGAACAGCAGGGGGTGAAGGTGCTGTGTTTAAAGAGGTGGAGTTATGCAGATCTAAAACGCGTGGATTGCAGCAGCAGCAAGCCGAAAAGTGCAGGCATGTAAGGGATCTAGAGGTTGACAACATGTCTTCTTAACGGGAGTCCAGGAGCTCATCTCCACAAATGGACTTTTCAGGATCCTTGGGTGGCTCCGTAGTTTGAAACCAATTCTGGTTATCGCTTCTCGGCCTTTTGGCTAAGATCAAGTGTAGTATCTGTTCTTATCAGTTTAATATCTGATACGTCCCCTATCTGGGGACCATATATTAAATGGATTTTTAGAACAGGGAGATGGAAAAAGAGCTTGCTCTGTCCACTCCACGCATTGACCTGGTATTGCAGTATCTCCAGGACCGGTGCACCCCTTCTTTAATGCAGTTTCTAAAATCAGAAAGAATTGAATTCAATGTTTTTTGTTCATTTTGCTTGTTTGTCGGATTTTGGGATGGACTCTTTGGCTTTGCTTTTCTTCTCCTCATTGGATTTTTCATGTTCAAAGTTGCAGAAGCCAGATTACAAGCTCATTTTGGTTCAACTTCAGCAACTGTGCATTGCATTGCCATGTAATGTGATGCAATGCTATCTTTCTAGCTCTCCCTTTTTACTTCCTTTTGGATAAACAGACATATTAGGCAAGCATTTTGGAGCTTTCACCTAAATAACTACAGGTGGTGAGATAAGCTGCACAATATAATTGACCTTTCAGTATATTGTTGCACACACACCATCTATTTAGCAAATGCCCTTGTTATCAACAGCAGCCTTTTAAACTCACCTGAGCTAACAGGTATGTGCGCTGGTTACTCTGCTGCGCTTAAAATTTCTTTTTTGGTTTGCTACAATGCCTTTTCTGAAACGTTGTCTCCTTCTGCTGGAACACTGACTTCTTTCATTTAATGCCTGCAGACTATAAAAGAGAACCCAACCCAAAAAGTTTGGTTGATTAGTCTGTGGCATTCTGTTAAACTGTTGCTTATGGCGGTCTCTGTGAGCTTCTCAGCGACATTCAGCCAGCCAGGTATCCTGCCTGCAGTAGATGGAATGTGGCAATGGAACGCTGGCTGCGCGTGTCATAATAGGCTCTGAGCCTTTATATACCTGTGCACAGCAGCAGCCACCTTCAGTCTGCTGCTGGACAGCCAGCAGCAGCAGCAGCAGCAGGAGAGGTATGTAATCAGGAGCCCTCCTGCTAAGGGTAGACAGCTGCTCGTTCCACCCCACCCCCCGCCTTAATTGGTTCTCCTCCCTTCCAACGGTGTTGAGGCGGGTGGGAACAGCAGGGGGTGAAGGTGCTGTGTTTAAAGAGGTGGAGTTATGCAGATCTAAAACGCGTGGATTGCAGCAGCAGCAAGCCGAAAAGTGCAGGCATGTAAGGGATCTAGAGGTTGACAACATGTCTTCTTAACGGGAGTCCAGGAGCTCATCTCCACAAATGGACTTTTCAGGATCCTTGGGTGGCTCCGTAGTTTGAAACCAATTCTGGTTATCGCTTCTCGGCCTTTTGGCTAAGATCAAGTGTAGTATCTTTCGAAAAGGCGGTTTTGGATGTTGGCCGCCCTAGTAGATTGATACATTATGCACACTGGGGTTTAGGCGCTTGTTAGTACGCCAGGTGGCTAATATAGTCATCTGGTGGAAAGCATGGCCCCCCAGGATCGACGCCATTGGGCCGGGGAAGATCGAAAGCCCGAAGTGTGAAGTGCCCCAGGAGTGGTGACCCTGGGGTGCCTTAACTCACTGGGATTGGGAACCCCACTTGAGTTTATGGCACATTTGCACTAGCACTTCAATATTTCTTTCTTCACACACACCCTTATTCCGGGCCTTCTGGCCTTAGGATGGGGAATTTTTCAATTCCCGGTCGAAGGTCCGGGCAGTATTATACTGTGAAACCTTCACTATTTATTTAATTTTTTTTTGTCACTGTGTGTCCACTTTTTCACGTGTGTCCACGTCCTTACTAGGATTTTGTCGGGATGCGGTTCCCTTACGGGTTCCTCTCTTGGCAGGTCTAGGGGGGGAGTGTGTGGCCATCAGGTTCCGCTCCCCCCTGAACCCCACTGGCTCTCCTCTTTCGGGAGGAGAGCGTTGCTGGCTCCCCTCTTCCGGGAGGGGAGCACAGTCTTTGGCTCCCAGTGCCTTGCTCGGGTGAGAACTCGGGCAGGTGCTGGGGGTAAGATTGGGTCGCCTCTGGCTCCGGCTGGAGGTGGCTATTTGTCCCTGTTCCTCGCTGTGGCCTTCTGGCTCGGAGGGACGGGGAATGGTTTGGGGGACCCTTCTCCTTTTGGAGAGGGTTTCAAGAAGACCAGCATCCTAGTGCACTTTTTTTTGTGGCACTTGTCACTTTTTTAAGCGCACTCGGGTTTTGTACACGAATTCGGGCTTTCGATAAAAAAATCTGTTCTTATCAGTTTAATATCTGATACGTCCCCTATCTGGGGACCATATATTAAATGGATTTTTAGAACAGGGAGATGGAAAAAGAGCTTGCTCTGTCCACTCCACGCATTGACCTGGTATTGCAGTATCTCCAGGATCGGTGCACCCCTTCTTTAATGCAGTTTCTAAAATCAGAAAGAATTGAATTCAATGTTTTTTGTTCATTTTGCTTGTTTGTCGGATTTTGGGATGGACTCTTTGGCTTTGCTTTTCTTCTCCTCATTGGATTTTTCATGTTCAAAGTTGCAGAAGCCAGATTACAAGCTCATTTTGGTTCAACTTCAGCAACTGTGCATTGCATTGCCATGTAATGTGATGCAATGCTATCTTTCTAGCTCTCCCTTTTTACTTCCTTTTGGATAAACAGACATATTAGGCAAGCATTTTGGAGCTTTCACCTAAATAACTACAGGTGGTGAGATAAGCTGCACAATATAATTGACCTTTCAGTATATTGTTGCACACACACCATCTATTTAGCAAATGCCCTTGTTATCAACAGCAGCCTTTTAAACTCACCTGAGCTAACAGGTATGTGCGCTGGTTACTCTGCTGCGCTTAAAATTTCTTTTTTGGTTTGCTACAATGCCTTTTCTGAAACGTTGTCTCCTTCTGCTGGAACACTGACTTCTTTCATTTAATGCCTGCAGACTATAAAAGAGAACCCAACCCAAAAAGTTTGGTTGATTAGTCTGTGGCATTCTGTTAAACTGTTGCTTATGGCGGTCTCTGTGAGCTTCTCAGCGACATTCAGCCAGCCAGGTATCCTGCCTGCAGTAGATGGAATGTGGCAATGGAACGCTGGCTGCGCGTGTCATAATAGGCTCTGAGCCTTTATATACCTGTGCACAGCAGCAGCCACCTTCAGTCTGCTGCTGGACAGCCAGCAGCAGCAGCAGCAGGAGAGGTATGTAATCAGGAGCCCTCCTGCTAAGGGTAGACAGCTGCTCGTTCCACCCCACCCCCCGCCTTAATTGGTTCTCCTCCCTTCCAACGGTGTTGAGGCGGGTGGGAACAGCAGGGGGTGAAGGTGCTGTGTTTAAAGAGGTGGAGTTATGCAGATCTAAAACGCGTGGATTGCAGCAGCAGCAAGCCGAAAAGTGCAGGCATGTAAGGGATCTAGAGGTTGACAACATGTCTTCTTAACGGGAGTCCAGGAGCTCATCTCCACAAATGGACTTTTCAGGATCCTTGGGTGGCTCCGTAGTTTGAAACCAATTCTGGTTATCGCTTCTCGGCCTTTTGGCTCAGATCGGGGTGTTTGCCTCGGTCTGGGCTGAGGGGTGCGTATTTTCGGCTCGTGTGGTGGAGAAAGCGATCCGTGCCTTGGGCATTACAATGGCGGCTGTAAAGAATACCGTGCGATTGGAGGTTATTGAGGACCACAGACATAACATCGGCTTGGAATTTATTGTCCGGAATATAGTGATGGAATTGACGGGATTTAAACTGGAGAAGATTTTTTGTATCCAGGAGTTTCCTAAAGCTGGTAATTATGACATTTCTTTCTACTTGGAAGCAGACTGTTTGACTTTCTTTCAGCGTTTAAAAGAGAAAAGACATCGTGAGTATTTACAATTTATAATCCCTAAGCCTTTGTTTTCTAATATTGAAAGGCCCATTACTGTACACATGTATAACCCGTTTGTGGAGATCCCTTTGATTAGAGCTTTCTTATCACGGTATTGCTCAGTAATAAGGGGGGGAATCATGCAAAAGAATATTTTTGCTGTTTTCAATGGGAATGTGAAATTTTGGGCTCGTTTCAAATCTGACCCTGAGGGTATTGGTGGAACCATGCACCCACCTGCAAATTTCTCCATTGGAGGAAATAGAGGATTCCTACATTATCCTGGTCAGCCCTCTTTTTGTAGGAAATGTTTTTGTTATGGCCATATAGCTGCGGAATGTACCTCTGATGTAACTTGTAGGAATTGTAAAAAATCAGGGCATGAAGCCTTTGAATGTCCCTATCCTGCAATATGTGACTTATGTGGTGAAAATGGCCACACTTGTAGATCATGTCCTAATGTTAGCCGTCAGGTTTTTTTGGCGCGTCTTAATACTGAGAGACGTAGGACATGGGGGGAGAGACAGGGGGCTCCTCAGGCACAGGAGGGCCCTACTGAAATCCCTCGTGTTGTTCCTGAAACTACTACAATGGTGGAGGAAGTGGTGGATTTTATTCCCACTGTGGCTGAGGTGCATGATATCACTGTAGAGGGAAATCTTGGAGACCAGGTGCAGCCTGACGTGGGTGTGGCACCACCTGTAGAGTTGCCTTCTGGGTCAGGGGCTGAGACGGCTCTCAGTGAGGTAATTGAGGAGGTGGAAAGCTCTGAGGAGATGTCTGCCCCAAGTTCCGTTGACATACAGTGGTCAGTTTCTCCAGAGGAAATAGAGGCTGCCAGGATGCCTTCAGCTGAAAATGCTGCCATCGTTTGTAAAGCCTTGGCCAAACAGAAGAAGACTGGTAAAACTGTAAAGAGGTTACAAAAGAAGAAATTTGAGTCTTTTGAGTCTCACAACCCTTTTTCCGTCCTATCTGACTCTGGGGAGGACTCACATTTGAATGAACCTTATAAGGCCACTCCCATATCACCTAGTGAAGGTTTCTTAGAGGAAAAGGATGTGGCAGGCTTGGAGAGCCTATTTGAATTTTCTGAGGTGGCCTGAGACATGTTGATTTCCTTTTCTGGTCTTCCCGGTCTCCATAACCTGCATTGACACCTATGGTCCTGCGGCTGAAAATAATCTCCCAGAATGTACGTATGTTTGCATCAGCGACAAAGCGTGCCACTGTTCTGGACTATTTGGCATCTAAGGGCTGTGACATTATATGTGTTCAAGAATGTGGTTTATCTAAATTTCCTAAACAAAATGAGTGGCTGTATGGGGAGGCAGTGTGGTCCTTTTCTAATACTAACAGAAATGATGGCATTGGAATCCTTATCCAAAACAGAGACATTCGCTTAAAACAGAAAACTATTATTCTGGAAGGAAGATGTGCTTGTATCACTCTATCATACCTTGGTTGGGACTTTAAACTAATTTGCATATATGCAAATGTGGATAAAAATGAGCGCTTATCACTCTTCAAAAAATTGACTTTTTTTTTGCATGGCAAGTTGCCTGTTTTTGTTATTGGTGACTTTAACTGTATTTTTTCAAAAGAAGCAAGGGCAGGTTCATGGCAATCTAAAGTGGATGTTACAGGTAATCTATGGAACCAAATGACTAAAGACTTCTCCCTTAGGGATGCTGTGTCGGAGAAGCCGGGACCTTTTACATATCATTCAGATGATGGCCATGCCGAGTCTAGACTGGACTATTTTTTTGTTTCCTCACCGGCAGTTAAATGTGTTAAGTATTCCCAAGAGAAAGTTTGCTTCTCTGATCATGAGTGTTTGCTTGGGGTGTTTGAGGTGGATGGTTTTTTCTATGGCAAAGGGAGGTGGCGGATGAATGTGAGTGTTCTGGATGACAAGCAAGTTTTCAGGTGTTTTTCAAAAAAATACCATGGTTGGGTGAGGAGGAAAAGGGATTTTTGCAATATCTTGGAATGGTGGGTGTGGGTCAAGGTTAGAATTAGGGATTTTTTCAGGAAAATTGGCTATATTAAGGCTAAAAAGAAGAGATTATTATATACACAAATAAATAGGAGGATTTCCTTTTTGCATGAATGTAGAGCTATGGGTATAGATGTTAAAAGTGAGTTGGTTAAAATGAAGAACGAAATGGGTGATTGGATGTTTGGACGAGGAAAGGAAATCATATTCCGGTCGAGAGTGAAGTTTAGGGAACAGAATGAGAAATGTACGCGCTTCTTTTTTAAGAAAATGTGTGGTGGTAAACGGGATATGCATGTGTTAGTGAATGATAAGGGTGATGAGGTACATGGTGAGGGAGTGATCAAGGAAGTGGTTAATTTTTATAAAGGCTTGTATGGGGAGAAAAAGTGTGATTTGGGGAACGAGAATGAGTTTTTGCAGGTACTTGGAAATTTTGTTACAGAAAGTGAAAGTCAGGCTTTGATGGATGATTTAACAGAGAAAGAATTGTTGGGTGTGATCTCCAAGTCTCCGAAGAACAAATCCCCTGGGCAGGATGGAATCCCATGTGATTTTTATGCAAAATATTGGGACGTTGTTTCTCAGGATCTGTTTGAAGTCATGAAATCCTTGTTTGCCGGAGTGAGTATGCCTGAGTGTATGAAGGGAGGTTTGGTTGTGTTATTGTTTAAAAAAGGTGATAGAAAGAGGCTAGCCAACTGGAGACCAATTACGCTGCTTAATGCTGATTATAAGATTTTTGCGAAAATTTTGGCTTGTCGTATGAGAGAAGTGATAGCATCTGTGATTGAGGAGGAACAAGTGTGTGCAGTGCCTGAACGGAGGATACAAGAGAACATTTGTCTGGTGAGGGATGTGCTAGAGGATTGTAAGAGTAGAAAGAAAGGTGTGATTGTATGTGCGCTTGACTTTGAAAAGGCCTTTGATTGTGTGGCTCATGTGTTTTTGTTTAATGTGTTGTTGAAGATGGGCTTTCCAGAGCGCTTGGTTAGATTGATTATGGGAATGTATGAGGGTGCTAGCAGTGTGGTGCAGGTGAATGGTTTTTTATCTGAGTCTTTTGAAATATTGTCAGGGGTGAGGCAGGGATGCCCGCTTTCTCCAATCATGTTTATTTGTGTGATGGAGCCTCTTCTCCAGCTTATTAGAAGGGATACAGTTTTAAAGGGGTTTTTGATCCCTGGCTGTGATGGTAAGGCTATTAAAGTGATTGGTTATATGGATGATGTGTGTGTGTTGTGTGATTCTGAGAGTGATGTCGCAAGGGTTAAATGGTTAGTCCAATGTTTTTGTGTGGCCTCTGCTTTCAAAATAAATTGGGAAAAAGTAAGGTTAAGGGATTTTTTAGTAGTAAAAAAGTGAGTGATGCAGATATGGAATGTGTGGAAGGGGGGATTAAAGTGTTGGGGGTGTGTCTGGATGAGAGTTTAAAAGGGGACAAGAGTTGGGAGGATCTGGGTGGTAAAATTGCAAGGAAATTGGAATTATGGCGTCTGCGTGATCTGTCCTTTACTGGGAAAATTTTAATCATTAAAAGTATCATTCTCCCTATGCTTATTTATGTAGCTTTGATTTTTCCCCCATCTGTTGGAGTTTTGAAGAAGATTAATAGATTACTTTTTGTGTTCCTTTGGGGCAGTAATATAGAGAAGGCCAAGAGGGAATTTCTTCATAGGTGTAAAAGGAATGGTGGCCTAGGATTCCCTAACATCGAGACTTTTATTGGTCTGAATTGTATTAGTTTTTTTGCAGGACTTTTATTAAAGCAATCCAAGGCTGCATGTATGTGTAGATACCTTGGAGGCTCCGTCTTCCATCGGTTAAAATGGATGAATTATGATAACTGTAAACCTACTGCTTATGTATGCCCTTATTGGTACTTACAATTGGAATGTTTTATCAAAAAATTTCATCTTGAGAAAGTTCAGATGGTGAGTTTTCTGAAGAATAAAAGCATGGTGAAAAGGATGTGTGCGGATAATAGGATGTGTGAAATTAATGGGTTAAGGTCAGCTGAAGCGGAGGATGTCTGGTGTAAGCTGGTCAAACATGATATGTCTAACAAACAGAAAGATTTAGTTTGGATGTCTTTGCATGGGATTTTACCTGTGAGGAGTGTACAAAAAAGGAAAGGGTTGGCGGTGTCTGAAAGGTGTCCGAGAGAGCGGTGTGGGTGTAATGAAGAGGTCCATCATGTTCTATGGTCATGTAGGTTTGCGAAGGATGTTTGGTCTAAATTGGGTGGGTTATGTATGGAATTGACTGGGGTGAAACGTTTGAATTTTGAAATTGTCATGTTTGGGTTATGCATGTTAAACCGTGAAAAGGATAGGATTTTGTGGCTGTTTTTGGCTTGTGTGAAGGAGGTTTTGTGGAATTGCCGGAACTTGTATGTGTTTAAAAATGAGCGTTTTGAGGTGGATGATTGTGTTAAAATGGTCCTTGAGAAGTTATATTTCTATTATAAATGTGATATGAAAGGTGGGATGGATGCAGAGGGAGTATGGAAATTCCGGAAATGGAAACATATAATTAGTCTGTAATTTTGTTTTTTTCTGATGTGTATATTGCATTTTTTCAATTTAACTGGATAATAAAAGAAACCATCATGATGAGTTTTAAACGATAAATGATTGTGGAATGGTTGTTTTTTTCAGATGAGGAGACGACCTTTTATTCTGCATTATTGTTTTAAACCTGAATGGTTTTGTAAAAAAAAAAAAAAAAAAAATCTGTTCTTATCAGTTTAATATCTGATACGTCCCCTATCTGGGGACCATATATTAAATGGATTTTTAGAACAGGGAGATGGAAAAAGAGCTTGCTCTGTCCACTCCACGCATTGACCTGGTATTGCAGTATCTCCAGGACCGGTGCACCCCTTCTTTAATGCAGTTTCTAAAATCAGAAAGAATTGAATTCAATGTTTTTTGTTCATTTTGCTTGTTTGTCGGATTTTGGGATGGACTCTTTGGCTTTGCTTTTCTTCTCCTCATTGGATTTTTCATGTTCAAAGTTGCAGAAGCCAGATTACAAGCTCATTTTGGTTCAACTTCAGCAACTGTGCATTGCATTGCCATGTAATGTGATGCAATGCTATCTTTCTAGCTCTCCCTTTTTACTTCCTTTTGGATAAACAGACATATTAGGCAAGCATTGGAGCTTTCACCTAAATAACTACAGGTGGTGAGATAAGCTGCACAATATAATTGACCTTTCAGTATATTGTTGCACACACACCATCTATTTAGCAAATGCCCTTGTTATCAACAGCAGCCTTTTAAACTCACCTGAGCTAACAGGTATGTGCGCTGGTTACTCTGCTGCGCTTAAAATTTCTTTTTTGGTTTGCTACAATGCCTTTTCTGAAACGTTGTCTCCTTCTGCTGGAACACTGACTTCTTTCATTTAATGCCTGCAGACTATAAAAGAGAACCCAACCCAAAAAGTTTGGTTGATTAGTCTGTGGCATTCTGTTAAACTGTTGCTTATGGCGGTCTCTGTGAGCTTCTCAGCGACATTCAGCCAGCCAGGTATCCTGCCTGCAGTAGATGGAATGTGGCAATGGAACGCTGGCTGCGCGTGTCATAATAGGCTCTGAGCCTTTATATACCTGTGCACAGCAGCAGCCACCTTCAGTCTGCTGCTGGACAGCCAGCAGCAGCAGCAGCAGGAGAGGTATGTAATCAGGAGCCCTCCTGCTAAGGGTAGACAGCTGCTCGTTCCACCCCACCCCCCGCCTTAATTGGTTCTCCTCCCTTCCAACGGTGTTGAGGCGGGTGGGAACAGCAGGGGGTGAAGGTGCTGTGTTTAAAGAGGTGGAGTTATGCAGATCTAAAACGCGTGGATTGCAGCAGCAGCAAGCCGAAAAGTGCAGGCATGTAAGGGATCTAGAGGTTGACAACATGTCTTCTTAACGGGAGTCCAGGAGCTCATCTCCACAAATGGACTTTTCAGGATCCTTGGGTGGCTCCGTAGTTTGAAACCAATTCTGGTTATCGCTTCTCGGCCTTTTGGCTAAGATCAAGTGTAGTATCTGTTCTTATCAGTTTAATATCTGATACGTCCCCTATCTGGGGACCATATATTAAATGGATTTTTAGAACAGGGAGATGGAAAAAGAGCTTGCTCTGTCCACTCCACGCATTGACCTGGTATTGCAGTATCTCCAGGACCGGTGCACCCCTTCTTTAATGCAGTTTCTAAAATCAGAAAGAATTGAATTCAATGTTTTTTGTTCATTTTGCTTGTTTGTCGGATTTTGGGATGGACTCTTTGGCTTTGCTTTTCTTCTCCTCATTGGATTTTTCATGTTCAAAGTTGCAGAAGCCAGATTACAAGCTCATTTTGGTTCAACTTCAGCAACTGTGCATTGCATTGCCATGTAATGTGATGCAATGCTATCTTTCTAGCTCTCCCTTTTTACTTCCTTTTGGATAAACAGACATATTAGGCAAGCATTTTGGAGCTTTCACCTAAATAACTACAGGTGGTGAGATAAGCTGCACAATATAATTGACCTTTCAGTATATTGTTGCACACACACCATCTATTTAGCAAATGCCCTTGTTATCAACAGCAGCCTTTTAAACTCACCTGAGCTAACAGGTATGTGCGCTGGTTACTCTGCTGCGCTTAAAATTTCTTTTTTGGTTTGCTACAATGCCTTTTCTGAAACGTTGTCTCCTTCTGCTGGAACACTGACTTCTTTCATTTAATGCCTGCAGACTATAAAAGAGAACCCAACCCAAAAAGTTTGGTTGATTAGTCTGTGGCATTCTGTTAAACTGTTGCTTATGGCGGTCTCTGTGAGCTTCTCAGCGACATTCAGCCAGCCAGGTATCCTGCCTGCAGTAGATGGAATGTGGCAATGGAACGCTGGCTGCGCGTGTCATAATAGGCTCTGAGCCTTTATATACCTGTGCACAGCAGCAGCCACCTTCAGTCTGCTGCTGGACAGCCAGCAGCAGCAGCAGCAGCAGCAGGAGAGGTATGTAATCAGGAGCCCTCCTGCTAAGGGTAGACAGCTGCTCGTTCCACCCCACCCCCTGCCTTAATTGGTTCTCCTCCCTTCCAACGGTGTTGAGGCGGGTGGGAACAGCAGGGGGTGAAGGTGCTGTGTTTAAAGAGGTGGAGTTATGCAGATCTAAAACGCGTGGATTGCAGCAGCAGCAAGCCGAAAAGTGCAGGCATGTAAGGGATCTAGAGGTTGACAACATGTCTTCTTAACGGGAGTCCAGGAGCTCATCTCCACAAATGGACTTTTCAGGATCCTTGGGTGGCTCCGTAGTTTGAAACCAATTCTGGTTATCGCTTCTCGGCCTTTTGGCTAAGATCAAGTGTAGTATCTGTTCTTATCAGTTTAATATCTGATACGTCCCCTATCTGGGGACCATATATTAAATGGATTTTTAGAACAGGGAGATGGAAAAAGAGCTTGCTCTGTCCACTCCACGCATTGACCTGGTATTGCAGTATCTCCAGGACCGGTGCACCCCTTCTTTAATGCAGTTTCTAAAATCAGAAAGAATTGAATTCAATGTTTTTTGTTCATTTTGCTTGTTTGTCGGATTTTGGGATGGACTCTTTGGCTTTGCTTTTCTTCTCCTCATTGGATTTTTCATGTTCAAAGTTGCAGAAGCCAGATTACAAGCTCATTTTGGTTCAACTTCAGCAACTGTGCATTGCATTGCCATGTAATGTGATGCAATGCTATCTTTCTAGCTCTCCCTTTTTACTTCCTTTTGGATAAACAGACATATTAGGCAAGCATTTTGGAGCTTTCACCTAAATAACTACAGGTGGTGAGATAAGCTGCACAATATAATTGACCTTTCAGTATATTGTTGCACACACACCATCTATTTAGCAAATGCCCTTGTTATCAACAGCAGCCTTTTAAACTCACCTGAGCTAACAGGTATGTGCGCTGGTTACTCTGCTGCGCTTAAAATTTCTTTTTTGGTTTGCTACAATGCCTTTTCTGAAACGTTGTCTCCTTCTGCTGGAACACTGACTTCTTTCATTTAATGCCTGCAGACTATAAAAGAGAACCCAACCCAAAAAGTTTGGTTGATTAGTCTGTGGCATTCTGTTAAACTGTTGCTTATGGCGGTCTCTGTGAGCTTCTCAGCGACATTCAGCCAGCCAGGTATCCTGCCTGCAGTAGATGGAATGTGGCAATGGAACGCTGGCTGCGCGTGTCATAATAGGCTCTGAGCCTTTATATACCTGTGCACAGCAGCAGCCACCTTCAGTCTGCTGCTGGACAGCCAGCAGCAGCAGCAGCAGGAGAGGTATGTAATCAGGAGCCCTCCTGCTAAGGGTAGACAGCTGCTCGTTCCACCCCACCCCCCGCCTTAATTGGTTCTCCTCCCTTCCAACGGTGTTGAGGCGGGTGGGAACAGCAGGGGGTGAAGGTGCTGTGTTTAAAGAGGTGGAGTTATGCAGATCTAAAACGCGTGGATTGCAGCAGCAGCAAGCCGAAAAGTGCAGGCATGTAAGGGATCTAGAGGTTGACAACATGTCTTCTTAACGGGAGTCCAGGAGCTCATCTCCACAAATGGACTTTTCAGGATCCTTGGGTGGCTCCGTAGTTTGAAACCAATTCTGGTTATCGCTTCTCGGCCTTTTGGCTAAGATCAAGTGTAGTATCTTTCGAAAAGGCGGTTTTGGATGTTGGCCGCCCTAGTAGATTGATACATTATGCACACTGGGGTTTAGGCGCTTGTTAGTACGCCAGGTGGCTAATATAGTCATCTGGTGGAAAGCATGGCCCCCCAGGATCGACGCCATTGGGCCGGGGAAGATCGAAAGCCCGAAGTGTGAAGTGCCCCAGGAGTGGTGACCCTGGGGTGCCTTAACTCACTGGGATTGGGAACCCCACTTGAGTTTATGGCACATTTGCACAAGCACTTCAAATTTTCTTTCTTCGCACACACCCTTATTCCGGGCCTTCTGGCCTTAGGATGGGGAATTTTTCAATTCCCGGTCGAAGGTCCGGGCAGTATTATACTGTGAAACCTTCACTATTTATTTAATTTCTTTGTCACTGTGTGTCCACTTATTCACGTGTGTCACGTCCTACTAGGATTTTGTTGGGATGCGGTTCCCTTACGGGTTCCTCTCTTGGCAGGTCTAGGGGGGGAGTGTGTGGCCATCAGGTTCCGCTCCCCCCTGAACCCCCCTGGCTCTCCTCTTTCGGGAGGAGAGCGTTGTTGGCTCCCCTCTTCTGGGAGGGGAGCACAGTCTTTGGCTCCCAGTGCCTTGCTCGGGTGAGAACTCGGGCAGGTGCTGGGGGTAAGATTGGGTCGCCTCTGGCTTCGGCTGGAGGTGGCTTTTTGTCCCTGTTCCTCGCTGTGGCCTTTTGGCTCGGAGGGACGGGGAATGGTATGGGGGACCCTTCTCCTTCTGGAGAGGGTTTCAAGAAGACCAGCATCCTAGTGCACTTTTTTTGTGGCACTTGTCACTTTTTTAAGCGCACTCGGGTTTTGTACACGAATTCGGGCTTTCGATAAAAAAAAATCTGTTCTTATCAGTTTAATATCTGATACGTCCCCTATCTGGGGACCATATATTAAATGGATTTTTAGAACAGGGAGATGGAAAAAGAGCTTGCTCTGTCCACTCCACGCATTGACCTGGTATTGCAGTATCTCCAGGACCGGTGCACCCCTTCTTTAATGCAGTTTCTAAAATCAGAAAGAATTGAATTCAATGTTTTTTGTTCATTTTGCTTGTTTGTCGGATTTTGGGATGGACTCTTTGGCTTTGCTTTTCTTCTCCTCATTGGATTTTTCATGTTCAAAGTTGCAGAAGCCAGATTACAAGCTCATTTTGGTTCAACTTCAGCAACTGTGCATTGCATTGCCATGTAATGTGATGCAATGCTATCTTTCTAGCTCTCCCTTTTTACTTCCTTTTGGATAAACAGACATATTAGGAAAGCATTTTGGAGCTTTCACCTAAATAACTACAGGTGATGAGATAAGCTGCACAATATAATTGACCTTTCAGTATATTGTTGCACACACACCATCTATTTAGCAAATGCCCTTGTTATCAACAGCAGCCTTTTAAACTCACCTGAGCTAACAGGTATGTGCGCTGGTTACTCTGCTGCGCTTAAAATTTCTTTTTTGGTTTGCTACAATGCCTTTTCTGAAACGTTGTCTCCTTCTGCTGGAACACTGACTTCTTTCATTTAATGCCTGCAGACTATAAAAGAGAACCCAACCCAAAAAGTTTGGTTGATTAGTCTGTGGCATTCTGTTAAACTGTTGCTTATGGCGGTCTCTGTGAGCTTCTCAGCGACATTCAGCCAGCCAGGTATCCTGCCTGCAGTAGATGGAATGTGGCAATGGAACGCTGGCTGCGCGTGTCATAATAGGCTCTGAGCCTTTATATACCTGTGCACAGCAGCAGCCACCTTCAGTCTGCTGCTGGACAGCCAGCAGCAGCAGCAGCAGGAGAGGTATGTAATCAGGAGCCCTCCTGCTAAGGGTAGACAGCTGCTCGTTCCACCCCACCCCCCGCCTTAATTGGTTCTCCTCCCTTCCAACGGTGTTGAGGCGGGTGGGAACAGCAGGGGGTGAAGGTGCTGTGTTTAAAGAGGTGGAGTTATGCAGATCTAAAACGCGTGGATTGCAGCAGCAGCAAGCCGAAAAGTGCAGGCATGTAAGGGATCTAGAGGTTGACAACATGTCTTCTTAACGGGAGTCCAGGAGCTCATCTCCACAAATGGACTTTTCAGGATCCTTGGGTGGCTCCGTAGTTTGAAACCAATTCTGGTTATCGCTTCTCGGCCTTTTGGCTAAGATCAAGTGTAGTATCTGTTCTTATCAGTTTAATATCTGATACGTCCCCTATCTGGGGACCATATATTAAATGGATTTTTAGAACAGGGAGATGGAAAAAGAGCTTGCTCTGTCCACTCCACGCATTGACCTGGTATTGCAGTATCTCCAGGACCGGTGCACCCCTTCTTTAATGCAGTTTCTAAAATCAGAAAGAATTGAATTCAATGTTTTTTGTTCATTTTGCTTGTTTGTCGGATTTTGGGATGGACTCTTTGGCTTTGCTTTTCTTCTCCTCATTGGATTTTTCATGTTCAAAGTTGCAGAAGCCAGATTACAAGCTCATTTTGGTTCAACTTCAGCAACTGTGCATTGCATTGCCATGTAATGTGATGCAATGCTATCTTTCTAGCTCTCCCTTTTTACTTCCTTTTGGATAAACAGACATATTAGGCAAGCATTTTGGAGCTTTCACCTAAATAACTACAGGTGGTGAGATAAGCTGCACAATATAATTGACCTTTCAGTATATTGTTGCACACACACCATCTATTTAGCAAATGCCCTTGTTATCAACAGCAGCCTTTTAAACTCACCTGAGCTAACAGGTATGTGCGCTGGTTACTCTGCTGCGCTTAAAATTTCTTTTTTGGTTTGCTACAATGCCTTTTCTGAAACGTTGTCTCCTTCTGCTGGAACACTGACTTCTTTCATTTAATGCCTGCAGACTATAAAAGAGAACCCAACCCAAAAAGTTTGGTTGATTAGTCTGTGGCATTCTGTTAAACTGTTGCTTATGGCGGTCTCTGTGAGCTTCTCAGCGACATTCAGCCAGCCAGGTATCCTGCCTGCAGTAGATGGAATGTGGCAATGGAACGCTGGCTGCGCGTGTCATAATAGGCTCTGAGCCTTTATATACCTGTGCACAGCAGCAGCCACCTTCAGTCTGCTGCTGGACAGCCAGCAGCAGCAGCAGCAGGAGAGGTATGTAATCAGGAGCCCTCCTGCTAAGGGTAGACAGCTGCTCGTTCCACCCCACCCCCCGCCTTAATTGGTTCTCCTCCCTTCCAACGGTGTTGAGGCGGGTGGGAACAGCAGGGGGTGAAGGTGCTGTGTTTAAAGAGGTGGAGTTATGCAGATCTAAAACGCGTGGATTGCAGCAGCAGCAAGCCGAAAAGTGCAGGCATGTAAGGGATCTAGAGGTTGACAACATGTCTTCTTAACGGGAGTCCAGGAGCTCATCTCCACAAATGGACTTTTCAGGATCCTTGGGTGGCTCCGTAGTTTGAAACCAATTCTGGTTATCGCTTCTCGGCCTTTTGGCTAAGATCAAGTGTAGTATCTGTTCTTATCAGTTTAATATCTGATACGTCCCCTATCTGGGGACCATATATTAAATGGATTTTTAGAACAGGGAGATGGAAAAAGAGCTTGCTCTGTCCACTCCACGCATTGACCTGGTATTGCAGTATCTCCAGGACCGGTGCACCCCTTCTTTAATGCAGTTTCTAAAATCAGAAAGAATTGAATTCAATGTTTTTTGTTCATTTTGCTTGTTTGTCGGATTTTGGGATGGACTCTTTGGCTTTGCTTTTCTTCTCCTCATTGGATTTTTCATGTTCAAAGTTGCAGAAGCCAGATTACAAGCTCATTTTGGTTCAACTTCAGCAACTGTGCATTGCATTGCCATGTAATGTGATGCAATGCTATCTTTCTAGCTCTCCCTTTTTACTTCCTTTTGGATAAACAGACATATTAGGCAAGCATTTTGGAGCTTTCACCTAAATAACTACAGGTGGTGAGATAAGCTGCACAATATAATTGACCTTTCAGTATATTGTTGCACACACACCATCTATTTAGCAAATGCCCTTGTTATCAACAGCAGCCTTTTAAACTCACCTGAGCTAACAGGTATGTGCGCTGGTTACTCTGCTGCGCTTAAAATTTCTTTTTTGGTTTGCTACAATGCCTTTTCTGAAACGTTGTCTCCTTCTGCTGGAACACTGACTTCTTTCATTTAATGCCTGCAGACTATAAAAGAGAACCCAACCCAAAAAGTTTGGTTGATTAGTCTGTGGCATTCTGTTAAACTGTTGCTTATGGCGGTCTCTGTGAGCTTCTCAGCGACATTCAGCCAGCCAGGTATCCTGCCTGCAGTAGATGGAATGTGGCAATGGAACGCTGGCTGCGCGTGTCATAATAGGCTCTGAGCCTTTATATACCTGTGCACAGCAGCAGCCACCTTCAGTCTGCTGCTGGACAGCCAGCAGCAGCAGCAGCAGGAGAGGTATGTAATCAGGAGCCCTCCTGCTAAGGGTAGACAGCTGCTCGTTCCACCCCACCCCCCGCCTTAATTGGTTCTCCTCCCTTCCAACGGTGTTGAGGCGGGTGGGAACAGCAGGGGGTGAAGGTGCTGTGTTTAAAGAGGTGGAGTTATGCAGATCTAAAACGCGTGGATTGCAGCAGCAGCAAGCCGAAAAGTGCAGGCATGTAAGGGATCTAGAGGTTGACAACATGTCTTCTTAACGGGAGTCCAGGAGCTCATCTCCACAAATGGACTTTTCAGGATCCTTGGGTGGCTCCGTAGTTTGAAACCAATTCTGGTTATCGCTTCTCGGCCTTTTGGCTAAGATCAAGTGTAGTATCTGTTCTTATCAGTTTAATATCTGATACGTCCCCTATCTGGGGACCATATATTAAATGGATTTTTAGAACAGGGAGATGGAAAAAGAGCTTGCTCTGTCCACTCCACGCATTGACCTGGTATTGCAGTATCTCCAGGACCGGTGCACCCCTTCTTTAATGCAGTTTCTAAAATCAGAAAGAATTGAATTCAATGTTTTTTGTTCATTTTGCTTGTTTGTCGGATTTTGGGATGGACTCTTTGGCTTTGCTTTTCTTCTCCTCATTGGATTTTTCATGTTCAAAGTTGCAGAAGCCAGATTACAAGCTCATTTTGGTTCAACTTCAGCAACTGTGCATTGCATTGCCATGTAATGTGATGCAATGCTATCTTTCTAGCTCTCCCTTTTTACTTCCTTTTGGATAAACAGACATATTAGGCAAGCATTTTGGAGCTTTCACCTAAATAACTACAGGTGGTGAGATAAGCTGCACAATATAATTGACCTTTCAGTATATTGTTGCACACACACCATCTATTTAGCAAATGCCCTTGTTATCAACAGCAGCCTTTTAAACTCACCTGAGCTAACAGGTATGTGCGCTGGTTACTCTGCTGCGCTTAAAATTTCTTTTTTGGTTTGCTACAATGCCTTTTCTGAAACGTTGTCTCCTTCTGCTGGAACACTGACTTCTTTCATTTAATGCCTGCAGACTATAAAAGAGAACCCAACCCAAAAAGTTTGGTTGATTAGTCTGTGGCATTCTGTTAAACTGTTGCTTATGGCGGTCTCTGTGAGCTTCTCAGCGACATTCAGCCAGCCAGGTATCCTGCCTGCAGTAGATGGAATGTGGCAATGGAACGCTGGCTGCGCGTGTCATAATAGGCTCTGAGCCTTTATATACCTGTGCACAGCAGCAGCCACCTTCAGTCTGCTGCTGGACAGCCAGCAGCAGCAGCAGCAGGAGAGGTATGTAATCAGGAGCCCTCCTGCTAAGGGTAGACAGCTGCTCGTTCCACCCCACCCCCCGCCTTAATTGGTTCTCCTCCCTTCCAACGGTGTTGAGGCGGGTGGGAACAGCAGGGGGTGAAGGTGCTGTGTTTAAAGAGGTGGAGTTATGCAGATCTAAAACGCGTGGATTGCAGCAGCAGCAAGCCGAAAAGTGCAGGCATGTAAGGGATCTAGAGGTTGACAACATGTCTTCTTAACGGGAGTCCAGGAGCTCATCTCCACAAATGGACTTTTCAGGATCCTTGGGTGGCTCCGTAGTTTGAAACCAATTCTGGTTATCGCTTCTCGGCCTTTTGGCTAAGATCAAGTGTAGTATCTGTTCTTATCAGTTTAATATCTGATACGTCCCCTATCTGGGGACCATATATTAAATGGATTTTTAGAACAGGGAGATGGAAAAAGAGCTTGCTCTGTCCACTCCACGCATTGACCTGGTATTGCAGTATCTCCAGGACCGGTGCACCCCTTCTTTAATGCAGTTTCTAAAATCAGAAAGAATTGAATTCAATGTTTTTTGTTCATTTTGCTTGTTTGTCGGATTTTGGGATGGACTCTTTGGCTTTGCTTTTCTTCTCCTCATTGGATTTTTCATGTTCAAAGTTGCAGAAGCCAGATTACAAGCTCATTTTGGTTCAACTTCAGCAACTGTGCATTGCATTGCCATGTAATGTGATGCAATGCTATCTTTCTAGCTCTCCCTTTTTACTTCCTTTTGGATAAACAGACATATTAGGCAAGCATTTTGGAGCTTTCACCTAAATAACTACAGGTGGTGAGATAAGCTGCACAATATAATTGACCTTTCAGTATATTGTTGCACACACACCATCTATTTAGCAAATGCCCTTGTTATCAACAGCAGCCTTTTAAACTCACCTGAGCTAACAGGTATGTGCGCTGGTTACTCTGCTGCGCTTAAAATTTCTTTTTTGGTTTGCTACAATGCCTTTTCTGAAACGTTGTCTCCTTCTGCTGGAACACTGACTTCTTTCATTTAATGCCTGCAGACTATAAAAGAGAACCCAACCCAAAAAGTTTGGTTGATTAGTCTGTGGCATTCTGTTAAACTGTTGCTTATGGCGGTCTCTGTGAGCTTCTCAGCGACATTCAGCCAGCCAGGTATCCTGCCTGCAGTAGATGGAATGTGGCAATGGAACGCTGGCTGCGCGTGTCATAATAGGCTCTGAGCCTTTATATACCTGTGCACAGCAGCAGCCACCTTCAGTCTGCTGCTGGACAGCCAGCAGCAGCAGCAGCAGGAGAGGTATGTAATCAGGAGCCCTCCTGCTAAGGGTAGACAGCTGCTCGTTCCACCCCACCCCCCGCCTTAATTGGTTCTCCTCCCTTCCAACGGTGTTGAGGCGGGTGGGAACAGCAGGGGGTGAAGGTGCTGTGTTTAAAGAGGTGGAGTTATGCAGATCTAAAACGCGTGGATTGCAGCAGCAGCAAGCCGAAAAGTGCAGGCATGTAAGGGATCTAGAGGTTGACAACATGTCTTCTTAACGGGAGTCCAGGAGCTCATCTCCACAAATGGACTTTTCAGGATCCTTGGGTGGCTCCGTAGTTTGAAACCAATTCTGGTTATCGCTTCTCGGCCTTTTGGCTAAGATCAAGTGTAGTATCTTTCGAAAAGGCGGTTTTGGATGTTGGCCGCCCTAGTAGATTGATACATTATGCACACTGGGGTTTAGGCGCTTGTTAGTACGCCAGGTGGCTAATATAGTCATATGGTGGAAAGCATGGCCCCCCAGGATCGACGCCATTGGGCCGGGGAAGATCGAAAGCCCGAAGTGTGAAGTGCCCCAGGAGTGGTGACCCTGGGGTGCCTTAACTCACTGGGATTGGGAACCCCACTTGAGTTTATGGCACATTTGCACAAGCACTTCAAATTTTCTTTCTTCGCACACACCCTTATTCCGGGCCTTCTGGCCTTAGGATGGGGAATTTTTCAATTCCCGGTCGAAGGTCCGGGCAGTATTATACTGTGAAACCTTCACTATTTATTTAATTTCTTTGTCACTGTGTGTCCACTTATTCACGTGTGTCACGTCCTACTAGGATTTTGTCGGGATGCGGTTCCCTTACGGGTTCCTCTCTTGGCAGGTCTAGGGGGGGAGTGTGTGGCCATCAGGTTCCGCTCCCCCCTGAACCCCCCTGGCTCTCCTCTTTCGGGAGGAGAGCGTTGTTGGCTCCCCTTTTCCGGGAGGGGAGCACAGTCTTTGGCTCCCAGTGCCTTGCTCGGGTGAGAACTCGGGCAGGTGCTGGGGGTAAGATTGGGTCGCCTCTGGCTTCGGCTGGAGGTGGCTTTTTGTCCCTGTTCCTCGCTGTGGCCTTTTGGCTCGGAGGGACGGGGAATGGTTTGGGGGACCCTTCTCCTTTTGGAGAGGGTTTCAAGAAGACCAGCATCCTAGTGCACTTTTTTTGTGGCACTTGTCACTTTTTTAAGCGCACTCGGGTTTTGTACACGATTTCGGGCTTTCAAAAAAAAAAAAAAAATCTTTCGAAAAGGCGGTTTTGGATGTTGGCCGCCCTAGTAGATTGATACATTATGCACACTGGGGTTTAGGCGCTTGTTAGTACGCCAGGTGGCTAATATAGTCATCTGGTGGAAAGCATGGCCCCCCAGGATCGACGCCATTGGGCCGGGGAAGATCGAAAGCCCGAAGTGTGAAGTGCCCCAGGAGTGGTGACCCTGGGGTGCCTTAACTCACTGGGATTGGGAACCCCACTTGAGTTTATGGCACATTTGCACAAGCACTTCAAATTTTCTTTCTTCGCACACACCCTTATTCCGGGCCTTCTGGCCTTAGGATGGGGAATTTTTCAATTCCCGGTCGAAGGTCCGGGCAGTATTATACTGTGAAACCTTCACTATTTATTTAATTTCTTTGTCACTGTGTGTCCACTTATTCACGTGTGTCACGTCCTACTAGGATTTTGTCGGGATGCGGTTCCCTTACGGGTTCCTCTCTTGGCAGGTCTAGGGGGGGGTGTGTGGCCATCAGGTTCCGCTCCCCCCTGAACCCCCCTGGCTCTCCTCTTTCGGGAGGAGAGCGTTGTTGGCTCCCCTCTTCCGGGAGGGGAGCACAGTCTTTGGCTCCCAGTGCCTTGCTCGGGTGAGAACTCGGGCAGGTGCTGGGGGTAAGATTGGGTCGCCTCTGGCTTCGGCTGGAGGTGGCTTTTTGTCCCTGTTCCTCGCTGTGGCCTTTTGGCTCGGAGGGACGGGGAATGGTTTGGGGGACCCTTCTCCTTTTGGAGAGGGTTTCAAGAAGACCAGCATCCTAGTGCACTTTTTTTGTGGCACTTGTCACTTTTTTAAGCGCACTCGGGTTTTGTACACGAATTCGGGCTTTCGATAAAAAAAAATCTGTTCTTATCAGTTTAATATCTGATACGTCCCCTATCTGGGGACCATATATTAAATGGATTTTTAGAACAGGGAGATGTGAAAAGAGCTTGCTCTGTCCACTCCACGCATTGACCTGGTATTGCAGTATCTCCAGGACCGGTGCACCCCTTCTTTAATGCAGTTTCTAAAATCAGAAAGAATTGAATTCAATGTTTTTTGTTCATTTTGCTTGTTTGTCGGATTTTGGGATGGACTCTTTGGCTTTGCTTTTCTTCTCCTCATTGGATTTTTCATGTTCAAAGTTGCAGAAGCCAGATTACAAGCTCATTTTGGTTCAACTTCAGCAACTGTGCATTGCATTGCCATGTAATGTGATGCAATGCTATCTTTCTAGCTCTCCCTTTTTACTTCCTTTTGGATAAACAGACATATTAGGCAAGCATTTTGGAGCTTTCACCTAAATAACTACAGGTGGTGAGATAAGCTGCACAATATAATTGACCTTTCAGTATATTGTTGCACACACACCATCTATTTAGCAAATGCCCTTGTTATCAACAGCAGCCTTTTAAACTCACCTGAGCTAACAGGTATGTGCGCTGGTTACTCTGCTGCGCTTAAAATTTCTTTTTTGGTTTGCTACAATGCCTTTTCTGAAACGTTGTCTCCTTCTGCTGGAACACTGACTTCTTTCATTTAATGCCTGCAGACTATAAAAGAGAACCCAACCCAAAAAGTTTGGTTGATTAGTCTGTGGCATTCTGTTAAACTGTTGCTTATGGCGGTCTCTGTGAGCTTCTCAGCGACATTCAGCCAGCCAGGTATCCTGCCTGCAGTAGATGGAATGTGGCAATGGAACGCTGGCTGCGCGTGTCATAATAGGCTCTGAGCCTTTATATACCTGTGCACAGCAGCAGCCACCTTCAGTCTGCTGCTGGACAGCCAGCAGCAGCAGCAGCAGGAGAGGTATGTAATCAGGAGCCCTCCTGCTAAGGGTAGACAGCTGCTCGTTCCACCCCACCCCCCGCCTTAATTGGTTCTCCTCCCTTCCAACGGTGTTGAGGCGGGTGGGAACAGCAGGGGGTGAAGGTGCTGTGTTTAAAGAGGTGGAGTTATGCAGATCTAAAACGCGTGGATTGCAGCAGCAGCAAGCCGAAAAGTGCAGGCATGTAAGGGATCTAGAGGTTGACAACATGTCTTCTTAACGGGAGTCCAGGAGCTCATCTCCACAAATGGACTTTTCAGGATCCTTGGGTGGCTCCGTAGTTTGAAACCAATTCTGGTTATCGCTTCTCGGCCTTTTGGCTAAGATCAAGTGTAGTATCTGTTCTTATCAGTTTAATATCTGATACGTCCCCTATCTGGGGACCATATATTAAATGGATTTTTAGAACAGGGAGATGGAAAAAGAGCTTGCTCTGTCCACTCCACGCATTGACCTGGTATTGCAGTATCTCCAGGACCGGTGCACCCCTTCTTTAATGCAGTTTCTAAAATCAGAAAGAATTGAATTCAATGTTTTTTGTTCATTTTGCTTGTTTGTCGGATTTTGGGATGGACTCTTTGGCTTTGCTTTTCTTCTCCTCATTGGATTTTTCATGTTCAAAGTTGCAGAAGCCAGATTACAAGCTCATTTTGGTTCAACTTCAGCAACTGTGCATTGCATTGCCATGTAATGTGATGCAATGCTATCTTTCTAGCTCTCCCTTTTTACTTCCTTTTGGATAAACAGACATATTAGGCAAGCATTTTGGAGCTTTCACCTAAATAACTACAGGTGGTGAGATAAGCTGCACAATATAATTGACCTTTCAGTATATTGTTGCACACACACCATCTATTTAGCAAATGCCCTTGTTATCAACAGCAGCCTTTTAAACTCACCTGAGCTAACAGGTATGTGCGCTGGTTACTCTGCTGCGCTTAAAATTTCTTTTTTGGTTTGCTACAATGCCTTTTCTGAAACGTTGTCTCCTTCTGCTGGAACACTGACTTCTTTCATTTAATGCCTGCAGACTATAAAAGAGAACCCAACCC
Organism: Phyllobates terribilis; assembly: GCF_046119375.1. NCBI lineage: Eukaryota > Metazoa > Chordata > Amphibia > Anura > Dendrobatidae > Phyllobates > Phyllobates terribilis. The sequence continues at coordinate 544,373 of NW_027363058.1, read as the reverse complement.
AAAAAGTTTGGTTGATTAGTCTGTGGCATTCTGTTAAACTGTTGCTTATGGCGGTCTCTGTGAGCTTCTCAGCGACATTCAGCCAGCCAGGTATCCTGCCTGCAGTAGATGGAATGTGGCAATGGAACGCTGGCTGCGCGTGTCATAATAGGCTCTGAGCCTTTATATACCTGTGCACAGCAGCAGCCACCTTCAGTCTGCTGCTGGACAGCCAGCAGCAGCAGCAGCAGGAGAGGTATGTAATCAGGAGCCCTCCTGCTAAGGGTAGACAGCTGCTCGTTCCACCCCACCCCCCGCCTTAATTGGTTCTCCTCCCTTCCAACGGTGTTGAGGCGGGTGGGAACAGCAGGGGGTGAAGGTGCTGTGTTTAAAGAGGTGGAGTTATGCAGATCTAAAACGCGTGGATTGCAGCAGCAGCAAGCCGAAAAGTGCAGGCATGTAAGGGATCTAGAGGTTGACAACATGTCTTCTTAACGGGAGTCCAGGAGCTCATCTCCACAAATGGACTTTTCAGGATCCTTGGGTGGCTCCGTAGTTTGAAACCAATTCTGGTTATCGCTTCTCGGCCTTTTGGCTAAGATCAAGTGTAGTATCTGTTCTTATCAGTTTAATATCTGATACGTCCCCTATCTGGGGACCATATATTAAATGGATTTTTAGAACAGGGAGATGGAAAAAGAGCTTGCTCTGTCCACTCCACGCATTGACCTGGTATTGCAGTATCTCCAGGACCGGTGCACCCCTTCTTTAATGCAGTTTCTAAAATCAGAAAGAATTGAATTCAATGTTTTTTGTTCATTTTGCTTGTTTGTCGGATTTTGGGATGGACTCTTTGGCTTTGCTTTTCTTCTCCTCATTGGATTTTTCATGTTCAAAGTTGCAGAAGCCAGATTACAAGCTCATTTTGGTTCAACTTCAGCAACTGTGCATTGCATTGCCATGTAATGTGATGCAATGCTATCTTTCTAGCTCTCCCTTTTTACTTCCTTTTGGATAAACAGACATATTAGGCAAGCATTTTGGAGCTTTCACCTAAATAACTACAGGTGGTGAGATAAGCTGCACAATATAATTGACCTTTCAGTATATTGTTGCACACACACCATCTATTTAGCAAATGCCCTTGTTATCAACAGCAGCCTTTTAAACTCACCTGAGCTAACAGGTATGTGCGCTGGTTACTCTGCTGCGCTTAAAATTTCTTTTTTGGTTTGCTACAATGCCTTTTCTGAAACGTTGTCTCCTTCTGCTGGAACACTGACTTCTTTCATTTAATGCCTGCAGACTATAAAAGAGAACCCAACCCAAAAAGTTTGGTTGATTAGTCTGTGGCATTCTGTTAAACTGTTGCTTATGGCGGTCTCTGTGAGCTTCTCAGCGACATTCAGCCAGCCAGGTATCCTGCCTGCAGTAGATGGAATGTGGCAATGGAACGCTGGCTGCGCGTGTCATAATAGGCTCTGAGCCTTTATATACCTGTGCACAGCAGCAGCCACCTTCAGTCTGCTGCTGGACAGCCAGCAGCAGCAGCAGCAGGAGAGGTATGTAATCAGGAGCCCTCCTGCTAAGGGTAGACAGCTGCTCGTTCCACCCCACCCCCCGCCTTAATTGGTTCTCCTCCCTTCCAACGGTGTTGAGGCGGGTGGGAACAGCAGGGGGTGAAGGTGCTGTGTTTAAAGAGGTGGAGTTATGCAGATCTAAAACGCGTGGATTGCAGCAGCAGCAAGCCGAAAAGTGCAGGCATGTAAGGGATCTAGAGGTTGACAACATGTCTTCTTAACGGGAGTCCAGGAGCTCATCTCCACAAATGGACTTTTCAGGATCCTTGGGTGGCTCCGTAGTTTGAAACCAATTCTGGTTATCGCTTCTCGGCCTTTTGGCTAAGATCAAGTGTAGTATCTGTTCTTATCAGTTTAATATCTGATACGTCCCCTATCTGGGGACCATATATTAAATGGATTTTTAGAACAGGGAGATGGAAAAAGAGCTTGCTCTGTCCACTCCACGCATTGACCTGGTATTGCAGTATCTCCAGGACCGGTGCACCCCTTCTTTAATGCAGTTTCTAAAATCAGAAAGAATTGAATTCAATGTTTTTTGTTCATTTTGCTTGTTTGTCGGATTTTGGGATGGACTCTTTGGCTTTGCTTTTCTTCTCCTCATTGGATTTTTCATGTTCAAAGTTGCAGAAGCCAGATTACAAGCTCATTTTGGTTCAACTTCAGCAACTGTGCATTGCATTGCCATGTAATGTGATGCAATGCTATCTTTCTAGCTCTCCCTTTTTACTTCCTTTTGGATAAACAGACATATTAGGCAAGCATTTTGGAGCTTTCACCTAAATAACTACAGGTGGTGAGATAAGCTGCACAATATAATTGACCTTTCAGTATATTGTTGCACACACACCATCTATTTAGCAAATGCCCTTGTTATCAACAGCAGCCTTTTAAACTCACCTGAGCTAACAGGTATGTGCGCTGGTTACTCTGCTGCGCTTAAAATTTCTTTTTTGGTTTGCTACAATGCCTTTTCTGAAACGTTGTCTCCTTCTGCTGGAACACTGACTTCTTTCATTTAATGCCTGCAGACTATAAAAGAGAACCCAACCCAAAAAGTTTGGTTGATTAGTCTGTGGCATTCTGTTAAACTGTTGCTTATGGCGGTCTCTGTGAGCTTCTCAGCGACATTCAGCCAGCCAGGTATCCTGCCTGCAGTAGATGGAATGTGGCAATGGAACGCTGGCTGCGCGTGTCATAATAGGCTCTGAGCCTTTATATACCTGTGCACAGCAGCAGCCACCTTCAGTCTGCTGCTGGACAGCCAGCAGCAGCAGCAGCAGGAGAGGTATGTAATCAGGAGCCCTCCTGCTAAGGGTAGACAGCTGCTCGTTCCACCCCACCCCCCGCCTTAATTGGTTCTCCTCCCTTCCAACGGTGTTGAGGCGGGTGGGAACAGCAGGGGGTGAAGGTGCTGTGTTTAAAGAGGTGGAGTTATGCAGATCTAAAACGCGTGGATTGCAGCAGCAGCAAGCCGAAAAGTGCAGGCATGTAAGGGATCTAGAGGTTGACAACATGTCTTCTTAACGGGAGTCCAGGAGCTCATCTCCACAAATGGACTTTTCAGGATCCTTGGGTGGCTCCGTAGTTTGAAACCAATTCTGGTTATCGCTTCTCGGCCTTTTGGCTAAGATCAAGTGTAGTATCTGTTCTTATCAGTTTAATATCTGATACGTCCCCTATCTGGGGACCATATATTAAATGGATTTTTAGAACAGGGAGATGGAAAAAGAGCTTGCTCTGTCCACTCCACGCATTGACCTGGTATTGCAGTATCTCCAGGACCGGTGCACCCCTTCTTTAATGCAGTTTCTAAAATCAGAAAGAATTGAATTCAATGTTTTTTGTTCATTTTGCTTGTTTGTCGGATTTTGGGATGGACTCTTTGGCTTTGCTTTTCTTCTCCTCATTGGATTTTTCATGTTCAAAGTTGCAGAAGCCAGATTACAAGCTCATTTTGGTTCAACTTCAGCAACTGTGCATTGCATTGCCATGTAATGTGATGCAATGCTATCTTTCTAGCTCTCCCTTTTTACTTCCTTTTGGATAAACAGACATATTAGGCAAGCATTTTGGAGCTTTCACCTAAATAACTACAGGTGGTGAGATAAGCTGCACAATATAATTGACCTTTCAGTATATTGTTGCACACACACCATCTATTTAGCAAATGCCCTTGTTATCAACAGCAGCCTTTTAAACTCACCTGAGCTAACAGGTATGTGCGCTGGTTACTCTGCTGCGCTTAAAATTTCTTTTTTGGTTTGCTACAATGCCTTTTCTGAAACGTTGTCTCCTTCTGCTGGAACACTGACTTCTTTCATTTAATGCCTGCAGACTATAAAAGAGAACCCAACCCAAAAAGTTTGGTTGATTAGTCTGTGGCATTCTGTTAAACTGTTGCTTATGGCGGTCTCTGTGAGCTTCTCAGCGACATTCAGCCAGCCAGGTATCCTGCCTGCAGTAGATGGAATGTGGCAATGGAACGCTGGCTGCGCGTGTCATAATAGGCTCTGAGCCTTTATATACCTGTGCACAGCAGCAGCCACCTTCAGTCTGCTGCTGGACAGCCAGCAGCAGCAGCAGCAGCAGGAGAGGTATGTAATCAGGAGCCCTCCTGCTAAGGGTAGACAGCTGCTCGTTCCACCCCACCCCCCGCCTTAATTGGTTCTCCTCCCTTCCAACGGTGTTGAGGCGGGTGGGAACAGCAGGGGGTGAAGGTGCTGTGTTTAAAGAGGTGGAGTTATGCAGATCTAAAACGCGTGGATTGCAGCAGCAGCAAGCCGAAAAGTGCAGGCATGTAAGGGATCTAGAGGTTGACAACATGTCTTCTTAACGGGAGTCCAGGAGCTCATCTCCACAAATGGACTTTTCAGGATCCTTGGGTGGCTCCGTAGTTTGAAACCAATTCTGGTTATCGCTTCTCGGCCTTTTGGCTAAGATCAAGTGTAGTATCTGTTCTTATCAGTTTAATATCTGATACGTCCCCTATCTGGGGACCATATATTAAATGGATTTTTAGAACAGGGAGATGGAAAAAGAGCTTGCTCTGTCCACTCCACGCATTGACCTGGTATTGCAGTATCTCCAGGATCGGTGCACCCCTTCTTTAATGCAGTTTCTAAAATCAGAAAGAATTGAATTCAATGTTTTTTGTTCATTTTGCTTGTTTGTCGGATTTTGGGATGGACTCTTTGGCTTTGCTTTTCTTCTCCTCATTGGATTTTTCATGTTCAAAGTTGCAGAAGCCAGATTACAAGCTCATTTTGGTTCAACTTCAGCAACTGTGCATTGCATTGCCATGTAATGTGATGCAATGCTATCTTTCTAGCTCTCCCTTTTTACTTCCTTTTGGATAAACAGACATATTAGGCAAGCATTTTGGAGCTTTCACCTAAATAACTACAGGTGGTGAGATAAGCTGCACAATATAATTGACCTTTCAGTATATTGTTGCACACACACCATCTATTTAGCAAATGCCCTTGTTATCAACAGCAGCCTTTTAAACTCACCTGAGCTAACAGGTATGTGCGCTGGTTACTCTGCTGCGCTTAAAATTTCTTTTTTGGTTTGCTACAATGCCTTTTCTGAAACGTTGTCTCCTTCTGCTGGAACACTGACTTCTTTCATTTAATGCCTGCAGACTATAAAAGAGAACCCAACCCAAAAAGTTTGGTTGATTAGTCTGTGGCATTCTGTTAAACTGTTGCTTATGGCGGTCTCTGTGAGCTTCTCAGCGACATTCAGCCAGCCAGGTATCCTGCCTGCAGTAGATGGAATGTGGCAATGGAACGCTGGCTGCGCGTGTCATAATAGGCTCTGAGCCTTTATATACCTGTGCACAGCAGCAGCCACCTTCAGTCTGCTGCTGGACAGCCAGCAGCAGCAGCAGCAGGAGAGGTATGTAATCAGGAGCCCTCCTGCTAAGGGTAGACAGCTGCTCGTTCCACCCCACCCCCCGCCTTAATTGGTTCTCCTCCCTTCCAACGGTGTTGAGGCGGGTGGGAACAGCAGGGGGTGAAGGTGCTGTGTTTAAAGAGGTGGAGTTATGCAGATCTAAAACGCGTGGATTGCAGCAGCAGCAAGCCGAAAAGTGCAGGCATGTAAGGGATCTAGAGGTTGACAACATGTCTTCTTAACGGGAGTCCAGGAGCTCATCTCCACAAATGGACTTTTCAGGATCCTTGGGTGGCTCCGTAGTTTGAAACCAATTCTGGTTATCGCTTCTCGGCCTTTTGGCTCAGATCGGGGTGTTTGCCTCGGTCTGGGCTGAGGGGTGCGTATTTTCGGCTCGTGTGGTGGAGAAAGCGATCCGTGCCTTGGGCATTACAATGGCGGCTGTAAAGAATACCGTGCGATTGGAGGTTATTGAGGACCACAGACATAACATCGGCTTGGAATTTATTGTCCGGAATATAGTGATGGAATTGACGGGATTTAAACTGGAGAAGATTTTTTGTATCCAGGAGTTTCCTAAAGCTGGTAATTATGACATTTCTTTCTACTTGGAAGCAGACTGTTTGACTTTCTTTCAGCGTTTAAAAGAGAAAAGACATCGTGAGTATTTACAATTTATAATCCCTAAGCCTTTGTTTTCTAATATTGAAAGGCCCATTACTGTACACATGTATAACCCGTTTGTGGAGATCCCTTTGATTAGAGCTTTCTTATCACGGTATTGCTCAGTAATAAGGGGGGGAATCATGCAAAAGAATATTTTTGCTGTTTTCAATGGGAATGTGAAATTTTGGGCTCGTTTCAAATCTGACCCTGAGGGTATTGGTGGAACCATGCACCCACCTGCAAATTTCTCCATTGGAGGAAATAGAGGATTCCTACATTATCCTGGTCAGCCCTCTTTTTGTAGGAAATGTTTTTGTTATGGCCATATAGCTGCGGAATGTACCTCTGATGTAACTTGTAGGAATTGTAAAAAATCAGGGCATGAAGCCTTTGAATGTCCCTATCCTGCAATATGTGACTTATGTGGTGAAAATGGCCACACTTGTAGATCATGTCCTAATGTTAGCCGTCAGGTTTTTTTGGCGCGTCTTAATACTGAGAGACGTAGGACATGGGGGGAGAGACAGGGGGCTCCTCAGGCACAGGAGGGCCCTACTGAAATCCCTCGTGTTGTTCCTGAAACTACTACAATGGTGGAGGAAGTGGTGGATTTTATTCCCACTGTGGCTGAGGTGCATGATATCACTGTAGAGGGAAATCTTGGAGACCAGGTGCAGCCTGACGTGGGTGTGGCACCACCTGTAGAGTTGCCTTCTGGGTCAGGGGCTGAGACGGCTCTCAGTGAGGTAATTGAGGAGGTGGAAAGCTCTGAGGAGATGTCTGCCCCAAGTTCCGTTGACATACAGTGGTCAGTTTCTCCAGAGGAAATAGAGGCTGCCAGGATGCCTTCAGCTGAAAATGCTGCCATCGTTTGTAAAGCCTTGGCCAAACAGAAGAAGACTGGTAAAACTGTAAAGAGGTTACAAAAGAAGAAATTTGAGTCTTTTGAGTCTCACAACCCTTTTTCCGTCCTATCTGACTCTGGGGAGGACTCACATTTGAATGAACCTTATAAGGCCACTCCCATATCACCTAGTGAAGGTTTCTTAGAGGAAAAGGATGTGGCAGGCTTGGAGAGCCTATTTGAATTTTCTGAGGTGGCCTGAGACATGTTGATTTCCTTTTCTGGTCTTCCCGGTCTCCATAACCTGCATTGACACCTATGGTCCTGCGGCTGAAAATAATCTCCCAGAATGTACGTATGTTTGCATCAGCGACAAAGCGTGCCACTGTTCTGGACTATTTGGCATCTAAGGGCTGTGACATTATATGTGTTCAAGAATGTGGTTTATCTAAATTTCCTAAACAAAATGAGTGGCTGTATGGGGAGGCAGTGTGGTCCTTTTCTAATACTAACAGAAATGATGGCATTGGAATCCTTATCCAAAACAGAGACATTCGCTTAAAACAGAAAACTATTATTCTGGAAGGAAGATGTGCTTGTATCACTCTATCATACCTTGGTTGGGACTTTAAACTAATTTGCATATATGCAAATGTGGATAAAAATGAGCGCTTATCACTCTTCAAAAAATTGACTTTTTTTTTGCATGGCAAGTTGCCTGTTTTTGTTATTGGTGACTTTAACTGTATTTTTTCAAAAGAAGCAAGGGCAGGTTCATGGCAATCTAAAGTGGATGTTACAGGTAATCTATGGAACCAAATGACTAAAGACTTCTCCCTTAGGGATGCTGTGTCGGAGAAGCCGGGACCTTTTACATATCATTCAGATGATGGCCATGCCGAGTCTAGACTGGACTATTTTTTTGTTTCCTCACCGGCAGTTAAATGTGTTAAGTATTCCCAAGAGAAAGTTTGCTTCTCTGATCATGAGTGTTTGCTTGGGGTGTTTGAGGTGGATGGTTTTTTCTATGGCAAAGGGAGGTGGCGGATGAATGTGAGTGTTCTGGATGACAAGCAAGTTTTCAGGTGTTTTTCAAAAAAATACCATGGTTGGGTGAGGAGGAAAAGGGATTTTTGCAATATCTTGGAATGGTGGGTGTGGGTCAAGGTTAGAATTAGGGATTTTTTCAGGAAAATTGGCTATATTAAGGCTAAAAAGAAGAGATTATTATATACACAAATAAATAGGAGGATTTCCTTTTTGCATGAATGTAGAGCTATGGGTATAGATGTTAAAAGTGAGTTGGTTAAAATGAAGAACGAAATGGGTGATTGGATGTTTGGACGAGGAAAGGAAATCATATTCCGGTCGAGAGTGAAGTTTAGGGAACAGAATGAGAAATGTACGCGCTTCTTTTTTAAGAAAATGTGTGGTGGTAAACGGGATATGCATGTGTTAGTGAATGATAAGGGTGATGAGGTACATGGTGAGGGAGTGATCAAGGAAGTGGTTAATTTTTATAAAGGCTTGTATGGGGAGAAAAAGTGTGATTTGGGGAACGAGAATGAGTTTTTGCAGGTACTTGGAAATTTTGTTACAGAAAGTGAAAGTCAGGCTTTGATGGATGATTTAACAGAGAAAGAATTGTTGGGTGTGATCTCCAAGTCTCCGAAGAACAAATCCCCTGGGCAGGATGGAATCCCATGTGATTTTTATGCAAAATATTGGGACGTTGTTTCTCAGGATCTGTTTGAAGTCATGAAATCCTTGTTTGCCGGAGTGAGTATGCCTGAGTGTATGAAGGGAGGTTTGGTTGTGTTATTGTTTAAAAAAGGTGATAGAAAGAGGCTAGCCAACTGGAGACCAATTACGCTGCTTAATGCTGATTATAAGATTTTTGCGAAAATTTTGGCTTGTCGTATGAGAGAAGTGATAGCATCTGTGATTGAGGAGGAACAAGTGTGTGCAGTGCCTGAACGGAGGATACAAGAGAACATTTGTCTGGTGAGGGATGTGCTAGAGGATTGTAAGAGTAGAAAGAAAGGTGTGATTGTATGTGCGCTTGACTTTGAAAAGGCCTTTGATTGTGTGGCTCATGTGTTTTTGTTTAATGTGTTGTTGAAGATGGGCTTTCCAGAGCGCTTGGTTAGATTGATTATGGGAATGTATGAGGGTGCTAGAAGTGTGGTGCAGGTGAATGGTTTTTTATCTGAGTCTTTTGAAATATTGTCAGGGGTGAGGCAGGGATGCCCGCTTTCTCCAATCATGTTTATTTGTGTGATGGAGCCTCTTCTCCAGCTTATTAGAAGGGATACAGTTTTAAAGGGGTTTTTGATCCCTGGCTGTGATGGTAAGGCTATTAAAGTGATTGGTTATATGGATGATGTGTGTGTGTTGTGTGATTCTGAGAGTGATGTCGCAAGGGTTAAATGGTTAGTCCAATGTTTTTGTGTGGCCTCTGCTTTCAAAATAAATTGGGAAAAAGTAAGGTTAAGGGATTTTTTAGTAGTAAAAAAGTGAGTGATGCAGATATGGAATGTGTGGAAGGGGGGATTAAAGTGTTGGGGGTGTGTCTGGATGAGAGTTTAAAAGGGGACAAGAGTTGGGAGGATCTGGGTGGTAAAATTGCAAGGAAATTGGAATTATGGCGTCTGCGTGATCTGTCCTTTACTGGGAAAATTTTAATCATTAAAAGTATCATTCTCCCTATGCTTATTTATGTAGCTTTGATTTTTCCCCCATCTGTTGGAGTTTTGAAGAAGATTAATAGATTACTTTTTGTGTTCCTTTGGGGCAGTAATATAGAGAAGGCCAAGAGGGAATTTCTTCATAGGTGTAAAAGGAATGGTGGCCTAGGATTCCCTAACATCGAGACTTTTATTGGTCTGAATTGTATTAGTTTTTTTGCAGGACTTTTATTAAAGCAATCCAAGGCTGCATGTATGTGTAGATACCTTGGAGGCTCCGTCTTCCATCGGTTAAAATGGATGAATTATGATAACTGTAAACCTACTGCTTATGTATGCCCTTATTGGTACTTACAATTGGAATGTTTTATCAAAAAATTTCATCTTGAGAAAGTTCAGATGGTGAGTTTTCTGAAGAATAAAAGCATGGTGAAAAGGATGTGTGCGGATAATAGGATGTGTGAAATTAATGGGTTAAGGTCAGCTGAAGCGGAGGATGTCTGGTGTAAGCTGGTCAAACATGATATGTCTAACAAACAGAAAGATTTAGTTTGGATGTCTTTGCATGGGATTTTACCTGTGAGGAGTGTACAAAAAAGGAAAGGGTTGGCGGTGTCTGAAAGGTGTCCGAGAGAGCGGTGTGGGTGTAATGAAGAGGTCCATCATGTTCTATGGTCATGTAGGTTTGCGAAGGATGTTTGGTCTAAATTGGGTGGGTTATGTATGGAATTGACTGGGGTGAAACGTTTGAATTTTGAAATTGTCATGTTTGGGTTATGCATGTTAAACCGTGAAAAGGATAGGATTTTGTGGCTGTTTTTGGCTTGTGTGAAGGAGGTTTTGTGGAATTGCCGGAACTTGTATGTGTTTAAAAATGAGCGTTTTGAGGTGGATGATTGTGTTAAAATGGTCCTTGAGAAGTTATATTTCTATTATAAATGTGATATGAAAGGTGGGATGGATGCAGAGGGAGTATGGAAATTCCGGAAATGGAAACATATAATTAGTCTGTAATTTTGTTTTTTTCTGATGTGTATATTGCATTTTTTCAATTTAACTGGATAATAAAAGAAACCATCATGATGAGTTTTAAACGATAAATGATTGTGGAATGGTTGTTTTTTTCAGATGAGGAGACGACCTTTTATTCTGCATTATTGTTTTAAACCTGAATGGTTTTGTAAAAAAAAAAAAAAAATCTGTTCTTATCAGTTTAATATCTGATACGTCCCCTATCTGGGGACCATATATTAAATGGATTTTTAGAACAGGGAGATGGAAAAAGAGCTTGCTCTGTCCACTCCACGCATTGACCTGGTATTGCAGTATCTCCAGGACCGGTGCACCCCTTCTTTAATGCAGTTTCTAAAATCAGAAAGAATTGAATTCAATGTTTTTTGTTCATTTTGCTTGTTTGTCGGATTTTGGGATGGACTCTTTGGCTTTGCTTTTCTTCTCCTCATTGGATTTTTCATGTTCAAAGTTGCAGAAGCCAGATTACAAGCTCATTTTGGTTCAACTTCAGCAACTGTGCATTGCATTGCCATGTAATGTGATGCAATGCTATCTTTCTAGCTCTCCCTTTTTACTTCCTTTTGGATAAACAGACATATTAGGCAAGCATTTTGGAGCTTTCACCTAAATAACTACAGGTGGTGAGATAAGCTGCACAATATAATTGACCTTTCAGTATATTGTTGCACACACACCATCTATTTAGCAAATGCCCTTGTTATCAACAGCAGCCTTTTAAACTCACCTGAGCTAACAGGTATGTGCGCTGGTTACTCTGCTGCGCTTAAAATTTCTTTTTTGGTTTGCTACAATGCCTTTTCTGAAACGTTGTCTCCTTCTGCTGGAACACTGACTTCTTTCATTTAATGCCTGCAGACTATAAAAGAGAACCCAACCCAAAAAGTTTGGTTGATTAGTCTGTGGCATTCTGTTAAACTGTTGCTTATGGCGGTCTCTGTGAGCTTCTCAGCGACATTCAGCCAGCCAGGTATCCTGCCTGCAGTAGATGGAATGTGGCAATGGAACGCTGGCTGCGCGTGTCATAATAGGCTCTGAGCCTTTATATACCTGTGCACAGCAGCAGCCACCTTCAGTCTGCTGCTGGACAGCCAGCAGCAGCAGCAGCAGGAGAGGTATGTAATCAGGAGCCCTCCTGCTAAGGGTAGACAGCTGCTCGTTCCACCCCACCCCCCGCCTTAATTGGTTCTCCTCCCTTCCAACGGTGTTGAGGCGGGTGGGAACAGCAGGGGGTGAAGGTGCTGTGTTTAAAGAGGTGGAGTTATGCAGATCTAAAACGCGTGGATTGCAGCAGCAGCAAGCCGAAAAGTGCAGGCATGTAAGGGATCTAGAGGTTGACAACATGTCTTCTTAACGGGAGTCCAGGAGCTCATCTCCACAAATGGACTTTTCAGGATCCTTGGGTGGCTCCGTAGTTTGAAACCAATTCTGGTTATCGCTTCTCGGCCTTTTGGCTAAGATCAAGTGTAGTATCTGTTCTTATCAGTTTAATATCTGATACGTCCCCTATCTGGGGACCATATATTAAATGGATTTTTAGAACAGGGAGATGGAAAAAGAGCTTGCTCTGTCCACTCCACGCATTGACCTGGTATTGCAGTATCTCCAGGACCGGTGCACCCCTTCTTTAATGCAGTTTCTAAAATCAGAAAGAATTGAATTCAATGTTTTTTGTTCATTTTGCTTGTTTGTCGGATTTTGGGATGGACTCTTTGGCTTTGCTTTTCTTCTCCTCATTGGATTTTTCATGTTCAAAGTTGCAGAAGCCAGATTACAAGCTCATTTTGGTTCAACTTCAGCAACTGTGCATTGCATTGCCATGTAATGTGATGCAATGCTATCTTTCTAGCTCTCCCTTTTTACTTCCTTTTGGATAAACAGACATATTAGGCAAGCATTTTGGAGCTTTCACCTAAATAACTACAGGTGGTGAGATAAGCTGCACAATATAATTGACCTTTCAGTATATTGTTGCACACACACCATCTATTTAGCAAATGCCCTTGTTATCAACAGCAGCCTTTTAAACTCACCTGAGCTAACAGGTATGTGCGCTGGTTACTCTGCTGCGCTTAAAATTTCTTTTTTGGTTTGCTACAATGCCTTTTCTGAAACGTTGTCTCCTTCTGCTGGAACACTGACTTCTTTCATTTAATGCCTGCAGACTATAAAAGAGAACCCAACCCAAAAAGTTTGGTTGATTAGTCTGTGGCATTCTGTTAAACTGTTGCTTATGGCGGTCTCTGTGAGCTTCTCAGCGACATTCAGCCAGCCAGGTATCCTGCCTGCAGTAGATGGAATGTGGCAATGGAACGCTGGCTGCGCGTGTCATAATAGGCTCTGAGCCTTTATATACCTGTGCACAGCAGCAGCCACCTTCAGTCTGCTGCTGGACAGCCAGCAGCAGCAGCAGCAGGAGAGGTATGTAATCAGGAGCCCTCCTGCTAAGGGTAGACAGCTGCTCGTTCCACCCCACCCCCCGCCTTAATTGGTTCTCCTCCCTTCCAACGGTGTTGAGGCGGGTGGGAACAGCAGGGGGTGAAGGTGCTGTGTTTAAAGAGGTGGAGTTATGCAGATCTAAAACGCGTGGATTGCAGCAGCAGCAAGCCGAAAAGTGCAGGCATGTAAGGGATCTAGAGGTTGACAACATGTCTTCTTAACGGGAGTCCAGGAGCTCATCTCCACAAATGGACTTTTCAGGATCCTTGGGTGGCTCCGTAGTTTGAAACCAATTCTGGTTATCGCTTCTCGGCCTTTTGGCTAAGATCAAGTGTAGTATCTGTTCTTATCAGTTTAATATCTGATACGTCCCCTATCTGGGGACCATATATTAAATGGATTTTTAGAACAGGGAGATGGAAAAAGAGCTTGCTCTGTCCACTCCACGCATTGACCTGGTATTGCAGTATCTCCAGGACCGGTGCACCCCTTCTTTAATGCAGTTTCTAAAATCAGAAAGAATTGAATTCAATGTTTTTTGTTCATTTTGCTTGTTTGTCGGATTTTGGGATGGACTCTTTGGCTTTGCTTTTCTTCTCCTCATTGGATTTTTCATGTTCAAAGTTGCAGAAGCCAGATTACAAGCTCATTTTGGTTCAACTTCAGCAACTGTGCATTGCATTGCCATGTAATGTGATGCAATGCTATCTTTCTAGCTCTCCCTTTTTACTTCCTTTTGGATAAACAGACATATTAGGCAAGCATTTTGGAGCTTTCACCTAAATAACTACAGGTGGTGAGATAAGCTGCACAATATAATTGACCTTTCAGTATATTGTTGCACACACACCATCTATTTAGCAAATGCCCTTGTTATCAACAGCAGCCTTTTAAACTCACCTGAGCTAACAGGTATGTGCGCTGGTTACTCTGCTGCGCTTAAAATTTCTTTTTTGGTTTGCTACAATGCCTTTTCTGAAACGTTGTCTCCTTCTGCTGGAACACTGACTTCTTTCATTTAATGCCTGCAGACTATAAAAGAGAACCCAACCCAAAAAGTTTGGTTGATTAGTCTGTGGCATTCTGTTAAACTGTTGCTTATGGCGGTCTCTGTGAGCTTCTCAGCGACATTCAGCCAGCCAGGTATCCTGCCTGCAGTAGATGGAATGTGGCAATGGAACGCTGGCTGCGCGTGTCATAATAGGCTCTGAGCCTTTATATACCTGTGCACAGCAGCAGCCACCTTCAGTCTGCTGCTGGACAGCCAGCAGCAGCAGCAGGAGAGGTATGTAATCAGGAGCCCTCCTGCTAAGGGTAGACAGCTGCTCGTTCCACCCCACCCCCCGCCTTAATTGGTTCTCCTCCCTTCCAACGGTGTTGAGGCGGGTGGGAACAGCAGGGGGTGAAGGTGCTGTGTTTAAAGAGGTGGAGTTATGCAGATCTAAAACGCGTGGATTGCAGCAGCAGCAAGCCGAAAAGTGCAGGCATGTAAGGGATCTAGAGGTTGACAACATGTCTTCTTAACGGGAGTCCAGGAGCTCATCTCCACAAATGGACTTTTCAGGATCCTTGGGTGGCTCCGTAGTTTGAAACCAATTCTGGTTATCGCTTCTCGGCCTTTTGGCTAAGATCAAGTGTAGTATCTTTTGAAAAGGCAGTTTTGTCCTTGGGCTGCCCTAGTAAATTGATGCATATTACACACTGGTTTGGTGCACTTGTTAGTACGCCAGGTGGCTCATAGAGTTATCTGATGGAAAACATGGCCCTCCAGGATCGAAGTCACTAGGCTGGGTAAGTGTGAGGGCTTTGGAGCAATGTGCCCCAGGAGTAGGCGCCCTGGTGGGAGTCCAAGCTTACTGGGACTGGGAACCCCAGAAAGACTTGGCTTCGTAGCACGCCGCACCTTTGCCAATCATACTTTCTGAGCAACCCCCCCTATTCCTGGCCTCCGGGCTAGGAAGGGGAATTTTTATAAACCCGGTCGGAGGTCCGGTCAGCTTTGGGCTGAGAAACCAACACAGGCTCCAGCTCCACTAGGGTGGCAGCCTAGATGGAAGCTGGGAGCACGAAAACGGCTCTTCTCCGGCTTCGGCTAGGGAGAGCATCGGAGATCCCTGACCCTCGCTGTGGCCTTCTGGCTCGGAGGGATGGGGATGGTTTATTGGGGACCCTCTCCTCCGGGAAGGGTCCACATGAATCCTCGCCTCGTGCGCTGTTTTGGTGTGACTTCGGTCACATTTTTCAGTGCCTTGGATGCAGCTTCAATCAAAAAAATCTGTTCTTATCAGTTTAATATCTGATACGTCCCCTATCTGGGGACCATATATTAAATGGATTTTTAGAACAGGGAGATGGAAAAAGAGCTTGCTCTGTCCACTCCACGCATTGACCTGGTATTGCAGTATCTCCAGGACTGGTGCACCCCTTCTTTAATGCAGTTTCTAAAATCAGAAAGAATTGAATTCAATGTTTTTTGTTCATTTTGCTTGTTTGTCGGATTTTGGGATGGACTCTTTGGCTTTGCTTTTCTTCTCCTCATTGGATTTTTCATGTTCAAAGTTGCAGAAGCCAGATTACAAGCTCATTTTGGTTCAACTTCAGCAACTGTGCATTGCATTGCCATGTAATGTGATGCAATGCTATCTTTCTAGCTCTCCCTTTTTACTTCCTTTTGGATAAACAGACATATTAGGCAAGCATTTTGGAGCTTTCACCTAAATAACTACAGGTGGTGAGATAAGCTGCACAATATAATTGACCTTTCAGTATATTGTTGCACACACACCATCTATTTAGCAAATGCCCTTGTTATCAACAGCAGCCTTTTAAACTCACCTGAGCTAACAGGTATGTGCGCTGGTTACTCTGCTGCGCTTAAAATTTCTTTTTTGGTTTGCTACAATGCCTTTTCTGAAACGTTGTCTCCTTCTGCTGGAACACTGACTTCTTTCATTTAATGCCTGCAGACTATAAAAGAGAACCCAACCCAAAAAGTTTGGTTGATTAGTCTGTGGCATTCTGTTAAACTGTTGCTTATGGCGGTCTCTGTGAGCTTCTCAGCGACATTCAGCCAGCCAGGTATCCTGCCTGCAGTAGATGGAATGTGGCAATGGAACGCTGGCTGCGCGTGTCATAATAGGCTCTGAGCCTTTATATACCTGTGCACAGCAGCAGCCACCTTCAGTCTGCTGCTGGACAGCCAGCAGCAGCAGCAGCAGGAGAGGTATGTAATCAGGAGCCCTCCTGCTAAGGGTAGACAGCTGCTCGTTCCACCCCACCCCCCGCCTTAATTGGTTCTCCTCCCTTCCAACGGTGTTGAGGCGGGTGGGAACAGCAGGGGGTGAAGGTGCTGTGTTTAAAGAGGTGGAGTTATGCAGATCTAAAACGCGTGGATTGCAGCAGCAGCAAGCCGAAAAGTGCAGGCATGTAAGGGATCTAGAGGTTGACAACATGTCTTCTTAACGGGAGTCCAGGAGCTCATCTCCACAAATGGACTTTTCAGGATCCTTGGGTGGCTCCGTAGTTTGAAACCAATTCTGGTTATCGCTTCTCGGCCTTTTGGCTAAGATCAAGTGTAGTATCTGTTCTTATCAGTTTAATATCTGATACGTCCCCTATCTGGGGACCATATATTAAATGGATTTTTAGAACAGGGAGATGGAAAAAGAGCTTGCTCTGTCCACTCCACGCATTGACCTGGTATTGCAGTATCTCCAGGACCGGTGCACCCCTTCTTTAATGCAGTTTCTAAAATCAGAAAGAATTGAATTCAATGTTTTTTGTTCATTTTGCTTGTTTGTCGGATTTTGGGATGGACTCTTTGGCTTTGCTTTTCTTCTCCTCATTGGATTTTTCATGTTCAAAGTTGCAGAAGCCAGATTACAAGCTCATTTTGGTTCAACTTCAGCAACTGTGCATTGCATTGCCATGTAATGTGATGCAATGCTATCTTTCTAGCTCTCCCTTTTTACTTCCTTTTGGATAAACAGACATATTAGGCAAGCATTTTGGAGCTTTCACCTAAATAACTACAGGTGGTGAGATAAGCTGCACAATATAATTGACCTTTCAGTATATTGTTGCACACACACCATCTATTTAGCAAATGCCCTTGTTATCAACAGCAGCCTTTTAAACTCACCTGAGCTAACAGGTATGTGCGCTGGTTACTCTGCTGCGCTTAAAATTTCTTTTTTGGTTTGCTACAATGCCTTTTCTGAAACGTTGTCTCCTTCTGCTGGAACACTGACTTCTTTCATTTAATGCCTGCAGACTATAAAAGAGAACCCAACCCAAAAAGTTTGGTTGATTAGTCTGTGGCATTCTGTTAAACTGTTGCTTATGGCGGTCTCTGTGAGCTTCTCAGCGACATTCAGCCAGCCAGGTATCCTGCCTGCAGTAGATGGAATGTGGCAATGGAACGCTGGCTGCGCGTGTCATAATAGGCTCTGAGCCTTTATATACCTGTGCACAGCAGCAGCCACCTTCAGTCTGCTGCTGGACAGCCAGCAGCAGCAGCAGCAGGAGAGGTATGTAATCAGGAGCCCTCCTGCTAAGGGTAGACAGCTGCTCGTTCCACCCCACCCCCCGCCTTAATTGGTTCTCCTCCCTTCCAACGGTGTTGAGGCGGGTGGGAACAGCAGGGGGTGAAGGTGCTGTGTTTAAAGAGGTGGAGTTATGCAGATCTAAAACGCGTGGATTGCAGCAGCAGCAAGCCGAAAAGTGCAGGCATGTAAGGGATCTAGAGGTTGACAACATGTCTTCTTAACGGGAGTCCAGGAGCTCATCTCCACAAATGGACTTTTCAGGATCCTTGGGTGGCTCCGTAGTTTGAAACCAATTCTGGTTATCGCTTCTCGGCCTTTTGGCTAAGATCAAGTGTAGTATCTGTTCTTATCAGTTTAATATCTGATACGTCCCCTATCTGGGGACCATATATTAAATGGATTTTTAGAACAGAGAGATGGAAAAAGAGCTTGCTCTGTCCACTCCACGCATTGACCTGGTATTGCAGTATCTCCAGGACCGGTGCACCCCTTCTTTAATGCAGTTTCTAAAATCAGAAAGAATTGAATTCAATGTTTTTTGTTCATTTTGCTTGTTTGTCGGATTTTGGGATGGACTCTTTGGCTTTGCTTTTCTTCTCCTCATTGGATTTTTCATGTTCAAAGTTGCAGAAGCCAGATTACAAGCTCATTTTGGTTCAACTTCAGCAACTGTGCATTGCATTGCCATGTAATGTGATGCAATGCTATCTTTCTAGCTCTCCCTTTTTACTTCCTTTTGGATAAACAGACATATTAGGCAAGCATTTTGGAGCTTTCACCTAAATAACTACAGGTGGTGAGATAAGCTGCACAATATAATTGACCTTTCAGTATATTGTTGCACACACACCATCTATTTAGCAAATGCCCTTGTTATCAACAGCAGCCTTTTAAACTCACCTGAGCTAACAGGTATGTGCGCTGGTTACTCTGCTGCGCTTAAAATTTCTTTTTTGGTTTGCTACAATGCCTTTTCTGAAACGTTGTCTCCTTCTGCTGGAACACTGACTTCTTTCATTTAATGCCTGCAGACTATAAAAGAGAACCCAACCCAAAAAGTTTGGTTGATTAGTCTGTGGCATTCTGTTAAACTGTTGCTTATGGCGGTCTCTGTGAGCTTCTCAGCGACATTCAGCCAGCCAGGTATCCTGCCTGCAGTAGATGGAATGTGGCAATGGAACGCTGGCTGCGCGTGTCATAATAGGCTCTGAGCCTTTATATACCTGTGCACAGCAGCAGCCACCTTCAGTCTGCTGCTGGACAGCCAGCAGCAGCAGCAGCAGGAGAGGTATGTAATCAGGAGCCCTCCTGCTAAGGGTAGACAGCTGCTCGTTCCACCCCACCCCCCGCCTTAATTGGTTCTCCTCCCTTCCAACGGTGTTGAGGCGGGTGGGAACAGCAGGGGGTGAAGGTGCTGTGTTTAAAGAGGTGGAGTTATGCAGATCTAAAACGCGTGGATTGCAGCAGCAGCAAGCCGAAAAGTGCAGGCATGTAAGGGATCTAGAGGTTGACAACATGTCTTCTTAACGGGAGTCCAGGAGCTCATCTCCACAAATGGACTTTTCAGGATCCTTGGGTGGCTCCGTAGTTTGAAACCAATTCTGGTTATCGCTTCTCGGCCTTTTGGCTAAGATCAAGTGTAGTATCTGTTCTTATCAGTTTAATATCTGATACGTCCCCTATCTGGGGACCATATATTAAATGGATTTTTAGAACAGGGAGATGGAAAAAGAGCTTGCTCTGTCCACTCCACGCATTGACCTGGTATTGCAGTATCTCCAGGACCGGTGCACCCCTTCTTTAATGCAGTTTCTAAAATCAGAAAGAATTGAATTCAATGTTTTTTGTTCATTTTGCTTGTTTGTCGGATTTTGGGATGGACTCTTTGGCTTTGCTTTTCTTCTCCTCATTGGATTTTTCATGTTCAAAGTTGCAGAAGCCAGATTACAAGCTCATTTTGGTTCAACTTCAGCAACTGTGCATTGCATTGCCATGTAATGTGATGCAATGCTATCTTTCTAGCTCTCCCTTTTTACTTCCTTTTGGATAAACAGACATATTAGGCAAGCATTTTGGAGCTTTCACCTAAATAACTACAGGTGGTGAGATAAGCTGCACAATATAATTGACCTTTCAGTATATTGTTGCACACACACCATGTATTTAGCAAATGCCCTTGTTATCAACAGCAGCCTTTTAAACTCACCTGAGCTAACAGGTATGTGCGCTGGTTACTCTGCTGCGCTTAAAATTTCTTTTTTGGTTTGCTACAATGCCTTTTCTGAAACGTTGTCTCCTTCTGCTGGAACACTGACTTCTTTCATTTAATGCCTGCAGACTATAAAAGAGAACCCAACCCAAAAAGTTTGGTTGATTAGTCTGTGGCATTCTGTTAAACTGTTGCTTATGG
Organism: Phyllobates terribilis; assembly: GCF_046119375.1. NCBI lineage: Eukaryota > Metazoa > Chordata > Amphibia > Anura > Dendrobatidae > Phyllobates > Phyllobates terribilis. The sequence continues at coordinate 524,289 of NW_027363058.1, read as the reverse complement.
CGGTCTCTGTGAGCTTCTCAGCGACATTCAGCCAGCCAGGTATCCTGCCTGCAGTAGATGGAATGTGGCAATGGAACGTTGGCTGCGCGTGTCATAATAGGCTCTGAGCCTTTATATACCTGTGCACAGCAGCAGCCACCTTCAGTCTGCTGCTGGACAGCCAGCAGCAGCAGCAGCAGGAGAGGTATGTAATCAGGAGCCCTCCTGCTAAGGGTAGACAGCTGCTCGTTCCACCCCACCCCCCGCCTTAATTGGTTCTCCTCCCTTCCAACGGTGTTGAGGCGGGTGGGAACAGCAGGGGGTGAAGGTGCTGTGTTTAAAGAGGTGGAGTTATGCAGATCTAAAACGCGTGGATTGCAGCAGCAGCAAGCCGAAAAGTGCAGGCATGTAAGGGATCTAGAGGTTGACAACATGTCTTCTTAACGGGAGTCCAGGAGCTCATCTCCACAAATGGACTTTTCAGGATCCTTGGGTGGCTCCGTAGTTTGAAACCAATTCTGGTTATCGCTTCTCGGCCTTTTGGCTAAGATCAAGTGTAGTATCTGTTCTTATCAGTTTAATATCTGATACGTCCCCTATCTGGGGACCATATATTAAATGGATTTTTAGAACAGGGAGATGGAAAAAGAGCTTGCTCTGTCCACTCCACGCATTGACCTGGTATTGCAGTATCTCCAGGACCGGTGCACCCCTTCTTTAATGCAGTTTCTAAAATCAGAAAGAATTGAATTCAATGTTTTTTGTTCATTTTGCTTGTTTGTCGGATTTTGGGATGGACTCTTTGGCTTTGCTTTTCTTCTCCTCATTAGATTTTTCATGTTCAAAGTTGCAGAAGCCAGATTACAAGCTCATTTTGGTTCAACTTCAGCAACTGTGCATTGCATTGCCATGTAATGTGATGCAATGCTATCTTTCTAGCTCTCCCTTTTTACTTCCTTTTGGATAAACAGACATATTAGGCAAGCATTTTGGAGCTTTCACCTAAATAACTACAGGTGGTGAGATAAGCTGCACAATATAATTGACCTTTCAGTATATTGTTGCACACACACCATCTATTTAGCAAATGCCCTTGTTATCAACAGCAGCCTTTTAAACTCACCTGAGCTAACAGGTATGTGCGCTGGTTACTCTGCTGCGCTTAAAATTTCTTTTTTGGTTTGCTACAATGCCTTTTCTGAAACGTTGTCTCCTTCTGCTGGAACACTGACTTCTTTCATTTAATGCCTGCAGACTATAAAAGAGAACCCAACCCAAAAAGTTTGGTTGATTAGTCTGTGGCATTCTGTTAAACTGTTGCTTATGGCGGTCTCTGTGAGCTTCTCAGCGACATTCAGCCAGCCAGGTATCCTGCCTGCAGTAGATGGAATGTGGCAATGGAACGCTGGCTGCGCGTGTCATAATAGGCTCTGAGCCTTTATATACCTGTGCACAGCAGCAGCCACCTTCAGTCTGCTGCTGGACAGCCAGCAGCAGCAGCAGGAGAGGTATGTAATCAGGAGCCCTCCTGCTAAGGGTAGACAGCTGCTCGTTCCACCCCACCCCCCGCCTTAATTGGTTCTCCTCCCTTCCAACGATGTTGAGGCGGGTGGGAACAGCAGGGGGTGAAGGTGCTGTGTTTAAAGAGGTGGAGTTATGCAGATCTAAAACGCGTGGATTGCAGCAGCAGCAAGCCGAAAAGTGCAGGCATGTAAGGGATCTAGAGGTTGACAACATGTCTTCTTAACGGGAGTCCAGGAGCTCATCTCCACAAATGGACTTTTCAGGATCCTTGGGTGGCTCCGTAGTTTGAAACCAATTCTGGTTATCGCTTCTCGGCCTTTTGGCTAAGATCAAGTGTAGTATCTGTTCTTATCAGTTTAATATCTGATACGTCCCCTATCTGGGGACCATATATTAAATGGATTTTTAGAACAGGGAGATGGAAAAAGAGCTTGCTCTGTCCACTCCACGCATTGACCTGGTATTGCAGTATCTCCAGGACCGGTGCACCCCTTCTTTAATGCAGTTTCTAAAATCAGAAAGAATTGAATTCAATGTTTTTTGTTCATTTTGCTTGTTTGTCGGATTTTGGGATGGACTCTTTGGCTTTGCTTTTCTTCTCCTCATTGGATTTTTCATGTTCAAAGTTGCAGAAGCCAGATTACAAGCTCATTTTGGTTCAACTTCAGCAACTGTGCATTGCATTGCCATGTAATGTGATGCAATGCTATCTTTCTAGCTCTCCCTTTTTACTTCCTTTTGGATAAACAGACATATTAGGCAAGCATTTTGGAGCTTTCACCTAAATAACTACAGGTGGTGAGATAAGCTGCACAATATAATTGACCTTTCAGTATATTGTTGCACACACACCATCTATTTAGCAAATGCCCTTGTTATCAACAGCAGCCTTTTAAACTCACCTGAGCTAACAGGTATGTGCGCTGGTTACTCTGCTGCGCTTAAAATTTCTTTTTTGGTTTGCTACAATGCCTTTTCTGAAACGTTGTCTCCTTCTGCTGGAACCCTGACTTCTTTCATTTAATGCCTGCAGACTATAAAAGAGAACCCAACCCAAAAAGTTTGGTTGATTAGTCTGTGGCATTCTGTTAAACTGTTGCTTATGGCGGTCTCTGTGAGCTTCTCAGCGACATTCAGCCAGCCAGGTATCCTGCCTGCAGTAGATGGAATGTGGCAATGGAACGCTGGCTGCGCGTGTCATAATAGGCTCTGAGCCTTTATATACCTGTGCACAGCAGCAGCCACCTTCAGTCTGCTGCTGGACAGCCAGCAGCAGCAGCAGCAGGAGAGGTATGTAATCAGGAGCCCTCCTGCTAAGGGTAGACAGCTGCTCGTTCCACCCCACCCCCCGCCTTAATTGGTTCTCCTCCCTTCCAACGGTGTTGAGGCGGGTGGGAACAGCAGGGGGTGAAGGTGCTGTGTTTAAAGAGGTGGAGTTATGCAGATCTAAAACGCGTGGATTGCAGCAGCAGCAAGCCGAAAAGTGCAGGCATGTAAGGGATCTAGAGGTTGACAACATGTCTTCTTAACGGGAGTCCAGGAGCTCATCTCCACAAATGGACTTTTCAGGATCCTTGGGTGGCTCCGTAGTTTGAAACCAATTCTGGTTATCGCTTCTCGGCCTTTTGGCTAAGATCAAGTGTAGTATCTGTTCTTATCAGTTTAATATCTGATACGTCCCCTATCTGGGGACCATATATTAAATGGATTTTTAGAACAGGGAGATGGAAAAAGAGCTTGCTCTGTCCACTCCACGCATTGACCTGGTATTGCAGTATCTCCAGGACCGGTGCACCCCTTCTTTAATGTAGTTTCTAAAATCAGAAAGAATTGAATTCAATGTTTTTTGTTCATTTTGCTTGTTTGTCAGATTTTGGGATGGACTCTTTGGCTTTGCTTTTCTTCTCCTCATTGGATTTTTCATGTTCAAAGTTGCAGAAGCCAGATTACAAGCTCATTTTGGTTCAACTTCAGCAACTGTGCATTGCATTGCCATGTAATGTGATGCAATGCTATCTTTCTAGCTCTCCCTTTTTACTTCCTTTTGGATAAACAGACATATTAGGCAAGCATTTTGGAGCTTTCACCTAAATAACTACAGGTGGTGAGATAAGCTGCACAATATAATTGACCTTTCAGTATATTGTTGCACACACACCATCTATTTAGCAAATGCCCTTGTTATCAACAGCAGCCTTTTAAACTCACCTGAGCTAACAGGTATGTGCGCTGGTTACTCTGCTGCGCTTAAAATTTCTTTTTTGGTTTGCTACAATGCCTTTTCTGAAACGTTGTCTCCTTCTGCTGGAACACTGACTTCTTTCATTTAATGCCTGCAGACTATAAAAGAGAACCCAACCCAAAAAGTTTGGTTGATTAGTCTGTGGCATTCTGTTAAACTGTTGCTTATGGCGGTCTCTGTGAGCTTCTCAGCGACATTCAGCCAGCCAGGTATCCTGCCTGCAGTAGATGGAATGTGGCAATGGAACGCTGGCTGCGCGTGTCATAATAGGCTCTGAGCCTTTATATACCTGTGCACAGCAGCAGCCACCTTCAGTCTGCTGCTGGACAGCCAGCAGCAGCAGCAGCAGGAGAGGTATGTAATCAGGAGCCCTCCTGCTAAGGGTAGACAGCTGCTCGTTCCACCCCACCCCCCGCCTTAATTGGTTCTCCTCCCTTCCAACGGTGTTGAGGCGGGTGGGAACAGCAGGGGGTGAAGGTGCTGTGTTTAAAGAGGTGGAGTTATGCAGATCTAAAACGCGTGGATTGCAGCAGCAGCAAGCCGAAAAGTGCAGGCATGTAAGGGATCTAGAGGTTGACAACATGTCTTCTTAACGGGAGTCCAGGAGCTCATCTCCACAAATGGACTTTTCAGGATCCTTGGGTGGCTCCGTAGTTTGAAACCAATTCTGGTTATCGCTTCTCGGCCTTTTGGCTAAGATCAAGTGTAGTATCTTTTCAAAAGGCAGTTTTGTCCTTGGGCTGCCCTAGTAAATTGATGCACATTACACACTGGTTTGGTGCACTTGATAGTACGCCAGGTGGCTCATAGAGTTATCTGATGGAAAACATGGCCCTCCAGGATCGAAGTCACTAGGCTGGGTAAGTGTGAGGGCTTTGGAGCAATGTGCCCCAGGAGTAGGCGCCCTGGTGGGAGTCCAAGCTTACTGGGACTGGGAACCCCAGAAAGACTTGGCTTCGTAGCACGCCGCACCTTTGCCAATCATACTTTCTGAGCAACCCCCCCTATTCCTGGCCTCCGGGCTAGGAAGGGGAATTTTTATAAACCCGGTCGGAGGTCCGGTCAGCTTTGGGCTGAGAAACCAACACAGGCTCCAGCTCCACTAGGGTGGCAGCCTAGATGGAAGCTGCGAGCACGAAAACGGCTCTTCTCCGGCTTCGGCTAGGGAGAGCATCGGAGATCCCTGACCCTCGCTGTGGCCTTCTGGCTCGGAGGGATGGGGATGGTTTATTGGGGAGCCTCTCCTCCGGGAAGGGTCCACATGAATCCTCGCCTCGTGCGCTGTTTTGGTGTGACTTCGGTCACATTTTTCAGTGCCTTGGATGCAGCTTCAATCAAAAAATCTGTTCTTATCAGTTTAATATCTGATACGTCCCCTATCTGGGGACCATATATTAAATGGATTTTTAGAACAGGGAGATGGAAAAAGAGCTTGCTCTGTCCACTCCACGCATTGACCTGGTATTGCAGTATCTCCAGGACCGGTGCACCCCTTCTTTAATGCAGTTTCTAAAATCAGAAAGAATTGAATTCAATGTTTTTTGTTCATTTTGCTTGTTTGTCGGATTTTGGGATGGACTCTTTGGCTTTGCTTTTCTTCTCCTCATTGGATTTTTCATGTTCAAAGTTGCAGAAGCCAGATTACAAGCTCATTTTGGTTCAACTTCAGCAACTGTGCATTGCATTGCCATGTAATGTGATGCAATGCTATCTTTCTAGCTCTCCCTTTTTACTTCCTTTTGGATAAACAGACATATTAGGCAAGCATTTTGGAGCTTTCACCTAAATAACTACAGGTGGTGAGATAAGCTGCACAATATAATTGACCTTTCAGTATATTGTTGCACACACACCATCTATTTAGCAAATGCCCTTGTTATCAACAGCAGCCTTTTAAACTCACCTGAGCTAACAGGTATGTGCGCTGGTTACTCTGCTGCGCTTAAAATTTCTTTTTTGGTTTGCTACAATGCCTTTTCTGAAACGTTGTCTCCTTCTGCTGGAACACTGACTTCTTTCATTTAATGCCTGCAGACTATAAAAGAGAACCCAACCCAAAAAGTTTGGTTGATTAGTCTGTGGCATTCTGTTAAACTGTTGCTTATGGCGGTCTCTGTGAGCTTCTCAGCGACATTCAGCCAGCCAGGTATCCTGCCTGCAGTAGATGGAATGTGGCAATGGAACGCTGGCTGCGCGTGTCATAATAGGCTCTGAGCCTTTATATACCTGTGCACAGCAGCAGCCACCTTCAGTCTGCTGCTGGACAGCCAGCAGCAGCAGCAGCAGGAGAGGTATGTAATCAGGAGCCCTCCTGCTAAGGGTAGACAGCTGCTCGTTCCACCCCACCCCCCGCCTTAATTGGTTCTCCTCCCTTCCAACGGTGTTGAGGCGGGTGGGAACAGCAGGGGGTGAAGGTGCTGTGTTTAAAGAGGTGGAGTTATGCAGATCTAAAACGCGTGGATTGCAGCAGCAGCAAGCCGAAAAGTGCAGGCATGTAAGGGATCTAGAGGTTGACAACATGTCTTCTTAACGGGAGTCCAGGAGCTCATCTCCACAAATGGACTTTTCAGGATCCTTGGGTGGCTCCGTAGTTTGAAACCAATTCTGGTTATCGCTTCTCGGCCTTTTGGCTAAGATCAAGTGTAGTATCTGTTCTTATCAGTTTAATATCTGATACGTCCCCTATCTGGGGACCATATATTAAATGGATTTTTAGAACAGGGAGATGGAAAAAGAGCTTGCTCTGTCCACTCCACGCATTGACCTGGTATTGCAGTATCTCCAGGACCGGTGCACCCCTTCTTTAATGTAGTTTCTAAAATCAGAAAGAATTGAATTCAATGTTTTTTGTTCATTTTGCTTGTTTGTCAGATTTTGGGATGGACTCTTTGGCTTTGCTTTTCTTCTCCTCATTGGATTTTTCATGTTCAAAGTTGCAGAAGCCAGATTACAAGCTCATTTTGGTTCAACTTCAGCAACTGTGCATTGCATTGCCATGTAATGTGATGCAATGCTATCTTTCTAGCTCTCCCTTTTTCCTTCCTTTTGGATAAACAGACATATTAGGCAAGCATTTTGGAGCTTTCACCTAAATAACTACAGGTGGTGAGATAAGCTGCACAATATAATTGACCTTTCAGTATATTGTTGCACACACACCATCTATTTAGCAAATGCCCTTGTTATCAACAGCAGCCTTTTAAACTCACCTGAGCTAACAGGTATGTGCGCTGGTTACTCTGCTGCGCTTAAAATTTCTTTTTTGGTTTGCTACAATGCCTTTTCTGAAACGTTGTCTCCTTCTGCTGGAACACTGACTTCTTTCATTTAATGCCTGCAGACTATAAAAGAGAACCCAACCCAAAAAGTTTGGTTGATTAGTCTGTGGCATTCTGTTAAACTGTTGCTTATGGCGGTCTCTGTGAGCTTCTCAGCGACATTCAGCCAGCCAGGTATCCTGCCTGCAGTAGATGGAATGTGGCAATGGAACGCTGGCTGCGCGTGTCATAATAGGCTCTGAGCCTTTATATACCTGTGCACAGCAGCAGCCACCTTCAGTCTGCTGCTGGACAGCCAGCAGCAGCAGCAGCAGGAGAGGTATGTAATCAGGAGCCCTCCTGCTAAGGGTAGACAGCTGCTCGTTCCACCCCACCCCCCGCCTTAATTGGTTCTCCTCCCTTCCAACGGTGTTGAGGCGGGTGGGAACAGCAGGGGGTGAAGGTGCTGTGTTTAAAGAGGTGGAGTTATGCAGATCTAAAACGCGTGGATTGCAGCAGCAGCAAGCCGAAAAGTGCAGGCATGTAAGGGATCTAGAGGTTGACAACATGTCTTCTTAACGGGAGTCCAGGAGCTCATCTCCACAAATGGACTTTTCAGGATCCTTGGGTGGCTCCGTAGTTTGAAACCAATTCTGGTTATCGCTTCTCGGCCTTTTGGCTAAGATCAAGTGTAGTATCTGTTCTTATCAGTTTAATATCTGATACGTCCCCTATCTGGGGACCATATATTAAATGGATTTTTAGAACAGGGAGATGGAAAAAGAGCTTGCTCTGTCCACTCCACGCATTGACCTGGTATTGCAGTATCTCCAGGACCGGTGCACCCCTTCTTTAATGCAGTTTCTAAAATCAGAAAGAATTGAATTCAATGTTTTTTGTTCATTTTGCTTGTTTGTCGGATTTTGGGATGGACTCTTTGGCTTTGCTTTTCTTCTCCTCATTGGATTTTTCATGTTCAAAGTTGCAGAAGCCAGATTACAAGCTCATTTTGGTTCAACTTCAGCAACTGTGCATTGCATTGCCATGTAATGTGATGCAATGCTATCTTTCTAGCTCTCCCTTTTTACTTCCTTTTGGATAAACAGACATATTAGGCAAGCATTTTGGAGCTTTCACCTAAATAACTACAGGTGGTGAGATAAGCTGCACAATATAATTGACCTTTCAGTATATTGTTGCACACACACCATCTATTTAGCAAATGCCCTTGTTATCAACAGCAGCCTTTTAAACTCACCTGAGCTAACAGGTATGTGCGCTGGTTACTCTGCTGCGCTTAAAATTTCTTTTTTGGTTTGCTACAATGCCTTTTCTGAAACGTTGTCTCCTTCTGCTGGAACACTGACTTCTTTCATTTAATGCCTGCAGACTATAAAAGAGAACCCAACCCAAAAAGTTTGGTTGATTAGTCTGTGGCATTCTGTTAAACTGTTGCTTATGGCGGTCTCTGTGAGCTTCTCAGCGACATTCAGCCAGCCAGGTATCCTGCCTGCAGTAGATGGAATGTGGCAATGGAACGCTGGCTGCGCGTGTCATAATAGGCTCTGAGCCTTTATATACCTGTGCACAGCAGCAGCCACCTTCAGTCTGCTGCTGGACAGCCAGCAGCAGCAGGAGAGGTATGTAATCAGGAGCCCTCCTGCTAAGGGTAGACAGCTGCTCGTTCCACCCCACCCCCCGCCTTAATTGGTTCTCCTCCCTTCCAACGGTGTTGAGGCGGGTGGGAACAGCAGGGGGTGAAGGTGCTGTGTTTAAAGAGGTGGAGTTATGCAGATCTAAAACGCGTGGATTGCAGCAGCAGCAAGCCGAAAAGTGCAGGCATGTAAGGGATCTAGAGGTTGACAACATGTCTTCTTAACGGGAGTCCAGGAGCTCATCTCCACAAATGGACTTTTCAGGATCCTTGGGTGGCTCCGTAGTTTGAAACCAATTCTGGTTATCGCTTCTCGGCCTTTTGGCTAAGATCAAGTGTAGTATCTGTTCTTATCAGTTTAATATCTGATACGTCCCCTATCTGGGGACCATATATTAAATGGATTTTTAGAACAGGGAGATGGAAAAAGAGCTTGCTCTGTCCACTCCACGCATTGACCTGGTATTGCAGTATCTCCAGGACCGGTGCACCCCTTCTTTAATGCAGTTTCTAAAATCAGAAAGAATTGAATTCAATGTTTTTTGTTCATTTTGCTTGTTTGTCGGATTTTGGGATGGACTCTTTGGCTTTGCTTTTCTTCTCCTCATTGGATTTTTCATGTTCAAAGTTGCAGAAGCCAGATTACAAGCTCATTTTGGTTCAACTTCAGCAACTGTGCATTGCATTGCCATGTAATGTGATGCAATGCTATCTTTCTAGCTCTCCCTTTTTACTTCCTTTTGGATAAACAGACATATTAGGCAAGCATTTTGGAGCTTTCACCTAAATAACTACAGGTGGTGAGATAAGCTGCACAATATAATTGACCTTTCAGTATATTGTTGCACACACACCATCTATTTAGCAAATGCCCTTGTTATCAACAGCAGCCTTTTAAACTCACCTGAGCTAACAGGTATGTGCGCTGGTTACTCTGCTGCGCTTAAAATTTCTTTTTTGGTTTGCTACAATGCCTTTTCTGAAACGTTGTCTCCTTCTGCTGGAACACTGACTTCTTTCATTTAATGCCTGCAGACTATAAAAGAGAACCCAACCCAAAAAGTTTGGTTGATTAGTCTGTGGCATTCTGTTAAACTGTTGCTTATGGCGGTCTCTGTGAGCTTCTCAGCGACATTCAGCCAGCCAGGTATCCTGCCTGCAGTAGATGGAATGTGGCAATGGAACGCTGGCTGCGCGTGTCATAATAGGCTCTGAGCCTTTATATACCTGTGCACAGCAGCAGCCACCTTCAGTCTGCTGCTGGACAGCCAGCAGCAGCAGCAGGAGAGGTATGTAATCAGGAGCCCTCCTGCTAAGGGTAGACAGCTGCTCGTTCCACCCCACCCCCCGCCTTAATTGGTTCTCCTCCCTTCCAACGGTGTTGAGGCGGGTGGGAACAGCAGGGGGTGAAGGTGCTGTGTTTAAAGAGGTGGAGTTATGCAGATCTAAAACGCGTGGATTGCAGCAGCAGCAAGCCGAAAAGTGCAGGCATGTAAGGGATCTAGAGGTTGACAACATGTCTTCTTAACGGGAGTCCAGGAGCTCATCTCCACAAATGGACTTTTCAGGATCCTTGGGTGGCTCCGTAGTTTGAAACCAATTCTGGTTATCGCTTCTCGGCCTTTTGGCTAAGATCAAGTGTAGTATCTGTTCTTATCAGTTTAATATCTGATACGTCCCCTATCTGGGGACCATACATTAAATGGATTTTTAGAACAGGGAGATGGAAAAAGAGCTTGCTCTGTCCACTCCACGCATTGACCTGGTATTGCAGTATCTCCAGGACCGGTGCACCCCTTCTTTAATGCAGTTTCTAAAATCAGAAAGAATTGAATTCAATGTTTTTTGTTCATTTTGCTTGTTTGTCGGATTTTGGGATGGACTCTTTGGCTTTGCTTTTCTTCTCCTCATTGGATTTTTCATGTTCAAAGTTGCAGAAGCCAGATTACAAGCTCATTTTGGTTCAACTTCAGCAACTGTGCATTGCATTGCCATGTAATGTGATGCAATGCTATCTTTCTAGCTCTCCCTTTTTACTTCCTTTTGGATAAACAGACATATTAGGCAAGCATTTTGGAGCTTTCACCTAAATAACTACAGGTGGTGAGATAAGCTGCACAATATAATTGACCTTTCAGTATATTGTTGCACACACACCATCTATTTAGCAAATGCCCTTGTTATCAACAGCAGCCTTTTAAACTCACCTGAGCTAACAGGTATGTGCGCTGGTTACTCTGCTGCGCTTAAAATTTCTTTTTTGGTTTGCTACAATGCCTTTTCTGAAACGTTGTCTCCTTCTGCTGGAACACTGACTTCTTTCATTTAATGCCTGCAGACTATAAAAGAGAACCCAACCCAAAAAGTTTGGTTGATTAGTCTGTGGCATTCTGTTAAACTGTTGCTTATGGCGGTCTCTGTGAGCTTCTCAGCGACATTCAGCCAGCCAGGTATCCTGCCTGCAGTAGATGGAATGTGGCAATGGAACGCTGGCTGCGCGTGTCATAATAGGCTCTGAGCCTTTATATACCTGTGCACAGCAGCAGCCACCTTCAGTCTGCTGCTGGACAGCCAGCAGCAGCAGCAGGAGAGGTATGTAATCAGGAGCCCTCCTGCTAAGGGTAGACAGCTGCTCGTTCCACCCCACCCCCCGCCTTAATTGGTTCTCCTCCCTTCCAACGGTGTTGAGGCGGGTGGGAACAGCAGGGGGTGAAGGTGCTGTGTTTAAAGAGGTGGAGTTATGCAGATCTAAAACGCGTGGATTGCAGCAGCAGCAAGCCGAAAAGTGCAGGCATGTAAGGGATCTAGAGGTTGACAACATGTCTTCTTAACGGGAGTCCAGGAGCTCATCTCCACAAATGGACTTTTCAGGATCCTTGGGTGGCTCCGTAGTTTGAAACCAATTCTGGTTATCGCTTCTCGGCCTTTTGGCTAAGATCAAGTGTAGTATCTGTTCTTATCAGTTTAATATCTGATACGTCCCCTATCTGGGGACCATATATTAAATGGATTTTTAGAACAGGGAGATGGAAAAAGAGCTTGCTCTGTCCACTCCACGCATTGACCTGGTATTGCAGTATCTCCAGGACCGGTGCACCCCTTCTTTAATGCAGTTTCTAAAATCAGAAAGAATTGAATTCAATGTTTTTTGTTCATTTTGCTTGTTTGTCGGATTTTGGGATGGACTCTTTGGCTTTGCTTTTCTTCTCCTCATTGGATTTTTCATGTTCAAAGTTGCAGAAGCCAGATTACAAGCTCATTTTGGTTCAACTTCAGCAACTGTGCATTGCATTGCCATGTAATGTGATGCAATGCTATCTTTCTAGCTCTCCCTTTTTACTTCCTTTTGGATAAACAGACATATTAGGCAAGCATTTTGGAGCTTTCACCTAAATAACTACAGGTGGTGAGATAAGCTGCACAATATAATTGACCTTTCAGTATATTGTTGCACACACACCATCTATTTAGCAAATGCCCTTGTTATCAACAGCAGCCTTTTAAACTCACCTGAGCTAACAGGTATGTGCGCTGGTTACTCTGCTGCGCTTAAAATTTCTTTTTTGGTTTGCTACAATGCCTTTTCTGAAACGTTGTCTCCTTCTGCTGGAACACTGACTTCTTTCATTTAATGCCTGCAGACTATAAAAGAGAACCCAACCCAAAAAGTTTGGTTGATTAGTCTGTGGCATTCTGTTAAACTGTTGCTTATGGCGGTCTCTGTGAGCTTCTCAGCGATATTCAGCCAGCCAGGTATCCTGCCTGCAGTAGATGGAATGTGGCAATGGAACGCTGGCTGCGCGTGTCATAATAGGCTCTGAGCCTTTATATACCTGTGCACAGCAGCAGCCACCTTCAGTCTGCTGCTGGACAGCCAGCAGCAGCAGCAGCAGGAGAGGTATGTAATCAGGAGCCCTCCTGCTAAGGGTAGACAGCTGCTCGTTCCACCCCACCCCCCGCCTTAATTGGTTCTCCTCCCTTCCAACGGTGTTGAGGCGGGTGGGAACAGCAGGGGGTGAAGGTGCTGTGTTTAAAGAGGTGGAGTTATGCAGATCTAAAACGCGTGGATTGCAGCAGCAGCAAGCCGAAAAGTGCAGGCATGTAAGGGATCTAGAGGTTGACAACATGTCTTCTTAACGGGAGTCCAGGAGCTCATCTCCACAAATGGACTTTTCAGGATCCTTGGGTGGCTCCGTAGTTTGAAACCAATTCTGGTTATCGCTTCTCGGCCTTTTGGCTAAGATCAAGTGTAGTATCTGTTCTTATCAGTTTAATATCTGATACGTCCCCTATCTGGGGACCATATATTAAATGGATTTTTAGAACAGGGAGATGGAAAAAGAGCTTGCTCTGTCCACTCCACGCATTGACCTGGTATTGCAGTATCTCCAGGACCGGTGCACCCCTTCTTTAATGCAGTTTCTAAAATCAGAAAGAATTGAATTCAATGTTTTTTGTTCATTTTGCTTGTTTGTCGGATTTTGGGATGGACTCTTTGGCTTTGCTTTTCTTCTCCTCATTGGATTTTTCATGTTCAAAGTTGCAGAAGCCAGATTACAAGCTCATTTTGGTTCAACTTCAGCAACTGTGCATTGCATTGCCATGTAATGTGATGCAATGCTATCTTTCTAGCTCTCCCTTTTTACTTCCTTTTGGATAAACAGACATATTAGGCAAGCATTTTGGAGCTTTCACCTAAATAACTACAGGTGGTGAGATAAGCTGCACAATATAATTGACCTTTCAGTATATTGTTGCACACACACCATCTATTTAGCAAATGCCCTTGTTATCAACAGCAGCCTTTTAAACTCACCTGAGCTAACAGGTATGTGCGCTGGTTACTCTGCTGCGCTTAAAATTTCTTTTTTGGTTTGCTACAATGCCTTTTCTGAAACGTTGTCTCCTTCTGCTGGAACACTGACTTCTTTCATTTAATGCCTGCAGACTATAAAAGAGAACCCAACCCAAAAAGTTTGGTTGATTAGTCTGTGGCATTCTGTTAAACTGTTGCTTATGGCGGTCTCTGTGAGCTTCTCAGCGACATTCAGCCAGCCAGGTATCCTGCCTGCAGTAGATGGAATGTGGCAATGGAACGCTGGCTGCGCGTGTCATAATAGGCTCTGAGCCTTTATATACCTGTGCACAGCAGCAGCCACCTTCAGTCTGCTGCTGGACAGCCAGCAGCAGCAGCAGCAGGAGAGGTATGTAATCAGGAGCCCTCCTGCTAAGGGTAGACAGCTGCTCGTTCCACCCCACCCCCCGCCTTAATTGGTTCTCCTCCCTTCCAACGGTGTTGAGGCGGGTGGGAACAGCAGGGGGTGAAGGTGCTGTGTTTAAAGAGGTGGAGTTATGCAGATCTAAAACGCGTGGATTGCAGCAGCAGCAAGCCGAAAAGTGCAGGCATGTAAGGGATCTAGAGGTTGACAACATGTCTTCTTAACGGGAGTCCAGGAGCTCATCTCCACAAATGGACTTTTCAGGATCCTTGGGTGGCTCCGTAGTTTGAAACCAATTCTGGTTATCGCTTCTCGGCCTTTTGGCTAAGATCAAGTGTAGTATCTGTTCTTATCAGTTTAATATCTGATACGTCCCCTATCTGGGGACCATATATTAAATGGATTTTTAGAACAGGGAGATGGAAAAAGAGCTTGCTCTGTCCACTCCACGCATTGACCTGGTATTGCAGTATCTCCAGGACCGGTGCACCCCTTCTTTAATGCAGTTTTTAAAATCAGAAAGAATTGAATTCAATGTTTTTTGTTCATTTTGCTTGTTTGTCGGATTTTGGGATGGACTCTTTGGCTTTGCTTTTCTTCTCCTCATTGGATTTTTCATGTTCAAAGTTGCAGAAGCCAGATTACAAGCTCATTTTGGTTCAACTTCAGCAACTGTGCATTGCATTGCCATGTAATGTGATGCAATGCTATCTTTCTAGCTCTCCCTTTTTACTTCCTTTTGGATAAACAGACATATTAGGCAAGCATTTTGGAGCTTTCACCTAAATAACTACAGGTGGTGAGATAAGCTGCACAATATAATTGACCTTTCAGTATATTGTTGCACACACACCAACTATTTAGCAAATGCCCTTGTTATCAACAGCAGCCTTTTAAACTCACCTGAGCTAACAGGTATGTGCGCTGGTTACTCTGCTGCGCTTAAAATTTCTTTTTTGGTTTGCTACAATGCCTTTTCTGAAACGTTGTCTCCTTCTGCTGGAACACTGACTTCTTTCATTTAATGCCTGCAGACTATAAAAGAGAACCCAACCCAAAAAGTTTGGTTGATTAGTCTGTGGCATTCTGTTAAACTGTTGCTTATGGCGGTCTCTGTGAGCTTCTCAGCGACATTCAGCCAGCCAGGTATCCTGCCTGCAGTAGATGGAATGTGGCAATGGAACGCTGGCTGCGCGTGTCATAATAGGCTCTGAGCCTTTATATACCTGTGCACAGCAGCAGCCACCTTCAGTCTGCTGCTGGACAGCCAGCAGCAGCAGCAGCAGGAGAGGTATGTAATCAGGAGCCCTCCTGCTAAGGGTAGACAGCTGCTCGTTCCACCCCACCCCCCGCCTTAATTGGTTCTCCTCCCTTCCAACGGTGTTGAGGCGGGTGGGAACAGCAGGGGGTGAAGGTGCTGTGTTTAAAGAGGTGGAGTTATGCAGATCTAAAACGCGTGGATTGCAGCAGCAGCAAGCCGAAAAGTGCAGGCATGTAAGGGATCTAGAGGTTGACAACATGTCTTCTTAACGGGAGTCCAGGAGCTCATCTCCACAAATGGACTTTTCAGGATCCTTGGGTGGCTCCGTAGTTTGAAACCAATTCTGGTTATCGCTTCTCGGCCTTTTGGCTAAGATCAAGTGTAGTATCTGTTCTTATCAGTTTAATATCTGATACGTCCCCTATCTGGGGACCATATATTAAATGGATTTTTAGAACAGGGAGATGGAAAAAGAGCTTGCTCTGTCCACTCCACGCATTGACCTGGTATTGCAGTATCTCCAGGACCGGTGCACCCCTTCTTTAATGCAGTTTCTAAAATCAGAAAGAATTGAATTCAATGTTTTTTGTTCATTTTGCTTGTTTGTCGGATTTTGGGATGGACTCTTTGGCTTTGCTTTTCTTCTCCTCATTGGATTTTTCATGTTCAAAGTTGCAGAAGCCAGATTACAAGCTCATTTTGGTTCAACTTCAGCAACTGTGCATTGCATTGCCATGTAATGTGATGCAATGCTATCTTTCTAGCTCTCCCTTTTTCCTTCCTTTTGGATAAACAGACATATTAGGCAAGCATTTTGGAGCTTTCACCTAAATAACTACAGGTGGTGAGATAAGCTGCACAATATAATTGACCTTTCAGTATATTGTTGCACACACACCATCTATTTAGCAAATGCCCTTGTTATCAACAGCAGCCTTTTAAACTCACCTGAGCTAACAGGTATGTGCGCTGGTTACTCTGCTGCACTTAAAATTTCTTTTTTGGTTTGCTACAATGCCTTTTCTGAAACGTTGTCTCCTTCTGCTGGAACACTGACTTCTTTCATTTAATGCCTGCAGACTATAAAAGAGAACCCAACCCAAAAAGTTTGGTTGATTAGCCTGTGGCATTCTGTTAAACTGTTGCTTATGGCGGTCTCTGTGAGCTTCTCAGCGACATTCAGCCAGCCAGGTATCCTGCCTGCAGTAGATGGAATGTGGCAATGGAACGCTGGCTGCGCGTGTCATAATAGGCTCTGAGCCTTTATATACCTGTGCACAGCAGCAGCCACCTTCAGTCTGCTGCTGGACAGCCAGCAGCAGCAGCAGCAGGAGAGGTATGTAATCAGGAGCCCTCCTGCTAAGGGTAGACAGCTGCTCGTTCCACCCCACCCCCCGCCTTAATTGGTTCTCCTCCCTTCCAACGGTGTTGAGGCGGGTGGGAACAGCAGGGGGTGAAGGTGCTGTGTTTAAAGAGGTGGAGTTATGCAGATCTAAAACGCGTGGATTGCAGCAGCAGCAAGCCGAAAAGTGCAGGCATGTAAGGGATCTAGAGGTTGACAACATGTCTTCTTAACGGGAGTCCAGGAGCTCATCTCCACAAATGGACTTTTCAGGATCCTTGGGTGGCTCCGTAGTTTGAAACCAATTCTGGTTATCGCTTCTCGGCCTTTTGGCTAAGATCAAGTGTAGTATCTGTTCTTATCAGTTTAATATCTGATACGTCCCCTATCTGGGGACCATATATTAAATGGATTTTTAGAACAGGGAGATGGAAAAAGAGCTTGCTCTGTCCACTCCACGCATTGACCTGGTATTGCAGTATCTCCAGGACCGGTGCACCCCTTCTTTAATGCAGTTTCTAAAATCAGAAAGAATTGAATTCAATGTTTTTGGTTCATTTTGCTTGTTTGTCGGATTTTGGGATGGACTCTTTGGCTTTGCTTTTCTTCTCCTCATTGGATTTTTCATGTTCAAAGTTGCAGAAGCCAGATTACAAGCTCATTTTGGTTCAACTTCAGCAACTGTGCATTGCATTGCCATGTAATGTGATGCAATGCTATCTTTCTAGCTCTCCCTTTTTCCTTCCTTTTGGATAAACAGACATATTAGGCAAGCATTTTGGAGCTTTCACCTAAATAACTACAGGTGGTGAGATAAGCTGCACAATATAATTGACCTTTCAGTATATTGTTGCACACACACCATCTATTTAGCAAATGCCCTTGTTATCAACAGCAGCCTTTTAAACTCACCTGAGCTAACAGGTATGTGCGCTGGTTACTCTGCTGCACTTAAAATTTCTTTTTTGGTTTGCTACAATGCCTTTTCTGAAACGTTGTCTCCTTCTGCTGGAACACTGACTTCTTTCATTTAATGCCTGCAGACTATAAAAGAGAACCCAACCCAAAAAGTTTGGTTGATTAGCCTGTGGCATTCTGTTAAACTGTTGCTTATGGCGGTCTCTGTGAGCTTCTCAGCGACATTCAGCCAGCCAGGTATCCTGCCTGCAGTAGATGGAATGTGGCAATGGAACGCTGGCTGCGCGTGTCATAATAGGCTCTGAGCCTTTATATACCTGTGCACAGCAGCAGCCACCTTCAGTCTGCTGCTGGACAGCCAGCAGCAGCAGCAGCAGGAGAGGTATGTAATCAGGAGCCCTCCTGCTAAGGGTAGACAGCTGCTCGTTCCACCCCACCCCCCGCCTTAATTGGTTCTCCTCCCTTCCAACGGTGTTGAGGCGGGTGGGAACAGCAGGGGGTGAAGGTGCTGTGTTTAAAGAGGTGGAGTTATGCAGATCTAAAACGCGTGGATTGCAGCAGCAGCAAGCCGAAAAGTGCAGGCATGTAAGGGATCTAGAGGTTGACAACATGTCTTCTTAACGGGAGTCCAGGAGCTCATCTCCACAAATGGACTTTTCAGGATCCTTGGGTGGCTCCGTAGTTTGAAACCAATTCTGGTTATCGCTTCTCGGCCTTTTGGCTAAGATCAAGTGTAGTATCTGTTCTTATCAGTTTAATATCTGATACGTCCCCTATCTGGGGACCATATATTAAATGGATTTTTAGAACAGGGAGATGGAAAAAGAGCTTGCTCTGTCCACTCCACGCATTGACCTGGTATTGCAGTATCTCCAGGACCGGTGCACCCCTTCTTTAATGCAGTTTCTAAAATCAGAAAGAATTGAATTCAATGTTTTTGGTTCATTTTGCTTGTTTGTCGGATTTTGGGATGGACTCTTTGGCTTTGCTTTTCTTCTCCTCATTGGATTTTTCATGTTCAAAGTTGCAGAAGCCAGATTACAAGCTCATTTTGGTTCAACTTCAGCAACTGTGCATTGCATTGCCATGTAATGTGATGCAATGCTATCTTTCTAGCTCTCCCTTTTTACTTCCTTTTGGATAAACAGACATATTAGGCAAGCATTTTGGAGCTTTCACCTAAATAACTACAGGTGGTGAGATAAGCTGCACAATATAATTGACCTTTCAGTATATTGTTGCACACACACCATCTATTTAGCAAATGCCCTTGTTATCAACAGCAGCCTTTTAAACTCACCTGAGCTAACAGGTATGTGCGCTGGTTACTCTGCTGCGCTTAAAATTTCTTTTTTGGTTTGCTACAATGCCTTTTCTGAAACGTTGTCTCCTTCTGCTGGAACACTGACTTCTTTCATTTAATGCCTGCAGACTATAAAAGAGAACCCAACCCAAAAAGTTTGGTTGATTAGTCTGTGGCATTCTGTTAAACTGTTGCTTATGGCGGTCTCTGTGAGCTTCTCAGCGACATTCAGCCAGCCAGGTATCCTGCCTGCAGTAGATGGAATGTGGCAATGGAACGCTGGCTGCGCGTGTCATAATAGGCTCTGAGCCTTTATATACCTGTGCACAGCAGCAGCCACCTTCAGTCTGCTGCTGGACAGCCAGCAGCAGCAGCAGCAGGAGAGGTATGTAATCAGGAGCCCTCCTGCTAAGGGTAGACAGCTGCTCGTTCCACCCCACCCCCCGCCTTAATTGGTTCTCCTCCCTTCCAACGGTGTTGAGGCGGGTGGGAACAGCAGGGGGTGAAGGTGCTGTGTTTAAAGAGGTGGAGTTATGCAGATCTAAAACGCGTGGATTGCAGCAGCAGCAAGCCGAAAAGTGCAGGCATGTAAGGGATCTAGAGGTTGACAACATGTCTTCTTAACGGGAGTCCAGGAGCTCATCTCCACAAATGGACTTTTCAGGATCCTTGGGTGGCTCCGTAGTTTGAAACCAATTCTGGTTATCGCTTCTCGGCCTTTTGGCTAAGATCAAGTGTAGTATCTTTCGAAAAGGCGGTTTTGGATGTTGGCCGCCCTAGTAGATTGATACATTATGCACACTGGGGTTTAGGCGCTTGTTAGTACGCCAGGTGGCTAATATAGTCATCTGGTGGAAAGCATGGCCCCCCAGGATCGACGCCATTGGGCCGGGGAAGATCGAAAGCTCGAAGTGTGAAGTGCCCCAGGAGTGGTGACCCTGGGGTGCCTTAACTCACTGGGATTGGGAACCCCACTTGAGTTTATGGCACATTTGCACTAGCACTTCAATATTTCTTTCTTCACACACACCCTTATTCCGGGCCTTCTGGCCTTAGGATGGGGAATTTTTCAATTCCCGGTCGAAGGTCCGGGCAGTATTATACTGTGAAACCTTCACTATTTATTTAATTTTTTTTTTGTCACGGTGTGTCCACTTTTTCACGTGTGTCCACGTCCTTACTAGGATTTTGTCGGGATGCGGTTCCCTTACGGGTTCCTCTCTTGGCAGGTCTAGGGGGGGAGTGTGTGGCCATCAGGTTCCGCTCCCCCCTGAACCCCCCTGGCTCTCCTCTTTCGGGAGGAGAGCGTTGTTGGCTCCCCTCTTCCGGGAGGGGAGCACAGTCTTTGGCTCCCAGTGCCTTGCTCGGGTGAGAACTCGGGCAGGTATTGAGGGTAAGATTGGGTCGCCTCTGGCTCCGGCTGGAGGTGGCTATTTGTCCCTGTGCCTCGCTGTGGCCTTCTGGCTCGGAGGGACGGGGAATGGTTTGGGGGACCCTTCTCCTTTTGGAGAGGGTTTCAAGAAGACCAGCATCCTAGTGCACTTTTTTTTGTGGCACTTGTCACTTTTTTAAGCGCACTCGGGTTTTGTACACGAATTCGGGCTTTCACAAAAAAAAAAAAAAAAAAAAAAAAAAAAAAAATCTGTTCTTATCAGTTTAATATCTGATACGTCCCCTATCTGGGGACCATATATTAAATGGATTTTTAGAACAGGGAGATGGAAAAAGAGCTTGCTCTGTCCACTCCATGCATTGACCTGGTATTGCAGTATCTCCAGGACCGGTGCACCCCTTCTTTAATGCAGTTTCTAAAATCAGAAAGAATTGAATTCAATGTTTTTTGTTCATTTTGCTTGTTTGTCGGATTTTGGGATGGACTCTTTGGCTTTGCTTTTCTTCTCCTCATTGGATTTTTCATGTTCAAAGTTGCAGAAGCCAGATTACAAGCTCATTTTGGTTCAACTTCAGCAACTGTGCATTGCATTGCCATGTAATGTGATGCAATGCTATCTTTCTAGCTCTCCCTTTTTACTTCCTTTTGGATAAACAGACATATTAGGCAAGCATTTTGGAGCTTTCACCTAAATAACTACAGGTGGTGAGATAAGCTGCACAATATAATTGACCTTTCAGTATATTGTTGCACACACACCATCTATTTAGCAAATGCCCTTGTTATCAACAGGAGCCTTTTAAACTCACCTGAGCTAACAGGTATGTGCGCTGGTTACTCTGCTGCGCTTAAAATTTCTTTTTTGGTTTGCTACAATGCCTTTTCTGAAACGTTGTCTCCTTCTGCTGGAACACTGACTTCTTTCATTTAATGCCTGCAGACTATAAAAGAGAACCCAACCCAAAAAGTTTGGTTGATTAGTCTGTGGCATTCTGTTAAACTGTTGCTTATGGCGGTCTCTGTGAGCTTCTCAGCGACATTCAGCCAGCCAGGTATCCTGCCTGCAGTAGATGGAATGTGGCAATGGAACGCTGGCTGCGCGTGTCATAATAGGCTCTGAGCCTTTATATACCTGTGCACAGCAGCAGCCACCTTCAGTCTGCTGCTGGACAGCCAGCAGCAGCAGCAGCAGGAGAGGTATGTAATCAGGAGCCCTCCTGCTAAGGGTAGACAGCTGCTCGTTCCACCCCACCCCCCGCCTTAATTGGTTCTCCTCCCTTCCAACGGTGTTGAGGCGGGTGGGAACAGCAGGGGGTGAAGGTGCTGTGTTTAAAGAGGTGGAGTTATGCAGATCTAAAACGCGTGGATTGCAGCAGCAGCAAGCCGAAAATTGCAGGCATGTAAGGGATCTAGAGGTTGACAACATGTCTTCTTAACGGGAGTCCAGGAGCTCATCTCCACAAATGGACTTTTCAGGATCCTTGGGTGGCTCCGTAGTTTGAAACCAATTCTGGTTATCGCTTCTCGGCCTTTTGGCTAAGATCAAGTGTAGTATCTGTTCTTATCAGTTTAATATCTGATACGTCCCCTATCTGGGGACCATATATTAAATGGATTTTTAGAACAGGGAGATGGAAAAAGAGCTTGCTCTGTCCACTCCACGCATTGACCTGGTATTGCAGTATCTCCAGGACCGGTGCACCCCTTCTTTAATGCAGTTTCTAAAATCAGAAAGAATTGAATTCAATGTTTTTTGTTCATTTTGCTTGTTTGTCGGATTTTGGGATGGACTCTTTGGCTTTGCTTTTCTTCTCCTCATTGGATTTTTCATGTTCAAAGTTGCAGAAGCCAGATTACAAGCTCATTTTGGTTCAACTTCAGCAACTGTGCATTGCATTGCCATGTAATGTGATGCAATGCTATCTTTCTAGCTCTCCCTTTTTACTTCCTTTTGGATAAACAGACATATTAGGCAAGCATTTTGGAGCTTTCACCTAAATAACTACAGGTGGTGAGATAAGCTGCACAATATAATTGACCTTTCAGTATATTGTTGCACACACACCATCTATTTAGCAAATGCCCTTGTTATCAACAGCAGCCTTTTAAACTCACCTGAGCTAACAGGTATGTGCGCTGGTTACTCTGCTGCGCTTAAAATTTCTTTTTTGGTTTGCTACAATGCCTTTTCTGAAACGTTGTCTCCTTCTGCTGGAACACTGACTTCTTTCATTTAATGCCTGCAGACTATAAAAGAGAACCCAACCCAAAAAGTTTGGTTGATTAGTCTGTGGCATTCTGTTAAACTGTTGCTTATGGCGGTCTCTGTGAGCTTCTCAGCGACATTCAGCCAGCCAGGTATCCTGCCTGCAGTAGATGGAATGTGGCAATGGAACGCTGGCTGCGCGTGTCATAATAGGCTCTGAGCCTTTATATACCTGTGCACAGCAGCAGCCACCTTCAGTCTGCTGCTGGACAGCCAGCAGCAGCAGCAGCAGGAGAGGTATGTAATCAGGAGCCCTCCTGCTAAGGGTAGACAGCTGCTCGTTCCACCCCACCCCCCGCCTTAATTGGTTCTCCTCCCTTCCAACGGTGTTGAGGCGGGTGGGAACAGCAGGGGGTGAAGGTGCTGTGTTTAAAGAGGTGGAGTTATGCAGATCTAAAACGCGTGGATTGCAGCAGCAGCAAGCCGAAAAGTGCAGGCATGTAAGGGATCTAGAGGTTGACAACATGTCTTCTTAACGGGAGTCCAGGAGCTCATCTCCACAAATGGACTTTTCAGGATCCTTGGGTGGCTCCGTAGTTTGAAACCAATTCTGGTTATCGCTTCTCGGCCTTTTGGCTAAGATCAAGTGTAGTATCTTTCGAAAAGGCGGCTTTGGATGTTGGCCGCCCTAGTAGATTGATACATTATGCACACTGGGGTTTAGGCGCTTGTTAGTACGCCAGGTGGCTAATATAGTCATCTGGTGGAAAGCATGGCCCCCCAGGATCGACGCCATTGGGCCGGGGAAGATCGAAAGCCCGAAGTGTTAAGTGCCCCAGGAGTGGTGACCCTGGGGTGCCTCAACTCACTGGGATTGGGAACCCCGCTTGAGTTTATGGCACATTTGCACTAGCACTTCAATATTTCTTTCTTCACACACACCCTTATTCCGGGCCTTCTGGCCTTAGGATGGGGAATTTTTCAATTCCCGGTCGAAGGTCCGGGCAGTATTATACTGTGAAACCTTCACTATTTATTTAATTTTTTTGTCACTGTGTGTTAACTTTTTCACGTGTGTCCACGTCCTTACTAGGATTTTGTCGGGATGCGGTTCCCTTACGGGTTCCTCTCTTGGCAGGTCTAGGGGGGGAGTGTGTGGCCATCAGGTTCCGCTCCCCCCTGAACCCCCCTGGCTCTCCTCTTTCTGGAGGAGAGCGTTGTTGGCTCCCCTCTTCCGGGAGGGGAGAACAGTCTTTGGCTCCCAGTGCCTTGCTCGGGTGAGAACTCGGGCAGGTGCTGGGGGTAAGATTGGGTCGCCTCTGGCTCCGGCTGGAGGTGGCTATTTGTACCTGTTCCTCGCTGTGGCCTTCTGGCTCGGAGGGACGGGGAATGGTTTGGGGGACTCTTCTCCTTTTGGAGAGGGTTTCAAGAAGACCAGCATCCTAGTGCACTTTTTTTGTGGCACTTGTCACTTTTTTAAGCGCACTCGGGTTTTGTACACGAATTCGGGCTTTCGAAAAAAAAAAAAAAAAAATCTGTTCTTATCAGTTTAATATCTGATACGTCCCCTATCTGGGGACCATATATTAAATGGATTTTTAGAACAGGGAGATGGAAAAAGAGCTTGCTCTGTCCACTCCACGCATTGACCTGGTATTGCAGTATCTCCAGGACCGGTGCACCCCTTCTTTAATGCAGTTTCTAAAATCAGAAAGAATTGAATTCAATGTTTTTTGTTCATTTTGCTTGTTTGTCGGATTTTGGGATGGACTCTTTGGCTTTGCTTTTCTTCTCCTCATTGGATTTTTCATGTTCAAAGTTGCAGAAGCCAGATTACAAGCTCATTTTGGTTCAACTTCAGCAACTGTGCATTGCATTGCCATGTAATGTGATGCAATGCTATCTTTCTAGCTCTCCCTTTTTACTTCCTTTTGGATAAACAGACATATTAGGCAAGCATTTTGGAGCTTTCACCTAAATAACTACAGGTGGTGAGATAAGCTGCACAATATAATTGACCTTTCAGTATATTGTTGCGCACACACCATCTATTTAGCAAATGCCCTTGTTATCAACAGCAGCCTTTTAAACTCACCTGAGCTAACAGGTATGTGCGCTGGTTACTCTGCTGCGCTTAAAATTTCTTTTTTGGTTTGCTACAATGCCTTTTCTGAAACGTTGTCTCCTTCTGCTGGAACACTGACTTCTTTCATTTAATGCCTGCAGACTATAAAAGAGAACCCAACCCAAAAAGTTTGGTTGATTAGTCTGTGGCATTCTGTTAAACTGTTGCTTATGGCGGTCTCTGTGAGCTTCTCAGCGACATTCAGCCAGCCAGGTATCCTGCCTGCAGTAGATGGAATGTGGCAATGGAACGCTGGCTGCGCGTGTCATAATAGGCTCTGAGCCTTTATATACCTGTGCACAGCAGCAGCCACCTTCAGTCTGCTGCTGGACAGCCAGCAGCAGCAGCAGCAGGAGAGGTATGTAATCAGGAGCCCTCCTGCTAAGGGTAGACAGCTGCTCGTTCCACCCCACCCCCCGCCTTAATTGGTTCTCCTCCCTTCCAACGGTGTTGAGGCGGGTGGGAACAGCAGGGGGTGAAGGTGCTGTGTTTAAAGAGGTGGAGTTATGCAGATCTAAAACGCGTGGATTGCAGCAGCAGCAAGCCGAAAAGTGCAGGCATGTAAGGGATCTAGAGGTTGACAACATGTCTTCTTAACGGGAGTCCAGGAGCTCATCTCCACAAATGGACTTTTCAGGATCCTTGGGTGGCTCCGTAGTTTGAAACCAATTCTGGTTATCGCTTCTCGGCCTTTTGGCTAAGATCAAGTGTAGTATCTGTTCTTATCAGTTTAATATCTGATACGTCCCCTATCTGGGGACCATATATTAAATGGATTTTTAGAACAGGGAGATGGAAAAAGAGCTTGCTCTGTCCACTCCACGCATTGACCTGGTATTGCAGTATCTCCAGGACCGGTGCACCCCTTCTTTAATGCAGTTTCTAAAATCAGAAAGAATTGAATTCAATGTTTTTTGTTCATTTTGCTTGTTTGTCGGATTTTGGGATGGACTCTTTGGCTTTGCTTTTCTTCTCCTCATTGGATTTTTCATGTTCAAAGTTGCAGAAGCCAGATTACAAGCTCATTTTGGTTCAACTTCAGCAACTGTGCATTGCATTGCCATGTAATGTGATGCAATGCTATCTTTCTAGCTCTCCGTTTTTACTTCCTTTTGGATAAACAGACATATTAGGCAAGCATTTTGGAGCTTTCACCTAAATAACTACAGGTGGTGAGATAAGCTGCACAATATAATTGACCTTTCAGTATATTGTTGCACACACACCATCTATTTAGCAAATGCCCTTGTTATCAACAGCAGCCTTTTAAACTCACCTGAGCTAACAGGTATGTGCGCTGGTTACTCTGCTGCGCTTAAAATTTCTTTTTTGGTTTGCTACAATGCCTTTTCTGAAACGTTGTCTCCTTCTGCTGGAACACTGACTTCTTTCATTTAATGCCTGCAGACTATAAAAGAGAACCCAACCCAAAAAGTTTGGTTGATTAGTCTGTGGCATTCTGTTAAACTGTTGCTTATGGCGGTCTCTGTGAGCTTCTCAGCGACATTCAGCCAGCCAGGTATCCTGCCTGCAGTAGATGGAATGTGGCAATGGAACGCTGGCTGCGCGTGTCATAATAGGCTCTGAGCCTTTATATACCTGCGCACAGCAGCAGCCACCTTCAGTCTGCTGCTGGACAGCCAGCAGCAGCAGCAGCAGGAGAGGTATGTAATCAGGAGCCCTCCTGCTAAGGGTAGACAGCTGCTCGTTCCACCCCACCCCCCGCCTTAATTGGTTCTCCTCCCTTCCAACGGTGTTGAGGCGGGTGGGAACAGCAGGGGGTGAAGGTGCTGTGTTTAAAGAGGTGGAGTTATGCAGATCTAAAACGCGTGGATTGCAGCAGCAGCAAGCCGAAAAGTGCAGGCATGTAAGGGATCTAGAGGTTGACAACATGTCTTCTTAACGGGAGTCCAGGAGCTCATCTCCACAAATGGACTTTTCAGGATCCTTGGGTGGCTCCGTAGTTTGAAACCAATTCTGGTTATCGCTTCTCGGCCTTTTGGCTAAGATCAAGTGTAGTATCTTTTGAAAAGGCGGTTTTGGATGTTGGCCGCCCTAGTAGATTGATACATTATGCACACTGGGGTTTAGGCGCTTGTTAGTACGCCAGGTGGCTAATATAGTCATCTGGTGGAAAGCATGGCCCCCCAGGATCGACGCCATTGGGCCGGGGAAGATCGAAAGCCCGAAGTGTGAAGTGCCCCAGGAGTGGTGACCCTGGGGTGCCTTAACTCACTGGGATTGGGAACCCCACTTGAGTTTATGGCACATTTGCACAAGCACTTCAAATTTTCTTTCTTCGCACACACCCTTATTCCGGGCCTTCTGGCCTTAGGATGGGGAATTTTTCAATTCCCGGTCGAAGGTCCGGGCAGTATTATACTGTGAAACCTTCACTATTTATTTAATTTCTTTGTCACTGTGTGTCCACTTATTCACGTGTGTCACGTCCTACTAGGATTTTGTCGGGATGCGGTTCCCTTACGGGTTCCTCTCTTGGCAGGTCTAGGGGGGGAGTGTGTGGCCATCAGGTTCCGCTCCCCCCTGAACCCCCCTGGCTCTCCTCTTTCGGGAGGAGAGCGTTGTTGGCTCCCCTCTTCCGGGAGGGGAGCACAGTCTTTGGCTCCCAGTGCCTTGCTCGGGTGAGAACTCGGGCAGGTGCTGGGGGTAAGATTGGGTCGCCTCTGGCTTCGGCTGGAGGTGGCTTTTTGTCCCTGTTCCTCGCTGTGGCCTTTTGGCTCGGAGGGACGGGGAATGGTTTGGGGGACCCTTCTCCTTTTGGAGAGGGTTTCAAGAAGACCAGCATCCTAGTGCACTTTTTTTGTGGCACTTGTCACTTTTTTAAGCGCACTCGGGTTTTGTACACGAATTCGGGCTAAAAAAAAAAAAAAAAAAAGAAAAAAAAAAAAAAAAAAATCTGTTCTTAAAAAAAAATCTGTTCTTATCAGTTTAATATCTGATACGTCCCCTACCTGGGGACCATATATTAAATGGATTTTTAGAACAGGGAGATGGAAAAAGAGCTTGCTCTGTCCACTCCACGCATTGACCTGGTATTGCAGTATCTCCAGGACCGGTGCACCCCTTCTTTAATGCAGTTTCTAAAATCAGAAAGAATTGAATTCAATGTTTTTTGTTCATTTTGCTTGTTTGTCGGATTTTGGGATGGACTCTTTGGCTTTGCTTTTCTTCTCCTCATTGGATTTTTCATGTTCAAAGTTGCAGAAGCCAGATTACAAGCTCATTTTGGTTCAACTTCAGCAACTGTGCATTGCATTGCCATGTAATGTGATGCAATGCTATCTTTCTAGCTCTCCCTTTTTACTTCCTTTTGGATAAACAGACATATTAGGCAAGCATTTTGGAGCTTTCACCTAAATAACTACAGGTGGTGAGATAAGCTGCACAATATAATTGACCTTTCAGTATATTGTTGCACACACACCATCTATTTAGCAAATGCCCTTGTTATCAACAGCAGCCTTTTAAACTCACCTGAGCTAACAGGTATGTGCGCTGGTTACTCTGCTGCGCTTAAAATTTCTTTTTTGGTTTGCTACAATGCCTTTTCTGAAACGTTGTCTCCTTCTGCTGGAACACTGACTTCTTTCATTTAATGCCTGCAAACTATAAAAGAGAACCCAACCCAAAAAGTTTGGTTGATTAGTCTGTGGCATTCTGTTAAACTGTTGCTTATGGCGGTCTCTGTGAGCTTCTCAGCGACATTCAGCCAGCCAGGTATCCTGCCTGCAGTAGATGGAATGTGGCAATGGAACGCTGGCTGCGCGTGTCATAATAGGCTCTGAGCCTTTATATACCTGTGCACAGCAGCAGCCACCTTCAGTCTGCTGCTGGACAGCCAGCAGCAGCAGCAGCAGGAGAGGTATGTAATCAGGAGCCCTCCTGCTAAGGGTAGACAGCTGCTCGTTCCACCCCACCCCCCGCCTTAATTGGTTCTCCTCCCTTCCAACGGTGTTGAGGCGGGTGGGAACAGCAGGGGGTGAAGGTGCTGTGTTTAAAGAGGTGGAGTTATGCAGATCTAAAACGCGTGGATTGCAGCAGCAGCAAGCCGAAAAGTGCAGGCATGTAAGGGATCTAGAGGTTGACAACATGTCTTCTTAACGGGAGTCCAGGAGCTCATCTCCACAAATGGACTTTTCAGGATCCTTGGGTGGCTCCGTAGTTTGAAACCAATTCTGGTTATCGCTTCTCGGCCTTTTGGCTAAGATCAAGTGTAGTATCTGTTCTTATCAGTTTAATATCTGATACGTCCCCTATCTGGGGACCATATATTAAATGGATTTTTAGAACAGGGAGATGGAAAAAGAGCTTGCTCTGTCCACTCCACGCATTGACCTGGTATTGCAGTATCTCCAGGACCGGTGCACCCCTTCTTTAATGCAGTTTCTAAAATCAGAAAGAATTGAATTCAATGTTTTTTGTTCATTTTGCTTGTTTGTCGGATTTTGGAATGGACTCTTTGGCTTTGCTTTTCTTCTCCTCATTGGATTTTTCATGTTCAAAGTTGCAGAAGCCAGATTACAAGCTCATTTTGGTTCAACTTCAGCAACTGTGCATTGCATTGCCATGTAATGTGATGCAATGCTATCTTTCTAGCTCTCCCTTTTTACTTCCTTTTGGATAAACAGACATATTAGGCAAGCATTTTGGAGCTTTCACCTAAATAACTACAGGTGGTGAGATAAGCTGCACAATATAATTGACCTTTCAGTATATTGTTGCACACACACCATCTATTTAGCAAATGCCCTTGTTATCAACAGCAGCCTTTTAAACTCACCTGAGCTAACAGGTATGTGCGCTGGTTACTCTGCTGCGCTTAAAATTTCTTTTTTGGTTTGCTACAATGCCTTTTCTGAAACGTTGTCTCCTTCTGCTGGAACACTGACTTCTTTCATTTAATGCCTGCAGACTATAAAAGAGAACCCAACCCAAAAAGTTTGGTTGATTAGTCTGTGGCATTCTGTTAAACTGTTGCTTATGGCGGTCTCTGTGAGCTTCTCAGCGACATTCAGCCAGCCAGGTATCCTGCCTGCAGTAGATGGAATGTGGCAATGGAACGCTGGCTGCGCGTGTCATAATAGGCTCTGAGCCTTTATATACCTGTGCACAGCAGCAGCCACCTTCAGTCTGCTGCTGGACAGCCAGCAGCAGCAGCAGCAGGAGAGGTATGTAATCAGGAGCCCTCCTGCTAAGGGTAGACAGCTGCTCGTTCCACCCCACCCCCCGCCTTAATTGGTTCTCCTCCCTTCCAACGGTGTTGAGGCGGGTGGGAACAGCAGGGGGTGAAGGTGCTGTGTTTAAAGAGGTGGAGTTATGCAGATCTAAAACGCGTGGATTGCAGCAGCAGCAAGCCGAAAAGTGCAGGCATGTAAGGGATCTAGAGGTTGACAACATGTCTTCTTAACGGGAGTCCAGGAGCTCATCTCCACAAATGGACTTTTCAGGATCCTTGGGTGGCTCCGTAGTTTGAAACCAATTCTGGTTATCGCTTCTCGGCCTTTTGGCTAAGATCAAGTGTAGTATCTGTTCTTATCAGTTTAATATCTGATACGTCCCCTATCTGGGGACCATATATTAAATGGATTTTTAGAACAGGGAGATGGAAAAAGAGCTTGCTCTGTCCACTCCACGCATTGACCTGGTATTGCAGTATCTCCAGGACCGGTGCACCCCTTCTTTAATGCAGTTTCTAAAATCAGAAAGAATTGAATTCAATGTTTTTTGTTCATTTTGCTTGTTTGTCGGATTTTGGGATGGACTCTTTGGCTTTGCTTTTCTTCTCCTCATTGGATTTTTCATGTTCAAAGTTGCAGAAGCCAGATTACAAGCTCATTTTGGTTCAACTTCAGCAACTGTGCATTGCATTGCCATGTAATGTGATGCAATGCTATCTTTCTAGCTCTCCCTTTTTACTTCCTTTTGGATAAACAGACATATTAGGCAAGCATTTTGGAGCTTTCACCTAAATAACTACAGGTGGTGAGATAAGCTGCACAATATAATTGACCTTTCAGTATATTGTTGCACACACACCATCTATTTAGCAAATGCCCTTGTTATCAACAGCAGCCTTTTAAACTCACCTGAGCTAACAGGTATGTGCGCTGGTTACTCTGCTGCGCTTAAAATTTCTTTTTTGGTTTGCTACAATGCCTTTTCTGAAACGTTGTCTCCTTCTGCTGGAACACTGACTTCTTTCATTTAATGCCTGCAGACTATAAAAGAGAACCCAACCCAAAAAGTTTGGTTGATTAGTCTGTGGCATTCTGTTAAACTGTTGCTTATGGCCGTCTCTGTGAGCTTCTCAGCGACATTCAGCCAGCCAGGTATCCTGCCTGCAGTAGATGGAATGTGGCAATGGAACGCTGGCTGCGCGTGTCATAATAGGCTCTGAGCCTTTATATACCTGTGCACAGCAGCAGCCACCTTCAGTCTGCTGCTGGACAGCCAGCAGCAGCAGCAGCAGGAGAGGTATGTAATCAGGAGCCCTCCTGCTAAGGGTAGACAGCTGCTCGTTCCACCCCACCCCCCGCCTTAATTGGTTCTCCTCCCTTCCAATGGTGTTGAGGCGGGTGGGAACAGCAGGGGGTGAAGGTGCTGTGTTTAAAGAGGTGGAGTTATGCAGATCTAAAACGCGTGGATTGCAGCAGCAGCAAGCCGAAAAGTGCAGGCATGTAAGGGATCTAGAGGTTGACAACATGTCTTCTTAACGGGAGTCCAGGAGCTCATCTCCACAAATGGACTTTTCAGGATCCTTGGGTGGCTCCGTAGTTTGAAACCAATTCTGGTTATCGCTTCTCGGCCTTTTGGCTAAGATCAAGTGTAGTATCTGTTCTTATCAGTTTAATATCTGATACATCCCCTATCTGGGGACCATATATTAAATGGATTTTTAGAACAGGAAGATGGAAAAAGAGCTTGCTCTGTCCACTCCACGCATTGACCTGGTATTGCAGTATCTCCAGGACCGGTGCACCCCTTCTTTAATGCAGTTTCTAAAATCAGAAAGAATTGAATTCAATGTTTTTTGTTCATTTTGCTTGTTTGTCGGATTTTGGGATGGACTCTTTGGCTTTGCTTTTCTTCTCCTCATTGGATTTTTCATGTTCAAAGTTGCAGAAGCCAGATTACAAGCTCATTTTGGTTCAACTTCAGCAACTGTGCATTGCATTGCCATGTAATGTGATGCAATGCTATCTTTCTAGCTCTCCCTTTTTACTTCCTTTTGGATAAACAGACATATTAGGCAAGCATTTTGGAGCTTTCACCTAAATAACTACAGGTGGTGAGATAAGCTGCACAGTATAATTGACCTTTCAGTATATTGTTGCACACACACCATCTATTTAGCAAATGCCCTTGTTATCAACAGCAGCCTTTTAAACTCACCTGAGCTAACAGGTATGTGCGCTGGTTACTCTGCTGCGCTTAAAATTTCTTTTTTGGTTTGCTACAATGCCTTTTCTGAAACGTTGTCTCCTTCTGCTGGAACACTGACTTCTTTCATTTAATGCCTGCAGACTATAAAAGAGAACCCAACCCAAAAAGTTTGGTTGATTAGTCTGTGGCATTCTGTTAAACTGTTGCTTATGGCGGTCTCTGTGAGCTTCTCAGCGACATTCAGCCAGCCAGGTATCCTGCCTGCAGTAGATGGAATGTGGCAATGGAACGCTGGCTGCGCGTGTCATAATAGGCTCTGAGCCTTTATATACCTGTGCACAGCAGCAGCCACCTTCAGTCTGCTGCTGGACAGCCAGCAGCAGCAGCAGCAGGAGAGGTATGTAATCAGGAGCCCTCCTGCTAAGGGTAGACAGCTGCTCGTTCCACCCCACCCCCCGCCTTAATTGGTTCTCCTCCCTTCCAACGGTGTTGAGGCGGGTGGGAACAGCAGGGGGTGAAGGTGCTGTGTTTAAAGAGGTGGAGTTATGCAGATCTAAAACGCGTGGATTGCAGCAGCAGCAAGCCGAAAAGTGCAGGCATGTAAGGGATCTAGAGGTTGACAACATGTCTTCTTAACGGGAGTCCAGGAGCTCATCTCCACAAATGGACTTTTCAGGATCCTTGGGTGGCTCCGTAGTTTGAAACCAATTCTGGTTATCGCTTCTCGGCCTTTTGGCTAAGATCAAGTGTAGTATCTTTCGAAAAGGCGGTTTTGGATGTTGGCCGCCCTAGTAGATTGATACATTATGCACACTGGGGTTTAGGCGCTTGTTAGTACGCCAGGTGGCTAATATAGTCATCTGGTGGAAAGCATGGCCCCCCAGGATCGACGCCATTGGGCCGGGGAAGATCGAAAGCCTGAAGTGTGAAGTGCCCCAGGAGTGGTGACCCTGGGGTGCCTTAACTCACTGGGATTGGGAACCCCACTTGAGTTTATGGCACATTTGCACAAGCACTTCAAATTTTCTTTCTTCGCACACACCCTTATTCCGGGTCTTCTGGCCTTAGGATGGGGAATTTTTCAATTCCCGGTCGAAGGTCCGGGCAGTATTATACTGTGAAACCTTCACTATTTATTTAATTTCTTTGTCACTGTGTGTCCACTTATTCACGTGTGTCACGTCCTACTAGGATTTTGTCGGGATGCGGTTCCCTTACGGGTTCCTCTCTTGGCAGGTCTAGGGGGGGAGTGTGTGGCCATCAGGTTCCGCTCCCCCCTGAACCCCCCTGGCTCTCCTCTTTCGGGAGGAGAGCGTTGTTGGCTCCCCTCTTCCGGGAGGGGAGCACAGTCTTTGGCTCCCAGTGCCTTGCTCGGGTGAGAACTCGGGCAGGTGCTGGGGGTAAGATTGGGTCGCCTCTGGCTTCGGCTGGAGGTGGCTTTTTGTCCCTGTTCCTCGCTGTGGCCTTTTGGCTCGGAGGGACGGGGAATGGTTTGGGGGACCCTTCTCCTTTTGGAGAGGGTTTCAAGAAGACCAGCATCCTAGTGCACTTTTTTTGTGGCACTTGTCACTTTTTTAAGCGCACTCGGGTTTTGTACACGAATTCGGGCTTTCAAAAAAAAAAAAAAAAAAAAAATCTGTTCTTATCAGTTTAATATCTGATACGTCCCCTATCTGGGGACCATATATTAAATGGATTTTTAGAACAGGGAGATGGAAAAAGAGCTTGCTCTGTCCACTCCACGCATTGACCTGGTATTGCAGTATCTCCAGGACCGGTGCACCCCTTCTTTAATGCAGTTTCTAAAATCAGAACGAATTGAATTCAATGTTTTTTGTTCATTTTGATTGTTTGTCGGATTTTGGGATGGACTCTTTGGCTTTGCTTTTCTTCTCCTCATTGGATTTTTCATGTTCAAAGTTGCAGAAGCCAGATTACAAGCTCATTTTGGTTCAACTTCAGCAACTGTGCATTGCATTGCCATGTAATGTGATGCAATGCTATCTTTCTAGCTCTCCCTTTTTACTTCCTTTTGGATAAACAGACATATTAGGCAAGCATTTTGGAGCTTTCACCTAAATAACTACAGGTGGTGAGATAAGCTGCACAATATAATTGACCTTTCAGTATATTGTTGCACACACACCATCTATTTAGCAAATGCCCTTGTTATCAACAGCAGCCTTTTAAACTCACCTGAGCTAACAGGTATGTGCGCTGGTTACTCTGCTGCGCTTAAAATTTCTTTTTTGGTTTGCTACAATGACTTTTCTGAAACGTTGTCTCCTTCTGCTGGAACACTGACTTCTTTCATTTAATGCCTGCAGACTATAAAAGAGAACCCAACCCAAAAAGTTTGGTTGATTAGTCTGTGGCATTCTGTTAAACTGTTGCTTATGGCGGTCTCTGTGAGCTTCTCAGCGACATTCAGCCAGCCAGGTATCCTGCCTGCAGTAGATGGAATGTGGCAATGGAACGCTGGCTGCGCGTGTCATAATAGGCTCTGAGCCTTTATATACCTGTGCACAGCAGCAGCCACCTTCAGTCTGCTGCTGGACAGCCAGCAGCAGCAGCAGCAGGAGAGGTATGTAATCAGGAGCCCTCCTGCTAAGGGTAGACAGCTGCTCGTTCCACCCCACCCCCCGCCTTAATTGGTTCTCCTCCCTTCCAACGGTGTTGAGGCGGGTGGGAACAGCAGGGGGTGAAGGTGCTGTGTTTAAAGAGGTGGAGTTATGCAGATCTAAAACGCGTGGATTGCAGCAGCAGCAAGCCGAAAAGTGCAGGCATGTAAGGGATCTAGAGGTTGAGAACATGTCTTCTTAACGGGAGTCCAGGAGCTCATCTCCACAAATGGACTTTTCAGGATCCTTGGGTGGCTCCGTAGTTTGAAACCAATTCTGGTTATCGCTTCTCGGCCTTTTGGCTAAGATCAAGTGCAGTGATCTAGCAGTTTCTGCCTTGGTCTTGGCTGGGAGGCGCTTGGGGTACCCGGCTCCTTGGCCTGGGGGGATCGCTACACTTATCGGTGGAGCTAAACCCCCCTGCTGCTATTAGGGAGTCGGATTAGTCCCTGGGCAACGAGAGGCGATCACCTTGTCACCACACATAGCTGTGGGGGGCAACTGTCGCCACACATAGCTGTGGTGGCAACATTTGGAGGATTAAAAGGAAAAAACGGAAGGAAAACGGATCGTTGAGATGGAGTTTTGGAAAAAGAAGAGATGCTTACGTTTTTTTGTGAAACGGGAGACGGAAGAAACTTTTTTGGAAGAAAAATGGATTCTGGAAATTTTGAGGAAATATGAAGTTTTGGAGAAGGATATCTACTGTATGCAAGAAATAAAGCAAGGTAAAGTTTGTGATGT
This sequence comes from Phyllobates terribilis, assembly GCF_046119375.1. NCBI lineage: Eukaryota > Metazoa > Chordata > Amphibia > Anura > Dendrobatidae > Phyllobates > Phyllobates terribilis. Next base: position 489,097 of record NW_027363058.1, on the reverse strand, counting down.
GACTCTAGTTTCTGAGGAAAAGTGCATTCATTTTTTCAAAGGCTGGAGTGAAGAGGATTCTGGGAAAATTGGAGTAAGTGCATCATTCATGGGGAAACCGAAGAGTGTGATAATTTACATGGACAATCCGTTTGTGGAAATAGAGGAGATAATGGTTTTTTTGGAATCTAAATGTAAGATGGTAAAGTTTCAGAAATTATACAGGAACAAAGTTGGTATTTGGAACGGAAAGAGACGTTTTTTGGTGTGGACAACAGGAGAAGAAAATTTGCATAATGGGAGGATTATGGTAAACGGGAGTTCTGGGTATTGTTACATGGAAAGCAGCAAAGGAACTTTTGAAAAGAACTTTGGAGGACAAAAGGAAGATATTGGTGATACAATGAAGAAGGAAGTTGATGCGATAATTATAGAGGAGAATAAGCAGGGAAAAGAAGTTGAAAGTTTAAAGGTGAAATTGAAGAAAAAGGTAACGGTACAGGAAAATTGTGGATCAAGGAAAGTATCTGGTGAAAAGAAAGAAGTAAAAGAGGAAAAGGGTAAAGTGTTGGAGAAGGTGGTGACTTTCAGAGATGATGAGGAAGAGTATGATTGGGAACAGATGCGGTTAGAGCATGAGGAGGAAGAAAAGAAGTTAAGGGGTTTTGTTGGGAGGAAAGTAAAAGAGAAAAAGGGGATATTTAGTTTGGGAAACCGGGTGAAGTAATGTCAGTTGTGATTTGTTTGGAAACTGTTGAAACTGCAAAGGAATTGTTATGTTTAACTTTATATATATTAATTCAAATTAAAAAATATAAATATAATATCTAAACACGATGATGGAACTAAAATCTTGAGTTTGGTGATATATGATTTAAGATTATAAAACTTAATTTCTGAGTGTTTGGAAAAAAAAAAAAAAAAAAAAAAAAAAAATCTGTTCTTATCAGTTTAATATCTGATACGTCCCCTATCTGGGGACCATATATTAAATGGATTTTTAGAACAGGGAGATGGAAAAAGAGCTTGCTCTGTCCACTCCACGCATTGACCTGGTATTGCAGTATCTCCAGGACCGGTGCACCCCTTCTTTAATGCAGTTTCTAAAATCAGAAAGAATTGAATTCAATGTTTTTTGTTCATTTTGCTTGTTTGTCGGATTTTGGGATGGACTCTTTGGCTTTGCTTTTCTTCTCCTCATTGGATTTTTCATGTTCAAAGTTGCAGAAGCCAGATTACAAGCTCATTTTGGTTCAACTTCAGCAACTGTGCATTGCATTGCCATGTAATGTGATGCAATGCTATCTTTCTAGCTCTCCCTTTTTACTTCCTTTTGGATAAACAGACATATTAGGCAAGCATTTTGGAGCTTTCACCTAAATAACTACAGGTGGTGAGATAAGCTGCACAATATAATTGACCTTTCAGTATATTGTTGCACACACACCATCTATTTAGCAAATGCCCTTGTTATCAACAGCAGCCTTTTAAACTCACCTGAGCTAACAGGTATGTGCGCTGGTTACTCTGCTGCGCTTAAAATTTCTTTTTTGGTTTGCTACAATGCCTTTTCTGAAACGTTGTCTCCTTCTGCTGGAACACTGACTTCTTTCATTTAATGCCTGCAGACTATAAAAGAGAACCCAACCCAAAAAGTTTGGTTGATTAGTCTGTGGCATTCTGTTAAACTGTTGCTTATGGCGGTCTCTGTGAGCTTCTCAGCGACATTCAGCCAGCCAGGTATCCTGCCTGCAGTAGATGGAATGTGGCAATGGAACGCTGGCTGCGCGTGTCATAATAGGCTCTGAGCCTTTATATACCTGTGCACAGCAGCAGCCACCTTCAGTCTGCTGCTGGACAGCCAGCAGCAGCAGCAGCAGCAGGAGAGGTATGTAATCAGGAGCCCTCCTGCTAAGGGTAGACAGCTGCTCGTTCCACCCCACCCCCCGCCTTAATTGGTTCTCCTCCCTTCCAACGGTGTTGAGGCGGGTGGGAACAGCAGGGGGTGAAGGTGCTGTGTTTAAAGAGGTGGAGTTATGCAGATCTAAAACGCGTGGATTGCAGCAGCAGCAAGCCGAAAAGTGCAGGCATGTAAGGGATCTAGAGGTTGACAACATGTCTTCTTAACGGGAGTCCAGGAGCTCATCTCCACAAATGGACTTTTCAGGATCCTTGGGTGGCTCCGTAGTTTGAAACCAATTCTGGTTATCGCTTCTCGGCCTTTTGGCTAAGATCAAGTGTAGTATCTGTTCTTATCAGTTTAATATCTGATACGTCCCCTATCTGGGGACCATATATTAAATGGATTTTTAGAACAGGGAGATGGAAAAAGAGCTTGCTCTGTCCACTCCACGCATTGACCTGGTATTGCAGTATCTCCAGGACCGGTGCACCCCTTCTTTAATGCAGTTTCTAAAATCAGAAAGAATTGAATTCAATGTTTTTTGTTCATTTTGCTTGTTTGTCGGATTTTGGGATGGACTCTTTGGCTTTGCTTTTCTTCTCCTCATTGGATTTTTCATGTTCAAAGTTGCAGAAGCCAGATTACAAGCTCATTTTGGTTCAACTTCAACAACTGTGCATTGCATTGCCATGTAATGTGATGCAATGCTATCTTTCTAGCTCTCCCTTTTTACTTCCTTTTGGATAAACAGACATATTAGGCAAGCATTTTGGAGCTTTCACCTAAATAACTACAGGTGGTGAGATAAGCTGCACAATATAATTGACCTTTCAGTATATTGTTGCACACACACCATCTATTTAGCAAATGCCCTTGTTATCAACAGCAGCCTTTTAAACTCACCTGAGCTAACAGGTATGTGCGCTGGTTACTCTGCTGCGCTTAAAATTTCTTTTTTGGTTTGCTACAATGCCTTTTCTGAAACGTTGTCTCCTTCTGCTGGAACACTGACTTCTTTCATTTAATGCCTGCAGACTATAAAAGAGAACCCAACCCAAAAAGTTTGGTTGATTAGTCTGTGGCATTCTGTTAAACTGTTGCTTATGGCGGTCTCTGTGAGCTTCTCAGCGACATTCAGCCAGCCAGGTATCCTGCCTGCAGTAGATGGAATGTGGCAATGGAACGCTGGCTGCGCGTGTCATAATAGGCTCTGAGCCTTTATATACCTGTGCACAGCAGCAGCCACCTTCAGTCTGCTGCTGGACAGCCAGCAGCAGCAGCAGCAGGAGAGGTATGTAATCAGGAGCCCTCCTGCTAAGGGTAGACAGCTGCTCGTTCCACCCCACCCCCCGCCTTAATTGGTTCTCCTCCCTTCCAACGGTGTTGAGGCGGGTGGGAACAGCAGGGGGTGAAGGTGCTGTGTTTAAAGAGGTGGAGTTATGCAGATCTAAAACGCGTGGATTGCAGCAGCAGCAAGCCGAAAAGTGCAGGCATGTAAGGGATCTAGAGGTTGACAACATGTCTTCTTAACGGGAGTCCAGGAGCTCATCTCCACAAATGGACTTTTCAGGATCCTTGGGTGGCTCCGTAGTTTGAAACCAATTCTGGTTATCGCTTCTCGGCCTTTTGGCTAAGATCAAGTGTAGTATCTGTTCTTATCAGTTTAATATCTGATACGTCCCCTATCTGGGGACCATATATTAAATGGATTTTTAGAACAGGGAGATGGAAAAAGAGCTTGCTCTGTCCACTCCACGCATTGACCTGGTATTGCAGTATCTCCAGGACCGGTGCACCCCTTCTTTAATGCAGTTTCTAAAATCAGAAAGAATTGAATTCAATGTTTTTTGTTCATTTTGCTTGTTTGTCGGATTTTGGGATGGACTCTTTGGCTTTGCTTTTCTTCTCCTCATTGGATTTTTCATGTTCAAAGTTGCAGAAGCCAGATTACAAGCTCATTTTGGTTCAACTTCAGCAACTGTGCATTGCATTGCCATGTAATGTGATGCAATGCTATCTTTCTAGCTCTCCGTTTTTACTTCCTTTTGGATAAACAGACATATTAGGCAAGCATTTTGGAGCTTTCACCTAAATAACTACAGGTGGTGAGATAAGCTGCACAATATAATTGACCTTTCAGTATATTGTTGCACACACACCATCTATTTAGCAAATGCCCTTGTTATCAACAGCAGCCTTTTAAACTCACCTGAGCTAACAGGTATGTGCGCTGGTTACTCTGCTGCGCTTAAAATTTCTTTTTTGGTTTGCTACAATGCCTTTTCTGAAACGTTGTCTCCTTCTGCTGGAACACTGACTTCTTTCATTTAATGCCTGCAGACTATAAAAGAGAACCCAACCCAAAAAGTTTGGTTGATTAGTCTGTGGCATTCTGTTAAACTGTTGCTTATGGCGGTCTCTGTGAGCTTCTCAGCGACATTCAGCCAGCCAGGTATCCTGCCTGCAGTAGATGGAATGTGGCAATGGAACGCTGGCTGCGCGTGTCATAATAGGCTCTGAGCCTTTATATACCTGTGCACAGCAGCAGCCACCTTCAGTCTGCTGCTGGACAGCCAGCAGCAGCAGCAGCAGGAGAGGTATGTAATCAGGAGCCCTCCTGCTAAGGGTAGACAGCTGCTCGTTCCACCCCACCCCCCGCCTTAATTGGTTCTCCTCCCTTCCAACGGTGTTGAGGCGGGTGGGAACAGCAGGGGGTGAAGGTGCTGTGTTTAAAGAGGTGGAGTTATGCAGATCTAAAACGCGTGGATTGCAGCAGCAGCAAGCCGAAAAGTGCAGGCATGTAAGGGATCTAGAGGTTGACAACATGTCTTCTTAACGGGAGTCCAGGAGCTCATCTCCACAAATGGACTTTTCAGGATCCTTGGGTGGCTCCGTAGTTTGAAACCAATTCTGGTTATCGCTTCTCGGCCTTTTGGCTAAGATCAAGTGTAGTATCTGTTCTTATCAGTTTAATATCTGATACGTCCCCTATCTGGGGACCATATATTAAATGGATTTTTAGAACAGGGAGATGGAAAAAGAGCTTGCTCTGTCCACTCCACGCATTGACCTGGTATTGCAGTATCTCCAGGACCGGTGCACCCCTTCTTTAATGCAGTTTCTAAAATCAGAAAGAATTGAATTCAATGTTTTTTGTTCATTTTGCTTGTTTGTCGGATTTTGGGATGGACTCTTTGGCTTTGCTTTTCTTCTCCTCATTGGATTTTTCATGTTCAAAGTTGCAGAAGCCAGATTACAAGCTCATTTTGGTTCAACTTCAGCAACTGTGCATTGCATTGCCATGTAATGTGATGCAATGCTATCTTTCTAGCTCTCCCTTTTTACTTCCTTTTGGATAAACAGACATATTAGGCAAGCATTTTGGAGCTTTCACCTAAATAACTACAGGTGGTGAGATAAGCTGCACAATATAATTGACCTTTCAGTATATTGTTGCACACACACCATCTATTTAGCAAATGCCCTTGTTATCAACAGCAGCCTTTTAAACTCACCTGAGCTAACAGGTATGTGCGCTGGTTACTCTGCTGCGCTTAAAATTTCTTTTTTGGTTTGCTACAATGCCTTTTCTGAAACGTTGTCTCCTTCTGCTGGAACACTGACTTCTTTCATTTAATGCCTGCAGACTATAAAAGAGAACCCAACCCAAAAAGTTTGGTTGATTAGTCTGTGGCATTCTGTTAAACTGTTGCTTATGGCGGTCTCTGTGAGCTTCTCAGCGACATTCAGCCAGCCAGGTATCCTGCCTGCAGTAGATGGAATGTGGCAATGGAACGCTGGCTGCGCGTGTCATAATAGGCTCTGAGCCTTTATATACCTGTGCACAGCAGCAGCCACCTTCAGTCTGCTGCTGGACAGCCAGCAGCAGCAGCAGCAGGAGAGGTATGTAATCAGGAGCCCTCCTGCTAAGGGTAGACAGCTGCTCGTTCCACCCCACCCCCCGCCTTAATTGGTTCTCCTCCCTTCCAACGGTGTTGAGGCGGGTGGGAACAGCAGGGGGTGAAGGTGCTGTGTTTAAAGAGGTGGAGTTATGCAGATCTAAAACGCGTGGATTGCAGCAGCAGCAAGCCGAAAAGTGCAGGCATGTAAGGGATCTAGAGGTTGACAACATGTCTTCTTAACGGGAGTCCAGGAGCTCATCTCCACAAATGGACTTTTCAGGATCCTTGGGTGGCTCCGTAGTTTGAAACCAATTCTGGTTATCGCTTCTCGGCCTTTTGGCTAAGATCAAGTGTAGTATCTGTTCTTATCAGTTTAATATCTGATACGTCCCCTATCTGGGGACCATATATTAAATGGATTTTTAGAACAGGGAGATGGAAAAAGAGCTTGCTCTGTCCACTCCACGCATTGACCTGGTATTGCAGTATCTCCAGGACCGGTGCACCCCTTCTTTAATGCAGTTTCTAAAATCAGAAAGAATTGAATTCAATGTTTTTTGTTCATTTTGCTTGTTTGTCGGATTTTGGGATGGACTCTTTGGCTTTGCTTTTCTTCTCCTCATTGGATTTTTCATGTTCAAAGTTGCAGAAGCCAGATTACAAGCTCATTTTGGTTCAACTTCAGCAACTGTGCATTGCATTGCCATGTAATGTGATGCAATGCTATCTTTCTAGCTCTCCCTTTTTACTTCCTTTTGGATAAACAGACATATTAGGCAAGCATTTTGGAGCTTTCACCTAAATAACTACAGGTGGTGAGATAAGCTGCACAATATAATTGACCTTTCAGTATATTGTTGCACACACACCATCTATTTAGCAAATGCCCTTGTTATCAACAGCAGCCTTTTAAACTCACCTGAGCTAACAGGTATGTGCGCTGGTTACTCTGCTGCGCTTAAAATTTCTTTTTTGGTTTGCTACAATGCCTTTTCTGAAACGTTGTCTCCTTCTGCTGGAACACTGACTTCTTTCATTTAATGCCTGCAGACTATAAAAGAGAACCCAACCCAAAAAGTTTGGTTGATTAGTCTGTGGCATTCTGTTAAACTGTTGCTTATGGCGGTCTCTGTGAGCTTCTCAGCGACATTCAGCCAGCCAGGTATCCTGCCTGCAGTAGATGGAATGTGGCAATGGAACGCTGGCTGCGCGTGTCATAATAGGCTCTGAGCCTTTATATACCTGTGCACAGCAGCAGCCACCTTCAGTCTGCTGCTGGACAGCCAGCAGCAGCAGCAGCAGGAGAGGTATGTAATCAGGAGCCCTCCTGCTAAGGGTAGACAGCTGCTCGTTCCACCCCACCCCCCGCCTTAATTGGTTCTCCTCCCTTCCAACGGTGTTGAGGCGGGTGGGAACAGCAGGGGGTGAAGGTGCTGTGTTTAAAGAGGTGGAGTTATGCAGATCTAAAACGCGTGGATTGCAGCAGCAGCAAGCCGAAAAGTGCAGGCATGTAAGGGATCTAGAGGTTGACAACATGTCTTCTTAACGGGAGTCCAGGAGCTCATCTCCACAAATGGACTTTTCAGGATCCTTGGGTGGCTCCGTAGTTTGAAACCAATTCTGGTTATCGCTTCTCGGCCTTTTGGCTAAGATCAAGTGTAGTATCTGTTCTTATCAGTTTAATATCTGATACGTCCCCTATCTGGGGACCATATATTAAATGGATTTTTAGAACAGGGAGATGGAAAAAGAGCTTGCTCTGTCCACTCCACGCATTGACCTGGTATTGCAGTATCTCCAGGACCGGTGCACCCCTTCTTTAATGCAGTTTCTAAAATCAGAAAGAATTGAATTCAATGTTTTTTGTTCATTTTGCTTGTTTGTCGGATTTTGGGATGGACTCTTTGGCTTTGCTTTTCTTCTCCTCATTGGATTTTTCATGTTCAAAGTTGCAGAAGCCAGATTACAAGCTCATTTTGGTTCAACTTCAGCAACTGTGCATTGCATTGCCATGTAATGTGATGCAATGCTATCTTTCTAGCTCTCCCTTTTTACTTCCTTTTGGATAAACAGACATATTAGGCAAGCATTTTGGAGCTTTCACCTAAATAACTACAGGTGGTGAGATAAGCTGCACAATATAATTGACCTTTCAGTATTTTGTTGCACACACACCATCTATTTAGCAAATGCCCTTGTTATCAACAGCAGCCTTTTAAACTCACCTGAGCTAACAGGTATGTGCGCTGGTTACTCTGCTGCGCTTAAAATTTCTTTTTTGGTTTGCTACAATGCCTTTTCTGAAACGTTGTCTCCTTCTGCTGGAACACTGACTTCTTTCATTTAATGCCTGCAGACTATAAAAGAGAACCCAACCCAAAAAGTTTGGTTGATTAGTCTGTGGCATTCTGTTAAACTGTTGCTTATGGCGGTCTCTGTGAGCTTCTCAGCGACATTCAGCCAGCCAGGTATCCTGCCTGCAGTAGATGGAATGTGGCAATGGAACGCTGGCTGCGCGTGTCATAATAGGCTCTGAGCCTTTATATACCTGTGCACAGCAGCAGCCACCTTCAGTCTGCTGCTGGACAGCCAGCAGCAGCAGCAGCAGCAGCAGGAGAGGTATGTAATCAGGAGCCCTCCTGCTAAGGGTAGACAGCTGCTCGTTCCACCCCACCCCCCGCCTTAATTGGTTCTCCTCCCTTCCAACGGTGTTGAGGCGGGTGGGAACAGCAGGGGGTGAAGGTGCTGTGTTTAAAGAGGTGGAGTTATGCAGATCTAAAACGCGTGGATTGCAGCAGCAGCAAGCCGAAAAGTGCAGGCATGTAAGGGATCTAGAGGTTGACAACATGTCTTCTTAACGGGAGTCCAGGAGCTCATCTCCACAAATGGACTTTTCAGGATCCTTGGGTGGCTCCGTAGTTTGAAACCAATTCTGGTTATCGCTTCTCGGCCTTTTGGCTAAGATCAAGTGTAGTATCTTTCGAAAAGGCGGTTTTGGATGTTGGCCGCCCTAGTAGATTGATACATTATGCACACTGGGGTTTAGGCGCTTGTTAGTACGCCAGGTGGCTAATATAGTCATCTGGTGGAAAGCATGGCCCCCCAGGATCGACGCCATTGGGCCGGGGAAGATCGAAAGCCCGAAGTGTGAAGTGCCCCAGGAGTGGTGACCCTGGGGTGCCTTAACTCACTGGGATTGGGAACCCCACTTGAGTTTATGGCACATTTGCACAAGCACTTCAAATTTTCTTTCTTCGCACACACCCTTATTCCGGGCCTTCTGGCCTTAGGATGGGGAATTTTTCAATTCCCGGTCGAAGGTCCGGGCAGTATTATACTGTGAAACCTTCACTATTTATTTAATTTCTTTGTCACTGTGTGTCCACTTATTCACGTGTGTCACGTCCTACTAGGATTTTGTCGGGATGCGGTTCCCTTACGGGTTCCTCTCTTGGCAGGTCTAGGGGGGGAGTGTGTGGCCATCAGGTTCCGCTCCCCCCTGAACCCCCCTGGCTCTCCTCTTTCGGGAGGAGAGCGTTGTTGGCTCCCCTCTTCCGGGAGGGGAGCACAGTCTTTGGCTCCCAGTGCCTTGCTCGGGTGAGAACTCGGGCAGGTGCTGGGGGTAAGATTGGGTCGCCTCTGGCTTCGGCTGGAGGTGGCTTTTTGTCCCTGTTCCTCGCTGTGGCCTTTTGGCTCGGAGGGACGGGGAATGGTTTGGGGGACCCTTCTCCTTTTGGAGAGGGTTTCAAGAAGACCAGCATCCTAGTGCACTTTTTTTGTGGCACTTGTCACTTTTTTAAGCGCACTCGGGTTTTGTACACGAATTCGGGCTTTCGAAAAAAAAAAAAATCTGTTCTTATCAGTTTAATATCTGATACGTCCCCTATCTGGGGACCATATATTAAATGGATTTTTAGAACAGGGAGATGGAAAAAGAGCTTGCTCTGTCCACTCCACGCATTGACCTGGTATTGCAGTATCTCCAGGACCGGTGCACCCCTTCTTTAATGCAGTTTCTAAAATCAGAAAGAATTGAATTCAATGTTTTTTGTTCATTTTGCTTGTTTGTCGGATTTTGGGATGGACTCTTTGGCTTTGCTTTTCTTCTCCTCATTGGATTTTTCATGTTCAAAGTTGCAGAAGCCAGATTACAAGCTCATTTTGGTTCAACTTCAGCAACTGTGCATTGCATTGCCATGTAATGTGATGCAATGCTATCTTTCTAGCTCTCCCTTTTTACTTCCTTTTGGATAAACAGACATATTAGGCAAGCATTTTGGAGCTTTCACCTAAATAACTACAGGTGGTGAGATAAGCTGCACAATATAATTGACCTTTCAGTATATTGTTGCACACACACCATCTATTTAGCAAATGCCCTTGTTATCAACAGCAGCCTTTTAAACTCACCTGAGCTAACAGGTATGTGCGCTGGTTACTCTGCTGCGCTTAAAATTTCTTTTTTGGTTTGCTACAATGCCTTTTCTGAAACGTTGTCTCCTTCTGCTGGAACACTGACTTCTTTCATTTAATGCCTGCAGACTATAAAAGAGAACCCAACCCAAAAAGTTTGGTTGATTAGTCTGTGGCATTCTGTTAAACTGTTGCTTATGGCGGTCTCTGTGAGCTTCTCAGCGACATTCAGCCAGCCAGGTATCCTGCCTGCAGTAGATGGAATGTGGCAATGGAACGCTGGCTGCGCGTGTCATAATAGGCTCTGAGCCTTTATATACCTGTGCACAGCAGCAGCCACCTTCAGTCTGCTGCTGGACAGCCAGCAGCAGCAGCAGCAGGAGAGGTATGTAATCAGGAGCCCTCCTGCTAAGGGTAGACAGCTGCTCGTTCCACCCCACCCCCCGCCTTAATTGGTTCTCCTCCCTTCCAACGGTGTTGAGGCGGGTGGGAACAGCAGGGGGTGAAGGTGCTGTGTTTAAAGAGGTGGAGTTATGCAGATCTAAAACGCGTGGATTGCAGCAGCAGCAAGCCGAAAAGTGCAGGCATGTAAGGGATCTAGAGGTTGACAACATGTCTTCTTAACGGGAGTCCAGGAGCTCATCTCCACAAATGGACTTTTCAGGATCCTTGGGTGGCTCCGTAGTTTGAAACCAATTCTGGTTATCGCTTCTCGGCCTTTTGGCTAAGATCAAGTGTAGTATCTGTTCTTATCAGTTTAATATCTGATACGTCCCCTATCTGGGGACCATATATTAAATGGATTTTTAGAACAGGGAGATGGAAAAAGAGCTTGCTCTGTCCACTCCACGCATTGACCTGGTATTGCAGTATCTCCAGGACCGGTGCACCCCTTCTTTAATGCAGTTTCTAAAATCAGAAAGAATTGAATTCAATGTTTTTTGTTCATTTTGCTTGTTTGTCGGATTTTGGGATGGACTCTTTGGCTTTGCTTTTCTTCTCCTCATTGGATTTTTCATGTTCAAAGTTGCAGAAGCCAGATTACAAGCTCATTTTGGTTCAACTTCAGCAACTGTGCATTGCATTGCCATGTAATGTGATGCAATGCTATCTTTCTAGCTCTCCCTTTTTACTTCCTTTTGGATAAACAGACATATTAGGCAAGCATTTTGGAGCTTTCACCTAAATAACTACAGGTGGTGAGATAAGCTGCACAATATAATTGACCTTTCAGTATATTGTTGCACACACACCATCTATTTAGCAAATGCCCTTGTTATCAACAGCAGCCTTTTAAACTCACCTGAGCTAACAGGTATGTGCGCTGGTTACTCTGCTGCGCTTAAAATTTCTTTTTTGGTTTGCTACAATGCCTTTTCTGAAACGTTGTCTCCTTCTGCTGGAACACTGACTTCTTTCATTTAATGCCTGCAGACTATAAAAGAGAACCCAACCCAAAAAGTTTGGTTGATTAGTCTGTGGCATTCTGTTAAACTGTTGCTTATGGCGGTCTCTGTGAGCTTCTCAGCGACATTCAGCCAGCCAGGTATCCTGCCTGCAGTAGATGGAATGTGGCAATGGAACGCTGGCTGCGCGTGTCATAATAGGCTCTGAGCCTTTATATACCTGTGCACAGCAGCAGCCACCTTCAGTCTGCTGCTGGACAGCCAGCAGCAGCAGCAGCAGGAGAGGTATGTAATCAGGAGCCCTCCTGCTAAGGGTAGACAGCTGCTCGTTCCACCCCACCCCCCGCCTTAATTGGTTCTCCTCCCTTCCAACGGTGTTGAGGCGGGTGGGAACAGCAGGGGGTGAAGGTGCTGTGTTTAAAGAGGTGGAGTTATGCAGATCTAAAACGCGTGGATTGCAGCAGCAGCAAGCCGAAAAGTGCAGGCATGTAAGGGATCTAGAGGTTGACAACATGTCTTCTTAACGGGAGTCCAGGAGCTCATCTCCACAAATGGACTTTTCAGGATCCTTGGGTGGCTCCGTAGTTTGAAACCAATTCTGGTTATCGCTTCTCGGCCTTTTGGCTAAGATCAAGTGTAGTATCTGTTCTTATCGCTTCTCGGCCTTTTGGCTAAGATCAAGTGTAGTATCTTTCGAAAAGGCGGTTTTGGATGTTGGCCGCCCTAGTAGATTGATACATTATGCACACTGGGGTTTAGGCGCTTGTTAGTACGCCAGGTGGCTAATATAGTCATCTGGTGGAAAGCATGGCCCCCCAGGATCGACGCCATTGGGCCGGGTAAGATCGAAAGCCCGAAGTGTGAAGTGCCCCAGGAGTGGTGACCCTGGGGTGCCTTAACTCACTGGGATTGGGAACCCCACTTGAGTTTATGGCACATTTGCACAAGCACTTCAAATTTTCTTTCTTCGCACACACCCTTATTCCGGGCCTTCTGGCCTTAGGATGGGGAATTTTTCAATTCCCGGTCGAAGGTCCGGGCAGTATTATACTGTGAAACCTTCACTATTTATTTAATTTCTTTGTCACTGTGTGTCCACTTATTCACGTGTGTCACGTCCTACTAGGATTTTGTCGGGATGCGGTTCCCTTACGGGTTCCTCTCTTGGCAGGTCTAGGGGGGGAGTGTGTGGCCATCAGGTTCCGCTCCCCCCTGAACCCCCCTGGCTCTCCTCTTTCGGGAGGAGAGCGTTGTTGGCTCCCCTCTTCCGGGAGGGGAGCACAGTCTTTGGCTCCCAGTGCCTTGCTCGGGTGAGAACTCGGGCAGGTGCTGGGGGTAAGATTGGGTCGCCTCTGGCTTCGGCTGGAGGTGGCTTTTTGTCCCTGTTCCTCGCTGTGGCCTTTTGGCTCGGAGGGACGGGGAATGGTTTGGGGGACCCTTCTCCTTTTGGAGAGGGTTTCAAGAAGACCAGCATCCTAGTGCACTTTTTTTGTGGCACTTGTCACTTTTTTAAGCGCACTCGGGTTTTGTACACGAATTCGGGCTTTCAAAAAAAAAAAAAAATCTGTTCTTATCAGTTTAATATCTGATACGTCCCCTATCTGGGGACCATATATTAAATGGATTTTTAGAACAGGGAGATGGAAAAAGAGCTTGCTCTGTCCACTCCACGCATTGACCTGGTATTGTAGTATCTCCAGGACCGGTGCACCCCTTCTTTAATGCAGTTTCTAAAATCAGAAAGAATTGAATTCAAAGTTTTTTGTTCATTTTGCTTGTTTGTCGGATTTTGGGATGGACTCTTTGGCTTTGCTTTTCTTCTCCTCATTGGATTTTTCATGTTCAGAGTTGCAGAAGCCAGATTACAAGCTCATTTTGGTTCAACTTCAGCAACTGTGCATTGCATTGCCATGTAATGTGATGCAATGCTATCTTTCTAGCTCTCCCTTTTTACTTCCTTTTGGATAAACAGACATATTAGGCAAGCATTTTGGAGCTTTCACCTAAATAACTACAGGTGGTGAGATAAGCTGCACAATATAATTGACCTTTCAGTATATTGTTGCACACACACCATCTATTTAGCAAATGCCCTTGTTATCAACAGCAGCCTTTTAAACTCACCTGAGCTAACAGGTATGTGCGCTGGTTACTCTGCTGCGCTTAAAATTTCTTTTTTGGTTTGCTACAATGCCTTTTCTGAAACGTTGTCTCCTTCTGCTGGAACACTGACTTCTTTCATTTAATGCCTGCAGACTATAAAAGAGAACCCAACCCAAAAAGTTTGGTTGATTAGTCTGTGGCATTCTGTTAAACTGTTGCTTATGGCGGTCTCTGTGAGCTTCTCAGCGACATTCAGCCAGCCAGGTATCCTGCCTGCAGTAGATGGAATGTGGCAATGGAACGCTGGCTGCGCGTGTCATAATAGGCTCTGAGCCTTTATATACCTGTGCACAGCAGCAGCCACCTTCAGTCTGCTGCTGGACAGCCAGCAGCAGCAGCAGCAGGAGAGGTATGTAATCAGGAGCCCTCCTGCTAAGGGTAGACAGCTGCTCGTTCCACCCCACCCCCCGCCTTAATTGGTTCTCCTCCCTTCCAACGGTGTTGAGGCGGGTGGGAACAGCAGGGGGTGAAGGTGCTGTGTTTAAAGAGGTGGAGTTATGCAGATCTAAAACGCGTGGATTGCAGCAGCAGCAAGCCGAAAAGTGCAGGCATGTAAGGGATCTAGAGGTTAACAACATGTCTTCTTAACGGGAGTCCAGGAGCTCATCTCCACAAATGGACTTTTCAGGATCCTTGGGTGGCTCCGTAGTTTGAAACCAATTCTGGTTATCGCTTCTCGGCCTTTTGGCTAAGATCAAGTGTAGTATCTGTTCTTTTAAGAACACAAGAGCTACGATCTACACTTGACGAGAGCGATCGAACTCGGAAGGAGAAGAGCTTCGGAGCCCAGCTGACATCGGAGAAGGAAGGCGGATATCGGTGGGAGGAAGAAGCTCTAAAGAATCCAGAAGAAGACGAAGACTCGGAGAAGAATCGGGCTGTCCTGTGGAATCTTCGAGGAAGAAAATCATCGAGACAAAGACCTTTCGGGGAATTTGTCCAGAACACGACGGGAGAAGAATCTGCATAGCTCCACCCATTCCGGGAAGAGTTCCAGATCCAGCTCCAAGAAGTAACTGCAGGAGGAAAGCCATGGCAAGCGCTGCGAGGAAGGCCGAAAAGAAGAGCCTGGAGCAGGGGACAGCCAGGAGGGCCCAGCCAGGAGCCGATTCTGACCCCAAGGACTCTGCCTCCACGACTGGCCAGCAGAAGGGACCCCAGAAGCCCCGCCACGAAGCTCCAGCCCTGGAGCCATGGATGCGGCAGACGGTGGCCCTGAAGCTGAAGGAAGTGGATGGGAGGGTGCCGGATATGTCCTCGGACGTGTTCTGCCAGAAGATGCTGCTGGATCGAGGCTTCTCCAGGTCGGACACCCTCAGCATCCAGACCTTCTTGACGGGGATCTTCTTCGTCACCTTCGCCACTGTGAATACCTGCAGGAGGTTCTGGGAAATGGTAAGCACAAAAGGACCGGATAATTATTTCTCTGCCTTTACAGGTAGCTGCCCTATCCAGAGGGACGAAAGGAGGATCACGGTCTCCATGCGCAACCCGCACACCCCAGGCCAAGACATCTGTACCTTCCTGAGACGCTTCTGTTTGGTTGTGAAGGAACCCTCTCACATCCTGAATGGACTCGGCTTCTGGACAGGTAAGTGGTCGGTGACCGTTAGACTTCACAGGGACCTGGCGTACTCAGACGGACTTCGGCACCTGCCCCCGACATTCTCCCTGGGCAACTCCTACGGCCTCATCTATTACCCGGACATGCCGCGGAACTGCAGGAGATGCGGCAAGAACGGCCACGAGATGAAGGACTGCAAGGAGGATGCCTGCAGGATTTGTCGAGTGACGGGACACAGCTCGAAGGACTGCCCGAAGAAGACATCCTGCAACCTGTGTGGGCTGGCGGCTCATCTGTACAAGGATTGCCCCAAGCGTGAGAGATCCTGGGCATCGGTGGTTGCGACGACCCCAGCTACGGAGGACAAGGCCCCGACGACCAGGCCTGTGAAGGTCAAGGACGCGACGACCAAGGCCCCAGCGGCCAAGGCCGAGACGACCAAGGCCAAAGCGGTCAAGGAGTCGGTGGCCAAAGCCCCAGCGACGGTCCCAGCAGCTCCGAAGCAGAAGAAAAAGTCAAAGGAGGGTAAGAGTTCTGTCACCCCTCTCTCGATCCCTCCCCCTGCCACCCCCGTCCAATTCCCCCCCACCCCGGCCACCCCTGCTGAGGATTCCACTTCCTCTTCCTCCTTCCCCTACTCCTCAGCAGGTGTCCTTTCCCCTGCCCCGGCAGCCACTCTCCCTCCCCAGACCATGGTAGCGGTGGAATTAACCTTTCCTCCACCCGCCGCTATCTATTCCGAGGAGGATTTTCCCCTTCTTGTCTCCCCAGTTCCAACCCGGGGAAAGAGGAAGGTGGAGGACAGCCCTGCTACTGAATCCTCCAAAAAGAAGATTCTGGATTTCGTAGGCGAAAAGGAGGATACCCTCCCTGAGCCAGAAGAGATGGAGCACATGGTTGAGACCCTGGTGGCCGAGCCAGAAGAGGAGGAACTGGTGGTCGCCGAGATCGAGGCCGCGCTGCTTGACCAGATGGAGGAAGAGGGCCTGCTGGTGATCCCGTCACCAGCAGTCAACACCGACGAGGGACCACCCGACCGGAGTGGTAACTAAGGTGTATTGCCTGCGCTAACTTTTTCTTTTTTCCCTACATGATGGCTAATATTAACTTATTTTCCATTAATGTCAGGAGCATCAAGGACAAGTTCAGACGTCAGACTATTTATGCCTTCCTTACTTCCCAGTTGTGTGATGTTTATATGTTGCAGGAATGTTCCCTTCCCTCCTCTAGGTCCTTCAAACATCTGGCCAGGGAGTGGTCCCACGGTCCATCCTACTGGTCCGGTGGGGGTGACTGCAAGTCTGCGGGGGTCGCAATTCTGATCAGGGGGGGCGCATTCACGCTTGAGTCCGTCCAGGAGCTCATCTGCGGCAGGGCTCTTGTTGTAGATGGCAACTGGGCGGGAGAACCTGTCAGGTTCATCAACGTGTATGCGTCCCCACTGAAGAATGAGCGTTTGGAGCTTTTCCAGACCCTGCGGCTTCAGCTTGCCACCACCAGGACCTTAGTGATGGCCGGGGATTTCAACTGCCCCATCGAGGAGGATGGTCGTAGTTCTGGCACATCTGCCAAGTTGGACATCACGTCCAAGCTGCTCATCGAGATGGTAACCGAGGCCTCTCTTCAGGACGTGGTGGGCTCCATGGGGAGAGGCTCCACGAACTATTCGTGGAGCCGACCCGATGGCTCACTCCGCTCCAGGATTGACTTTGTGTTCACCTCTCGGGCAGTCAGGCAGAGTAGGCACTCGATGGTCTCCTGCTTCTTCTCCGACCACAGAGCCATTCACTTACAAGGTGTCCTCGGCGACGGTTTTCCGTCCGGCCCCGGCTCCTGGAAGCTGAATTGTGCTCTGCTGGCTCAGGATGAAGTCGTGGAGGAGCTGAGAGCAGCCTACGCAATGTGGCAGTCCTACAAGGGTAGCTTCCAAACAGTCTCTGATTGGTGGGAATATGTTAAACTTGAGTTTCGCTGTTTCTTTCAGGCCAAGGGTCGACAACAGGCGTGTGAGAAGAGGAGGGACTTCAGAGGGCTGCAGCGCGAGCTGCGGTCGCTGCAGGACCTTCTTCACTGCGGCTGGGACGTGAGGGAGGAGCTGGAGGAGACCAAGAAGAGCCTGAAAAGGCACTTTGAGGAGGAGTCCAAGCGAATCGTCTTCCGTTCCAAAGTGGAGAATCTGGAGAAGGGTGAGAAATGTAATTCATTCTTTTTCAGGAAACTTCATGCCGGTCACACGCCCCTGAACGAGCTGCGAGACGAGAGCGGAAACATGCGACGTGGGAAGGAGGACGTGATGAGGGTCGTCAGCGACTTCTACAGCGAACTCTACTCCCACAAGACTACCGACCCCGACGCTGCTGATAAGTTCCTGTCAGGTATCACTAACCATCTTGATCCTGCAGGCACGGCAGCCTTGGACAAACCTCTGATGGTGGGCGAATTGCTCTCTGCCGCTAAATCCTTTAGGACCGGCAGGACCCCGGGCAGTGATGGTCTTCCAGCGGAGCTCTATGTAGCGCTGGGAGACCTCATCTGTCCGGACCTGTTGGACCTGTACGAGGAGATGGTGGTGGAGGGTAGAATGCCTCCATCTTTGAGGGAAGGAATGGTCACGATCCTGTACAAGCGGAAGGGAGAGAGGTGCGACCTGAGGAATTGGCGTCCCATCACTCTGCTCAACGTGGACTACAAGATCCTGGCCAAGACGATGGCGACACGACTTAAGACGGTCATCGGACGGATCATCCACCCGGACCAGACCTGCGGCATCCCTGGACGTCGCATCGCAGACAGCCTCGCTCTCGTGCGGGACACGGTCGAGTACATCAAGGTCCGCCGCGCACACGCGGCCCTGGTCTCCTTGGATCAGGAGAAGGCCTTCGACCGGGTTTCCCACGAGTTCATGGGCCGAGCTCTGCACCGGTTAGGTTTGGGTAACATGTTTTGTTCGTATGTCCGTCTGATGTATTTTGATATCCACAGCTCGGTGTTGGTGAACGGCTGGAAGACTGACCCCTTCCCTGTCCTCTCTGGGGTCAGACAAGGCTGCCCTCTATCACCTCTTCTTTTTGTTTGTGTTATAGAACTCTTCGCAGAGGCTATCCGGCAGAATGGAGAGATCAGAGGGATCACCGCACCGGGTCCGGGACGACACGAGGTCAAGTGCTCGCTCTACATGGACGACGTCACCGTCTTCTGCGCTGATCGTGGTTCAGTCGACGCCCTCGTCCAGACGTGTGAGAGGTTCGGCCGGGCTTCAGGGGCCAAAGTCAACTGCAGGAAGTCGGAAGCCATGCTCTTCGGGGATTGGCAGCCGGCCTCCTCCGCCCCCTTCCCCTTCAACATTCAACCGGATTTCCTCAAGGTGCTGGGAGTCTGGTTTGGGAAGGAAGGAGCGGCCCTCAAGTCCTGGCAAGAACGCTTGGCCAAGGTGAAGCAACGGATCGGACTCTGGAGCCTCAGACACCTCACTTGTGAGGGTAAGGCACTCGTCCTGCGTAATGAGGTCCTGCCCGTCTTGCAGTACACGGCGCAGGCCTGGCCCCCACACGTCACTGTGTGCAGGGCCATTACCAGGACAGTGTTTCACTTTGTCTGGGGATCCAAGATGGACAGAGTCAGGCGGGCCGTCATGTACAAGGAGCCTCGCAAGGGTGGGAAGGGCGTTCCAGATATCCCCACCCTCCTGCGATCCTCTTTTGTGTGTGATTGTGTCCGCCGGACTTTGCAAGTCAAGAATGGCTCCGCGGGCAGGTCCATGTCTCGCTTCTTCCTGCTTCCTCTTTGGAGGCGACTCGGCTGGGACAAGTGGGACAGCTCCTTCCCCTACAACTGGACGACGCCATGGTTCTAGGGAGACGTCGTTCGATTTGTGGGGGAGCATCAACTGGAGGGACTCAAGCCCGACTTGTGGAAGCCCAAAACTATCCACAAGCTAATCAGAGCCAAGGATGACGTGGAGAACATTACAGGACTTCACCAGGACACGCTGGAGACTGTGTGGACAAATGTGTCGTCTGACAGGCTGACCAACGGGCACAAGGACTTGTCGTGGATGGCGATTCAGGGCGGACTGCCCGTCCGGTCATTCATGCATGCCCGGAACCTGTGCAAGACCCGGTACTGCCCAAGGTGCCCCTTCGTGGAGGAAATATCTTTGCACACTTTTTGGGACTGCGGATTTGCACAGCGCCTATTGACTGCACTTGAGGACGACCTGAGGAACTCTGTCCCCAGGGCGAGCCTATCGCACCATTCTGTGCTTTACGGACTCTTCCCTGGGGTTCATACCGTCGGAGCCATCCAGGAGGCTTGGCGCCTTATGAACTGCTTCAAGGATGCCGTTTGGGTCGCCAGGAACCGGCTCATCTTGAGGAGGGAGAGGATGTCCATCCAGGACTGCCGCAGGCTGATCCACAGCCTGCTCAGAGACTATTCCATCATGGACGGTCCGGAGGACGAGGATGAGGACTAAACCCCTCCTCCCCCTCTCCCCTTATGTGTCTTGTCTTTCAATAAAGCTTCGGGCCTGTGATTTCCCCCCCCCCATCCCCTTTTTCCCAATCCCCATCCCTTATCACAGTTCGTCGTACTGTATTGATTGACATGCTTTTTCTTTCAGATTGAGTGTTTTGTGTAGCATAGGGGTGTGATGTGTCTAGTTAGTGCGTCGTATCCTCATGCTATGTAAATATGATGTAGAATTCTGTGTGTACTGGGCTGCGGCACTGTACACTGTCTGTTAACTTATTTTTTGTGCTAATAAAAGATATATTCAATCAAAAAATCTGTTCTTATCAGTTTAATATCTGATACGTCCCCTATCTGGGGACCATATATTAAATGGATTTTTAGAACAGGGAGATGGAAAAAGAGCTTGCTCTGTCCACTCCACGCATTGACCTGGTATTGCAGTATTTCCAGGACCGGTGCACCCCTTCTTTAATGCAGTTTCTAAAATCAGAAAGAATTGAATTCAATGTTTTTTGTTCATTTTGCTTGTTTGTCGGATTTTGGGATGGACTCTTTGGCTTTGCTTTTCTTCTCCTCATTGGATTTTTCATGTTCAAAGTTGCAGAAGCCAGATTACAAGCTCATTTTGGTTCAACTTCAGCAACTGTGCATTGCATTGCCATGTAATGTGATGCAATGCTATCTTTCTAGCTCTCCCTTTTTACTTCCTTTTGGATAAACAGACATATTAGGCAAGCATTTTGGAGCTTTCACCTAAATAACTACAGGTGGTGAGATAAGCTGCACAATATAATTGACCTTTCAGTATATTGTTGCACACACACCATCTATTTAGCAAATGCCCTTGTTATCAACAGCAGCCTTTTAAACTCACCTGAGCTAACAGGTATGTGCGCTGGTTACTCTGCTGCGCTTAAAATTTCTTTTTTGGTTTGCTACAATGCCTTTTCTGAAACGTTGTCTCCTTCTGCTGGAACACTGACTTCTTTCATTTAATGCCTGCAGACTACAAAAGAGAACCCAACCCAAAAAGTTTGGTTGATTAGTCTGTGGCATTCTGTTAAACTGTTGCTTATGGCGGTCTCTGTGAGCTTCTCAGCGACATTCAGCCAGCCAGGTATCCTGCCTGCAGTAGATGGAATGTGGCAATGGAACGCTGGCTGCGCGTGTCATAATAGGCTCTGAGCCTTTATATACCTGTGCACAGCAGCAGCCACCTTCAGTCTGCTGCTGGACAGCCAGCAGCAGCAGCAGCAGGAGAGGTATGTAATCAGGAGCCCTCCTGCTAAGGGTAGACAGCTGCTCGTTCCACCCCACCCCCCGCCTTAATTGGTTCTCCTCCCTTCCAACGGTGTTGAGGCGGGTGGGAACAGCAGGGGGTGAAGGTGCTGTGTTTAAAGAGGTGGAGTTATGCAGATCTAAAACGCGTGGATTGCAGCAGCAGCAAGCCGAAAAGTGCAGGCATGTAAGGGATCTAGAGGTTGACAACATGTCTTCTTAACGGGAGTCCAGGAGCTCATCTCCACAAATGGACTTTTCAGGATCCTTGGGTGGCTCCGTAGTTTGAAACCAATTCTGGTTATCGCTTCTCGGCCTTTTGGCTAAGATCAAGTGTAGTATCTGTTCTTATCAGTTTAACCCCTTAATAACATCTGACGTACTAATACGCGTCTGTGCCCTGGGACTTAAGAGCCAGACCCGTATTAGTACGTCATGGCGATCGCGCGCGCACACAGGCTGTGCGGGCGCGATCGCCGCCGGGTGTCAGCTGATTGTCACAGCTGACACCCGGTACTATGTGCAGGGAGCGGTCACGCACCGCTCCCAGCACATTAACCCCCGCGATGCTGCGATCGAAGTCGATCGAAGTCGCTCGTGGCATTGCGGGGGCAAGGGGAGGTGATCGCCGATACTCACCTCCTCTTCCGGCTTCCAGCGCAGTCTGCAAAGGCTTCCCGGGTGTTGCCATGACGACCCGATGTCGTCATGACAACATCCGGGTCACCAGAGAGCAGGAAGATTGCTTGGACATGCGCAGTGCATCTCCAAGCAATCTTCACACTGTGCACTTCTGACAGCCTTCATGGCATAGGGATGGTGCTCCATTCCTATGTGTAACGGGTCCGGGAGGCGGAACCTCTGAGCTACTATACAAGGGGGCGGCCCTTGTAAGGGAGCGGGTGGCAGTCTCTGGGTGAACGGACAGGGAGTTACGGCAAGTGATCAGGGCAGTCTCTGGGTAAGGGGTAGGTACGACCTGTGATGGCAGAGCCTCCGGGTAGGCTAGCAGGCAGATGGTAGATGTGTGCTCCCAGGTGAGCAAGCGAGAGTCTCTGGAATAGCAGGTGGTCACGGCACGTGACGGCGGAACCTCCGGGCTGGCAGGCAGGTAGGTAACGGAGAAGCTCTCCCAGGTGAGCGGGCAAGAGTCTCTGGAATAGCTGGTGGTCACCGCACGTGACAACGGGACCTCCGGGCTGGCAAGCAGGCAGGTAACGGAGATGCGCTCCCAGGTGAGCGGGCAAGAGTCTCTGAGATAGCTGGTGGTCACAGCACGTGACAACGGAGCCTCCGGGCTGGCAAGCAGGCAGATAACGGAGAAGCGCTCCCAGGTGAGCGGGCAAGCTGGTCCATAGACAGACTGACCGGAGTAGTAAGGCAGACCGTCGGACCTCAGGCAAGCAGGCAGGTAGCTGATATGCGCTCCCAGGTGAGCGGGCAGGCTGGTCCTTTAGACAGACTGACAGGAGTAGTAAGGCAGACCGTCGGACCTCAGACTGGCAGACAGGTAACAAGTATTCAGGCAGGAATCAGGCAGGTAACTGGCAGGTAAACTAGCAGGAAACTGGCAGGAAACTGGCAGGTAACTGGCAGGTAACTGGCAACGGGACCTGAGGGCTGAAGCACAGGTGAGACACAGGTGCAAACAACATTGCTCGGGCACCTCCATTTTGGAGGAGGTGCCTTATATATGATGAAGTCCTCCGGCCATTGGCCGGGGACTCCTTAGGACGGCGCGCGCGGCCCCTTTAAGAGGAGGGGAGCGCGCGCGCGCGCGCCCTAAGCACAGGGGCCGGGAAGGAGCGCGCGCTGAGAGCAGAGCGGGAGGAGGACGCTGGGCACGGAGCAGAGCGGTGAGGGGAGCAGCGTCCCTGCCTAGCAGAGGGCAGGGACGCCAGCGCTACACTATGCCATGCAGGCGATCAGAAAAAAAAAAGTGAAAGTCCCAGAGTGGGACAAAGTAATAAAGTGTATAAACTGTGTGAAAGTGGAAAAAAAAAAAAAAAAAATGTGCAAAAATATTATAAAAAAATAAAAAAAATAATACACCAAAAATAAAAATATAATGTACCCATCAATAAATATTATTATAAAAAAAATAAAAAAAAAACAATAAAAGTACACATATTTGGTATCGCCGCGTCCGGAACAACCTGACCTATAAAACTGTCCCACTAGTTAACCCCTTCAGTGAACACGGTAAAAAAAAAAAAAAAAAAACCAAGCAAAAAACAATGCTTTATCACCATACCGCCAAACAAAAAGTGGAATAACACGCGATCAAAAAGACGCATATAAATAAAAATGATACCGCTGAAAATGTCATCTCGTCCCGCAAAAAACAAGCCGCCAAATAGCTCCATCAGCCGAAAAATAAAAAAGTTATAGCTCTCAGAATAAAGCGATACTAAAAAATATTTTTTTCTATAAAATAGCTTTTATTGTGTATAAGCGCCAAAACATAGAAAAATTATACAAATGTGGTACCGCTGTAAACGTACTGACCCGAAGAGTAAAGCTGCCTCATCAATTTTACCACACGCGGAACAGAATAAAAAAAAAAAAAAAAAAAAACAATTCCTGAATTGTTGGTTTTTGTTTATTCTGCCTCCCAAAAATCGGAATAGAAAGCGATCAAAAAATGTCACGTGCCTGAAAATGGCACCAATAACAACGTCAAGTCATCCCGCAAAAAACGAGCCGTCACATGACTGTCTGCCAAAATTTGGAAAAATTATAGCTCTCAAAATATGGCGATGCAAAAACTAGATTTTACAAAAAATGCGTCTTTTAGTGTGTGACAGCTGTCAGTCATAAAAACCCCATATGATTCTGGCATTGCTGTAATCACACCGACCCGAAGAATAAAGTCGTCTAATCACTTATACCGCACAAGGAACGGCGTCAAAAATAAACTCTTGAGTTAGGATTGGGCTAGGGTTAGGGCTGGGTTTGGGGCTAGGGTTGTGCTGGGGCTAGGGTTGTGCTGGGGCTAGGGTTGTGCTGGGGCTAGGGTTGTGCTGGGGCTAGGGTTGTGCTGGGGCTAGGGTTGTGCTAGGGTTAGGGCTGGGGTTGGGATTTTTTTCAAAAGTAAGAAAAAAAGATGACGATATGGCGACTAGTGTTGAGAGCAAGTGCTCGCTACTTGAGTTTGCATCGGGTGCTCTGGTATGCATTTAGTATCGTGGGTATTTGAGTGACATGCTCGAGTCTCTGCCCCATATGCTTCGCGGCCAAAAAACTTTACGGGGATTGCCTGCCATGCACGAGCGATCCCCGCATGTTTTTTTTTGGGTGTCTAATAACCGTGAAACATGCGGAGCAGGGACTCGAGCATGTCACTCGAGCACACGCTGTACATGGTGCATACCTGAGTACCCGATGCAAACTCAAGTAGCGAGCACTTGCGCTCAAGAATAATGAAAACTTATTCAATATGATGACCTAATGTAAACAAATAATGTGCCGTACCTCTGGGTTCAAAATGTTCACTATACACCTTAATAAAATCTTTGAGGGGTATAGTTTCCAAAATGGGGACACTTGTGGGGGAGCTCCACTGTTTAGGCACATCACGGGCTCTCCAAACGCGACATGGTGTCCGCTAACAAATTGAATGGAAAATCGGCTCAAATTGTTAGCGGACGCCATGTTGCGTTTGGAGAGCCCCTGTGTGTCCAAACATTGGAGCTCCCCCACAAGTGACCCCATTTTGGAAACTAGACCCCCCAAGGCACCTATCTAGATGCATAGTGAGCACTTAGAACCCCCAGGTGCTTCACAAATTGATTCGTAAAAATGAAAAAGTGAAAATAAAACACTTTTTCATTTTTATGAATCAATTTGTGAAGCACCTGGGGTTCCAAGTGCTCACTATGAATCTAGATAGGTGCCTTGGGGGGTCTAGTTTCCAAAATGGGGTCACTTGTGGGGGAGCTCCAATGTTTGGGCACACAGGGACTCTCTAAATG
This sequence comes from Phyllobates terribilis, assembly GCF_046119375.1. NCBI lineage: Eukaryota > Metazoa > Chordata > Amphibia > Anura > Dendrobatidae > Phyllobates > Phyllobates terribilis. Next base: position 464,042 of record NW_027363058.1, on the reverse strand, counting down.
CAACATGGTATCCGCTAACAAATTGAATGGAAAATCGGCTCAAATTGTTAGCGGACACCACATTGCGTTTGGAGAGCCCCTCTGTGCCCAAACTTTGGAGCTCCCCCACAAGTGACCCCATTTTGGAAACTAGACCCCCCAAGGCACCTTTCTAGATGCATAGTGAGCACTTGGAACCCCCAGGTGCTTCACAAATTGATTCGTAAAAATGAAAAAGTGAAAAAAAAAACACTTTTTCATTTTTATGAATCAATTTGTGAAGCACCTGGGGTTCCAAGTGCTCACTATGAATCTAGATAGGTGCCTTGGGGGGTCTAGTTTCCAAAATGGGGTCACTTGTGGGGGAGCTCCAATGTTTGGGCACACAGGGACTCTCTAAATGCAACATGGTATCCGCTAACAAATTAAATGGAAAATCGGCTCAAATTGTTAGCGGACACCACATTGCGTTTGGAGAGCCCCTCTGTGCCCAAACTTTGGAGCTCCCCCACAAGTGACCCCATTTTGGAAACTAGACCCCCCAAGGCACCTTTCTAGATGCATAGTGAGCACTTGGAACCCCCAGGTGCTTCACAAATTGATTCGTAAAAATGAAAAAGTGAAAAAAAAAACACTTTTTCATTTTTATGAATCAATTTGTGAAGCACCTGGGGTTCCAAGTGCTCACTATGAATCTAGATAGGTGCCTTGGGGGTTCTAGTTTCCAAAATGGGGTCACTTGTGGGGGAGCTCCAATGTTTGGGCACACAGGGACTCTCCAAATGCAACATGATATCCGCTAACAAATTGTCGGCTCAAATTGTTAGCGGATATCATGTTGCATTTGGAGAGTCCCTGTGTGCCCAAACATTGGAGCTCCTCCACAAGTGACCCCATTTTGGAAACTAGACCCCCCAAGGCACCTATCTAGATGCATAGTGAGCACTTGGAACCCCTAGGTGCTTCACAAATTAATTCGTAAAAATGAAAAAGTGTTTTTTTTTTCACTTTTTCATTATTACGAATCAATTTGTGAAGCACCTGGGGGTTCCAAGTGCTCACTATGCATCTAGAAAGGTGCCTTGGGGGGTCTAGTTTCCAAAATGGGGTCACTTGTGGGGGAGCTCCAAAGTTTGGGCACAGAGGGGCTCTCCAAACGCAATGTGGCGTCCGCTAACAATTTGAGCCGATTTTCCATTCAATTTGTTAGCGGATACCATGTTGCATTTAGAGAGTCCCTGTGTGCCCAAACATTGGAGCTCCCCCACAAGTGACCCCATTTTGGAAACTAGACCCCCCAAGGCACCTATCTAGATGCATAGTGAGCACTTGGAACCCCAGGTGCTTCACAAATTAATTCGTAAAAATGAAAAAGTGTTTTTTTTTTCACTTTTTCATTATTACGAATCAATTTGTGAAGCACCTGGGGGTTCCAAGTGCTCACTATGCATCTAGAAAGGTGCCTTGGGGGGTCTAGTTTCCAAAATGGGGTCACTTGTGGGGGAGCTCCAAAGTTTGGGCACAGAGGGGCTCTCCAAACGCAATGTGGCGTCCGCTAACAATTTGAGCCGATTTTCCATTCAATTTGTTAGCGGATACCATGTTGCATTTAGAGAGTCCCTGTGTGCCCAAACATTGGAGCTCCCCCACAAGTGACCCCATTTTGGAAACTAGACCCCCCAAGGCACCTATCTAGATGCATAGTGAGCACTTGGAACCCCTAGGTGCTTCACAAATTGATTCGTAAAAATGAAAAAGTGTTTTTTTTTTCACTTTTTCATTATTACGAATCAATTTGTGAAGCACCTGGGGGTTCCAAGTGCTCACTATGCATCTAGAAAGGTGCCTTGGGGGGTCTAGTTTCCAAAATGGGGTCACTTGTGGGGGAGCTCCAAAGTTTGGGCACAGAGAAGCTCTCCAAACGCAATGTGGTGTCCGCTAACAATTTGAGCCGATTTTCCATTCAATTTGTTAGCGGATACCATGTTGCATTTAGAGAGTCCCTGTGTGCCCAAACATTGGAGCTCTCCCACAAGTGACCCCATTTTGGAAACTAGACCCCCCAAGGCACCTATCTAGATGCATAGTGAGCAGTTGGAACCCCCAAGTGCTTCACAAATTGATTCATAAAAATGAAAAAGTGTTTTTTTTTTCACTTTTTCATTGTTACGAATCAATTTGTGAAGCACCTGGGGGTTCCAAGTGCTCACTATGCATCTAGATAGGTGCCTTGGGGGGTCTAGTTTCCAAAATGGGGTCACTTGTGGGGGAGCTCCAATGTTTGGGCACACAGCAGCTCTCCAAACGCAACATGGTGTCGCTAACAATTTGAGCCAATTTTGCGTTAAATTTGTTAGCGGACACCATGTTGCATTTAGAGAGCCGCTGTGTGCCCAAATATTGGAGCTCCCCCACAAGTGACCCCATTTTGGAAACTAGACCACCCAAGGCACCTATCTAGATGCATAGTGAGCACTTGGAACCCTCAGGTGCTTCACAAATTGATTCATACAAATGAAAAAGTGTTTTTTTTTTCACTTTTTCATTGTTACGAATCAATTTGTGAAGCACCTGGGGGTTCCAAGTGCTCACTATGCATCTAGATAGGTGCCTTGGGGGGTCTAGTTTCCAAAATGGGGTCACTTGTGGGGGAGCTCCAATGTTTGGGCACACAGGGACTCTCTAAATGCAACATGGTGTCCTCTAACAAATTTAACGGAAAATCGGCTCAAATTGTTAGCGACACCATGTTGCGTTTGGAGAGCCGCTGTGTGCACAAACATTGGAGCTCCCCCACAAGTGACCCCATTTTGGAAACTAGACCCCCCAAGGCACCTATCTAGATGCATTGTGAGCACTTGGAACACTCAGGTGCTTCACAAATTGATTCATAAAAATGAAAAAGTGTTTTTTTTTTTCACTTTTTCATTGTTACGAATCAATTTGTGAAGCACCTGGGGGTTCCAAGTGCTCACTATGCATCTAGAAAGGTGCCTTGGGGGGTCTAGTTTCCAAAATGGGGTCACTTGTGGGGGAGCTCCAAAGTTTGGGCACACATGGGCTCTCCAAACACAACATGGCGTCCGCTAATTATTCAAGCAAATTTTACAATCAAAAAGTCAAATAGCGCTCCTTCCCTTCCGAGCCCTGCCGTGCGCCCAAACAGTATTTTTTCCCCAAATATTGGGTATCTTCGTGCCCAGGGGAAATTGCACAACAAATTTTGGGGTCCATTTTTTCTTGTTACCCCTGTGAAAATAAAAAAAATTGGGTCTAAATTAACATTTTTGTGAAAAAAGTTAAATGTTCATTTTTTTCTTCCACATTCAAAAAATTCCTGTGAAGCACCTGAAGGGTTAATAAAGTTCTTGAATGTGGTTTTGAGCACCTTGAGGGGTGCAGTTTTTAGAATGGTGTCACTTTTGGGTATTTTCTGTCATAAAGACCTCTCAAAGTGACTTCAAATGTGATGTGGTCCCTAAAAAAATGGTTTTGTAAATTGTGTTGGAAAAATGAGAAATCGCTGGTCAACTTTTAACCCTTATAGCTCCCTAACAAAAAAAAATTTTGGTTCCAAAATTGTGCTGATGTAAAGTAGGCATGTGGGAAATGTTATTTATTAACTCTTTTGTGTGACATATCGCTCTGATTTCAGGGCTTAAAAATTCAAATTTTGAAAATTGCAAAATTATCAAAATTTTCGCCAAATTTCCGTTTTTTTCACAAATAAACGCAAGTGATATCGAAGAAATTTTTCCACAATCATGAAGTACAATATGTCACGAAAAAACAATCTCAGAATCAGGGGGATCCGTTGAAGCGTTCGAGAGTAATTACCTCATAAAGTGACAGTGGTCAGAATTGTAAAAATTGGCCCGGTCATTAACGTGCAAACCACCCGCGGGGCTTAAGGGGTTAATATCTGATACGTCCCCTATCTGGGGACCATATATTAAATGGATTTTTAGAACAGGGAGATGGAAAAAGAGCTTGCTCTGTCCACTCCACGCATTGACCTGGTATTGCAGTATCTCCAGGACCGGTGCACCCCTTCTTTAATGCAGTTTCTAAAATCAGAAAGAATTGAATTCAATGTTTTTTGTTCATTTTGCTTGTTTGTCGGATTTTGGGATGGACTCTTTGGCTTTGCTTTTCTTCTCCTCATTGGATTTTTCATGTTCAAAGTTGCAGAAGCCAGATTACAAGCTCATTTTGGTTCAACTTCAGCAACTGTGCATTGCATTGCCATGTAATGTGATGCAATGCTATCTTTCTAGCTCTCCCTTTTTACTTCCTTTTGGATAAACAGACATATTAGGCAAGCATTTTGGAGCTTTCACCTAAATAACTACAGGTGGTGAGATAAGCTGCACAATATAATTGACCTTTCAGTATATTGTTGCACACACACCATCTATTTAGCAAATGCCCTTGTTATCAACAGCAGCCTTTTAAACTCACCTGAGCTAACAGGTATGTGCGCTGGTTACTCTGCTGCGCTTAAAATTTCTTTTTTGGTTTGCTACAATGCCTTTTCTGAAACGTTGTCTCCTTCTGCTGGAACACTGACTTCTTTCATTTAATGCCTGCAGACTATAAAAGAGAACCCAACCCAAAAAGTTTGGTTGATTAGTCTGTGGCATTCTGTTAAACTGTTGCTTATGGCGGTCTCTGTGAGCTTCTCAGCGACATTCAGCCAGCCAGGTATCCTGCCTGCAGTAGATGGAATGTGGCAATGGAACGCTGGCTGCGCGTGTCATAATAGGCTCTGAGCCTTTATATACCTGTGCACAGCAGCAGCCACCTTCAGTCTGCTGCTGGACAGCCAGCAGCAGCAGCAGCAGGAGAGGTATGTAATCAGGAGCCCTCCTGCTAAGGGTAGACAGCTGCTCGTTCCACCCCACCCCCCGCCTTAATTGGTTCTCCTCCCTTCCAACGGTGTTGAGGCGGGTGGGAACAGCAGGGGGTGAAGGTGCTGTGTTTAAAGAGGTGGAGTTATGCAGATCTAAAACGCGTGGATTGCAGCAGCAGCAAGCCGAAAAGTGCAGGCATGTAAGGGATCTAGAGGTTGACAACATGTCTTCTTAACGGGAGTCCAGGAGCTCATCTCCACAAATGGACTTTTCAGGATCCTTGGGTGGCTCCGTAGTTTGAAACCAATTCTGGTTATCGCTTCTCGGCCTTTTGGCTAAGATCAAGTGTAGTATCTGTTCTTATCAGTTTAATATCTGATACGTCCCCTATCTGGGGACCATATATTAAATGGATTTTTAGAACAGGGAGATGGAAAAAGAGCTTGCTCTGTCCACTCCACGCATTGACCTGGTATTGCAGTATCTCCAGGACCGGTGCACCCCTTCTTTAATGCAGTTTCTAAAATCAGAAAGAATTGAATTCAATGTTTTTTGTTCATTTTGCTTGTTTGTCGGATTTTGGGATGGACTCTTTGGCTTTGCTTTTCTTCTCCTCATTGGATTTTTCATGTTCAAAGTTGCAGAAGCCAGATTACAAGCTCATTTTGGTTCAACTTCAGCAACTGTGCATTGCATTGCCATGTAATGTGATGCAATGCTATCTTTCTAGCTCTCCCTTTTTACTTCCTTTTGGATAAACAGACATATTAGGCAAGCATTTTGGAGCTTTCACCTAAATAACTACAGGTGGTGAGATAAGCTGCACAATATAATTGACCTTTCAGTATATTGTTGCACACACACCATCTATTTAGCAAATGCCCTTGTTATCAACAGCAGCCTTTTAAACTCACCTGAGCTAACAGGTATGTGCGCTGGTTACTCTGCTGCGCTTAAAATTTCTTTTTTGGTTTGCTACAATGCCTTTTCTGAAACGTTGTCTCCTTCTGCTGGAACACTGACTTCTTTCATTTAATGCCTGCAGACTATAAAAGAGAACCCAACCCAAAAAGTTTGGTTGATTAGTCTGTGGCATTCTGTTAAACTGTTGCTTATGGCGGTCTCTGTGAGCTTCTCAGCGACATTCAGCCAGCCAGGTATCCTGCCTGCAGTAGATGGAATGTGGCAATGGAACGCTGGCTGCGCGTGTCATAATAGGCTCTGAGCCTTTATATACCTGTGCACAGCAGCAGCCACCTTCAGTCTGCTGCTGGACAGCCAGCAGCAGCAGCAGCAGGAGAGGTATGTAATCAGGAGCCCTCCTGCTAAGGGTAGACAGCTGCTCGTTCCACCCCACCCCCCGCCTTAATTGGTTCTCCTCCCTTCCAACGGTGTTGAGGCGGGTGGGAACAGCAGGGGGTGAAGGTGCTGTGTTTAAAGAGGTGGAGTTATGCAGATCTAAAACGCGTGGATTGCAGCAGCAGCAAGCCGAAAAGTGCAGGCATGTAAGGGATCTAGAGGTTGACAACATGTCTTCTTAACGGGAGTCCAGGAGCTCATCTCCACAAATGGACTTTTCAGGATCCTTGGGTGGCTCCGTAGTTTGAAACCAATTCTGGTTATCGCTTCTCGGCCTTTTGGCTAAGATCAAATGTAGTATCTGTTCTTATCAGTTTAATATCTGATACGTCCCCTATCTGGGGACCATATATTAAATGGATTTTTAGAACAGGGAGATGGAAAAAGAGCTTGCTCTGTCCACTCCACGCATTGACCTGGTATTGCAGTATCTCCAGGACCGGTGCACCCCTTCTTTAATGCAGTTTCTAAAATCAGAAAGAATTGAATTCAATGTTTTTTGTTCATTTTGCTTGTTTGTCGGATTTTGGGATGGACTCTTTGGCTTTGCTTTTCTTCTCCTCATTGGATTTTTCATGTTCAAAGTTGCAGAAGCCACATTACAAGCTCATTTTGGTTCAACTTCAGCAACTGTGCATTGCATTGCCATGTAATGTGATGCAATGCTATCTTTCTAGCTCTCCCTTTTTACTTCCTTTTGGATAAACAGACATATTAGGCAAGCATTTTGGAGCTTTCACCTAAATAACTACAGGTGGTGAGATAAGCTGCACAATATAATTGACCTTTCAGTATATTGTTGCACACACACCATCTATTTAGCAAATGCCCTTGTTATCAACAGCAGCCTTTTAAACTCACCTGAGCTAACAGGTATGTGCGCTGGTTACTCTGCTGCGCTTAAAATTTCTTTTTTGGTTTGCTACAATGCCTTTTCTGAAACGTTGTCTCCTTCTGCTGGAACACTGACTTCTTTCATTTAATGCCTGCAGACTATAAAAGAGAACCCAACCCAAAAAGTTTGGTTGATTAGTCTGTGGCATTCTGTTAAACTGTTGCTTATGGCGGTCTCTGTGAGCTTCTCAGCGACATTCAGCCAGCCAGGTATCCTGCCTGCAGTAGATGGAATGTGGCAATGGAACGCTGGCTGCGCGTGTCATAATAGGCTCTGAGCCTTTATATACCTGTGCACAGCAGCAGCCACCTTCAGTCTGCTGCTGGACAGCCAGCAGCAGCAGCAGCAGGAGAGGTATGTAATCAGGAGCCCTCCTGCTAAGGGTAGACAGCTGCTCGTTCCACCCCACCCCCCGCCTTAATTGGTTCTCCTCCCTTCCAACGGTGTTGAGGCGGGTGGGAACAGCAGGGGGTGAAGGTGCTGTGTTTAAAGAGGTGGAGTTATGCAGATCTAAAACGCGTGGATTGCAGCAGCAGCAAGCCGAAAAGTGCAGGCATGTAAGGGATCTAGAGGTTGACAACATGTCTTCTTAACGGGAGTCCAGGAGCTCATCTCCACAAATGGACTTTTCAGGATCCTTGGGTGGCTCCGTAGTTTGAAACCAATTCTGGTTATCGCTTCTCGGCCTTTTGGCTAAGACCAAGTGTCTTGTCTGGGGTCCTTGAGTGTTTTCCCTTGGCCTTCCGGCATCGCCATCTTGATGGCTTAAGCCGGTTGCTGCTTTAGGGGGAGAACGAGGAGGAACGAGAGAGTGATCATAATGGGCGTGAAGATACGCTATGCTGGGACCGATGACAATCGGGTTCGCAATGCATTCCGCATTGAAGTTGATGCTGCTGTCAGAGAGCGTTTCAATCTGTCGTATATGGTGCACGAGGTCTTCAAAATCCTGGAAGTGACAAGAGAAAACATCGTCTGCCTGCAGGAATCCCGGAAAGAAGGACGGTATGTCTTGGTGTTGCAATCTATGGCGGCTTCCGGAACCTGTATAAGAAGTTGAGGGAGCAGGAGAAGAATCTAACCTTGCATGGTCTGACTTTTACAGTCTTGTACTCCAAAGGTGATGTTCCCCTAGTCATATTTATGTATAATCCCTTTGTGCACGAACATGACATTGCGACTTTTCTTAAGAGGCATTGTGACTTTGTGAGCAACAGTCACAAAATCATGAACGAGGAGAACTTATGGACTGGCAAATACAGATATTTTGTCAGATTTGGGGAAAGTTCTTCGGAGCCTGGAGGTGTTCATTACCCTCCCCAAAGTTTCTCTATCGGGAGAGATAGGGGTATTCTCTTCTTTCCTGAGGCCCCAGTTTTTTGCAGGAAATGTAAGAAGTACGGACACTTACAAGAGGTTTGTACTGCTGTGCCTGTTTGCTCCAAGTGCAACCAAAGTGGGCATGTTGCTAAGGACTGTACCAATCCAATTGTTTGCAATGCTTGTGGTATGGAGGGGCATGCCTTTAAGGATTGTACTCGTCGTGCGAACGAGGGCAAGGCAAGGGCATACTCTGAGGTGGTCTCGAACTCTCCGAGGCCTAAGAGTGTGGCACCTGAGGCCGCAGTTTCTTCCAGGGTGAAGGTAGTGGAACAGCGTGTGGAGACTGCTCCAGTGAGGGCGTCTGCTGACCTACTGGTGGAGCCCGGGAGAGTGGAAGGGGTTCTGGCAGCTGAGATGGACATTTCTTCCTATCAGGGGGGTTTCATTGACTCCTTTTGTGAAGAACGTGAGGGAGCCTTGGAAATCCCAGGGGACCCGGCTCTCAGTTGGAGCAGTGAAAGTATGGATGAAGAGGGAGCTGGAGGTCAAGGAGACTTCACTGAGACTGGGGTGAGGTCTTCTGAGGAACCGGACCGCGCTAAGAATAAAAGGGCCCGGTTGTCTGAACCATCAAGTAGCCAATGCGTGGCAAGTCCGGTGAGTGAGCGGGATTACCCAGTGGTTTCTCTTTCTCCTGCGTCAACGGCTTACCTGGAGGAGAATTTGGAGTCCACTATCTTTCAGCTAAGTGGGAGTTCGCCGGATGACAAAGGATAAGGAAGGCATGTTTTTTTGCTGAGACTGGTGTTTCTGGTTTTTGAGCCAAAGAATGGTCTCTAAACCAAATTGGGACATTGCGTCCCTTAATGTAAGACTTTTAAAGTCTAGAGTTAGAAGATCTGTGATTCTGGACTTCTTACATAACCATTCTTTTGATATTATGTGTCTACAGGAGTGTGGTATAGAAGAACCCCTGGAAGACGCTGATTGGCCATATGGCCAGCATATCTGGTCTGGCTCTAGTGGGAATAAAAATGATGGAGTTGGGATAGTATTAAATAATAGAAATTTTGTTTTTGAATATTATAAGGTAATAGAGGTGGGTCGTTGCATCTCTGCAGTTGTGTGTGGGAGGGGGTGGAAAGTTAAAATTATAAATATTTATGGTCCTACAAAAAAAGAAGACAGGTTAAGTTTATTAGATAAATTATGTTTAGAATTACCTGGTAGGATCCCTGTGATAGTAACAGGTGATTTTAACTGTGTAACTGAGGGGAAAGTTGATGCCTCAGGAAAAAAATTGGCAAACATTATTTCTGATTTTTTCTTTTTTGATGCTGCTGAGGTTTATTTGGGGAAGCCACCACCACCAACCTATAAAGCTGACAGGGGTGGGATAACATCTAGGATTGATAGGATGTTTTTTTCTAAAAATATAATATGTGATGGTTTTTCTCAATTTTCAGTTCCTTTTTCGGACCATGTGTGCCTGAAAGGTGAGTTTAGAGGGGATTTAAGGCGGGTGCATGGGAGAGGTGTGTGGAAATTGAATGTGAGTTTGCTTGAGGATGAGAGAATTGTGAATGATTTTAAGAAAAAATATAGTTGGTGTAAATCTCAAAAGAGTAAGTTTGAAAGTGTGTTGGTGTGGTGGGATTGGATGAAGTATGAAGTGCAAAAGTTTTTTCGTCGATGGGGCTATAAAAAGGCTGCCATGGTTAGGAGTCAATATAAAGATTTAATGATGAGGGTGGAATGGCTGGAGAAAATGAGGATGTGTGGTGTGGATGTGGATGATTTGTTAAGAAGTGCGAGAGAGGATTTGAAGAGGACTTTGGAGAGGAAGGGAAGGGAAATAATTTTTAGGTCAAAGGTGGTCCATCTTGATAAAGATGAAAAGTGTTCAAGATATTTCTTTAAAAAAATAAATGGTAAGAAGGAGGGTATGGAGGAGATTTTTGATGTGGATGGTGTTTGTGTGAGTGGGGAGGATGAAATGAAGGAAGTGGTCACGTTTTATGCTGAGTTGTTTGGCAGGAAGTGGGTGGATGAGAGTTTGAAAGAAGAAGTGCTTAAGACTTTGGATTGTAAGGTGGATAAGGATGGATGTTCTGGTCTATGTGAGGCAGTGATTGAGGAGGAAGTTAAGAAAGCGGTGTTTGGTGCAAGGAAAAATGTGACGCCTGGGAAGGATGGTTTGCCTGTGGAGCTATATGTTATGATGTGGGAAGTGATGGGTATGGATTTAGTGGAAGTGTGTCAGTTTATGTGGGAGAATGGGATGCTTGCGGGTTCAATGAAGGAGGGAGTGGTGGTCTTAATCCATAAGAAAGGGGATAAAAGGTGTTTGAGTAATTGGAGGCCAATTACGCTTCTGAACGCCGATTACAAGGTATTCAGTAAAATTTTGGCGTGTCGGATGCGTGTGGTTGTAGCTGATGTGATTGGTAAAGATCAAGTGTGTGCAGTGCCTGGTAGATGTATGACGGATAATCTGTGTCTTTTAAGAGATGTGTTGTGGGATTGTAAAGTAAGAAAGCAGAAGTGTATGGTGATGGCTGTTGACTTTGAAAAGGCGTTTGATCGCGTGTCTCATGTGTTTCTATTTGAGGTTTTGCGTAGAATGGGTTTTCCGGAGAAATTTGTGCGTGCCGTGAGAGGATTGTATGGGGAGGTGGTGAGTGAATTTCTGGTGAATGGGTTTTTGAGTGAGAAAGTGTGTATTAGGTCTGGTGTGAGGCAAGGTTGTCCCATGTCACCGGTATTATTTGTGTGTGTGATTGAGCCACTGCTGTGTATGATTCGGAAAGAGAAAGTGGTGCGTGGTTTGTTAGTGCCAGGGAGTGGTGGAATGACTGTGAAAGTCTTAGGATATATGGATGATGTAGTAGTGGTGAGTGAGAGTGTGGCCTCTATGGAGAGAGTAAAATTGTTGTTGAATTTTTTTTGTGGCGCGTCAGCGTTTCGTGTGAATTGGAACAAATGCATGTTTAAATGTTTTGGTGACAATAGGATTAAGATGGATGGTGTGGCTGGTGTGGATGGTGCAATTAAAGTGTTGGGAGTTTTTTTTAATGATGATTTGAAAGGTTATGAGAGTTGGGATGAATGTGGTGAGCGGATTGTGCGGAAGATGAATTTTTGGAAGTTACGTTCTTTGTCTTTGGTAGGGAAGGTTCTTATTATTAAGGCTGTTATTCTCCCTATTTTGCTTTATGTTTCTTGTATTTTTCCAGTGCCCTATAGGAAAATTAAAAAAGTGGAGAAACTAATTTTTGTGTTTTTTTGGGGCAGTAGGATGGAAAGACTTAAGAGAGAGATTTTGTTTAAGCAATATTTGTATGGGGGACTGAAGTTTCCGAATATTGAAGTGTTTCTAACATTGCATTTTATTAAGACTACGGTCATTTTGATTGGGAAGAATAATAAAGGGGCATTTATGTGTAAGTATTTGGCTGGATGGATGCTGTATGGTCTGAATTGGGTGAAGCGTGATAAGAATGTGCCTGTTGCTTTTAAGTGTCCTGAGTGGTATGGTTTGATTGAGAAGTTTGTGAGGAAGAATGATTTGTTAGCAGTTGCAATGAAAGACTTTATGTTGGTTAAGAAGGTGATGGGGAAGATGTGTGTGAATGAGTGTGAGAGTAATGTGGTGGGATTGCGTTCTATGGAAGTTGCGCGGGTATGGAAGAAGTTAAGCATTCAAGGTGTGTCGAATAGACAGCGAGATATAGTATGGATGGGCCTTCATAATATTTTGCCAGTGAGGGATTTTCAGAAGAAAAGAGATCTCATAAGATCTGCAGTATGTCCAAGGGATGGTTGTGGAGCGAATGAGACGGTGAGGCACCTTATGTGGGATTGTAATTTTGCGTATGATGTGTGGAGAGGTGTGGGTGGACTGTGTAAAGGGGTTGCTGGTGTGAAGTTTATTGATTGGAGAGTGGCTATGTTTGGTTTTGGTGCTAGTCGTCGTGGCCTAGAAAGGATGATGTGGTTTATTATGGTGTGTGTGCAGGAGAGCTTGTGGGATGTGAGAAATTTGTGTGTGTTTAAAAGAGTAAATTTAACAGTAAATGATTGTATTAGGTTGATCTTAGCAAGACTATATGTAATCTATTTGTGGGATACAAGAGAAGGTGGTGGTGGTGGAACAGATTCTGAAGGTGTGTGGAAATACCTTAAGTGGCAGGATATGGTTAAATACCGTTGATATTTTTTCTGGAAATGTCTCTGGCATAGGATTACTTGTTTGTATTTTTGTTGAATAATACTTTAATAAAGAAACCACAATGATGTTTATGAAGTGGCAGTATAACTTATGACGAAGTCTGGTTAACTGTTTGCTTATATCTAAACCTGAGTGGTTTTAAAAAAAAAAAAAAAAAAAAAAATCTGTTCTTATCAGTTTAATATCTGATACGTCCCCTATCTGGGGACCATATATTAAATGGATTTTTAGAACAGGGAGATGGAAAAAGAGCTTGCTCTGTCCACTCCACGCATTGACCTGGTATTGCAGTATCTCCAGGACCGGTGCACCCCTTCTTTAATGCAGTTTCTAAAATCAGAAAGAATTGAATTCAATGTTTTTTGTTCATTTTGCTTGTTTGTCGGATTTTGGGATGGACTCTTTGGCTTTGCTTTTCTTCTCCTCATTGGATTTTTCATGTTCAAAGTTGCAGAAGCCAGATTACAAGCTCATTTTGGTTCAACTTCAGCAACTGTGCATTGCATTGCCATGTAATGTGATGCAATGCTATCTTTCTAGCTCTCCCTTTTTACTTCCTTTTGGATAAACAGACATATTAGGCAAGCATTTTGGAGCTTTCACCTAAATAACTACAGGTGGTGAGATAAGCTGCACAATATAATTGACCTTTCAGTATATTGTTGCACACACACCATCTATTTAGCAAATGCCCTTGTTATCAACAGCAGCCTTTTAAACTCACCTGAGCTAACAGGTATGTGCGCTGGTTACTCTGCTGCGCTTAAAATTTCTTTTTTGGTTTGCTACAATGCCTTTTCTGAAACGTTGTCTCCTTCTGCTGGAACACTGACTTCTTTCATTTAATGCCTGCAGACTATAAAAGAGAACCCAACCCAAAAAGTTTGGTTGATTAGTCTGTGGCATTCTGTTAAACTGTTGCTTATGGCGGTCTCTGTGAGCTTCTCAGCGACATTCAGCCAGCCAGGTATCCTGCCTGCAGTAGATGGAATGTGGCAATGGAACGCTGGCTGCGCGTGTCATAATAGGCTCTGAGCCTTTATATACCTGTGCACAGCAGCAGCCACCTTCAGTCTGCTGCTGGACAGCCAGCAGCAGCAGCAGCAGGAGAGGTATGTAATCAGGAGCCCTCCTGCTAAGGGTAGACAGCTGCTCGTTCCACCCCACCCCCCGCCTTAATTGGTTCTCCTCCCTTCCAACGGTGTTGAGGCGGGTGGGAACAGCAGGGGGTGAAGGTGCTGTGTTTAAAGAGGTGGAGTTATGCAGATCTAAAACGCGTGGATTGCAGCAGCAGCAAGCCGAAAAGTGCAGGCATGTAAGGGATCTAGAGGTTGACAACATGTCTTCTTAACGGGAGTCCAGGAGCTCATCTCCACAAATGGACTTTTCAGGATCCTTGGGTGGCTCCGTAGTTTGAAACCAATTCTGGTTATCGCTTCTCGGCCTTTTGGCTAAGATCAAGTGTAGTATCTGTTCTTATCAGTTTAATATCTGATACGTCCCCTATCTGGGGACCATATATTAAATGGATTTTTAGAACAGGGAGATGGAAAAAGAGCTTGCTCTGTCCACTCCACGCATTGACCTGGTATTGCAGTATCTCCAGGACCGGTGCACCCCTTCTTTAATGCAGTTTCTAAAATCAGAAAGAATTGAATACAATGTTTTTTGTTCATTTTGCTTGTTTGTCGGATTTTGGGATGGACTCTTTGGCTTTGCTTTTCTTCTCCTCATTGGATTTTTCATGTTCAAAGTTGCAGAAGCCAGATTACAAGCTCAATTTGGTTCAACTTCATCAACTGTGCATTGCATTGCCATGTAATGTGATGCAATGCTATCTTTCTAGCTCTCCCTTTTTACTTCCTTTTGGATAAACAGACATATTAGGCAAGCATTTTGGAGCTTTCACCTAAATAACTACAGGTGGTGAGATAAGCTGCACAATATAATTGACCTTTCAGTATATTGTTGCACACACACCATCTATTTAGCAAAGGCCCTTGTTATCAACAGCAGCCTTTTAAACTCACCTGAGCTAACAGGTATGTGCGCTGGTTACTCTGCTGCGCTTAAAATTTCTTTTTTGGTTTGCTACAATGCCTTTTCTGAAACGTTGTCTCCTTCTGCTGGAACACTGACTTCTTTCATTTAATGCCTGCAGACTATAAAAGAGAACCCAACCCAAAAAGTTTGGTTGATTAGTCTGTGGCATTCTGTTAAACTGTTGCTTATGGCGGTCTCTGTGAGCTTCTCAGCGACATTCAGCCAGCCAGGTATCCTGCCTGCAGTAGATGGAATGTGGCAATGGAACGCTGGCTGCGCGTGTCATAATAGGCTCTGAGCCTTTATATACCTGTGCACAGCAGCAGCCACCTTCAGTCTGCTGCTGGACAGCCAGCAGCAGCAGCAGCAGGAGAGGTATGTAATCAGGAGCCCTCCTGCTAAGGGTAGACAGCTGCTCGTTCCACCCCACCCCCTGCCTTAATTGGTTCTCCTCCCTTCCAACGGTGTTGAGGCGGGTGGGAACAGCAGGGGGTGAAGGTGCTGTGTTTAAAGAGGTGGAGTTATGCAGATCTAAAACGCGTGGATTGCAGCAGCAGCAAGCCGAAAAGTGCAGGCATGTAAGGGATCTAGAGGTTGACAACATGTCTTCTTAACGGGAGTCCAGGAGCTCATCTCCACAAACGGACTTTTCAGGATCCTTGGGTGGCTCCGTAGTTTGAAACCAATTCTGGTTATCGCTTCTCGGCCTTTTGGCTAAGATCAAGTGTAGTATCTGTTCTTATCAGTTTAATATCTGATACGTCCCCTATCTGGGGACCATATATTAAATGGATTTTTAGAACAGGGAGATGGAAAAAGAGCTTGCTCTGTCCACTCCACGCATTGACCTGGTATTGCAGTATCTCCCGGACCGGTGCACCCCTTCTTTAATGCAGTTTCTAAAATCAGAAAGAATTGAATACAATGTTTTTTGTTCATTTTGCTTGTTTGTCGGATTTTGGGATGGACTCTTTGGCTTTGCTTTTCTTCTCCTCATTGGATTTTTCATGTTCAAAGTTGCAGAAGCCAGATTACAAGCTCATTTTGGTTCAACTTCAGCAACTGTGCATTGCATTGCCATGTAATGTGATGCAATGCTATCTTTCTAGCTCTCCCTTTTTACTTCCTTTTGGATAAACAGACATATTAGGCAAGCATTTTGGAGCTTTCACCTAAATAACTACAGGTGGTGAGATAAGCTGCACAATATAATTGACCTTTCAGTATATTGTTGCACACACACCATCTATTTAGCAAATGCCCTTGTTATCAACAGCAGCCTTTTAAACTCACCTGAGCTAACAGGTATGTGCGCTGGTTACTCTGCTGCGCTTAAAATTTCTTTTTTGGTTTGCTACAATGCCTTTTCTGAAACGTTGTCTCCTTCTGCTGGAACACTGACTTCTTTCATTTAATGCCTGCAGACTATAAAAGAGAACCCAACCCAAAAAGTTTGGTTGATTAGTCTGTGGCATTCTGTTAAACTGTTGCTTATGGCGGTCTCTGTGAGCTTCTCAGCGACATTCAGCCAGCCAGGTATCCTGCCTGCAGTAGATGGAATGTGGCAATGGAACGCTGGCTGCGCGTGTCATAATAGGCTCTGAGCCTTTATATACCTGTGCACAGCAGCAGCCACCTTCAGTCTGCTGCTGGACAGCCAGCAGCAGCAGCAGCAGGAGAGGTATGTAATCAGGAGCCCTCCTGCTAAGGGTAGACAGCTGCTCGTTCCACCCCACCCCCCGCCTTAATTGGTTCTCCTCCCTTCCAACGGTGTTGAGGCGGGTGGGAACAGCAGGGGGTGAAGGTGCTGTGTTTAAAGAGGTGAAGTTATGCAGATCTAAAACGCGTGGATTGCAGCAGCAGCAAGCCGAAAAGTGCAGGCATGTAAGGGATCTAGAGGTTGACAACATGTCTTCTTAACGGGAGTCCAGGAGCTCATCTCCACAAATGGACTTTTCAGGATCCTTGGGTGGCTCCGTAGTTTGAAACCAATTCTGGTTATCGCTTCTCGGCCTTTTGGCTAAGATCAAGTGTAGTATCTGTTCTTATCAGTTTAATATCTGATACGTCCCCTATCTGGGGACCATATATTAAATGGATTTTTAGAACAGGGAGATGGAAAAAGAGCTTGCTCTGTCCACTCCACGCATTGACCTGGTATTGCAGTATCTCCCGGACCGGTGCACCCCTTCTTTAATGCAGTTTCTAAAATCAGAAAGAATTGAATACAATGTTTTTTGTTCATTTTGCTTGTTTGTCGGATTTTGGGATGGACTCTTTGGCTTTGCTTTTCTTCTCCTCATTGGATTTTTCATGTTCAAAGTTGCAGAAGCCAGATTACAAGCTCATTTTGGTTCAACTTCAGCAACTGTGCATTGCATTGCCATGTAATGTGATGCAATGCTATCTTTCTAGCTCTCCCTTTTTACTTCCTTTTGGATAAACAGACATATTAGGCAAGCATTTTGGAGCTTTCACCTAAATAACTACAGGTGGTGAGATAAGCTGCACAATATAATTGACCTTTCAGTATATTGTTGCACACACACCATCTATTTAGCAAATGCCCTTGTTATCAACAGCAGCCTTTTAAACTCACCTGAGCTAACAGGTATGTGCGCTGGTTACTCTGCTGTGCTTAAAATTTCTTTTTTGGTTTGCTACAATGCCTTTTCTGAAACGTTGTCTCCTTCTGCTGGAACACTGACTTCTTTCATTTAATGCCTGCAGACTATAAAAGAGAACCCAACCCAAAAAGTTTGGTTGATTAGTCTGTGGCATTCTGTTAAACTGTTGCTTATGGCGGTCTCTGTGAGCTTCTCAGCGACATTCAGCCAGCCAGGTATCCTGCCTGCAGTAGATGGAATGTGGCAATGGAACGCTGGCTGCGCGTGTCATAATAGGCTCTGAGCCTTTATATACCTGTGCACAGCAGCAGCCACCTTCAGTCTGCTGCTGGACAGCCAGCAGCAGCAGCAGCAGGAGAGGTATGTAATCAGGAGCCCTCCTGCTAAGGGTAGACAGCTGCTCGTTCCACCCCACCCCCCGCCTTAATTGGTTCTCCTCCCTTCCAACGGTGTTGAGGCGGGTGGGAACAGCAGGGGGTGAAGGTGCTGTGTTTAAAGAGGTGGAGTTATGCAGATCTAAAACGCGTGGATTGCAGCAGCAGCAAGCCGAAAAGTGCAGGCATGTAAGGGATCTAGAGGTTGACAACATGTCTTCTTAACGGGAGTCCAGGAGCTCATCTCCACAAATGGACTTTTCAGGATCTTTGGGTGGCTCCGTAGTTTGAAACCAATTCTGGTTATCGCTTCTCGGCCTTTTGGCTAAGATCAAGTGTAGTATCTGTTCTTATCAGTTTAATATCTGATACGTCCCCTATCTGGGGACCATATATTAAATGGATTTTTAGAACAGGGAGATGGAAAAAGAGCTTGCTCTGTCCACTCCACGCATTGACCTGGTATTGCAGTATCTCCAGGACCGGTGCACCCCTTCTTTAATGCAGTTTCTAAAATCAGAAAGAATTGAATTCAATGTTTTTTGTTCATTTTGCTTGTTTGTCGGATTTTGGGATGGACTCTTTGGCTTTGCTTTTCTTCTCCTCATTGGATTTTTCATGTTCAAAGTTGCAGAAGCCAGATTACAAGCTCATTTTGGTTCAACTTCAGCAACTGTGCATTGCATTGCCATGTAATGTGATGCAATGCTATCTTTCTAGCTCTCCCTTTTTACTTCCTTTTGGATAAACAGACATATTAGGCAAGCATTTTGGAGCTTTCACCTAAATAACTACAGGTGGTGAGATAAGCTGCACAATATAATTGACCTTTCAGTATATTGTTGCACACACACCATCTATTTAGCAAATGCCCTTGTTATCAACAGCAGCCTTTTAAACTCACCTGAGCTAACAGGTATGTGCGCTGGTTACTCTGCTGCGCTTAAAATTTCTTTTTTGGTTTGCTACAATGCCTTTTCTGAAACGTTGTCTCCTTCTGCTGGAACACTGACTTCTTTCATTTAATGCCTGCAGACTATAAAAGAGAACCCAACCCAAAAAGTTTGGTTGATTAGTCTGTGGCATTCTGTTAAACTGTTGCTTATGGCGGTCTCTGTGAGCTTCTCAGCGACATTCAGCCAGCCAGGTATCCTGCCTGCAGTAGATGGAATGTGGCAATGGAACGCTGGCTGCGCGTGTCATAATAGGCTCTGAGCCTTTATATACCTGTGCACAGCAGCAGCCACCTTCAGTCTGCTGCTGGACAGCCAGCAGCAGCAGCAGCAGGAGAGGTATGTAATCAGGAGCCCTCCTGCTAAGGGTAGACAGCTGCTCGTTCCACCCCACCCCCCGCCTTAATTGGTTCTCCTCCCTTCCAACGGTGTTGAGGCGGGTGGGAACAGCAGGGGGTGAAGGTGCTGTGTTTAAAGAGGTGGAGTTATGCAGATCTAAAACGCGTGGATTGCAGCAGCAGCAAGCCGAAAAGTGCAGGCATGTAAGGGATCTAGAGGTTGACAACATGTCTTCTTAACGGGAGTCCAGGAGCTCATCTCCACAAATGGACTTTTCAGGATCCTTGGGTGGCTCCGTAGTTTGAAACCAATTCTGGTTATCGCTTCTCGGCCTTTTGGCTAAGATCAAGTGTAGTATCTGTTCTTTTAAGAACACAAGAGCTACGATCTACACTTGACGAGAGCGATCGAACTCGGAAGGAGAAGAGCTTCGGAGCCCAGCTGACATCGGAGAAGGAAGGCGGATATCGGTGGGAGGAAGAAGCTCTAAAGAATCCAGAAGAAGACGAAGACTCGGAGAAGAATCGGGCTGTCCTGTGGAATCTTCGAGGAAGAAAATCATCGAGACAAAGACCTTTCGGGGAATTTGTCCAGAACACGACGGGAGAAGAATCTGCATAGCTCCACCCATTCCGGGAAGAGTTCCAGATCCAGCTCCAAGAAGTAACTGCAGGAGGAAAGCCATGGCAAGCGCTGCGAGGAAGGCCGAAAAGAAGAGCCTGGAGCAGGGGACAGCCAGGAGGGCCCAGCCAGGAGCCGATTCTGACCCCAAGGACTCTGCCTCCACGACTGGCCAGCAGAAGGGACCCCAGAAGCCCCGCCACGAAGCTCCAGCCCTGGAGCCATGGATGCGGCAGACGGTGGCCCTGAAGCTGAAGGAAGTGGATGGGAGGGTGCCGGACATGTCCTCGGACGTGTTCTGCCAGAAGATGCTGCTGGATCGAGGCTTCTCCAGGTCGGACACCCTCAGCATCCAGACCTTCTTGACGGGGATCTTCTTCGTCACCTTCGCCACTGTGAACACCTGCAGGAGGTTCTGGGAAATGGTAAGCGCAAAAGGACCGGATAATTCTTTCTCTGCCTTTACAGGTAGCTGCCCTATCCAGAGGGACGAAAGGAGGATCACGGTCTCCATGCGCAACCCGCACACCCCAGGCCAAGACATCTGTACCTTCCTGAGACGCTTCTGTTTGGTTGTGAAGGAACCCTCTCACATCCTGAATGGACTCGGCTTCTGGACAGGTAAGTGGTCGGTGACCGTTAGACTTCACAGGGACCTGGCATACTCAGACGGACTTCGGCACCTGCCCCCGACATTCTCCCTGGGCAACTCCTACGGCCTCATCTATTACCCGGACATGCCGCGGAACTGCAGGAGATGCGGCAAGAACGGCCACGAGATGAAGAACTGCAAGGAGGATGCCTGCAGGATTTGTCGAGTGACGGGACACAGCTCGAAGGACTGCCCGAAGAAGACATCCTGCAACCTGTGTGGGCTGGCGGCTCATCTGTACAAGGATTGCCCCAAGCGTGAGAGATCCTGGGCATCGGTGGTTGCGACGACCCCAGCTACGGAGGACAAGGCCCCGACGACCAGGCCTGTGAAGGTCAAGGACGCGACGACCAAGGCCCCAGCGGCCAAGGCCGAGACGACCAAGGCCAAAGCGGTCAAGGAGTCGGTGGCCAAAGCCCCAGCGACGGTCCCAGCAGCTCCGAAGCAGAAGAAAAAGTCAAAGGAGGGTAAGAGTTCTGTCACCCCTCTCTCGATCCCTCCCCCTGCCACCCCCGTCCAATTCCCCCCCACCCCGGCCACCCCTGCTGAGGATTCCACTTCCTCTTCCTCCTTCCCCTACTCCTCAGCAGGTGTCCTTTCCCCTGCCCCGGCAGCCACTCTCCCTCCCCAGACCATGGTAGCGGTGGAATTAACCTTTCCTCCACCCGCCGCTATCTATTCCGAGGAGGATTTTCCCCTTCTTGTCTCCCCAGTTCCAACCCGGGGAAAGAGGAAGGTGGAGGACAGCCCTGCTACTGAATCCTCCAAAAAGAAGATTCTGGATTTCGTAGGCGAAAAGGAGGATACCCTCCCTGAGCCAGAAGAGATGGAGCACATGGTTGAGACCCTGGTGGACGAGCCAGAAGAGGAGGAACTGGTGGTCGCCGAGATCGAGGCCGCGCTGCTTTACCAGATGGAGGAAGAGGGCCTGCTGGTGATCCCGTCACCAGCAGTCAACACCGACGAGGGACCACCCGACCGGAGTGGTAACTAAGGTGTATTGCCTGCGCTAACTTTTTCTTTTTTCCCTACATGATGGCTAATATTAACTTATTTTCCATTAATGTCAGGAGCATCAAGGACAAGTTCAGACGTCAGACTATTTATGCCTTCCTTACTTCCCAGTTGTGTGATGTTTATTTGTTGCAGGAATGTTCCCTTCCCTCCTCTAGGTCCTTCAAACATCTGGCCAGGGAGTGGTCCCACGGTCCATCCTACTGGTCCGGTGGGGGTGACTGCAAGTCTGCGGGGGTCGCAATTCTGATCAGGGGGGGCGCATTCACGCTTGAGTCCGTCCAGGAGCTCATCTGCGGCAGGGCTCTTGTTGTAGATGGCAACTGGGCGGGAGAACCTGTCAGGTTCATCAACGTGTATGCGTCCCCACTGAAGAATGAGCGTTTGGAGCTTTTCCAGACCCTGCGGCTTCAGCTTGCCACCACCAGGACCTTAGTGATGGCCGGGGATTTCAACTGCCCCATCGACGAGGATGGTCGTAGTTCTGGCACATCTGCCAAGTTGGACATCACGTCCAAGCTGCTCATCGAGATGGTAACCGAGGCCTCTCTTCAGGATGTGGTGGGCTCCATGGGGAGAGGCTCCACGAACTATTCGTGGAGCCGACCCGATGGCTCACTCCGCTCCAGGATTGACTTTGTGTTCACCTCTCGGGCAGTCAGGCAGAGTAGGCACTCGATGGTCTCCTGCTTCTTCTCCGACCACAGAGCCATTCACTTACAAGGTGTCCTCGGCGACGTTTTTCCGTCCGGTCCCGGCTCCTGGAAGCTGAATTGTGCTCTGCTGGCTCAGGATGAAGTCGTGGAGGAGCTGAGAGCAGCCTACGCAATGTGGCAGTCCTACAAGGGTAGCTTCCAAACAGTCTCTGATTGGTGGGAATATGTTAAACTTGAGTTTCGCTGTTTCTTTCAGGCCAAGGGTCGACAACAGGCGTGTGAGAAGAGGAGGGACTTCAGAGGGCTGCAGCGCGAGCTGCGGTCGCTGCAGGACCTTCTTCACTGCGGCTGGGACGTGAGGGAGGAGCTGGAGGAGACCAAGAAGAGCCTGAAAAGGCACTTTGAGGAGGAGTCCAAGCGAATCGTCTTCCGTTCCAAAGTGGAGAATCTGGAGAAGGGTGAGAAATGTAACTCATTCTTTTTCAGGAAACTTCATGCCGGTCACACGCCCCTGAACGAGCTGCGAGACGAGAGCGGAAACATGCGACGTGGGAAGGAGGACGTGATGAGGGTCGTCAGCGACTTCTACAGCGAACTCTACTCCCACAAGACTACCGACCCTGACGCTGCTGATAAGTTCCTGTCAGGTATCACTAACCATCTTGATCCTGCAGGCACGGCAGCCTTGGACAAACCTCTGATGGTGGGCGAATTGCTCTCTGCCGCTAAATCCTTTAGGACCGGCAGGACCCCGGGCAGTGATGGTCTTCCAGCGGAGCTCTATGTAGCGCTGGGAGACCT
The DNA here is from genome assembly GCF_046119375.1 of Phyllobates terribilis. Classification (NCBI taxonomy): domain Eukaryota; kingdom Metazoa; phylum Chordata; class Amphibia; order Anura; family Dendrobatidae; genus Phyllobates; species Phyllobates terribilis. The sequence goes on along the minus strand of NW_027363058.1, from coordinate 441,322 downwards.
CATCTGTCCGGACCTGTTGGACCTGTACGAGGAGATGGTGGTGGAGGGTAGAATGCCTCCATCTTTGAGGGAAGGAATGGTCACGATCCTGTACAAGCGGAAGGGAGAGAGGTGCGACCTGAGGAATTGGCGTCCCATCACTCTGCTCAACGTGGACTACAAGATCCTGGCTAAGACGATGGCGACACGACTTAAGACGGTCATCGGACGGATCATCCACCCGGACCAGACCTGCGGCATCCCTGGACGTCGCATCGCAGACAGCCTCGCTCTCGTGCGGGACACGGTCGAGTACATCAAGGTCCGCCGCGCACACGCGGCCCTGGTCTCCTTGGATCAGGAGAAGGCCTTCGACCGGGTTTCCCACGAGTTCATGGGCCGAGCTCTGCACCGGTTAGGTTTGGGTAACATGTTTTGTTCGTATGTCCGTCTGATGTATTTTGATATCCACAGCTCGGTGTTGGTGAACGGCTGGAAGACTGACCCCTTCCCTGTCCTCTCTGGGGTCAGACAAGGCTGCCCTCTATCACCTCTTCTTTTTGTTTGTGTTATAGAACTCTTCGCAGAGGCTATCCGGCAGAATGGAGAGATCAGAGGGATCACCGCACCGGGTCCGGGACGACACGAGGTCAAGTGCTCGCTCTACATGGACGACGTCACCGTCTTCTGCGCTGATCGTGGTTCAGTCGACGCCCTCGTCCAGACGTGTGAGAGGTTCGGCCGGGCTTCAGGGGCCAAAGTCAACTGCAGGAAGTCGGAAGCCATGCTCTTCGGGGATTGGCAGCCGGCCTCCTCCGCCCCCTTCCCCTTCAACATTCAACCGGATTTCCTCAAGGTGCTGGGAGTCTGGTTCGGGAAGGAAGGAGCGGCCCTCAAGTCCTGGCAAGAACGCTTGGCCAAGGTGAAGCAACGGATCGGACTCTGGAGCCTCAGACACCTCACTTGTGAGGGTAAGGCACTCATCCTGCGTAATGAGGTCCTGCCCGTCTTGCAGTACACGGCGCAGGCCTGGCCCCCACACGTCACTGTGTGCAGGGCCATTACCAGGACAGTGTTTCACTTTGTCTGGGGATCCAAGATGGACAGAGTCAGGCGGGCCGTCATGTACAAGGAGCCTCGCAAGGGTGGGAAGGGCGTTCCAGATATCCCCACCCTCCTGCGATCCTCTTTTGTGTGTGATTGTGTCCGCCGGACTTTGCAAGTCAAGAATGGCTCCGCGGGCAGGTCCATGTCTCGCTTCTTCCTGCTTCCTCTTTGGAGGCGACTCGGCTGGGACAAGTGGGACAGTTCCTTCCCCTACAACTGGACGACGCCATGGTTCTACGGAGACATCGTTCGATTTGTGGGGGAGCATCAACTGGAGGGACTCAAGCCCGACTTGTGGAAGCCCAAAACTATCCACAAGCTAATCAGAGCCAAGGATGACGTGGAGAACATCACAGGACTTCACCAGGACACGCTGGAGACTGTGTGGACAAATGTGTCGTCTGACAGGCTGACCAACGGGCACAAGGACTTGTCGTGGATGGCGATTCAGGGCGGACTGCCCGTCCGGTCATTCATGCATGCCCGGAACCTGTGCAAGACCCGGTACTGCCCAAGGTGCCCCTTCGTGGAGGAAACATCTTTGCACATTTTTTGGGACTGCGGATTTGCACAGCGCCTATTGACTGCACTTGAGGATGACCTGAGGAACTCTGTCCCCAGGGCGAGCCTATCGCACCATTCTGTGCTTTACGGACTCTTCCCTGGGGTTCATACCGTCGGAGCCATCCAGGAGGCTTGGCGCCTTATGAACTGCTTCAAGGATGCCGTTTGGGTCGCCAGGAACCGGCTCATCTTGAGGAGGGAGAGGATGTCCATCCAGGACTGCCGCAGGCTGATCCACAGCCTGCTCAGAGACTATTCCATCATGGACGGTCCGGAGGACGAGGATGAGGACTAAACCCCTCCTACCCCTCTCCCCTTATGTGTCTTGTCTTTCAATAAAGCTTCGGGCCTGTGATTTTCCCCTCCCCATCCCCTTTTTCCCAATCCCCATCCCTTATCACGGTTCGTCGTACTGTATTGATTGACATGCTTTTTCTTTCAGATTGAGTGTTTTGTGTAGCATAGGGGTGTGATGTGTCTAGTTAGTGCGTCGTATCCTCATGCTATGTAAATATGATGTAGAATTCTGTGAGTACTGGGCTGCGGCACTGTACACTGTCTGTTAACTTATTTTTTGTGCTAATAAAAGATATATTCAATCAAAAAAATCTGTTCTTATCAGTTTAATATCTGATACGTCCCCTATCTGGGGACCATATATTAAATGGATTTTTAGAACAGGGAGATGGAAAAAGAGCTTGCTCTGTCCACTCCACGCATTGACCTGGTATTGCAGTATCTCCAGGACCGGTGCACCCCTTCTTTAATGCAGTTTCTAAAATCAGAAAGAATGGAATTCAATGTTTTTTGTTCATTTTGCTTGTTTGTCGGATTTTGGGATGGACTCTTTGGCTTTGCTTTTCTTCTCCTCATTGGATTTTTCATGTTCAAAGTTGCAGAAGCCAGATTACAAGCTCATTTTGGTTCAACTTCAGCAACTGTGCATTGCATTGCCATGTAATGTGATGCAATGCTATCTTTCTAGCTCTCCCTTTTTACTTCCTTTTGGATAAACAGACATATTAGGCAAGCATTTTGGAGCTTTCACCTAAATAACTACAGGTGGTGAGATAAGCTGCACAATATAATTGACCTTTCAGTATATTGTTGCACACACACCATCTATTTAGCAAATGCCCTTGTTATCAACAGCAGCCTTTTAAACTCACCTGAGCTAACAGGTATGTGCGCTGGTTACTCTGCTGCGCTTAAAATTTCTTTTTTGGTTTGCTACAATGCCTTTTCTGAAACGTTGTCTCCTTCTGCTGGAACACTGACTTCTTTCATTTAATGCCTGCAGACTATAAAAGAGAACCCAACCCAAAAAGTTTGGTTGATTAGTCTGTGGCATTCTGTTAAACTGTTGCTTATGGCGGTCTCTGTGAGCTTCTCAGCGACATTCAGCCAGCCAGGTATCCTGCCTGCAGTAGATGGAATGTGGCAATGGAACGCTGGCTGCGCGTGTCATAATAGGCTCTGAGCCTTTATATACCTGTGCACAGCAGCAGCCACCTTCAGTCTGCTGCTGGACAGCCAGCAGCAGCAGCAGCAGGAGAGGTATGTAATCAGGAGCCCTCCTGCTAAGGGTAGACAGCTGCTCGTTCCACCCCACCCCCCGCCTTAATTGGTTCTCCTCCCTTCCAACGGTGTTGAGGCGGGTGGGAACAGCAGGGGGTGAAGGTGCTGTGTTTAAAGAGGTGGAGTTATGCAGATCTAAAACGCGTGGATTGCAGCAGCAGCAAGCCGAAAAGTGCAGGCATGTAAGGGATCTAGAGGTTGACAACATGTCTTCTTAACGGGAGTCCAGGAGCTCATCTCCACAAATGGACTTTTCAGGATCCTTGGGTGGCTCCGTAGTTTGAAACCAATTCTGGTTATCGCTTCTCGGCCTTTTGGCTAAGATCAAGTGTAGTATCTGTTCTTATCAGTTTAATATCTGATACGTCCCCTATCTGGGGACCATATATTAAATGGATTTTTAGAACAGGGAGATGGAAAAAGAGCTTGCTCTGTCCACTCCACGCATTGACCTGGTATTGCAGTATCTCCAGGACCGGTGCACCCCTTCTTTAATGCAGTTTCTAAAATCAGAAAGAATTGAATTCAATGTTTTTTGTTCATTTTGCTTGTTTGTCGGATTTTGGGATGGACTCTTTGGCTTTGCTTTTCTTCTCCTCATTGGATTTTTCATGTTCAAAGTTGCAGAAGCCAGATTACAAGCTCATTTTGGTTCAACTTCAGCAACTGTGCATTGCATTGCCATGTAATGTGATGCAATGCTATCTTTCTAGCTCTCCCTTTTTACTTCCTTTTGGATAAACAGACATATTAGGCAAGCATTTTGGAGCTTTCACCTAAATAACTACAGGTGGTGAGATAAGCTGCACAATATAATTGACCTTTCAGTATATTGTTGCACACACACCATCTATTTAGCAAATGCCCTTGTTATCAACAGCAGCCTTTTAAACTCACCTGAGCTAACAGGTATGTGCGCTGGTTACTCTGCTGCGCTTAAAATTTCTTTTTTGGTTTGCTACAATGCCTTTTCTGAAACGTTGTCTCCTTCTGCTGGAACACTGACTTCTTTCATTTAATGCCTGCAGACTATAAAAGAGAACCCAACCCAAAAAGTTTGGTTGATTAGTCTGTGGCATTCTGTTAAACTGTTGCTTATGGCGGTCTCTGTGAGCTTCTCAGCGACATTCAGCCAGCCAGGTATCCTGCCTGCAGTAGATGGAATGTGGCAATGGAACGCTGGCTGCGCGTGTCATAATAGGCTCTGAGCCTTTATATACCTGTGCACAGCAGCAGCCACCTTCAGTCTGCTGCTGGACAGCCAGCAGCAGCAGCAGCAGGAGAGGTATGTAATCAGGAGCCCTCCTGCTAAGGGTAGACAGCTGCTCGTTCCACCCCACCCCCCGCCTTAATTGGTTCTCCTCCCTTCCAACGGTGTTGAGGCGGGTGGGAACAGCAGGGGGTGAAGGTGCTGTGTTTAAAGAGGTGGAGTTATGCAGATCTAAAACGCGTGGATTGCAGCAGCAGCAAGCCGAAAAGTGCAGGCATGTAAGGGATCTAGAGGTTGACAACATGTCTTCTTAACGGGAGTCCAGGAGCTCATCTCCACAAATGGACTTTTCAGGATCCTTGGGTGGCTCCGTAGTTTGAAACCAATTCTGGTTATCGCTTCTCGGCCTTTTGGCTAAGATCAAGTGTAGTATCTGTTCTTATCAGTTTAATATCTGATACGTCCCCTATCTGGGGACCATATATTAAATGGATTTTTAGAACAGGGAGATGGAAAAAGAGCTTGCTCTGTCCACTCCACGCATTGACCTGGTATTGCAGTATCTCCAGGACCGGTGCACCCCTTCTTTAATGCAGTTTCTAAAATCAGAAAGAATTGAATTCAATGTTTTTTGTTCATTTTGCTTGTTTGTCGGATTTTGGGATGGACTCTTTGGCTTTGCTTTTCTTCTCCTCATTGGATTTTTCATGTTCAAAGTTGCAGAAGCCAGATTACAAGCTCATTTTGGTTCAACTTCAGCAACTGTGCATTGCATTGCCATGTAATGTGATGCAATGCTATCTTTCTAGCTCTCCCTTTTTACTTCCTTTTGGATAAACAGACATATTAGGCAAGCATTTTGGAGCTTTCACCTAAATAACTACAGGTGGTGAGATAAGCTGCACAATATAATTGACCTTTCAGTATATTGTTGCACACACACCATCTATTTAGCAAATGCCCTTGTTATCAACAGCAGCCTTTTAAACTCACCTGAGCTAACAGGTATGTGCGCTGGTTACTCTGCTGCGCTTAAAATTTCTTTTTTGGTTTGCTACAATGCCTTTTCTGAAACGTTGTCTCCTTCTGCTGGAACACTGACTTCTTTCATTTAATGCCTGCAGACTATAAAAGAGAACCCAACCCAAAAAGTTTGGTTGATTAGTCTGTGGCATTCTGTTAAACTGTTGCTTATGGCGGTCTCTGTGAGCTTCTCAGCGACATTCAGCCAGCCAGGTATCCTGCCTGCAGTAGATGGAATGTGGCAATGGAACGCTGGCTGCGCGTGTCATAATAGGCTCTGAGCCTTTATATACCTGTGCACAGCAGCAGCCACCTTCAGTCTGCTGCTGGACAGCCAGCAGCAGCAGCAGCAGGAGAGGTATGTAATCAGGAGCCCTCCTGCTAAGGGTAGACAGCTGCTCGTTCCACCCCACCCCCCGCCTTAATTGGTTCTCCTCCCTTCCAACGGTGTTGAGGCGGGTGGGAACAGCAGGGGGTGAAGGTGCTGTGTTTAAAGAGGTGGAGTTATGCAGATCTAAAACGCGTGGATTGCAGCAGCAGCAAGCCGAAAAGTGCAGGCATGTAAGGGATCTAGAGGTTGACAACATGTCTTCTTAACGGGAGTCCAGGAGCTCATCTCCACAAATGGACTTTTCAGGATCCTTGGGTGGCTCCGTAGTTTGAAACCAATTCTGGTTATCGCTTCTCGGCCTTTTGGCTAAGATCAAGTGTAGTATCTGTTCTTATCAGTTTAATATCTGATACGTCCCCTATCTGGGGACCATATATTAAATGGATTTTTAGAACAGGGAGATGGAAAAAGAGCTTGCTCTGTCCACTCCACGCATTGACCTGGTATTGCAGTATCTCCAGGACCGGTGCACCCCTTCTTTAATGCAGTTTCTAAAATCAGAAAGAATTGAATTCAATGTTTTTTGTTCATTTTGCTTGTTTGTCGGATTTTGGGATGGACTCTTTGGCTTTGCTTTTCTTCTCCTCATTGGATTTTTCATGTTCAAAGTTGCAGAAGCCAGATTACAAGCTCATTTTGGTTCAACTTCAGCAACTGTGCATTGCATTGCCATGTAATGTGATGCAATGCTATCTTTCTAGCTCTCCCTTTTTACTTCCTTTTGGATAAACAGACATATTAGGCAAGCATTTTGGAGCTTTCACCTAAATAACTACAGGTGGTGAGATAAGCTGCACAATATAATTGACCTTTCAGTATATTGTTGCACACACACCATCTATTTAGCAAATGCCCTTGTTATCAACAGCAGCCTTTTAAACTCACCTGAGCTAACAGGTATGTGCGCTGGTTACTCTGCTGCGCTTAAAATTTCTTTTTTGGTTTGCTACAATGCCTTTTCTGAAACGTTGTCTCCTTCTGCTGGAACACTGACTTCTTTCATTTAATGCCTGCAGACTATAAAAGAGAACCCAACCCAAAAAGTTTGGTTGATTAGTCTGTGGCATTCTGTTAAACTGTTGCTTATGGCGGTCTCTGTGAGCTTCTCAGCGACATTCAGCCAGCCAGGTATCCTGCCTGCAGTAGATGGAATGTGGCAATGGAACGCTGGCTGCGCGTGTCATAATAGGCTCTGAGCCTTTATATACCTGTGCACAGCAGCAGCCACCTTCAGTCTGCTGCTGGACAGCCAGCAGCAGCAGCAGCAGGAGAGGTATGTAATCAGGAGCCCTCCTGCTAAGGGTAGACAGCTGCTCGTTCCACCCCACCCCCCGCCTTAATTGGTTCTCCTCCCTTCCAACGGTGTTGAGGCGGGTGGGAACAGCAGGGGGTGAAGGTGCTGTGTTTAAAGAGGTGGAGTTATGCAGATCTAAAACGCGTGGATTGCAGCAGCAGCAAGTCGAAAAGTGCAGGCATGTAAGGGATCTAGAGGTTGACAACATGTCTTCTTAACGGGAGTCCAGGAGCTCATCTCCACAAATGGACTTTTCAGGATCCTTGGGTGGCTCCGTAGTTTGAAACCAATTCTGGTTTCGCTTCTCGGCCTTTTGGCTAAGATCAAGTGTAGTATCTGTTCTTATCAGTTTAATATCTGATACGTCCCCTATCTGGGGACCATATATTAAATGGATTTTTAGAACAGGGAGATGGAAAAAGAGCTTGCTCTGTCCACTCCACGCATTGACCTGGTATTGCAGTATCTCCAGGACCGGTGCACCCCTTCTTTAATGCAGTTTCTAAAATCAGAAAGAATTGAATTCAATGTTTTTTGTTCATTTTGCTTGTTTGTCGGATTTTGGGATGGACTCTTTGGCTTTGCTTTTCTTCTCCTCATTGGATTTTTCATGTTCAAAGTTGCAGAAGCCAGATTACAAGCTCATTTTGGTTCAACTTCAGCAACTGTGCATTGCATTGCCATGTAATGTGATGCAATGCTATTGTAGCACCCTGAGGATTCGGCTGCTACAGGGGTATTGCACCTCAACCCAGAGGTGTGATATTCCACTCCCGGGTAAGGAAGGAGTGTGGAACTGAGCTCAGATAGACTGCATGCACTACATACATCCCATTCCAGAGGAGCAGGCCGACGGCACTCCCACTTAGAAATGTGCAGGTGCGACCGAGCCTGTTCCTGGCTGGAGTGGGAGGGGGGAGGAACATCCCATGTAGTGTAGGGGCAGATAGGGGGAGCAGTCTGGGTAGTGGTAGGAGCACATTGGGTGCTGGTCACCTGAGCTCACACATAGAGGGATATATAAGGAGGGCACCAACTAGGATCAGGGTCAGACGCAGAGAGTAAGTGAGACGCAGAGAATAAGTCAGATGCAGAGGACAAGCCTGCAGAAAGAAACAACAGCCCTGGAGAGAGAGTGGAGTAAAGAAGGAGACCCAGAGGGGGACAAAGAAGGGACCCAAGAACCCAAATAAGAACACCGGGTGAGGAGTCAGCAGAAGGGTACCGGAACCCAAGCTGGTGGGGGTAAAGACATTCCCCAGCCAGAGACCGGAGACCGTGGGCAGAGTCTGTCACGGTCACCCACTACATTCACCCTGAAGGCACACCACATGGAGGGTCAGGGAACCTGAGGCCAAAGGTTGCCCAATAGAAGGCCCGAGGGAGCTGGATTTAGGTGAATCACTGGTGGGGACGGCTGAAGGAAGGACAGAGGGAGAGCTCAGGGCCACGCTCTGGACTTGTTTGGGGGTTGGCCGGATCCAGGACCTGGTGGACGCAGCACGGCTCGGGAGGTCACTTGGAGCTAGAGTGACCAGGAATATCTGCAGTAAGTAAAGACCCTTAACTGCACTACCCGAGTCTGTCATCATTACCGGCTGCATCGCACCACCACAACCCCCATCCTCTGCGCCTGTCCCCTCTGAGGCTATACCCCTCCCGTTGGGGGTTATCCCACCAAGCTGCGCATCCACCATCAGCCTCAGCGGACCCTGCTGCAGCGGCGGCCACAGTGACCGCATCACAACGGGTGGCGTAGTCGACACAACGAACTTTAATAACATCAGTAAAGACTGCCACATAACCCTGAGCTTGACGCCCTGGGCACGGGACCGGGTCACAGCCGCTCGGAGACTACAACCCCCCATCTGATCCGGTGCCGGGTATTCCCCTCAAAAAGGAATATGTCCCAGGGGGCGCGTCAACTTTGGCGTAGTCGGCAGGATTACGTGCCCGCAACACCCGGGTACTGCGTGCCTGAAGAAAAGTGCAAGTTTACCTCAGAAAGAAGTCTCCCGCCGGTTCCGGAGGGTCCACGCCATCGGACTCCATCACCAGTCGTTTCCCGCCGATTGTCCGCCATTTCCAGCTTGTTCCCGCCATCTGCAGAGTTTCCCGCCACAGGGCGACGATTCCCGCCAAAACCGCAGATTTCCCGCCTTGGAAGAGCAGCGGACGCCATTATGGGCGTGCCAAAGGAGGGCAAGAGGCCACCTCCCATCGTGGGCCGGGACAGAAAATGGCGCCAAAAGTGGAAACCGCCCCCACCAACAGAGACTGTGATGCTGGAGGTGTCAGTCAGCGTGAAAGAACTACCCCTGGAGCTGACAGTCACCGAGTTGCCCCGGGACCGCCCTCGAAGTGGGAGGAGACGAAAGAAAAGAGCAAAGATGGGTGTCGCTTGGAGCAGTCTAGAACGAGCGCACCCGGAGGCGAGGTGTCCAGAGCAAGAGCACCCGGAGTCGAGGAGAGAAAGAGTAGACCCGGGAATGGAGCGGCAGCAGAGCAGCACCGGCCCGCTGGCCAGGAGCCTGCAGAAGGAAGAAGGAGGAGAGCAGAGCAGCACCGGCCCGCTGGCCAGGAGCCTGCCGGAAACAGAGCAGAGCAGCACCGACCCGATGGTCAGGAGCCTGCTAGAGTCAACAACCCCGCTAGGCTTAGCGGAGATCCTGGCGCAGCTTCCCCGAGATCGGGAGTGCGCGCGGAGTGCCCTGGAGGGCCTCGCGGGAAGGATGGCCCGAGTGCAGAGGGAGATCCTGGCGGAGTGGGGCCGGGAGATGGCCCAGCAAGCTGGAATCCGCCCACGGAACCCGCTCCCTTGGAAGAAGACGTTGACTACCTCTGCGGATGACGCGGGAGGACCCAAGGCCGGAGACGGCGCAGAAGAGGGAGCGAGACGTATGGCAGCAGGTAAGGGGGACGCCTATACCCCATACCAGAAGACCACCCACCTGCCCCAGCTCCCCGTCGCAGAGCCCGAAAGTCCCCCTGCCGTACCCGAGACCGCCATGACACCGCCACCGACTAGGCCCCAACCGGAAGCCGCCGTCGCGACCCCAGTGACGTCACGCGTCGTGACCCGGAGCGTGGCGCAGGAAGAAGAGCCTCCGGCCTGGTCACAGGGCCTAGCGTTTCCGGGCGCCGCATCCAAAGCAGAGCCATCTACCTCCGCGGAGCCTCCGGCCTGGTCGCAAGGCCAGGTAACCCAGGGCGCCGCCGTTCTTACGGTGCCCTTCACCTTCCAGGTGCCCCAGGCCTGGCCACAAGGCCTGGGCAACCCGGGCGCCATTACCACCGCGCCCGCGCCCGTAATACCAAGGGTGCCACACCTGGGGGAGGACCTCTTCGGCCAGCTCACATGGCCGGACGGGCGGCCCTTCATCTGGCCCGAGGGGTACCCTGAGCTAGAGCGGCAGCAAAGACGAGGGCCCTTGTGTGAGCCCCTGATCCCGGCTCCAAAGCCCGTGACTCGGGTCTCGCCTCCACTCGAGGAAGCCCAGTTCGTGTGGGACCCCACGGGAGAAGATTTGATGGGGTTCACCGGAGAGACTCGGGCAGCTGCAGCAGAACGTACCGAGTGTTGCCGTCAACAGCTGGCAGAGTTCAAGAGAGAGCGGGAGGAGAGGCGGGTCAGAGAGCAATGGGCCCGGACCCGCAGCGCGGAGCAAAAGAGCCGGACCAGAAGGGACCCCCGTGCAGCAGATCGTCCCCGTACCATCGGGACGGTAATAAAGTTTAATGCGCAGCATGGGTGGGGCTTCATAAAGGACCAGAACACCATGGGTGACGTCTTCGTTACCCGACGGGATGTCGAGTCTCACCTGCCAGAGGGTCACAAAGGCCGTGACCTCTACGTCGGTGACGAGGTAACGTTCACCCGGCACAAGTGTGCCAAGGGACCTTACGCCCTCCACGTGCATCGCCTGACAGAGGAGGAGTTGCGGTGTAGGGAGGAAGAGCCAGAAGACCCGGACGGGTTCAAGGCTAGGAGGTACTACGATTAAGAACAGTAGTAAAGAAAAACTGTATATAGTTACCCGTCGGGGTACACAAGAAACCGTGGCTGCTTTAACGTTTAGTCCCCGTTGGGACCAGTGAACAGTTTAACCCGTGTGTCCCTTACCCAAACCAGGCTGAGGACTGTGAGCAGCCATCCCTTTCCCTTACCTGGCCGGGGACTGAGAACGGCCAAAACTTCCCTGTACATAGTTGCGCTTCCTAAGGCGCCCCCTACTGGTTTTATGAGAAACTGTTTTTCAAAAGACTGTCGCACTTTACCTGGTCACGAGTTGCACGGTGACCAGAGGAGGAAGAAAGAAAGAGACGACGAGAATGTTATGATGATGTTTATATGAAAAAGTTTATATATATATAATATTTTATATGTTTAATATGTTTATAAAAATTTGTATGTTCGGTGTTTTTGTCTTTGCAGCCCGAGGACGTGCTGTGGTTTACCAGGGGGGAATGTAGCACCCTGAGGATTCGGCTGCTACAGGGGTATTGCACCTCAACCCAGAGGTGTGATATTCCACTCCCGGGTAAGGAAGGAGTGTGGAACTGAGCTCAGATAGACTGCATGCACTACATACATCCCATTCCAGAGGAGCAGGCCGACGGCACTCCCACTTAGAAATGTGCAGGTGCGACCGAGCCTGTTCCTGGCTGGAGTGGGAGGGGGGAGGAACATCCCATGTAGTGTAGGGGCAGATAGGGGGAGCAGTCTGGGTAGTGGTAGGAGCTCATTGGGTGCTGGTCACCTGAGCTCACACATAGAGGGATATATAAGGAGGGCACCAACTAGGATCAGGGTCAGACGCAGAGAGTAAGTGAGACGCAGAGAATAAGTCAGATGCAGAGGACAAGCCTGCAGAAAGAAACAACAGCCCTGGAGAGAGAGTGGAGTAAAGAAGGAGACCCAGAGGGGGACAAAGAAGGGACCCAAGAACCCAAATAAGAACACCGGGTGAGGAGTCAGCAGAAGGGTACCGGAACCCAAGCTGGTGGGGGTAAAGACATTCCCCAGCCAGAGACCGGAGACCGTGGGCAGAGTCTGTCACGGTCACCCACTACATTCACCCTGAAGGCACACCACATGGAGGGTCAGGGAACCTGAGGCCAAAGGTTGCCCAATAGAAGGCCCGAGGGAGCTGGATTTAGGTGAATCACTGGTGGGGACGGCTGAAGGAAGGACAGAGGGAGAGCTCAGGGCCACGCTCTGGACTTGTTTGGGGGTTGGCCGGATCCAGGACCTGGTGGACGCAGCACGGCTCGGGAGGTCACTTGGAGCTAGAGTGACCAGGAATATCTGCAGTAAGTAAAGACCCTTAACTGCACTACCCGAGTCTGTCATCATTACCGGCTGCATCGCACCACCACAACCCCCATCCTCTGCGCCTGTCCCCTCTGAGGCTATACCCCTCCCGTTGGGGGTTATCCCACCAAGCTGCGCATCCACCATCAGCCTCAGCGGACCCTGCTGCAGCGGCGGCCACAGTGACCGCATCACAACGGGTGGCGTAGTCGACACAACGAACTTTAATAACATCAGTAAAGACTGCCACATAACCCTGAGCTTGACGCCCTGGGCACGGGACCGGGTCACAGCCGCTCGGAGACTACAACCCCCCATCTGATCCGGTGCCGGGTATTCCCCTCAAAAAGGAATATGTCCCAGGGGGCGCGTCACTATCTTTCTAGCTCTCCCTTTTTACTTCCTTTTGGATAAACAGACATATTAGGCAAGCATTTTGGAGCTTTCACCTAAATAACTACAGGTGGTGAGATAAGCTGCACAATATAATTGACCTTTCAGTATATTGTTGCACACACACCATCTATTTAGCAAATGCCCTTGTTATCAACAGCAGCCTTTTAAACTCACCTGAGCTAACAGGTATGTGCGCTGGTTACTCTGCTGCGCTTAAAATTTCTTTTTTGGTTTGCTACAATGCCTTTTCTGAAACGTTGTCTCCTTCTGCTGGAACACTGACTTCTTTCATTTAATGCCTGCAGACTATAAAAGAGAACCCAACCCAAAAAGTTTGGTTGATTAGTCTGTGGCATTCTGTTAAACTGTTGCTTATGGCGGTCTCTGTGAGCTTCTCAGCGACATTCAGCCAGCCAGGTATCCTGCCTGCAGTAGATGGAATGTGGCAATGGAACGCTGGCTGCGCGTGTCATAATAGGCTCTGAGCCTTTATATACCTGTGCACAGCAGCAGCCACCTTCAGTCTGCTGCTGGACAGCCAGCAGCAGCAGCAGCAGGAGAGGTATGTAATCAGGAGCCCTCCTGCTAAGGGTAGACAGCTGCTCGTTCCACCCCACCCCCCGCCTTAATTGGTTCTCCTCCCTTCCAACGGTGTTGAGGCGGGTGGGAACAGCAGGGGGTGAAGGTGCTGTGTTTAAAGAGGTGGAGTTATGCAGATCTAAAACGCGTGGATTGCAGCAGCAGCAAGCCGAAAAGTGCAGGCATGTAAGGGATCTAGAGGTTGACAACATGTCTTCTTAACGGGAGTCCAGGAGCTCATCTCCACAAATGGACTTTTCAGGATCCTTGGGTGGCTCCGTAGTTTGAAACCAATTCTGGTTATCGCTTCTCGGCCTTTTGGCTAAGATCAAGTGTAGTATCTTTCGAAAAGGCGGTTTTGGATGTTGGCCGCCCTAGTAGATTGATACATTATGCACACTGGGGTTTAGGCGCTTGTTAGTACGCCAGGTGGCTAATATAGTGATCTGGTGGAAAGCATGGCCCCCCAGGATCGACGCCATTGGGCCGGGGAAGATCGAAAGCCCGAAGTGTGAAGTGCCCCAGGAGTGGTGACCCTGGGGTGCCTTAACTCACTGGGATTGGGAACCCCACTTGAGTTTATGGCACATTTGCACTAGCACTTCAATATTTCTTTCTTCACACACACCCTTATTCCGGGCCTTCTGGCCTTAGGATGGGGAATTTTTCAATTCCCGGTCGAAGGTCCGGGCAGTATTATACTGTGAAACCTTCACTATTTATTTAATTTTTTTTTGTCACTGTGTGTCCACTTTTTCACGTGTGTCCACGTCCTTACTAGGATTTTGTCGGGATGCGGTTCCCTTACGGGTTCCTCTCTTGGCAGGTCTAGGGGGGGAGTGTGTGGCCATCAGGTTCCGCTCCCCCCTGAACCCCACTGGCTCTCCTCTTTCGGGAGGAGAGCGTTGTTGGCTCCCCTCTTCCGGGAGGGGAGCACAGTCTTTGGCTCCCAGTGCCTTGCTCGGGTGAGAAATCGGGCAGGTATTGGGGGTAAGATTGGGTCGCCTCTGGCTCCGGCTGGAGGTGGCTATTTGTCCCTGTTCCTCGCTGTGGCCTTCTGGCTCGGAGGGACGGGAAATGGTTTGGGGGACCCTTCTCCTTTTGGAGAGGGTTTCAAGAAGACCAGCATCCTAGTGCACTTTTTTTTGTGGCACTTGTCACTTTTTTAAGCGCACTCGGGTTTTGTACACGAATTCGGGCTTTCGAAAAAAAAAAAAAATCTGTTCTTATCAGTTTAATATCTGATACGTCCCCTATCTGGGGACCATATATTAAATGGATTTTTAGAACAGGGAGATGGAAAAAGAGCTTGCTCTGTCCACTCCACGCATTGACCTGGTATTGCAGTATCTCCAGGACCGGTGCACCCCTTCTTTAATGCAGTTTCTAAAATCAGAAAGAATTGAATTCAATGTTTTTTGTTCATTTTGCTTGTTTGTCGGATTTTGGGATGGACTCTTTGGCTTTGCTTTTCTTCTCCTCATTGGATTTTTCATGTTCAAAGTTGCAGAAGCCAGATTACAAGCTCATTTTGGTTCAACTTCAGCAACTGTGCATTGCATTGCCATGTAATGTGATGCAATGCTATCTTTCTAGCTCTCCCTTTTTACTTCCTTTTGGATAAACAGACATATTAGGCAAGCATTTTGGAGCTTTCACCTAAATAACTACAGGTGGTGAGATAAGCTGCACAATATAATTGACCTTTCAGTATATTGTTGCACACACACCATCTATTTAGCAAATGACCTTGTTATCAACAGCAGCCTTTTAAACTCACCTGAGCTAACAGGTATGTGCGCTGGTTACTCTGCTGCGCTTAAAATTTCTTTTTTGGTTTGCTACAATGCCTTTTCTGAAACGTTGTCTCCTTCTGCTGGAACACTGACTTCTTTCATTTAATGCCTGCAGACTATAAAAGAGAACCCAACCCAAAAAGTTTGGTTGATTAGTCTGTGGCATTCTGTTAAACTGTTGCTTATGGCGGTCTCTGTGAGCTTCTCAGCGACATTCAGCCAGCCAGGTATCCTGCCTGCAGTAGATGGAATGTGGCAATGGAACGCTGGCTGCGCGTGTCATAATAGGCTCTGAGCCTTTATATACCTGTGCACAGCAGCAGCCACCTTCAGTCTGCTGCTGGACAGCCAGCAGCAGCAGCAGGAGAGGTATGTAATCAGGAGCCCTCCTGCTAAGGGTAGACAGCTGCTCGTTCCACCCCACCCCCCGCCTTAATTGGTTCTCCTCCCTTCCAACGGTGTTGAGGCGGGTGGGAACAGCAGGGGGTGAAGGTGCTGTGTTTAAAGAGGTGGAGTTATGCAGATCTAAAACGCGTGGATTGCAGCAGCAGCAAGCCGAAAAGTGCAGGCATGTAAGGGATCTAGAGGTTGACAACATGTCTTCTTAACGGGAGTCCAGGAGCTCATCTCCACAAATGGACTTTTCAGGATCCTTGGGTGGCTCCGTAGTTTGAAACCAATTCTGGTTATCGCTTCTCGGCCTTTTGGCACGATCTATCAGGTTTACCTGTGTGGTCTTGCCTGTGAGGTGCTCTTGGTACCCTTTCTCTCGGCCTGGGGGGATCGTTCCTCTTCGGAGGGACTTAACCCCCCTGCTGCTATTGGGAGGAAGGATTAGTCCGGGAGCAACGGGAAGGGATCCCATGAAGGCTTGCGCCTTTCAGAGAGAAGAGTCGGTACGTTCCTGAGTGAAGGATGCCGGCAACGCTCACATATTCATCGGGTGATGCCCGGATGCGGAACACCATGAGGATTGAAGTTGGAGCAGGATCGAGGACGGAGAAGAACTTGGACTACATCTGCCATAGGATTCTGCTTGGAGTTCTGGAGTTTCGGCGGGAAGACATATTCTGCTTCCAGGACAATGAGTACAAGGGGACTTACACCATCACCTTCAAGAGCCAGGGATGCTGTCACCAACTCGTACAAAAGGTAAATGAGAAAAACTACTTAGATGAATTGGATGGACTAACCTTTTGTCTCTTGTATGCCTATGACGAGATCCCTATCGTGGTGCATTTCCCGAACCCCTTTGTGGAGGCTGCAGACATCTCGACCTACCTTATCCGTTATTGTGATGATCTGAGATACCTGGGCACTGTGAAGAACGCGGTAGGCTTCTGGTGCGGCAAGAGGAGGTACATGGCACGTCTAAAGAGGGACCCAAGCGGAGTGGGAGGAATGCTACACCCTCCCTCAACATTTGTGATCGGTAAGAGCAGAGGCTACTTATTTTACCCTGGAATGCCGGTATGTTGCAGGAACTGTGGACAAATGGGTCATACCCAAACGTCCTGCACGGGCAGGAAAGTAGACCGCTGCAATAATTGCAGCTGTTACGGACATTTAATGAAGGACTGTCCCGCTGGGAGGAAATGCAATCTTTGTGGTGAGGCGGGGCACATGTTCCGAGGATGCCCCAACAGGACCAGGACCAGGACTTATGCAGAAGCTGCATCTTCTGCAGCTGAGCCGATGCGCCCGCCGGTCTTCACTGGCGGGCCGGCGTAGGAGGGCGGTTCGAAGGGCGAGAAGGCTGGGATGGAGCAGGGAGCCGGAGGCCCCTCTGGGGCGGCACCTGCATCGAAGTCCCTTAACGATGGGCGGACCTCGCATGGACCGGAGCGGAGGGGTCCTCCTTCTGGGAGGGTATCCTCCGTGTCGATGGTTCCCGATACCGATCCTGTTGGGCTGGAGGGTGGTGCCCCTGTGCGGTTGGCTACAGGGGACCACGCAGCGATGGCCTCAGGATCTTCCAGGGCGATTAGCCAGCCAGATGAGGGGGCTTTGCTTCTAGGTGGCGAACATCAGGGAATCGGTGTTGGTGATCTTATCCTGATGGACCAGTCTCTCCCCCTGGAGGAGGTGGAGGAAGAGGAGGACTGCACCAGTGACCTAGTGGAGTCTGCCCCGAAAAAGAGACGGAATGTCGAAGCCCCAGTGTCTCCTGGAATGTGGCTGGGAACCGTGACCTACGAGGGGGCAACCGCCGGCTCACAGAATATCGAGTCATTTGGGTCCTCTAGCCCGGATGTCCTGGAGCAATTTGGCATACAGGGCTTTGAGTCAGGTGTCCTCATGGAAGATCCACCACCCTGACCTATGAATGCCCACATTAAGACTTGTCTCACTGAATGTGAGGTCATTAAAGAGCCCAGTTCGTAGGGCTGCTCTATTTAAGTACTTAGAAACCACTGACTTTGACATATGTTTATTACAGGAATGCGGGATACAACATGCACTAAATTATAATGACATCAAGACAGATTGGAGACTGGGGCCCTCCATCTGGTCTGGCTCCAATGACAACAAGTCAGCGGGGGTGGGCTTCCTCTGTCGTGGGAGAAATATTGCTATAAATACTGTCACAGAAATAGTACCAGGCAGAGTGGTTTTAGTGCATTTTAAATTTAATGGTTTTACCCTACGTGTAATGAATGTTTATGCTTCCCCTGATAAGCAAGAGAGAATTAATTTATTTGGGATATTGCCATTGTACTGTACTGGGTCATCTCCCCTGATCGTAGGGGGTGATTTTAATTGTCTTTGTGCTAGTGAACAACGAGCGGGGGGTGACCCTTTACGCAAATTGGATAAGTCATGTCATCTATTGAAAGATTTTATAACTGATTTTAAATTATGCGATGCGTGGAGGTCACTCCTGCCGACGGACCCTGGTTATACGTGGTCCGGAAGAGGGGTGTCCTCCAGGATCGATTTTATTTTCCTATCAGATGATTTTAACCCTGTAAAATGTGTTTTAACATCAAATATATTTTCTGACCATAAGGGCTTGGAGGTGCACCTAGAATACCGGGATGAACAGAGGGTCAACAGGGGCCTCTGGCGTCTAAGTACTTACCTGCTGGAGGACCCTCTGATTCGACAAGACTTTGGTAAAGCCTATCAAGCCTGGCGGCGACAAAAACCTTCTGATGCCCCTATGGTAACCTGGTGGGAAAATTTGAAAAAAAAAGTCAGAATGTTTTTTATAAAAGCAGGGAGACGTAAAGCTAGAGAGAAAAAAAGATGTTTTAGTGATCTTAACACCAAACTACAAACACTTTTTAAATTCAAAGAGCTAGGGGTGGAGGTGGGAGATGATATTGCTAGCCTAAAAACTGAAATTCAGAACTGCATAGACACAAAGGGGAAAGAGATTATTTTTAACTCTAGAGTGCAGCACTTGGAGGAGGGGGAGAAGTGCTCTCGCTTCTTCTTCAAAAAAGTCATGGATAAAAGAGAAGTGATCACAAATCTAGAGGGTGAAACATCTATGCAGGGAATGTTGAATGCTACTTTTAACTTTTATAAGCATCTTTTTAGTAAAAAGTGTATAGATGAGTCCTTTTTATCTGATGCTCTTAATGATCTCGATTTTAAGTTAAATTTTACAGACCAGGAGTTTTTAGAACGCGATATTGTTTTAGAGGAATTATTTTATGTTTTTAAAAGTTTCTCTAAGGGCAAAGCACCTGGGTGTGATGGACTACCTGTAGAGTTTTATCTTACTTTTTGGGACATTTTAAAAGAGGACCTTTTTATGCTTTTTAAAGAAGTTTTTATTTGTGAACAGTTGCCATTTTCGTGGAGGAGAGGAGTGGTGTCTTTGATATATAAAAAAGGTGATCGCAGTGCTCTAGCGAATTGGAGACCCATAACTCTCCTAAACGTCGATTACAAGGTACTTGCTAAGGTGGTTGCAAACCGGCTCAGGAATGTCATTGCCAAACTAATCCAGCCTGAGCAGGTTTGTAGTGTACCAGGCAGAAGTATTTCAGAGGTTTTAAACGTATTAAGGGATGTAATTTGGTATTCCAGAGACCGGGGTCAAAATGTAGCTCTTTTAGCCCTAGATTTTGGAAAAGCTTTCGATAGAGTCTCTCATAGATTTCTTTTTAGAGTTTTAAAAAGAATGGGTATCCCTAATATGCTTTTAAATTGTATTAAGATTTTATATAAAAATTGTTTTAGTCAAATTTCTCTTAATGGCTTTTTAACAGATGGAGTTCCCCTTGAGTCCGGAGTGAAGCAGGGATGCCCCTTGTCGCCCATCCTGTTCATCTGCGCCATGGAGCCCCTGCTGAGCGCAATAAGGAAAGACAAAGTGATTAGAGGGGTTCCTGTTCCTGGCGGAGGTGGCAGTGATGTGAGAGTCTTTGGCTACATGGATGACGTGACGGTTGTGTGCGTGGACCCTGCTTCCCTCCGGAGGGCGGTGTTGCGCATTGATTTTTTTTCCCAGGCATCCGGGTTTAAACTTAATTTAAATAAATCTGAATGTCTGACTTTGGGATCCTGGGACACCGCCCAACTCCCGCAGCTCACTATAAAACGAGACAATGTAAAAATTCTTGGAGTTGTTTTTAACGAGGAGAATGTGGGAACTCAAAGCTGGGAGAATGTCATAGAAAAAATGTCAAAGAAAATATCATTTTGAGGTTTGAGGTCCCTAACAATGGAGGGGAAAATTTTAATTATAAAATCAGTGTTGTTACCCCTCATACTGTATATAGCTATGGTGTACCCCCCCTCTGATGTTTTAATTAAAAAAATGACTAGGATGATCTTTATGTTTTTATGGAACTCCAAAATGGAAAAATTAAGGCGAGAAATAATGAGGAAGAATAAAATGAACGGCGGAAGGGATGTCCCCGACTTACATATTTATTTGTATTTAAATTATTTCTGCTTTTGTTTCAAACATTTTAATGGTAATAGTGCGCTAAGTTATTTTTTAAAATATACCTGTGGGATGATTTTTAAAAGATGGTTTAAGTTGTCGTTGAATTCCCCTGTTTTACTATGCCCCCCCAAACACCAAGCAATCTTAGAAAAGACTGTTCGATTTTATAGCCTTGGTGATTTTAAAATGGACATTTTTAAAGACCGCAAGAAGCTTTTATCTTTTCTGAGGAGGAATGAAGATGTGACCCCCATAGTAAATTTCTCAGAAGAGAGGTCGAAGCAAGTTTGGAAGAATGTCTTCGGAAAATTTTTAGCAAATGGACATAAGGACATCGCATGGATGGTGGTCCACCAGTGCCTCCCCACCAGAGAGTTTCAACACAGGAGAGGCCTGGTGGCCAGAGCAAAATGCCCCAGAGACTCATGTGTTAATGACGAAACCACCTTGCACCTTATGTGGAATTGCCCGTTTGCACAGGAACTTTGGCACAAAGTTGGGATTCTTTTAAAATGGACTTGCGGTTTAAGAGATTTTAACCATGAATATGTTTTATATGGCCTTTTTAAATGTCCGACCCCTCAACAGTATTGTATATGTTGGTGCATGATTAACTGTTTTAAAGACGCCCTTTGGAAGGCACGCAATATTTTACTTTTTAAACGTGATGCTATTTCTGTGAAGGATTGTCTTAAAATTGCTTTTAGTCAGATGTATATTTATTACTTGAGGGATGTCAAATGTATTGGGAGGAGGGATGCTAATCGTATATGGGGTTTTTATGGGTGGAATTCTGTGTTTTATTAATGTATTTGTGTTGCTGTTTTTTGATTGTAAACCATCTTTTACGCACATAATAAAATATGTTGAAACCTGATCTGTTCTTATCAGTTTAATATCTGATACGTCCCCTATCTGGGGACCATATATTAAATGGATTTTTAGAACAGGGAGATGGAAAAAGAGCTTGCTCTGTCCACTCCACGCATTGACCTGGTATTGCAGTATCTCCAGGACCGGTGCACCCCTTCTTTAATGCAGTTTCTAAAATCAGAAAGAATTGAATTCAATGTTTTTTGTTCATTTTGCTTGTTTGTCGGATTTTGGGATGGACTCTTTGGCTTTGCTTTTCTTCTCCTCATTGGATTTTTCATGTTCAAAGTTGCAGAAGCCAGATTACAAGCTCATTTTGGTTCAACTTCAGCAACTGTGCATTGCATTGCCATGTAATGTGATGCAATGCTATCTTTCTAGCTCTCCCTTTTTACTTCCTTTTGGATAAACAGACATATTAGGCAAGCATTTTGGAGCTTTCACCTAAATAACTACAGGTGGTGAGATAAGCTGCACAATATAATTGACCTTTCAGTATATTGTTGCACACACACCATCTATTTAGCAAATGCCCTTGTTATCAACAGCAGCCTTTTAAACTCACCTGAGCTAACAGGTATGTGCGCTGGTTACTCTGCTGCGCTTAAAATTTCTTTTTTGGTTTGCTACAATGCCTTTTCTGAAACGTTGTCTCCTTCTGCTGGAACACTGACTTCTTTC
The DNA here is from genome assembly GCF_046119375.1 of Phyllobates terribilis. Taxonomy (NCBI): domain Eukaryota; kingdom Metazoa; phylum Chordata; class Amphibia; order Anura; family Dendrobatidae; genus Phyllobates; species Phyllobates terribilis. The sequence continues at coordinate 419,631 of NW_027363058.1, read as the reverse complement.
ATTTAATGCCTGCAGACTATAAAAGAGAACCCAACCCAAAAAGTTTGGTTGATTAGTCTGTGGCATTCTGTTAAACTGTTGCTTATGGCGGTCTCTGTGAGCTTCTCAGCGACATTCAGCCAGCCAGGTATCCTGCCTGCAGTAGATGGAATGTGGCAATGGAACGCTGGCTGCGCGTGTCATAATAGGCTCTGAGCCTTTATATACCTGTGCACAGCAGCAGCCACCTTCAGTCTGCTGCTGGACAGCCAGCAGCAGCAGCAGCAGGAGAGGTATGTAATCAGGAGCCCTCCTGCTAAGGGTAGACAGCTGCTCGTTCCACCCCACCCCCCGCCTTAATTGGTTCTCCTCCCTTCCAACGGTGTTGAGGCGGGTGGGAACAGCAGGGGGTGAAGGTGCTGTGTTTAAAGAGGTGGAGTTATGCAGATCTAAAACGCGTGGATTGCAGCAGCAGCAAGCCGAAAAGTGCAGGCATGTAAGGGATCTAGAGGTTGACAACATGTCTTCTTAACGGGAGTCCAGGAGCTCATCTCCACAAATGGACTTTTCAGGATCCTTGGGTGGCTCCGTAGTTTGAAACCAATTCTGGTTATCGCTTCTCGGCCTTTTGGCTAAGATCAAGTGTAGTATCTGTTCTTATCAGTTTAATATCTGATACGTCCCCTATCTGGGGACCATATATTAAATGGATTTTTAGAACAGGGAGATGGAAAAAGAGCTTGCTCTGTCCACTCCACGCATTGACCTGGTATTGCAGTATCTCCAGGACCGGTGCACCCCTTCTTTAATGCAGTTTCTAAAATCAGAAAGAATTGAATTCAATGTTTTTTGTTCATTTTGCTTGTTTGTCGGATTTTGGGATGGACTCTTTGGCTTTGCTTTTCTTCTCCTCATTGGATTTTTCATGTTCAAAGTTGCAGAAGCCAGATTACAAGCTCATTTTGGTTCAACTTCAGCAACTGTGCATTGCATTGCCATGTAATGTGATGCAATGCTATCTTTCTAGCTCTCCCTTTTTACTTCCTTTTGGATAAACAGACATATTAGGCAAGCATTTTGGAGCTTTCACCTAAATAACTACAGGTGGTGAGATAAGCTGCACAATATAATTGACCTTTCAGTATATTGTTGCACACACACCATCTATTTAGCAAATGCCCTTGTTATCAACAGCAGCCTTTTAAACTCACCTGAGCTAACAGGTATGTGCGCTGGTTACTCTGCTGCGCTTAAAATTTCTTTTTTGGTTTGCTACAATGCCTTTTCTGAAACGTTGTCTCCTTCTGCTGGAACACTGACTTCTTTCATTTAATGCCTGCAGACTATAAAAGAGAACCCAACCCAAAAAGTTTGGTTGATTAGTCTGTGGCATTCTGTTAAACTGTTGCTTATGGCGGTGTTAGGATCATTCAGCCATGGAGGGTCCTTGTTGGAGTCGGGGTATCCCCGTAACAAGAAATACACAGACACGTAGTGTATAATCAAGTACTGGGAAGCCCCTGAGCGCGTCTCCCTCTATGGGTGCTGTCCCTTTATTTATAATAATAATCATTTTTTTTTTTTTTTTTTGTCAGACATGCGCAGTAAAATGCCTTTGTTTCACAAGCAGTGAAGTGATGATTCATAACAGTGGAATGTTGATAAGAAAGTTTCATAAACAGAAAAGTGATAATTAGTAGAAGGTTGCTGAGACAGCTAAAACAAGTTACAATCTAGTTTCTGGGCGTCAGTCCAAATGTCCAGATAAGGGAAGAATAACTTCATCTGTGTCTTACATCGTAGTCTTGGGTGTAGAATAACTCCTATCATCCTCTCAGTCCCCCCTTTGATTCTTCCTTATGGACTTTTGGTAGAAGACCTCGTCCGGGAGTTCTTTTCTTTCATATTCTTGAGTCCGTGTTACAAAGCTTATTTATGCATATTAAAATAATTTTTAATCCTATTTTAAACACTACATATATGACTACTATAATTAGCACAATCTGTAATATACCTTGCAGAATTCCAGCCACCCAACCTCCAATACCCTTAAACCAGTTCTTTGGGTTGAGAAAGGAGAAGGTGTCTGACCACCAGCTATCTTTATTTTGGTCATTGTGTCTGTCATATTCATCCCGTAATCGTTGTATATCTGCCAGCTTGAACCTCATACTCATTGTACTGTTTGGATCTATGTAATGACAACAGGTTGGACCAATAATTTGACACATTCCTCCCTGGGCCGCAGTTAGGTAGTCTAACACTACAGTATGTTGATTAGTAACAATTATAAGTTGATTTTGTACAGCTATACTAGTATTAAGTATATCCATAATATCCCATATCTGATCATCTAGATAGTCGGTGGCCTGAACTAATTTATCCCACATCTGCATCAACATTGGATACACAAAGAAAGTGCTGAATATTTTATTAGGAATTCCCATTTGGACCACATGTGGCCTACCTGAAGGTCTAGGCGAGTTGTCGGCTGCTCTTTTGTATAGTGTGTGTTTAGGTACTGCTTGCATATCTACCTGCTGATTCTGAACTATAAATGTGGCCGGTGTTAAGCGTCCTAGAGTACATGTACCTTTTATTCCTACTGGGAGCCATTTGTATGCTCCATTTCCACAAATCCAGAAGGTTCCTTCAGGCAGATCCCATATTGCAGAGTGTTGGAGCACCAACCTATGTACCAAATCTAAAAATTTAGATACATTCTGAAGTATACACCAAGGGGGTTTTTGACCTAATGGACTACAGTATCCTGCATCTGGATTTTCACAAGTCGGTGTACCTGGGTCATATGCACTTGACTCATTACATAATATATTACCTGGTATTTTTGAACATGTATCATTGTTTCCATCGGGGAATAATTGTGAATATTTCCAACCATTATTGTGTATGTATTTTTCTACTATATCAGGTTTAAAAGGTTGAGAAGAAGATACTGTGCTACTAAAACTGAGTTGTATATTTTCTGTAGGAATTAACCCTAAGTCTGTTAGTCCCGTCTTATTTCTAGGAACCCATACACCTCCTTTAAACGCTAAATATTGTAAGTTGTTTATTTTTCCGGTCATATTACCTTGCCACCAGGGAAATCCCACCCACCCCACAACTGGGATGGCAACAGTGGTGTTCCATAATCTAGAATTAACGGTTTGGTTATTTGCTAATTTGTCTGAGCAATTAGTCCATGTAAACACTTCCTCAGGGGTCATGGGTACGGCCAGGAAGGGTATGCTCGTGGCTGATATTGGAGAATGCGTACAAATCCAACAGTCTGCTATTTTCTGTCCGCCATCGAGCAACCCGTTTACCAATGTCTCATGATGTTTTATAAATTTATTATCTGTAGGTTTTGGGGAACTTAGTTTATCCCACAGGTCTCCCTGATCTATCGTTATAGCTAACACAAGTACAATCACCACTATTTCTTTTTGCAATGGCTTGCATGTACCCATGCTGATTTTCCTTCCAATTTTACTGCAGTTGGAGTTGTCAATAACACCTGATATGGACCCTCAAATCTGGGTTCTAGCGTTCTTCTGTTATGTCTTTTTACGTAGACTTCGTCTCCTGGTTGCAGCTTGTGCGTTCCCTCAATGGAATCTGGATCTGGAATGGAAGAGAACACTAAAGAGTGTATTTTAGACACATGCTTACATAAATTTTGTACATAAGCAGTTAAGCTTTCAGTTTCTAACATTAAAGTCTGTGGGAAATACAATCCTGTATTGGCAACTCTACCAAACAATATTTCATGGGGGGTGAGTTTGCTCTTTCCCTGGGGGGTGTTTCTGACTGAATACAATGCTATTGGGAGACACTCAGTCCATGGTTTCTGTGTTTCTGCCATGGCTTTCTGTATTTTTAACTTAAGTGTTCCATTCATTCTCTCAACCTTACCAGAACTCTGTGGGTGGTAAGGGGTGTGTAGTTCACTTTTTATACACAACATTTTCATTACATTCTGAAAGATCTCTCCAGTAAAATGTGTACCTCTATCCGACTCGATCACTTCTGGGATACCATAACGGGGTACCAGTTCATGTGCTATTTTTACTGCAGTGACTTTAGCCGTGGCTGTATGAACTGGATAAGCCTCTGGCCACCCCGAAAACATGTCCACACATACCAGTACATACTCATAGTGTCCATGCTTAGGCATCTGGATGTAATCGATCTGAAGTCTCTGGAACGGATATAGTGGTCTTACATGGTGCTTCTGGGGGGTCTTAACAGTCTGTCCTGGATTGTGGGCTAAACAGATTTCACAAGAACCACATTTTGCTCGAGCTACCTGGCCGAACCCTGGGGCTAACCACTTCTGTCTGACCCTCTGTATCATACCGTTTGCAGACACATGTGTAGGTCCGTGGGCTTCACTGACCACAACAGGGTACCACGCTCGGGGGAGACAAAGCTCATCTCCTTTTCTCCATAGTCCTTCTTTTTCTTCTGCCCCTTGTTTCTGCCACTCTTCTTTTTCTTCTCTACTCACCTGTTGGTGGGCTTCTTTGAGCCGTGTAATTAAGTCAAATTCTGATACTGCACTAATAGTGTGGTCAGTTGTCAGAGGTTTTACTGCAGCTCGCTTAGCAGCCTTGTCGGCTCGGTCATTACCCCTAGCTATCTCGGTGTCGAGTCTTACATGTGCAGGTACTTTTATTACTGCTACTTGTTTGGTTGAGGCAGCTGATTCTAGGATTTGTCTAATCATTTGTCCATGTTTTACTGGTTGACCTGAAGCTGTCATGTAACCTCTAGCTCTCCATATACATCCAAAATCATGTACAATACCATATGCATATCAGTAAAAATATTAGCGGTTTTTTCTTTTGCTAACTGTAATGCTCGTATTAGAGCTAATAGTTCAGCTTCCTGGGCTGAACAGCTGGCCTGCATTGGCTCAGCTTCAATAACATCATGATCTGATACAATGGCATAACCTGTGTGAAAGTTACCAGTTTCATCTGCATACCTACTACCATCTATATACATATGTAGGTCTGGATTGTCAAGAGGGGTGTCCTGTACATTAGGTAGCCCTTGTGTTTCTTGTTCTATACACTGTAAGCAATCATGTATTATATTGTCTTGTTCGTGGTATTGTAAAAAATTTTCATCTTCGTCTTCCTGACCTCCTTCCACTCCCCCCCTTTGTCTCTAGTGGTAACAGAGTGGCTAAATTTAGAGACAATATGCGGCGAAAAGTGAGGTTTGGTGGCATTAGTAAGGAGCATTGTAATCTAAGATGTCTAGCCATTGAAATGTGTTTTGGCAATACCTGATTCAGTATGCCATGTACATCATGTGTAGTTTGTACTATTAGGGCATGGTCTAGTACTATTTCTGAGGCTTTTTCTACCAAAAGAGAGACAGCTGCTACTACTCTGACACATGATGGTGCAGCTTTGGTAACATTATCTAATTGAGCAGAATAGTATGCGACAGGTCTTTGTTTATTTTCATGTTTCTGTGTTAGTACTCCTGTAGCATGATTAGACATTTCCGCAGCCATTAATTGGAATGGTTTGGCGTAGTCTGGGATTCCCAAGGCCGGGGCTGACATGAGACCTTTCTTGAGGTCTTGAAAGGCTATGAGCGCTGATTCAGTTAACTGAAAAGGCTCGATTTTTAAACAATCATATAGAGGTTGCATAAGCTGACTAGCATGTATAACCCATTGTCTGCAGTGTGATACTATTCCCAAAAATGCTCTTAATGTTTTGTAGTTCTTGGGAGGAACAAGATCTCTAATGATTTTTAGTCTGTCGGCGGTGAGGTGCCGAATACCTTGTGAAATGCAGTGACCTAGAAATACTACCGTAGTCATACAAAGTTGTACTTTTTTCTTGTTAACTTTACAGCCCATGTCTGCTAGAAATATTAACAACCTTATTGTGTTGCTGTTTGCGGACTCTTGAGCAGGGGCACATAACAATAGGTCATCAACATATTGAAGAATTACAACCTCATCCGTAGGTTTGAAATTTTGAAGAACTGATCTCATAGCTTCTGAGTACAAGGTAGGTGAATGTATCATACCCTGTGGTAATCTTGTCCATGCTAATTGTCTATTCTTAAATGTAAATGCAAACAGTTTGTAACAGTCTGGGTGTAATGGTACTGAAAAAAATGCATTTGATAAGTCTATGACAGAAAATACTCGTGCTGTTGCTGGGATCTGTGATAGCAACGTGTGTGGATTTGGCACAACAGGAGTAATAGGTTCCAAAATTTTATTTATCTCTCTTAAATCATGTACCATCCGGTATCTAGCAGCTGACCCCTCAGTAGATTTCTTTTTTACGGGGTACAACGGTGTATTGGCTGGTGACTTTACTTCTATCAGTACTCCAGTTTTTAGATAATCTTTTATCTGTTCTCCTATGGCGTGTTCTTGTTGGGCACTAATAGGATACTGTCTCAATTGGGGTAGTGTCACACCTGGAACAGGAGTGACTTTTACTGGAGCTATTGGCATTAGTCCTACATCGGTGTCATGTTGTGCCCATAATTTTTCTGGTACCTCAGAAAGATCTAAAATAATTTGGGTAGGGGCAGGATCTTTCTCATCCTCTAAGGCTTGGACTTTTACAATGTTTTCTAGAGACTCTTGGTCATCAGGCACCAAAATTTGGACTCTACCATCCTCCAAAAATTGGATATTCATTTCTGTCTGCTTTAATAGGTCTGTACCTAGAAGACAAGTAGGTGCCCCTTTGACAAAAAGAAATTTAGATAAAAATATTTTAGATCCTATCTTTGTTTCAAGGGGAATACTATATGGGAGTGGCCTGATTCCTCCATCATACCCTTCGGTATAGGTTACATCATCTGATAAACAATCAGCATTTGGTAAGGCGTCTTCATTGAGGACGGAGGAAGTTGCTCCGGTATCTATTAGAAAAGGGCATTGTTTTCCTGCTACTTTTACCTGAATTATTGGGCGCCTTCCAGTCAAAGTGGTTTGCATCACGTCTAGTCACTCGCTTGCTGCAGGAGCAGAAGCCTGTACTGTCTTTTCTTGTGATTCTCTTGGGACATAGGTACCATCTTCTATATCCCTGGCTTTTTTCCTGCATTCTCTAATCCAATGTCCTGGTTTCTTACAGTAGTGACATGGATTAGTTTTCTTATCCAAATTCCCTTTGTCATAGGTCTGATTTGATCTGTTGTTTTTATTGACCAGACTATTATTTGCTGCTACTCTGATGGGTTTGGATGCTGCCTCACGCATATCCATTTCTATCCCTAATAGTTTTTGTCTGACTATCTGGGGATCATCTAGGGTTCTCCAATCAGGAGTTGCAGCCTTGAACTTTTCCCTAAGTTTTGGGTTAAGATTCTCTATAAAAGTTTTTGTCATCAGTCGAATGACTCCTTCATTGGTAAGGTCCATTCCCTCGTCTCTGTAACTGTTTTCTACCGCTAAGTAGTATTCATCTACAGGCTGTCCTGACTTCTGGGAGACAGTTCCTGAAGTCCCTCTCATTCGTTGTTTAGTTCTCATAAACTCCATAAGTCTGATCATAAAATTCTGTCCTGACAGTGCGGTATTTGGATCCTCACCATCTACTGGTTGAGGTCTATGAGGTTCTATAACTGTCATCAATTCCTGATACAACCCTGGTGTCATTTTCATTCTACATAATTCTGTTCCATCTGACCATGTTCCATTATGGGTGTGTATTATCTGCTGTATGTACGTAGCAAATCTTAGTGGGCATTGTATTGGATCTGGTGCATTCTGAAGTAGGGACATTCCCTCAGCGGGGGTCCATGGAAAATATTGTCTAGTCTGATGGTATCTAGTTACTCTACGCGGTGGATTGCCACCATCTTCTTCTCTGTATGGTCGACTGAGGATACGCACTGGTGCCAACATATCATGTGGTCGTGGTGCTCCACATCCTGCACATGTGTCTCTCCAGTCTGGATTCTGGAGTCCACAGTTTGTACATGTCCATCCACCCGGACCCCGAAGATCAGGATACGGTGTGGGTTCTGACCTGGGCTGATATGGTGGTGCCAATGGGTTCATTTGTTTACTGTTTTCTGTTTGTACAATGGGACCCTGTCTGACTGGAGTTCTCCATAATCCATTGTCTTTATTAAAAGTCCAATGGTCTGTCTCTGCTGTTTTTGATAGTTCGACCATGGCCTCTACTTGTTCCTGCCATCCTTTGTCTCTTATCACTCCTGCTTTTCTAACCCGAATGTCCTCCCATAGTTTCCTGTTAAACCTGTCATGCCTTGCTACCTGAAAAGTTTTGCAAACTTTCCCTAAATTCTTAGTTGGTTCTACACCACACCTTTCTTTCACGATCGTATAGACATCTTGTTCATCATTTGTGGTCTTAGTCTGTTTGTTGCCCATTTTTCCTGACTATTCATACCTTAGGAGGCTTTTTGGGTTAGATAAAATATATTCTATATTTTACCTTTCCTCGTTACCTATTCTGTCCTAAGGAGCCAGTATCTGAAACGGTTTCTCTGGACCGTTTTGTCTGAAGTGTAGAGTAATTCTAACACACATATATATGGCAACAAGGGCAAGACCAACAATACATAAAATGAACCATACAGTCTCCATTATATATCGTGTCCCTGGAGTATTATCATTACTTCCATGGGCTCATTCTGTCAATCTCTTATCCGTCAAAAAGGAGGACAAAGGTTCGGGAGTTAAGCGTGAGCGAAGGTTTCCCCGAAAGGACACAACCTTATGACTCAGTTAGGCAATCTCCGTAATACTTATGTCATCTACCTTAGTGCGGCTTATGAGGCTATTCCCGACATCCACATCTCTTTCATACCATCCGTTTCATAACCTTCTCTGACCTCTCCTTCGGCAGATCCTACAGTATATACATGAATGACCCGAGCTATAGGTATCCTTCTCTACTAGTTCCTCAATCCCAACACAAGATATGCATGAAATTTACGGACTATCGCAGAGCAGATGTAAGAGAACTAACAGTGTCTCTTACCTGGCCAGGTTTGTCATCTGCTGTTCCGATGTCCCAATCTCAGCGGTTACTCGTGCCGGTCGATGAACTTGAAGGAATACGCAGACCTCGGGTCCCTGTTTCGGGCGCCAGGAATTGTTAGGATCATTCAGCCATGGAGGGTCCTTGTTGGAGTCGGGGTATCCCCGTAACAAGAAATACACAGACACGTAGTGTATAATCAAGTACTGGGAAGCCCCTGAGCGCGTCTCCCTCTATGGGTGCTGTCCCTTTATTTATAATAATAATCATTTTTTTTTTTTTTTTTGTCAGACATGCGCAGTAAAATGCCTTTGTTTCACAAGCAGTGAAGTGATGATTCATAACAGTGGAATGTTGATAAGAAAGTTTCATAAACAGAAAAGTGATAATTAGTAGAAGGTTGCTGAGACAGCTAAAACAAGTTACAATCTAGTTTCTGGGCGTCAGTCCAAATGTCCAGATAAGGGAAGAATAACTTCATCTGTGTCTTACATCGTAGTCTTGGGTGTAGAATAACTCCTATCATCCTCTCAGCGGTCTCTGTGAGCTTCTCAGCAACATTCAGCCAGCCAGGTATCCTGCCTGCAGTAGATGGAATGTGGCAATGGAACGCTGGCTGCGCGTGTCATAATAGGCTCTGAGCCTTTATATACCTGTGCACAGCAGCAGCCACCTTCAGTCTGCTGCTGGACAGCCAGCAGCAGCAGCAGCAGGAGAGGTATGTAATCAGGAGCCCTCCTGCTAAGGGTAGACAGCTGCTCGTTCCACCCCACCCCCCGCCTTAATTGGTTCTCCTCCCTTCCAACGGTGTTGAGGCGGGTGGGAACAGCAGGGGGTGAAGGTGCTGTGTTTAAAGAGGTGGAGTTATGCAGATCTAAAACGCGTGGATTGCAGCAGCAGCAAGCCGAAAAGTGCAGGCATGTAAGGGATCTAGAGGTTGACAACATGTCTTCTTAACGAGAGTCCAGGAGCTCATCTCCACAAATGGACTTTTCAGGATCCTTGGGTGGCTCCGTAGTTTGAAACCAATTCTGGTTATCGCTTCTCGGCCTTTTGGCTAAGATCAAGTGTAGTATCTGTTCTTATCAGTTTAATATCTGATACGTCCCCTATCTGGGGACCATATATTAAATGGATTTTTAGAACAGGGAGATGGAAAAAGAGCTTGCTCTGTCCACTCCACGCATTGACCTGGTATTGCAGTATCTCCAGGACCGGTGCACCCCTTCTTTAATGCAGTTTCTAAAATCAGAAAGAATTGAATTCAATGTTTTTTGTTCATTTTGCTTGTTTGTCGGATTTTGGGATGGACTCTTTGGCTTTGCTTTTCTTCTCCTCATTGGATTTTTCATGTTCAAAGTTGCAGAAGCCAGATTACAAGCTCATTTTGGTTCAACTTCAGCAACTGTGCATTGCATTGCCATGTAATGTGATGCAATGCTATATTTCTAGCTCTCCCTTTTTACTTCCTTTTGGATAAACAGACATATTAGGCAAGCATTTTGGAGCTTTCACCTAAATAACTACAGGTGGTGAGATAAGCTGCACAATATAATTGACCTTTCAGTATATTGTTGCACACACACCATCTATTTAGCAAATGCCCTTGTTATCAACAGCAGCCTTTTAAACTCACCTGAGCTAACAGGTATGTGCACTGGTTACTCTGCTGCGCTTAAAATTTCTTTTTTGGTTTGCTACAATGCCTTTTCTGAAACGTTGTCTCCTTCTGCTGGAACACTGACTTCTTTCATTTAATGCCTGCAGACTATAAAAGAGAACCCAACCCAAAAAGTTTGGTTGATTAGTCTGTGGCATTCTGTTAAACTGTTGCTTATGGCGGTCTCTGTGAGCTTCTCAGCGACATTCAGCCAGCCAGGTATCCTGCCTGCAGTAGATGGAATGTGGCAATGGAACGCTGGCTGCGCGTGTCATAATAGGCTCTGAGCCTTTATATACCTGTGCACAGCAGCAGCCACCTTCAGTCTGCTGCTGGACAGCCAGCAGCAGCAGCAGCAGGAGAGGTATGTAATCAGGAGCCCTCCTGCTAAGGGTAGACAGCTGCTCGTTCCACCCCACCCCCCGCCTTAATTGGTTCTCCTCCCTTCCAACGGTGTTGAGGCGGGTGGGAACAGCAGGGGGTGAAGGTGCTGTGTTTAAAGAGGTGGAGTTATGCAGATCTAAAACGCGTGGATTGCAGCAGCAGCAAGCCGAAAAGTGCAGGCATGTAAGGGATCTAGAGGTTGACAACATGTCTTCTTAACGGGAGTCCAGGAGCTCATCTCCACAAATGGACTTTTCAGGATCCTTGGGTGGCTCCGTAGTTTGAAACCAATTCTGGTTATCGCTTCTCGGCCTTTTGGCACGATCTATCAGGTTTACCTGTGTGGTCTTGCCTGTGAGGTGCTCTTGGTACCCTTTCTCTCGGCCTGGGAAGATCGTTCCTCTTCGGAGGGACTTAACCCCCCTGCTGCTATTGGGAGGAAGGATTAGTCCGGGAGCAACGGGAAGGGATCCCATGAAGGCTTGCGCCTTTCAGAGAGAAGAGTCGGTACGTTCCTGAGTGAAGGATGCCGGCAACGCTCACATATTCATCGGGTGATGCCCGGATGCGGAACACCGTGAGGATTGAAGTTGGAGCAGCATCGAGGATGGAGAAGAATTTGGACTACATCTGCCATAGGATTCTTCTTGGAGTACTGGAGTTTCGGCGGGAAGACATATTCTGCTTCCAGGACAACGAGTACAAGGGGACATACACCATCACCTTCAAGAGCCAGGGATGCTGTCAGCAACTCGTACAAAAGGTAAACGAGAAAAACTACTTAGATGAATTGGATGGACTAACCTTTTGTCTCTTGTATGCTTATGACGAGATCCCCATCGTGGTGCATTTCCCGAACCCCTTTGTGGAAGCTGCAGACATCTCGACCTACCTTACCCGCTATTGTGATGATCTGAGATACCTGGGTACTGTGAAGAACGCGGTAGGCTTCTGGTGCGGCAAGAGAAGGTATATGGCCCGTCTAAAGAGGGACCTTAGTGGAGTGGGAGGAATGCTACACCTTCCCTCAACCTTCGTAATCGGTAAGAGCAGAGGCTACTTATTTTATCCTGGAATGCCAGTATGTTGCAGGAACTGTGGACAAATGGGTCATACCCAAACGTCCTGCACGGGCAGGAAAGTAGACCGCTGCAATAATTGCAGCTGTTACGGACATTTAATGAAGGACTGTCCCGCTGGGAGGAAATGTAATCTCTGCGGTGAGGCGGGGCACATGTTCCGAGGATGCCCCAACAGGACCAGGACCAGGACCTACGCAGAAGCTGCATCTTCTGAAGCTGAGCCGATGCGCCCACCGGTCTTCACTGGCAGGCCGGCGTCGGAGGGCGGTTCGAAGGGCGAGAAGGCTGGGATGGAGCAGGGAGCCGGAGGCCCCTCTGGGGCGGCACCTGCATCGAAGTCCCTTAACGATGGGCGGACCTCGCATGGACCGGAGCGGGGGGGTCCTCCTTCTGGGAGGGTATCCTCCGTATCGATGGTTCCCGATACCGATCCTGTTGGGCTGGAGGGTGGTGCCCCTGTGCGGTTGGCTACAGGGGACCACGCAGCGATGGCCTCAGGATCTTCCAGGGCGATTAGCCAGCCAGATGAGGGGGCTTTGCTTCTAGGTGGCGAACATCAGGAAATCTGTGTTGCTGATCTTGTCCTGATGGACCAGTCTCCCCCCCTGGAGGAGGTGGAGGAAGAGGAGGACTGCACCAGTGACCTAGTGGAGTCTGCCCCGAAAAAGAGACGGAATGTCGAAGCCCCAGCGTCTCCTGGAATGTGGCTGGGAACCGTGACCTACGAGGGGGCAACCGCCGGCTCACAGAATATCGAGTCGTTTGGGTCCTCTAGCCCGGATGTCCTGGAGCAATTTGATATACAGGGCTTTGAGTCAGGTGTCCTCATGGAAGATCCACCACCCTGACCTATGAATGCCCACATTAAGACTTGTCTCACTGAATGTGAGGTCATTAAAGAGCCCAGTTCGTAGGGCTGCTCTATTCAAGTATTTAGAAACCACTGACTTTGACATATGTTTATTACAGGAATGCGGAATACAACATGCACTAAATTATAATGATATCAAGACAGATTGGAGACTGGGGCCCTCCATCTGGTCTGGCTCCAATGACAACAAGTCAGCGGGGGTGGGCTTCCTCTGTCGTGGGAGAAATATTACTATAAATGCTGTCACAGAAATAGTACCAGGCAGAGTGGTTTTAGTGCATTTTAAATTTAATGGTTTTACCCTACGTGTAATGAATATTTATGCTCCCCCTGATAAGCAAGAGAGAATTAATTTATTTGGGATATTGCCATTGTACTGTACTGGGTCATCTCCCCTGATCGTAGGGGGTGATTTTAATTGTCTTTGTGCTAGTGAACAACGAGCAGGGGGTGACCCTTTACGCAAATTGGATAAGTCATGTCATCTATTGAAAGATTTTATAACTGATTTTAAATTATGCGATGCGTGGAGGTCACTCCTGCCGACGGACCCTGGTTATACGTGGTCCGGAAGAGGGGTGTCCTCCAGGATCGATTTTATTTTCCTATCAGATGATTTTAACCCTGTAAAATGTGTTTTAACATCAAATATATTTTCTGACCATAAGGGCTTGGAGGTGCATCTAGAATATCGGGATGAACAGAGGGTCAACAGGGGCCTCTGGCGTCTAAGTACATACCTGCTGGAGGACCCTCTGATTCGACAAGACTTTGGTAAAGCCTATCAAGCCTGGCGGCGACAAAAACCTTCTGATGCCCCTATGGCAACCTGGTGGGAAAATTTGAAAAAAAAAGTCAGAATGTTTTTTATAAAAGCAGGGAGACGTAAAGCTAGAGAGAAAAAAAGATGTTTTAGTGATCTTAACACCAAACTACAAACACTTTTTAAATTCAAAGAGCTAGGGGTGGAGGTGGGAGATGATATTGCTAGCCTAAAAACTGAAATTCAGAACTGCATAGACACAAAGGGGAAAGAGATTATTTTTAACTCTAGAGTGCAGCACTTGGAGGAGGGGGAGAAGTGCTCTCGCTTCTTCTTCAAAAAAGTCATGGATAAAAGAGAAGTGATCACAAATCTAGAGGGTGAAACATCTATGCAGGGAATGTTGAATGCTACTTTTAACTTTTATAAGCATCTTTTTAGTAAAAAGTGTATAGATGAGTCCTTTTTATCTGATGCTCTTAATGATCTCGATTTTAAGTTAAATTTTACAGACCAGGAGTTTTTAGAACGCGATATTGTTTTAGAGGAATTATTTTATGTTTTTAAAAGTTTCTCTAAGGGTAAAGCACCTGGGTGTGACGGACTACCTGTAGAGTTTTACCTTACTTTTTGGGACATTTTAAAAGAGGACCTTTTTATGCTTTTTAAAGAAGTTTTTATTTGTGAACAGTTGCCATTTTCGTGGAGGAGAGGAGTGGTGTCTTTGATATATAAAAAAGGTGACCGCAGTACTCTAGCGAATTGGAGACCCATAACTCTCCTAAATGTTGATTACAAGGTACTTGCTAAGGTGGTTGCAGACCGGCTCAGGAGTGTCATTGCCAAACTAATCCAGCCTGAGCAGGTTTGTAGTGTACCAGGCAGAAGTATTTCAGAGGTTTTAAACGTATTAAGGGATGTAATTTGGTATTCCAGAGACCGGGGTCAAAATGTAGCTCTTTTAGCCCTAGATTTTGAAAAAGCTTTCGATAGAGTCTCTCATAGATTTCTTTTTAGAGTTTTAAAAAGAATGGGTATCCCTAATATGCTTTTAAATTGTATTAAGATTTTATATAAAAATTGTTTTAGTCAAATTTCTCTTAATGGCTTTTTAACAGATGGAGTTCCCCTTGAGTCCGGAGTGAAGCAGGGATGCCCCTTGTCGCCCATCTTGTTCATCTGCGCCATGGAGCCCCTGCTGAGCGCAATAAGGAAAGACAAAGTGATTAGAGGGGTTCCTGTTCCAGGCGGAGGTGGCAGTGATGTGAGAGTCTTTGGCTACATGGATGACGTGACGGTTGTGTGCGTGGACCCTGCTTCCCTCCGGAGGGCGGTGTTGCGCATTGATTTTTTTTCCCAGGCATCCGGTTTTAAACTTAATTTAAATAAATCTGAATGTCTGACTTTGGGATCCTGGGACACCGCCCAACTCCCGCAGCTCACTATAAAACGAGACAATGTAAAAATTCTTGGAGTTGTTTTTAACGAGGAGAATGTGGGAACTCAAAGCTGGGAGAATGTCATAGAAAAAATGTCAAAGAAAATATCATTTTGGGGTTTGAGGTCCCTAACAATGGAGGGGAAAATTTTAATTATAAAATCAGTGTTGTTACCCCTCATACTGTATATAGCTATGGTGTACCCCCCCTCTGATGTTTTAATTAAAAAAATGACTAGGATGATCTTTATTTTTTTATGGAACTCCAAAATGGAAAAATTAAGGCGAGAAATAATGAGGAAGAATAAAATGAAAGGCGGAAGGGATGTCCCCGACTTACATATTTATTTGTATTTAAATTATTTCTGCTTTTGTTTCAAACATTTTAATGGTAATAGTGCGCTAAGTTATTTTTTAAAATATACTTGTGGGATGATTTTTAAAAGATGGTTTAAGTTGTCGTTGAATTCCCCTGTTTTACTATGCCCCCCCAAACACCAAGCAATCTTAGAAAAGACTGTTCGATTTTATAGCCTTGGTGATTTTAATATGGACATTTTTAAAGACCGCAAGAAGCTTTTATCTTTTCTGAGGAGGAATGAAGATGTGACCCCCATAGTAAATTTCTCAGAAGAGAGATCGAAGCAAGTTTGGAAGAATGTCTTCGGGAAATTCTTAGCAAATGGACATAAGGACATCGCATGGATGGTGGTCCACCAGTGCCTCCCCACCAGAGAGTTTCAACACAGGAGAGGCCTGGTGGCCAGAGCCAAATGCCCCAGAGACTCATGTATTAATGACGAAACCACCTTGCACCTTATGTGGAATTGCCCATTTGCACAGGAACTTTGGCACAAAGTTGGGATTCTTTTAAAATGGACTTGCGGTTTAAGAGATTTTAACCATGAATATGTTTTATATGGCCTTTTTAAATGTCCGACCCCTCAACAGTATTGTATATGTTGGTGTATGATTAACTGTTTTAAAGACGCCCTTTGGAAGGCACGCAATATTTTACTTTTTAAACGTGATGCTATTTCTGTGAAGGATTGTCTTAAAATTGCTTTTAGCCAGATGTATATTTATTACTTGAGGGATGTCAAATGTATTGGGAGGAGGGATGCTAATCGTATATGGGGTTTTTATGGGTGGAATTCTGTGTTTTAATAATGTACTGTTTGTGTTGTTGTTTTTGATTGTAAACCATCTTTTACGCACTTAATAAAATATGTTGAAACCTGATCTGTTCTTATCAGTTTAATATCTGATACGTCCCCTATCTGGGGACCATATATTAAATGGATTTTTAGAACAGGGAGATGGAAAAAGAGCTTGCTCTGTCCACTCCACGCATTGACCTGGTATTGCAGTATCTCCAGGACCGGTGCACCCCTTCTTTAATGCAGTTTCTAAAATCAGAAAGAATTGAATTCAATGTTTTTTGTTCATTTTGCTTGTTTGTCGGATTTTGGGATGGACTCTTTGGCTTTGCTTTTCTTCTCCTCATTGGATTTTTCATGTTCAAAGTTGCAGAAGCCAGATTACAAGCTCATTTTGGTTCAACTTCAGCAACTGTGCATTGCATTGCCATGTAATGTGATGCAATGCTATCTTTCTAGCTCTCCCTTTTTACTTCCTTTTGGATAAACAGACATATTAGGCAAGCATTTTGGAGCTTTCACCTAAATAACTACAGGTGGTGAGATAAGCTGCACAATATAATTGACCTTTCAGTATATTGTTGCACACACACCATCTATTTAGCAAATGCCCTTGTTATCAACAGCAGCCTTTTAAACTCACCTGAGCTAACAGGTATGTGCGCTGGTTACTCTGCTGCGCTTAAAATTTCTTTTTTGGTTTGCTACAATGCCTTTTCTGAAACGTTGTCTCCTTCTGCTGGAACACTGACTTCTTTCATTTAATGCCTGCAGACTATAAAAGAGAACCCAACCCAAAAAGTTTGGTTGATTAGTCTGTGGCATTCTGTTAAACTGTTGCTTATGGCGGTCTCTGTGAGCTTCTCAGCGACATTCAGCCAGCCAGGTGTCCTGCCTGCAGGAGATGGAATGTGGCAATGGAACGCTGGCTGCGCGTGTCATAATAGGCTCTGAGCCTTTATATACCTGTGCACAGCAGCAGCCACCTTCAGTCTGCTGCTGGACAGCCAGCAGCAGCAGCAGCAGGAGAGGTATGTAATCAGGAGCCCTCCTGCTAAGGGTAGACAGCTGCTCGTTCCACCCCACCCCCCGCCTTAATTGGTTCTCCTCCCTTCCAACGGTGTTGAGGCGGGTGGGAACAGCAGGGGGTGAAGGTGCTGTGTTTAAAGAGGTGGAGTTATGCAGATCTAAAACGCGTGGATTGCAGCAGCAGCAAGCCGAAAAGTGCAGGCATGTAAGGGATCTAGAGGTTGACAACATGTCTTCTTAACGGGAGTCCAGGAGCTCATCTCCACAAATGGACTTTTCAGGATCCTTGGGTGGCTCCGTAGTTTGAAACCAATTCTGGTTATCGCTTCTCGGCCTTTTGGCTAAGATCAAGTGTAGTATCTGTTCTTATCAGTTTAATATCTGATACGTCCCCTATCTGGGGACCATATATTAAATGGATTTTTAGAACAGGGAGATGGAAAAAGAGCTTGCTCTGTCCACTCCACGCATTGACCTGGTATTGCAGTATCTCCAGGACCGGTGCACCCCTTCTTTAATGCAGTTTCTAAAATCAGAAAGAATTGAATTCAATGTTTTTTGTTCATTTTGCTTGTTTGTCGGATTTTGGGATGGACTCTTTGGCTTTGCTTTTCTTCTCCTCATTGGATTTTTCATGTTCAAAGTTGCAGAAGCCAGATTACAAGCTCATTTTGGTTCAACTTCAGCAACTGTGCATTGCATTGCCATGTAATGTGATGCAATGCCATCTTTCTAGCTCTCCCTTTTTACTTCCTTTTGGATAAACAGACATATTAGGCAAGCATTTTGGAGCTTTCACCTAAATAACTACAGGTGGTGAGATAAGCTGCACAATATAATTGACCTTTCAGTATATTGTTGCACACACACCATCTATTTAGCAAATGCCCTTGTTATCAACAGCAGCCTTTTAAACTCACCTGAGCTAACAGGTATGTGCGCTGGTTACTCTGCTGCGCTTAAAATTTCTTTTTTGGTTTGCTACAATGCCTTTTCTGAAACGTTGTCTCCTTTTGCTGGAACACTGACTTCTTTCATTTAATGCCTGCAGACTATAAAAGAGAACCCAACCCAAAAAGTTTGGTTGATTAGTCTGTGGCATTCTGTTAAACTGTTGCTTATGGCGGTCTCTGTGAGCTTCTCAGCGACATTCAGCCAGCCAGGTATCCTGCCTGCAGTAGATGGAATGTGGCAATGGAACGCTGGCTGCGCGTGTCATAATAGGCTCTGAGCCTTTATATACCTGTGCACAGCAGCAGCCACCTTCAGTCTGCTGCTGGACAGCCAGCAGCAGCAGCAGCAGGAGAGGTATGTAATCAGGAGCCCTCCTGCTAAGGGTAGACAGCTGCTCGTTCCACCCCACCCCCCGCCTTAATTGGTTCTCCTCCCTTCCAACGGTGTTGAGGCGGGTGGGAACAGCAGGGGGTGAAGGTGCTGTGTTTAAAGAGGTGGAGTTATGCAGATCTAAAACGCGTGGATTGCAGCAGCAGCAAGCCGAAAAGTGCAGGCATGTAAGGGATCTAGAGGTTGACAACATGTCTTCTTAACGGGAGTCCAGGAGCTCATCTCCACAAATGGACTTTTCAGGATCCTTGGGTGGCTCCGTAGTTTGAAACCAATTCTGGTTATCGCTTCTCGGCCTTTTGGCTAAGATCAAGTGTAGTATCTGTTCTTATCAGTTTAATATCTGATACGTCCCCTATCTGGGGACCATATATTAAATGGATTTTTAGAACAGGGAGATGGAAAAAGAGCTTGCTCTGTCCACTCCACGCATTGACCTGGTATTGCAGTATCTCCAGGACCGGTGCACCCCTTCTTTAATGCAGTTTCTAAAATCAGAAAGAATTGAATTCAATGTTTTTTGTTCATTTTGCTTGTTTGTCGGATTTTGGGATGGACTCTTTGGCTTTGCTTTTCTTCTCCTCATTGGATTTTTCATGTTCAAAGTTGCAGAAGCCAGATTACAAGCTCATTTTGGTTCAACTTCAGCAACTGTGCATTGCATTGCCATGTAATGTGATGCAATGCTATCTTTCTAGCTCTCCCTTTTTACTTCCTTTTGGATAAACAGACATATTAGGCAAGCATTTTGGAGCTTTCACCTAAATAACTACAGGTGGTGAGATAAGCTGCACAATATAATTGACCTTTCAGTATATTGTTGCACACACACCATCTATTTAGCAAATGCCCTTGTTATCAACAGCAGCCTTTTAAACTCACCTGAGCTAACAGGTATGTGCGCTGGTTACTCTGCTGCGCTTAAAATTTCTTTTTTGGTTTGCTACAATGCCTTTTCTGAAACGTTGTCTCCTTCTGCTGGAACACTGACTTCTTTCATTTAATGCCTGCAGACTATAAAAGAGAACCCAACCCAAAAAGTTTGGTTGATTAGTCTGTGGCATTCTGTTAAACTGTTGCTTATGGCGGTCTCTGTGAGCTTCTCAGCGACATTCAGCCAGCCAGGTATCCTGCCTGCAGTAGATGGAATGTGGCAATGGAACGCTGGCTGCGCGTGTCATAATAGGCTCTGAGCCTTTATATACCTGTGCACAGCAGCAGCCACCTTCAGTCTGCTGCTGGACAGCCAGCAGCAGCAGCAGCAGGAGAGGTATGTAATCAGGAGCCCTCCTGCTAAGGATAGACAGCTGCTCGTTCCACCCCACCCCCCGCCTTAATTGGTTCTCCTCCCTTCCAACGGTGTTGAGGCGGGTGGGAACAGCAGGGGGTGAAGGTGCTGTGTTTAAAGAGGTGGAGTTATGCAGATCTAAAACGCGTGGATTGCAGCAGCAGCAAGCCGAAAAGTGCAGGCATGTAAGGGATCTAGAGGTTGACAACATGTCTTCTTAACGGGAGTCCAGGAGCTCATCTCCACAAATGGACTTTTCAGGATCCTTGGGTGGCTCCGTAGTTTGAAACCAATTCTGGTTATCGCTTCTCGGCCTTTTGGCTAAGATCAAGTGTAGTATCTGTTCTTATCAGTTTAATATCTGATACGTCCCCTATCTGGGGACCATATATTAAATGGATTTTTAGAACAGGGAGATGGAAAAAGAGCTTGCTCTGTCCACTCCACGCATTGACCTGGTATTGCAGTATCTCCAGGACCGGTGCACCCCTTCTTTAATGCAGTTTCTAAAATCAGAAAGAATTGAATTCAATGTTTTTTGTTCATTTTGCTTGTTTGTCGGATTTTGGGATGGACTCTTTGGCTTTGCTTTTCTTCTCCTCATTGGATTTTTCATGTTCAAAGTTGCAGAAGCCAGATTACAAGCTCATTTTGGTTCAACTTCAGCAACTGTGCATTGCATTGCCATGTAATGTGATGCAATGCTATCTTTCTAGCTCTCCATTTTTACTTCCTTTTGGATAAACAGACATATTAGGCAAGCATTTTGGAGCTTTCACCTAAATAACTACAGGTGGTGAGATAAGCTGCACAATATAATTGACCTTTCAGTATATTGTTGCACACACACCATCTATTTAGCAAATGCCCTTGTTATCAACAGCAGCCTTTTAAACTCACCTGAGCTAACAGGTATGTGCGCTGGTTACTCTGCTGCGCTTAAAATTTCTTTTTTGGTTTGCTACAATGCCTTTTCTGAAACGTTGTCTCCTTCTGCTGGAACACTGACTTCTTTCATTTAATGCCTGCAGACTATAAAAGAGAACCCAACCCAAAAAGTTTGGTTGATTAGTCTGTGGCATTCTGTTAAACTGTTGCTTATGGCGGTCTCTGTGAGCTTCTCAGCGACATTCAGCCAGCCAGGTATCCTGCCTGCAGTAGATGGAATGTGGCAATGGAACGCTGGCTGCGCGTGTCATAATAGGCTCTGAGCCTTTATATACCTGTGCACAGCAGCAGCCACCTTCAGTCTGCTGCTGGACAGCCAGCAGCAGCAGCAGCAGGAGAGGTATGTAATCAGGAGCCCTCCTGCTAAGGATAGACAGCTGCTCGTTCCACCCCACCCCCCGCCTTAATTGGTTCTCCTCCCTTCCAACGGTGTTGAGGCGGGTGGGAACAGCAGGGGGTGAAGGTGCTGTGTTTAAAGAGGTGGAGTTATGCAGATCTAAAACGCGTGGATTGCAGCAGCAGCAAGCCGAAAAGTGCAGGCATGTAAGGGATCTAGAGGTTGACAACATGTCTTCTTAACGGGAGTCCAGGAGCTCATCTCCACAAATGGACTTTTCAGGATCCTTGGGTGGCTCCGTAGTTTGAAACCAATTCTGGTTATCGCTTCTCGGCCTTTTGGCTAAGATCAAGTGTAGTATCTGTTCTTATCAGTTTAATATCTGATACGTCCCCTATCTGGGGACCATATATTAAATGGATTTTTAGAACAGGGAGATGGAAAAAGAGCTTGCTCTGTCCACTCCACGCATTGACCTGGTATTGCAGTATCTCCAGGACCGGTGCACCCCTTCTTTAATGCAGTTTCTAAAATCAGAAAGAATTGAATTCAATGTTTTTTGTTCATTTTGCTTGTTTGTCGGATTTTGGGATGGACTCTTTGGCTTTGCTTTTCTTCTCCTCATTGGATTTTTCATGTTCAAAGTTGCAGAAGCCAGATTACAAGCTCATTTTGGTTCAACTTCAGCAACTGTGCATTGCATTGCCATGTAATGTGATGCAATGCTATCTTTCTAGCTCTCCCTTTTTACTTCCTTTTGGATAAACAGACATATTAGGCAAGCATTTTGGAGCTTTCACCTAAATAACTACAGGTGGTGAGATAAGCTGCACAATATAATTGACCTTTCAGTATATTGTTGCACACACACCATCTATTTAGCAAATGCCCTTGTTATCAACAGCAGCCTTTTAAACTCACCTGAGCTAACAGGTATGTGCGCTGGTTACTCTGCTGCGCTTAAAATTTCTTTTTTGGTTTGCTACAATGCCTTTTCTGAAACGTTGTCTCCTTCTGCTGGAACACTGACTTCTTTCATTTAATGCCTGCAGACTATAAAAGAGAACCCAACCCAAAAAGTTTGGTTGATTAGTCTGTGGCATTCTGTTAAACTGTTGCTTATGGCGGTCTCTGTGAGCTTCTCAGCGACATTCAGCCAGCCAGGTATCCTGCCTGCAGTAGATGGAATGTGGCAATGGAACGCTGGCTGCGCGTGTCATAATAGGCTCTGAGCCTTTATATACCTGTGCACAGCAGCAGCCACCTTCAGTCTGCTGCTGGACAGCCAGCAGCAGCAGCAGCAGGAGAGGTATGTAATCAGGAGCCCTCCTGCTAAGGGTAGACAGCTGCTCGTTCCACCCCACCCCCCGCCTTAATTGGTTCTCCTCCCTTCCAACGGTGTTGAGGCGGGTGGGAACAGCAGGGGGTGAAGGTGCTGTGTTTAAAGAGGTGGAGTTATGCAGATCTAAAACGCGTGGATTGCAGCAGCAGCAAGCCGAAAAGTGCAGGCATGTAAGGGATCTAGAGGTTGACAACATGTCTTCTTAACGGGAGTCCAGGAGCTCATCTCCACAAATGGACTTTTCAGGATCCTTGGGTGGCTCCGTAGTTTGAAACCAATTCTGGTTATCGCTTCTCGGCCTTTTGGCTAAGATCAAGTGCTTTATTGCAGGAGATTGTGGTTGAAGGGCACTCTGGTACCCCTCTCCTTGGCCTGGCAGGATCGTCCACTTTGGTGGACTTAACCTGCTTGCTGCTATTAGGGAGAGGGCTTAGTCCCAGGGTAACGAGTTGCGATCCCCCAGCTTCCAGGTGTTTTTCGCTGCAAGAACACTGGGAGCGCAGATTGCAAGCGGCTGCAACTTGCAACCTTGTTGCGTTTTTCCATGGAGGTTGACCCTAACCTCGTGCCTCTTTATGCGAGGCTAAAAAACTCTATCCAAGTTCACTTCACGGCGGGTGGCTCGGATATGAGGAAATTAGGGTATGTAGTCCAGGACGTGCTCAGGAACCTTCTTGGCGTACAAAGGAATGAAATTCTCTCCATCCAGGATTATCCCAGAAGAGGTGACTATGACATCACATTCACCGGAGAAGGTATTTTTAGAGATGTACTAGAAAAGTTAAAAAAAGTTGAAAATAGTCCTGTTTTGAAAGGGATACAAATTGTTGAGCACGTCCTGGATGAGGTAAGACTGGTTATTGTAAAAATATTTTCGCCCTTTGTTTCTGCTCCAGAAGTAATGTCATTTCTAGCAATTTATTTTAAAAGTGTTAAATGTATTGGGAAGATATTAAACGAATATAACATATGGACATCTAAGTGGAAATTCCTTGTGAAGTGTACAAGAGATCCAAATACACCAGGTGGTATACGGCTCCCCCCTGCCCGTTTCAAAATTGGGCAAACAAATGGGGATTTCTTCTTTTCTGGGATGCCAGTATATTGCAGAAATTGTGGGCGCTATGGTCATTCAAAAGAAAACTGTCATGTATCATGTAGAAATTGTGCTAGTGAAGAACATGAGACAAAAGAATGCCCTAAGGAAAAGAAATGCAGTTTTTGCCAGACTCCAGGTCACTTTTATTTTTCTTGCCCTCACAGATTTCGGGAAGATGAGCAAAAGGGGAAGTCCAAGACGTCCGATCAAGGACCAAAAGATCAGACCACCCCTCAGGAGGAGGAACAACAACCTGGAGCCTCTGGAGACAATAAGGGCGTACCAAATAGTGAAGTGTCTCCAGAGTCTATGACAGGTAAAATACCAAATCCCAAAACCTGGCTGCAGGACCTGCGGGAGTCCAAAAGGAGGGCTGAGAAGGAGCAGAAGGGCACTACTGGTAAGGTCAAAAGGGACCGGCAAAAGGCCGACACAGAAGCCCATGCCCAGTCTGGGTCTCCTAGTGCTGAGGGCGCTGAGTGGATAAAGGTGGGTCCTAAGAAAAAGAAAAAGGGTGGTTCGGAGGAGGCAGCAGGAGGTGAACAGATGGACACTTCTCCAGAAGGGGACGTGGACGCTGGACCCTCAGGGGTTTCGGTCTCCGCTGCTACAGGTGGGGACCGGGATCTTGCTGCCTCTGAAGAGTCAGAGGCTCTGCCTTGTGCGCAACCTCCTCCTATAGGACGACCTTCTACAGGTCAAACAGGGGCGGCGGAACCCCTCGGGGACCCACCTGATGAGGAACTGCATGGCCAGCCAATGGAGACCCAGCGGGTTCTGCCAGCCAGCCCTCCGAGCTATGCCAGTGTAGCGTCGGGTTTATATAAATGTGGTAATCTTTCCTCCTCCACGGAGACTCTCGTGACGATACTATCAGATGAGGAGGGAGGCGTAAGCCCAGTGGTCTGATCAGGTTCATCGGACAGGTAAATCCGTTGCTCTTAGTTACCTAAGTAAAATTTCTACATTTTCTAATGATGGCTGAACTGAAAGGTATTTCCCTCAACGTGAGAGGCATAAAATCTAACACGAGAAGAACTGCTCTTTTTAATTTTTTTACGTGTTTTACTGCATCTGTATTTTTTCTGCAAGAATGTAATATCCCACATGAAATGTCATATCAAAAATATAAAGATGAGTGGAAGTGTGGGCCATCTGTCTGGTCCGGATCGAATGCTGCAGGATCAGCGGGTGTAGCCATACTTTTTAAAGGGAACGTTTTAATTGATTTTATTCAGGAAATTTTACCAGGTCGTATTTTATTAGTGAAAGCTTTTATTGATGGTATTAGATGGCAGTTTTTAAATTTTTATGGATCCCCAGAGAAAAATGAAAGAGCCGAAATGCTTGATCTTTTACCATTATTTATTAATAACTCTGAACCTTTTATCTTAGCAGGGGATTTTAATTGTGTTTTAAAAGGTGAAAACCGGCGCTCCAGCTCTGTAAGCAGGAACTACGATAAAACCTCAGGTATGCTACATGATATAGTCAAAGATGCTAAATTGATAGACATATATAAAGAGTGTCATAGTGACAGCACAGAGGACGCCGGTTTCACTTGGAGCAATGCTAATTGTAGCTCTAGGATTGATTTTATTTTTGGTTCAGATAAAACAATACCTGCCAAATGTGAAGTTTTAACTAATATATTTTCAGACCATAAACTTTTATCCTTTACCATAAAAGTAAATGACAACAAAAAATGTGGTAAGAAAAGCTGGAAAATGAATGTATCCCTTTTAACCGACCCGCAGATTTTATCAGATTTTATTGAGTTTTATAGGAAATGTAGAAAAGGGAAAAAAACAAATGAGACTATGAGTGTATGGTGGGATAGAATGAAAGTAAAAATAAAAGACTTTTTTATTAAAAAGAGTATATGTAGAGCCAAAGAAAAATATGAAGAATATAGAATTTTAAATACCCGCCTACAAACATTATTTAAGCTCAGAGACAATGGGATAGATGTACAAGTTGATATTTCAAACTTAAAAGAAGAGATTTCAAAATGGCTAGAACAAAAAGGAAAAGAGATCATTTTTCGTTCTAGAGTACAACATATAGAAGAAAATGAAAAGTGTTCCAGATATTTTTTTAGGAAAAATAAAAAAGAAAAAGTGATAATTGACCATATAGATGGTGAGAATAATATAAAAAATATGCTGGGTAAAGTTTAGGTTTTTTTTTCTAATCTATTTAATGGAAAAAATATAGATAATAAATTAATGGATGATTCGCTGCAAGGACTAACAGCTGTTTTAGATCCCGCATCCCAAGAGTTTTTATCCCAAGTTTTAATGGAACAAGAAGTGTTAAAAACTATTAAAAGTTTTAAAACTGGAAAGGTCCCTGGTCCTGATGGCATCCCAATAGAATTTTATGTATGTTTTTATGATATTTTAAAAGATGATTTGTTTTATTTGTTTACTGAGGTTTTTAATAATAAGGTTTTATTAAATTCCTGGAAGAAAGGTGAAGTCTCCCTCCTATACAAAAAAGGTGATAAATCAAAATTAGAAAACTGGAGACCAATAACACTTTTAAATTGTGACTATAAAATAATGGCTAAAATTTGTGCAAATCGTCTAAAAGAAGTCATCAGCAAAGTTATTCATTCTAATCAAGTGTGTGGGGTGCCGGGGCGCAGTATATGGGACAATCTGAATTTAGTGAAAGACTGTATTGAGGATGTGAAAGACAGAAAGGGGAAAATGGCGATTTTATCTATTGATTTTGAAAAAGCATTTGACCGTGTCTCACACTTTTATCTTTTTAAAGTTTTAGAGAAAATGGGCATACCAGAAGGGTTTTTACTATCGCTTAAAGCATTTTACAAGGATTGTACAAGTAAGATTTTAGTGAATGGTTTTAAGACACAAGAGGTATTTTTACGGTCAGGGGTGAAACAGGGATGCCCTCTGTCCCCCCTACTGTTTATCTGTGCACTGGAACCAATGTTATGTGCAATACGCCAAAATAAACAGATATGCGGTGTCCCTCTGCCTGGAAGCGGTGGTTTGGAGGCCAAGGTTGTAGGCTACATGGATGACGTGGCGGTCTTGTGTACAGATGCACCATCACTTACGGCCACTCTCCATCAAGTGCAATCCTTTTGTCTAGCTTCTGGTTTTAAAATCAATTTTAATAAGTGTAACATTTTAAGTGTTGGGGGGATGATTTTACGTGATGTACCAATTAATGTCTCCGAATCCATTTCCATTTTAGGTATATCATTCACTGAAAATAATGATGGTTATAATAGTTGGGAAACAGTTACACAGAAAGTAAATACGAAAATATGTATGTGGAACAGGAGGAGACTTACAATGGAGGGTAAAGTATTGGTTTTAAAGATGGTGATTTTACCTCTTTTATTGTATCTTAGCATGGTTTTCCCCCCGCCTGTTAATGTTTTAAAAAAGATAACCAAAACCTGTTTTACCTTCTTTTGGAACTCAAAAATGGAAAAGCTGAAAAGAGAAATCGTGATGAAATCAAAAGTAAAAGGTGGTAAAGATTTTCCAGATTTTAATAGGTTTCTTTTAATCCATCTGTTCGTTTACTGTTTTAATGCCCTTTTTAAGAATCACTATTGGTCCTTTTTTATGCGTTTTAATACAGGATTTTTTATGAGAAAGTTTGGATGGTATGAAGTTAATATATCTGTGCCCCATGCTTTTAATTTGTCGACGCATTATGAGATTTTAAGGAAAATAGTGTCCGATTTTAATTTAGGGACTAAGAAAATAGAGGAATTAAGAAATAGTAAGAAATTAATTAAAGAAATACGTAAAAGTGAGGAAATATGTAATGTTGACAGATATGATGATGACAAATCTATGTCTATCTGGAAAATGATTAACGTTTTTTATCTTTTTAATGAACAGAGAGATCTGGCTTGGAGTTGCATGCACCGCTGTCTTCCTTGCCGGGCATTCCAATACAGAAGAGGATTTGTGAGGTCTGCCATCTGCCCAAGAACCGGATGCCAAGACGAGGAAACGGTGGAACATCTATTATGGACATGTAATTTTGCAAAGGATTTCTGGAGAAGACTGCTCCCCCTACTGGAAAGGGTGGCAGACCTCAAGGACTTTACATATAAAACTGTGCTATACGGACTTATGGAATGCCCCACAATGGACCAGTACACAATGGCTTGGAAGACAGTGAACTGCGCCAAGTCATCTCTCTG
The DNA here is from genome assembly GCF_046119375.1 of Phyllobates terribilis. Classification (NCBI taxonomy): domain Eukaryota; kingdom Metazoa; phylum Chordata; class Amphibia; order Anura; family Dendrobatidae; genus Phyllobates; species Phyllobates terribilis. The sequence goes on along the minus strand of NW_027363058.1, from coordinate 391,701 downwards.
GAAAGCGCGCAACATTGCTATTTTTAAACAAGATGTTTTATCAGTGAATGATGTTTTAAGTTTATGTTTATGTGAAATGTATACTTATTATTTAATTGACAAAAAGAAGAATGTACATATTTCCAAAAAATGGCTTGTTGACCAATGGAACCTAATTATTTAAAATCTTTGTATTTTTTTGTTTTGTAAATTTCATTTGTCTTTTAACGTTTGGTATTTGTGTAATTATGCTTGTAATTTGTTAAAGTTTTAATAAACGGTTTTATCCCTCTGCAGGGGATAGCCAAATTAAAAAAAAAAAAAAAATCTGTTCTTATCAGTTTAATATCTGATACGTCCCCTATCTGGGGACCATATATTAAATGGATTTTTAGAACAGGGAGATGGAAAAAGAGCTTGCTCTGTCCACTCCACGCATTGACCTGGTATTGCAGTATCTCCAGGACTGGTGCACCCCTTCTTTAATGCAGTTTCTAAAATCAGAAAGAATTGAATTCAATGTTTTTTGTTCATTTTGCTTGTTTGTCGGATTTTGGGATGGACTCTTTGGCTTTGCTTTTCTTCTCCTCATTGGATTTTTCATGTTCAAAGTTGCAGAAGCCAGATTACAAGCTCATTTTGGTTCAACTTCAGCAACTGTGCATTGCATTGCCATGTAATGTGATGCAATGCTATCTTTCTAGCTCTCCCTTTTTACTTCCTTTTGGATAAACAGACATATTAGGCAAGCATTTTGGAGCTTTCACCTAAATAACTACAGGTGGTGAGATAAGCTGCACAATATAATTGACCTTTCAGTATATTGTTGCACACACACCATCTATTTAGCAAATGCCCTTGTTATCAACAGCAGCCTTTTAAACTCACCTGAGCTAACAGGTATGTGCGCTGGTTACTCTGCTGCGCTTAAAATTTCTTTTTTGGTTTGCTACAATGCCTTTTCTGAAACGTTGTCTCCTTCTGCTGGAACACTGACTTCTTTCATTTAATGCCTGCAGACTATAAAAGAGAACCCAACCCAAAAAGTTTGGTTGATTAGTCTGTGGCATTCTGTTAAACTGTTGCTTATGGCGGTCTCTGTGAGCTTCTCAGCGACATTCAGCCAGCCAGGTATCCTGCCTGCAGTAGATGGAATGTGGCAATGGAACGCTGGCTGCGCGTGTCATAATAGGCTCTGAGCCTTTATATACCTGTGCACAGCAGCAGCCACCTTCAGTCTGCTGCTGGACAGCCAGCAGCAGCAGCAGCAGGAGAGGTATGTAATCAGGAGCCCTCCTGCTAAGGGTAGACAGCTGCTCGTTCCACCCCACCCCCCGCCTTAATTGGTTCTCCTCCCTTCCAACGGTGTTGAGGCGGGTGGGAACAGCAGGGGGTGAAGGTGCTGTGTTTAAAGAGGTGGAGTTATGCAGATCTAAAACGCGTGGATTGCAGCAGCAGCAAGCCGAAAAGTGCAGGCATGTAAGGGATCTAGAGGTTGACAACATGTCTTCTTAACGGGAGTCCAGGAGCTCATCTCCACAAATGGACTTTTCAGGATCCTTGGGTGGCTCCGTAGTTTGAAACCAATTCTGGTTATCGCTTCTCGGCCTTTTGGCTAAGATCAAGTGTAGTATCTGTTCTTATCAGTTTAATATCTGATACGTCCCCTATCTGGGGACCATATATTAAATGGATTTTTAGAACAGGGAGATGGAAAAAGAGCTTGCTCTGTCCACTCCACGCATTGACCTGGTATTGCAGTATCTCCAGGACCGGTGCACCCCTTCTTTAATGCAGTTTCTAAAATCAGAAAGAATTGAATTCAATGTTTTTTGTTCATTTTGCTTGTTTGTCGGATTTTGGGATGGACTCTTTGGCTTTGCTTTTCTTCTCCTCATTGGATTTTTCATGTTCAAAGTTGCAGAAGCCAGATTACAAGCTCATTTTGGTTCAACTTCAGCAACTGTGCATTGCATTGCCATGTAATGTGATGCAATGCTATCTTTCTAGCTCTCCCTTTTTACTTCCTTTTGGATAAACAGACATATTAGGCAAGCATTTTGGAGCTTTCACCTAAATAACTACAGGTGGTGAGATAAGCTGCACAATATAATTGACCTTTCAGTATATTGTTGCACACACACCATCTATTTAGCAAATGCCCTTGTTATCAACAGCAGCCTTTTAAACTCACCTGAGCTAACAGGTATGTGCGCTGGTTACTCTGCTGCGCTTAAAATTTCTTTTTTGGTTTGCTACAATGCCTTTTCTGAAACGTTGTCTCCTTCTGCTGGAACACTGACTTCTTTCATTTAATGCCTGCAGACTATAAAAGAGAACCCAACCCAAAAAGTTTGGTTGATTAGTCTGTGGCATTCTGTTAAACTGTTGCTTATGGCGGTCTCTGTGAGCTTCTCAGCGACATTCAGCCAGCCAGGTATCCTGCCTGCAGTAGATGGAATGTGGCAATGGAACGCTGGCTGCGCGTGTCATAATAGGCTCTGAGCCTTTATATACCTGTGCACAGCAGCAGCCACCTTCAGTCTGCTGCTGGACAGCCAGCAGCAGCAGCAGCAGGAGAGGTATGTAATCAGGAGCCCTCCTGCTAAGGGTAGACAGCTGCTCGTTCCACCCCACCCCCCGCCTTAATTGGTTCTCCTCCCTTCCAACGGTGTTGAGGCGGGTGGGAACAGCAGGGGGTGAAGGTGCTGTGTTTAAAGAGGTGGAGTTATGCAGATCTAAAACGCGTGGATTGCAGCAGCAGCAAGCCGAAAAGTGCAGGCATGTAAGGGATCTAGAGGTTGACAACATGTCTTCTTAACGGGAGTCCAGGAGCTCATCTCCACAAATGGACTTTTCAGGATCCTTGGGTGGCTCCGTAGTTTGAAACCAATTCTGGTTATCGCTTCTCGGCCTTTTGGCTAAGATCAAGTGTAGTATCTGTTCTTATCAGTTTAATATCTGATACGTCCCCTATCTGGGGACCATATATTAAATGGATTTTTAGAACAGGGAGATGGAAAAAGAGCTTGCTCTGTCCACTCCACGCATTGACCTGGTATTGCAGTATCTCCAGGACCGGTGCACCCCTTCTTTAATGCAGTTTCTAAAATCAGAAAGAATTGAATTCAATGTTTTTTGTTCATTTTGCTTGTTTGTCGGATTTTGGGATGGACTCTTTGGCTTTGCTTTTCTTCTCCTCATTGGATTTTTCATGTTCAAAGTTGCAGAAGCCAGATTACAAGCTCATTTTGGTTCAACTTCAGCAACTGTGCATTGCATTGCCATGTAATGTGATGCAATGCTATCTTTCTAGCTCTCCCTTTTTACTTCCTTTTGGATAAACAGACATATTAGGCAAGCATTTTGGAGCTTTCACCTAAATAACTACAGGTGGTGAGATAAGCTGCACAATATAATTGACCTTTCAGTATATTGTTGCACACACACCATCTATTTAGCAAATGCCCTTGTTATCAACAGCAGCCTTTTAAACTCACCTGAGCTAACAGGTATGTGCGCTGGTTACTCTGCTGCGCTTAAAATTTCTTTTTTGGTTTGCTACAATGCCTTTTCTGAAACGTTGTCTCCTTCTGCTGGAACACTGACTTCTTTCATTTAATGCCTGCAGACTATAAAAGAGAACCCAACCCAAAAAGTTTGGTTGATTAGTCTGTGGCATTCTGTTAAACTGTTGCTTATGGCGGTCTCTGTGAGCTTCTCAGCGACATTCAGCCAGCCAGGTATCCTGCCTGCAGTAGATGGAATGTGGCAATGGAACGCTGGCTGCGCGTGTCATAATAGGCTCTGAGCCTTTATATACCTGTGCACAGCAGCAGCCACCTTCAGTCTGCTGCTGGACAGCCAGCAGCAGCAGCAGCAGGAGAGGTATGTAATCAGGAGCCCTCCTGCTAAGGGTAGACAGCTGCTCGTTCCACCCCACCCCCCGCCTTAATTGGTTCTCCTCCCTTCCAACGGTGTTGAGGCGGGTGGGAACAGCAGGGGGTGAAGGTGCTGTGTTTAAAGAGGTGGAGTTATGCAGATCTAAAACGCGTGGATTGCAGCAGCAGCAAGCCGAAAAGTGCAGGCATGTAAGGGATCTAGAGGTTGACAACATGTCTTCTTAACGGGAGTCCAGGAGCTCATCTCCACAAATGGACTTTTCAGGATCCTTGGGTGGCTCCGTAGTTTGAAACCAATTCTGGTTATCGCTTCTCGGCCTTTTGGCTAAGATCAAGTGTAGTATCTTTCGAAAAGGCGGTTTTGGATGTTGGCCGCCCTAGTAGATTGATACATTATGCACACTGGGGTTTAGGCGCTTGTTAGTACGCCAGGTGGCTAATATAGTCATCTGGTGGAAAGCATGGCCCCCCAGGATCGACGCCATTGGGCCGGGGAAGATCGAAAGCCCGAAGTGTGAAGTGCCCCAGGAGTGGTGACCCTGGGGTGCCTTAACTCACTGGGATTGGGAACCCCACTTGAGTTTATGGCACATTTGCACAAGCACTTCAAATTTTCTTTCTTCGCACACACCCTTATTCCGGGCCTTCTGGCCTTAGGATGGGGAATTTTTCAATTCCCGGTCGAAGGTCCGGGCAGTATTATATTGTGAAACCTTCACTATTTATTTAATTTCTTTGTCACTGTGTGTCCACTTATTCACGTGTGTCACGTCCTACTAGGATTTTGTCGGGATGCGGTTCCCTTACGGGTTCCTCTCTTGGCAGGTCTAGGGGGGGAGTGTGTGGCCATCAGGTTCCGCTCCCCCCTGAACCCCCCTGGCTCTCCTCTTTCGGGAGGAGAGCGTTGTTGGCTCCCCTCTTCCGGGAGGGGAGCACAGTCTTTGGCTCCCAGTGCCTTGCTCGGGTGAGAACTCGGGCAGGTGCTGGGGGTAAGATTGGGTCGCCTCTGGCTTCGGCTGGAGGTGGCTTTTTGTCCCTGTTCCTCGCTGTGGCCTTTTGGCTCGGAGGGACGGGGAATGGTTTGGGGGACCCTTCTCCTTTTGGAGAGGGTTTCAAGAAGACCAGCATCCTAGTGCACTTTTTTTGTGGCACTTGTCACTTTTTTAAGCGCACTCGGGTTTTGTACACGAATTCGGGCTTTCGAAAAAAAAAAAAAAAAATCTGTTCTTATCAGTTTTATATCTGATACGTCCCCTATCTGGGGACCATATATTAAATGGATTTTTAGAACAGGGAGATGGAAAAAGAGCTTGCTCTGTCCACTCCACGCATTGACCTGGTATTGCAGTATCTCCAGGACCGGTGCACCCCTTCTTTAATGCAGTTTCTAAAATCAGAAAGAATTGAATTCAATGTTTTTTGTTCATTTTGCTTGTTTGTCGGATTTTGGGATGGACTCTTTGGCTTTGCTTTTCTTCTCCTCATTGGATTTTTCATGTTCAAAGTTGCAGAAGCCAGATTACAAGCTCATTTTGGTTCAACTTCAGCAACTGTGCATTGCATTGCCATGTAATGTGATGCAATGCTATCTTTCTAGCTCTCCCTTTTTACTTCCTTTTGGATAAACAGACATATTAGGCAAGCATTTTGGAGCTTTCACCTAAATAACTACAGGTGGTGAGATAAGCTGCACAATATAATTGACCTTTCAGTATATTGTTGCACACACACCATCTATTTAGCAAATGCCCTTGTTATCAACAGCAGCCTTTTAAACTCACCTGAGCTAACAGGTATGTGCGCTGGTTACTCTGCTGCGCTTAAAATTTCTTTTTTGGTTTGCTACAATGCCTTTTCTGAAACGTTGTCTCCTTCTGCTGGAACACTGACTTCTTTCATTTAATGCCTGCAGACTATAAAAGAGAACCCAACCCAAAAAGTTTGGTTGATTAGTCTGTGGCATTCTGTTAAACTGTTGCTTATGGCGGTCTCTGTGAGCTTCTCAGCGACATTCAGCCAGCCAGGTATCCTGCCTGCAGTAGATGGAATGTGGCAATGGAACGCTGGCTGCGCGTGTCATAATAGGCTCTGAGCCTTTATATACCTGTGCACAGCAGCAGCCACCTTCAGTCTGCTGCTGGACAGCCAGCAGCAGCAGCAGCAGGAGAGGTATGTAATCAGGAGCCCTCCTGCTAAGGGTAGACAGCTGCTCGTTCCACCCCACCCCCCGCCTTAATTGGTTCTCCTCCCTTCCAACGGTGTTGAGGCGGGTGGGAACAGCAGGGGGTGAAGGTGCTGTGTTTAAAGAGGTGGAGTTATGCAGATCTAAAACGCGTGGATTGCAGCAGCAGCAAGCCGAAAAGTGCAGGCATGTAAGGGATCTAGAGGTTGACAACATGTCTTCTTAACGGGAGTCCAGGAGCTCATCTCCACAAATGGACTTTTCAGGATCCTTGGGTGGCTCCGTAGTTTGAAACCAATTCTGGTTATCGCTTCTCGGCCTTTTGGCTAAGATCAAGTGTAGTATCTTTCGAAAAGGCGGTTTTGGATGTTGGCCGCCCTAGTAGATTGATACATTATGCACACTGGGGTTTAGGCGCTTGTTAGTACGCCAGGTGGCTAATATAGTCATCTGGTGGAAAGCATGGCCCCCCAGGATCGACGCCATTGGGCCGGGGAAGATCGAAAGCCCGAAGTGTGAAGTGCCCCAGGAGTGGTGACCCTGGGGTGCCTTAACTCACTGGGATTGGGAACCCCACTTGAGTTTATAGCACATTTGCACAAGCACTTCAAATTTTCTTTCTTCGCACACACCCTTATTCCGGGCCTTCTGGCCTTAGGATGGGGAATTTTTCAATTCCCGGTCGAAGGTCCGGGCAGTATTATATTGTGAAACCTTCACTATTTATTTAATTTCTTTGTCACTGTGTGTCCACTTATTCACGTGTGTCACGTCCTACTAGGATTTTGTCGGGATGCGGTTCCCTTACGGGTTCCTCTCTTGGCAGGTCTAGGGGGGGAGTGTGTGGCCATCAGGTTCCGCTCCCCCCTGAACCCCCCTGGCTCTCCTCTTTCGGGAGGAGAGCGTTGTTGGCTCCCCTCTTCCGGGAGGGGAGCACAGTCTTTGGCTCCCAGTGCCTTGCTCGGGTGAGAACTCGGGCAGGTGCTGGGGGTAAGATTGGGTCGCCTCTGGCTTCGGCTGGAGGTGGCTTTTTGTCCCTGTTCCTCGCTGTGGCCTTTTGGCTCGGAGGGACGGGGAATGGTTTGGGGGACCCTTCTCCTTTTGGAGAGGGTTTCAAGAAGACCAGCATCCTAGTGCACTTTTTTTGTGGCACTTGTCACTTTTTTAAGCGCACTCGGGTTTTGTACACGAATTCGGGCTTTCGAAAAAAAAAAAAAAAAATCTGTTCTTATCAGTTTTATATCTGATACGTCCCCTATCTGGGGACCATATATTAAATGGATTTTTAGAACAGGGAGATGGAAAAAGAGCTTGCTCTGTCCACTCCACGCATTGACCTGGTATTGCAGTATCTCCAGGACCGGTGCACCCCTTCTTTAATGCAGTTTCTAAAATCAGAAAGAATTGAATTCAATGTTTTTTGTTCATTTTGCTTGTTTGTCGGATTTTGGGATGGACTCTTTGGCTTTGCTTTTCTTCTCCTCATTGGATTTTTCATGTTCAAAGTTGCAGAAGCCAGATTACAAGCTCATTTTGGTTCAACTTCAGCAACTGTGCATTGCATTGCCATGTAATGTGATGCAATGCTATCTTTCTAGCTCTCCCTTTTTACTTCCTTTTGGATAAACAGACATATTAGGCAAGCATTTTGGAGCTTTCACCTAAATAACTACAGGTGGTGAGATAAGCTGCACAATATAATTGACCTTTCAGTATATTGTTGCACACACACCATCTATTTAGCAAATGCCCTTGTTATCAACAGCAGCCTTTTAAACTCACCTGAGCTAACAGGTATGTGCGCTGGTTACTCTGCTGCGCTTAAAATTTCTTTTTTGGTTTGCTACAATGCCTTTTCTGAAACGTTGTCTCCTTCTGCTGGAACACTGACTTCTTTCATTTAATGCCTGCAGACTATAAAAGAGAACCCAACCCAAAAAGTTTGGTTGATTAGTCTGTGGCATTCTGTTAAACTGTTGCTTATGGCGGTCTCTGTGAGCTTCTCAGCGACATTCAGCCAGCCAGGTATCCTGCCTGCAGTAGATGGAATGTGGCAATGGAACGCTGGCTGCGCGTGTCATAATAGGCTCTGAGCCTTTATATACCTGTGCACAGCAGCAGCCACCTTCAGTCTGCTGCTGGACAGCCAGCAGCAGCAGCAGCAGGAGAGGTATGTAATCAGGAGCCCTCCTGCTAAGGGTAGACAGCTGCTCGTTCCACCCCACCCCCCGCCTTAATTGGTTCTCCTCCCTTCCAACGGTGTTGAGGCGGGTGGGAACAGCAGGGGGTGAAGGTGCTGTGTTTAAAGAGGTGGAGTTATGCAGATCTAAAACGCGTGGATTGCAGCAGCAGCAAGCCGAAAAGTGCAGGCATGTAAGGGATCTAGAGGTTGACAACATGTCTTCTTAACGGGAGTCCAGGAGCTCATCTCCACAAATGGACTTTTCAGGATCCTTGGGTGGCTCCGTAGTTTGAAACCAATTCTGGTTATCGCTTCTCGGCCTTTTGGCTAAGATCAAGTGTAGTATCTTTCGAAAAGGCGGTTTTGGATGTTGGCCGCCCTAGTAGATTGATACATTATGCACACTGGGGTTTAGGCGCTTGTTAGTACGCCAGGTGGCTAATATAGTCATCTGGTGGAAAGCATGGCCCCCCAGGATCGACGCCATTGGGCCGGGGAAGATCGAAAGCCCGAAGTGTGAAGTGCCCCAGGAGTGGTGACCCTGGGGTGCCTTAACTCACTGGGATTGGGAACCCCACTTGAGTTTATGGCACATTTGCACAAGCACTTCAAATTTTCTTTCTTCGCACACACCCTTATTCCGGGCCTTCTGGCCTTAGGATGGGGAATTTTTCAATTCCCGGTCGAAGGTCCGGGCAGTATTATATTGTGAAACCTTCACTATTTATTTAATTTCTTTGTCACTGTGTGTCCACTTATTCACGTGTGTCACGTCCTACTAGGATTTTGTCGGGATGCGGTTCCCTTACGGGTTCCTCTCTTGGCAGGTCTAGGGGGGGAGTGTGTGGCCATCAGGTTCCGCTCCCCCCTGAACCCCCCTGGCTCTCCTCTTTCGGGAGGAGAGCGTTGTTGGCTCCCCTCTTCCGGGAGGGGAGCACAGTCTTTGGCTCCCAGTGCCTTGCTCGGGTGAGAACTCGGGCAGGTGCTGGGGGTAAGATTGGGTCGCCTCTGGCTTCGGCTGGAGGTGGCTTTTTGTCCCTGTTCCTCGCTGTGGCCTTTTGGCTCGGAGGGACGGGGAATGGTTTGGGGGACCCTTCTCCTTTTGGAGAGGGTTTCAAGAAGACCAGCATCCTAGTGCACTTTTTTTGTGGCACTTGTCACTTTTTTAAGCGCACTCGGGTTTTGTACACGAATTCGGGCTTTCGAAAAAAAAAAAAAAAAATCTCTTCTTATCAGTTTTATATCTGATACGTCCCCTATCTGGGGACCATATATTAAATGGATTTTTAGAACAGGGAGATGGAAAAAGAGCTTGCTCTGTCCACTCCACGCATTGACCTGGTATTGCAGTATCTCCAGGACCGGTGCACCCCTTCTTTAATGCAGTTTCTAAAATCAGAAAGAATTGAATTCAATGTTTTTTGTTCATTTTGCTTGTTTGTCGGATTTTGGGATGGACTCTTTGGCTTTGCTTTTCTTCTCCTCATTGGATTTTTCATGTTCAAAGTTGCAGAAGCCAGATTACAAGCTCATTTTGGTTCAACTTCAGCAACTGTGCATTGCATTGCCATGTAATGTGATGCAATGCTATCTTTCTAGCTCTCCCTTTTTACTTCCTTTTGGATAAACAGACATATTAGGCAAGCATTTTGGAGCTTTCACCTAAATAACTACAGGTGGTGAGATAAGCTGCACAATATAATTGACCTTTCAGTATATTGTTGCACACACACCATCTATTTAGCAAATGCCCTTGTTATCAACAGCAGCCTTTTAAACTCACCTGAGCTAACAGGTATGTGCGCTGGTTACTCTGCTGCGCTTAAAATTTCTTTTTTGGTTTGCTACAATGCCTTTTCTGAAACGTTGTCTCCTTCTGCTGGAACACTGACTTCTTTCATTTAATGCCTGCAGACTATAAAAGAGAACCCAACCCAAAAAGTTTGGTTGATTAGTCTGTGGCATTCTGTTAAACTGTTGCTTATGGCGGTCTCTGTGAGCTTCTCAGCGACATTCAGCCAGCCAGGTATCCTGCCTGCAGTAGATGGAATGTGGCAATGGAACGCTGGCTGCGCGTGTCATAATAGGCTCTGAGCCTTTATATACCTGTGCACAGCAGCAGCCACCTTCAGTCTGCTGCTGGACAGCCAGCAGCAGCAGCAGCAGGAGAGGTATGTAATCAGGAGCCCTCCTGCTAAGGGTAGACAGCTGCTCGTTCCACCCCACCCCCCGCCTTAATTGGTTCTCCTCCCTTCCAACGGTGTTGAGGCGGGTGGGAACAGCAGGGGGTGAAGGTGCTGTGTTTAAAGAGGTGGAGTTATGCAGATCTAAAACGCGTGGATTGCAGCAGCAGCAAGCCGAAAAGTGCAGGCATGTAAGGGATCTAGAGGTTGACAACATGTCTTCTTAACGGGAGTCCAGGAGCTCATCTCCACAAATGGACTTTTCAGGATCCTTGGGTGGCTCCGTAGTTTGAAACCAATTCTGGTTATCGCTTCTCGGCCTTTTGGCTAAGATCAAGTGTAGTATCTGTTCTTATCAGTTTAATATCTGATACGTCCCCTATCTGGGGACCATATATTAAATGGATTTTTAGAACAGGGAGATGGAAAAAGAGCTTGCTCTGTCCACTCCACGCATTGACCTGGTATTGCAGTATCTCCAGGACCGGTGCACCCCTTCTTTAATGCAGTTTCTAAAATCAGAAAGAATTGAATTCAATGTTTTTTGTTCATTTTGCTTGTTTGTCGGATTTTGGGATGGACTCTTTGGCTTTGCTTTTCTTCTCCTCATTGGATTTTTCATGTTCAAAGTTGCAGAAGCCAGATTACAAGCTCATTTTGGTTCAACTTCAGCAACTGTGCATTGCATTGCCATGTAATGTGATGCAATGCTATCTTTCTAGCTCTCCCTTTTTACTTCCTTTTGGATAAACAGACATATTAGGCAAGCATTTTGGAGCTTTCACCTAAATAACTACAGGTGGTGAGATAAGCTGCACAATATAATTGACCTTTCAGTATATTGTTGCACACACACCATCTATTTAGCAAATGCCCTTGTTATCAACAGCAGCCTTTTAAACTCACCTGAGCTAACAGGTATGTGCGCTGGTTACTCTGCTGCGCTTAAAATTTCTTTTTTGGTTTGCTACAATGCCTTTTCTGAAACGTTGTCTCCTTCTGCTGGAACACTGACTTCTTTCATTTAATGCCTGCAGACTATAAAAGAGAACCCAACCCAAAAAGTTTGGTTGATTAGTCTGTGGCATTCTGTTAAACTGTTGCTTATGGCGGTCTCTGTGAGCTTCTCAGCGACATTCAGCCAGCCAGGTATCCTGCCTGCAGTAGATGGAATGTGGCAATGGAACGCTGGCTGCGCGTGTCATAATAGGCTCTGAGCCTTTATATACCTGTGCACAGCAGCAGCCACCTTCAGTCTGCTGCTGGACAGCCAGCAGCAGCAGCAGCAGGAGAGGTATGTAATCAGGAGCCCTCCTGCTAAGGGTAGACAGCTGCTTGTTCCACCCCACCCCCTGCCTTAATTGGTTCTCCTCCCTTCCAACGGTGTTGAGGCGGGTGGGAACAGCAGGGGGTGAAGGTGCTGTGTTTAAAGAGGTGGAGTTATGCAGATCTAAAACGCGTGGATTGCAGCAGCAGCAAGCCGAAAAGTGCAGGCATGTAAGGGATCTAGAGGTTGACAACATGTCTTCTTAACGGGAGTCCAGGAGCTCATCTCCACAAATGGACTTTTCAGGATCCTTGGGTGGCTCCGTAGTTTGAAACCAATTCTGGTTATCGCTTCTCGGCCTTTTGGCTAAGATCAAGTGTAGTATCTTTCGAAAAGGCGGTTTTGGATGTTGGCCGCCCTAGTAGATTGATACATTATGCACACTGGGGTTTAGGCGCTTGTTAGTACGCCAGGTGGCTAATATAGTCATCTGGTGGAAAGCATGGCCCCCCAGGATCGACGCCATTGGGCCGGGGAAGATCGAAAGCCCGAAGTGTGAAGTGCCCCAGGAGTGGTGACCCTGGGGTGCCTTAACTCACTGGGATTGGGAACCCCACTTGAGTTTATGGCACATTTGCACTAGCACTTCAATATTTCTTTCTTCACACACACCCTTATTCCGGGCCTTCTGGCCTTAGGATGGGGAATTTTTCAATTCCCGGTCGAAGGTCCGGGCAGTATTATACTGTGAAACCGTCACTATTTATTTAATTTTTTTTTGTCACTGTGTGTCCACTTTTTCACGTGTGTCCACGTCCTTACTAGGATTTTGTCGGGATGCGGTTCCCTTACGGGTTCCTCTCTTGGCAGGTCTAGGGGGGGAGTGTGTGGCCATCAGGTTCCGCTCCCCCCTGAACCCCACTGGCTCTCCTCTTTCGGGAGGAGAGCGTTGTTGGCTCCCCTCTTCCGGGAGGGGAGCACAGTCTTTGGCTCCCAGTGCCTTGCTCGGGTGAGAACTCGGGCAGGTATTGGGGGTAAGATTGGGTCGCCTCTGGCTCCGGCTGGAGGTGGCTATTTGTCCCTGTTCCTCGCTGTGGCCTTCTGGCTCGGAGGGACGGGGAATGGTTTGGGGGACCCTTCTCCTTTTGGAGAGGGTTTCAAGAAGACCAGCATCCTAGTGCACTTTTTTTTGTGGTACTTGTCACTTTTTTAAGCGCACTCGGGTTTTGTACACGAATTCGGGGTTTCGATAAAAAAAAAAAAAAAAATCTGTTCTTATCAGTTTAATATCTGATACGTCCCCTATCTGGGGACCATATATTAAATGGATTTTTAGAACAGGGAGATGGAAAAAGAGCTTGCTCTGTCCACTCCACGCATTGACCTGGTATTGCATTATCTCCAGGACCGGTGCACCCCTTCTTTAATGCAGTTTCTAAAATCAGAAAGAATTGAATTCAATGTTTTTTGTTCATTTTGCTTGTTTGTCGGATTTTGGGATGGACTCTTTGGCTTTGCTTTTCTTCTCCTCATTGGATTTTTCATGTTCAAAGTTGCAGAAGCCAGATTACAAGCTCATTTTGGTTCAACTTCAGCAACTGTGCATTGCATTGCCATGTAATGTGATGCAATGCTATCTTTCTAGCTCTCCCTTTTTACTTCCTTTTGGATAAACAGACATATTAGGCAAGCATTTTGGAGCTTTCACCTAAATAACTACAGGTGGTGAGATAAGCTGCACAATATAATTGACCTTTCAGTATATTGTTGCACACACACCATCTATTTAGCAAATGCCCTTGTTATCAACAGCAGCCTTTTAAACTCACCTGAGCTAACAGGTATGTGCGCTGCTTACTCTGCTGCGCTTAAAATTTCTTTTTTGGTTTGCTACAATGCCTTTTCTGAAACGTTGTCTCCTTCTGCTGGAACACTGACTTCTTTCATTTAATGCCTGCAGACTATAAAAGAGAACCCAACCCAAAAAGTTTGGTTGATTAGTCTGTGGCATTCTGTTAAACTGTTGCTTATGGCGGTCTCTGTGAGCTTCTCAGCGACATTCAGCCAGCCAGGTATCCTGCCTGCAGTAGATGGAATGTGGCAATGGAACGCTGGCTGCGCGTGTCATAATAGGCTCTGAGCCTTTATATACCTGTGCACAGCAGCAGCCACCTTCAGTCTGCTGCTGGACAGCCAGCAGCAGCAGCAGCAGGAGAGGTATGTAATCAGGAGCCCTCCTGCTAAGGGTAGACAGCTGCTCGTTCCACCCCACCCCCCGCCTTAATTGGTTCTCCTCCCTTCCAACGGTGTTGAGGCGGGTGGGAACAGCAGGGGGTGAAGGTGCTGTGTTTAAAGAGGTGGAGTTATGCAGATCTAAAACGCGTGGATTGCAGCAGCAGCAAGCCGAAAAGTGCAGGCATGTAAGGGATCTAGAGGTTGACAACATGTCTTCTTAACGGGAGTCCAGGAGCTCATCTCCACAAATGGACTTTTCAGGATCCTTGGGTGGCTCCGTAGTTTGAAACCAATTCTGGTTATCGCTTCTCGGCCTTTTGGCTAAGATCAAGTGTAGTATCTGTTCTTATCAGTTTAATATCTGATACGTCCCCTATCTGGGGACCATATATTAAATGGATTTTTAGAACAGGGAGATGGAAAAAGAGCTTGCTCTGTCCACTCCACGCATTGACCTGGTATTGCAGTATCTCCAGGACCGGTGCACCCCTTCTTTAATGCAGTTTCTAAAATCAGAAAGAATTGAATTCAATGTTTTTTGTTCATTTTGCTTGTTTGTCGGATTTTGGGATGGACTCTTTGGCTTTGCTTTTCTTCTCCTCATTGGATTTTTCATGTTCAAAGTTGCAGAAGCCAGATTACAAGCTCATTTTGGTTCAACTTCAGCAACTGTGCATTGCATTGCCATGTAATGTGATGCAATGCTATCTTTCTAGCTCTCCCTTTTTACTTCCTTTTGGATAAACAGACATATTAGGCAAGCATTTTGGAGCTTTCACCTAAATAACTACAGGTGGTGAGATAAGCTGCACAATATAATTGACCTTTCAGTATATTGTTGCACACACACCATCTATTTAGCAAATGCCCTTGTTATCAACAGCAGCCTTTTAAACTCACCTGAGCTAACAGGTATGTGCGCTGGTTACTCTGCTGCGCTTAAAATTTCTTTTTTGGTTTGCTACAATGCCTTTTCTGAAACGTTGTCTCCTTCTGCTGGAACACTGACTTCTTTCATTTAATGCCTGCAGACTATAAAAGAGAACCCAACCCAAAAAGTTTGGTTGATTAGTCTGTGGCATTCTGTTAAACTGTTGCTTATGGCGGTCTCTGTGAGCTTCTCAGCGACATTCAGCCAGCCAGGTATCCTGCCTGCAGTAGATGGAATGTGGCAATGGAACGCTGGCTGCGCGTGTCATAATAGGCTCTGAGCCTTTATATACCTGTGCACAGCAGCAGCCACCTTCAGTCTGCTGCTGGACAGCCAGCAGCAGCAGCAGCAGGAGAGGTATGTAATCAGGAGCCCTCCTGCTAAGGGTAGACAGCTGCTCGTTCCACCCCACCCCCCGCCTTAATTGGTTCTCCTCCCTTCCAACGGTGTTGAGGCGGGTGGGAACAGCAGGGGGTGAAGGTGCTGTGTTTAAAGAGGTGGAGTTATGCAGATCTAAAACGCGTGGATTGCAGCAGCAGCAAGCCGAAAAGTGCAGGCATGTAAGGGATCTAGAGGTTGACAACATGTCTTCTTAACGGGAGTCCAGGAGCTCATCTCCACAAATGGACTTTTCAGGATCCTTGGGTGGCTCCGTAGTTTGAAACCAATTCTGGTTATCGCTTCTCGGCCTTTTGGCTAAGATCAAGTGTAGTATCTTTCGAAAAGGCGGTTTTGGATGTTGGCCGCCCTAGTAGATTGATACATTATGCACACTGGGGTTTAGGCGCTTGTTAGTACGCCAGGTGGCTAATATAGTCATCTGGTGGAAAGCATGGCCCCCCAGGATCGACGCCATTGGGCCGGGGAAGATCGAAAGCCCGAAGTGTGAAGTGCCCCAGGAGTGGTGACCCTGGGGTGCCTTAACTCACTGGGATTGGGAACCCCACTTGAGTTTATGGCACATTTGCACAAGCACTTCAAATTTTCTTTCTTCGCACACACCCTTATTCCGGGCCTTCTGGCCTTAGGATGGGGAATTTTTCAATTCCCGGTCGAAGGTCCGGGCAGTATTATATTGTGAAACCTTCACTATTTATTTAATTTCTTTGTCACTGTGTGTCCACTTATTCACGTGTGTCACGTCCTACTAGGATTTTGTCGGGATGCGGTTCCCTTACGGGTTCCTCTCTTGGCAGGTCTAGGGGGGGAGTGTGTGGCCATCAGGTTCCGCTCCCCCCTGAACCCCCCTGGCTCTCCTCTTTCGGGAGGAGAGCGTTGTTGGCTCCCCTCTTCCGGGAGGGGAGCACAGTCTTTGGCTCCCAGTGCCTTGCTCGGGTGAGAACTCGGGCAGGTGCTGGGGGTAAGATTGGGTCGCCTCTGGCTTCGGCTGGAGGTGGCTTTTTGTCCCTGTTCCTCGCTGTGGCCTTTTGGCTCGGAGGGACGGGGAATGGTTTGGGGGACCCTTCTCCTTTTGGAGAGGGTTTCAAGAAGACCAGCATCCTAGTGCACTTTTTTTGTGGCACTTGTCACTTTTTTAAGCGCACTCGGGTTTTGTACACGAATTCGGGCTTTCGAAAAAAAAAAAAAAAAATCTGTTCTTATCAGTTTTATATCTGATACGTCCCCTATCTGGGGACCATATATTAAATGGATTTTTAGAACAGGGAGATGGAAAAAGAGCTTGCTCTGTCCACTCCACGCATTGACCTGGTATTGCAGTATCTCCAGGACCGGTGCACCCCTTCTTTAATGCAGTTTCTAAAATCAGAAAGAATTGAATTCAATGTTTTTTGTTCATTTTGCTTGTTTGTCGGATTTTGGGATGGACTCTTTGGCTTTGCTTTTCTTCTCCTCATTGGATTTTTCATGTTCAAAGTTGCAGAAGCCAGATTACAAGCTCATTTTGGTTCAACTTCAGCAACTGTGCATTGCATTGCCATGTAATGTGATGCAATGCTATCTTTCTAGCTCTCCCTTTTTACTTCCTTTTGGATAAACAGACATATTAGGCAAGCATTTTGGAGCTTTCACCTAAATAACTACAGGTGGTGAGATAAGCTGCACAATATAATTGACCTTTCAGTATATTGTTGCACACACACCATCTATTTAGCAAATGCCCTTGTTATCAACAGCAGCCTTTTAAACTCACCTGAGCTAACAGGTATGTGCGCTGGTTACTCTGCTGCGCTTAAAATTTCTTTTTTGGTTTGCTACAATGCCTTTTCTGAAACGTTGTCTCCTTCTGCTGGAACACTGACTTCTTTCATTTAATGCCTGCAGACTATAAAAGAGAACCCAACCCAAAAAGTTTGGTTGATTAGTCTGTGGCATTCTGTTAAACTGTTGCTTATGGCGGTCTCTGTGAGCTTCTCAGCGACATTCAGCCAGCCAGGTATCCTGCCTGCAGTAGATGGAATGTGGCAATGGAACGCTGGCTGCGCGTGTCATAATAGGCTCTGAGCCTTTATATACCTGTGCACAGCAGCAGCCACCTTCAGTCTGCTGCTGGACAGCCAGCAGCAGCAGCAGCAGGAGAGGTATGTAATCAGGAGCCCTCCTGCTAAGGGTAGACAGCTGCTCGTTCCACCCCACCCCCCGCCTTAATTGGTTCTCCTCCCTTCCAACGGTGTTGAGGCGGGTGGGAACAGCAGGGGGTGAAGGTGCTGTGTTTAAAGAGGTGGAGTTATGCAGATCTAAAACGCGTGGATTGCAGCAGCAGCAAGCCGAAAAGTGCAGGCATGTAAGGGATCTAGAGGTTGACAACATGTCTTCTTAACGGGAGTCCAGGAGCTCATCTCCACAAATGGACTTTTCAGGATCCTTGGGTGGCTCCGTAGTTTGAAACCAATTCTGGTTATCGCTTCTCGGCCTTTTGGCTAAGATCAAGTGTAGTATCTTTCGAAAAGGCGGTTTTGGATGTTGGCCGCCCTAGTAGATTGATACATTATGCACACTGGGGTTTAGGCGCTTGTTAGTACGCCAGGTGGCTAATATAGTCATCTGGTGGAAAGCATGGCCCCCCAGGATCGACGCCATTGGGCCGGGGAAGATCGAAAGCCCGAAGTGTGAAGTGCCCCAGGAGTGGTGACCCTGGGGTGCCTTAACTCACTGGGATTGGGAACCCCACTTGAGTTTATGGCACATTTGCACAAGCACTTCAAATTTTCTTTCTTCGCACACACCCTTATTCCGGGCCTTCTGGCCTTAGGATGGGGAATTTTTCAATTCCCGGTCGAAGGTCCGGGCAGTATTATATTGTGAAACCTTCACTATTTATTTAATTTCTTTGTCACTGTGTGTCCACTTATTCACGTGTGTCACGTCCTACTAGGATTTTGTCGGGATGCGGTTCCCTTACGGGTTCCTCTCTTGGCAGGTCTAGGGGGGGAGTGTGTGGCCATCAGGTTCCGCTCCCCCCTGAACCCCCCTGGCTCTCCTCTTTCGGGAGGAGAGCGTTGTTGGCTCCCCTCTTCCGGGAGGGGAGCACAGTCTTTGGCTCCCAGTGCCTTGCTCGGGTGAGAACTCGGGCAGGTGCTGGGGGTAAGATTGGGTCGCCTCTGGCTTCGGCTGGAGGTGGCTTTTTGTCCCTGTTCCTCGCTGTGGCCTTTTGGCTCGGAGGGACGGGGAATGGTTTGGGGGACCCTTCTCCTTTTGGAGAGGGTTTCAAGAAGACCAGCATCCTAGTGCACTTTTTTTGTGGCACTTGTCACTTTTTTAAGCGCACTCGGGTTTTGTACACGAATTCGGGCTTTCGAAAAAAAAAAAAAAAAATCTGTTCTTATCAGTTTTATATCTGATACGTCCCCTATCTGGGGACCATATATTAAATGGATTTTTAGAACAGGGAGATGGAAAAAGAGCTTGCTCTGTCCACTCCACGCATTGACCTGGTATTGCAGTATCTCCAGGACCGGTGCACCCCTTCTTTAATGCAGTTTCTAAAATCAGAAAGAATTGAATTCAATGTTTTTTGTTCATTTTGCTTGTTTGTCGGATTTTGGGATGGACTCTTTGGCTTTGCTTTTCTTCTCCTCATTGGATTTTTCATGTTCAAAGTTGCAGAAGCCAGATTACAAGCTCATTTTGGTTCAACTTCAGCAACTGTGCATTGCATTGCCATGTAATGTGATGCAATGCTATCTTTCTAGCTCTCCCTTTTTACTTCCTTTTGGATAAACAGACATATTAGGCAAGCATTTTGGAGCTTTCACCTAAATAACTACAGGTGGTGAGATAAGCTGCACAATATAATTGACCTTTCAGTATATTGTTGCACACACACCATCTATTTAGCAAATGCCCTTGTTATCAACAGCAGCCTTTTAAACTCACCTGAGCTAACAGGTATGTGCGCTGGTTACTCTGCTGCGCTTAAAATTTCTTTTTTGGTTTGCTACAATGCCTTTTCTGAAACGTTGTCTCCTTCTGCTGGAACACTGACTTCTTTCATTTAATGCCTGCAGACTATAAAAGAGAACCCAACCCAAAAAGTTTGGTTGATTAGTCTGTGGCATTCTGTTAAACTGTTGCTTATGGCGGTCTCTGTGAGCTTCTCAGCGACATTCAGCCAGCCAGGTATCCTGCCTGCAGTAGATGGAATGTGGCAATGGAACGCTGGCTGCGCGTGTCATAATAGGCTCTGAGCCTTTATATACCTGTGCACAGCAGCAGCCACCTTCAGTCTGCTGCTGGACAGCCAGCAGCAGCAGCAGCAGGAGAGGTATGTAATCAGGAGCCCTCCTGCTAAGGGTAGACAGCTGCTTGTTCCACCCCACCCCCTGCCTTAATTGGTTCTCCTCCCTTCCAACGGTGTTGAGGCGGGTGGGAACAGCAGGGGGTGAAGGTGCTGTGTTTAAAGAGGTGGAGTTATGCAGATCTAAAACGCGTGGATTGCAGCAGCAGCAAGCCGAAAAGTGCAGGCATGTAAGGGATCTAGAGGTTGACAACATGTCTTCTTAACGGGAGTCCAGGAGCTCATCTCCACAAATGGACTTTTCAGGATCCTTGGGTGGCTCCGTAGTTTGAAACCAATTCTGGTTATCGCTTCTCGGCCTTTTGGCTAAGATCAAGTGTAGTATCTTTCGAAAAGGCGGTTTTGGATGTTGGCCGCCCTAGTAGATTGATACATTATGCACACTGGGGTTTAGGCGCTTGTTAGTACGCCAGGTGGCTAATATAGTCATCTGGTGGAAAGCATGGCCCCCCAGGATCGACGCCATTGGGCCGGGGAAGATCGAAAGCCCGAAGTGTGAAGTGCCCCAGGAGTGGTGACCCTGGGGTGCCTTAACTCACTGGGATTGGGAACCCCACTTGAGTTTATGGCACATTTGCACTAGCACTTCAATATTTCTTTCTTCACACACACCCTTATTCCGGGCCTTCTGGCCTTAGGATGGGGAATTTTTCAATTCCCGGTCGAAGGTCCGGGCAGTATTATACTGTGAAACCGTCACTATTTATTTAATTTTTTTTTGTCACTGTGTGTCCACTTTTTCACGTGTGTCCACGTCCTTACTAGGATTTTGTCGGGATGCGGTTCCCTTACGGGTTCCTCTCTTGGCAGGTCTAGGGGGGGAGTGTGTGGCCATCAGGTTCCGCTCCCCCCTGAACCCCACTGGCTCTCCTCTTTCGGGAGGAGAGCGTTGTTGGCTCCCCTCTTCCGGGAGGGGAGCACAGTCTTTGGCTCCCAGTGCCTTGCTCGGGTGAGAACTCGGGCAGGTATTGGGGGTAAGATTGGGTCGCCTCTGGCTCCGGCTGGAGGTGGCTATTTGTCCCTGTTCCTCGCTGTGGCCTTCTGGCTCGGAGGGACGGGGAATGGTTTGGGGGACCCTTCTCCTTTTGGAGAGGGTTTCAAGAAGACCAGCATCCTAGTGCACTTTTTTTTGTGGCACTTGTCACTTTTTTAAGCGCACTCGGGTTTTGTACACGAATTCGGGGTTTCGATAAAAAAAAAAAAAAAAATCTGTTCTTATCAGTTTAATATCTGATACGTCCCCTATCTGGGGACCATATATTAAATGGATTTTTAGAACAGGGAGATGGAAAAAGAGCTTGCTCTGTCCACTCCACGCATTGACCTGGTATTGCATTATCTCCAGGACCGGTGCACCCCTTCTTTAATGCAGTTTCTAAAATCAGAAAGAATTGAATTCAATGTTTTTTGTTCATTTTGCTTGTTTGTCGGATTTTGGGATGGACTCTTTGGCTTTGCTTTTCTTCTCCTCATTGGATTTTTCATGTTCAAAGTTGCAGAAGCCAGATTACAAGCTCATTTTGGTTCAACTTCAGCAACTGTGCATTGCATTGCCATGTAATGTGATGCAATGCTATCTTTCTAGCTCTCCCTTTTTACTTCCTTTTGGATAAACAGACATATTAGGCAAGCATTTTGGAGCTTTCACCTAAATAACTACAGGTGGTGAGATAAGCTGCACAATATAATTGACCTTTCAGTATATTGTTGCACACACACCATCTATTTAGCAAATGCCCTTGTTATCAACAGCAGCCTTTTAAACTCACCTGAGCTAACAGGTATGTGCGCTGCTTACTCTGCTGCGCTTAAAATTTCTTTTTTGGTTTGCTACAATGCCTTTTCTGAAACGTTGTCTCCTTCTGCTGGAACACTGACTTCTTTCATTTAATGCCTGCAGACTATAAAAGAGAACCCAACCCAAAAAGTTTGGTTGATTAGTCTGTGGCATTCTGTTAAACTGTTGCTTATGGCGGTCTCTGTGAGCTTCTCAGCGACATTCAGCCAGCCAGGTATCCTGCCTGCAGTAGATGGAATGTGGCAATGGAACGCTGGCTGCGCGTGTCATAATAGGCTCTGAGCCTTTATATACCTGTGCACAGCAGCAGCCACCTTCAGTCTGCTGCTGGACAGCCAGCAGCAGCAGCAGCAGGAGAGGTATGTAATCAGGAGCCCTCCTGCTAAGGGTACACAGCTGCTCGTTCCACCCCACCCCCCGCCTTAATTGGTTCTCCTCCCTTCCAACGGTGTTGAGGCGGGTGGGAACAGCAGGGGGTGAAGGTGCTGTGTTTAAAGAGGTGGAGTTATGCAGATCTAAAACGCGTGGATTGCAGCAGCAGCAAGCCGAAAAGTGCAGGCATGTAAGGGATCTAGAGGTTGACAACATGTCTTCTTAACGGGAGTCCAGGAGCTCATCTCCACAAATGGACTTTTCAGGATCCTTGGGTGGCTCCGTAGTTTGAAACCAATTCTGGTTATCGCTTCTCGGCCTTTTGGCTAAGATCAAGTGTAGTATCTGTTCTTATCAGTTTAATATCTGATACGTCCCCTATCTGGGGACCATATATTAAATGGATTTTTAGAACAGGGAGATGGAAAAAGAGCTTGCTCTGTCCACTCCACGCATTGACCTGGTATTGCAGTATCTCCAGGACCGGTGCACCCCTTCTTTAATGCAGTTTCTAAAATCAGAAAGAATTGAATTCAATGTTTTTTGTTCATTTTGCTTGTTTGTCGGATTTTGGGATGGACTCTTTGGCTTTGCTTTTCTTCTCCTCATTGGATTTTTCATGTTCAAAGTTGCAGAAGCCAGATTACAAGCTCATTTTGGTTCAACTTCAGCAACTGTGCATTGCATTGCCATGTAATGTGATGCAATGCTATCTTTCTAGCTCTCCCTTTTTACTTCCTTTTGGATAAACAGACATATTAGGCAAGCATTTTGGAGCTTTCACCTAAATAACTACAGGTGGTGAGATAAGCTGCACAATATAATTGACCTTTCAGTATATTGTTGCACACACACCATCTATTTAGCAAATGCCCTTGTTATCAACAGCAGCCTTTTAAACTCACCTGAGCTAACAGGTATGTGCGCTGGTTACTCTGCTGCGCTTAAAATTTCTTTTTTGGTTTGCTACAATGCCTTTTCTGAAACGTTGTCTCCTTCTGCTGGAACACTGACTTCTTTCATTTAATGCCTGCAGACTATAAAAGAGAACCCAACCCAAAAAGTTTGGTTGATTAGTCTGTGGCATTCTGTTAAACTGTTGCTTATGGCGGTCTCTGTGAGCTTCTCAGCGACATTCAGCCAGCCAGGTATCCTGCCTGCAGTAGATGGAATGTGGCAATGGAACGCTGGCTGCGCGTGTCATAATAGGCTCTGAGCCTTTATATACCTGTGCACAGCAGCAGCCACCTTCAGTCTGCTGCTGGACAGCCAGCAGCAGCAGCAGCAGGAGAGGTATGTAATCAGGAGTCCGCCTGCTAAGGGTAGACAGCTGCTCGTTCCACCCCACCCCCGCCTTAATTGGTTCTCCTCCCTTCCAACGGTGTTGAGGCGGGTGGGAACAGCAGGGGGTGAAGGTGCTGTGTTTAAAGAGGTGGAGTTATGCAGATCTAAAACGCGTGGATTGCAGCAGCAGCAAGCCGAAAAGTGCAGGCATGTAAGGGATCTAGAGGTTGACAACATGTCTTCTTAACGGGAGTCCAGGAGCTCATCTCCACAAATGGACTTTTCAGGATCCTTGGGTGGCTCCGTAGGTTGAAACCAATTCTGGTTATCGCTTCTCGGCCTTTTGGCTAAGATCAAGTGTAGTATCTGTTCTTATCAGTTTAATATCTGATACGTCCCCTATCTGGGGACCATATATTAAATGGATTTTTAGAACAGGGAGATGGAAAAAGAGCTTGCTCTGTCCACTCCACGCATTGACCTGGTATTGCAGTATCTCCAGGACCGGTGCACCCCTTCTTTAATGCAGTTTCTAAAATCAGAAAGAATTGAATTCAATGTTTTTTGTTCATTTTGCTTGTTTGTCGGATTTTGGGATGGACTCTTTGGCTTTGCTTTTCTTCTCCTCATTGGATTTTTCATGTTCAAAGTTGCAGAAGCCAGATTACAAGCTCATTTTGGTTCAACTTCAGCAACTGTGCATTGCATTGCCATGTAATGTGATGCAATGCTATCTTTCTAGCTCTCCCTTTTTACTTCCTTTTGGATAAACAGACATATTAGGCAAGCATTTTGGAGCTTTCACCTAAATAACTACAGGTGGTGAGATAAGCTGCACAATATAATTGACCTTTCAGTATATTGTTGCACACACACCATCTATTTAGCAAATGCCCTTGTTATCAACAGCAGCCTTTTAAACTCACCTGAGCTAACAGGTATGTGCGCTGGTTACTCTGCTGCGCTTAAAATTTATTTTTTGGTTTGCTACAATGCCTTTTCTGAAACGTTGTCTCCTTCTGCTGGAACACTGACTTCTTTCATTTAATGCCTGCAGACTATAAAAGAGAACCCAACCCAAAAAGTTTGGTTGATTAGTCTGTGGCATTCTGTTAAACTGTTGCTTATGGCGGTCTCTGTGAGCTTCTCAGCGACATTCAGCCAGCCAGGTATCCTGCCTGCAGTAGATGGAATGTGGCAATGGAACGCTGGCTGCGCGTGTCATAATAGGCTCTGAGCCTTTATATACCTGTGCACAGCAGCAGCCACCTTCAGTCTGCTGCTGGACAGCCAGCAGCAGCAGCAGCAGGAGAGGTATGTAATCAGGAGCCCTCCTGCTAAGGGTAGACAGCTGCTCGTTCCACCCCACCCCCCGCCTTAATTGGTTCTCCTCCCTTCCAACGGTGTTGAGGCGGGTGGGAACAGCAGGGGGTGAAGGTGCTGTGTTTAAAGAGGTGGAGTTATGCAGATCTAAAACGCGTGGATTGCAGCAGCAGCAAGCCGAAAAGTGCAGGCATGTAAGGGATCTAGAGGTTGACAACATGTCTTCTTAACGGGAGTCCAGGAGCTCATCTCCACAAATGGACTTTTCAGGATCCTTGGGTGGCTCCGTAGTTTGAAACCAATTCTGGTTATCGCTTCTCGGCCTTTTGGCTAAGATCAAGTGTAGTATCTGTTCTTATCAGTTTAATATCTGATACGTCCCCTATCTGGGGACCATATATTAAATGGATTTTTAGAACAGGGAGATGGAAAAAGAGCTTGCTCTGTCCACTCCACGCATTGACCTGGTATTGCAGTATCTCCAGGACCGGTGCACCCCTTCTTTAATGCAGTTTCTAAAATCAGAAAGAATTGAATTCAATGTTTTTTGTTCATTTTGCTTGTTTGTCGGATTTTGGGATGGACTCTTTGGCTTTGCTTTTCTTCTCCTCATTGGATTTTTCATGTTCAAAGTTGCAGAAGCCAGATTACAAGCTCATTTTGGTTCAACTTCAGCAACTGTGCATTGCATTGCCATGTAATGTGATGCAATGCTATCTTTCTAGCTCTCCCTTTTTACTTCCTTTTGGATAAACAGACATATTAGGCAAGCATTTTGGAGCTTTCACCTAAATAACTACAGGTGGTGAGATAAGCTGCACAATATAATTGACCTTTCAGTATATTGTTGCACACACACCATCTATTTAGCAAATGCCCTTGTTATCAACAGCAGCCTTTTAAACTCACCTGAGCTAACAGGTATGTGCGCTGCTTACTCTGCTGCGCTTAAAATTTCTTTTTTGGTTTGCTACAATGCCTTTTCTGAAACGTTGTCTCCTTCTGCTGGAACACTGACTTCTTTCATTTAATGCCTGCAGACTATAAAAGAGAACCCAACCCAAAAAGTTTGGTTGATTAGTCTGTGGCATTCTGTTAAACTGTTGCTTATGGCGGTCTCTGTGAGCTTCTCAGCGACATTCAGCCAGCCAGGTATCCTGCCTGCAGTAGATGGAATGTGGCAATGGAACGCTGGCTGCGCGTGTCATAATAGGCTCTGAGCCTTTATATACCTGTGCACAGCAGCAGCCACCTTCAGTCTGCTGCTGGACAGCCAGCAGCAGCAGCAGCAGGAGAGGTATGTAATCAGGAGCCCTCCTGCTAAGGGTAGACAGCTGCTCGTTCCACCCCACCCCCCGCCTTAATTGGTTCTCCTCCCTTCCAACGGTGTTGAGGCGGGTGGGAACAGCAGGGGGTGAAGGTGCTGTGTTTAAAGAGGTGGAGTTATGCAGATCTAAAACGCGTGGATTGCAGCAGCAGCAAGCCGAAAAGTGCAGGCATGTAAGGGATCTAGAGGTTGACAACATGTCTTCTTAACGGGAGTCCAGGAGCTCATCTCCACAAATGGACTTTTCAGGATCCTTGGGTGGCTCCGTAGTTTGAAACCAATTCTGGTTATCGCTTCTCGGCCTTTTGGCTAA
Organism: Phyllobates terribilis; assembly: GCF_046119375.1. Classification (NCBI taxonomy): domain Eukaryota; kingdom Metazoa; phylum Chordata; class Amphibia; order Anura; family Dendrobatidae; genus Phyllobates; species Phyllobates terribilis. The sequence continues at coordinate 365,667 of NW_027363058.1, read as the reverse complement.
GATCAAGTGTAGTATCTTTTGAAAAGGCAGTTTTGTCCTTGGGCTGCCCTAGTAAATTGATGCATATTACACACTCGTTTGGTGCACTTGTTAGTACGCCAGGTGGCTCATAGAGTTATCTGATGGAAAACATGGCCCTCCAGGATCGAAGTCACTAGGCTGGGTAAGTGTGAGGGCTTTGGAGCAATGTGCCCCAGGAGTAGGCGCCCTGGTGGGAGTCCAAGCTTACTGGGACTGGGAACCCCAGAAAGACTTGGCTTCGTAGCACGCCGCACCTTTGCCAATCATACTTTCTGAGCAACCCCCCCTATTCCTGGCCTCCGGGCTAGGAAGGGGAATTTTTATAAACCCGGTCGGAGGTCCGGTCAGCTTTGGGCTGAGAAACCAACACAGGCTCCAGCTCCACTAGGGTGGCAGCCTAGATGGAAGCTGGGAGCACGAAAACGGCTCTTCTCCGGCTTCGGCTAGGGAGAGCATCGGAGATCCCTGACCCTCGCTGTGGCCTTCTGGCTCGGAGGGATGGGGATGGTTTATTGGGAACCCTCTCCTCCGGGAAGGGTCCACATGAATCCTCACCTCGTGCGCTGTTTTGGTGTGACTTCGGTCACATTTTTCAGTGCCTTGGATGCAGCTTCAATCAAAAAATCTGTTCTTATCAGTTTAATATCTGATACGTCCCCTATCTGGGGACCATATATTAAATGGATTTTTAGAACAGGGAGATGGAAAAAGAGCTTGCTCTGTCCACTCCACGCATTGACCTGGTATTGCAGTATCTCCAGGACCGGTGCACCCCTTCTTTAATGCAGTTTCTAAAATCAGAAAGAATTGAATTCAATGTTTTTTGTTCATTTTGCTTGTTTGTCGGATTTTGGGATGGACTCTTTGGCTTTGCTTTTCTTCTCCTCATTGGATTTTTCATGTTCAAAGTTGCAGAAGCCAGATTACAAGCTCATTTTGGTTCAACTTCAGCAACTGTGCATTGCATTGCCATGTAATGTGATGCAATGCTATCTTTCTAGCTCTCCCTTTTTACTTCCTTTTGGATAAACAGACATATTAGGCAAGCATTTTGGAGCTTTCACCTAAATAACTACAGGTGGTGAGATAAGCTGCACAATATAATTGACCTTTCAGTATATTGTTGCACACACACCATCTATTTAGCAAATGCCCTTGTTATCAACAGCAGCCTTTTAAACTCACCTGAGCTAACAGGTATGTGCGCTGCTTACTCTGCTGCGCTTAAAATTTCTTTTTTGGTTTGCTACAATGCCTTTTCTGAAACGTTGTCTCCTTCTGCTGGAACACTGACTTCTTTCATTTAATGCCTGCAGACTATAAAAGAGAACCCAACCCAAAAAGTTTGGTTGATTAGTCTGTGGCATTCTGTTAAACTGTTGCTTATGGCGGTCTCTGTGAGCTTCTCAGCGACATTCAGCCAGCCAGGTATCCTGCCTGCAGTAGATGGAATGTGGCAATGGAACGCTGGCTGCGCGTGTCATAATAGGCTCTGAGCCTTTATATACCTGTGCACAGCAGCAGCCACCTTCAGTCTGCTGCTGGACAGCCAGCAGCAGCAGCAGCAGGAGAGGTATGTAATCAGGAGCCCTCCTGCTAAGGGTACACAGCTGCTCGTTCCACCCCACCCCCCGCCTTAATTGGTTCTCCTCCCTTCCAACGGTGTTGAGGCGGGTGGGAACAGCAGGGGGTGAAGGTGCTGTGTTTAAAGAGGTGGAGTTATGCAGATCTAAAACGCGTGGATTGCAGCAGCAGCAAGCCGAAAAGTGCAGGCATGTAAGGGATCTAGAGGTTGACAACATGTCTTCTTAACGGGAGTCCAGGAGCTCATCTCCACAAATGGACTTTTCAGGATCCTTGGGTGGCTCCGTAGTTTGAAACCAATTCTGGTTATCGCTTCTCGGCCTTTTGGCTAAGATCAAGTGTAGTATCTGTTCTTATCAGTTTAATATCTGATACGTCCCCTATCTGGGGACCATATATTAAATGGATTTTTAGAACAGGGAGATGGAAAAAGAGCTTGCTCTGTCCACTCCACGCATTGACCTGGTATTGCAGTATCTCCAGGACCGGTGCACCCCTTCTTTAATGCAGTTTCTAAAATCAGAAAGAATTGAATTCAATGTTTTTTGTTCATTTTGCTTGTTTGTCGGATTTTGGGATGGACTCTTTGGCTTTGCTTTTCTTCTCCTCATTGGATTTTTCATGTTCAAAGTTGCAGAAGCCAGATTACAAGCTCATTTTGGTTCAACTTCAGCAACTGTGCATTGCATTGCCATTTAATGTGATGCAATGCTATCTTTCTAGCTCTCCCTTTTTACTTCCTTTTGGATAAACAGACATATTAGGCAAGCATTTTGGAGCTTTCACCTAAATAACTACAGGTGGTGAGATAAGCTGCACAATATAATTGACCTTTCAGTATATTGTTGCACACACACCATCTATTTAGCAAATGCCCTTGTTATCAACAGCAGCCTTTTAAACTCACCTGAGCTAACAGGTATGTGCGCTGGTTACTCTGCTGCGCTTAAAATTTCTTTTTTGGTTTGCTACAATGCCTTTTCTGAAACGTTGTCTCCTTCTGCTGGAACACTGACTTCTTTCATTTAATGCCTGCAGACTATAAAAGAGAACCCAACCCAAAAAGTTTGGTTGATTAGTCTGTGGCATTCTGTTAAACTGTTGCTTATGGCGGTCTCTGTGAGCTTCTCAGCGACATTCAGCCAGCCAGGTATCCTGCCTGCAGTAGATGGAATGTGGCAATGGAACGCTGGCTGCGCGTGTCATAATAGGCTCTGAGCCTTTATATACCTGTGCACAGCAGCAGCCACCTTCAGTCTGCTGCTGGACAGCCAGCAGCAGCAGCAGCAGGAGAGGTATGTAATCAGGAGCCCTCCTGCTAAGGGTAGACAGCTGCTCGTTCCACCCCACCCCCCGCCTTAATTGGTTCTCCTCCCTTCCAACGGTGTTGAGGCGGGTGGGAACAGCAGGGGGTGAAGGTGCTGTGTTTAAAGAGGTGGAGTTATGCAGATCTAAAACGCGTGGATTGCAGCAGCAGCAAGCCGAAAAGTGCAGGCATGTAAGGGATCTAGAGGTTGACAACATGTCTTCTTAACGGGAGTCCAGGAGCTCATCTCCACAAATGGACTTTTCAGGATCCTTGGGTGGCTCCGTAGTTTGAAACCAATTCTGGTTATCGCTTCTCGGCCTTTTGGCTAAGATCAAGTGTAGTATCTGTTCTTATCAGTTTAATATCTGATACGTCCCCTATCTGGGGACCATATATTAAATGGATTTTTAGAACAGGGAGATGGAAAAAGAGCTTGCTCTGTCCACTCCACGCATTGACCTGGTATTGCAGTATCTCCAGGACCGGTGCACCCCTTCTTTAATGCAGTTTCTAAAATCAGAAAGAATTGAATTCAATGTTTTTTGTTCATTTTGCTTGTTTGTCGGATTTTGGGATGGACTCTTTGGCTTTGCTTTTCTTCTCCTCATTGGATTTTTCATGTTCAAAGTTGCAGAAGCCAGATTACAAGCTCATTTTGGTTCAACTTCAGCAACTGTGCATTGCATTGCCATGTAATGTGATGCAATGCTATCTTTCTAGCTCTCCCTTTTTACTTCCTTTTGGATAAACAGACATATTAGGCAAGCATTTTGGAGCTTTCACCTAAATAACTACATTTGGTGAGATAAGCTGCACAATATAATTGACCTTTCAGTATATTGTTGCACACACACCATCTATTTAGCAAATGCCCTTGTTATCAACAGCAGCCTTTTAAACTCACCTGAGCTAACAGGTATGTGCGCTGGTTACTCTGCTGCGCTTAAAATTTCTTTTTTGGTTTGCTACAATGCCTTTTCTGAAACGTTGTCTCCTTCTGCTGGAACACTGACTTCTTTCATTTAATGCCTGCAGACTATAAAAGAGAACCCAACCCAAAAAGTTTGGTTGATTAGTCTGTGGCATTCTGTTAAACTGTTGCTTATGGCGGTCTCTGTGAGCTTCTCAGCGACATTCAGCCAGCCAGGTATCCTGCCTGCAGTAGATGGAATGTGGCAATGGAACGCTGGCTGCGCGTGTCATAATAGGCTCTGAGCCTTTATATACCTGTGCACAGCAGCAGCCACCTTCAGTCTGCTGCTGGACAGCCAGCAGCAGCAGCAGCAGGAGAGGTATGTAATCAGGAGCCCTCCTGCTAAGGGTAGACAGCTGCTCGTTCCACCCCACCCCCCGCCTTAATTGGTTCTCCTCCCTTCCAACGGTGTTGAGGCGGGTGGGAACAGCAGGGGGTGAAGGTGCTGTGTTTAAAGAGGTGGAGTTATGCAGATCTAAAACGCGTGGATTGCAGCAGCAGCAAGCCGAAAAGTGCAGGCATGTAAGGGATCTAGAGGTTGACAACATGTCTTCTTAACGGGAGTCCAGGAGCTCATCTCCACAAATGGACTTTTCAGGATCCTTGGGTGGCTCCGTAGTTTGAAACCAATTCTTGTTATCGCTTCTCGGCCTTTTGGCTAAGATCAAGTGTAGTATCTTTCGAAAAGGCGGTTTTGGATGTTGGCCGCCCTAGTAGATTGATACATTATGCACACTGGGGTTTAGGCGCTTGTTAGTACGCCAGGTGGCTAATATAGTCATCTGGTGGAAAGCATGGCCCCCCAGGATCGACGCCATTATGCCGGGGAAGATCGAAAGCCCGAAGTGTGAAGTGCCCCAGGAGTGGTGACCCTGGGGTGCCTTAACTCACTGGGATTGGGAACCCCACTTGAGTTTATGGCACATTTGCACTAGCACTTCAATATTTCTTTCTTCACACACACCCTTATTCCGGGCCTTCTGGCCTTAGGATGGGGAATTTTTCAATTCCCGGTCGAAGGTCCGGGCAGTATTATACTGTGAAACCTTCACTATTTATTTAATTTTTTTTTGTCACTGTGTGTCCACTTTTTCACGTGTGTCCACGTCCTTACTAGGATTTTGTCGGGATGCGGTTCCCTTACGGGTTCCTCTCTTGGCAGGTCTAGGGGGGGAGTGTGTGGCCATCAGGTTCCGCTCCCCCCTGAACCCCACTGGCTCTCCTCTTTCGGGAGGAGAGCGTTGTTGGCTCCCCTCTTCCGGGAGGGGAGCACAGTCTTTGGCTCCCAGTGCCTTGCTCGGGTGAGAACTCGGGCAGGTATTGGGGGTAAGATTGGGTCGCCTCTGGCTCCGGCTGGAGGTGGCTATTTGTCCCTGTTCCTCGCTGTGGCCTTCTGGCTCGGAGGGACGGGGAATGGTTTGGGGGACCCTTCTCCTTTTGGAGAGGGTTTCAAGAAGACCAGCATCCTAGTGCACTTTTTTTTGTGGCACTTGTCACTTTTTTAAGCGCACTCGGGTTTTGTACACGAATTCGGGGTTTCGATAAAAAAAAAAAAAAAAATCTGTTCTTATCAGTTTAATATCTGATACGTCCCCTATCTGGGGACCATATATTAAATGGATTTTTAGAACAGGGAGATGGAAAAAGAGCTTGCTCTGTCCACTCCACGCATTGACCTGGTATTGCATTATCTCCAGGACCGGTGCACCCCTTCTTTAATGCAGTTTCTAAAATCAGAAAGAATTGAATTCAATGTTTTTTGTTCATTTTGCTTGTTTGTCGGATTTTGGGATGGACTCTTTGGCTTTGCTTTTCTTCTCCTCATTGGATTTTTCATGTTCAAAGTTGCAGAAGCCAGATTACAAGCTCATTTTGGTTCAACTTCAGCAACTGTGCATTGCATTGCCATGTAATGTGATGCAATGCTATCTTTCTAGCTCTCCCTTTTTACTTCCTTTTGGATAAACAGACATATTAGGCAAGCATTTTGGAGCTTTCACCTAAATAACTACAGGTGGTGAGATAAGCTGCACAATATAATTGACCTTTCAGTATATTGTTGCACACACACCATCTATTTAGCAAATGCCCTTGTTATCAACAGCAGCCTTTTAAACTCACCTGAGCTAACAGGTATGTGCGCTGCTTACTCTGCTGTGCTTAAAATTTCTTTTTTGGTTTGCTACAATGCCTTTTCTGAAACGTTGTCTCCTTCTGCTGGAACACTGACTTCTTTCATTTAATGCCTGCAGACTATAAAAGAGAACCCAACCCAAAAAGTTTGGTTGATTAGTCTGTGGCATTCTGTTAAACTGTTGCTTATGGCGGTCTCTGTGAGCTTCTCAGCGACATTCAGCCAGCCAGGTATCCTGCCTGCAGTAGATGGAATGTGGCAATGGAACGCTGGCTGCGCGTGTCATAATAGGCTCTGAGCCTTTATATACCTGTGCACAGCAGCAGCCACCTTCAGTCTGCTGCTGGACAGCCAGCAGCAGCAGCAGCAGGAGAGGTATGTAATCAGGAGCCCTCCTGCTAAGGGTAGACAGCTGCTCGTTCCACCCCACCCCCCGCCTTAATTGGTTCTCCTCCCTTCCAACGGTGTTGAGGCGGGTGGGAACAGCAGGGGGTGAAGGTGCTGTGTTTAAAGAGGTGGAGTTATGCAGATCTAAAACGCGTGGATTGCAGCAGCAGCAAGCCGAAAAGTGCAGGCATGTAAGGGATCTAGAGGTTGACAACATGTCTTCTTAACGGGAGTCCAGGAGCTCATCTCCACAAATGGACATTTCAGGATCCTTGGGTGGCTCCGTAGTTTGAAACCAATTCTGGTTATCGCTTCTCGGCCTTTTGGCTAAGATCAAGTGTAGTATCTGTTCTTATCAGTTTAATATCTGATACGTCCCCTATCTGGGGACCATATATTAAATGGATTTTTAGAACAGGGAGATGGAAAAAGAGCTTGCTCTGTGCACTCCACGCATTGACCTGGTATTGCAGTATCTCCAGGACCGGTGCACCCCTTCTTTAATGCAGTTTCTAAAATCAGAAAGAATTGAATTCAATGTTTTTTGTTCATTTTGCTTGTTTGTCGGATTTTGGGATGGACTCTTTGGCTTTGCTTTTCTTCTCCTCATTGGATTTTTCATGTTCAAAGTTGCAGAAGCCAGATTACAAGCTCATTTTGGTTCAACTTCAGCAACTGTGCATTGCATTGCCATGTAATGTGATGCAATGCTATCTTTCTAGCTCTCCCTTTTTACTTCCTTTTGGATAAACAGACATATTAGGCAAGCATTTTGGAGTTTTCACCTAAATAACTACAGGTGGTGAGATAAGCTGCACAATATAATTGACCTTTCAGTATATTGTTGCACACACACCATCTATTTAGCAAATGCCCTTGTTATCAACAGCAGCCTTTTAAACTCACCTGAGCTAACAGGTATGTGCGCTGGTTACTCTGCTGCGCTTAAAATTTCTTTTTTGGTTTGCTACAATGCCTTTTCTGAAACGTTGTCTCCTTCTGCTGGAACACTGACTTCTTTCATTTAATGCCTGCAGACTATAAAAGAGAACCCAACCCAAAAAGTTTGGTTGATTAGTCTGTGGCATTCTGTTAAACTGTTGCTTATGGCCGTCTCTGTGAGCTTCTCAGCGACATTCAGCCAGCCAGGTATCCTGCCTGCAGTAGATGGAATGTGGCAATGGAACGCTGGCTGCGCGTGTCATAATAGGCTCTGAGCCTTTATATACCTGTGCACAGCAGCAGCCACCTTCAGTCTGCTGCTGGACAGCCAGCAGCAGCAGCAGCAGGAGAGGTATGTAATCAGGAGCCCTCCTGCTAAGGGTAGACAGCTGCTCGTTCCACCCCACCCCCCGCCTTAATTGGTTCTCCTCCCTTCCAACGGTGTTGAGGCGGGTGGGAACAGCAGGGGGTGAAGGTGCTGTGTTTAAAGAGGTGGAGTTATGCAGATCTAAAACGCGTGGATTGCAGCAGCAGCAAGCCGAAAAGTGCAGGCATGTAAGGGATCTAGAGGTTGACAACATGTCTTCTTAACGGGAGTCCAGGAGCTCATCTCCACAAATGGACTTTTCAGGATCCTTGGGTGGCTCCGTAGTTTGAAACCAATTCTGGTTATCGCTTCTCGGCCTTTTGGCTAAGATCAAGTGTAGTATCTGTTCTTATCAGTTTAATATCTGATACGTCCCCTATCTGGGGACCATATATTAAATGGATTTTTAGAACAGGGAGATGGAAAAAGAGCTTACTCTGTCCACTCCACGCATTGACCTGGTATTGCAGTATCTCCAGGACCGGTGCACCCCTTCTTTAATGCAGTTTCTAAAATCAGAAAGAATTGAATTCAATGTTTTTTGTTCATTTTGCTTGTTTGTCGGATTTTGGGATGGACTCTTTGGCTTTGCTTTTCTTCTCCTCATTGGATTTTTCATGTTCAAAGTTGCAGAAGCCAGATTACAAGCTCATTTTGGTTCAACTTCAGCAACTGTGCATTGCATTGCCATGTAATGTGATGCAATGCTATCTTTCTAGCTCTCCCTTTTTACTTCCTTTTGGATAAACAGACATATTAGGCAAGCATTTTGGAGCTTTCACCTAAATAACTACAGGTGGTGAGATAAGCTGCACAATATAATTGACCTTTCAGTATATTGTTGCACACACACCATCTATTTAGCAAATGCCCTTGTTATCAACAGCAGCCTTTTAAACTCACCTGAGCTAACAGGTATGTGCGCTGGTTACTCTGCTGCGCTTAAAATTTCTTTTTTGGTTTGCTACAATGCCTTTTCTGAAACGTTGTCTCCTTCTGCTGGAACACTGACTTCTTTCATTTAATGCCTGCAGACTATAAAAGAGAACCCAAACCAAAAAGTTTGGTTGATTAGTCTGTGGCATTCTGTTAAACTGTTGCTTATGGCGGTCTCTGTGAGCTTCTCAGCGACATTCAGCCAGCCAGGTATCCTGCCTGCAGTAGATGGATGTGGCAATGGAACGCTGGCTGCGCGTGTCATAATAGGCTCTGAGCCTTTATATACCTGTGCACAGCAGCAGCCACCTTCAGTCTGCTGCTGGACAGCCAGCAGCAGCAGCAGCAGGAGAGGTATGTAATCAGGAGCCCTCCTGCTAAGGGTAGACAGCTGCTCGTTCCACCCCACCCCCCGCCTTAATTGGTTCTCCTCCCTTCCAACGGTGTTGAGGCGGGTGGGAACAGCAGGGGGTGAAGGTGCTGTGTTTAAAGAGGTGGAGTTATGCAGGTCTAAAACGCGTGGATTGCAGCAGCAGCAAGCCGAAAAGTGCAGGCATGTAAGGGATCTAGAGGTTGACAACATGTCTTCTTAACGGGAGTCCAGGAGCTCATCTCCACAAATGGACTTTTCAGGATCCTTGGGTGGCTCCGTAGTTTGAAACCAATTCTGGTTATCGCTTCTCGGCCTTTTGGCTAAGATCAAGTGTAGTATCTGTTCTTATCAGTTTAATATCTGATACGTCCCCTATCTGGGGACCATATATTAAATGGATTTTTAGAACAGGGAGATGGAAAAAGAGCTTGCTCTGTCCACTCCACGCATTGACCTGGTATTGCAGTATCTCCAGGACCGGTGCACCCCTTCTTTAATGCAGTTTCTAAAATCAGAAAGAATTGAATTCAATGTTTTTTGTTCATTTTGCTTGTTTGTCGGATTTTGGGATGGACTCTTTGGCTTTGCTTTTCTTCTCCTCATTGGATTTTTCATGTTCAAAGTTGCAGAAGCCAGATTACAAGCTCATTTTGGTTCAACTTCAGCAACTGTGCATTGCATTGCCATGTAATGTGATGCAATGCTATCTTTCTAGCTCTCCCTTTTTACTTCCTTTTGGATAAACAGACATATTAGGCAAGCATTTTGGAGCTTTCACCTAAATAACTACAGGTGGTGAGATAAGCTGCACAATATAATTGACCTTTCAGTATATTGTTGCACACACACCATCTATTTAGCAAATGCCCTTGTTATCAACAGCAGCCTTTTAAACTCACCTGAGCTAACAGGTATGTGCGCTGGTTACTCTGCTGCGCTTAAAATTTCTTTTTTGGTTTGCTACAATGCCTTTTCTGAAACGTTGTCTCCTTCTGCTGGAACACTGACTTCTTTCATTTAATGCCTGCAGACTATAAAAGAGAACCCAACCCAAAAAGTTTGGTTGATTAGTCTGTGGCATTCTGTTAAACTGTTGCTTATGGCGGTCTCTGTGAGCTTCTCAGCGACATTCAGCCAGCCAGGTATCCTGCCTGCAGTAGATGGAATGTGGCAATGGAACGCTGGCTGCGCGTGTCATAATAGGCTCTGAGCCTTTATATACCTGTGCACAGCAGCAGCCACCTTCAGTCTGCTGCTGGACAGCCAGCAGCAGCAGCAGCAGGAGAGGTATGTAATCAGGAGCCCTCCTGCTAAGGGTAGACAGCTGCTCGTTCCACCCCACCCCCCGCCTTAATTGGTTCTCCTCCCTTCCAACGGTGTTGAGGCGGGTGGGAACAGCAGGGGGTGAAGGTGCTGTGTTTAAAGAGGTGGAGTTATGCAGATCTAAAACGCGTGGATTGCAGCAGCAGCAAGCCGAAAAGTGCAGGCATGTAAGGGATCTAGAGGTTGACAACATGTCTTCTTAACGGGAGTCCAGGAGCTCATCTCCACAAATGGACTTTTCAGGATCCTTGGGTGGCTCCGTAGTTTGAAACCAATTCTGGTTATCGCTTCTCGGCCTTTTGGCTAAGATCAAGTGTAGTATCTGTTCTTATCAGTTTAATATCTGATACGTCCCCTATCTGGGGACCATATATTAAATGGATTTTTAGAACAGGGAGATGGAAAAAGAGCTTGCTCTGTCCACTCCACGCATTGACCTGGTATTGCAGTATCTCCAGGACCGGTGCACCCCTTCTTTAATGCAGTTTCTAAAATCAGAAAGAATTGAATTCAATGTTTTTTGTTCATTTTGCTTGTTTGTCGGATTTTGGGATGGACTCTTTGGCTTTGCTTTTCTTCTCCTCATTGGATTTTTCATGTTCAAAGTTGCAGAAGCCAGATTACAAGCTCATTTTGGTTCAACTTCAGCAACTGTGCATTGCATTGCCATGTAATGTGATGCAATGCTATCTTTCTAGCTCTCCCTTTTTACTTCCTTTTGGATAAACAGACATATTAGGCAAGCATTTTGGAGCTTTCACCTAAATAACTACAGGTGGTGAGATAAGCTGCACAATATAATTGACCTTTCAGTATATTGTTGCACACACACCATCTATTTAGCAAATGCCCTTGTTATCAACAGCAGCCTTTTAAACTCACCTGAGCTAACAGGTATGTGCGCTGGTTACTCTGCTGCGCTTAAAATTTCTTTTTTGGTTTGCTACAATGCCTTTTCTGAAACGTTGTCTCCTTCTGCTGGAACACTGACTTCTTTCATTTAATGCCTGCAGACTATAAAAGAGAACCCAACCCAAAAAGTTTGGTTGATTAGTCTGTGGCATTCTGTTAAACTGTTGCTTATGGCGGTCTCTGTGAGCTTCTCAGCGACATTCAGCCAGCCAGGTATCCTGCCTGCAGTAGATGGAATGTGGCAATGGAACGCTGGCTGCGCGTGTCATAATAGGCTCTGAGCCTTTATATACCTGTGCACAGCAGCAGCCACCTTCAGTCTGCTGCTGGACAGCCAGCAGCAGCAGCAGCAGGAGAGGTATGTAATCAGGAGCCCTCCTGCTAAGGGTAGACAGCTGCTCGTTCCACCCCACCCCCCGCCTTAATTGGTTCTCCTCCCTTCCAACGGTGTTGAGGCGGGTGGGAACAGCAGGGGGTGAAGGTGCTGTGTTTAAAGAGGTGGAGTTATGCAGATCTAAAACGCGTGGATTGCAGCAGCAGCAAGCCGAAAAGTGCAGGCATGTAAGGGATCTAGAGGTTGACAACATGTCTTCTTAACGGGAGTCCAGGAGCTCATCTCCACAAATGGACTTTTCAGGATCCTTGGGTGGCTCCGTAGTTTGAAACCAATTCTGGTTATCGCTTCTCGGCCTTTTGGCTAAGATCAAGTGTAGTATCTGTTCTTATCAGTTTAATATCTGATACGTCCCCTATCTGGGGACCATATATTAAATGGATTTTTAGAACAGGGAGATGGAAAAAGAGCTTGCTCTGTCCACTCCACGCATTGACCTGGTATTGCAGTATCTCCAGGACCGGTGCACCCCTTCTTTAATGCAGTTTCTAAAATCAGAAAGAATTGAATTCAATGTTTTTTGTTCATTTTGCTTGTTTGTCGGATTTTGGGATGGACTCTTTGGCTTTGCTTTTCTTCTCCTCATTGGATTTTTCATGTTCAAAGTTGCAGAAGCCAGATTACAAGCTCATTTTGGTTCAACTTCAGCAACTGTGCATTGCATTGCCATGTAATGTGATGCAATGCTATCTTTCTAGCTCTCCCTTTTTACTTCCTTTTGGATAAACAGACATATTAGGCAAGCATTTTGGAGCTTTCACCTAAATAACTACAGGTGGTGAGATAAGCTGCACAATATAATTGACCTTTCAGTATATTGTTGCATACACACCATCTATTTAGCAAATGCCCTTGTTATCAACAGCAGCCTTTTAAACTCACCTGAGCTAACAGGTATGTGCGCTGGTTACTCTGCTGCGCTTAAAATTTCTTTTTTGGTTTGCTACAATGCCTTTTCTGAAACGTTGTCTCCTTCTGCTGGAACACTGACTTCTTTCATTTAATGCCTGCAGACTATAAAAGAGAACCCAACCCAAAAAGTTTGGTTGATTAGTCTGTGGCATTCTGTTAAACTGTTGCTTATGGCGGTCTCTGTGAGCTTCTCAGCGACATTCAGCCAGCCAGGTATCCTGCCTGCAGTAGATGGAATGTGGCAATGGAACGCTGGCTGCGCGTGTCATAATAGGCTCTGAGCCTTTATATACCTGTGCACAGCAGCAGCCACCTTCAGTCTGCTGCTGGACAGCCAGCAGCAGCAGCAGGAGAGGTATGTAATCAGGAGCCCTCCTGCTAAGGGTAGACAGCTGCTCGTTCCACCCCACCCCCCGCCTTAATTGGTTCTCCTCCCTTCCAACGGTGTTGAGGCGGGTGGGAACAGCAGGGGGTGAAGGTGCTGTGTTTAAAGAGGTGGAGTTATGCAGATCTAAAACGCGTGGATTGCAGCAGCAGCAAGCCGAAAAGTGCAGGCATGTAAGGGATCTAGAGGTTGACAACATGTCTTCTTAACGGGAGTCCAGGAGCTCATCTCCACAAATGGACTTTTCAGGATCCTTGGGTGGCTCAGTAGTTTGAAACCAATTCTGGTTATCGCTTCTCGGCCTTTTGGCTAAGATCAAGTGTAGTATCTGTTCTTATCAGTTTAATATCTGATACGTCCCCTACCTGGGGACCATATATTAAATGGATTTTTAGAACAGGGAGATGGAAAAAGAGCTTGCTCTGTCCACTCCACGCATTGACCTGGTATTGCAGTATCTCCAGGACCGGTGCACCCCTTCTTTAATGCAGTTTCTAAAATCAGAAAGAATTGAATTCAATGTTTTTTGTTCATTTTGCTTGTTTGTCGGATTTTGGGATGGACTCTTTGGCTTTGCTTTTCTTCTCCTCATTGGATTTTTCATGTTCAAAGTTGCAGAAGCCAGATTACAAGCTCATTTTGGTTCAACTTCAGCAACTGTGCATTGCATTGCCATGTAATGTGATGCAATGCTATCTTTCTAGCTCTCCCTTTTTACTTCCTTTTGGATAAACAGACATATTAGGCAAGCATTTTGGAGCTTTCACCTAAATAACTACAGGTGGTGAGATAAGCTGCACAATATAATTGACCTTTCAGTATATTGTTGCACACACACCATCTATTTAGCAAATGCCCTTGTTATCAACAGCAGCCTTTTAAACTCACCTGAGCTAACAGGTATGTGCGCTGGTTACTCTGCTGCGCTTAAAATTTCTTTTTTGGTTTGCTACAATGCCTTTTCTGAAACGTTGTCTCCTTCTGCTGGAACACTGACTTCTTTCATTTAATGCCTGCAGACTATAAAAGAGAACCCAACCCAAAAAGTTTGGTTGATTAGTCTGTGGCATTCTGTTAAACTGTTGCTTATGGCGGTCTCTGTGAGCTTCTCAGCGACATTCAGCCAGCCAGGTATCCTGCCTGCAGTAGATGGAATGTGGCAATGGAACGCTGGCTGCGCGTGTCATAATAGGCTCTGAGCCTTTATATACCTGTGCACAGCAGCAGCCACCTTCAGTCTGCTGCTGGACAGCCAGCAGCAGCAGCAGGAGAGGTATGTAATCAGGAGCCCTCCTGCTAAGGGTAGACAGCTGCTCGTTCCACCCCACCCCCCGCCTTAATTGGTTCTCCTCCCTTCCAACGGTGTTGAGGCGGGTGGGAACAGCAGGGGGTGAAGGTGCTGTGTTTAAAGAGGTGGAGTTATGCAGATCTAAAACGCGTGGATTGCAGCAGCAGCAAGCCGAAAAGTGCAGGCATGTAAGGGATCTAGAGGTTGACAACATGTCTTCTTAACGGGAGTCCAGGAGCTCATCTCCACAAATGGACTTTTCAGGATCCTTGGGTGGCTCCGTAGTTTGAAACCAATTCTGGTTATCGCTTCTCGGCCTTTTGGCTAAGATCAAGTGTAGTATCTGTTCTTATCAGTTTAATATCTGATACGTCCCCTATCTGGGGACCATATATTAAATGGATTTTTAGAACAGGGAGATGGAAAAAGAGCTTGCTCTGTCCACTCCACGCATTGACCTGGTATTGCAGTATCTCCCGGACCGGTGCACCCCTTCTTTAATACAGTTTCTAAAATCAGAAAGAATTGAATTCAATGTTTTTTGTTCATTTTGCTTGTTTGTCGGATTTTGGGATGGACTCTTTGGCTTTGCTTTTCTTCTCCTCATTGGATTTTTCATGTTCAAAGTTGCAGAAGCCAGATTACAAGCTCATTTTGGTTCAACTTCAGCAACTGTGCATTGCATTGCCATGTAATGTGATGCAATGCTATCTTTCTAGCTCTCCCTTTTTACTTCCTTTTGGATAAACAGACATATTAGGCAAGCATTTTGGAGCTTTCACCTAAATAACTACAGGTGGTGAGATAAGCTGCACAATATAATTGACCTTTCAGTATATTGTTGCACACACACCATCTATTTAGCAAATGCCCTTGTTATCAACAGCAGCCTTTTAAACTCACCTGAGCTAACAGGTATGTGCGCTGGTTACTCTGCTGCGCTTAAAATTTCTTTTTTGGTTTGCTACAATGCCTTTTCTGAAACGTTGTCTCCTTCTGCTGGAACACTGACTTCTTTCATTTAATGCCTGCAGACTATAAAAGAGAACCCAACCCAAAAAGTTTGGTTGATTAGTCTGTGGCATTCTGTTAAACTGTTGCTTATGGCGGTCTCTGTGAGCTTCTCAGCGACATTCAGCCAGCCAGGTATCCTGCCTGCAGTAGATGGAATGTGGCAATGGAACGCTGGCTGCGCGTGTCATAATAGGCTCTGAGCCTTTATATACCTGTGCACAGCAGCAGCCACCTTCAGTCTGCTGCTGGACAGCCAGCAGCAGCAGCAGCAGGAGAGGTATGTAATCAGGAGCCCTCCTGCTAAGGGTAGACAGCTGCTCGTTCCACCCCACCCCCCGCCTTAATTGGTTCTCCTCCCTTCCAACGGTGTTGAGGCGGGTGGGAACAGCAGGGGGTGAAGGTGCTGTGTTTAAAGAGGTGGAGTTATGCAGATCTAAAACGCGTGGATTGCAGCAGCAGCAAGCCGAAAAGTGCAGGCATGTAAGGGATCTAGAGGTTGACAACATGTCTTCTTAACGGGAGTCCAGGAGCTCATCTCCACAAATGGACTTTTCAGGATCCTTGGGTGGCTCCGTAGTTTGAAACCAATTCTGGTTATCGCTTCTCGGCCTTTTGGCTAAGATCAAGTGTAGTATCTGTTCTTATCAGTTTAATATCTGATACGTCCCCTATCTGGGGACCATATATTAAATGGATTTTTAGAACAGGGAGATGGAAAAAGAGCTTGCTCTGTCCACTCCACGCATTGACCTGGTATTGCAGTATCTCCAGGACCGGTGCACCCCTTCTTTAATGCAGTTTCTAAAATCAGAAAGAATTGAATTCAATGTTTTTTGTTCATTTTGCTTGTTTGTCGGATTTTGGGATGGACTCTTTGGCTTTGCTTTTCTTCTCCTCATTGGATTTTTCATGTTCAAAGTTGCAGAAGCCAGATTACAAGCTCATTTTGGTTCAACTTCAGCAACTGTGCATTGCATTGCCATGTAATGTGATGCAATGCTATCTTTCTAGCTCTCCCTTTTTACTTCCTTTTGGATAAACAGACATATTAGGCAAGCATTTTGGAGCTTTCACCTAAATAACTACAGGTGGTGAGATAAGCTGCACAATATAATTGACCTTTCAGTATATTGTTGCACACACACCATCTATTTAGCAAATGCCCTTGTTATCAACAGCAGCCTTTTAAACTCACCTGAGCTAACAGGTATGTGCGCTGGTTACTCTGCTGCGCTTAAAATTTCTTTTTTGGTTTGCTACAATGCCTTTTCTGAAACGTTGTCTCCTTCTGCTGGAACACTGACTTCTTTCATTTAATGCCTGCAGACTATAAAAGAGAACCCAACCCAAAAAGTTTGGTTGATTAGTCTGTGGCATTCTGTTAAACTGTTGCTTATGGCGGTCTCTGTGAGCTTCTCAGCGACATTCAGCCAGCCAGGTATCCTGCCTGCAGTAGATGGAATGTGGCAATGGAACGCTGGCTGCGCGTGTCATAATAGGCTCTGAGCCTTTATATACCTGTGCACAGCAGCAGCCACCTTCAGTCTGCTGCTGGACAGCCAGCAGCAGCAGCAGCAGGAGAGGTATGTAATCAGGAGCCCTCCTGCTAAGGGTAGACAGCTGCTCGTTCCACCCCACCCCCCGCCTTAATTGGTTCTCCTCCCTTCCAACGGTGTTGAGGCGGGTGGGAACAGCAGGGGGTGAAGGTGCTGTGTTTAAAGAGGTGGAGTTATGCAGATCTAAAACGCGTGGATTGCAGCAGCAGCAAGCCGAAAAGTGCAGGCATGTAAGGGATCTAGAGGTTGACAACATGTCTTCTTAACGGGAGTCCAGGAGCTCATCTCCACAAATGGACTTTTCAGGATCCTTGGGTGGCTCCGTAGTTTGAAACCAATTCTGGTTATCGCTTCTCGGCCTTTTGGCTAAGATCAAGTGTAGTATCTGTTCTTATCAGTTTAATATCTGATACGTCCCCTATCTGGGGACCATATATTAAATGGATTTTTAGAACAGGGAGATGGAAAAAGAGCTTGCTCTGTCCACTCCACGCATTGACCTGGTATTGCAGTATCTCCAGGACCGGTGCACCCCTTCTTTAATGCAGTTTCTAAAATCAGAAAGAATTGAATTCAATGTTTTTTGTTCATTTTGCTTGTTTGTCGGATTTTGGGATGGACTCTTTGGCTTTGCTTTTCTTCTCCTCATTGGATTTTTCATGTTCAAAGTTGCAGAAGCCAGATTACAAGCTCATTTTGGTTCAACTTCAGCAACTGTGCATTGCATTGCCATGTAATGTGATGCAATGCTATCTTTCTAGCTCTCCCTTTTTACTTCCTTTTGGATAAACAGACATATTAGGCAAGCATTTTGGAGCTTTCACCTAAATAACTACAGGTGGTGAGATAAGCTGCACAATATAATTGACCTTTCAGTATATTGTTGCACACACACCATCTATTTAGCAAATGCCCTTGTTATCAACAGCAGCCTTTTAAACTCACCTGAGCTAACAGGTATGTGCGCTGGTTACTCTGCTGCGCTTAAAATTTCTTTTTTGGTTTGCTACAATGCCTTTTCTGAAACGTTGTCTCCTTCTGCTGGAACACTGACTTCTTTCATTTAATGCCTGCAGACTATAAAAGAGAACCCAACCCAAAAAGTTTGGTTGATTAGTCTGTGGCATTCTGTTAAACTGTTGCTTATGGCGGTCTCTGTGAGCTACTCAGCGACATTCAGCCAGCCAGGTATCCTGCCTGCAGTAGATGGAATGTGGCAATGGAACGCTGGCTGCGCGTGTCATAATAGGCTCTGAGCCTTTATATACCTGTGCACAGCAGCAGCCACCTTCAGTCTGCTGCTGGACAGCCAGCAGCAGCAGCAGCAGGAGAGGTATGTAATCAGGAGCCCTCCTGCTAAGGGTAGACAGCTGCTCGTTCCACCCCACCCCCCGCCTTAATTGGTTCTCCTCCCTTCCAACGGTGTTGAGGCGGGTGGGAACAGCAGGGGGTGAAGGTGCTGTGTTTAAAGAGGTGGAGTTATGCAGATCTAAAATGCGTGGATTGCAGCAGCAGCAAGCCGAAAAGTGCAGGCATGTAAGGGATCTAGAGGTTGACAACATGTCTTCTTAACGGGAGTCCAGGAGCTCATCTCCACAAATGGACTTTTCAGGATCCTTGGGTGGCTCCGTAGTTTGAAACCAATTCTGGTTATCGCTTCTCGGCCTTTTGGCTAAGATCAAGTGTAGTATCTGTTCTTATCAGTTTAATATCTGATACGTCCCCTATCTGGGGACCATATATTAAATGGATTTTTAGAACAGGGAGATGGAAAAAGAGCTTGCTCTGTCCACTCCACGCATTGACCTGGTATTGCAGTATCTCCAGGACCGGTGCACCCCTTCTTTAATGCAGTTTCTAAAATCAGAAAGAATTGAATTCAATGTTTTTTGTTCATTTTGCTTGTTTGTCGGATTTTGGGATGGACTCTTTGGCTTTGCTTTTCTTCTCCTCATTGGATTTTTCATGTTCAAAGTTGCAGAAGCCAGATTACAAGCTCATTTTGGTTCAACTTCAGCAACTGTGCACTGCATTGCCATGTAATGTGATGCAATGCTATCTTTCTAGCTCTCCCTTTTTACTTCCTTTTGGATAAACAGACATATTAGGCAAGCATTTTGGAGCTTTCACCTAAATAACTACAGGTGGTGAGATAAGCTGCACAATATAATTGACCTTTCAGTATATTGTTGCACACACACCATCTATTTAGCAAATGCCCTTGTTATCAACAGCAGCCTTTTAAACTCACCTGAGCTAACAGGTATGTGCGCTGGTTACTCTGCTGCGCTTAAAATTTCTTTTTTGGTTTGCTACAATGCCTTTTCTGAAACGTTGTCTCCTTCTGCTGGAACACTGACTTCTTTCATTTAATGCCTGCAGACTATAAAAGAGAACCCAACCCAAAAAGTTTGGTTGATTAGTCTGTGGCATTCTGTTAAACTGTTGCTTATGGCGGTCTCTGTGAGCTTCTCAGCGACATTCAGCCAGCCAGGTATCCTGCCTGCAGTAGATGGAATGTGGCAATGGAACGCTGGCTGCGCGTGTCATAATAGGCTCTGAGCCTTTATATACCTGTGCACAGCAGCAGCCACCTTCAGTCTGCTGCTGGACAGCCAGCAGCAGCAGCAGCAGGAGAGGTATGTAATCAGGAGCCCTCCTGCTAAGGGTAGACAGCTGCTCGTTCCACCCCACCCCCCGCCTTAATTGGTTCTCCTCCCTTCCAACGGTGTTGAGGCGGGTGGGAACAGCAGGGGGTGAAGGTGCTGTGTTTAAAGAGGTGGAGTTATGCAGATCTAAAACGCGTGGATTGCAGCAGCAGCAAGCCGAAAAGTGCAGGCATGTAAGGGATCTAGAGGTTGACAACATGTCTTCTTAACGGGAGTCCAGGAGCTCATCTCCACAAATGGACTTTTCAGGATCCTTGGGTGGCTCCGTAGTTTGAAACCAATTCTGGTTATCGCTTCTCGGCCTTTTGGCTAAGATCAAGTGTAGTATCTGTTCTTTTAAAAACACAAGAGCTACGATCTACACTTGACGAGAGCGATCGAACTCGGAAGGAGAAGAGCTTCGGAGCCCAGCTGACATCGGAGAACGAAGGCGGATATCGGTGGGAGGAAGAAGCTCTAAAGAATCCAGAAGAAGACGAAGACTCGGAGAAGAATCGGGCTGTCCTGTGGAATCTTCGAGGAAGAAAATCATCGAGACAAAGACCTTTCGGGGAATTTGTCCAGAACACGACGGGAGAAGAATCTGCATAGCTCCACCCATTCCGGGAAGAGTTCCAGATCCAGCTCCAAGAAGTAACTGCAGGAGGAAAGCCATGGCAAGCGCTGCGAGGAAGGCCGAAAAGAAGAGCCTGGAGCTGGGGACAGCCAGGAGGGCCCAGCCAGGAGCCGATTCTGACCCCAAGGACTCTGCCTCCACGACTGGCCAGCAGAAGGGACCCCAGAAGCCCCGCCACGAAGCTCCAGCCCTGGAGCCATGGATGCGGCAGACGGTGGCCCTGAAGCTGAAGGAAGTGGATGGGAGGGTGCCGGACATGTCCTCGGACGTGTTCTGCCAGAAGATGCTGCTGGATCGAGGCTTCTCCAGGTCGGACACCCTCAGCATCCAGACCTTCTTGACGGGGATCTTCTTCGTCACCTTCGCCACTGTGAACACCTGCAGGAGGTTCTGGGAAATGGTAAGCGCAAAAGGACCGGATAATTCTTTCTCTGCCTTTACAGGTAGCTGCCCTATCCAGAGGGATGAAAGGAGGATCACGGTCTCCATGCGCAACCCGCACACCCCAGGCCAAGACATCTGTACCTTCCTGAGACGCTTCTGTTTGGTTGTGAAGGAACCCTCTCACATCCTGAATGGACTCGGCTTCTGGACAGGTAAGTGGTCGGTGACCGTTAGACTTCACAGGGACCTGGCGTACTCAGACGGACTTCGGCACCTGCCCCCGACATTCTCCCTGGGCAACTCCTACGGCCTCATCTATTACCCGGACATGCCGCGGAACTGCAGGAGATGCGGCAAGAACGGCCACGAGATGAAGGACTGCAAGGAGGATGCCTGCAGGATTTGTCGAGTGACGGGACACAGCTCGAAGGACTGCCCGAAGAAGACGTCCTGCAACCTGTGTGGGCTGGCGGCTCATCTGTACAAGGATTGCCCCAGGCGTGAGAGATCCTGGGCATCGGTGGTTGCGACGACCCCAGCTATGGAGGACAAGGCCCCGACGACCAGGCCTGTGAAGGTCAAGGACGCGACGACCAAGGCCCCAGCGGCCAAGGCCGAGACGACCAAGGCCAAAGCGGTCAAGGAGTCGGTGGCCAAAGCCCCAGCGATGGTCCCAGCAGCTCCGAAGCAGAAGAAAAAGTCAAAGGAGGGTAAGAGTTCTGTCACCCCTCTCTCGATCCCTCCCCCTGCCACCCCCGTCCAATCCCCCCCCACCCCGGCCACCCCTGCTGAGGATTCCACTTCCTCTTCCTCCTCCCCCTACTCCTCAGCAGGTGTCCTTTCCCCTGCCCCGGCAGCCACTCTCCCTCCCCAGACCATGGTAGCGGTGGAATTAACCTTTCCTCCACCCACCGCTATCTATTCCGAGGAGGATTTTCCCCTTCTTGTCTCCCCAGTTCCAACCCGGGGAAAGAGGAAGGTGGAGGACAGCCCTGCTACTGAATCCTCCAAAAAGAAGATTCTGGATTTCGTAGGCGAAAAGGAGGATACCCTCCCTGAGCCAGAAGAGATGGAGCACATGGTTGAGACCCTGGTGGCCGAGCCAGAAGAGGAGGAACTGGTGGTCGCCGAGATCGAGGCCGCGCTGCTTGACCAGATGGAGGAAGAGGGCCTGCTGGTGATCCCGTCACCAGCAGTCAACACCGACGAGGGACCACCCGACCGGAGTGGTAACTAAGGTGTATTGCCTGCGCTAACTTTTTCTTTTTTCCCTACATGATGGCTAATATTAACTTATTTTCCATTAATGTCAGGAGCATCAAGGACAAGTTCAGACGTCAGACTATTTATGCCTTCCTTACTTCCCAGTTGTGTGATGTTTATATGTTGCAGGAATGTTCCCTTCCCTCCTCTAGGTCCTTCAAACATCTGGCCAGGGAGTGGTCCCACGGTCCATCCTACTGGTCCGGTGGGGGTGACTGCAAGTCTGCGGGGGTCGCAATTCTGATCAGGGGGGGCGCATTCACGCTTGAGTCCGTCCAGGAGCTCATCTGCGGCAGGGCTCTTGTTGTAGATGGCAACTGGGCGGGAGAACCTGTCAGGTTCATCAACGTGTATGCGTCCCCACTGAAGAATGAGCGTTTGGAGCTTTTCCAGACCCTGCGGCTTCAGCTTGCCACCACCAGGACCTTAGTGATGGCCGGGGATTTCAACTGCCCCATCGAGGAGGACGGTCGTAGTTCTGGCACATCTGCCAAGTTGGACATCACGTCCAAGCTGCTCATCGAGATGGTAACCGAGGCCTCTCTTCAGGACGTGGTGGGCTCCATGGGGAGAGGCTCCACGAACTATTCGTGGAGCCGACCCGATGGCTCACTCCGCTCCAGGATTGACTTTGTGTTCACCTCTCGGGCAGTCAGGCAGAGTAGGCACTCGATGGTCTCCTGCTTCTTCTCCGACCACAGAGCCATTCACTTACAAGGTGTCCTCGGCGACGGTTTTCCGTCCGGCCCCGGCTCCTGGAAGCTGAATTGTGCTCTGCTGGCTCAGGATGAAGTCGTGGAGGAGCTGAGAGCAGCCTACGCAATGTGGCAGTCCTACAAGGGTAGCTTCCAAACAGTCTCTGATTGGTGGGAATATGTTAAACTTGAGTTTCGCTGTTTCTTTCAGGCCAAGGGTCGACAACAGGCGTGTGAGAAGAGGAGGGACTTCAGAGGGCTGCAGCGCGAGCTGCGGTCGCTGCAGGACCTTCTTCACTGCGGCTGGGACGTGAGGGAGGAGCTGGAGGAGACCAAGAAGAGCCTGAAAAGGCACTTTGAGGAGGAGTCCAAGCGAATCATCTTCCGTTCCAAAGTGGAGAATCTGGAGAAGGGTGAGAAATGTAACTCATTCTTTTTCAGGAAACTTCATGCCGGTCACACGCCCCTGAACGAGCTGCGAGACGAGAGCGGAAACATGCGACGTGGGAAGGAGGACGTGATGAGGGTCGTCAGCGACTTCTACAGCGAACTCTACTCCCACAAGACTACCGACCCCGATGCTGCTGATAAGTTCCTGTCAGGTATCACTAACCATCTTGATCCTGCAGGCACGGCAGCCTTGGACAAACCTCTGATGGTGGGCGAATTGCTCTCTGCCGCTAAATCCTTTAGGACCGGCAGGACCCCGGGCAGTGATGGTCTTCCAGCGGAGCTCTATGTAGCGCTGGGAGACCTCATCTGTCCGGACCTGTTGGACCTGTACGAGGAGATGGTGGTGGAGGGTAGAATGCCTCCATCTTTGAGGGAAGGAATGGTCACGATCCTGTACAAGCGGAAGG
The DNA here is from genome assembly GCF_046119375.1 of Phyllobates terribilis. Classification (NCBI taxonomy): domain Eukaryota; kingdom Metazoa; phylum Chordata; class Amphibia; order Anura; family Dendrobatidae; genus Phyllobates; species Phyllobates terribilis. Next base: position 342,370 of record NW_027363058.1, on the reverse strand, counting down.
GAGAGAGGTGCGACCTGAGGAATTGGCGTCCCATCACTCTGCTCAACGTGGACTACAAGATCCTGGCCAAGACGATGGCGACACGACTTAAGACGGTCATCGGACGGATCATCCACCCGGACCAGACCTGCGGCATCCCTGGACGTCGCATCGCAGACAGCCTCGCTCTCATGCGGGACACGGTCGAGTACATCAAGGTCCGCCGCGCACACGCGGCCCTGGTCTCCTTGGATCAGGAGAAGGCCTTCGACCGGGTTTCCCACGAGTTCATGGGCCGAGCTCTGCACCGGTTAGGTTTGGGTAACATGTTTTGTTCGTATGTCCGTCTGATGTATTTTGATATCCACAGCTCGGTGTTGGTGAACGGCTGGAAGACTGACCCCTTCCCTGTCCTCTCTGGGGTCAGACAAGGCTGCCCTCTATCACCTCTTCTTTTTGTTTGTGTTATAGAACTCTTCGCAGAGGCTATCCGGCAGAATGGAGAGATCAGAGGGATCACCGCACCGGGTCCGGGACGACACGAGGTCAAGTGCTCGCTCTACATGGACGACGTCACCGTCTTCTGCGCTGATCGTGGTTCAGTCGACGCCCTCGTCCAGACGTGTGAGAGGTTCGGCCGGGCTTCAGGGGCCAAAGTCAACTGCAGGAAGTCGGAAGCCATGCTCTTCGGGGATTGGCAGCCGGCCTCCTCCGCCCCCTTCCCCTTCAACATTCAACCGGATTTCCTCAAGGTGCTGGGAGTCTGGTTCGGGAAGGAAGGAGCGGCCCTCAAGTCCTGGCAAGAACGCTTGGCCAAGGTGAAGCAACGGATCGGACTCTGGAGCCTCAGACACCTCACTTGTGAGGGTAAGGCACTCATCCTGCGTAATGAGGTCCTGCCCGTCTTGCAGTACACGGCGCAGGCCTGGCCCCCACACGTCACTGTGTGCAGGGCCATTACCAGGACAGTGTTTCACTTTGTCTGGGGATCCAAGATGGACAGAGTCAGGCGGGCCGTCATGTACAAGGAGCCTCGCAAGGGTGGGAAGGGCGTTCCAGATATCCCCACCCTCCTGCGATCCTCTTTTGTGTGTGATTGTGTCCGCCGGACTTTGCAAGTCAAGAATGGCTCCGCGGGCAGGTCCATGTCTCGCTTCTTCCTGCTTCCTCTTTGGAGGCGACTCGGCTGGGACAAGTGGGACAGCTCCTTCCCCTACAACTGGACGACGCCATGGTTCTACGGAGACGTCGTTCGATTTGTGGGGGAGCATCAACTGGAGGGACTCAAGCCCGACTTGTGGAAGCCCAAAACTATCCACAAGCTAATCAGAGCCAAGGATGACGTGGAGAACATCACAGGACTTCACCAGGACACGCTGGAGACTGTGTGGACAAATGTGTCGTCTGACAGGCTGACCAACGGGCACAAGGACTTGTCGTGGATGGCGATTCAGGGCGGACTGCCCGTCCGGTCATTCATGCATGCCCGGAACCTGTGCAAGACCCGGTACTGCCCAAGGTGCCCCTTCGTGGAGGAAACATCTTTGCACACTTTTTGGGACTGCGGATTTGCACAGCGCCTATTGACTGCACTTGAGGACGACCTGAGGAACTCTGTCCCCAGGGCGAGCCTATCGCACCATTCTGTGCTTTACGGACTCTTCCCTGGGGTTCATACCGTCGGAGCCATCCAGGAGGCTTGGCGCCTTATGAACTGCTTCAAGGATGCCGTTTGGGTCGCCAGGAACCGGCTCATCTTGAGGAGGGAGAGGATGTCCATCCAGGACTGCCGCAGGCTGATCCACAGCCTGCTCAGAGACTATTCCATCATGGACGGTCCGGAGGACGAGGACGAGGACTAAACCCCTCCTCCCCCTCTCCCCTTATGTGTCTTGTCTTTCAATAAAGCTTCGGGCCTGTGATTTTCCCCTCCCCATCCCCTTTTTCCCAATCCCCATCCCTTATCACGGTTCGTCGTACTGTATTGATTGACATGCTTTTTCTTTCAGATTGAGTGTTTTGTGTAGCATAGGGGTGTGATGTGTCTAGTTAGTGCGTCGTATCCTCATGCTATGTAAATATGATGTAGAATTCTGTGTGTACTGGGCTGCGGCACTGTACACTGTCTGTTAACTTATTTTTTGTGCTAATAAAAGATATATTCAATCAAAAAAATCTGTTCTTATCAGTTTAATATCTGATACGTCCCCTATCTGGGGACCATATATTAAATGGATTTTTAGAACAGGGAGATGGAAAAAGAGCTTGCTCTGTCCACTCCACGCATTGACCTGGTATTGCAGTATCTCCAGGACCGGTGCACCCCTTCTTTAATGCAGTTTCTAAAATCAGAAAGAATTGAATTCAATGTTTTTTGTTCATTTTGCTTGTTTGTCGGATTTTGGGATGGACTCTTTGGCTTTGCTTTTCTTCTCCTCATTGGATTTTTCATGTTCAAAGTTGCAGAAGCCAGATTACAACCTCATTTTGGTTCAACTTCAGCAACTGTGCATTGCATTGCCATGTAATGTGATGCAATGCTATCTTTCTAGCTCTCCCTTTTTACTTCCTTTTGGATAAACAGACATATTAGGCAAGCATTTTGGAGCTTTCACCTAAATAACTACAGGTGGTGAGATAAGCTGCACAATATAATTGACCTTTCAGTATATTGTTGCACACACACCATCTATTTAGCAAATGCCCTTGTTATCAACAGCAGCCTTTTAAACTCACCTGAGCTAACAGGTATGTGCGCTGGTTACTCTGCTGCGCTTAAAATTTCTTTTTTGGTTTGCTACAATGCCTTTTCTGAAACGTTGTCTCCTTCTGCTGGAACACTGACTTCTTTCATTTAATGCCTGCAGACTATAAAAGAGAACCCAACCCAAAAAGTTTGGTTGATTAGTCTGTGGCATTCTGTTAAACTGTTGCTTATGGCGGTCTCTGTGAGCTTCTCAGCGACATTCAGCCAGCCAGGTATCCTGCCTGCAGTAGATGGAATGTGGCAATGGAACGCTGGCTGCGCGTGTCATAATAGGCTCTGAGCCTTTATATACCTGTGCACAGCAGCAGCCACCTTCAGTCTGCTGCTGGACAGCCAGCAGCAGCAGCAGCAGGAGAGGTATGTAATCAGGAGCCCTCCTGCTAAGGGTAGACAGCTGCTCGTTCCACCCCACCCCCCGCCTTAATTGGTTCTCCTCCCTTCCAACGATGTTGAGGCGGGTGGGAACAGCAGGGGGTGAAGGTGCTGTGTTTAAAGAGGTGGAGTTATGCAGATCTAAAACGCGTGGATTGCAGCAGCAGCAAGCCGAAAAGTGCAGGCATGTAAGGGATCTAGAGGTTGACAACATGTCTTCTTAACGGGAGTCCAGGAGCTCATCTCCACAAATGGACTTTTCAGGATCCTTGGGTGGCTCCGTAGTTTGAAACCAATTCTGGTTATCGCTTCTCGGCCTTTTGGCTAAGATCAAGTGTAGTATCTGTTCTTATCAGTTTAATATCTGATACGTCCCCTATCTGGGGACCATATATTAAATGGATTTTTAGAACAGGGAGATGGAAAAAGAGCTTGCTCTGTCCACTCCACGCATTGACCTGGTATTGCAGTATCTCCAGGACCGGTGCACCCCTTCTTTAATGCAGTTTCTAAAATCAGAAAGAATTGAATTCAATGTTTTTTGTTCATTTTGCTTGTTTGTCGGATTTTGGGATGGACTCTTTGGCTTTGCTTTTCTTCTCCTCATTGGATTTTTCATGTTCAAAGTTGCAGAAGCCAGATTACAAGCTCATTTTGGTTCAACTTCAGCAACTGTGCATTGCATTGCCATGTAATGTGATGCAATGCTATCTTTCTAGCTCTCCCTTTTTACTTCCTTTTGGATAAACAGACATATTAGGCAAGCATTTTGGAGCTTTCACCTAAATAACTACAGGTGGTGAGATAAGCTGCACAATATAATTGACCTTTCAGTATATTGTTGCACACACACCATCTATTTAGCAAATGCCCTTGTTATCAACAGCAGCCATTTAAACTCACCTGAGCTAACAGGTATGTGCGCTGGTTACTCTGCTGCGCTTAAAATTTCTTTTTTGGTTTGCTACAATGCCTTTTCTGAAACGTTGTCTCCTTCTGCTGGAACACTGACTTCTTTCATTTAATGCCTGCAGACTATAAAAGAGAACCCAACCCAAAAAGTTTGGTTGATTAGTCTGTGGCATTCTGTTAAACTGTTGCTTATGGCGGTCTCTGTGAGCTTCTCAGCGACATTCAGCCAGCCAGGTATCCTGCCTGCAGTAGATGGAATGTGGCAATGGAACGCTGGCTGCGCGTGTCATAATAGGCTCTGAGCCTTTATATACCTGTGCACAGCAGCAGCCACCTTCAGTCTGCTGCTGGACAGCCAGCAGCAGCAGCAGCAGGAGAGGTATGTAATCAGGAGCCCTCCTGCTAAGGGTAGACAGCTGCTCGTTCCACCCCACCCCCCGCCTTAATTGGTTCTCCTCCCTTCCAACGGTGTTGAGGCGGGTGGGAACAGCAGGGGGTGAAGGTGCTGTGTTTAAAGAGGTGGAGTTATGCAGATCTAAAACGCGTGGATTGCAGCAGCAGCAAGCCGAAAAGTGCAGGCATGTAAGGGATCTAGAGGTTGACAACATGTCTTCTTAACGGGAGTCCAGGAGCTCATCTCCACAAATGGACTTTTCAGGATCCTTGGGTGGCTCCGTAGTTTGAAACCAATTCTGGTTATCGCTTCTCGGCCTTTTGGCTAAGATCAAGTGTAGTATCTGTTCTTATCAGTTTAATATCTGATACGTCCCCTATCTGGGGACCATATATTAAATGGATTTTTAGAACAGGGAGATGGAAAAAGAGCTTGCTCTGTCCACTCCACGCATTGACCTGGTATTGCAGTATCTCCAGGACCGGTGCACCCCTTCTTTAATGCAGTTTCTAAAATCAGAAAGAATTGAATTCAATGTTTTTTGTTCATTTTGCTTGTTTGTCAGATTTTGGGATGGACTCTTTGGCTTTGCTTTTCTTCTCCTCATTGGATTTTTCATGTTCAAAGTTGCAGAAGCCAGATTACAACCTCATTTTGGTTCAACTTCAGCAACTGTGCATTGCATTGCCATGTAATGTGATGCAATGCTATCTTTCTAGCTCTCCCTTTTTACTTCCTTTTGGATAAACAGACATATTAGGCAAGCATTTTGGAGCTTTCACCTAAATAACTACAGGTGGTGAGATAAGCTGCACAATATAATTGACCTTTCAGTATATTGTTGCACACACACCATCTATTTAGCAAATGCCCTTGTTATCAACAGCAGCCTTTTAAACTCACCTGAGCTAACAGGTATGTGCGCTGGTTACTCTGCTGCGCTTAAAATTTCTTTTTTGGTTTGCTACAATGCCTTTTCTGAAACGTTGTCTCCTTCTGCTGGAACACTGACTTCTTTCATTTAATGCCTGCAGACTATAAAAGAGAACCCAACCCAAAAAGTTTGGTTGATTAGTCTGTGGCATTCTGTTAAACTGTTGCTTATGGCGGTCTCTGTGAGCTTCTCAGCGACATTCAGCCAGCCAGGTATCCTGCCTGCAGTAGATGGAATGTGGCAATGGAACGCTGGCTGCGCGTGTCATAATAGGCTCTGAGCCTTTATATACCTGTGCACAGCAGCAGCCACCTTCAGTCTGCTGCTGGACAGCCAGCAGCAGCAGCAGCAGGAGAGGTATGTAATCAGGAGCCCTCCTGCTAAGGGTAGACAGCTGCTCGTTCCACCCCACCCCCCGCCTTAATTGGTTCTCCTCCCTTCCAACGGTGTTGAGGCGGGTGGGAACAGCAGGGGGTGAAGGTGCTGTGTTTAAAGAGGTGGAGTTATGCAGATCTAAAACGCGTGGATTGCAGCAGCAGCAAGCCGAAAAGTGCAGGCATGTAAGGGATCTAGAGGTTGACAACATGTCTTCTTAACGGGAGTCCAGGAGCTCATCTCCACAAATGGACTTTTCAGGATCCTTGGGTGGCTCCGTAGTTTGAAACCAATTCTGGTTATCGCTTCTCGGCCTTTTGGCTAAGATCAAGTGTAGTATCTGTTCTTATCAGTTTAATATCTGATACGTCCCCTATCTGTGGACCATATATTAAATGGATTTTTAGAACAGGGAGATGGAAAAAGAGCTTGCTCTGTCCACTCCACGCATTGACCTGGTATTGCAGTATCTCCAGGACCGGTGCACCCCTTCTTTAATGCAGTTTCTAAAATCAGAAAGAATTGAATTCAATGTTTTTTGTTCATTTTGCTTGTTTGTCAGATTTTGGGATGGACTCTTTGGCTTTGCTTTTCTTCTCCTCATTGGATTTTTCATGTTCAAAGTTGCAGAAGCCAGATTACAAGCTCATTTTGGTTCAACTTCAGCAACTGTGCATTGCATTGCCATGTAATGTGATGCAATGCTATCTTTCTAGCTCTCCCTTTTTACTTCCTTTTGGATAAACAGACATATTAGGCAAGCATTTTGGAGCTTTCACCTAAATAACTACAGGTGGTGAGATAAGCTGCACAATATAATTGACCTTTCAGTATATTGTTGCACACACACCATCTATTTAGCAAATGCCCTTGTTATCAACAGCAGCCTTTTAAACTCACCTGAGCTAACAGGTATGTGCGCTGGTTACTCTGCTGCGCTTAAAATTTCTTTTTTGGTTTGCTACAATGCCTTTTCTGAAACGTTGTCTCCTTCTGCTGGAACACTGACTTCTTTCATTTAATGCCTGCAGACTATAAAAGAGAACCCAACCCAAAAAGTTTGGTTGATTAGTCTGTGGCATTCTGTTAAACTGTTGCTTATGGCGGTCTCTGTGAGCTTCTCAGCGACATTCAGCCAGCCAGGTATCCTGCCTGCAGTAGATGGAATGTGGCAATGGAACGCTGGCTGCGCGTGTCATAATAGGCTCTGAGCCTTTATATACCTGTGCACAGCAGCAGCCACCTTCAGTCTGCTGCTGGACAGCCAGCAGCAGCAGCAGCAGGAGAGGTATGTAATCAGGAGCCCTCCTGCTAAGGGTAGACAGCTGCTCGTTCCACCCCACCCCCCGCCTTAATTGGTTCTCCTCCCTTCCAACGGTGTTGAGGCGGGTGGGAACAGCAGGGGGTGAAGGTGCTGTGTTTAAAGAGGTGGAGTTATGCAGATCTAAAACGCGTGGATTGCAGCAGCAGCAAGCCGAAAAGTGCAGGCATGTAAGGGATCTAGAGGTTGACAACATGTCTTCTTAACGGGAGTCCAGGAGCTCATCTCCACAAATGGACTTTTCAGGATCCTTGGGTGGCTCCGTAGTTTGAAACCAATTCTGGTTATCGCTTCTCGGCCTTTTGGCTAAGATCAAGTGTAGTATCTGTTCTTATCAGTTTAATATCTGATACGTCCCCTATCTGGGGACCATATATTAAATGGATTTTTAGAACAGGGAGATGGAAAAAGAGCTTGCTCTGTCCACTCCACGCATTGACCTGGTATTGCAGTATCTCCAGGACCGGTGTACCCCTTCTTTAATGCAGTTTCTAAAATCAGAAAGAATTGAATTCAATGTTTTTTGTTCATTTTGCTTGTTTGTCGGATTTTGGGATGGACTCTTTGGCTTTGCTTTTCTTCTCCTCATTGGATTTTTCATGTTCAAAGTTGCAGAAGCCAGATTACAAGCTCATTTTGGTTCAACTTCAGCAACTGTGCATTGCATTGCCATGTAATGTGATGCAATGCTATCTTTCTAGCTCTCCCTTTTTACTTCCTTTTGGATAAACAGACATATTAGGCAAGCATTTTGGAGCTTTCACCTAAATAACTACAGGTGGTGAGATAAGCTGCACAATATAATTGACCTTTCAGTATATTGTTGCACACACACCATCTATTTAGCAAATGCCCTTGTTATCAACAGCAGCCTTTTAAACTCACCTGAGCTAACAGGTATGTGCGCTGGTTACTCTGCTGCGCTTAAAATTTCTTTTTTGGTTTGCTACAATGCCTTTTCTGAAACGTTGTCTCCTTCTGCTGGAACACTGACTTCTTTCATTTAATGCCTGCAGACTATAAAAGAGAACCCAACCCAAAAAGTTTGGTTGATTAGTCTGTGGCATTCTGTTAAACTGTTGCTTATGGCGGTCTCTGTGAGCTTCTCAGCGACATTCAGCCAGCCAGGTATCCTGCCTGCAGTAGATGGAATGTGGCAATGGAACGCTGGCTGCGCGTGTCATAATAGGCTCTGAGCCTTTATATACCTGTGCACAGCAGCAGCCACCTTCAGTCTGCTGCTGGACAGCCAGCAGCAGCAGCAGCAGGAGAGGTATGTAATCAGGAGCCCTCCTGCTAAGGGTAGACAGCTGCTCGTTCCACCCCACCCCCCGCCTTAATTGGTTCTCCTCCCTTCCAACGGTGTTGAGGCGGGTGGGAACAGCAGGGGGTGAAGGTGCTGTGTTTAAAGAGGTGGAGTTATGCAGATCTAAAACGCGTGGATTGCAGCAGCAGCAAGCCGAAAAGTGCAGGCATGTAAGGGATCTAGAGGTTGACAACATGTCTTCTTAACGGGAGTCCAGGAGCTCATCTCCACAAATGGACTTTTCAGGATCCTTGGGTGGCTCCGTAGTTTGAAACCAATTCTGGTTATCGCTTCTCGGCCTTTTGGCTAAGATCAAGTGTAGTATCTGTTCTTATCAGTTTAATATCTGATACGTCCCCTATCTGGGGACCATATATTAAATGGATTTTTAGAACAGGGAGATGGAAAAAGAGCTTGCTCTGTCCACTCCACGCATTGACCTGGTATTGCAGTATCTCCAGGACCGGTGCACCCCTTCTTTAATGCAGTTTCTAAAATCAGAAAGAATTGAATTCAATGTTTTTTGTTCATTTTGCTTGTTTGTCGGATTTTGGGATGGACTCTTTGGCTTTGCTTTTCTTCTCCTCATTGGATTTTTCATGTTCAAAGTTGCAGAAGCCAGATTACAAGCTCATTTTGGTTCAACTTCAGCAACTGTGCATTGCATTGCCATGTAATGTGATGCAATGCTATCTTTCTAGCTCTCCCTTTTTACTTCCTTTTGGATAAACAGACATATTAGGCAAGCATTTTGGAGCTTTCACCTAAATAACTACAGGTGGTGAGATAAGCTGCACAATATAATTGACCTTTCAGTATATTGTTGCACACACACCATCTATTTAGCAAATGCCCTTGTTATCAACAGCAGCCTTTTAAACTCACCTGAGCTAACAGGTATGTGCGCTGGTTACTCTGCTGCGCTTAAAATTTCTTTTTTGGTTTGCTACAATGCCTTTTCTGAAACGTTGTCTCCTTCTGCTGGAACACTGACTTCTTTCATTTAATGCCTGCAGACTATAAAAGAGAACCCAACCCAAAAAGTTTGGTTGATTAGTCTGTGGCATTCTGTTAAACTGTTGCTTATGGCGGTCTCTGTGAGCTTCTCAGCGACATTCAGCCAGCCAGGTATCCTGCCTGCAGTAGATGGAATGTGGCAATGGAACGCTGGCTGCGCGTGTCATAATAGGCTCTGAGCCTTTATATACCTGTGCACAGCAGCAGCCACCTTCAGTCTGCTGCTGGACAGCCAGCAGCAGCAGCAGCAGGAGAGGTATGTAATCAGGAGCCCTCCTGCTAAGGGTAGACAGCTGCTCGTTCCACCCCACCCCCCGCCTTAATTGGTTCTCCTCCCTTCCAACGGTGTTGAGGCGGGTGGGAACAGCAGGGGGTGAAGGTGCTGTGTTTAAAGAGGTGGAGTTATGCAGATCTAAAACGCGTGGATTGCAGCAGCAGCAAGCCGAAAAGTGCAGGCATGTAAGGGATCTAGAGGTTGACAACATGTCTTCTTAACGGGAGTCCAGGAGCTCATCTCCACAAATGGACTTTTCAGGATCCTTGGGTGGCTCCGTAGTTTGAAACCAATTCTGGTTATCGCTTCTCGGCCTTTTGGCTAAGATCAAGTGTAGTATCTTTTGAAAAGGCAGTTTTGTCCTTGGGCTGCCCTAGTAAATTGATGCATATTACACACTGGTTTGGTGCACTTGTTAGTACGCCAGGTGGCTCATAGAGTTATCTGATGGAAAACATGGCTCTCCAGGATCGAAGTCACTAGGCTGGGTAAGTGTGAGGGCTTTGGAGCAATGTGCCCCAGGAGTAGGCGCCCTGGTGGGAGTCCAAGCTTACTGGGACTGGGAACCCCAGAAAGACTTGGCTTCGTAGCACGCCGCACCTTTGCCAATCATACTTTCTGAGCAACCCCCCCTATTCCTGGCCTCCGGGCTAGGAAGGGGAATTTTTATAAACCCGGTCGGAGGTCCGGTCAGCTTTGGGCTGAGAAACCAACACAGGCTCCAGCTCCACTAGGGTGGCAGCCTAGATGGAAGCTGGGAGCACGAAAACGGCTCTTCTCCGGCTTCGGCTAGGGAGAGCATCGGAGATCCCTGACCCTCGCTGTGGCCTTCTGGCTCGGAGGGATGGGGATGGTTTATTGGGGACCCTCTCCTCCGGGAAGGGTCCACATGAATCCTCGCCTCGTGCGCTGTTTTGGTGTGACTTCGGTCACATTTTTCAGTGCCTTGGATGCAGCTTCAATCAAAAAAAAAATCTGTTCTTATCAGTTTAATATCTGATACGTCCCCTATCTGGGGACCATATATTAAATGGATTTTTAGAACAGGGAGATGGAAAAAGAGCTTGCTCTGTCCACTCCACGCATTGACCTGGTATTGCAGTATCTCCAGGACCGGTGCACCCCTTCTTTAATGCAGTTTCTAAAATCAGAAAGAATTGAATTCAATGTTTTTTGTTCATTTTGCTTGTTTGTCAGATTTTGGGATGGACTCTTTGGCTTTGCTTTTCTTCTCCTCATTGGATTTTTCATGTTCAAAGTTGCAGAAGCCAGATTACAACCTCATTTTGGTTCAACTTCAGCAACTGTGCATTGCATTGCCATGTAATGTGATGCAATGCTATCTTTCTAGCTCTCCCTTTTTACTTCCTTTTGGATAAACAGACATATTAGGCAAGCATTTTGGAGCTTTCACCTAAATAACTACAGGTGGTGAGATAAGCTGCACAATATAATTGACCTTTCAGTATATTGTTGCACACACACCATCTATTTAGCAAATGCCCTTGTTATCAACAGCAGCCTTTTAAACTCACCTGAGCTAACAGGTATGTGCGCTGGTTACTCTGCTGCGCTTAAAATTTCTTTTTTGGTTTGCTACAATGCCTTTTCTGAAACGTTGTCTCCTTCTGCTGGAACACTGACTTCTTTCATTTAATGCCTGCAGACTATAAAAGAGAACCCAACCCAAAAAGTTTGGTTGATTAGTCTGTGGCATTCTGTTAAACTGTTGCTTATGGCGGTCTCTGTGAGCTTCTCAGCGACATTCAGCCAGCCAGGTATCCTGCCTGCAGTAGATGGAATGTGGCAATGGAACGCTGGCTGCGCGTGTCATAATAGGCTCTGAGCCTTTATATACCTGTGCACAGCAGCAGCCACCTTCAGTCTGCTGCTGGACAGCCAGCAGCAGCAGCAGCAGGAGAGGTATGTAATCAGGAGCCCTCCTGCTAAGGGTAGACAGCTGCTCGTTCCACCCCACCCCCCGCCTTAATTGGTTCTCCTCCCTTCCAACGGTGTTGAGGCGGGTGGGAACAGCAGGGGGTGAAGGTGCTGTGTTTAAAGAGGTGGAGTTATGCAGATCTAAAACGCGTGGATTGCAGCAGCAGCAAGCCGAAAAGTGCAGGCATGTAAGGGATCTAGAGGTTGACAACATGTCTTCTTAACGGGAGTCCAGGAGCTCATCTCCACAAATGGACTTTTCAGGATCCTTGGGTGGCTCCGTAGTTTGAAACCAATTCTGGTTATCGCTTCTCGGCCTTTTGGCTAAGATCAAGTGTAGTATCTGTTCTTATCAGTTTAATATCTGATACGTCCCCTATCTGGGGACCATATATTAAATGGATTTTTAGAACAGGGAGATGGAAAAAGAGCTTGCTCTGTCCACTCCACGCATTGACCTGGTATTGCAGTATCTCCAGGACCGGTGCACCCCTTCTTTAATCAGTTTCTAAAATCAGAAAGAATTGAATTCAATGTTTTTTGTTCATTTTGCTTGTTTGTCGGATTTTGGGATGGACTCTTTGGCTTTGCTTTTCTTCTCCTCATTGGATTTTTCATGTTCAAAGTTGCAGAAGCCAGATTACAAGCTCATTTTGGTTCAACTTCAGCAACTGTGCATTGCATTGCCATGTAATGTGATGCAATGCTATCTTTCTAGCTCTCCCTTTTTACTTCCTTTTGGATAAACAGACATATTAGGCAAGCATTTTGGAGCTTTCACCTAAATAACTACAGGTGGTGAGATAAGCTGCACAATATAATTGACCTTTCAGTATATTGTTGCACACACACCATCTATTTAGCAAATGCCCTTGTTATCAACAGCAGCCTTTTAAACTCACCTGAGCTAACAGGTATGTGCGCTGGTTACTCTGCTGCGCTTAAAATTTCTTTTTTGGTTTGCTACAATGCCTTTTCTGAAACGTTGTCTCCTTCTGCTGGAACACTGACTTCTTTCATTTAATGCCTGCAGACTATAAAAGAGAACCCAACCCAAAAAGTTTGGTTGATTAGTCTGTGGCATTCTGTTAAACTGTTGCTTATGGCGGTCTCTGTGAGCTTCTCAGCGACATTCAGCCAGCCAGGTATCCTGCCTGCAGTAGATGGAATGTGGCAATGGAACGCTGGCTGCGCGTGTCATAATAGGCTCTGAGCCTTTATATACCTGTGCACAGCAGCAGCCACCTTCAGTCTGCTGCTGGACAGCCAGCAGCAGCAGCAGCAGGAGAGGTATGTAATCAGGAGCCCTCCTGCTAAGGGTAGACAGCTGCTCGTTCCACCCCACCCCCCGCCTTAATTGGTTCTCCTCCCTTCCAACGGTGTTGAGGCGGGTGGGAACAGCAGGGGGTGAAGGTGCTGTGTTTAAAGAGGTGGAGTTATGCAGATCTAAAACGCGTGGATTGCAGCAGCAGCAAGCCGAAAAGTGCAGGCATGTAAGGGATCTAGAGGTTGACAACATGTCTTCTTAACGGGAGTCCAGGAGCTCATCTCCACAAATGGACTTTTCAGGATCCTTGGGTGGCTCCGTAGTTTGAAACCAATTCTGGTTATCGCTTCTCGGCCTTTTGGCTAAGATCAAGTGTAGTATCTGTTCTTATCAGTTTAATATCTGATACGTCCCCTATCTGGGGACCATATATTAAATGGATTTTTAGAACAGGGAGATGGAAAAAGAGCTTGCTCTGTCCACTCCACGCATTGACCTGGTATTGCAGTATCTCCAGGACCGGTGCACCCCTTCTTTAATGTAGTTTCTAAAATCAGAAAGAATTGAATTCAATGTTTTTTGTTCATTTTGCTTGTTTGTCAGATTTTGGGATGGACTCTTTGGCTTTGCTTTTCTTCTCCTCATTGGATTTTTCATGTTCAAAGTTGCAGAAGCCAGATTACAAGCTCATTTTGGTTCAACTTCAGCAACTGTGCATTGCATTGCCATGTAATGTGATGCAATGCTATCTTTCTAGCTCTCCCTTTTTACTTCCTTTTGGATAAACAGACATATTAGGCAAGCATTTTGGAGCTTTCACCTAAATAACTACAGGTGGTGAGATAAGCTGCACAATATAATTGACCTTTCAGTATATTGTTGCACACACACCATCTATTTAGCAAATTCCCTTGTTATCAACAGCAGCCTTTTAAACTCACCTGAGCTAACAGGTATGTGCGCTGGTTACTCTGCTGCGCTTAAAATTTCTTTTTTGGTTTGCTACAATGCCTTTTCTGAAACGTTGTCTCCTTCTGCTGGAACACTGACTTCTTTCATTTAATGCCTGCAGACTATAAAAGAGAACCCAACCCAAAAAGTTTGGTTGATTAGTCTGTGGCATTCTGTTAAACTGTTGCTTATGGCGGTCTCTGTGAGCTTCTCAGCGACATTCAGCCAGCCAGGTATCCTGCCTGCAGTAGATGGAATGTGGCAATGGAACGCTGGCTGCGCGTGTCATAATAGGCTCTGAGCCTTTATATACCTGTGCACAGCAGCAGCCACCTTCAGTCTGCTGCTGGACAGCCAGCAGCAGCAGCAGCAGGAGAGGTATGTAATCAGGAGCCCTCCTGCTAAGGGTAGACAGCTGCTCGTTCCACCCCACCCCCCGCCTTAATTGGTTCTCCTCCCTTCCAACGGTGTTGAGGCGGGTGGGAACAGCAGGGGGTGAAGGTGCTGTGTTTAAAGAGGTGGAGTTATGCAGATCTAAAACGCGTGGATTGCAGCAGCAGCAAGCCGAAAAGTGCAGGCATGTAAGGGATCTAGAGGTTGACAACATGTCTTCTTAACGGGAGTCCAGGAGCTCATCTCCACAAATGGACTTTTCAGGATCCTTGGGTGGCTCCGTAGTTTGAAACCAATTCTGGTTATCGCTTCTCGGCCTTTTGGCTAAGATCAAGTGTAGTATCTGTTCTTATCAGTTTAATATCTGATACGTCCCCTATCTGGGGACCATATATTAAATGGATTTTTAGAACAGGGAGATGGAAAAAGAGCTTGCTCTGTCCACTCCACGCATTGACCTGGTATTGCAGTATCTCCAGGACCGGTGCACCCCTTCTTTAATGTAGTTTCTAAAATCAGAAAGAATTGAATTCAATGTTTTTTGTTCATTTTGCTTGTTTGTCAGATTTTGGGATGGACTCTTTGGCTTTGCTTTTCTTCTCCTCATTGGATTTTTCATGTTCAAAGTTGCAGAAGCCAGATTACAAGCTCATTTTGGTTCAACTTCAGCAACTGTGCATTGCATTGCCATGTAATGTGATGCAATGCTATCTTTCTAGCTCTCCCTTTTTACTTCCTTTTGGATAAACAGACATATTAGGCAAGCATTTTGGAGCTTTCACCTAAATAACTACAGGTGGTGAGATAAGCTGCACAATATAATTGACCTTTCAGTATATTGTTGCACACACACCATCTATTTAGCAAATGCCCTTGTTATCAACAGCAGCCTTTTAAACTCACCTGAGCTAACAGGTATGTGCGCTGGTTACTCTGCTGCGCTTAAAATTTCTTTTTTGGTTTGCTACAATGCCTTTTCTGAAACGTTGTCTCCTTCTGCTGGAACACTGACTTCTTTCATTTAATGCCTGCAGACTATAAAAGAGAACCCAACCCAAAAAGTTTGGTTGATTAGTCTGTGGCATTCTGTTAAACTGTTGCTTATGGCGGTCTCTGTGAGCTTCTCAGCGACATTCAGCCAGCCAGGTATCCTGCCTGCAGTAGATGGAATGTGGCAATGGAACGCTGGCTGCGCGTGTCATAATAGGCTCTGAGCCTTTATATACCTGTGCACAGCAGCAGCCACCTTCAGTCTGCTGCTGGACAGCCAGCAGCAGCAGCAGCAGGAGAGGTATGTAATCAGGAGCCCTCCTGCTAAGGGTAGACAGCTGCTCGTTCCACCCCACCCCCCGCCTTAATTGGTTCTCCTCCCTTCCAACGGTGTTGAGGCGGGTGGGAACAGCAGGGGGTGAAGGTGCTGTGTTTAAAGAGGTGCAGTTATGCAGTTCTAAAACGCGTGGATTGCAGCAGCAGCAAGCCGAAAAGTGCAGGCATGTAAGGGATCTAGAGGTTGACAACATGTCTTCTTAACGGGAGTCCAGGAGCTCATCTCCACAAATGGACTTTTCAGGATCCTTGGGTGGCTCCGTAGTTTGAAACCAATTCTGGTTATCGCTTCTCGGCCTTTTGGCTAAGATCAAGTGTAGTATCTGTTCTTATCAGTTTAATATCTGATACGTCCCCTATCTGGGGACCATATATTAAATGGATTTTTAGAACAGGGAGATGGAAAAAGAGCTTGCTCTGTCCACTCCACGCTTTGACCTGGTATTGCAGTATCTCCAGGACCGGTGCACCCCTTCTTTAATGCAGTTTCTAAAATCAGAAAGAATTGAATTCAATGTTTTTTGTTCATTTTGCTTGTTTGTCGGATTTTGGGATGGACTCTTTGGCTTTGCTTTTCTTCTCCTCATTGGATTTTTCATGTTCAAAGTTGCAGAAGCCAGATTACAAGCTCATTTTGGTTCAACTTCAGCAACTGTGCATTGCATTGCCATGTAATGTGATGCAATGCTATCTTTCTAGCTCTCCCTTTTTACTTCCTTTTGGATAAACAGACATATTAGGCAAGCATTTTGGAGCTTTCACCTAAATAACTACAGGTGGTGAGATAAGCTGCACAATATAATTGACCTTTCAGTATATTGTTGCACACACACCATCTATTTAGCAAATGCCCTTGTTATCAACAGCAGCCTTTTAAACTCACCTGAGCTAACAGGTATGTGCGCTGGTTACTCTGCTGCGCTTAAAATTTCTTTTTTGGTTTGCTACAATGCCTTTTCTGAAACGTTGTCTCCTTCTGCTGGAACACTGACTTCTTTCATTTAATGCCTGCAGACTATAAAAGAGAACCCAACCCAAAAAGTTTGGTTGATTAGTCTGTGGCATTCTGTTAAACTGTTGCTTATGGCGGTCTCTGTGAGCTTCTCAGCGACATTCAGCCAGCCAGGTATCCTGCCTGCAGTAGATGGAATGTGGCAATGGAACGCTGGCTGCGCGTGTCATAATAGGCTCTGAGCCTTTATATACCTGTGCACAGCAGCAGCCACCTTCAGTCTGCTGCTGGACAGCCAGCAGCAGCAGGAGAGGTATGTAATCAGGAGCCCTCCTGCTAAGGGTAGACAGCTGCTCGTTCCACCCCACCCCCCGCCTTAATTGGTTCTCCTCCCTTCCAACGGTGTTGAGGCGGGTGGGAACAGCAGGGGGTGAAGGTGCTGTGTTTAAAGAGGTGGAGTTATGCAGATCTAAAACGCGTGGATTGCAGCAGCAGCAAGCCGAAAAGTGCAGGCATGTAAGGGATCTAGAGGTTGACAACATGTCTTCTTAACGGGAGTCCAGGAGCTCATCTCCACAAATGGACTTTTCAGGATCCTTGGGTGGCTCCGTAGTTTGAAACCAATTCTGGTTATCGCTTCTCGGCCTTTTGGCTAAGATCAAGTGTAGTATCTGTTCTTATCAGTTTAATATCTGATACGTCCCCTATCTGGGGACCATATATTAAATGGATTTTTAGAACAGGGAGATGGAAAAAGAGCTTGCTCTGTCCACTCCACGCATTGACCTGGTATTGCAGTATCTCCAGGACCGGTGCACCCCTTCTTTAATGCAGTTTCTAAAATCAGAAAGAATTGAATTCAATGTTTTTTGTTCATTTTGCTTGTTTGTCGGATTTTGGGATGGGCTCTTTGGCTTTGCTTTTCTTCTCCTCATTGGATTTTTCATGTTCAAAGTTGCAGAAGCCAGATTACAAGCTCATTTTGGTTCAACTTCAGCAACTGTGCATTGCATTGCCATGTAATGTGATGCAATGCTATCTTTCTAGCTCTCCCTTTTTACTTCCTTTTGGATAAACAGACATATTAGGCAAGCATTTTGGAGCTTTCACCTAAATAACTACAGGTGGTGAGATAAGCTGCACAATATAATTGACCTTTCAGTATATTGTTGCACACACACCATCTATTTAGCAAATGCCCTTGTTATCAACAGCAGCCTTTTAAACTCACCTGAGCTAACAGGTATGTGCGCTGGTTACTCTGCTGCGCTTAAAATTTCTTTTTTGGTTTGCTACAATGCCTTTTCTGAAACGTTGTCTCCTTCTGCTGGAACACTGACTTCTTTCATTTAATGCCTGCAGACTATAAAAGAGAACCCAACCCAAAAAGTTTGGTTGATTAGTCTGTGGCATTCTGTTAAACTGTTGCTTATGGCGGTCTCTGTGAGCTTCTCAGCGACATTCAGCCAGCCAGGTATCCTGCCTGCAGTAGATGGAATGTGGCAATGGAACGCTGGCTGCGCGTGTCATAATAGGCTCTGAGCCTTTATATACCTGTGCACAGCAGCAGCCACCTTCAGTCTGCTGCTGGACAGCCAGCAGCAGCAGCAGGAGAGGTATGTAATCAGGAGCCCTCCTGCTAAGGGTAGACAGCTGCTCGTTCCACCCCACCCCCCGCCTTAATTGGTTCTCCTCCCTTCCAACGGTGTTGAGGCGGGTGGGAACAGCAGGGGGTGAAGGTGCTGTGTTTAAAGAGGTGGAGTTATGCAGATCTAAAACGCGTGGATTGCAGCAGCAGCAAGCCGAAAAGTGCAGGCATGTAAGGGATCTAGAGGTTGACAACATGTCTTCTTAACGGGAGTCCAGGAGCTCATCTCCACAAATGGACTTTTCAGGATCCTTGGGTGGCTCCGTAGTTTGAAACCAATTCTGGTTATCGCTTCTCGGCCTTTTGGCTCAGACCTAGTGTTTGGACAAGAGGTTCCTTGTGTACTAGCCCTCGGCCTTCCAGCATCGCCACTTCGGTGGCTTAAGCTGGATGCTGCTATAGGGGGAGAGTGAGGAGGAAACGAGAAGGCGATTCCTGAAGCGACCATGGGTGTCAAGCTTCGTTTTGCTGGGACCGGGGATCCCCGGGTCAAGAATGCTTTCCGTATCGAGGTCTCTGAGGAGAAGAAGGACCATTTCTCGTTGTCATACCTGGTCAACGCCATTTTCTATGAAATCCTGAAGATCCAGAAGTCGGAGATCATCTGTTTGCAGGAGTTCAGAAGGGAGCATAGGTACGTCTTGGTGCTTTCTTCTATGGCGGCTTGCCAAAACCTTTTCAAAACTCTTCAAGTCCTTTCAGAGCACCCTCAGCTGGATGGACTTATCTTCACTGTACTCTACTCTAAGGGGGATATCCCGGTGGTAATATTCATGCACAACCCCTTTATCTCCCGGGATGATATCACTGCATTCCTGAGAAGACACTGCATTTTTGTGCAATTCTCCCATAAAATCTTAAATGGAGAAGGGCTGTGGACTGGGAAGTATAAATACTTTGTGAGGTTTGGGATAGACCCTCATGGTCCTGGAGGTATTCACTATCCTCCCCTGAACTTTACAATTGGAAGAGACTCTGGATATCTGTTTTTTCCCGAGGCGCCATTGTTCTGCAGGAGATGCAACATGTTCGGGCATATCCAGGATTTCTGCAAGCAATTGCCAAACTGTAGAAAGTGCAACAAGTACGGTCATCTGGCGAAGGATTGTTCCAACCCGGTGGTATGTGATGCCTGCGGGGAGGAAGGACATGTGATTCGGGATTGTAAGGCTAAAGTCAAGCCTAGGTCCTTCTCCGAAGTGACCAAAGGTAAGCCTACTGTCCCTGCTGTTACCCCACAGGTGACTACTGCAGAGATCAATGCTGAGACGGAGCCCCCTGAGGTTGAAGATCTGGTGGGTGAGGCCCAGAACCTGTTGGACCCTCCGGCCCCTGCTGGGCCAGGTATGGAGATCTCCGAGTTGGATGTGGACCTCCCTCATCAGTCCGAAATATGTGGTGAGGGTGACATGGATGTGTCTCTAGCTCGAACCCCTGCATTGTCCTGGGGTGCTACAGACGAAGAGGTGGCCAGGGATGGTGGCCAAGGAGACTTTACTTCTGGGAGGTCTTTTGATGATGATGATACTCCTGAACTGGCCAATAAAAAACCCAGACGAGAGTACTCACCTGCCAGCGGAGGGTGCGACAGTCCTGCAAGTGACCGCATTTACCCGCAGGATGTCTTCTCCCCTGATGCTCCTTACCTTGGCATCCCTGAGAGCATCAACACCTTTGGGGTGCTTTCCCAGTCTGATGATAATGGATGAGTATGGTGTGATCAACATTGAGTCATGTATTTCTTTTCATTAATTAATGTCTTGCCAATCTGGTTGGGATGTAGTGTCCCTAAATGTAAGGCAGATCAGATCTAAAATCAGAAGAACAACTGTTCTGGACTACCTGAAACATTTAGGTGCTGATGTTTTTTGCCTTCAGGAGTGTGGGATTCAGGATGCTCCTTGTGACAAAGACTGGCCTTACGGACAGCATATCTGGTCAGGGTCTAATCATAATAAAAATGATGGGGTGGGGATATTAGTTGGGAATAAAGAAATCTCTATTGATAGTTATATTGTGGTGGAGGTGGGCCGATGTTTAATTGCATTTTTGAGTTATAGAGGGTGGCGGGTCAGAATTATTAATTTATATTGCCCTACAGGGAAGGAAGAGCGGCTTGCTCTTCTTGAAAAATTAAGTTTTTTTCTTCCAGGGAAATCTCCCACTATTTTTGTTGGGGACGTTAATTGTGTCACAGAAGGAAAGTGTGACA
The DNA here is from genome assembly GCF_046119375.1 of Phyllobates terribilis. NCBI lineage: Eukaryota > Metazoa > Chordata > Amphibia > Anura > Dendrobatidae > Phyllobates > Phyllobates terribilis. Next base: position 322,032 of record NW_027363058.1, on the reverse strand, counting down.
TAACAGGAAAGAAATTGTCCCATTTAATTTGTGATTTTTCCTTTTTAGATGCAGCAGTTGTTGTTCTTGGCATGCCACCACCGCCGACATACCATGCTGACCGTGGTGAGATTCATTCCAGAATTGATTTAATGTTATTTTCTAAAAATATGGTATGTTTGGATTTTTCTCAACAAAAGGTACCTTTTTCGGACCATGAATGTTTGAGAGGCGTGTTTTGTGCGAATGGTGACCAAGTGTATGGCGGTGGGGTATGGAAGTTGAATGCAAGGCTGTTAGAGGATGATGAGGTGATGAATGAGTTTAATGTAAAGTATGAAAGATGGAGAATGCGTAAGAAGGATTTTGTGTGTGTTCTTGACTGGTGGGACTGGGTGAAAGTGCAATTTAAAACTTTCTTCAAAAAGTGGGGCTATAGAAAAGCTGCCAGATATAGGAATAGGTTTAATGACCTTAATAGACGGATTGACTGGTTGAGAAAGTGTGTTGCAAGTGGTTTGGAGATGTCTGATCAACTTACTGAGGCTAAGAATGAATTGAAGCGTGTGTTGGATGAGAAAGGAAAGGAAATTATATATCGTACTAAAATTGAGCACCTGGAGAAAAATGAGAAGTGTACGAGGTTCTTTTTTAAAAAAATGAATGGTAGGAAGACTGATATGAATGAAGTTGTGAATGAAAGTGGAACCAACTGTATGGGTGAGGATGTGCTGAAAGAAGTGAATAGGTTTTATAGCAAGTTGTATGATGAGAAATGGATTGACTCTGGGCTTGTGTCATATGTTCTGAATGGTGTGGAGAAAAAACTTGATTCTGAGGAGCGTGATCTATTGTGTGAGGATGTAGTTCTGGATGAAGTGAAGAATGTGGTGTGGAGTGCTAAAAAGAGTAAGACTCCTGGGAAAGATGGTATACCTGTAGAGTTGTATGTGAAAGCATGGGAAGTTTTGGGAACAGATTTGACTGAGGTATGTAAGTATATGTGGGTGAATGGTAGGTTGTGTGAATCAATGAAAGAAGGAGTGGTTGTGCTTGTGTATAAAAAGGGTGAGAGGAAACGTTTGGAAAACTGGAGACCAATAACACTGCTGAATTCGGATTATAAGGTCTACAGTAAGTTACTGGCAAATCGTATGCGTGAAGTGATTGGTAGTGTTGTGGAGGAGGACCAAGTATGTGCAGTGCCTGGAAGAAGTATGAGTGATAACTTGTTATTGTTGAGAGATATGATTGGGGATTGCAAGGATAGAAAGCAGAAATGTATGACTTTAGCTATTGATTTTGAGAAGGCGTTTGACAGGGTTTCGCATGTGTTTTTGTTTAAAGTACTGGAAAGAATGGGGTTTCCTAGAGAATTTGTGAATTGTGTAAAATCATTGTATGATTGTGTGTCAAGTGAGTTCTTGGTTAATGGGTGGCTGTGTGACAAAGTGAAGATTAGGTCAGGAGTAAGGCAGGGGTGTCCTATGTCCCCCGTCTTATTTGTATGTGTAATAGAACCATTGTTATGTTTGATTAGACGGGATAAAATGATGAGAGGTTTGTTGGTGCCTGGTAGTGGTGGTAAGCATGTGAAAGTGTTAGGTTATATGGATGATGTTGTGGTTGTGAGTGAAAGTATGGCTTCTTTGAGTAGAATTAAATTGCTTTTGGATTTTTTTGTTGGTGCGTCTGGTTTTAGGGTAAATTGGAATAAATGTAGTTTTAAATGTTTTGGAGATAGTAGTATTCGTATGGATGGTGTAAAGTGTGAAGAGGGTGCAATCAAGATTTTGGGCGTATTATTTAATGATGACTTAAAAGGGAATGAAAGTTGGGAAGAGTGTGGTATGCGGGTTGAACGTAAATTGAATTTTTGGCGAATGAGAGAATTGACTCTGCGTGGTAAGGTGTTAATTATCAAAGCAGTGATTCTCCCTATCCTGCTTTATGTGGCGACTGTTTTTCCTTCTCCTTACAGGAAAATTAAGAGAATAGAGAAGTTGGTATTCACATTCCTGTGGTGTAGTAAGATGGAGAAGTTGAAGCGGGAGAGCCTTTTTAAGGCTTGTCAGCATGGTGGGCTGGCCTTTCCCAATATTGAAGTTTTTTTAGGCCTTAATTATATTAAGACTGTGGTTATTTTGCTGGGTAAAGGCAATAAAGGTGCTTTTATGGCTAATTATTCTGCTGGATGGATGTTGTATGGGTTATGCTGGAGGAAGAGAGATGCGAGTGTGCCTGTGGCCTTTAAGTGTCCTGTTTGGTATGAGGTGATTGAGAAATTTGTGAGAAAGCATGATTTGTTGAGTGTGGGAATGAATGATTTTAGAATGACCAAGAATGTGGTGAAAAGAATGAGTGCAAATGAGGTAGAGTGTAATATTGTTGGGCTGAGAGGGAATGAGGTTTCAGATGCATGGAAGAAGTTAGATACGTATGGGATGTCAAACAAACAGAAGGATGTTGTGTGGATGACTTTACATAATATTTTACCTGTGAGAGAAGTGCAGAAGAAAAGAGAGTTGATAAGAACAGATGTGTGTCCGAGAGTGGGATGTGGTGGTTGTGAGACTGTCAGGCATGTTATGTGGGATTGTGAGTACGCGTACAGTGTGTGGAAGTGTGTAGGTGGATTGTGTAAGGGTTTAGCAGGCGTGAATTTTGTGGATTGGCGTGTGGCGATGTTTGGAATTGGTGCGTGTAGTCGGTCTAAAGATAGAATTTTATGGTTGATAATGGCTTGTGTGATGGAGAGTTTGTGGGATGCAAGGAACCTTGGACTTTTCAAAAGGAAATCTTTATCAGTGAATGAATGTGTTAGACTTATTCTTTCAAGACTATACCTGATATATAAGTTGGACAGCAGAGGCGGTGGTGGCACAGATGCCGAAGGGATTTGGAAATTTAAAAAGTGGCATTACCTTATCAAATACCAGTGATTTTTTTCTTTGTGATTCCTTGAAGTTTCTGCATTTGTGTTACGTAAAGGATGTTCCCTTGTGATTATATTTTGTCTTATACTACTGCTAAATAAATAGAACCATGATGATGAGAAGTTTTAAGTAGCAAATTTTGGAGAAATTCATACTGTTTGCTAAAAAACTAAACTGAATGGTTTAAAAAAAAAAAAAAAAAAAATCTGTTCTTATCAGTTTAATATCTGATACGTCCCCTATCTGGGGACCATATATTAAATGGATTTTTAGAACAGGGAGATTGAAAAAGAGCTTGCTCTGTCCACTCCACGCATTGACCTGGTATTGCAGTATCTCCAGGACCGGTGCACCCCTTCTTTAATGCAGTTTCTAAAATCAGAAAGAATTGAATTCAATGTTTTTTGTTCATTTTGCTTGTTTGTCGGATTTTGGGATGGACTCTTTGGCTTTGCTTTTCTTCTCCTCATTGGATTTTTCATGTTCAAAGTTGCAGAAGCCAGATTACAAGCTCATTTTGGTTCAACTTCAGCAACTGTGCATTGCATTGCCATGTAATGTGATGCAATGCTATCTTTCTAGCTCTCCCTTTTTACTTCCTTTTGGATAAACAGACATATTAGGCAAGCATTTTGGAGCTTTCACCTAAATAACTACAGGTGGTGAGATAAGCTGCACAATATAATTGACCTTTCAGTATATTGTTGCACACACACCATCTATTTAGCAAATGCCCTTGTTATCAACAGCAGCCTTTTAAACTCACCTGAGCTAACAGGTATGTGCGCTGGTTACTCTGCTGCGCTTAAAATTTCTTTTTTGGTTTGCTACAATGCCTTTTCTGAAACGTTGTCTCCTTCTGCTGGAACACTGACTTCTTTCATTTAATGCCTGCAGACTATAAAAGAGAACCCAACCCAAAAAGTTTGGTTGATTAGTCTGTGGCATTCTGTTAAACTGTTGCTTATGGCGGTCTCTGTGAGCTTCTCAGCGACATTCAGCCAGCCAGGTATCCTGCCTGCAGTAGATGGAATGTGGCAATGGAACGCTGGCTGCGCGTGTCATAATAGGCTCTGAGCCTTTATATACCTGTGCACAGCAGCAGCCACCTTCAGTCTGCTGCTGGACAGCCAGCATCAGCAGCAGCAGGAGAGGTATGTAATCAGGAGCCCTCCTGCTAAGGGTAGACAGCTGCTCGTTCCACCCCACCCCCCGCCTTAATTGGTTCTCCTCCCTTCCAACGGTGTTGAGGCGGGTGGGAACAGCAGGGGGTGAAGGTGCTGTGTTTAAAGAGGTGGAGTTATGCAGATCTAAAACGCGTGGATTGCAGCAGCAGCAAGCCGAAAAGTGCAGGCATGTAAGGGATCTAGAGGTTGACAACATGTCTTCTTAACGGGAGTACAGGAGCTCATCTCCACAAATGGACTTTTCAGGATCCTTGGGTGGCTCCGTAGTTTGAAACCAATTCTGGTTATCGCTTCTCGGCCTTTTGGCTAAGATCAAGTGTAGTATCTGTTCTTATCAGTTTAATATCTGATACGTCCCCTATCTGGGGACCATATATTAAATGGATTTTTAGAACAGGGAGATGGAAAAAGAGCTTGCTCTGTCCACTCCACGCATTGACCTGGTATTGCAGTATCTCCAGGACCGGTGCACCCCTTCTTTAATGCAGTTTCTAAAATCAGAAAGAATTGAATTCAATGTTTTTTGTTCATTTTACTTGTTTGTCGGATTTTGGGATGGACTCTTTGGCTTTGCTTTTCTTCTCCTCATTGGATTTTTCATGTTCAAAGTTGCAGAAGCCAGATTACAAGCTCATTTTGGTTCAACTTCAGCAACTGTGCATTGCATTGCCATGTAATGTGATGCAATGCTATCTTTCTAGCTCTCCCTTTTTACTTCCTTTTGGATAAACAGACATATTAGGCAAGCATTTTGGAGCTTTCACCTAAATAACTACAGGTGGTGAGATAAGCTGCACAATATAATTGACCTTTCAGTATATTGTTGCACACACACCATCTATTTAGCAAATGCCCTTGTTATCAACAGCAGCCTTTTAAACTCACCTGAGCTAACAGGTATGTGCGCTGGTTACTCTGCTGCGCTTAAAATTTCTTTTTTGGTTTGCTACAATGCCTTTTCTGAAACGTTGTCTCCTTCTGCTGGAACACTGACTTCTTTCATTTAATGCCTGCAGACTATAAAAGAGAACCCAACCCAAAAAGTTTGGTTGATTAGTCTGTGGCATTCTGTTAAACTGTTGCTTATGGCGGTCTCTGTGAGCTTCTCAGCGACATTCAGCCAGCCAGGTATCCTGCCTGCAGTAGATGGAATGTGGCAATGGAACGCTGGCTGCGCGTGTCATAATAGGCTCTGAGCCTTTATATACCTGTGCACAGCAGCAGCCACCTTCAGTCTGCTGCTGGACAGCCAGCAGCAGCAGCAGCAGGAGAGGTATGTAATCAGGAGCCCTCCTGCTAAGGGTAGACAGCTGCTCGTTCCACCCCACCCCCCGCCTTAATTGGTTCTCCTCCCTTCCAACGGTGTTGAGGCGGGTGGGAACAGCAGGGGGTGAAGGTGCTGTGTTTAAAGAGGTGGAGTTATGCAGATCTAAAACGCGTGGATTGCAGCAGCAGCAAGCCGAAAAGTGCAGGCATGTAAGGGATCTAGAGGTTGACAACATGTCTTCTTAACGGGAGTCCAGGAGCTCATCTCCACAAATGGACTTTTCAGGATCCTTGGGTGGCTCCGTAGTTTGAAACCAATTCTGGTTATCGCTTCTCGGCCTTTTGGCTAAGATCAAGTGTAGTATCTGTTCTTATCAGTTTAATATCTGATACGTCCCCTATCTGGGGACCATATATTAAATGGATTTTTAGAACAGGGAGATGGAAAAAGAGCTTGCTCTGTCCACTCCACGCATTGACCTGGTATTGCAGTATCTCCAGGACCGGTGCACCCCTTCTTTAATGCAGTTTCTAAAATCAGAAAGAATTGAATTCAATGTTTTTTGTTCATTTTACTTGTTTGTCGGATTTTGGGATGGACTCTTTGGCTTTGCTTTTCTTCTCCTCATTGGATTTTTCATGTTCAAAGTTGCAGAAGCCAGATTACAAGCTCATTTTGGTTCAACTTCAGCAACTGTGCATTGCATTGCCATGTAATGTGATGCAATGCTATCTTTCTAGCTCTCCCTTTTTACTTCCTTTTGGATAAACAGACATATTAGGCAAGCATTTTGGAGCTTTCACCTAAATAACTACAGGTGGTGAGATAAGCTGCACAATATAATTGACCTTTCAGTATATTGTTGCACACACACCATCTATTTAGCAAATGCCCTTGTTATCAACAGCAGCCTTTTAAACTCACCTGAGCTAACAGGTATGTGCGCTGGTTACTCTGCTGCGCTTAAAATTTCTTTTTTGGTTTGCTACAATGCCTTTTCTGAAACGTTGTCTCCTTCTGCTGGAACACTGACTTCTTTCATTTAATGCCTGCAGACTATAAAAGAGAACCCAACCCAAAAAGTTTGGTTGATTAGTCTGTGGCATTCTGTTAAACTGTTGCTTATGGCGGTCTCTGTGAGCTTCTCAGCGACATTCAGCCAGCCAGGTATCCTGCCTGCAGTAGATGGAATGTGGCAATGGAACGCTGGCTGCGCGTGTCATAATAGGCTCTGAGCCTTTATATACCTGTGCACAGCAGCAGCCACCTTCAGTCTGCTGCTGGACAGCCAGCAGCAGCAGCAGCAGGAGAGGTATGTAATCAGGAGCCCTCCTGCTAAGGGTAGACAGCTGCTCGTTCCACCCAACCCCCCGCCTTAATTGGTTCTCCTCCCTTCCAACGGTGTTGAGGCGGGTGGGAACAGCAGGGGGTGAAGGTGCTGTGTTTAAAGAGGTGGAGTTATGCAGATCTACAACGCGTGGATTGCAGCAGCAGCAATCCGAAAAGTGCAGGCATGTAAGGGATCTAGAGGTTGACAACATGTCTTCTTAACGGGAGTCCAGGAGCTCATCTCCACAAATGGACTTTTCAGGATCCTTGGGTGGCTCCGTAGTTTGAAACCAATTCTGGTTATCGCTTCTCGGCCTTTTGGCTAAGATCAAGTGTAGTATCTGTTCTTATCAGTTTAATATCTGATATGTCCCCTATCTGGGGACCATATATTAAATGGATTTTTAGAACAGGGAGATGGAAAAAGAGCTTGCTCTGTCCACTCCACGCATTGACCTGGTATTGCAGTATCTCCAGGACCGGTGCACCCCTTCTTTAATGCAGTTTCTAAAATCAGAAAGAATTGAATTCAATGTTTTTTGTTCATTTTGCTTGTTTGTCGGATTTTGGGATGGACTCTTTGGCTTTGCTTTTCTTCTCCTCATTGGATTTTTCATGTTCAAAGTTGCAGAAGCCAGATTACAAGCTCATTTTGGTTCAACTTCAGCAACTGTGCATTGCATTGCCATGTAATGTGATGCAATGCTATCTTTCTAGCTCTCCCTTTTTACTTCCTTTTGGATAAACAGACATATTAGGCAAGCATTTTGGAGCTTTCACCTAAATAACTACAGGTGGTGAGATAAGCTGCACAATATAATTGACCTTTCAGTATATTGTTGCACACACACCATTTATTTAGCAAATGCCCTTGTTATCAACAGCAGCCTTTTAAACTCACCTGAGCTAACAGGTATGTGCGCTGGTTACTCTGCTGCGCTTAAAATTTCTTTTTTGGTTTGCTACAATGCCTTTTCTGAAACGTTGTCTCCTTCTGCTGGAACACTGACTTCTTTCATTTAATGCCTGCAGACTATAAAAGAGAACCCAACCCAAAAAGTTTGGTTGATTAGTCTGTGGCATTCTGTTAAACTGTTGCTTATGGCGGTCTCTGTGAGCTTCTCAGCGACATTCAGCCAGCCAGGTATCCTGCCTGCAGTAGATGGAATGTGGCAATGGAACGCTGGCTGCGCGTGTCATAATAGGCTCTGAGCCTTTATATACCTGTGCACAGCAGCAGCCACCTTCAGTCTGCTGCTGGACAGCCAGCAGCAGCAGCAGCAGGAGAGGTATGTAATCAGGAGCCCTCCTGCTAAGGGTAGACAGCTGCTCGTTCCACCCCACCCCCCGCCTTAATTGGTTCTCCTCCCTTCCAACGGTGTTGAGGCGGGTGGGAACAGCAGGGGGTGAAGGTGCTGTGTTTAAAGAGGTGGAGTTATGCAGATCTAAAACGCGTGGATTGCAGCAGCAGCAAGCCGAAAAGTGCAGGCATGTAAGGGATCTAGAGGTTGACAACATGTCTTCTTAACGGGAGTCCAGGAGCTCATCTCCACAAATGGACTTTTCAGAATCCTTGGGTGGCTCCGTAGTTTGAAACCAATTCTGGTTATCGCTTCTCGGCCTTTTGGCTAAGATCAAGTGTAGTATCTGTTCTTATCAGTTTAATATCTGATACGTCCCCTATCTGGGGACCATATATTAAATGGATTTTTAGAACAGGGAGATGGAAAAAGAGCTTGCTCTGTCCACTCCACGCATTGACCTGGTATTGCAGTATCTCCAGGACCGGTGCACCCCTTCTTTAATGCAGTTTCTAAAATCAGAAAGAATTGAATTCAATGTTTTTTGTTCATTTTGCTTGTTTGTCGGATTTTGGGATGGACTCTTTGGCTTTGCTTTTCTTCTCCTCATTGGATTTTTCATGTTCAAAGTTGCAGAAGCCAGATTACAAGCTCATTTTGGTTCAACTTCAGCAACTGTGCATTGCATTGCCATGTAATGTGATGCAATGCTATCTTTCTAGCTCTCCCTTTTTACTTCCTTTTGGATAAACAGACATATTAGGCAAGCATTTTGGAGCTTTCACCTAAATAACTACAGGTGGTGAGATAAGCTGCACAATATAATTGACCTTTCAGTATATTGTTGCACACACACCATCTATTTAGCAAATGCCCTTGTTATCAACAGCAGCCTTTTAAACTCACCTGAGCTAACAGGTATGTGCGCTGGTTACTCTGCTGCGCTTAAAATTTCTTTTTTGGTTTGCTACAATGCCTTTTCTGAAACGTTGTCTCCTTCTGCTGGAACACTGACTTCTTTCATTTAATGCCTGCAGACTATAAAAGAGAACCCAACCCAAAAAGTTTGGTTGATTAGTCTGTGGCATTCTGTTAAACTGTTGCTTATGGCGGTCTCTGTGAGCTTCTCAGCGACATTCAGCCAGCCAGGTATCCTGCCTGCAGTAGATGGAATGTGGCAATGGAACGCTGGCTGCGCGTGTCATAATAGGCTCTGAGCCTTTATATACCTGTGCACAGCAGCAGCCACCTTCAGTCTGCTGCTGGACAGCCAGCAGCAGCAGCAGCAGGAGAGGTATGTAATCAGGAGCCCTCCTGCTAAGGGTAGACAGCTGCTCGTTCCACCCCACCCCCCGCCTTAATTGGTTCTCCTCCCTTCCAACGGTGTTGAGGCGGGTGGGAACAGCAGGGGGTGAAGGTGCTGTGTTTAAAGAGGTGGAGTTATGCAGATCTAAAACGCGTGGATTGCAGCAGCAGCAAGCCGAAAAGTGCAGGCATGTAAGGGATCTAGAGGTTGACAACATGTCTTCTTAACGGGAGTCCAGGAGCTCATCTCCACAAATGGACTTTTCAGGATCCTTGGGTGGCTCCGTAGTTTGAAACCAATTCTGGTTATCGCTTCTCGGCCTTTTGGCTAAGATCAAGTGTAGTATCTGTTCTTATCAGTTTAATATCTGATACGTCCCCTATCTGGGGACCATATATTAAATGGATTTTTAGAACAGGGAGATGGAAAAAGAGCTTGCTCTGTCCACTCCACGCATTGACCTGGTATTGCAGTATCTCCAGGACCGGTGCACCCCTTCTTTAATGCAGTTTCTAAAATCAGAAAGAATTGAATTCAATGTTTTTTGTTCATTTTGCTTGTTTGTCGGATTTTGGGATGGACTCTTTGGCTTTGCTTTTCTTCTCCTCATTGGATTTTTCATGTTCAAAGTTGCAGAAGCCAGATTACAAGCTCATTTTGGTTCAACTTCAGCAACTGTGCATTGCATTGCCATGTAATGTGATGCAATGCTATCTTTCTAGCTCTCCCTTTTTACTTCCTTTTGGATAAACAGACATATTAGGCAAGCATTTTGGAGCTTTCACCTAAATAACTACAGGTGGTGAGATAAGCTGCACAATATAATTGACCTTTCAGTATATTGTTGCACACACACCATCTATTTAGCAAATGCCCTTGTTATCAACAGCAGCCTTTTAAACTCACCTGAGCTAACAGGTATGTGCGCTGGTTACTCTGCTGCGCTTAAAATTTCTTTTTTGGTTTGCTACAATGCCTTTTCTGAAACGTTGTCTCCTTCTGCTGGAACACTGACTTCTTTCATTTAATGCCTGCAGACTATAAAAGAGAACCCAACCCAAAAAGTTTGGTTGATTAGTCTGTGGCATTCTGTTAAACTGTTGCTTATGGCGGTCTCTGTGAGCTTCTCAGCGACATTCAGCCAGCCAGGTATCCTGCCTGCAGTAGATGGAATGTGGCAATGGAACGCTGGCTGCGCGTGTCATAATAGGCTCTGAGCCTTTATATACCTGTGCACAGCAGCAGCCACCTTCATTCTGCTGCTGGACAGCCAGCAGCAGCAGCAGCAGCAGGAGAGGTATGTAATCAGGAGCCCTCCTGCTAAGGGTAGACAGCTGCTCGTTCCACCCCACCCCCCGCCTTAATTGGTTCTCCTCCCTTCCAACGGTGTTGAGGCGGGTGGGAACAGCAGGGGGTGAAGGTGCTGTGTTTAAAGAGGTGGAGTTATGCAGATCTAAAACGCGTGGATTGCAGCAGCAGCAAGCCGAAAAGTGCAGGCATGTAAGGGATCTAGAGGTTGACAACATGTCTTCTTAACGGGAGTCCAGGAGCTCATCTCCACAAATGGACTTTTCAGGATCCTTGGGTGGCTCCGTAGTTTGAAACCAATTCTGGTTATCGCTTCTCGGCCTTTTGGCTAAGATCAAGTGTAGTATCTGTTCTTATCAGTTTAATATCTGATACGTCCCCTATCTGGGGACCATATATTAAATGGATTTTTAGAACAGGGAGATGGAAAAGAGCTTGCTCTGTCCACTCCACGCATTGACCTGGTATTGCAGTATCTCCAGGACCGTTGCACCCCTTCTTTAATGCAGTTTCTAAAATCAGAAAGAATTGAATTCAATGTTTTTTGTTCATTTTGCTTGTTTGTCGGATTTTGGGATGGACTCTTTGGCTTTGCTTTTCTTCTCCTCATTGGATTTTTCATGTTCAAAGTTGCAGAAGCCAGATTACAAGCTCATTTTGGTTCAACTTCAGCAACTGTGCATTGCATTGCCATGTAATGTGATGCAATGCTATCTTTCTAGCTCTCCCTTTTTACTTCCTTTTGGATAAACAGACATATTAGGCAAGCATTTTGGAGCTTTCACCTAAATAACTACAGGTGGTGAGATAAGCTGCACAATATAATTGACCTTTCAGTATATTGTTGCACACACACCATCTATTTAGCAAATGCCCTTGTTATCAACAGCAGCCTTTTAAACTCACCTGAGCTAACAGGTATGTGCGCTGGTTACTCTGCTGCGCTTAAAATTTCTTTTTTGGTTTGCTACAATGCCTTTTCTGAAACGTTGTCTCCTTCTGCTGGAACACTGACTTCTTTCATTTAATGCCTGCAGACTATAAAAGAGAACCCAACCCAAAAAGTTTGGTTGATTAGTCTGTGGCATTCTGTTAAACTGTTGCTTATGGCGGTCTCTGTGAGCTTCTCAGCGACATTCAGCCAGCCAGGTATCCTGCCTGCAGTAGATGGAATGTGGCAATGGAACGCTGGCTGCGCGTGTCATATTAGGCTCTGAGCCTTTATATACCTGTGCACAGCAGCAGCCACCTTCAGTCTGCTGCTGGACAGCCAGCAGCAGCAGCAGCAGCAGGAGAGGTATGTAATCAGGAGCCCTCCTGCTAAGGGTAGACAGCTGCTCGTTCCACCCCACCCCCCGCCTTAATTGGTTCTCCTCCCTTCCAACGGTGTTGAGGCGGGTGGGAACAGCAGGGGGTGAAGGTGCTGTGTTTAAAGAGGTGGAGTTATGCAGATCTAAAACGCGTGGATTGCAGCAGCAGCAAGCCGAAAAGTGCAGGCATGTAAGGGATCTAGAGGTTGACAACATGTCTTCTTAACGGGAGTCCAGGAGCTCATCTCCACAAATGGACTTTTCAGGATCCTTGGGTGGCTCCGTAGTTTGAAACCAATTCTGGTTATCGCTTCTCGGCCTTTTGGCACGATCTATCAGGTTTACCTGTGTGGTCTTGCCTGTGAGGTGCTCTTGGTACCCTTTCTCTCGGCCTGGGGGGATCGTTCCTTTTCGGAGGGACTTAACCCCCCTGCTGCTATTGGGAGGAAGGATTAGTCCGGGAGCAACGGGAAGGGATCCCATGAAGGCTTGCGCCTTTCAGAGAGAAGAGTCGGTACGTTCCTGAGTGAAGGATGCCGGCAACGCTCACATATTCATCGGGTGATGCCCGGATGCGGAACACCGTGAGGATTGAAGTTGGAGCAGGATCGAGGACGGAGAAGAATTTGGATTACATCTGCCATAGGATTCTGCTTGGAGTTCTGGAGTTTCGGCGGGAAGACATATTCTGCTTCCAGGACAATGAGTACAAGGGGACTTACACCATCACCTTCAAGAGCCAGGGATGCTGTCACCAACTCGTACAAAAGGTAAATGAGAAAAACTACTTGGATGAATTGGATGGACTAACCTTTTGTCTCTTGTATGCCTATGACGAGATCCCTATCGTGGTGCATTTCCCGAACCCCTTTGTGGAAGCTGCAGACATCTCGACCTACCTTATCCGTTATTGTGACGATCTGAGATACCTGGGCACTGTGAAGAACGCGGTAGGCTTCTGGTGCGGCAAGAGGAGGTACATGGCCCGTCTAAAGAGGGAACCAAGCGGAGTGGGAGGAATGCTACACCCTCCCTCAACATTTGTGATCGGTAAGAGCAGAGGCTACTTATTTTACCCTGGAATGCCGGTATGTTGCAGGAACTGTGGACAAATGGGTCATACCCAAACGTCCTGCACGGGCAGGAAAGTAGACCGCTGCAATAATTGCAGCTGTTACGGACATTTAATGAAGGACTGTCCCGCTGGGAGGAAATGCAATCTTTGTGGTGAGGCGGGGCACATGTTCCGAGGATGCCCCAACAGGACCAGGACCAGGACCTACGCAGAAGCTGCATCTTCTGCAGCTGAGCCGATGCGCCCGCCGGTCTTCACTGGCGGGCCGGCGTCGGAGGGCGGTTCGAAGGGCGAGAAGGCTGGGATGGAGCAGGGAGCCGGAGGCCCCTCTGGGGTGGCCCCTGCATCGAAGTCCCTTAACGATGGGCGTTCCTCGCATGGACCGGAGCGGAGGGATCCTCCTTCTGGGAGGGTACCCTCCGTGTCGATGGTTCCCGATACCGATCCTGTTGGGCTGGAGGGTGGTGCCCCTGTGCGGTTGGCTACAGGGGACCACGCAGCGATGGCCTCAGGATCTTCCAGGGCGATTAGCCAGCCAGATGAGGGGGCTTTGCTTCTAGGTGGCGAACATCAGGGAATCGGTGTTGGTGATCTTATCCTGATGGACCAGTCTCTCCCCCTGGAGGAGGTGGAGGAAGAGGAGGACTGCACCAGTGACCTAGTGGAGTCTGCCCCGAAAAAGAGACGGAATGTCGAAGCCCCAGCGTCTCCTGGAATGTGGCTGGGAACCGTGACCTACGAGGGGGCAACCGCCGGCTCACAGAATATCGAGTCGTTTGGGTCCTCTAGCCCGGATGTCCTGGAGCAATTTGACATACAGGGCTTTGAGTCAGGTGTCCTCATGGAAGATCCACCACCCTGACCTATGAATGCCGACATTAAGACTTGTCTCACTGAATGTGAGGTCATTAAAGAGCCCAGTTCGTAGGGCTGCTCTATTTAAGTACTTAGAAACCACTGACTTTGACATATGTTTATTACAGGAATGCGGGATACAACATGCACTAAATTATAATGACATCAAGACAGATTGGAGACTGGGGCCCTCCATCTGGTCTGGCTCCAATGACAACAAGTCAGCGGGGGTGGGCTTCCTCTGTCGTGGGAGAAATATTACTGTAAATGCTGTCACAGAAATAGTACCAGGCAGAGTGGTTTTAGTGCATTTTAAATTTAATGGTTTTACCCTACGTGTAATGAATATTTATGCTCCCCCTGATAAGCAAGAGAGAATTAATTTATTTGGGATATTGCCATTGTACTGTACTGGGTCATCTCCCCTGATCGTAGGGGGTGATTTTAATTGTCTTTGTGCTAGTGAACAACGAGCGGGGGGTGACCCTTTACGCAAATTGGATAAGTCATGTCATCTATTGAAAGATTTTATAACTGATTTTAAATTATGCGATGCGTGGAGGTCACTCCTGCCGACGGACCCTGGTTATACGTGGTCCGGAAGAGGGGTGTCCTCCAGGATCGATTTTATTTTCCTATCAGATGATTTTAACCCTGTAAAATGTGTTTTAACATCAAATATATTTTCTGACCATAAGGGCTTGGAGGTGCACCTAGAATACCGGGATGAACAGAGGGTCAACAGGGGCCTCTGGCGTCTAAGTACTTACCTGCTGGAGGACCCTCTGATTCGACAAGACTTTGGTAAAGCCTATCAAGCCTGGCGGCGACAAAAACCTTTTGATGCCCCTATGGTAACCTGGTGGGAAAATTTGAAAAAAAAAGTCAGAATGTTTTTTATAAAAGCAGGGAGACGTAAAGCTAGAGAGAAAAAAAGATGTTTTAGTGATCTTAATACCAAACTACAAACACTTTTTAAATTCAAAGAGCTAGGGGTGGAGGTGGGAGATGATATTGCTAGCCTAAAAACTGAAATCCAGAACTGCATAGACACAAAGGGGAAAGAGATTATTTTTAACTCTAGAGTGCAGCACTTGGAGGAGGGGGAGAAGTGCTCTCGCTTCTTCTTCAAAAAAGTCATGGATAAAAGAGAAGTGATCACAAATCTAGAGGGTGAAACATCTATGCAGGGAATGTTGAATGCTACTTTTAACTTTTATAAGCATCTTTTTAGTAAAAAGTGTATAGATGAGTCCTTTTTATCTGATGCTCTTAATGATCTCGATTTTAAGTTAAATTTTACAGACCAGGAGTTTTTAGAACGCGATATTGTTTTAGAGGAATTATTTTATGTTTTTAAAAGTTTCTCTAAGGGCAAAGCACCTGGGTGTGATGGACTACCTGTAGAGTTTTATCTTACTTTTTGGGACATTTTAAAAGAGGACCTTTTTATGCTTTTTAAAGAAGTTTTTATTTGTGAACAGTTGCCATTTTCGTGGAGGAGAGGAGTGGTGTTTTTGATATATAAAAAAGGTGATCGCAGTGCTCTAGCGAATTGGAGACCCATAACTCTCCTAAACGTTGATTACAAGGTACTTGCTAAGGTGGTTGCAAACCGGCTCAGGAATGTCATTGCCAAACTAATCCAGTCTGAGCAGGTTTGTAGTGTACCAGGCAGAAGTATTTCAGAGGTTTTAAACGTATTAAGGGATGTAATTTGGTATTCCAGAGACCGGGGTCAAAATGTAGCTCTTTTAGCCCTAGATTTTGAAAAAGCTTTCGATAGAGTCTCTCATAGATTTCTTTTTAGAGTTTTAAAAAGAATGGGTATCCCTAATATGCTTTTAAATTGTATTAAGATTTTATATAAAAATTGTTTTAGTCAAATTTCTCTTAATGGCTTTTTAACAGATGGAGTTCCCCTTGAGTCCGGAGTGAAGCAGGGATGCCCCTTGTCGCCCATCCTGTTCATCTGCGCCATGGAGCCCCTGCTGAGCGCAATAAGGAAAGACAAAGTGATTAGAGGGGTTCCTGTTCCTGGCGGAGGTGGCAGTGATGTGAGAGTCTTTGGCTACATGGATGACGTGACGGTTGTGTGCGTGGACCCTGCTTCCCTCCGGAGGGCGGTGTTGCGCATTGAATTTTTTTCCCAGGCATCCGGGTTTAAACTTAATTTAAATAAATCTGAATGTCTGACTTTGGGATCCTGGGACACCGCCCAACTCCCGCAGCTCACTATAAAACGAGACAATGTAAAAATTCTTGGAGTTGTTTTTAACGAGGAGAATGTGGGAACTCAAAGCTGGGAGAATGTCATAGAAAAAATGTCAAAGAAAATATCATTTTGGGGTTTGAGGTCCCTAACAATGGAGGGGAAAATTTTAATTATAAAATCAGTGTTGTTACCCCTCATACTGTATATAGCTATGGTGTACCCCCCCTCTGATGTTTTAATTAAAAAAATGACTAGGATGATCTTTATGTTTTTATGGAACTCCAAAATGGAAAAATTAAGGAGAGAAATAATGAGGAAGAATAAAATGAACGGCGGAAGGGATGTTCCCGACTTACATATTTATTTGTATTTAAATTATTTCTGCTTTTGTTTCAAACATTTTAATGGTAATAGTGCGCTAAGTTATTTTTTAAAATATACTTGTGGGATGATTTTTAAAAGATGGTTTAAGTTGTCGTTGAATTCCCCTGTTTTACTATGCCCCCCCAAACACCAAGCAATCTTAGAAAAGACTGTTCGATTTTATAGCCTTGGTGATTTTAATATGGACATTTTTAAAGACCGCAAGAAGCTTTTATCTTTTCTGAGGAGGAATGAAGATGTGACCCCCATAGTAAATTTCTCAGAAGAGAGATCGAAGCAAGTTTGGAAGAATGTCTTCGGGAAATTCTTAGCAAATGGACATAAGGACATCGCATGGATGGTGGTCCACCAGTGCCTCCCCACCAGAGAATTTCAACACAGGAGAGGCCTGGTGGCCAGAGCAAAATGCCCCAGAGACTCATGTGTTTATGACGAAACCACCTTGCACCTTATGTGGAATTGCCCATTTGCACAGGAACTTTGGCACAAAGTTGGGATTCTTTTAAAATGGACTTGCGGTTTAAGAGATTTTAACCATGAATATGTTTTATATGGCCTTTTTAAATGTCCGACCCCTCAACAGTATTGTATATGTTGGTGTATGATTAACTGTTTTAAAGACGCCCTTTGGAAGGCACGCAATATTTTACTTTTTAAACGTGACGCTATTTCTGTGAAGGATTGTCTTAAAATTGCTTTTAGCCAGATGTATATTTATTACTTGAGGGATGTGAAATGTATTGGGAGAAGGGATGCCAATCGTATATGGGGTTTTTATGGGTGGAATTCTGTGTTTTAATAATGTACTGTTTGTGTTGTTGTTTTTGATTGTAAACCATCTTTTACGCACTTAATAAAATATGTTGAAACCTGATCTGTTCTTATCAGTTTAATATCTGATACGTCCCCTATCTGGGGACCATATATTAAATGGATTTTTAGAACAGGGAGATGGAAAAGAGCTTGCTCTGTCCACTCCACGCATTGACCTGGTATTGCAGTATCTCCAGGACCGTTGCACCCCTTCTTTAATGCAGTTTCTAAAATCAGAAAGAATTGAATTCAATGTTTTTTGTTCATTTTGCTTGTTTGTCGGATTTTGGGATGGACTCTTTGGCTTTGCTTTTCTTCTCCTCATTGGATTTTTCATGTTCAAAGTTGCAGAAGCCAGATTACAAGCTCATTTTGGTTCAACTTCAGCAACTGTGCATTGCATTGCCATGTAATGTGATGCAATGCTATCTTTCTAGCTCTCCCTTTTTACTTCCTTTTGGATAAACAGACATATTAGGCAAGCATTTTGGAGCTTTCACCTAAATAACTACAGGTGGTGAGATAAGCTGCACAATATAATTGACCTTTCAGTATATTGTTGCACACACACCATCTATTTAGCAAATGCCCTTGTTATCAACAGCAGCCTTTTAAACTCACCTGAGCTAACAGGTATGTGCGCTGGTTACTCTGCTGCGCTTAAAATTTCTTTTTTGGTTTGCTACAATGCCTTTTCTGAAACGTTGTCTCCTTCTGCTGGAACACTGACTTCTTTCATTTAATGCCTGCAGACTATAAAAGAGAACCCAACCCAAAAAGTTTGGTTGATTAGTCTATGGCATTCTGTTAAACTGTTGCTTATGGCGGTCTCTGTGAGCTTCTCAGCGACATTCAGCCAGCCAGGTATCCTGCCTGCAGTAGATGGAATGTGGCAATGGAACGCTGGCTGAGCGTGTCATAATAGGCTCTGAGCCTTTATATACCTGTGCACAGCAGCAGCCACCTTCAGTCTGCTGCTGGACAGCCAGCAGCAGCAGCAGCAGGAGAGGTATGTAATCAGGAGCCCTCCTGCTAAGGGTAGACAGCTGCTCGTTCCACCCCACCCCCCGCCTTAATTGGTTCTCCTCCCTTCCAACGGTGTTGAGGCGGGTGGGAACAGCAGGGGGTGAAGGTGCTGTGTTTAAAGAGGTGGAGTTATGCAGATCTAAAACGCGTGGATTGCAGCAGCAGCAAGCCGAAAAGTGCAGGCATGTAAGGGATCTAGAGGTTGACAACATGTCTTCTTAACGGGAGTCCAGGAGCTCATCTCCACAAATGGACTTTTCAGGATCCTTGGGTGGCTCCGTAGTTTGAAACCAATTCTGGTTATCGCTTCTCGGCCTTTTGGCTAAGATCAAGTGTAGTATCTGTTCTTATCAGTTTAATATCTGATACGTCCCCTATCTGGGGACCATATATTAAATGGATTTTTAGAACAGGGAGATGGAAAAAGAGCTTGCTCTGTCCACTCCACGCATTGACCTGGTATTGCAGTATCTCCAGGACCGGTGCACCCCTTCTTTAATGCAGTTTCTAAAATCAGAAAGAATTGAATTCAATGTTTTTTGTTCATTTTGCTTGTTTGTCGGATTTTGGGATGGACTCTTTGGCTTTGCTTTTCTTCTCCTCATTGGATTTTTCATGTTCAAAGTTGCAGAAGCCAGATTACAAGCTCATTTTGGTTCAACTTCAGCAACTGTGCATTGCATTGCCATGTAATGTGATGCAATGCTATCTTTCTAGCTCTCCCTTTTTACTTCCTTTTGGATAAACAGACATATTAGGCAAGCATTTTGGAGCTTTCACCTAAATAACTACAGGTGGTGAGATAAGCTGCACAATATAATTGACCTTTCAGTATATTGTTGCACACACACCATCTATTTAGCAAATGCCCTTGTTATCAACAGCAGCCTTTTAAACTCACCTGAGCTAACAGGTATGTGCGCTGGTTACTCTGCTGCGCTTAAAATTTCTTTTTTGGTTTGCTACAAAGCCTTTTCTGAAACGTTGTCTCCTTCTGCTGGAACACTGACTTCTTTCATTTAATGCCTGCAGACTATAAAAGAGAACCCAACCCAAAAAGTTTGGTTGATTAGTCTGTGGCATTCTGTTAAACTGTTGCTTATGGCGGTCTCTGTGAGCTTCTCAGCGACATTCAGCCAGCCAGGTATCCTGCCTGCAGTAGATGGAATGTGGCAATGGAACGCTGGCTGCGCGTGTCATAATAGGCTCTGAGCCTTTATATACCTGTGCACAGCAGCAGCCACCTTCAGTCTGCTGCTGGACAGCCAGCAGCAGCAGCAGCAGGAGAGGTATGTAATCAGGAGCCCTCCTGCTAAGGGTAGACAGCTGCTCGTTCCACCCCACCCCCCGCCTTAATTGGTTCTCCTCCCTTCCAACGGTGTTGAGGCGGGTGGGAACAGCAGGGGGTGAAGGTGCTGTGTTTAAAGAGGTGGAGTTATGCAGATCTAAAACGCGTGGATTGCAGCAGCAGCAAGCCGAAAAGTGCAGGCATGTAAGGGATCTAGAGGTTGACAACATGTCTTCTTAACGGGAGTCCAGGAGCTCATCTCCACAAATGGACTTTTCAGGATCCTTGGGTGGCTCCGTAGTTTGAAACCAATTCTGGTTATCGCTTCTCGGCCTTTTGGCTAAGATCAAGTGTAGTATCTGTTCTTATCAGTTTAATATCTGATACGTCCCCTATCTGGGGACCATATATTAAATGGATTTTTAGAACAGGGAGATGGAAAAAGAGCTTGCTCTGTCCACTCCACGCATTGACCTGGTATTGCAGTATCTCCAGGACCGGTGCACCCCTTCTTTAATGCAGTTTCTAAAATCAGAAAGAATTGAATTCAATGTTTTTTGTTCATTTTGCTTGTTTGTCGGATTTTGGGATGGACTCTTTGGCTTTGCTTTTCTTCTCCTCATTGGATTTTTCATGTTCAAAGTTGCAGAAGCCAGATTACAAGCTCATTTTGGTTCAACTTCAGCAACTGTGCATTGCATTGCCATGTAATGTGATGCAATGCTATCTTTCTAGCTCTCCCTTTTTACTTCCTTTTGGATAAACAGACATATTAGGCAAGCATTTTGGAGCTTTCACCTAAATAACTACAGGTGGTGAGATAAGCTGCACAATATAATTGACCTTTCAGTATATTGTTGCACACACACCATCTATTTAGCAAATGCCCTTGTTATCAACAGCAGCCTTTTAAACTCACCTGAGCTAACAGGTATGTGCGCTGGTTACTCTGCTGCGCTTAAAATTTCTTTTTTGGTTTGCTACAATGCCTTTTCTGAAACGTTGTCTCCTTCTGCTGGAACACTGACTTCTTTCATTTAATGCCTGCAGACTATAAAAGAGAACCCAACCCAAAAAGTTTGGTTGATTAGTCTGTGGCATTCTGTTAAACTGTTGCTTATGGCGGTCTCTGTGAGCTTCTCAGCGACATTCAGCCAGCCAGGTATCCTGCCTGCAGTAGATGGAATGTGGCAATGGAACGCTGGCTGCGCGTGTCATAATAGGCTCTGAGCCTTTATATACCTGTGCACAGCAGCAGCCACCTTCAGTCTGCTGCTGGACAGCCAGCAGCAGCAGCAGCAGGAGAGGTATGTAATCAGGAGCCCTCCTGCTAAGGGTAGACAGCTGCTCGTTCCACCCCACCCCCCGCCTTAATTGGTTCTCCTCCCTTCCAACGGTGTTGAGGCGGGTGGGAACAGCAGGGGGTGAAGGTGCTGTGTTTAAAGAGGTGGAGTTATGCAGATCTAAAACGCGTGGATTGCAGCAGCAGCAAGCCGAAAAGTGCAGGCATGTAAGGGATCTAGAGGTTGACAACATGTCTTCTTAACGGGAGTCCAGGAGCTCATCTCCACAAATGGACTTTTCAGGATCCTTGGGTGGCTCCGTAGTTTGAAACCAATTCTGGTTATCGCTTCTCGGCCTTTTGGCTAAGATCAAGTGTAGTATCTGTTCTTTTAAGAACACAAGAGCTACGATCTACACTTGACGAGAGCGATCGAACTCGGAAGGAGAAGAGCTTCGGAGCCCAGCTGACATCGGAGAACGAAGGCGGATATCGGTGGGAGGAAGAAGCTCTAAAGAATCCAGAAGAAGACGAAGACTCGGAGAAGAATCGGGCTGTCCTGTGGAATCTTCGAGGAAGAAAATCATCGAGACAAAGACCTTTCAGGGAATTTGTCCAGAACACGACGGGAGAAGAATCTGCATAGCTCCACCCATTCCGGGAAGAGTTCCAGATCCAGCTCCAAGAAGTAACTGCAGGAGGAAAGCCATGGCAAGCGCTGCGAGGAAGGCCGAAAAGAAGAGCCTGGAGCTGGGGACAGCCAGGAGGGCCCAGCCAGGAGCCGATTCTGACCCCAAGGACTCTGCCTCCACGACTGGCCAGCAGAAGGGACCCCAGAAGCCCCGCCACGAAGCTCCAGCCCTGGAGCCATGGATGCGGCAGACGGTGGCCCTGAAGCTGAAGGAAGTGGATGGGAGGGTGCCGGACATGTCCTCGGACGTGTTCTGCCAGAAGATGCTGCTGGATCGAGGCTTCTCCAGGTCGGACACCCTCAGCATCCAGACCTTCTTGACGGGGATCTTCTTCGTCACCTTCGCCACTGTGAACACCTGCAGGAGGTTCTGGGAAATGGTAAGCGCAAAAGGACCGGATAATTCTTTCTCTGCCTTTACAGGTAGCTGCCCTATCCAGAGGGATGAAAGGAGGATCACGGTCTCCATGCGCAACCCGCACACCCCAGGCCAAGACATCTGTACCTTCCTGAGACGCTTCTGTTTGGTTGTGAAGGAACCATCTCACATCCTGAATGGAGTCGGCTTCTGGACAGGTAAGTGGTCGGTGACCGTTAGACTTCACAGGGACCTGGCGTACTCAGACGGACTTCGGCACCTGCCCCCGACATTCTCCCTGGGCAACTCCTACGGCCTCATCTATTACCCGGACATGCCGCGGAACTGCAGGAGATGCGGCAAGAATGGCCACGAGATGAAGGACTGCAAGGAGGATGCCTGCAGGATTTGTCGAGTGACGGGACACAGCTCGAAGGACTGCCCGAAGAAGACGTCCTGCAACCTGTGTGGGCTGGCGGCTCATCTGTACAAGGATTGCCCCAGGCGTGAGAGATCCTGGGCATCGGTGGTTGCGACGACCCCAGCTACGGAGGACAAGGCCCCGACGACCAGGCCTGTGAAGGTCAAGGACGCGACGACCAAGGCCCCAGCGGCCAAGGCCGAGACGACCAAGGCCAAAGCGGTCAAGGAGTCGGTGGCCAAAGCCCCAGCGACGGTCCCAGCAGCTCCGAAGCAGAAGAAAAAGTCAAAGGAGGGTAAGAGTTCTGTCACCCCTCTCTCGATCCCTCCCCCTGCCACCCCCGTCCAATCACCCCCCCACCCCGGCCACCCCTGCTGAGGATTCCACTTCCTCCTTCCCCTACTCCTCAGAAGGTGTCCTTTCCCCTGCCCCGGCAGCCACTCTCCCTCCCCAGACCATGGTAGCGGTGGAATTAACCTTTCCTCCACCCGCCGCTATCTATTCCGAGGAGGATTTTCCCCTTCTTGTCTCCCCAGTTCCAACCCGGGGAAAGAGGAAGGTGGAGGACAGCCCTGCTACTGAATCCTCCAAAAAGAAGATTCTGGATTTCGTAGGCAAAAAGGAGGATACCCTCCCTGAGCCAGAAGAGATGGAGCACATGGTTGAGACCCTGGTGGCCGAGCCAGAAGAGGAGGAACTGGTGGTCGCCGAGATCGAGGCCGCGCTGCTTGACCAGATGGAGGAAGAGGGCCTGCTGGTGATCCCGTCACCAGCAGTCAACACCGACGAGGGACCACCCGACCGGAGTGGTAACTAAGGTGTATTGCCTGCGCTAACTTTTTCTTTTTTCCCTACATGATGGCTAATATTAACTTATTTTCCATTAATGTCAGGAGCATCAAGGACAAGTTCAGACGTCAGACTATTTATGCCTTCCTTACTTCCCAGTTGTGTGATGTTTATATGTTGCAGGAATGTTCCCTTCCCTCCTCTAGGTCCTTCAAACATCTGGCCAGGGAGTGGTCCCACGGTCCATCCTACTGGTCCGGTGGGGGTGACTGCAAGTCTGCGGGGGTCGCAATTCTGATCAGGGGGGGCGCATTCACGCTTGAGTCCGTCCAGGAGCTCATCTGCGGCAGGGCTCTTGTTGTAGATGGCAACTGGGCGGGAGAACCTGTCAGGTTCATCAACGTGTATGCGTCCCCACTGAAGAATGAGCGTTTGGAGCTTTTCCAGACCCTGCGGCTTCAGCTTGCCACCACCAGGACCTTAGTGATGGCCGGGGATTTCAACTGCCCCATCGAGGAGGACGGTCGTAGTTCTGGCACATCTGCCAAGTTGGACATCACGTCCAAGCTGCTCATCGAGATGGTAACCGAGGCCTCTCTTCAGGACGTGGTGGGCTCCATGGGGAGAGGCTCCACGAACTATTCGTGGAGCCGACCCGATGGCTCACTCCGCTCCAGGATTGACTTTGTGTTCACCTCTCGGGCAGTCAGGCAGAGTAGGCACTCGATGGTCTCCTGCTTCTTCTCCGACCACAGAGCCATTCACTTACAAGGTGTCCTCGGCGACGGTTTTCCGTCCGGCCCCGGCTCCTGGAAGCTGAATTGTGCTCTGCTGGCTCAGGATGAAGTCGTGGAGGAGCTGAGAGCAGCCTACGCAATGTGGCAGTCCTACAAGGGTAGCTTCCAAACAGTCTCTGATTGGTGGGAATATGTTAAACTTGAGTTTCGCTGTTTCTTTCAGGCCAAGGGTCGACAACAGGCGTGTGAGAAGAGGAGGGACTTCAGAGGGCTGCAGCGCGAGCTGCGGTCGCTGCAGGACCTTCTTCACTGCGGCTGGGACGTGAGGGAGGAGCTGGAGGAGACCAAGAAGAGCCTGAAAAGGCACTTTGAGGAGGAGTCCAAGCGAATCATCTTCCGTTCCAAAGTGGAGAATCTGGAGAAGGGTGAGAAATGTAACTCATTCTTTTTCAGGAAACTTCATGCCGGTCACACGCCCCTGAACGAGCTGCGAGACGAGAGCGGAAACATGCGACGTGGGAAGGAGGACGTGATGAGGGTCGTCAGCGACTTCTACAGCGAACTCTACTCCCACAAGACTACCGACCCCGACGCTGCTGATAAGTTCCTGTCAGGTATCACTAACCATCTTGATCCTGCAGGCACGGCAGCCTTGGACAAACCTCTGATGGTGGGCGAATTGCTCTCTGCCGCTAAATCCTTTAGGACCGGAAGGACCCCGGGCAGTGATGGTCTTCCAGCGGAGCTCTATGTAGCGCTGGGAGACCTCATCTGTCCGGACCTGTTGGACCTGTACGAGGAGATGGTGGTGGAGGGTAGAATGCCTCCATCTTTGAGGGAAGGAATGGTCACGATCCTGTACAAGCGGAAGGGAGAGAGGTGCGACCTGAGGAATTGGCGTCCCATCACTCTGCTCAACGTGGACTACAAGATCCTGGCCAAGACGATGGCGACACGACTTAAGACGGTCATCGGACGGATCATCCACCCGGACCAGACCTGCGGCATCCCTGGACGTCGCATCGCAGACAGCCTCGCTCTCGTGCGGGACACGGTCGAGTACATCAAGGTCCGCCGCGCACACGCGGCCCTGGTCTCCTTGGATCAGGAGAAGGCCTTCGACCGGGTTTCCCACGAGTTCATGGGCCGAGCTCTGCACCGGTTAGGTTTGGGTAACATGTTTTGTTCGTATGTCCGTCTGATGTATTTTGATATCCACAGCTCGGTGTTGGTGAACGGCTGGAAGACTGACCCCTTCCCTGTCCTCTCTGGGGTCAGACAAGGCTGCCCTCTATCACCTCTTCTTTTTGTTTGTGTTATAGAACTCTTCGCAGAGGCTATCCGGCAGAATGGAGAGATCAGAGGGATCACCGCACCGGGTCCGGGACGACACGAGGTCAAGTGCTCGCTCTACATGGACGACGTCACCGTCTTCTGCGCTGATCGTGGTTCAGTCGACGCCCTCGTCCAGACGTGTGAGAGGTTCGGCCGGGCTTCAGGGGCCAAAGTCAACTGCAGGAAGTCGGAAGCCATGCTCTTCGGGGATTGGCAGCCGGCCTCCTCCGCCCCCTTCCCCTTCAACATTCAACCGGATTTCCTCAAGGTGCTGGGAGTCTGGTTCGGGAAGGAAGGAGCGGCCCTCAAGTCCTGGCAAGAACGCTTGGCCAAGGTGAAGCAACGGATCGGACTCTGGAGCCTCAGACACCTCACTTGTGAGGGTAAGGCACTCGTCCTGCGTAATGAGGTCCTGCCCGTCTTGCAGTACACGGCGCAGGCCTGGCCCCCACACGTCACTGTGTGCAGGGCCATTACCAGGACAGTGTTTCACTTTGTCTGGGGATCCAAGATGGACAGAGTCAGGCGGGCCGTCATGTACAAGGAGCCTCGCAAGGGTGGGAAGGGCGTTCCAGATATCCCCACCCTCCTGCGATCCTCTTTTGTGTGTGATTGTGTCCGCCGGACTTTGCAAGTCAAGAATGGCTCCGCGGGCAGGTCCATGTCTCGCTTCTTCCTGCTTCCTCTTTGGAGGCAACTCGGCTGGGACAAGTGGGACAGCTCCTTCCCCTACAACTGGACGACGCCATGGTTCTACGGAGACGTCGTTCGATTTGTGGGGGAGCATCAACTGGAGGGACTCAAGCCCGACTTGTGGAAGCCCAAAACTATCCACAAGCTAATCAGAGCCAAGGATGACGTGGAGAACATTACAGGACTTCACCAGGACACGCTGGAGACTGTGTGGACAAATGTGTCGTCTGACAGGCTGACCAACGGGCACAAGGACTTGTCGTGGATGGCGATTCAGGGCGGACTGCCCGTCCGGTCATTCATGCATGCCCGGAACCTGTGCAAGACCCGGTACTGCCCAAGGTGCCCCTTCGTGGAGGAAACATCTTTGCACACTTTTTGGGACTGCGGATTTGCACAGCGCCTATTGACTGCACTTGAGGACGACCTGAGGAACTCTGTCCCCAGGGCGAGCCTATCGCACCATTCTGTGCTTTACGGACTCTTCCCTGGGGTTCATACCGTCGGAGCCATCCAGGAGGCTTGGCGCCTTATGAACTGCTTCAAGGATGCCGTTTGGGTCGCCAGGAACCGGCTCATCTTGAGGAGGGAGAGGATGTCCATCCAGGACTGCCGCAGGCTGATCCACAGCCTGCTCAGAGACTATTCCATCATGGACGGTCCGGAGGACGAGGACGAGGACTAAACCCCTCCTCCCCCTCTCCCCTTATGTGTCTTGTCTTTCAATAAAGCTTCGGGCCTGTGATTTTCCCCTCCCCATCCCCTTTTTCCCAATCCCCATCCCTTATCACGGTTCGTCGTACTGTATTGATTGACATGCTTTTTCTTTCAGATTGAGTGTTTTGTGTAGCATAGGGGTGTGATGTGTCTAGTTAGTGCGTCGTATCCTCATGCTATGTAAATATGATGTAGAATTCTGTGTGTACTGGGCTGCGGCACTGTACACTGTCTGTTAACTTATTTTTTGTGCTAATAAAAGATATATTCAATCAAAAAATCTGTTCTTATCAGTTTAATATCTGATACGTCCCCTATCTGGGGACCATATATTAAATGGATTTTTAGAACAGGGAGATGGAAAAAGAGCTTGCTCTGTCCACTCCACGCATTGACCTGGTATTGCAGTATCTCCAGGACCGGTGCACCCCTTCTTTAATGCAGTTTCTAAAATCAGAAAGAATTGAATTCAATGTTTTTTGTTCATTTTGCTTGTTTGTCGGATTTTGGGATGGACTCTTTGGCTTTGCTTTTCTTCTCCTCATTGGATTTTTCATGTTCAAAGTTGCAGAAGCCAGATTACAAGCTCATTTTGGTTCAACTTCAGCAACTGTGCATTGCATTGCCATGTAATGTGATGCAATGCTATCTTTCTAGCTCTCCCTTTTTACTTCCTTTTGGATAAACAGACATATTAGGCAAGCATTTTGGAGCTTTCACCTAAATAACTACAGGTGGTGAGATAAGCTGCACAATATAATTGACCTTTCAGTATATTGTTGCACACACACCATCTATTTAGCAAATGCCCTTGTTATCAACAGCAGCCTTTTAAACTCACCTGAGCTAACAGGTATGTGCGCTGGTTACTCTGCTGCGCTTAAAATTTCTTTTTTGGTTTGCTACAATGCCTTTTCTGAAACGTTGTCTCCTTCTGCTGGAACACTGACTTCTTTCATTTAATGCCTGCAGACTATAAAAGAGAACCCAACCCAAAAAGTTTGGTTGATTAGTCTGTGGCATTCTGTTAAACTGTTGCTTATGGCGGTCTCTGTGAGCTTCTCAGCGACATTCAGCCAGCCAGGTATCCTGCCTGCAGTAGATGGAATGTGGCAATGGAACGCTGGCTGCGCGTGTCATATTAGGCTCTGAGCCTTTATATACCTGTGCACAGCAGCAGCCACCTTCAGTCTGCTGCTGGACAGCCAGCAGCAGCAGCAGCAGCAGGAGAGGTATGTAATCAGGAGCCCTCCTGCTAAGGGTAGACAGCTGCTCGTTCCACCCCACCCCCCGCCTTAATTGGTTCTCCTCCCTTCCAACAGTGTTGAGGCGGGTGGGAACAGCAGGGGGTGAAGGTGCTGTGTTTAAAGAGGTGGAGTTATGCAGATCTAAAACGCGTGGATTGCAGCAGCAGCAAGCCGAAAAGTGCAGGCATGTAAGGGATCTAGAGGTTGACAACATGTCTTCTTAACGGGAGTCCAGGAGCTCATCTCCACAAATGGACTTTTCAGGATCCTTGGGTGGCTCCGTAGTTTGAAACCAATTCTGGTTATCGCTTCTCGGCCTTTTGGCTAAGATCAAGTGTAGTATCTGTTCTTATCAGTTTAATATCTGATACGTCCCCTATCTGGGGACCATATATTAAATGGATTTTTAGAACAGGGAGATGGAAAAGAGCTTGCTCTGTCCACTCCACGCATTGACCTGGTATTGCAGTATCTCCAGGACCGTTGCACCCCTTCTTTAATGCAGTTTCTAAAATCAGAAAGAATTGAATTCAATGTTTTTTGTTCATTTTGCTTGTTTGTCGGATTTTGGGATGGACTCTTTGGCTTTGCTTTTCTTCTCCTCATTGGATTTTTCATGTTCAAAGTTGCAGAAGCCAGATTACAAGCTCATTTTGGTTCAACTTCAGCAACTGTGCATTGCATTGCCATGTAATGTGATGCAATGCTATCTTTCTAGCTCTCCCTTTTTACTTCCTTTTGGATAAACAGACATATTAGGCAAGCATTTTGGAGCTTTCACCTAAATAACTACAGGTGGTGAGATAAGCTGCACAATATAATTGACCTTTCAGTATATTGTTGCACACACACCATCTATTTAGCAAATGCCCTTGTTATCAACAGCAGCCTTTTAAACTCACCTGAGCTAACAGGTATGTGCGCTGGTTACTCTGCTGCGCTTAAAATTTCTTTTTTGGTTTGCTACAATGCCTTTTCTGAAACGTTGTCTCCTTCTGCTGGAACACTGACTTCTTTCATTTAATGCCTGCAGACTATAAAAGAGAACCCAACCCAAAAAGTTTGGTTGATTAGTCTGTGGCATTCTGTTAAACTGTTGCTTATGGCGGTCTCTGTGAGCTTCTCAGCGACATTCAGCCAGCCAGGTATCCTGCCTGCAGTAGATGGAATGTGGCAATGGAACGCTGGCTGCGCGTGTCATATTAGGCTCTGAGCCTTTATATACCTGTGCACAGCAGCAGCCACCTTCAGTCTGCTGCTGGACAGCCAGCAGCAGCAGCAGCAGCAGGAGAGGTATGTAATCAGGAGCCCTCCTGCTAAGGGTAGACAGCTGCTCGTTCCACCCCACCCCCCGCCTTAATTGGTTCTCCTCCCTTCCAACGGTGTTGAGGCGGGTGGGAACAGCAGGGGGTGAAGGTGCTGTGTTTAAAGAGGTGGAGTTATGCAGATCTAAAACGCGTGGATTGCAGCAGCAGCAAGCCGAAAAGTGCAGGCATGTAAGGGATCTAGAGGTTGACAACATGTCTTCTTAACGGGAGTCCAGGAGCTCATCTCCACAAATGGACTTTTCAGGATCCTTGGGTGGCTCCGTAGTTTGAAACCAATTCTGGTTATCGCTTCTCGGCCTTTTGGCTAAGATCAAGTGTAGTATCTGTTCTTATCAGTTTAATATCTGATACGTCCCCTATCTGGGGACCATATATTAAATGGATTTTTAGAACAGGGAGATGGAAAAGAGCTTGCTCTGTCCACTCCACGCATTGACCTGGTATTGCAGTATCTCCAGGACCGTTGCACCCCTTCTTTAATGCAGTTTCTAAAATCAGAAAGAATTGAATTCAATGTTTTTTGTTCATTTTGCTTGTTTGTCGGATTTTGGGATGGACTCTTTGGCTTTGCTTTTCTTCTCCTCATTGGATTTTTCATGTTCAAAGTTGCAGAAGCCAGATTACAAGCTCATTTTGGTTCAACTTCAGCAACTGTGCATTGCATTGCCATGTAATGTGATGCAATGCTATCTTTCTAGCTCTCCCTTTTTACTTCCTTTTGGATAAACAGACATATTAGGCAAGCATTTTGGAGCTTTCACCTAAATAACTACAGGTGGTGAGATAAGCTGCACAATATAATTGACCTTTCAGTATATTGTTGCACACACACCATCTATTTAGCAAATGCCCTTGTTATCAACAGCAGCCTTTTAAACTCACCTGAGCTAACAGGTATGTGCGCTGGTTACTCTGCTGCGCTTAAAATTTCTTTTTTGGTTTGCTACAATGCCTTTTCTGAAACGTTGTCTCCTTCTGCTGGAACACTGACTTCTTTCATTTAATGCCTGCAGACTATAAAAGAGAACCCAACCCAAAAAGTTTGGTTGATTAGTCTATGGCATTCTGTTAAACTGTTGCTTATGGCGGTCTCTGTGAGCTTCTCAGCGACATTCAGCCAGCCAGGTATCCTGCCTGCAGTAGATGGAATGTGGCAATGGAACGCTGGCTGAGCGTGTCATAATAGGCTCTGAGCCTTTATATACCTGTGCACAGCAGCAGCCACCTTCAGTCTGCTGCTGGACAGCCAGCAGCAGCAGCAGCAGGAGAGGTATGTAATCAGGAGCCCTCCTGCTAAGGGTAGACAGCTGCTCGTTCCACCCCACCCCCCGCCTTAATTGGTTCTCCTCCCTTCCAACGGTGTTGAGGCGGGTGGGAACAGCAGGGGGTGAAGGTGCTGTGCTTAAAGAGGTGGAGTTATGCAGATCTAAAACGCGTGGATTGCAGCAGCAGCAAGCCGAAAAGTGCAGGCATGTAAGGGATCTAGAGGTTGACAACATGTCTTCTTAACGGGAGTCCAGGAGCTCATCTCCACAAATGGACTTTTCAGGATCCTTGGGTGGCTCCGTAGTTTGAAACCAATTCTGGTTATCGCTTCTCGGCCTTTTGGCTAAGATCAAGTGTAGTATCTGTTCTTATCAGTTTAATATCTGATACGTCCCCTATCTGGGGACCATATATTAAATGGATTTTTAGAACAGGGAGATGGAAAAAGAGCTTGCTCTGTCCACTCCACGCATTGACCTGGTATTGCAGTATCTCCAGGACCGGTGCACCCCTTCTTTAATGCAGTTTCTAAAATCAGAAAGAATTGAATTCAATGTTTTTTGTTCATTTTGCTTGTTTGTCGGATTTTGGGATGGACTCTTTGGCTTTGCTTTTCTTCTCCTCATTGGATTTTTCATGTTCAAAGTTGCAGAAGCCAGATTACAAGCTCATTTTGGTTCAACTTCAGCAACTGTGCATTGCATTGCCATGTAATGTGATGCAATGCTATCTTTCTAGCTCTCCCTTTTTACTTCCTTTTGGATAAACAGACATATTAGGCAAGCATTTTGGAGCTTTCACCTAAATAACTACAGGTGGTGAGATAAGCTGCACAATATAATTGACCTTTCAGTATATTGTTGCACACACACCATCTATTTAGCAAATGCCCTTGTTATCAACAGTAGCCTTTTAAACTCACCTGAGCTAACAGGTATGTGCGCTGGTTACTCTGCTGCGCTTAAAATTTCTTTTTTGGTTTGCTACAAAGCCTTTTCTGAAACGTTGTCTCCTTCTGCTGGAACACTGACTTCTTTCATTTAATGCCTGCAGACTATAAAAGAGAACCCAACCCAAAAAGTTTGGTTGATTAGTCTGTGGCATTCTGTTAAACTGTTGCTTATGGCGGTCTCTGTGAGCTTCTCAGCGACATTCAGCCAGCCAGGTATCCTGCCTGCAGTAGATGGAATGTGGCAATGGAACGCTGGCTGCGCGTGTCATAATAGGCTCTGAGCCTTTATATACCTGTGCACAGCAGCAGCCACCTTCAGTCTGCTGCTGGACAGCCAGCAGCAGCAGCAGCAGGAGAGGTATGTAATCAGGAGCCCTCCTGCTAAGGGTAGACAGCTGCTCGTTCCACCCCACCCCCCGCCTTAATTGGTTCTCCTCCCTTCCAACGGTGTTGAGGCGGGTGGGAACAGCAGGGGGTGAAGGTGCTGTGTTTAAAGAGGTGGAGTTATGCAGATCTAAAACGCGTGGATTGCAGCAGCAGCAAGCCGAAAAGTGCAGGCATGTAAGGGATCTAGAGGTTGACAACATGTCTTCTTAACGGGAGTCCAGGAGCTCATCTCCACAAATGGACTTTTCAGGATCCTTGGGTGGCTCCGTAGTTTGAAACCAATTCTGGTTATCGCTTCTCGGCCTTTTGGCTAAGATCAAGTGTAGTATCTGTTCTTATCAGTTTAATATCTGATACGTCCCCTATCTGGGGACCATATATTAAATGGATTTTTAGAACAGGGAGATGGAAAAAGAGCTTGCTCTGTCCACTCCACGCATTGACCTGGTATTGCAGTATCTCCAGGACCGGTGCACCCCTTCTTTAATGCAGTTTCTAAAATCAGAAAGAATTGAATTCAATGTTTTTTGTTCATTTTGCTTGTTTGTCGGATTTTGGGATGGACTCTTTGGCTTTGCTTTTCTTCTCCTCATTGGATTTTTCATGTTCAAAGTTGCAGAAGCCAGATTACAAGCTCATTTTGGTTCAACTTCAGCAACTGTGCATTGCATTGCCATGTAATGTGATGCAATGCTATCTTTCTAGCTCTCCCTTTTTACTTCCTTTTGGATAAACAGACATATTAGGCAAGCATTTTGGAGCTTTCACCTAAATAACTACAGGTGGTGAGATAAGCTGCACAATATAATTGACCTTTCAGTATATTGTTGCACACACACCATCTATTTAGCAAATGCCCTTGTTATCAACAGCAGCCTTTTAAACTCACCTGAGCTAACAGGTATGTGCGCTGGTTACTCTGCTGCGCTTAAAATTTCTTTTTTGGTTTGCTACAATGCCTTTTCTGAAACGTTGTCTCCTTCTGCTGGAACACTGACTTCTTTCATTTAATGCCTGCAGACTATAAAAGAGAACCCAACCCAAAAAGTTTGGTTGATTAGTCTGTGGCATTCTGTTAAACTGTTGCTTATGGCGGTCTCTGTGAGCTTCTCAGCGACATTCAGCCAGCCAGGTATCCTGCCTGCAGTAGATGGAATGTGGCAATGGAACGCTGGCTGCGCGTGTCATAATAGGCTCTGAGCCTTTATATACCTGTGCACAGCAGCAGCCACCTTCAGTCTGCTGCTGGACAGCCAGCAGCAGCAGCAGCAGGAGAGGTATGTAATCAGGAGCCCTCCTGCTAAGGGTAGACAGCTGCTCGTTCCACCCCACCCCCCGCCTTAATTGGTTCTCCTCCCTTCCAACGGTGTTGAGGCGGGTGGGAACAGCAGGGGGTGAAGGTGCTGTGTTTAAAGAGGTGGAGTTATGCAGATCTAAAACGCGTGGATTGCAGCAGCAGCAAGCCGAAAAGTGCAGGCATGTAAGGGATCTAGAGGTTGACAACATGTCTTCTTAACGGGAGTCCAGGAGCTCATCTCCACAAATGGACTTTTCAGGATCCTTGGGTGGCTCCGTAGTTTGAAACCAATTCTGGTTATCGCTTCTCGGCCTTTTGGCTAAGATCAAGTGTAGTATCTGTTCTTATCAGTTTAATATCTGATACGTCCCCTATCTGGGGACCATATATTAAATGGATTTTTAGAACAGGGAGATGGAAAAAGAGCTTGCTCTGTCCACTCCACGCATTGACCTGGTATTGCAGTATCTCCAGGACCGGTGCACCCCTTCTTTAATGCAGTTTCTAAAATCAGAAAGAATTGAATTCAATGTTTTTTGTTCATTTTGCTTGTTTGTCGGATTTTGGGATGGACTCTTTGGCTTTGCTTTTCTTCTCCTCAATGGATTTTTCATGTTCAAAGTTGCAGAAGCCAGATTACAAGCTCATTTTGGTTCAACTTCAGCAACTGTGCATTGCATTGCCATGTAATGTGATGCAATGCTATCTTTCTAGCTCTCCCTTTTTACTTCCTTTTGGATAAACAGACATATTAGGCAAGCATTTTGGAGCTTTCACCTAAATAACTACAGGTGGTGAGATAAGCTGCACAATATAATTGACCTTTCAGTATATTGTTGCACACACACCATCTATTTAGCAAATGCCCTTGTTATCAACAGCAGCCTTTTAAACTCACCTGAGCTAACAGGTATGTGCGCTGGTTACTCTGCTGCGCTTAAAATTTCTTTTTTGGTTTGCTACAATGCCTTTTCTGAAACGTTGTCTCCTTCTGCTGGAACACTGACTTCTTTCATTTAATGCCTGCAGACTATAAAAGAGAACCCAACCCAAAAAGTTTGGTTGATTAGTCTGTGGCATTCTGTTAAACTGTTGCTTATGGCGGTCTCTGTGAGCTTCTCAGCGACATTCAGCCAGCCAGGTATCCTGCCTGCAGTAGATGGAATGTGGCAATGGAACGCTGGCTGCGCGTGTCATAATAGGCTCTGAGCCTTTATATACCTGTGCACAGCAGCAGCCACCTTCAGTCTGCTGCTGGACAGCCAGCAGCAGCAGCAGCAGGAGAGGTATGTAATCAGGAGCCCTCCTGCTAAGGGTAGACAGCTGCTCGTTCCACCCCACCCCCCGCCTTAATTGGTTCTCCTCCCTTCCAACGGTGTTGAGGCGGGTGGGAACAGCAGGGGGTGAAGGTGCTGTGTTTAAAGAGGTGGAGTTATGCAGATCTAAAACGCGTGGATTGCAGCAGCAGCAAGCCGAAAAGTGCAGGCATGTAAGGGATCTAGAGGTTGACAACATGTCTTCTTAACGGGAGTCCAGGAGCTCATCTCCACAAATGGACTTTTCAGGATCCTTGGGTGGCTCCGTAGTTTGAAACCAATTCTGGTTATCGCTTCTCGGCCTTTTGGCTAAGATCAAGTGTAGTATCTGTTCTTATCAGTTTAATATCTGATACGTCCCCTATCTGGGGACCATATATTAAATGGATTTTTAGAACAGGGAGATGGAAAAAGAGCTTGCTCTGTCCACTCCACGCATTGACCTGGTATTGCAGTATCTCCAGGACCGGTGCACCCCTTCTTTAATGCAGTTTCTAAAATCAGAAAGAATTGAATTCAATGTTTTTTGTTCATTTTGCTTGTTTGTCGGATTTTGGGATGGACTCTTTGGCTTTGCTTTTCTTCTCCTCATTGGATTTTTCATGTTCAAAGTTGCAGAAGCCAGATTACAAGCTCATTTTGGTTCAACTTCAGCAACTGTGCATTGCATTGCCATGTAATGTGATGCAATGCTATCTTTCTAGCTCTCCCTTTTTACTTCCTTTTGGATAAACAGACATATTAGGCAAGCATTTTGGAGCTTTCACCTAAATAACTACAGGTGGTGAGATAAGCTGCACAATATAATTGACCTTTCAGTATATTGTTGCACACACACCATCTATTTAGCAAATGCCCTTGTTATCAACAGCAGCCTTTTAAACTCACCTGAGCTAACAGGTATGTGCGCTGGTTACTCTGCTGCGCTTAAAATTTCTTTTTTGGTTTGCTACAATGCCTTTTCTGAAACGTTGTCTCCTTCTGCTGGAACACTGACTTCTTTCATTTAATGCCTGCAGACTATAAAAGAGAACCCAACCCAAAAAGTTTGGTTGATTAGTCTGTGGCATTCTGTTAAACTGTTGCTTATGGCGGTCTCTGTGAGCTTCTCAGCGACATTCAGCCAGCCAGGTATCCTGCCTGCAGTAGATGGAATGTGGCAATGGAACGCTGGCTGCGCGTGTCATAATAGGCTCTGAGCCTTTATATACCTGTGCACAGCAGCAGCCACCTTCAGTCTGCTGCTGGACAGCCAGCAGCAGCAGCAGCAGGAGAGGTATGTAATCAGGAGCCCTCCTGCTAAGGGTAGACAGCTGCTCGTTCCACCCCACCCCCCGCCTTAATTGGTTCTCCTCCCTTCCAACGGTGTTGAGGCGGGTGGGAACAGCAGGGGGTGAAGGTGCTGTGTTTAAAGAGGTGGAGTTATGCAGATCTAAAACGCGTGGATTGCAGCAGCAGCAAGCCGAAAAGTGCAGGCATGTAAGGGATCTAGAGGTTGACAACATGTCTTCTTAACGGGAGTCCAGGAGCTCATCTCCACAAATGGACTTTTCAGGATCCTTGGGTGGCTCCGTAGTTTGAAACCAATTCTGGTTATCGCTTCTCGGCCTTTTGGCTAAGATCAAGTGTAGTATCTGTTCTTATCAGTTTAATATCTGATACGTCCCCTATCTGGGGACCATATATTAAATGGATTTTTAGAACAGGGAGATGGAAAAAGAGCTTGCTCTGTCCACTCCACGCATTGACCTGGTATTGCAGTATCTCCAGGACCGGTGCACCCCTTCTTTAATGCAGTTTCTAAAATCAGAAAGAATTGAATTCAATGTTTTTTGTTCATTTTGCTTGTTTGTCGGATTTTGGGATGGACTCTTTGGCTTTGCTTTTCTTCTCCTCATTGGATTTTTCATGTTCAAAGTTGCAGAAGCCAGATTACAAGCTCATTTTGGTTCAACTTCAGCAACTGTGCATTGCATTGCCATGTAATGTGATGCAATGCTATCTTTCTAGCTCTCCCTTTTTACTTCCTTTTGGATAAACAGACATATTAGGCAAGCATTTTGGAGCTTTCACCTAAATAACTACAGGTGGTGAGATAAGCTGCACAATATAATTGACCTTTCAGTATATTGTTGCACACACACCATCTATTTAGCAAATGCCCTTGTTATCAACAGCAGCCTTTTAAACTCACCTGAGCTAACAGGTATGTGCGCTGGTTACTCTGCTGCGCTTAAAATTTCTTTTTTGGTTTGCTACAATGCCTTTTCTGAAACGTTGTCTCCTTCTGCTGGAACACTGACTTCTTTCATTTAATGCCTGCAGACTATAAAAGAGAACCCAACCCAAAAAGTTTGGTTGATTAGTCTGTGGCATTCTGTTAAACTGTTGCTTATGGCGGTCTCTGTGAGCTTCTCAGCGACATTCAGCCAGCCAGGTATCCTGCCTGCAGTAGATGGAATGTGGCAATGGAACGCTGGCTGCGCGTGTCATAATAGGCTCTGAGCCTTTATATACCTGTGCACAGCAGCAGCCACCTTCAGTCTGCTGCTGGACAGCCAGCAGCAGCAGCAGCAGGAGAGGTATGTAATCAGGAGCCCTCCTGCTAAGGGTAGACAGCTGCTCGTTCCACCCCACCCCCCGCCTTAATTGGTTCTCCTCCCTTCCAACGGTGTTGAGGCGGGTGGGAACAGCAGGGGGTGAAGGTGCTGTGTTTAAAGAGGTGGAGTTATGCAGATCTAAAACGCGTGGATTGCAGCAGCAGCAAGCCGAAAAGTGCAGGCATGTAAGGGATCTAGAGGTTGACAACATGTCTTCTTAACGGGAGTCCAGGAGCTCATCTCCACAAATGGACTTTTCAGGATCCTTGGGTGGCTCCGTAGTTTGAAACCAATTCTGGTTATCGCTTCTCGGCCTTTTGGCTAAGATCAAGTGTAGTATCTGTTCTTATCAGTTTAATATCTGATACGTCCCCTATCTGGGGACCATATATTAAATGGATTTTTAGAACAGGGAGATGGAAAAAGAGCTTGCTCTGTCCACTCCACGCATTGACCTGGTATTGCAGTATCTCCAGGACCGGTGCACCCCTTCTTTAATGCAGTTTCTAAAATCAGAAAGAATTGAATTCAATGTTTTTTGTTCATTTTGCTTGTTTGTCGGATTTTGGGATGGACTCTTTGGCTTTGCTTTTCTTCTCCTCAATGGATTTTTCATGTTCAAAGTTGCAGAAGCCAGATTACAAGCTCATTTTGGTTCAACTTCAGCAACTGTGCATTGCATTGCCATGTAATGTGATGCAATGCTATCTTTCTAGCTCTCCCTTTTTACTTCCTTTTGGATAAACAGACATATTAGGCAAGCATTTTGGAGCTTTCACCTAAATAACTACAGGTGGTGAGATAAGCTGCACAATATAATTGACCTTTCAGTATATTGTTGCACACACACCATCTATTTAGCAAATGCCCTTGTTATCAACAGCAGCCTTTTAAACTCACCTGAGCTAACAGGTATGTGCGCTGGTTACTCTGCTGCGCTTAAAATTTCTTTTTTGGTTTGCTACAATGCCTTTTCTGAAACGTTGTCTCCTTCTGCTGGAACACTGACTTCTTTCATTTAATGCCTGCAGACTATAAAAGAGAACCCAACCCAAAAAGTTTGGTTGATTAGTCTGTGGCATTCTGTTAAACTGTTGCTTATGGCGGTCTCTGTGAGCTTCTCAGCGACATTCAGCCAGCCAGGTATCCTGCCTGCAGTAGATGGAATGTGGCAATGGAACGCTGGCTGCGCGTGTCATAATAGGCTCTGAGCCTTTATATACCTGTGCACAGCAGCAGCCACCTTCAGTCTGCTGCTGGACAGCCAGCAGCAGCAGCAGCAGGAGAGGTATGTAATCAGGAGCCCTCCTGCTAAGGGTAGACAGCTGCTCGTTCCACCCCACCCCCCGCCTTAATTGGTTCTCCTCCCTTCCAACGGTGTTGAGGCGGGTGGGAACAGCAGGGGGTGAAGGTGCTGTGTTTAAAGAGGTGGAGTTATGCAGATCTAAAACGCGTGGATTGCAGCAGCAGCAAGCCGAAAAGTGCAGGCATGTAAGGGATCTAGAGGTTGACAACATGTCTTCTTAACGGGAGTCCAGGAGCTCATCTCCACAAATGGACTTTTCAGGATCCTTGGGTGGCTCCGTAGTTTGAAACCAATTCTGGTTATCGCTTCTCGGCCTTTTGGCTAAGATCAAGTGTAGTATCTGTTCTTATCAGTTTAATATCTGATACGTCCCCTATCTGGGGACCATATATTAAATGGATTTTTAGAACAGGGAGATGGAAAAAGAGCTTGCTCTGTCCACTCCACGCATTGACCTGGTATTGCAGTATCTCCAGAACCGGTGCACCCCTTCTTTAATGCAGTTTCTAAAATCAGAAAGAATTGAATTCAATGTTTTTTGTTCATTTTGCTTGTTTGTCGGATTTTGGGATGGACTCTTTGGCTTTGCTTTTCTTCTCCTCATTGGATTTTTCATGTTCAAAGTTGCAGAAGCCAGATTACAAGCTCATTTTGGTTCAACTTCAGCAACTGTGCATTGCATTGCCATGTAATGTGATGCAATGCTATCTTTCTAGCTCTCCCTTTTTACTTCCTTTTGGATAAACAGACATATTAGGCAAGCATTTTGGAGCTTTCACCTAAATAACTACAGGTGGTGAGATAAGCTGCACAATATAATTGACCTTTCAGTATATTGTTGCACACACACCATCTATTTAGCAAATGCCCTTGTTATCAACAGCAGCCTTTTAAACTCACCTGAGCTAACAGGTATGTGCGCTGGTTACTCTGCTGCGCTTAAAATTTCTTTTTTGGTTTGCTACAATGCCTTTTCTGAAACGTTGTCTCCTTCTGCTGGAACACTGACTTCTTTCATTTAATGCCTGCAGACTATAAAAGAGAACCCAACCCAAAAAGTTTGGTTGATTAGTCTGTGGCATTCTGTTAAACTGTTGCTTATGGCGGTCTCTGTGAGCTTCTCAGCGACATTCAGCCAGCCAGGTATCCTGCCTGCAGTAGATGGAATGTGGCAATGGAACGCTGGCTGCGCGTGTCATAATAGGCTCTGAGCCTTTATATACCTGTGCACAGCAGCAGCCACCTTCAGTCTGCTGCTGGACAGCCAGCAGCAGCAGCAGCAGGAGAGGTATGTAATCAGGAGCCCTCCTGCTAAGGGTAGACAGCTGCTCGTTCCACCCCACCCCCCGCCTTAATTGGT
This sequence comes from Phyllobates terribilis, assembly GCF_046119375.1. NCBI lineage: Eukaryota > Metazoa > Chordata > Amphibia > Anura > Dendrobatidae > Phyllobates > Phyllobates terribilis. The sequence goes on along the minus strand of NW_027363058.1, from coordinate 282,371 downwards.
TCTCCTCCCTTCCAACGGTGTTGAGGCGGGTGGGAACAGCAGGGGGTGAAGGTGCTGTGTTTAAAGAGGTGGAGTTATGCAGATCTAAAACGCGTGGATTGCAGCAGCAGCAAGCCGAAAAGTGCAGGCATGTAAGGGATCTAGAGGTTGACAACATGTCTTCTTAACGGGAGTCCAGGAACTCATCTTCACAAATGGACTTTTCAGGATCCTTGGGTGGCTCCGTAGTTTGAAACCAATTCTGGTTATCGCTTCTCGGCCTTTTGGCTAAGATCAAGTGTAGTATCTGTTCTTATCAGTTTAATATCTGATACGTCCCCTATCTGGGGACCATATATTAAATGGATTTTTAGAACAGGGAGATGGAAAAAGAGCTTGCTCTGTCCACTCCACGCATTGACCTGGTATTGCAGTTGTAGCACCCTGAGGATTCGGCTGCTACAGGGGTATTGCACCTCAACCCAGAGGTGTGATATTCCACTCCCGGATAAGGATGGAGAGTGGAACTGAGCTCGGTAGGCTGCATGCACTACACACATCCCATTTCCGAGGAACAGGCCGACGGTACTCCCACTTAGAAATGTGCAGGTACGACCGAGTCTGTTCCTGGCTGGAGTGGGAGGGGGGTGGTACATCCCATGTAGTGTAGGGGCAGATAGGGGGAGCAGCCTGGGTAAAGATAGGAGCTCATTGGGTGCTGGTCACCTGAGCTCACACATAGAGGGTGTATATAAGGTGGGCACCAACTAAGATCAGGGTCAGATGCAGAGAACAAGTCAGTTGGAGACAGCAAGACAGCTGCAGAGGAGCAGACAGCAAGCAGAGAGGAAGTCAGCCTGCAGCAAGGGAGAAGAGAGACCCTGAGTGAGAGAGGAGCAGAGAAGGAGTACCCAGAGGGGAAAACAGAGAGGACCCAAGAACCCAAATTAAAGCACCGGGTGAGGAGTCGGCATCAGGGTACCGGAACCCAAGCTGGTGGGGGTAAAAACATTCCCCAGCCAGAGACCGGAGACCGTGGGCAGCGTCTGCCACGGTCACCCATCACATCCACCCCGAAGGCACACCACATGAAGGGTCAGGGAACCCAGGGCCAAGGGTGTCCCAACAGAAGGCCCGAGGGAGCTGGACCTAGGTGGATTACTGGTGGGGACGGCCAGAGAACGGGACAGAAAGAGAGCTCAGGGCCACGCTCCGGACTTGTTTGGGGGTTGGCTGGATCCAGGACCTGGTGGACGCAGCACGGCTCGGGTGGTCACTAGCAGCTGGAGTGACCAGTACAACATCTGCAGTAAGTAAACACCCTTAACTGCACAACCCGACTCTGTCTTCACTGCCGTCTGCACTACACCACCACAACCCCCATCCTCTGCGCCTGTCCCCTCTCAGGCTATACCCCTCCCGTTGGGGGTTATCCCACCAAGCTGCGCACCCACCATCAGCCTCAGCGGACCCTGCTGCAGCGGCGGCCACAGTGACCGCATCACAACGGGTGGCGTAGTCGACACCAAAGAACTCTTAATAACATCTGTAGGACTGCCACATAACACTGAGCTTGACGCCCTGGGCACGGGGAAGGGTCACAGCCGCTCGGAGACTACAACCCCCCATCTGATCCGGTGCCGGGTATTCCCCTCAAAAAGGAATATGTCCCAGGGGGCGCGTCAACTTTGGCGTAGTCGGCAGGATTACGTGCCCGCAACACCCGGGTACTGCGTGCCTGAAGAAAAGTGCAAGTTTACCTCAGAAAGAAGTCTCCTGCCGGTTCCGGAGGGTCCACGCCATCGGACCCCATCACAGGTCGTTTCCCGCCGATTGTCCGCCATTTCCAGCTTGTTCCCGCCATCTGCGAGTTTCCCGCCACTGGGCGACGCTTCCCGCCAAATCCGGAGATTTCCCGCCTTAGAAGAGCAGCGGACGCCATTATGGGCGTGCCAAAGGAGGGCAAGAGGCCGCCTCCCATCGTGGGCCAGGACAGAAAATGGCGCCAAAAGTGGAAACCGCCCCCACCAACAGAGACTGTGATGCTGGAGGTGTCTGTCAGCGTGAAAGAACTCCCCCTGGAGCTGACAGTCACCGAGTTGCCCCGGGACCGCCCTCTAAGTGGGAGGAGACGAAAGAAAAGAACGAAGATGGGTGCCGCCTGGAGCAGTCTGGAGCGAGCGCACCCGGAGACAGGAAGCCTGGAGAGGAGCAGCAGAGAAGCTCACCCGGAGATGTCCAGAGAGCAGAGCAGCACCGGCCCGCTGGCCAGGAGCCTGCTGGAAGAAGAGCAGAGCAGCACCGACCCGTTGGTCAGGAGCCTGCTGGACACCACGACCCCACTAGGCCTAGTGGAGGTCCTTGCACAGCTCCCCCGAGACCGGGAGTGTGCACAGACTGCCCTGGAGGGCCTCGCACGGAGGATGGCCCGGGTACAGCGCGAGATATTGGCGGAATGGAGCCGGGAGATGGCCCAGCAAGCTGAAACCAAGACCCGGAGCACGCCAGCCGAGATGAGGAAGCAGACCGCCTCTGAGGATGGCGCGGGAGGACCAAAGGTCGGAGACGGCGCAGAGAAGGGAGCCGAACGCATGGAGGCAGGTAAAGGGGACGTCTATACCCCAAGCCGTGACACCGCTTACCTGCCCCAGCTCCCCGTCGCAGAGCCCGAAAGTCCCCCTGCTGTGCCCGAAAACGCCATGTCACCGACGCAGACTAGGCCCCAACCGGAAGCCGCCGCCGCGACCCCTGTGACGTCACACGCCTCGACCCCGAGCGTGACCAAGCAGGAAGTACCACCAGCCTGGTCGCAGGGCCTAGAATTCCCGGGCGCCGCATCACCAACAGCGCCCCCTACCTCCGCGGAGCCTCCGGCCTGGCCGCAAGGCCAGGTAGCCCAGGGCGCCGCCGTATTAACGGTGCCCTTCACCTTCCAGGTGCCCCAGGCCTGGCCGCAAGGCCTGGGCAACCCGGGCGCCACCACCACCGCGCCCGCACCCGCAAAACCAAGGGTGCCGCGTCTGGGAGAGGACTTGTTCAGCCAGCTCACATGGCCGGACGGGTCTGAAGTTACCACCAGCAAAAAGCAAAGAGCAGGAGGAAGACGCCGTTGAGTGCGGCAGAGCAGTAGCTGTAAATAGTTACCCAATCGGGGTATAAAGAAACTGAAACTGTTGCTACAAATATATAGTCCCCGTTGGGACCAGCTGAGTGAACTGTTTACCCGTTAACCCCTTAATCCCACAGGCTGAGGACTGTGAGCAGCCATTCCCTTTCCCTCCTTACCTGGCCGAGGACTGAGAGCGGCCATATCCCCTGTATATAGTTGCGCGTCCTAAAGCGCCCCCTACCGGTTTTATAGGAAAACCAGTTTTTCTAAGAGACTGTCGCACTTTTCCCGGACACACGTTGCACAGTGTCCGGAGGAGGAACCTGAAACAAGAGACGACGAGAATGTTTATATGAAAAATTTTATATATATAATGTTTTATATGTTTTATTATGTTTATATGAAAATTTTGTATGTTTTGGTGTTTTGTCCTTACAGCCCGAGGACGTGCTGTGATTTACCAGGGGGGAATGTAGCACCCTGAGGATTCGGCTGCTACAGGGGTATTGCACCTCAACCCAGAGGTGTGATATTCCACTCCCGGATAAGGATGGAGAGTGGAACTGAGCTCGGTAGGCTGCATGCACTACACACATCCCATTTCCGAGGAACAGGCCGACGGTACTCCCACTTAGAAATGTGCAGGTACGACCGAGTCTGTTCCTGGCTGGAGTGGGAGGGGGGTGGTACATCCCATGTAGTGTAGGGGCAGATAGGGGGAGCAGCCTGGGTAAAGATAGGAGCTCATTGGGTGCTGGTCACCTGAGCTCACACATAGAGGGTGTATATAAGGTGGGCACCAACTAAGATCAGGGTCAGATGCAGAGAACAAGTCAGTTGGAGACAGCAAGACAGCTGCAGAGGAGCAGACAGCAAGCAGAGAGGAAGTCAGCCTGCAGCAAGGGAGAAGAGAGACCCTGAGTGAGAGAGGAGCAGAGAAGGAGTACCCAGAGGGGAAAACAGAGAGGACCCAAGAACCCAAATTAAAGCACCGGGTGAGGAGTCGGCATCAGGGTACCGGAACCCAAGCTGGTGGGGGTAAAAACATTCCCCAGCCAGAGACCGGAGACCGTGGGCAGCGTCTGCCACGGTCACCCATCACATCCACCCCGAAGGCACACCACATGAAGGGTCAGGGAACCCAGGGCCAAGGGTGTCCCAACAGAAGGCCCGAGGGAGCTGGACCTAGGTGGATTACTGGTGGGGACGGCCAGAGAACGGGACAGAAAGAGAGCTCAGGGCCACGCTCCGGACTTGTTTGGGGGTTGCCTGGATCCAGGACCTGGTGGACGCAGCACGGCTCGGGTGGTCACTAGCAGCTGGAGTGACCAGTACAACATCTGCAGTAAGTAAACACCCTTAACTGCACAACCCGACTCTGTCTTCACTGCCGTCTGCACTACACCACCACAACCCCCATCCTCTGCGCCTGTCCCCTCTGAGGCTATACCCCTCCCGTTGGGGGTTATCCCACCAAGCTGCGCACCCACCATCAGCCTCAGCGGACCCTGCTGCAGCGGCGGCCACAGTGACCGCATCACAACGGGTGGCGTAGTCGACACCAAAGAACTCTTAATAACATCTGTAGGACTGCCACATAACACTGAGCTTGACGCCCTGGGCACGGGGCCGGGTCACAGCCGCTCGGAGACTACAACCCCCCATCTGATCCGGTGCCGGGTATTCCCCTCAAAAAGGAATATGTCCCAGGGGGCGCGTCACAGTATCTCCAGGACCGGTGCACCCCTTCTTTAATGCAGTTTCTAAAATCAGAAAGAATTGAATTCAATGTTTTTTGTTCATTTTGCTTGTTTGTCGGATTTTGGGATGGACTCTTTGGCTTTGCTTTTCTTCTCCTCATTGGATTTTTCATGTTCAAAGTTGCAGAAGCCAGATTACAAGCTCATTTTGGTTCAACTTCAGCAACTGTGCATTGCATTGCCATGTAATGTGATGCAATGCTATCTTTCTAGCTCTCCCTTTTTACTTCCTTTTGGATAAACAGACATATTAGGCAAGCATTTTGGAGCTTTCACCTAAATAACTACAGGTGGTGAGATAAGCTGCACAATATAATTGACCTTTCAGTATATTGTTGCACACACACCATCTATTTAGCAAATGCCCTTGTTATCAACAGCAGCCTTTTAAACTCACCTGAGCTAACAGGTATGTGCGCTGGTTACTCTGCTGCGCTTAAAATTTCTTTTTTGGTTTGCTACAATGCCTTTTCTGAAACGTTGTCTCCTTCTGCTGGAACACTGACTTCTTTCATTTAATGCCTGCAGACTATAAAAGAGAACCCAACCCAAAAAGTTTGGTTGATTAGTCTGTGGCATTCTGTTAAACTGTTGCTTATGGCGGTCTCTGTGAGCTTCTCAGCGACATTCAGCCAGCCAGGTATCCTGCCTGCAGTAGATGGAATGTGGCAATGGAACGCTGGCTGCGCGTGTCATAATAGGCTCTGAGCCTTTATATACCTGTGCACAGCAGCAGCCACCTTCAGTCTGCTGCTGGACAGCCAGCAGCAGCAGCAGCAGGAGAGGTATGTAATCAGGAGCCCTCCTGCTAAGGGTAGACAGCTGCTCGTTCCACCCCACCCCCCGCCTTAATTGGTTCTCCTCCCTTCCAACGGTGTTGAGGCGGGTGGGAACAGCAGGGGGTGAAGGTGCTGTGTTTAAAGAGGTGGAGTTATGCAGATCTAAAACGCGTGGATTGCAGCAGCAGCAAGCCGAAAAGTGCAGGCATGTAAGGGATCTAGAGGTTGACAACATGTCTTCTTAACGGGAGTCCAGGAGCTCATCTCCACAAATGGACTTTTCAGGATCCTTGGGTGGCTCCGTAGTTTGAAACCAATTCTGGTTATCGCTTCTCGGCCTTTTGGCTAAGATCAAGTGTAGTATCTGTTCTTATCAGTTTAATATCTGATACGTCCCCTATCTGGGGACCATATATTAAATGGATTTTTAGAACAGGGAGATGGAAAAAGAGCTTGCTCTGTCCACTCCACGCATTGACCTGGTATTGCAGTATCTCCAGGACCGGTGCACCCCTTCTTTAATGCAGTTTCTAAAATCAGAAAGAATTGAATTCAATGTTTTTTGTTCATTTTGCTTGTTTGTCGGATTTTGGGATGGACTCTTTGGCTTTGCTTTTCTTCTCCTCATTGGATTTTTCATGTTCAAAGTTGCAGAAGCCAGATTACAAGCTCATTTTGGTTCAACTTCAGCAACTGTGCATTGCATTGCCATGTAATGTGATGCAGTGCTATCTTTCTAGCTCTCCCTTTTTACTTCCTTTTGGATAAACAGACATATTAGGCAAGCATTTTGGAGCTTTCACCTAAATAACTACAGGTGGTGAGATAAGCTGCACAATATAATTGACCTTTCAGTATATTGTTGCACACACACCATCTATTTAGCAAATGCCCTTGTTATCAACAGCAGCCTTTTAAACTCCCCTGAGCTAACAGGTATGTGCGCTGGTTACTCTGCTGCGCTTAAAATTTCTTTTTTGGTTTGCTACAATGCCTTTTCTGAAACGTTGTCTCCTTCTGCTGGAACACTGACTTCTTTCATTTAATGCCTGCAGACTATAAAAGAGAACCCAACCCAAAAAGTTTGGTTGATTAGTCTGTGGCATTCTGTTAAACTGTTGCTTATGGCGGTCTCTGTGAGCTTCTCAGCGACATTCAGCCAGCCAGGTATCCTGCCTGCAGTAGATGGAATGTGGCAATGGAACGCTGGCTGCGCGTGTCATAATAGGCTCTGAGCCTTTATATACCTGTGCACAGCAGCAGCCACCTTCAGTCTGCTGCTGGACAGCCAGCAGCAGCAGCAGCAGGAGAGGTATGTAATCAGGAGCCCTCCTGCTAAGGGTAGACAGCTGCTCGTTCCACCCCACCCCCCGCCTTAATTGGTTCTCCTCCCTTCCAACGGTGTTGAGGCGGGTGGGAACAGCAGGGGGTGAAGGTGCTGTGTTTAAAGAGGTGGAGTTATGCAGATCTAAAACGCGTGGATTGCAGCAGCAGCAAGCCGAAAAGTGCAGGCATGTAAGGGATCTAGAGGTTGACAACATGTCTTCTTAACGGGAGTCCAGGAGCTCATCTCCACAAATGGACTTTTCAGGATCCTTGGGTGGCTCCGTAGTTTGAAACCAATTCTGGTTATCGCTTCTCGGCCTTTTGGCTAAGATCAAGTGTAGTATCTGTTCTTATCAGTTTAATATCTGATACGTCCCCTATCTGGGGACCATATATTAAATGGATTTTTAGAACAGGGAGATGGAAAAAGAGCTTGCTCTGTCCACTCCACGCATTGACCTGGTATTGCAGTATCTCCAGGACCGGTGCACCCCTTCTTTAATGCAGTTTCTAAAATCAGAAAGAATTGAATTCAATGTTTTTTGTTCATTTTGCTTGTTTGTCGGATTTTGGGATGGACTCTTTGGCTTTGCTTTTCTTCTCCTCATTGGATTTTTCATGTTCAAAGTTGCAGAAGCCAGATTACAAGCTCATTTTGGTTCAACTTCAGCAACTGTGCATTGCATTGCCATGTAATGTGATGCAATGCTATCTTTCTAGCTCTCCCTTTTTACTTCCTTTTGGATAAACAGACATATTAGGCAAGCATTTTGGAGCTTTCACCTAAATAACTACAGGTGGTGAGATAAGCTGCACAATATAATTGACCTTTCAGTATATTGTTGCACACACACCATCTATTTAGCAAATGCCCTTGTTATCAACAGCAGCCTTTTAAACTCACCTGAGCTAACAGGTATGTGCGCTGGTTACTCTGCTGCGCTTAAAATTTCTTTTTTGGTTTGCTACAATGCCTTTTCTGAAACGTTGTCTCCTTCTGCTGGAACACTGACTTCTTTCATTTAATGCCTGCAGACTATAAAAGAGAACCCAACCCAAAAAGTTTGGTTGATTAGTCTGTGGCATTCTGTTAAACTGTTGCTTATGGCGGTCTCTGTGAGCTTCTCAGCGACATTCAGCCAGCCAGGTATCCTGCCTGCAGTAGATGGAATGTGGCAATGGAACGCTGGCTGCGCGTGTCATAATAGGCTCTGAGCCTTTATATACCTGTGCACAGCAGCAGCCACCTTCAGTCTGCTGCTGGACAGCCAGCAGCAGCAGCAGCAGCAGGAGAGGTATGTAATCAGGAGCCCTCCTGCTAAGGGTAGACAGCTGCTCGTTCCACCCCACCCCCCGCCTTAATTGGTTCTCCTCCCTTCCAACGGTGTTGAGGCGGGTGGGAACAGCAGGGGGTGAAGGTGCTGTGTTTAAAGAGGTGGAGTTATGCAGATCTAAAACGCGTGGATTGCAGCAGCAGCAAGCCGAAAAGTGCAGGCATGTAAGGGATCTAGAGGTTGACAACATGTCTTCTTAACGGGAGTCCAGGAGCTCATCTCCACAAATGGACTTTTCAGGATCCTTGGGTGGCTCCGTAGTTTGAAACCAATTCTGGTTATCGCTTCTCGGCCTTTTGGCTAAGATCAAGTGTAGTATCTGTTCTTATCAGTTTAATATCTGATACGTCCCCTATCTGGGGACCATATATTAAATGGATTTTTAGAACAGGGAGATGGAAAAAGAGCTTGCTCTGTCCACTCCACGCATTGACCTGGTATTGCAGTATCTCCAGGACCGGTGCACCCCTTCTTTAATGCAGTTTCTAAAATCAGAAAGAATTGAATTCAATGTTTTTTGTTCATTTTGCTTGTTTGTCGGATTTTGGGATGGACTCTTTGGCTTTGCTTTTCTTCTCCTCATTGGATTTTTCATGTTCAAAGTTGCAGAAGCCAGATTACAAGCTCATTTTGGTTCAACTTCAGCAACTGTGCATTGCATTGCCATGTAATGTGATGCAATGCTATCTTTCTAGCTCTCCCTTTTTACTTCCTTTTGGATAAACAGACATATTAGGCAAGCATTTTGGAGCTTTCACCTAAATAACTACAGGTGGTGAGATAAGCTGCACAATATAATTGACCTTTCAGTATATTGTTGCACACACACCATCTATTTAGCAAATGCCCTTGTTATCAACAGCAGCCTTTTAAACTCACCTGAGCTAACAGGTATGTGCGCTGGTTACTCTGCTGCGCTTAAAATTTCTTTTTTGGTTTGCTACAATGCCTTTTCTGAAACGTTGTCTCCTTCTGCTGGAACACTGACTTCTTTCATTTAATGCCTGCAGACTATAAAAGAGAACCCAACCCAAAAAGTTTGGTTGATTAGTCTGTGGCATTCTGTTAAACTGTTGCTTATGGCGGTCTCTGTGAGCTTCTCAGCGACATTCAGCCAGCCAGGTATCCTGCCTGCAGTAGATGGAATGTGGCAATGGAACGCTGGCTGCGCGTGTCATAATAGGCTCTGAGCCTTTATATACCTGTGCACAGCAGCAGCCACCTTCAGTCTGCTGCTGGACAGCCAGCAGCAGCAGCAGCAGCAGGAGAGGTATGTAATCAGGAGCCCTCCTGCTAAGGGTAGACAGCTGCTCGTTCCACCCCACCCCCCGCCTTAATTGGTTCTCCTCCCTTCCAACGGTGTTGAGGCGGGTGGGAACAGCAGGGGGTGAAGGTGCTGTGTTTAAAGAGGTGGAGTTATGCAGATCTAAAACGCGTGGATTGCAGCAGCAGCAAGCCGAAAAGTGCAGGCATGTAAGGGATCTAGAGGTTGACAACATGTCTTCTTAACGGGAGTCCAGGAGCTCATCTCCACAAATGGACTTTTCAGGATCCTTGGGTGGCTCCGTAGTTTGAAACCAATTCTGGTTATCGCTTCTCGGCCTTTTGGCTAAGATCAAGTGTAGTATCTGTTCTTATCAGTTTAATATCTGATACGTCCCCTATCTGGGGACCATATATTAAATGGATTTTTAGAACAGGGAGATGGAAAAAGAGCTTGCTCTGTCCACTCCACGCATTGACCTGGTATTGCAGTATCTCCAGGACCGGTGCACCCCTTCTTTAATGCAGTTTCTAAAATCAGAAAGAATTGAATTCAATGTTTTTTGTTCATTTTGCTTGTTTGTCGGATTTTGGGATGGACTCTTTGGCTTTGCTTTTCTTCTCCTCATTGGATTTTTCATGTTCAAAGTTGCAGAAGCCAGATTACAAGCTCATTTTGGTTCAACTTCAGCAACTGTGCATTGCATTGCCATGTAATGTGATGCAATGCTATCTTTCTAGCTCTCCCTTTTTACTTCCTTTTGGATAAACAGACATATTAGGCAAGCATTTTGGAGCTTTCACCTAAATAACTACAGGTGGTGAGATAAGCTGCACAATATAATTGACCTTTCAGTATATTGTTGCACACACACCATCTATTTAGCAAATGCCCTTGTTATCAACAGCAGCCTTTTAAACTCACCTGAGCTAACAGGTATGTGCGCTGGTTACTCTGCTGCGCTTAAAATTTCTTTTTTGGTTTGCTACAATGCCTTTTCTGAAACGTTGTCTCCTTCTGCTGGAACACTGACTTCTTTCATTTAATGCCTGCAGACTATAAAAGAGAACCCAACCCAAAAAGTTTGGTTGATTAGTCTGTGGCATTCTGTTAAACTGTTGCTTATGGCGGTCTCTGTGAGCTTCTCAGCGACATTCAGCCAGCCAGGTATCCTGCCTGCAGTAGATGGAATGTGGCAATGGAACGCTGGCTGCGCGTGTCATAATAGGCTCTGAGCCTTTATATACCTGTGCACAGCAGCAGCCACCTTCAGTCTGCTGCTGGACAGCCAGCAGCAGCAGCAGCAGGAGAGGTATGTAATCAGGAGCCCTCCTGCTAAGGGTAGACAGCTGCTCGTTCCACCCCACCCCCCGCCTTAATTGGTTCTCCTCCCTTCCAACGGTGTTGAGGCGGGTGGGAACAGCAGGGGGTGAAGGTGCTGTGTTTAAAGAGGTGGAGTTATGCAGATCTAAAACGCGTGGATTGCAGCAGCAGCAAGCCGAAAAGTGCAGGCATGTAAGGGATCTAGAGGTTGACAACATGTCTTCTTAACGGGAGTCCAGGAGCTCATCTCCACAAATGGACTTTTCAGGATCCTTGGGTGGCTCCGTAGTTTGAAACCAATTCTGGTTATCGCTTCTCGGCCTTTTGGCTAAGATCAAGTGTAGTATCTGTTCTTATCAGTTTAATATCTGATACGTCCCCTATCTGGGGACCATATATTAAATGGATTTTTAGAACAGGGAGATGGAAAAAGAGCTTGCTCTGTCCACTCCACGCATTGACCTGGTATTGCAGTATCTCCAGGACCGGTGCACCCCTTCTTTAATGCAGTTTCTAAAATCAGAAAGAATTGAATTCAATGTTTTTTGTTCATTTTGCTTGTTTGTCGGATTTTGGGATGGACTCTTTGGCTTTGCTTTTCTTCTCCTCATTGGATTTTTCATGTTCAAAGTTGCAGAAGCCAGATTACAAGCTCATTTTGGTTCAACTTCAGCAACTGTGCATTGCATTGCCATGTAATGTGATGCAATGCTATCTTTCTAGCTCTCCCTTTTTACTTCCTTTTGGATAAACAGACATATTAGGCAAGCATTTTGGAGCTTTCACCTAAATAACTACAGGTGGTGAGATAAGCTGCACAATATAATTGACCTTTCAGTATATTGTTGCACACACACCATCTATTTAGCAAATGCCCTTGTTATCAACAGCAGCCTTTTAAACTCACCTGAGCTAACAGGTATGTGCGCTGGTTACTCTGCTGCGCTTAAAATTTCTTTTTTGGTTTGCTACAATGCCTTTTCTGAAACGTTGTCTCCTTCTGCTGGAACACTGACTTCTTTCATTTAATGCCTGCAGACTATAAAAGAGAACCCAACCCAAAAAGTTTGGTTGATTAGTCTGTGGCATTCTGTTAAACTGTTGCTTATGGCGGTCTCTGTGAGCTTCTCAGCGACATTCAGCCAGCCAGGTATCCTGCCTGCAGTAGATGGAATGTGGCAATGGAACGCTGGCTGCGCGTGTCATAATAGGCTCTGAGCCTTTATATACCTGTGCACAGCAGCAGCCACCTTCAGTCTGCTGCTGGACAGCCAGCAGCAGCAGCAGCAGGAGAGGTATGTAATCAGGAGCCCTCCTGCTAAGGGTAGACAGCTGCTCGTTCCACCCCACCCCCCGCCTTAATTGGTTCTCCTCCCTTCCAACGGTGTTGAGGCGGGTGGGAACAGCAGGGGGTGAAGGTGCTGTGTTTAAAGAGGTGGAGTTATGCAGATCTAAAACGCGTGGATTGCAGCAGCAGCAAGCCGAAAAGTGCAGGCATGTAAGGGATCTAGAGGTTGACAACATGTCTTCTTAACGGGAGTCCAGGAGCTCATCTCCACAAATGGACTTTTCAGGATCCTTGGGTGGCTCCGTAGTTTGAAACCAATTCTGGTTATCGCTTCTCGGCCTTTTGGCTAAGATCAAGTGTAGTATCTGTTCTTATCAGTTTAATATCTGATACGTCCCCTATCTGGGGACCATATATTAAATGGATTTTTAGAACAGGGAGATGGAAAAAGAGCTTGCTCTGTCCACTCCACGCATTGACCTGGTATTGCAGTATCTCCAGGACCGGTGCACCCCTTCTTTAATGCAGTTTCTAAAATCAGAAAGAATTGAATTCAATGTTTTTTGTTCATTTTGCTTGTTTGTCGGATTTTGGGATGGACTCTTTGGCTTTGCTTTTCTTCTCCTCATTGGATTTTTCATGTTCAAAGTTGCAGAAGCCAGATTACAAGCTCATTTTGGTTCAACTTCAGCAACTGTGCATTGCATTGCCATGTAATGTGATGCAGTGCTATCTTTCTAGCTCTCCCTTTTTACTTCCTTTTGGATAAACAGACATATTAGGCAAGCATTTTGGAGCTTTCACCTAAATAACTACAGGTGGTGAGATAAGCTGCACAATATAATTGACCTTTCAGTATATTGTTGCACACACACCATCTATTTAGCAAATGCCCTTGTTATCAACAGCAGCCTTTTAAACTCCCCTGAGCTAACAGGTATGTGCGCTGGTTACTCTGCTGCGCTTAAAATTTCTTTTTTGGTTTGCTACAATGCCTTTTCTGAAACGTTGTCTCCTTCTGCTGGAACACTGACTTCTTTCATTTAATGCCTGCAGACTATAAAAGAGAACCCAACCCAAAAAGTTTGGTTGATTAGTCTGTGGCATTCTGTTAAACTGTTGCTTATGGCGGTCTCTGTGAGCTTCTCAGCGACATTCAGCCAGCCAGGTATCCTGCCTGCAGTAGATGGAATGTGGCAATGGAACGCTGGCTGCGCGTGTCATAATAGGCTCTGAGCCTTTATATACCTGTGCACAGCAGCAGCCACCTTCAGTCTGCTGCTGGACAGCCAGCAGCAGCAGCAGCAGGAGAGGTATGTAATCAGGAGCCCTCCTGCTAAGGGTAGACAGCTGCTCGTTCCACCCCCCCCCCGCCTTAATTGGTTCTCCTCCCTTCCAACGGTGTTGAGGCGGGTGGGAACAGCAGGGGGTGAAGGTGCTGTGTTTAAAGAGGTGGAGTTATGCAGATCTAAAACGCGTGGATTGCAGCAGCAGCAAGCCGAAAAGTGCAGGCATGTAAGGGATCTAGAGGTTGACAACATGTCTTCTTAACGGGAGTCCAGGAGCTCATCTCCACAAATGGACTTTTCAGGATCCTTGGGTGGCTCCGTAGTTTGAAACCAATTCTGGTTATCGCTTCTCGGCCTTTTGGCTAAGATCAAGTGTAGTATCTGTTCTTATCAGTTTAATATCTGATACGTCCCCTATCTGGGGACCATATATTAAATGGATTTTTAGAACAGGGAGATGGAAAAAGAGCTTGCTCTGTCCACTCCACGCATTGACCTGGTATTGCAGTATCTCCAGGACCGGTGCACCCCTTCTTTAATGCAGTTTCTAAAATCAGAAAGAATTGAATTCAATGTTTTTTGTTCATTTTGCTTGTTTGTCGGATTTTGGGATGGACTCTTTGGCTTTGCTTTTCTTCTCCTCATTGGATTTTTCATGTTCAAAGTTGCAGAAGCCAGATTACAAGCTCATTTTGGTTCAACTTCAGCAACTGTGCATTGCATTGCCATGTAATGTGATGCAATGCTATCTTTCTAGCTCTCCCTTTTTACTTCCTTTTGGATAAACAGACATATTAGGCAAGCATTTTGGAGCTTTCACCTAAATAACTACAGGTGGTGAGATAAGCTGCACAATATAATTGACCTTTCAGTATATTGTTGCACACACACCATCTATTTAGCAAATGCCCTTGTTATCAACAGCAGCCTTTTAAACTCACCTGAGCTAACAGGTATGTGCGCTGGTTACTCTGCTGCGCTTAAAATTTCTTTTTTGGTTTGCTACAATGCCTTTTCTGAAACGTTGTCTCCTTCTGCTGGAACACTGACTTCTTTCATTTAATGCCTGCAGACTATAAAAGAGAACCCAACCCAAAAAGTTTGGTTGATTAGTCTGTGGCATTCTGTTAAACTGTTGCTTATGGCGGTCTCTGTGAGCTTCTCAGCGACATTCAGCCAGCCAGGTATCCTGCCTGCAGTAGATGGAATGTGGCAATGGAACGCTGGCTGCGCGTGTCATAATAGGCTCTGAGCCTTTATATACCTGTGCACAGCAGCAGCCACCTTCAGTCTGCTGCTGGACAGCCAGCAGCAGCAGCAGCAGCAGGAGAGGTATGTAATCAGGAGCCCTCCTGCTAAGGGTAGACAGCTGCTCGTTCCACCCCACCCCCCGCCTTAATTGGTTCTCCTCCCTTCCAACGGTGTTGAGGCGGGTGGGAACAGCAGGGGGTGAAGGTGCTGTGTTTAAAGAGGTGGAGTTATGCAGATCTAAAACGCGTGGATTGCAGCAGCAGCAAGCCGAAAAGTGCAGGCATGTAAGGGATCTAGAGGTTGACAACATGTCTTCTTAACGGGAGTCCAGGAGCTCATCTCCACAAATGGACTTTTCAGGATCCTTGGGTGGCTCCGTAGTTTGAAACCAATTCTGGTTATCGCTTCTCGGCCTTTTGGCTAAGATCAAGTGTAGTATCTGTTCTTATCAGTTTAATATCTGATACGTCCCCTATCTGGGGACCATATATTAAATGGATTTTTAGAACAGGGAGATGGAAAAAGAGCTTGCTCTGTCCACTCCACGCATTGACCTGGTATTGCAGTATCTCCAGGACCGGTGCACCCCTTCTTTAATGCAGTTTCTAAAATCAGAAAGAATTGAATTCAATGTTTTTTGTTCATTTTGCTTGTTTGTCGGATTTTGGGATGGACTCTTTGGCTTTGCTTTTCTTCTCCTCATTGGATTTTTCATGTTCAAAGTTGCAGAAGCCAGATTACAAGCTCATTTTGGTTCAACTTCAGCAACTGTGCATTGCATTGCCATGTAATGTGATGCAATGCTATCTTTCTAGCTCTCCCTTTTTACTTCCTTTTGGATAAACAGACATATTAGGCAAGCATTTTGGAGCTTTCACCTAAATAACTACAGGTGGTGAGATAAGCTGCACAATATAATTGACCTTTCAGTATATTGTTGCACACACACCATCTATTTAGCAAATGCCCTTGTTATCAACAGCAGCCTTTTAAACTCACCTGAGCTAACAGGTATGTGCGCTGGTTACTCTGCTGCGCTTAAAATTTCTTTTTTGGTTTGCTACAATGCCTTTTCTGAAACGTTGTCTCCTTCTGCTGGAACACTGACTTCTTTCATTTAATGCCTGCAGACTATAAAAGAGAACCCAACCCAAAAAGTTTGGTTGATTAGTCTGTGGCATTCTGTTAAACTGTTGCTTATGGCGGTCTCTGTGAGCTTCTCAGCGACATTCAGCCAGCCAGGTATCCTGCCTGCAGTAGATGGAATGTGGCAATGGAACGCTGGCTGCGCGTGTCATAATAGGCTCTGAGCCTTTATATACCTGTGCACAGCAGCAGCCACCTTCAGTCTGCTGCTGGACAGCCAGCAGCAGCAGCAGCAGCAGGAGAGGTATGTAATCAGGAGCCCTCCTGCTAAGGGTAGACAGCTGCTCGTTCCACCCCACCCCCCGCCTTAATTGGTTCTCCTCCCTTCCAACGGTGTTGAGGCGGGTGGGAACAGCAGGGGGTGAAGGTGCTGTGTTTAAAGAGGTGGAGTTATGCAGATCTAAAACGCGTGGATTGCAGCAGCAGCAAGCCGAAAAGTGCAGGCATGTAAGGGATCTAGAGGTTGACAACATGTCTTCTTAACGGGAGTCCAGGAGCTCATCTCCACAAATGGACTTTTCAGGATCCTTGGGTGGCTCCGTAGTTTGAAACCAATTCTGGTTATCGCTTCTCGGCCTTTTGGCTAAGATCAAGTGTAGTATCTGTTCTTATCAGTTTAATATCTGATACGTCCCCTATCTGGGGACCATATATTAAATGGATTTTTAGAACAGGGAGATGGAAAAAGAGCTTGCTCTGTCCACTCCACGCATTGACCTGGTATTGCAGTATCTCCAGGACCGGTGCACCCCTTCTTTAATGCAGTTTCTAAAATCAGAAAGAATTGAATTCAATGTTTTTTGTTCATTTTGCTTGTTTGTCGGATTTTGGGATGGACTCTTTGGCTTTGCTTTTCTTCTCCTCATTGGATTTTTCATGTTCAAAGTTGCAGAAGCCAGATTACAAGCTCATTTTGGTTCAACTTCAGCAACTGTGCATTGCATTGCCATGTAATGTGATGCAATGCTATCTTTCTAGCTCTCCCTTTTTACTTCCTTTTGGATAAACAGACATATTAGGCAAGCATTTTGGAGCTTTCACCTAAATAACTACAGGTGGTGAGATAAGCTGCACAATATAATTGACCTTTCAGTATATTGTTGCACACACACCATCTATTTAGCAAATGCCCTTGTTATCAACAGCAGCCTTTTAAACTCACCTGAGCTAACAGGTATGTGCGCTGGTTACTCTGCTGCGCTTAAAATTTCTTTTTTGGTTTGCTACAATGCCTTTTCTGAAACGTTGTCTCCTTCTGCTGGAACACTGACTTCTTTCATTTAATGCCTGCAGACTATAAAAGAGAACCCAACCCAAAAAGTTTGGTTGATTAGTCTGTGGCATTCTGTTAAACTGTTGCTTATGGCGGTCTCTGTGAGCTTCTCAGCGACATTCAGCCAGCCAGGTATCCTGCCTGCAGTAGATGGAATGTGGCAATGGAACGCTGGCTGCGCGTGTCATAATAGGCTCTGAGCCTTTATATACCTGTGCACAGCAGCAGCCACCTTCAGTCTGCTGCTGGACAGCCAGCAGCAGCAGCAGCAGCAGGAGAGGTATGTAATCAGGAGCCCTCCTGCTAAGGGTAGACAGCTGCTCGTTCCACCCCACCCCCCGCCTTAATTGGTTCTCCTCCCTTCCAACGGTGTTGAGGCGGGTGGGAACAGCAGGGGGTGAAGGTGCTGTGTTTAAAGAGGTGGAGTTATGCAGATCTAAAACGCGTGGATTGCAGCAGCAGCAAGCCGAAAAGTGCAGGCATGTAAGGGATCTAGAGGTTGACAACATGTCTTCTTAACGGGAGTCCAGGAGCTCATCTCCACAAATGGACTTTTCAGGATCCTTGGGTGGCTCCGTAGTTTGAAACCAATTCTGGTTATCGCTTCTCGGCCTTTTGGCTAAGATCAAGTGTAGTATCTGTTCTTATCAGTTTAATATCTGATACGTCCCCTATCTGGGGACCATATATTAAATGGATTTTTAGAACAGGGAGATGGAAAAAGAGCTTGCTCTGTCCACTCCACGCATTGACCTGGTATTGCAGTATCTCCAGGACCGGTGCACCCCTTCTTTAATGCAGTTTCTAAAATCAGAAAGAATTGAATTCAATGTTTTTTGTTCATTTTGCTTGTTTGTCGGATTTTGGGATGGACTCTTTGGCTTTGCTTTTCTTCTCCTCATTGGATTTTTCATGTTCAAAGTTGCAGAAGCCAGATTACAAGCTCATTTTGGTTCAACTTCAGCAACTGTGCATTGCATTGCCATGTAATGTGATGCAATGCTATCTTTCTAGCTCTCCCTTTTTACTTCCTTTTGGATAAACAGACATATTAGGCAAGCATTTTGGAGCTTTCACCTAAATAACTACAGGTGGTGAGATAAGCTGCACAATATAATTGACCTTTCAGTATATTGTTGCACACACACCATCTATTTAGCAAATGCCCTTGTTATCAACAGCAGCCTTTTAAACTCACCTGAGCTAACAGGTATGTGCGCTGGTTACTCTGCTGCGCTTAAAATTTCTTTTTTGGTTTGCTACAATGCCTTTTCTGAAACGTTGTCTCCTTCTGCTGGAACACTGACTTCTTTCATTTAATGCCTGCAGACTATAAAAGAGAACCCAACCCAAAAAGTTTGGTTGATTAGTCTGTGGCATTCTGTTAAACTGTTGCTTATGGCGGTCTCTGTGAGCTTCTCAGCGACATTCAGCCAGCCAGGTATCCTGCCTGCAGTAGATGGAATGTGGCAATGGAACGCTGGCTGCGCGTGTCATAATAGGCTCTGAGCCTTTATATACCTGTGCACAGCAGCAGCCACCTTCAGTCTGCTGCTGGACAGCCAGCAGCAGCAGCAGCAGCAGGAGAGGTATGTAATCAGGAGCCCTCCTGCTAAGGGTAGACAGCTGCTCGTTCCACCCCACCCCCCGCCTTAATTGGTTCTCCTCCCTTCCAACGGTGTTGAGGCGGGTGGGAACAGCAGGGGGTGAAGGTGCTGTGTTTAAAGAGGTGGAGTTATGCAGATCTAAAACGCGTGGATTGCAGCAGCAGCAAGCCGAAAAGTGCAGGCATGTAAGGGATCTAGAGGTTGACAACATGTCTTCTTAACGGGAGTCCAGGAGCTCATCTCCACAAATGGACTTTTCAGGATCCTTGGGTGGCTCCGTAGTTTGAAACCAATTCTGGTTATCGCTTCTCGGCCTTTTGGCTAAGATCAAGTGTAGTATCTGTTCTTATCAGTTTAATATCTGATACGTCCCCTATCTGGGGACCATATATTAAATGGATTTTTAGAACAGGGAGATGGAAAAAGAGCTTGCTCTGTCCACTCCACGCATTGACCTGGTATTGCAGTATCTCCAGGACCGGTGCACCCCTTCTTTAATGCAGTTTCTAAAATCAGAAAGAATTGAATTCAATGTTTTTTGTTCATTTTGCTTGTTTGTCGGATTTTGGGATGGACTCTTTGGCTTTGCTTTTCTTCTCCTCATTGGATTTTTCATGTTCAAAGTTGCAGAAGCCAGATTACAAGCTCATTTTGGTTCAACTTCAGCAACTGTGCATTGCATTGCCATGTAATGTGATGCAATGCTATCTTTCTAGCTCTCCCTTTTTACTTCCTTTTGGATAAACAGACATATTAGGCAAGCATTTTGGAGCTTTCACCTAAATAACTACAGGTGGTGAGATAAGCTGCACAATATAATTGACCTTTCAGTATATTGTTGCACACACACCATCTATTTAGCAAATGCCCTTGTTATCAACAGCAGCCTTTTAAACTCACCTGAGCTAACAGGTATGTGCGCTGGTTACTCTGCTGCGCTTAAAATTTCTTTTTTGGTTTGCTACAATGCCTTTTCTGAAACGTTGTCTCCTTCTGCTGGAACACTGACTTCTTTCATTTAATGCCTGCAGACTATAAAAGAGAACCCAACCCAAAAAGTTTGGTTGATTAGTCTGTGGCATTCTGTTAAACTGTTGCTTATGGCGGTCTCTGTGAGCTTCTCAGCGACATTCAGCCAGCCAGGTATCCTGCCTGCAGTAGATGGAATGTGGCAATGGAACGCTGGCTGCGCGTGTCATAATAGGCTCTGAGCCTTTATATACCTGTGCACAGCAGCAGCCACCTTCAGTCTGCTGCTGGACAGCCAGCAGCAGCAGCAGCAGCAGGAGAGGTATGTAATCAGGAGCCCTCCTGCTAAGGGTAGACAGCTGCTCGTTCCACCCCACCCCCCGCCTTAATTGGTTCTCCTCCCTTCCAACGGTGTTGAGGCGGGTGGGAACAGCAGGGGGTGAAGGTGCTGTGTTTAAAGAGGTGGAGTTATGCAGATCTAAAACGCGTGGATTGCAGCAGCAGCAAGCCGAAAAGTGCAGGCATGTAAGGGATCTAGAGGTTGACAACATGTCTTCTTAACGGGAGTCCAGGAGCTCATCTCCACAAATGGACTTTTCAGGATCCTTGGGTGGCTCCGTAGTTTGAAACCAATTCTGGTTATCGCTTCTCGGCCTTTTGGCTAAGATCAAGTGTAGTATCTTTTGAAAAGGCAGTTTTGTCCTTGGGCTGCCCTAGTAAATTGATGCATATTACACACTGGTTTGGTGCACTTGTTAGTACGCCAGGTGTCTCATAGAGTTATCTGATGGAAAACATGGCCCTCCAGGATCGAAGTCACTAGGCTGGGTAAGTGTGAGGGCTTTGGAGCAATGTGCCCCAGGAGTAGGCGCCCTGGTGGGAGTCCAAGCTTACTGGGACTGGGAACCCCAGAAAGACTTGGCTTCGTAGCACGCCGCACCTTTGCCAATCATACTTTCTGAGCAACCCCCCCTATTCCTGGCCTCCGGGCTAGGAAGGGGAATTTTTATAAACCCGGTCGGAGGTCCGGTCAGCTTTGGGCTGAGAAACCAACACAGGCTCCAGCTCCACTAGGGTGGCAGCCTAGATGGAAGCTGGGAGCACGAAAACGGCTCTTCTCCGGCTTCGGCTAGGGAGAGCATCGGAGATCCCTGACCCTCGCTGTGGCCTTCTGGCTCGGAGGGATGGGGATGGTTTATTGGGGACCCTCTCCTCCGGGAAGGGTCCACATGAATCCTCGCCTCGTGCGCTGTTTTGGTGTGACTTCGGTCACATTTTTCAGTGCCTTGGATGCAGCTTCAATCCAAAAAAAAATCTGTTCTTATCAGTTTAATATCTGATACGTCCCCTATCTGGGGACCATATATTAAATGGATTTTTAGAACAGGGAGATGGAAAAAGAGCTTGCTCTGTCCACTCCACGCATTGACCTGGTATTGCAGTATCTCCAGGACCGGTGCACCCCTTCTTTAATGCAGTTTCTAAAATCAGAAAGAATTGAATTCAATGTTTTTTGTTCATTTTGCTTGTTTGTCGGATTTTGGGATGGACTCTTTGGCTTTGCTTTTCTTCTCCTCATTGGATTTTTCATGTTCAAAGTTGCAGAAGCCAGATTACAAGCTCATTTTGGTTCAACTTCAGCAACTGTGCATTGCATTGCCATGTAATGTGATGCAATGCTATCTTTCTAGCTCTCCCTTTTTACTTCCTTTTGGATAAACAGACATATTAGGCAAGCATTTTGGAGCTTTCACCTAAATAACTACAGGTGGTGAGATAAGCTGCACAATATAATTGACCTTTCAGTATATTGTTGCACACACACCATCTATTTAGCAAATGCCCTTGTTATCAACAGCAGCCTTTTAAACTCACCTGAGCTAACAGGTATGTGCGCTGGTTACTCTGCTGCGCTTAAAATTTCTTTTTTGGTTTGCTACAATGCCTTTTCTGAAACGTTGTCTCCTTCTGCTGGAACACTGACTTCTTTCATTTAATGCCTGCAGACTATAAAAGAGAACCCAACCCAAAAAGTTTGGTTGATTAGTCTGTGGCATTCTGTTAAACTGTTGCTTATGGCGGTCTCTGTGAGCTTCTCAGCGACATTCAGCCAGCCAGGTATCCTGCCTGCAGTAGATGGTATGTGGCAATGGAACGCTGGCTGCGCGTGTCATAATAGGCTCTGAGCCTTTATATACCTGTGCACAGCAGCAGCCACCTTCAGTCTGCTGCTGGACAGCCAGCAGCAGCAGCAGCAGGAGAGGTATGTAATCAGGAGCCCTCCTGCTAAGGGTAGACAGCTGCTCGTTCCACCCCACCCCCCGCCTTAATTGGTTCTCCTCCCTTCCAACGGTGTTGAGGCGGGTGGGAACAGCAGGGGGTGAAGGTGCTGTGTTTAAAGAGGTGGAGTTATGCAGATCTAAAACGCGTGGATTGCAGCAGCAGCAAGCCGAAAAGTGCAGGCATGTAAGGGATCTAGAGGTTGACAACATGTCTTCTTAACGGGAGTCCAGGAGCTCATCTCCACAAATGGACTTTTCAGGATCCTTGGGTGGCTCCGTAGTTTGAAACCAATTCTGGTTATCGCTTCTCGGCCTTTTGGCTAAGATCAAGTGTAGTATCTGTTCTTATCAGTTTAATATCTGATACGTCCCCTATCTGGGGACCATATATTAAATGGATTTTTAGAACAGGGAGATGGAAAAAGAGCTTGCTCTGTCCACTCCACGCATTGACCTGGTATTGCAGTATCTCCAGGACCGGTGCACCCCTTCTTTAATGCAGTTTCTAAAATCAGAAAGAATTGAATTCAATGTTTTTTGTTCATTTTGCTTGTTTGTCGGATTTTGGGATGGACTCTTTGGCTTTGCTTTTCTTCTCCTCATTGGATTTTTCATGTTCAAAGTTGCAGAAGCCAGATTACAAGCTCATTTTGGTTCAACTTCAGCAACTGTGCATTGCATTGCCATGTAATGTGATGCAATGCTATCTTTCTAGCTCTCCCTTTTTACTTCCTTTTGGATAAACAGACATATTAGGCAAGCATTTTGGAGCTTTCACCTAAATAACTACAGGTGGTGAGATAAGCTGCACAATATAATTGACCTTTCAGTATATTGTTGCACACACACCATCTATTTAGCAAATGCCCTTGTTATCAACAGCAGCCTTTTAAACTCACCTGAGCTAACAGGTATGTGCGCTGGTTACTCTGCTGCGCTTAAAATTTCTTTTTTGGTTTGCTACAATGCCTTTTCTGAAACGTTGTCTCCTTCTGCTGGAACACTGACTTCTTTCATTTAATGCCTGCAGACTATAAAAGAGAACCCAACCCAAAAAGTTTGGTTGATTAGTCTGTGGCATTCTGTTAAACTGTTGCTTATGGCGGTCTCTGTGAGCTTCTCAGCGACATTCAGCCAGCCAGGTATCCTGCCTGCAGTAGATGGAATGTGGCAATGGAATGCTGGCTGCGCGTGTCATAATAGGCTCTGAGCCTTTATATACCTGTGCACAGCAGCAGCCACCTTCAGTCTGCTGCTGGACAGCCAGCAGCAGCAGCAGCAGGAGAGGTATGTAATCAGGAGCCCTCCTGCTAAGGGTAGACAGCTGCTCGTTCCACCCCACCCCCCGCCTTAATTGGTTCTCCTCCCTTCCAACGGTGTTGAGGCGGGTGGGAACAGCAGGGGGTGAAGGTGCTGTGTTTAAAGAGGTGGAGTTATGCAGATCTAAAACGCGTGGATTGCAGCAGCAGCAAGCCGAAAAGTGCAGGCATGTAAGGGATCTAGAGGTTGACAACATGTCTTCTTAACGGGAGTCCAGGAGCTCATCTCCACAAATGGACTTTTCAGGATCCTTGGGTGGCTCCGTAGTTTGAAACCAATTCTGGTTATCGCTTCTCGGCCTTTTGGCTAAGATCAAGTGTAGTATCTGTTCTTATCAGTTTAATATCTGATACGTCCCCTATCTGGGGACCATATATTAAATGGATTTTTAGAACAGGGAGATGGAAAAAGAGCTTGCTCTGTCCACTCCACGCATTGACCTGGTATTGCAGTATCTCCAGGACCGGTGCACCCCTTCTTTAATGCAGTTTCTAAAATCAGAAAGAATTGAATTCAATGTTTTTTGTTCATTTTGCTTGTTTGTCGGATTTTGGGATGGACTCTTTGGCTTTGCTTTTCTTCTCCTCATTGGATTTTTCATGTTCAAAGTTGCAGAAGCCAGATTACAAGCTCATTTTGGTTCAACTTCAGCAACTGTGCATTGCATTGCCATGTAATGTGATGCAATGCTATCTTTCTAGCTCTCCCTTTTTACTTCCTTTTGGATAAACAGACATATTAGGCAAGCATTTTGGAGCTTTCACCTAAATAACTACAGGTGGTGAGATAAGCTGCACAATATAATTGACCTTTCAGTATATTGTTGCACACACACCATCTATTTAGCAAATGCCCTTGTTATCAACAGCAGCCTTTTAAACTCACCTGAGCTAACAGGTATGTGCGCTGGTTACTCTGCTGCGCTTAAAATTTCTTTTTTGGTTTGCTACAATGCCTTTTCTGAAACGTTGTCTCCTTCTGCTGGAACACTGACTTCTTTCATTTAATGCCTGCAGACTATAAAAGAGAACCCAACCCAAAAAGTTTGGTTGATTAGTCTGTGGCATTCTGTTAAACTGTTGCTTATGGCGGTCTCTGTGAGCTTCTCAGCGACATTCAGCCAGCCAGGTATCCTGCCTGCAGTAGATGGAATGTGGCAATGGAACGCTGGCTGCGCGTGTCATAATAGGCTCTGAGCCTTTATATACCTGTGCACAGCAGCAGCCACCTTCAGTCTGCTGCTGGACAGCCAGCAGCAGCAGCAGCAGGAGAGGTATGTAATCAGGAGCCCTCCTGCTAAGGGTAGACAGCTGCTCGTTCCACCCCACCCCCCGCCTTAATTGGTTCTCCTCCCTTCCAACGGTGTTGAGGCGGGTGGGAACAGCAGGGGGTGAAGGTGCTGTGTTTAAAGAGGTGGAGTTATGCAGATCTAAAACGCGTGGATTGCAGCAGCAGCAAGCCGAAAAGTGCAGGCATGTAAGGGATCTAGAGGTTGACAACATGTCTTCTTAACGGGAGTCCAGGAGCTCATCTCCACAAATGGACTTTTCAGGATCCTTGGGTGGCTCCGTAGTTTGAAACCAATTCTGGTTATCGCTTCTCGGCCTTTTGGCTAAGATCAAGTGTAGTATCTGTTCTTATCAGTTTAATATCTGATACGTCCCCTATCTGGGGACCATATATTAAATGGATTTTTAGAACAGGGAGATGGAAAAAGAGCTTGCTCTGTCCACTCCACGCATTGACCTGGTATTGCAGTATCTCCAGGACCGGTGCACCCCTTCTTTAATGCAGTTTCTAAAATCAGAAAGAATTGAATTCAATGTTTTTTGTTCATTTTGCTTGTTTGTCGGATTTTGGGATGGACTCTTTGGCTTTGCTTTTCTTCTCCTCATTGGATTTTTCATGTTCAAAGTTGCAGAAGCCAGATTACAAGCTCATTTTGGTTCAACTTCAGCAACTGTGCATTGCATTGCCATGTAATGTGATGCAATGCTATCTTTCTAGCTCTCCCTTTTTACTTCCTTTTGGATAAACAGACATATTAGGCAAGCATTTTGGAGCTTTCACCTAAATAACTACAGGTGGTGAGATAAGCTGCACAATATAATTGACCTTTCAGTATATTGTTGCACACACACCATCTATTTAGCAAATGCCCTTGTTATCAACAGCAGCCTTTTAAACTCACCTGAGCTAACAGGTATGTGCGCTGGTTACTCTGCTGCGCTTAAAATTTCTTTTTTGGTTTGCTACAATGCCTTTTCTGAAACGTTGTCTCCTTCTGCTGGAACACTGACTTCTTTCATTTAATGCCTGCAGACTATAAAAGAGAACCCAACCCAAAAAGTTTGGTTGATTAGTCTGTGGCATTCTGTTAAACTGTTGCTTATGGCGGTCTCTGTGAGCTTCTCAGCGACATTCAGCCAGCCAGGTATCCTGCCTGCAGTAGATGGAATGTGGCAATGGAACGCTGGCTGCGCGTGTCATAATAGGCTCTGAGCCTTTATATACCTGTGCACAGCAGCAGCCACCTTCAGTCTGCTGCTGGACAGCTAGCAGCAGCAGCAGCAGGAGAGGTATGTAATCAGGAGCCCTCCTGCTAAGGGTAGACAGCTGCTCGTTCCACCCCACCCCCCGCCTTAATTGGTTCTCCTCCCTTCCAACGGTGTTGAGGCGGGTGGGAACAGCAGGGGGTGAAGGTGCTGTGTTTAAAGAGGTGGAGTTATGCAGATCTAAAACGCGTGGATTGCAGCAGCAGCAAGCCGAAAAGTGCAGGCATGTAAGGGATCTAGAGGTTGACAACATGTCTTCTTAACGGGAGTCCAGGAGCTCATCTCCACAAATGGACTTTTCAGGATCCTTGGGTGGCTCCGTAGTTTGAAACCAATTCTGGTTATCGCTTCTCGGCCTTTTGGCTAAGATCAAGTGTAGTATCTGTTCTTATCAGTTTAATATCTGATACGTCCCCTATCTGGGGACCATATATTAAATGGATTTTTAGAACAGGGAGATGGAAAAAGAGCTTGCTCTGTCCACTCCACGCATTGACCTGGTATTGCAGTATCTCCAGGACCGGTGCACCCCTTCTTTAATGCAGTTTCTAAAATCAGAAAGAATTGAATTCAATGTTTTTTGTTCATTTTGCTTGTTTGTCGGATTTTGGGATGGACTCTTTGGCTTTGCTTTTCTTCTCCTCATTGGATTTTTCATGTTCAAAGTTGCAGAAGCCAGATTACAAGCTCATTTTGGTTCAACTTCAGCAACTGTGCATTGCATTGCCATGTAATGTGATGCAATGCTATCTTTCTAGCTCTCCCTTTTTACTTCCTTTTGGATAAACAGACATATTAGGCAAGCATTTTGGAGCTTTCACCTAAATAACTACAGGTGGTGAGATAAGCTGCACAATATAATTGACCTTTCAGTATATTGTTGCACACACACCATCTATTTAGCAAATGCCCTTGTTATCAACAGCAGCCTTTTAAACTCACCTGAGCTAACAGGTATGTGCGCTGGTTACTCTGCTGCGCTTAAAATTTCTTTTTTGGTTTGCTACAATGCCTTTTCTGAAACGTTGTCTCCTTCTGCTGGAACACTGACTTCTTTCATTTAATGCCTGCAGACTATAAAAGAGAACCCAACCCAAAAAGTTTGGTTGATTAGTCTGTGGCATTCTGTTAAACTGTTGCTTATGGCGGTCTCTGTGAGCTTCTCAGCGACATTCAGCCAGCCAGGTATCCTGCCTGCAGTAGATGGAATGTGGCAATGGAACGCTGGCTGCGCGTGTCATAATAGGCTCTGAGCCTTTATATACCTGTGCACAGCAGCAGCCACCTTCAGTCTGCTGCTGGACAGCCAGCAGCAGCAGCAGCAGGAGAGGTATGTAATCAGGAGCCCTCCTGCTAAGGGTAGACAGCTGCTCGTTCCACCCCACCCCCCGCCTTAATTGGTTCTCCTCCCTTCCAACGGTGTTGAGGCGGGTGGGAACAGCAGGGGGTGAAGGTGCTGTGTTTAAAGAGGTGGAGTTATGCAGATCTAAAACGCGTGGATTGCAGCAGCAGCAAGCCGAAAAGTGCAGGCATGTAAGGGATCTAGAGGTTGACAACATGTCTTCTTAACGGGAGTCCAGGAGCTCATCTCCACAAATGGACTTTTCAGGATCCTTGGGTGGCTCCGTAGTTTGAAACCAATTCTGGTTATCGCTTCTCGGCCTTTTGGCTAAGATCAAGTGTAGTATTTGTTCTTATCAGTTTAATATCTGATACGTCCCCTATCTGGGGACCATATATTAAATGGATTTTTAGAACAGGGAGATGGAAAAAGAGCTTGCTCTGTCCACTCCACGCATTGACCTGGTATTGCAGTATCTCCAGGACCGGTGCACCCCTTCTTTAATGCAGTTTCTAAAATCAGAAAGAATTGAATTCAATGTTTTTTGTTCATTTTGCTTGTTTGTCGGATTTTGGGATGGACTCTTTGGCTTTGCTTTTCTTCTCCTCATTGGATTTTTCATGTTCAAAGTTGCAGAAGCCAGATTACAAGCTCATTTTGGTTCAACTTCAGCAACTGTGCATTGCATTGCCATGTAATGTGATGCAATGCTATCTTTCTAGCTCTCCCTTTTTACTTCCTTTTGGATAAACAGACATATTAGGCAAGCATTTTGGAGCTTTCACCTAAATAACTACAGGTGGTGAGATAAGCTGCACAATATAATTGACCTTTCAGTATATTGTTGCACACACACCATCTATTTAGCAAATGCCCTTGTTATCAACAGCAGCCTTTTAAACTCACCTGAGCTAACAGGTATGTGCGCTGGTTACTCTGCTGCGCTTAAAATTTCTTTTTTGGTTTGCTACAATGCCTTTTCTGAAACGTTGTCTCCTTCTGCTGGAACACTGACTTCTTTCATTTAATGCCTGCAGACTATAAAAGAGAACCCAACCCAAAAAGTTTGGTTGATTAGTCTGTGGCATTCTGTTAAACTGTTGCTTATGGCGGTCTCTGTGAGCTTCTCAGCGACATTCAGCCAGCCAGGTATCCTGCCTGCAGTAGATGGAATGTGGCAATGGAACGCTGGCTGCGCGTGTCATAATAGGCTCTGAGCCTTTATATACCTGTGCACAGCAGCAGCCACCTTCAGTCTGCTGCTGGACAGCCAGCAGCAGCAGCAGCAGGAGAGGTATGTAATCAGGAGCCCTCCTGCTAAGGGTAGACAGCTGCTCGTTCCACCCCACCCCCCGCCTTAATTGGTTCTCCTCCCTTCCAACGGTGTTGAGGCGGGTGGGAACAGCAGGGGGTGAAGGTGCTGTGTTTAAAGAGGTGGAGTTATGCAGATCTAAAACGCGTGGATTGCAGCAGCAGCAAGCCGAAAAGTGCAGGCATGTAAGGGATCTAGAGGTTGACAACATGTCTTCTTAACGGGAGTCCAGGAGCTCATCTCCACAAATGGACTTTTCAGGATCCTTGGGTGGCTCCGTAGTTTGAAACCAATTCTGGTTATCGCTTCTCGGCCTTTTGGCTAAGATCAAGTGTAGTATCTGTTCTTATCAGTTTAATATCTGATACGTCCCCTATCTGGGGACCATATATTAAATGGATTTTTAGAACAGGGAGATGGAAAAAGAGCTTGCTCTGTCCACTCCACGCATTGACCTGGTATTGCAGTATCTCCAGGACCGGTGCACCCCTTCTTTAATGCAGTTTCTAAAATCAGAAAGAATTGAATTCAATGTTTTTTGTTCATTTTGCTTGTTTGTCGGATTTTGGGATGGACTCTTTGGCTTTGCTTTTCTTCTCCTCATTGGATTTTTCATGTTCAAAGTTGCAGAAGCCAGATTACAAGCTCATTTTGGTTCAACTTCAGCAACTGTGCATTGCATTGCCATGTAATGTGATGCAATGCTATCTTTCTAGCTCTCCCTTTTTACTTCCTTTTGGATAAACAGACATATTAGGCAAGCATTTTGGAGCTTTCACCTAAATAACTACAGGTGGTGAGATAAGCTGCACAATATAATTGACCTTTCAGTATATTGTTGCACACACACCATCTATTTAGCAAATGCCCTTGTTATCAACAGCAGCCTTTTAAACTCACCTGAGCTAACAGGTATGTGCGCTGGTTACTCTGCTGCGCTTAAAATTTCTTTTTTGGTTTGCTACAATGCCTTTTCTGAAACGTTGTCTCCTTCTGCTGGAACACTGACTTCTTTCATTTAATGCCTGCAGACTATAAAAGAGAACCCAACCCAAAAAGTTTGGTTGATTAGTCTGTGGCATTCTGTTAAACTGTTGCTTATGGCGGTCTCTGTGAGCTTCTCAGCGACATTCAGCCAGCCAGGTATCCTGCCTGCAGTAGATGGAATGTGGCAATGGAACGCTGGCTGCGCGTGTCATAATAGGCTCTGAGCCTTTATATACCTGTGCACAGCAGCAGCCACCTTCAGTCTGCTGCTGGACAGCCAGCAGCAGCAGCAGCAGGAGAGGTATGTAATCAGGAGCCCTCCTGCTAAGGGTAGACAGCTGCTCGTTCCACCCCACCCCCTGCCTTAATTGGTTCTCCTCCCTTCCAACGGTGTTGAGGCGGGTGGGAACAGCAGGGGGTGAAGGTGCTGTGTTTAAAGAGGTGGAGTTATGCAGATCTAAAACGCGTGGATTGCAGCAGCAGCAAGCCGAAAAGTGCAGGCATGTAAGGGATCTAGAGGTTGACAACATGTCTTCTTAACGGGAGTCCAGGAGCTCATCTCCACAAATGGACTTTTCAGGATCCTTGGGTGGCTCCGTAGTTTGAAACCAATTCTGGTTATCGCTTCTCGGCCTTTTGGCTAAGATCAAGTGTAGTATCTTTCGAAAAGGCGGTTTTGGATGTTGGCCGCCCTAGTAGATTGATACATTATGCACACTGGGGTTTAGGCGCTTGTTAGTACGCCAGGTGGCTAATATAGTCATCTGGTGGAAAGCATGGCCCCCCAGGATCGACGCCATTGGGCCGGGGAAGATCGAAAGCCCGAAGTGTGAAGTGCCCCAGGAGTGGTGACCCTGGGGTGCCTTAACTCACTGGGATTGGGAACCCCACTTGAGTTTATGGCACATTTGCACTAGCACTTCAATATTTCTTTCTTCACACACACCCTTATTCCGGGCCTTCTGGCCTTAGGATGGGGAATTTTTCAATTCCCGGTCGAAGGTCCGGGCAGTATTATACTGTGAAACCTTCACTATTTATTTAATTTTTTTTTGTCACTGTGTGTCCACTTTTTCACGTGTGTCCACGTCCTTACTAGGATTTTGTCGGGATGCGGTTCCCTTACGGGTTCCTCTCTTGGCAGGTCTAGGGGGGGAGTGTGTGGCCATCAGGTTCCGCTCCCCCCTGAACCCCACTGGCTCTCCTCTTTCGGGAGGAGAGCGTTGTTGGCTCCCCTCTTCCGGGAGGGGAGCACAGTCTTTGGCTCCCAGTGCCTTGCTCGGGTGAGAACTCGGGCAGGTATTGGGGGTAAGATTGGGTCGCCTCTGGCTCCGGCTGGAGGTGGCTATTTGTCCCTGTTCCTCGCTGTGGCCTTCTGGCTCGGAGGGACAGGGAATGGTTTGGGGGACCCTTCTCCTTTTGGAGAGGGTTTCAAGAAGACCAGCATCCTAGTGCACTTTTTTTTGTGGCACTTGTCACTTTTTTAAGCGCACTCGGGTTTTGTACACGAATTCGGGCTTTCGAAAAAAGAAAAGAAAAATCTGTTCTTATCAGTTTAATATCTGATACGTCCCCTATCTGGGGACCAAATATTAAATGGATTTTTAGAACAGGGAGATGGAAAAAGAGCTTGCTCTGTCCACTCCACGCATTGACCTGGTATTGCAGTATCTCCAGGACCGGTGCACCCCTTCTTTAATGCAGTTTCTAAAATCAGAAAGAATTGAATTCAATGTTTTTTGTTCATTTTGCTTGTTTGTCGGATTTTGGGATGGACTCTTTGGCTTTGCTTTTCTTCTCCTCATTGGATTTTTCATGTTCAAAGTTGCAGAAGCCAGATTACAAGCTCATTTTGGTTCAACTTCAGCAACTGTGCATTGCATTGCCATGTAATGTGATGCAATGCTATCTTTCTAGCTCTCCCTTTTTACTTCCTTTTGGATAAACAGACATATTAGGCAAGCATTTTGGAGCTTTCACCTAAATAACTACAGGTGGTGAGATAAGCTGCACAATATAATTGACCTTTCAGTATATTGTTGCAAACACACCATCTATTTAGCAAATGCCCTTGTTATCAACAGCAGCCTTTTAAACTCACCTGAGCTAACAGGTATGTGCGCTGGTTACTCTGCTGCGCTTAAAATTTCTTTTTTGGTTTGCTACAATGCCTTTTCTGAAACGTTGTCTCCTTCTGCTGGAACACTGACTTCTTTCATTTAATGCCTGCAGACTATAAAAGAGAACCCAACCCAAAAAGTTTGGTTGATTAGTCTGTGGCATTCTGTTAAACTGTTGCTTATGGCGGTCTCTGTGAGCTTCTCAGCGACATTCAGCCAGCCAGGTATCCTGCCTGCAGTAGATGGAATGTGGCAATGGAACGCTGGCTGCGCGTGTCATAATAGGCTCTGAGCCTTTATATACCTGTGCACAGCAGCAGCCACCTTCAGTCTGCTGCTGGACAGCCAGCAGCAGCAGCAGCAGGAGAGGTATGTAATCAGGAGCCCTCCTGCTAAGGGTAGACAGCTGCTCGTTCCACCCCACCCCCCGCCTTAATTGGTTCTCCTCCCTTCCAACGGTGTTGAGGCGGGTGGGAACAGCAGGGGATGAAGGTGCTGTGTTTAAAGAGGTGGAGTTATGCAGATCTAAAACGCGTGGATTGCAGCAGCAGCAAGCCGAAAAGTGCAGGCATGTAAGGGATCTAGAGGTTGACAACATGTCTTCTTAACGGGAGTCCAGGAGCTCATCTCCACAAATGGACTTTTCAGGATCCTTGGGTGGCTCCGTAGTTTGAAACCAATTCTGGTTATCGCTTCTCGGCCTTTTGGCTAAGATCAAGTGTAGTATCTGTTCTTATCAGTTTAATATCTGATACGTCCCCTATCTGGGGACCATATATTAAATGGATTTTTAGAACAGGGAGATGGAAAAAGAGCTTGCTCTGTCCACTCCACGCATTGACCTGGTATTGCAGTATCTCCAGGACCGGTGCACCCCTTCTTTAATGCAGTTTCTAAAATCAGAAAGAATTGAATTCAATGTTTTTTGTTCATTTTGCTTGTTTGTCGGATTTTGGGATGGACTCTTTGGCTTTGCTTTTCTTCTCCTCATTGGATTTTTCATGTTCAAAGTTGCAGAAGCCAGATTACAAGCTCATTTTGGTTCAACTTCAGCAACTGTGCATTGCATTGCCATGTAATGTGATGCAATGCTATCTTTCTAGCTCTCCCTTTTTACTTCCTTTTGGATAAACAGACATATTAGGCAAGCATTTTGGAGCTTTCACCTAAATAACTACAGGTGGTGAGATAAGCTGCACAATATAATTGACCTTTCAGTATATTGTTGCACACACACCATCTATTTAGCAAATGCCCTTGTTATCAACAGCAGCCTTTTAAACTCACCTGAGCTAACAGGTATGTGCGCTGGTTTCTCTGCTGCGCTTAAAATTTCTTTTTTGGTTTGCTACAATGCCTTTTCTGAAACGTTGTCTCCTTCTGCTGGAACACTGACTTCTTTCATTTAATGCCTGCAGACTATAAAAGAGAACCCAACCCAAAAAGTTTGGTTGATTAGTCTGTGGCATTCTGTTAAACTGTTGCTTATGGCGGTCTCTGTGAGCTTCTCAGCGACATTCAGCCAGCCAGGTATCCTGCCTGCAGTAGATGGAATGTGGCAATGGAACGCTGGCTGCGCGTGTCATAATAGGCTCTGAGCCTTTATATACCTGTGCACAGCAGCAGCCACCTTCAGTCTGCTGCTGGACAGCCAGCAGCAGCAGCAGCAGGAGAGGTATGTAATCAGGAGCCCTCCTGCTAAGGGTAGACAGCTGCTCGTTCCACCCCACCCCCCGCCTTAATTGGTTCTCCTCCCTTTCAACGGTGTTGAGGCGGGTGGGAACAGCAGGGGGTGAAGGTGCTGTGTTTAAAGAGGTGGAGTTATGCAGATCTAAAACGCGTGGATTGCAGCAGCAGCAAGCCGAAAAGTGCAGGCATGTAAGGGATCTAGAGGTTGACAACATGTCTTCTTAACGGGAGTCCAGGAGCTCATCTCCACAAATGGACTTTTCAGGATCCTTGGGTGGCTCCGTAGTTTGAAACCAATTCTGGTTATCGCTTCTCGGCCTTTTGGCTAAGATCAAGTGTAGTATCTGTTCTTATCAGTTTAATATCTGATACGTCCCCTATCTGGGGACCATATATTAAATGGATTTTTAGAACAGGGAGATGGAAAAAGAGCTTGCTCTGTCCACTCCACGCATTGACCTGGTATTGCAGTATCTCCAGGACCGGTGCACCCCTTCTTTAATGCAGTTTCTAAAATCAGAAAGAATTGAATTCAATGTTTTTTGTTCATTTTGCTTGTTTGTCGGATTTTGGGATGGACTCTTTGGCTTTGCTTTTCTTCTCCTCATTGGATTTTTCATGTTCAAAGTTGCAGAAGCCAGATTACAAGCTCATTTTGGTTCAACTTCAGCAACTGTGCATTGCATTGCCATGTAATGTGATGCAATGCTATCTTTCTAGCTCTCCCTTTTTACTTCCTTTTGGATAAACAGACATATTAGGCAAGCATTTTGGAGCTTTCACCTAAATAACTACAGGTGGTGAGATAAGCTGCACAATATAATTGACCTTTCAGTATATTGTTGCACACACACCATCTATTTAGCAAATGCCCTTGTTATCAACAGCAGCCTTTTAAACTCACCTGAGCTAACAGGTATGTGCGCTGGTTACTCTGCTGCGCTTAAAATTTCTTTTTTGGTTTGCTACAATGCCTTTTCTGAAACGTTGTCTCCTTCTGCTGGAACACTGACTTCTTTCATTTAATGCCTGCAGACTATAAAAGAGAACCCAACCCAAAAAGTTTGGTTGATTAGTCTGTGGCATTCTGTTAAACTGTTGCTTATGGCGGTCTCTGTGAGCTTCTCAGCGACATTCAGCCAGCCAGGTATCCTGCCTGCAGTAGATGGAATGTGGCAATGGAACGCTGGCTGCGCGTGTCATAATAGGCTCTGAGCCTTTATATACCTGTGCACAGCAGCAGCCACCTTCAGTCTGCTGCTGGACAGCCAGCAGCAGCAGCAGCAGGAGAGGTATGTAATCAGGAGCCCTCCTGCTAAGGGTAGACAGCTGCTCGTTCCACCCCACCCCCCGCCTTAATTGGTTCTCCTCCCTTTCAACGGTGTTGAGGCGGGTGGAAACAGCAGGGGGTGAAGGTGCTGTGTTTAAAGAGGTGGAGTTATGCAGATCTAAAACGCGTGGATTGCAGCAGCAGCAAGCCGAAAAGTGCAGGCATGTAAGGGATCTAGAGGTTGACAACATGTCTTCTTAACGGGAGTCCAGGAGCTCATCTCCACAAATGGACTTTTCAGGATCCTTGGGTGGCTCCGTAGTTTGAAACCAATTCTGGTTATCGCTTCTCGGCCTTTTGGCTAAGATCAAGTGTAGTATCTGTTCTTATCAGTTTAATATCTGATACGTCCCCTATCTGGGGACCATATATTAAATGGATTTTTAGAACAGGGAGATGGAAAAAGAGCTTGCTCTGTCCACTCCACGCATTGACCTGGTATTGCAGTATCTCCAGGACCGGTGCACCCCTTCTTTAATGCAGTTTCTAAAATCAGAAAGAATTGAATTCAATGTTTTTTGTTCATTTTGCTTGTTTGTCGGATTTTGGGATGGACTCTTTGGCTTTGCTTTTCTTCTCCTCATTGGATTTTTCATGTTCAAAGTTGCAGAAGCCAGATTACAAGCTCATTTTGGTTCAACTTCAGCAACTGTGCATTGCATTGCCATGTAATGTGATGCAATGCTATCTTTCTAGCTCTCCCTTTTTACTTCCTTTTGGATAAACAGACATATTAGGCAAGCATTTTGGAGCTTTCACCTAAATAACTACAGGTGGTGAGATAAGCTGCACAATATAATTGACCTTTCAGTATATTGTTGCACACACACCATCTATTTAGCAAATGCCCTTGTTATCAACAGCAGCCTTTTAAACTCACCTGAGCTAACAGGTATGTGCGCTGGTTACTCTGCTGCGCTTAAAATTTCTTTTTTGGTTTGCTACAATGCCTTTTCTGAAACGTTGTCTCCTTCTGCTGGAACACTGACTTCTTTCATTTAATGCCTGCAGACTATAAAAGAGAACCCAACCCAAAAAGTTTGGTTGATTAGTCTGTGGCATTCTGTTAAACTGTTGCTTATGGCGGTCTCTGTGAGCTTCTCAGCGACATTCAGCCAGCCAGGTATCCTGCCTGCAGTAGATGGAATGTGGCAATGGAACGCTGGCTGCGCGTGTCATAATAGGCTCTGAGCCTTTATATACCTGTGCACAGCAGCAGCCACCTTCAGTCTGCTGCTGGACAGCCAGCAGCAGCAGCAGCAGGAGAGGTATGTAATCAGGAGCCCTCCTGCTAAGGGTAGACAGCTGCTCGTTCCACCCCACCCCCCGCCTTAATTGGTTCTCCTCCCTTCCAACGGTGTTGAGGCGGGTGGGAACAGCAGGGGGTGAAGGTGCTGTGTTTAAAGAGGTGGAGTTATGCAGATCTAAAACGCGTGGATTGCAGCAGCAGCAAGCCGAAAAGTGCAGGCATGTAAGGGATCTAGAGGTTGACAACATGTCTTCTTAACGGGAGTCCAGGAGCTCATCTCCACAAATGGACTTTTCAGGATCCTTGGGTGGCTCCGTAGTTTGAAACCAATTCTGGTTATCGCTTCTCGGCCTTTTGGCTAAGATCAAGTGTAGTATCTGTTCTTATCAGTTTAATATCTGATACGTCCCCTATCTGGGGACCATATATTAAATGGATTTTTAGAACAGGGAGATGGAAAAAGAGCTTGCTCTGTCCACTCCACGCATTGACCTGGTATTGCAGTATCTCCAGGACCGGTGCACCCCTTCTTTAATGCAGTTTCTAAAATCAGAAAGAATTGAATTCAATGTTTTTTGTTCATTTTGCTTGTTTGTCGGATTTTGGGATGGACTCTTTGGCTTTGCTTTTCTTCTCCTCATTGGATTTTTCATGTTCAAAGTTGCAGAAGCCAGATTACAAGCTCATTTTGGTTCAACTTCAGCAACTGTGCATTGCATTGCCATGTAATGTGATGCAATGCTATCTTTCTAGCTCTCCCTTTTTACTTCCTTTTGGATAAACAGACATATTAGGCAAGCATTTTGGAGCTTTCACCTAAATAACTACAGGTGGTGAGATAAGCTGCACAATATAATTGACCTTTCAGTATATTGTTGCACACACACCATCTATTTAGCAAATGCCCTTGTTATCAACAGCAGCCTTTTAAACTCACCTGAGCTAACAGGTATGTGCGCTGGTTACTCTGCTGCGCTTAAAATTTCTTTTTTGGTTTGCTACAATGCCTTTTCTGAAACGTTGTCTCCTTCTGCTGGAACACTGACTTCTTTCATTTAATGCCTGCAGACTATAAAAGAGAACCCAACCCAAAAAGTTTGGTTGATTAGTCTGTGGCATTCTGTTAAACTGTTGCTTATGGCGGTCTCTGTGAGCTTCTCAGCGACATTCAGCCAGCCAGGTATCCTGCCTGCAGTAGATGGAATGTGGCAATGGAACGCTGGCTGCGCGTGTCATAATAGGCTCTGAGCCTTTATATACCTGTGCACAGCAGCAGCCACCTTCAGTCTGCTGCTGGACAGCCAGCAGCAGCAGCAGCAGGAGAGGTATGTAATCAGGAGCCCTCCTGCTAAGGGTAGACAGCTGCTCGTTCCACCCCACCCCCCGCCTTAATTGGTTCTCCTCCCTTCCAACGGTGTTGAGGCGGGTGGGAACAGCAGGGGGTGAAGGTGCTGTGTTTAAAGAGGTGGAGTTATGCAGATCTAAAACGCGTGGATTGCAGCAGCAGCAAGCCGAAAAGTGCAGGCATGTAAGGGATCTAGAGGTTGACAACATGTCTTCTTAACGGGAGTCCAGGAGCTCATCTCCACAAATGGACTTTTCAGGATCCTTGGGTGGCTCCGTAGTTTGAAACCAATTCTGGTTATCGCTTCTCGGCCTTTTGGCTAAGATCAAGTGTAGTATCTGTTCTTATCAGTTTAATATCTGATACGTCCCCTATCTGGGGACCATATATTAAATGGATTTTTAGAACAGGGAGATGGAAAAAGAGCTTGCTCTGTCCACTCCACGCATTGACCTGGTATTGCAGTATCTCCAGGACCGGTGCACCCCTTCTTTAATGCAGTTTCTAAAATCAGAAAGAATTGAATTCAATGTTTTTTGTTCATTTTGCTTGTTTGTCGGATTTTGGGATGGACTCTTTGGCTTTGCTTTTCTTCTCCTCATTGGATTTTTCATGTTCAAAGTTGCAGAAGCCAGATTACAAGCTCATTTTGGTTCAACTTCAGCAACTGTGCATTGCATTGCCATGTAATGTGATGCAATGCTATCTTTCTAGCTCTCCCTTTTTACTTCCTTTTGGATAAACAGACATATTAGGCAAGCATTTTGGAGCTTTCACCTAAATAACTACAGGTGGTGAGATAAGCTGCACAATATAATTGACCTTTCAGTATATTGTTGCACACACACCATCTATTTAGCAAATGCCCTTGTTATCAACAGCAGCCTTTTAAACTCACCTGAGCTAACAGGTATGTGCGCTGGTTTCTCTGCTGCGCTTAAAATTTCTTTTTTGGTTTGCTACAATGCCTTTTCTGAAACGTTGTCTCCTTCTGCTGGAACACTGACTTCTTTCATTTAATGCCTGCAGACTATAAAAGAGAACCCAACCCAAAAAGTTTGGTTGATTAGTCTGTGGCATTCTGTTAAACTGTTGCTTATGGCGGTCTCTGTGAGCTTCTCAGCGACATTCAGCCAGCCAGGTATCCTGCCTGCAGTAGATGGAATGTGGCAATGGAACGCTGGCTGCGCGTGTCATAATAGGCTCTGAGCCTTTATATACCTGTGCACAGCAGCAGCCACCTTCAGTCTGCTGCTGGACAGCCAGCAGCAGCAGCAGCAGGAGAGGTATGTAATCAGGAGCCCTCCTGCTAAGGGTAGACAGCTGCTCGTTCCACCCCACCCCCCGCCTTAATTGGTTCTCCTCCCTTTCAACGGTGTTGAGGCGGGTGGGAACAGCAGGGGGTGAAGGTGCTGTGTTTAAAGAGGTGGAGTTATGCAGATCTAAAACGCGTGGATTGCAGCAGCAGCAAGCCGAAAAGTGCAGGCATGTAAGGGATCTAGAGGTTGACAACATGTCTTCTTAACGGGAGTCCAGGAGCTCATCTCCACAAATGGACTTTTCAGGATCCTTGGGTGGCTCCGTAGTTTGAAACCAATTCTGGTTATCGCTTCTCGGCCTTTTGGCTAAGATCAAGTGTAGTATCTGTTCTTATCAGTTTAATATCTGATACGTCCCCTATCTGGGGACCATATATTAAATGGATTTTTAGAACAGGGAGATGGAAAAAGAGCTTGCTCTGTCCACTCCACGCATTGACCTGGTATTGCAGTATCTCCAGGACCGGTGCACCCCTTCTTTAATGCAGTTTCTAAAATCAGAAAGAATTGAATTCAATGTTTTTTGTTCATTTTGCTTGTTTGTCGGATTTTGGGATGGACTCTTTGGCTTTGCTTTTCTTCTCCTCATTGGATTTTTCATGTTCAAAGTTGCAGAAGCCAGATTACAAGCTCATTTTGGTTCAACTTCAGCAACTGTGCATTGCATTGCCATGTAATGTGATGCAATGCTATCTTTCTAGCTCTCCCTTTTTACTTCCTTTTGGATAAACAGACATATTAGGCAAGCATTTTGGAGCTTTCACCTAAATAACTACAGGTGGTGAGATAAGCTGCACAATATAATTGACCTTTCAGTATATTGTTGCACACACACCATCTATTTAGCAAATGCCCTTGTTATCAACAGCAGCCTTTTAAACTCACCTGAGCTAACAGGTATGTGCGCTGGTTACTCTGCTGCGCTTAAAATTTCTTTTTTGGTTTGCTACAATGCCTTTTCTGAAACGTTGTCTCCTTCTGCTGGAACACTGACTTCTTTCATTTAATGCCTGCAGACTATAAAAGAGAACCCAACCCAAAAAGTTTGGTTGATTAGTCTGTGGCATTCTGTTAAACTGTTGCTTATGGCGGTCTCTGTGAGCTTCTCAGCGACATTCAGCCAGCCAGGTATCCTGCCTGCAGTAGATGGAATGTGGCAATGGAACGCTGGCTGCGCGTGTCATAATAGGCTCTGAGCCTTTATATACCTGTGCACAGCAGCAGCCACCTTCAGTCTGCTGCTGGACAGCCAGCAGCAGCAGCAGCAGGAGAGGTATGTAATCAGGAGCCCTCCTGCTAAGGGTAGACAGCTGCTCGTTCCACCCCACCCCCCGCCTTAATTGGTTCTCCTCCCTTTCAACGGTGTTGAGGCGGGTGGGAACAGCAGGGGGTGAAGGTGCTGTGTTTAAAGAGGTGGAGTTATGCAGATCTAAAACGCGTGGATTGCAGCAGCAGCAAGCCGAAAAGTGCAGGCATGTAAGGGATCTAGAGGTTGACAACATGTCTTCTTAACGGGAGTCCAGGAGCTCATCTCCACAAATGGACTTTTCAGGATCCTTGGGTGGCTCCGTAGTTTGAAACCAATTCTGGTTATCGCTTCTCGGCCTTTTGGCTAAGATCAAGTGTAGTATCTGTTCTTATCAGTTTAATATCTGATACGTCCCCTATCTGGGGACCATATATTAAATGGATTTTTAGAACAGGGAGATGGAAAAAGAGCTTGCTCTGTCCACTCCACGCATTGACCTGGTATTGCAGTATCTCCAGGACCGGTGCACCCCTTCTTTAATGCAGTTTCTAAAATCAGAAAGAATTGAATTCAATGTTTTTTGTTCATTTTGCTTGTTTGTCGGATTTTGGGATGGACTCTTTGGCTTTGCTTTTCTTCTCCTCATTGGATTTTTCATGTTCAAAGTTGCAGAAGCCAGATTACAAGCTCATTTTGGTTCAACTTCAGCAACTGTGCATTGCATTGCCATGTAATGTGATGCAATGCTATCTTTCTAGCTCTCCCTTTTTACTTCCTTTTGGATAAACAGACATATTAGGCAAGCATTTTGGAGCTTTCACCTAAATAACTACAGGTGGTGAGATAAGCTGCACAATATAATTGACCTTTCAGTATATTGTTGCACACACACCATCTATTTAGCAAATGCCCTTGTTATCAACAGCAGCCTTTTAAACTCACCTGAGCTAACAGGTATGTGCGCTGGTTACTCTGCTGCGCTTAAAATTTCTTTTTTGGTTTGCTACAATGCCTTTTCTGAAACGTTGTCTCCTTCTGCTGGAACACTGACTTCTTTCATTTAATGCCTGCAGACTATAAAAGAGAACCCAACCCAAAAAGTTTGGTTGATTAGTCTGTGGCATTCTGTTAAATTGTTGCTTATGGCGGTCTCTGTGAGCTTCTCAGCGACATTCAGCCAGCCAGGTATCCTGCCTGCAGTAGATGGAATGTGGCAATGGAACGCTGGCTGCGCGTGTCATAATAGGCTCTGAGCCTTTATATACCTGTGCACAGCAGCAGCCACCTTCAGTCTGCTGCTGGACAGCCAGCAGCAGCAGCAGCAGGAGAGGTATGTAATCAGGAGCCCTCCTGCTAAGGGTAGACAGCTGCTCGTTCCACCCCACCCCCCGCCTTAATTGGTTCTCCTCCCTTCCAACGGTGTTGAGGCGGGTGGGAACAGCAGGGGGTGAAGGTGCTGTGTTTAAAGAGGTGGAGTTATGCAGATCTAAAACGCGTGGATTGCAGCAGCAGCAAGCCGAAAAGTGCAGGCATGTAAGGGATCTAGAGGTTGACAACATGTCTTCTTAACGGGAGTCCAGGAGCTCATCTCCACAAATGGACTTTTCAGGATCCTTGGGTGGCTCCGTAGTTTGAAACCAATTCTGGTTATCGCTTCTCGGCCTTTTGGCTAAGATCAAGTGTAGTATCTGTTCTTATCAGTTTAATATCTGATACGTCCCCTATCTGGGGACCATATATTAAATGGATTTTTAGAACAGGGAGATGGAAAAAGAGCTTGCTCTGTCCACTCCACGCATTGACCTGGTATTGCAGTATCTCCAGGACCGGTGCACCCCTTCTTTAATGCAGTTTCTAAAATCAGAAAGAATTGAATTCAATGTTTTTTGTTCATTTTGCTTGTTTGTCGGATTTTGGGATGGACTCTTTGGCTTTGCTTTTCTTCTCCTCATTGGATTTTTCATGTTCAAAGTTGCAGAAGCCAGATTACAAGCTCATTTTGGTTCAACTTCAGCAACTGTGCATTGCATTGCCATGTAATGTGATGCAATGCTATCTTTCTAGCTCTCCCTTTTTACTTCCTTTTGGATAAACAGACATATTAGGCAAGCATTTTGGAGCTTTCACCTAAATAACTACAGGTGGTGAGATAAGCTGCACAATATAATTGACCTTTCAGTATATTGTTGCACACACACCATCTATTTAGCAAATGCCCTTGTTATCAACAGCAGCCTTTTAAACTCACCTGAGCTAACAGGTATGTGCGCTGGTTACTCTGCTGCGCTTAAAATTTCTTTTTTGGTTTGCTACAATGCCTTTTCTGAAACGTTGTCTCCTTCTGCTGGAACACTGACTTCTTTCATTTAATGCCTGCAGACTATAAAAGAGAACCCAACCCAAAAAGTTTGGTTGATTAGTCTGTGGCATTCTGTTAAACTGTTGCTTATGGCGGTCTCTGTGAGCTTCTCAGCGACATTCAGCCAGCCAGGTATCCTGCCTGCAGTAGATGGAATGTGGCAATGGAACGCTGGCTGCGCGTGTCATAATAGGCTCTGAGCCTTTATATACCTGTGCACAGCAGCAGCCACCTTCAGTCTGCTGCTGGACAGCCAGCAGCAGCAGCAGCAGGAGAGGTATGTAATCAGGAGCCCTCCTGCTAAGGGTAGACAGCTGCTCGTTCCACCCCACCCCCCGCCTTAATTGGTTCTCCTCCCTTCCAACGGTGTTGAGGCGGGTGGGAACAGCAGGGGGTGAAGGTGCTGTGTTTAAAGAGGTGGAGTTATGCAGATCTAAAACGCGTGGATTGCAGCAGCAGCAAGCCGAAAAGTGCAGGCATGTAAGGGATCTAGAGGTTGACAACATGTCTTCTTAACGGGAGTCCAGGAGCTCATCTCCACAAATGGACTTTTCAGGATCCTTGGGTGGCTCCGTAGTTTGAAACCAATTCTGGTTATCGCTTCTCGGCCTTTTGGCTAAGATCAAGTGTAGTATCTGTTCTTATCAGTTTAATATCTGATACGTCCCCTATCTGGGGACCATATATTAAATGGATTTTTAGAACAGGGAGATGGAAAAAGAGCTTGCTCTGTCCACTCCACGCATTGACCTGGTATTGCAGTATCTCCAGGACCGGTGCACCCCTTCTTTAATGCAGTTTCTAAAATCAGAAAGAATTGAATTCAATGTTTTTTGTTCATTTTGCTTGTTTGTCGGATTTTGGGATGGACTCTTTGGCTTTGCTTTTCTTCTCCTCATTGGATTTTTCATGTTCAAAGTTGCAGAAGCCAGATTACAAGCTCATTTTGGTTCAACTTCAGCAACTGTGCATTGCATTGCCATGTAATGTGATGCAATGCTATCTTTCTAGCTCTCCCTTTTTACTTCCTTTTGGATAAACAGACATATTAGGCAAGCATTTTGGAGCTTTCACCTAAATAACTACAGGTGGTGAGATAAGCTGCACAATATAATTGACCTTTCAGTATATTGTTGCACACACACCATCTATTTAGCAAATGCCCTTGTTATCAACAGCAGCCTTTTAAACTCACCTGAGCTAACAGGTATGTGCGCTGGTTACTCTGCTGCGCTTAAAATTTCTTTTTTGGTTTGCTACAATGCCTTTTCTGAAACGTTGTCTCCTTCTGCTGGAACACTGACTTCTTTCATTTAATGCCTGCAGACTATAAAAGAGAACCCAACCCAAAAAGTTTGGTTGATTAGTCTGTGGCATTCTGTTAAACTGTTGCTTATGGCGGTCTCTGTGAGCTTCTCAGCGACATTCAGCCAGCCAGGTATCCTGCCTGCAGTAGATGGAATGTGGCAATGGAAC
Organism: Phyllobates terribilis; assembly: GCF_046119375.1. NCBI lineage: Eukaryota > Metazoa > Chordata > Amphibia > Anura > Dendrobatidae > Phyllobates > Phyllobates terribilis. Next base: position 238,740 of record NW_027363058.1, on the reverse strand, counting down.
GCTGGCTGCGCGTGTCATAATAGGCTCTGAGCCTTTATATACCTGTGCACAGCAGCAGCCACCTTCAGTCTGCTGCTGGACAGCCAGCAGCAGCAGCAGCAGGAGAGGTATGTAATCAGGAGCCCTCCTGCTAAGGGTAGACAGCTGCTCGTTCCACCCCACCCCCCGCCTTAATTGGTTCTCCTCCCTTCCAACGGTGTTGAGGCGGGTGGGAACAGCAGGGGGTGAAGGTGCTGTGTTTAAAGAGGTGGAGTTATGCAGATCTAAAACGCGTGGATTGCAGCAGCAGCAAGCCGAAAAGTGCAGGCATGTAAGGGATCTAGAGGTTGACAACATGTCTTCTTAACGGGAGTCCAGGAGCTCATCTCCACAAATGGACTTTTCAGGATCCTTGGGTGGCTCCGTAGTTTGAAACCAATTCTGGTTATCGCTTCTCGGCCTTTTGGCTAAGATCAAGTGTAGTATCTTTTGAAAAGGCGGTTTTGTCCTTGGGCTGCTCTAGTAAATTGATGCACATTACACACTGGTTTGGTGCACTTGTTAGTACGCCAGGTGGCTCATAGAGTCATCTGATGGAAAACATGGCCCTCCAGGATCGAAGTCACTAGGCTGGGTAAGTGTGAGGGCTTTGGAGCAATGTGCCCCAGGAGTAGGCGCCCTGGTGGGAGTCCAAGCTTACTGGGACTGGGAACCCCAGAAAGACTTGGGCTTCGTAGCACGCCGCACCTTTGCCAATCATACTTTCTGAGCAACACCCCCTATTCCTGGCCTCCGGGCTAGGAAGGGGAATTTTTATAAACCCGGTCGGAGGTCCGGTCAGCTTTGGGCTGAGAAACCAACACAGGCTCCAGCTCCACTAGGGTGGCAGCCTAGCTGGACGCTGGGAGCACGAAAACGGCTCTTCTCTGGCTTCGGCAAGAGAGAGCATCGGAGATCCCCGACCCTCGCTGTGGCCTTCTGGCTCGGAGGGATGGGGATGGTTTATTGGGGACCCTCTCCTCCGGGAAGGGTCCACATGAATCCTCGCCTCGTGCGCTGTTTTGGTGTGACTTCGGTCACATTTTTCAGTGCCTTGGATGCAGCTTCAATCAAAAAATCTGTTCTTATCAGTTTAATATCTGATACGTCCCCTATCTGGGGACCATATATTAAATGGATTTTTAGAACAGGGAGATGGAAAAAGAGCTTGCTCTGTCCACTCCACGCATTGACCTGGTATTGCAGTATCTCCAGGACCGGTGCACCCCTTCTTTAATGCAGTTTCTAAAATCAGAAAGAATTGAATTCAATGTTTTTTGTTCATTTTGCTTGTTTGTCGGATTTTGGGATGGACTCTTTGGCTTTGCTTTTCTTCTCCTCATTGGATTTTTCATGTTCAAAGTTGCAGAAGCCAGATTACAAGCTCATTTTGGTTCAACTTCAGCAACTGTGCATTGCATTGCCATGTAATGTGATGCAATGCTATCTTTCTAGCTCTCCCTTTTTACTTCCTTTTGGATAAACAGACATATTAGGCAAGCATTTTGGAGCTTTCACCTAAATAACTACAGGTGGTGAGATAAGCTGCACAATATAATTGACCTTTCAGTATATTGTTGCACACACACCATCTATTTAGCAAATGCCCTTGTTATCAACAGCAGCCTTTTAAACTCACCTGAGCTAACAGGTATGTGCGCTGGTTACTCTGCTGCGCTTAAAATTTCTTTTTTGGTTTGCTACAATGCCTTTTCTGAAACGTTGTCTCCTTCTGCTGGAACACTGACTTCTTTCATTTAATGCCTGCAGACTATAAAAGAGAACCCAACCCAAAAAGTTTGGTTGATTAGTCTGTGGCATTCTGTTAAACTGTTGCTTATGGCGGTCTCTGTGAGCTTCTCAGCGACATTCAGCCAGCCAGGTATCCTGCCTGCAGTAGATGGAATGTGGCAATGGAACGCTGGCTGCGCGTGTCATAATAGGCTCTGAGCCTTTATATACCTGTGCACAGCAGCAGCCACCTTCAGTCTGCTGCTGGACAGCCAGCAGCAGCAGCAGCAGGAGAGGTATGTAATCAGGAGCCCTCCTGCTAAGGGTAGACAGCTGCTCGTTCCACCCCACCCCCCGCCTTAATTGGTTCTCCTCCCTTCCAACGGTGTTGAGGCGGATGGGAACAGCAGGGGGTGAAGGTGCTGTGTTTAAAGAGGTGGAGTTATGCAGATCTAAAACGCGTGGATTGCAGCAGCAGCAAGCCGAAAAGTGCAGGCATGTAAGGGATCTAGAGGTTGACAACATGTCTTCTTAACGGGAGTCCAGGAGCTCATCTCCACAAATGGACTTTTCAGGATCCTTGGGTGGCTCCGTAGTTTGAAACCAATTCTGGTTATCGCTTCTCGGCCTTTTGGCTAAGATCAAGTGTAGTATCTGTTCTTATCAGTTTAATATCTGATACGTCCCCTATCTGGGGACCATATATTAAATGGATTTTTAGAACAGGGAGATGGAAAAAGAGCTTGCTCTGTCCACTCCACGCATTGACCTGGTATTGCAGTATCTCCAGGACCGTTGCACCCCTTCTTTAATGCAGTTTCTAAAATCAGAAAGAATTGAATTCAATGTTTTTTGTTCATTTTGCTTGTTTGTCGGATTTTGGGATGGACTCTTTGGCTTTGCTTTTCTTCTCCTCATTGGATTTTTCATGTTCAAAGTTGCAGAAGCCAGATTACAAGCTCATTTTGGTTCAACTTCAGCAACTGTGCATTGCATTGCCATGTAATGTGATGCAATGCTATCTTTCTAGCTCTCCCTTTTTACTTCCTTTTGGATAAACAGACATATTAGGCAAGCATTTTGGAGCTTTCACCTAAATAACTACAGGTGGTGAGATAAGCTGCACAATATAATTGACCTTTCAGTATATTGTTGCACACACACCATCTATTTAGCAAATGCCCTTGTTATCAACAGCAGCCTTTTAAACTCACCTGAGCTAACAGGTATGTGCGCTGGTTACTCTGCTGCGCTTAAAATTTCTTTTTTGGTTTGCTACAATGCCTTTTCTGAAACGTTGTCTCCTTCTGCTGGAACACTGACTTCTTTCATTTAATGCCTGCAGACTATAATTGAGAACCCAACCCAAAAAGTTTGGTTGATTAGTCTGTGGCATTCTGTTAAACTGTTGCTTATGGCGGTCTCTGTGAGCTTCTCAGCGACATTCAGCCAGCCAGGTATCCTGCCTGCAGTAGATGGAATGTGGCAATGGAACGCTGGCTGCGCGTGTCATAATAGGCTCTGAGCCTTTATATACCTGTGCACAGCAGCAGCCACCTTCAGTCTGCTGCTGGACAGCCAGCAGCAGCAGCAGCAGGAGAGGTATGTAATCAGGAGCCCTCCTGCTAAGGGTAGACAGCTGCTCGTTCCACCCCACCCCCCGCCTTAATTGGTTCTCCTCCCTTCCAACGGTGTTGAGGCGGGTGGGAACAGCAGGGGGTGAAGGTGCTGTGTTTAAAGAGGTGGAGTTATGCAGATCTAAAACGCGTGGATTGCAGCAGCAGCAAGCCGAAAAGTGCAGGCATGTAAGGGATCTAGAGGTTGACAACATGTCTTCTTAACGGGAGTCCAGGAGCTCATCTCCACAAATGGACTTTTCAGGATCCTTGGGTGGCTCCGTAGTTTGAAACCAATTCTGGTTATCGCTTCTCGGCCTTTTGGCTAAGATCAAGTGTAGTATCTGTTCTTATCAGTTTAATATCTGATACGTCCCCTATCTGGGGACCATATATTAAATGGATTTTTAGAACAGGGAGATGGAAAAAGAGCTTGCTCTGTCCACTCCACGCATTGACCTGGTATTGCAGTATCTCCAGGACCGGTGCACCCCTTCTTTAATGCAGTTTCTAAAATCAGAAAGAATTGAATTCAATGTTTTTTGTTCATTTTGCTTGTTTGTCGGATTTTGGGATGGACTCTTTGGCTTTGCTTTTCTTCTCCTCATTGGATTTTTCATGTTCAAAGTTGCAGAAGCCAGATTACAAGCTCATTTTGGTTCAACTTCAGCAACTGTGCATTGCATTGCCATGTAATGTGATGCAATGCTATCTTTCTAGCTCTCCCTTTTTACTTCCTTTTGGATAAACAGACATATTAGGCAAGCATTTTGGAGCTTTCACCTAAATAACTACAGGTGGTGAGATAAGCTGCACAATATAATTGACCTTTCAGTATATTGTTGCACACACACCATCTATTTAGCAAATGCCCTTGTTATCAACAGCAGCCTTTTAAACTCACCTGAGCTAACAGGTATGTGCGCTGGTTACTCTGCTGCGCTTAAAATTTCTTTTTTGGTTTGCTACAATGCCTTTTCTGAAACGTTGTCTCCTTCTGCTGGAACACTGACTTCTTTCATTTAATGCCTGCAGACTATAAAAGAGAACCCAACCCAAAAAGTTTGGTTGATTAGTCTGTGGCATTCTGTTAAACTGTTGCTTATGGCGGTCTCTGTGAGCTTCTCAGCGACATTCAGCCAGCCAGGTATCCTGCCTGCAGTAGATGGAATGTGGCAATGGAACGCTGGCTGCGCGTGTCATAATAGGCTCTGAGCCTTTATATACCTGTGCACAGCAGCAGCCACCTTCAGTCTGCTGCTGGACAGCCAGCAGCAGCAGCAGCAGGAGAGGTATGTAATCAGGAGCCCTCCTGCTAAGGGTAGACAGCTGCTCGTTCCACCCCACCCCCCGCCTTAATTGGTTCTCCTCCCTTCCACCGGTGTTGAGGCGGGTGGGAACAGCAGGGGGTGAAGGTGCTGTGTTTAAAGAGGTGGAGTTATGCAGATCTAAAACGCGTGGATTGCAGCAGCAGCAAGCCGAAAAGTGCAGGCATGTAAGGGATCTAGAGGTTGACAACATGTCTTCTTAACGGGAGTCCAGGAGCTCATCTCCACAAATGGACTTTTCAGGATCCTTGGGTGGCTCCGTAGTTTGAAACCAATTCTGGTTATCGCTTCTCGGCCTTTTGGCTAAGATCAAGTGTAGTATCTTTCGAAAAGGCGGTTTTGGATGTTGGCCGCCCTAGTAGATTGATACATTATGCACACTGGGGTTTAGGTGCTTGTTAGTACGCCAGGTGGCTAATATAGTCATCTGGTGGAAAGCATGGCCCCCCAGGATCGACGCCATTGGGCCGGGGAAGATCGAAAGCCCGAAGTGTGAAGTGCCCCAGGAGTGGTGACCCTGGGGTGCCTTAACTCACTGGGATTGGGAACCCCACTTGAGTTTATGGCACATTTGCACTAGCACTTCAATATTTCTTTCTTCACACACACCCTTATTCCGGGCCTTCTGGCCTTAGGATGGGGAATTTTTCAATTCCCGGTCGAAGGTCCGGGCAGTATTATACTGTGAAACCTTCACTATTTATTTAATTTTTTTTTGTCACTGTGTGTCCACTTTTTCACGTGTGTCCACGTCCTTACTAGGATTTTGTCGGGATGCGGTTCCCTTACGGGTTCCTCTCTTGGCAGGTCTAGGGGGGGAGTGTGTGGCCATCAGGTTCCGCTCCCCCCTGAACCCCCCTGGCTCTCCTCTTTCGGGAGGAGAGCGTTGTTGGCTCCCCTCTTCCGGGAGGGGAGCACAGTCTTTGGCTCCCAGTGCCTTGCTCGGGTGAGAACTCGGGCAGGTATTGAGGGTAAGATTGGGTCGCCTCTGGCTCCGGCTGGAGGTGGCTATTTGTCCCTGTGCCTCGCTGTGGCCTTCTGGCTCGGAGGGACAGGGAATGGTTTGGGGGACCCTTCTCCTTTTGGAGAGGGTTTCAAGAAGACCAGCATCCTAGTGCACTTTTTTTTGTGGCACTTGTCACTTTTTTAAGCGCACTCGGGTTTTGTACACGAATTCGGGCTTTCGATAAAAAAAAAAAAATCTGTTCTTATCAGTTTAATATCTGATACGTCCCCTATCTGGGGACCATATATTAAATGGATTTTTAGAACAGGGAGATGGAAAAAGAGCTTGCTCTGTCCACTCCACGCATTGACCTGGTATTGCAGTATCTCCAGGACCGGTGCACCCCTTCTTTAATGCAGTTTCTAAAATCAGAAAGAATTGAATTCAATGTTTTTTGTTCATTTTGCTTGTTTGTCGGATTTTGGGATGGACACTTTGGCTTTGCTTTTCTTCTCCTCATTGGATTTTTCATGTTCAAAGTTGCAGAAGCCAGATTACAAGCTCATTTTGGTTCAACTTCAGCAACTGTGCATTGCATTGCCATGTAATGTGATGCAATGCTATCTTTCTAGCTCTCCCTTTTTACTTCCTTTTGGATAAACAGACATATTAGGCAAGCATTTTGGAGCTTTCACCTAAATAACTACAGGTGGTGAGATAAGCTGCACAATATAATTGACCTTTCAGTATATTGTTGCACACACACCATCTATTTAGCAAATGCCCTTGTTATCAACAGCAGCCTTTTAAACTCACCTGAGCTAACAGGTATGTGCGCTGGTTACTCTGCTGCGCTTAAAATTTCTTTTTTGGTTTGCTACAATGCCTTTTCTGAAACGTTGTCTCCTTCTGCTGGAACACTGACTTCTTTCATTTAATGCCTGCAGACTATAAAAGAGAACCCAACCCAAAAAGTTTGGTTGATTAGTCTGTGGCATTCTGTTAAACTGTTGCTTATGGCGGTCTCTGTGAGCTTCTCAGCGACATTCAGCCAGCCAGGTATCCTGCCTGCAGTAGATGGAATGTGGCAATGGAACGCTGGCTGCGCGTGTCATATTAGGCTCTGAGCCTTTATATACCTGTGCACAGCAGCAGCCACCTTCAGTCTGCTGCTGGACAGCCAGCAGCAGCAGCAGGAGAGGTATGTAATCAGGAGCCCTCCTGCTAAGGGTAGACAGCTGCTCGTTCCACCCCACCCCCCGCCTTAATTGGTTCTCCTCCCTTCCAACGGTGTTGAGGCGGGTGGGAACAGCAGGGGGTGAAGGTGCTGTGTTTAAAGAGGTGGAGTTATGCACATCTAAAACGCGTGGATTGCAGCAGCAGCAAGCCGAAAAGTGCAGGCATGTAAGGGATCTAGAGGTTGACAACATGTCTTCTTAACGGGAGTCCAGGAGCTCATCTCCACAAATGGACTTTTCAGGATCCTTGGGTGGCTCCGTAGTTTGAAACCAATTCTGGTTATCGCTTCTCGGCCTTTTGGCTAAGATCAAGTGTAGTATCTGTTCTTATCAGTTTAATATCTGATACGTCCCCTATCTGGGGACCATATATTAAATGGATTTTTAGAACAGGGAGATGGAAAAAGAGCTTGCTCTGTCCACTCCACGCATTGACCTGGTATTGCAGTATCTCCAGGACCGGTGCACCCCTTCTTTAATGCAGTTTCTAAAATCAGAAAGAATTGAATTCAATGTTTTTTGTTCATTTTGCTTGTTTGTCGGATTTTGGGATGGACTCTTTGGCTTTGCTTTTCTTCTCCTCATTGGATTTTTCATGTTCAAAGTTGCAGAAGCCAGATTACAAGCTCATTTTGGTTCAACTTCAGCAACTGTGCATTGCATTGCCATGTAATGTGATGCAATGCTATCTTTCTAGCTCTCCCTTTTTACTTCCTTTTGGATAAACAGACATATTAGGCAAGCATTTTGGAGCTTTCACCTAAATAACTACAGGTGGTGAGATAAGCTGCACAATATAATTGACCTTTCAGTATATTGTTGCACACACACCATCTATTTAGCAAATGCCCTTGTTATCAACAGCAGCCTTTTAAACTCACCTGAGCTAACAGGTATGTGCGCTGGTTACTCTGCTGTGCTTAAACTTCTTTTTTGGTTTGCTACAATGCCTTTTCTGAAACGTTGTCTCCTTCTGCTGGAACACTGACTTCTTTCATTTAATGCCTGCAGACTATAAAAGAGAACCCAACCCAAAAAGTTTGGTTGATTAGTCTGTGGCATTCTGTTAAACTGTTGCTTATGGCGGTCTCTGTGAGCTTCTCAGCGACATTCAGCCAGCCAGGTATCCTGCCTGCAGTAGATGGAATGTGGCAATGGAACGCTGGCTGCGCGTGTCATAATAGGCTCTGAGCCTTTATATACCTGTGCACAGCAGCAGCCACCTTCAGTCTGCTGCTGGACAGCCAGCAGCAGCAGCAGCAGGAGAGGTATGTAATCAGGAGCCCTCCTGCTAAGGGTAGACAGCTGCTCGTTCCACCCCACCCCCCGCCTTAATTGGTTCTCCTCCCTTCCAACGGTGTTGAGGCGGGTGGGAACAGCAGGGGGTGAAGGTGCTGTGTTTAAAGAGGTGGAGTTATGCAGATCTAAAACGCGTGGATTGCAGCAGCAGTAAGCCGAAAAGTGCAGGCATGTAAGGGATCTAGAGGTTGACAACATGTCTTCTTAACGGGAGTCCAGGAGCTCATCTCCACAAATGGACTTTTCAGGATCCTTGGGTGGCTCCGTAGTTTGAAACCAATTCTGGTTATCGCTTCTCGGCCTTTTGGCTAAGATCAAGTGTAGTATCTGTTCTTATCAGTTTAATATCTGATACGTCCCCTATCTGGGGACCATATATTAAATTGATTTTTAGAACAGGGAAATGGAAAAACAGCTTGCTCTGTCCACTCCACGCATTGACCTGGTATTGCAGTATCTCCAGGACCGGTGCACCCCTTCTTTAATGCAGTTTCTAAAATCAGAAAGAATTGAATTCAATGTTTTTTGTTCATTTTGCTTGTTTGTCGGATTTTGGGATGGACTCTTTGGCTTTGCTTTTCTTCTCCTCATTGGATTTTTCATGTTCAAAGTTGCAGAAGCCAGATTACAAGCTCATTTTGGTTCAACTTCAGCAACTGTGCATTGCATTGCCATGTAATGTGATGCAATGCTATCTTTCTAGCTCTCCCTTTTTACTTCCTTTTGGATAAACAGACATATTAGGCAAGCATTTTGGAGCTTTCACCTAAATAACTACAGGTGGTGAGATAAGCTGCACAATATAATTGACCTTTCAGTATATTGTTGCACACACACCATCTATTTAGCAAATGCCCTTGTTATCAACAGCAGCCTTTTAAACTCACCTGAGCTAACAGGTATGTGCGCTGGTTACTCTGCTGCGCTTAAAATTTCTTTTTTGGTTTGCTACAATGCCTTTTCTGAAACGTTGTCTCCTTCTGCTGGAACACTGACTTCTTTCATTTAATGCCTGCAGACTATAAAAGAGAACCCAACCCAAAAAGTTTGGTTGATTAGTCTGTGGCATTCTGTTAAACTGTTGCTTATGGCGGTCTCTGTGAGCTTCTCAGCGACATTCAGCCAGCCAGGTATCCTGCCTGCAGTAGATGGAATGTGGCAATGGAACGCTGGCTGCGCGTGTCATAATAGGCTCTGAACCTTTATATACCTGTGCACAGCAGCAGCCACCTTCAGTCTGCTGCTGGACAGCCAGCAGCAGCAGCAGCAGGAGAGGTATGTAATCAGGAGCCCTCCTGCTAAGGGTAGACAGCTGCTCGTTCCACCCCACCCCCCGCCTTAATTGGTTCTCCTCCCTTCCAACGGTGTTGAGGCGGGTGGGAACAGCAGGGGGTGAAGGTGCTGTGTTTAAAGAGGTGGAGTTATGCAGATCTAAAACGCGTGGATTGCAGCAGCAGCAAGCCGAAAAGTGCAGGCATGTAAGGGATCTAGAGGTTGACAACATGTCTTCTTAACGGGAGTCCAGGAGCTCATCTCCACAAATGGACTTTTCAGGATCCTTGGGTGGCTCCGTAGTTTGAAACCAATTCTGGTTATCGCTTCTCGGCCTTTTGGCTAAGATCAAGTGTAGTATCTGTTCTTATCAGTTTAATATCTGATACGTCCCCTATCTGGGGACCATATATTAAATTGATTTTTAGAACAGGGAAATGGAAAAACAGCTTGCTCTGTCCACTCCACGCATTGACCTGGTATTGCAGTATCTCCAGGACCGGTGCACCCCTTCTTTAATGCAGTTTCTAAAATCAGAAAGAATTGAATTCAATGTTTTTTGTTCATTTTGCTTGTTTGTCGGATTTTGGGATGGACTCTTTGGCTTTGCTTTTCTTCTCCTCATTGGATTTTTCATGTTCAAAGTTGCAGAAGCCAGATTACAAGCTCATTTTGGTTCAACTTCAGCAACTGTGCATTGCATTGCCATGTAATGTGATGCAATGCTATCTTTCTAGCTCTCCCTTTTTACTTCCTTTTGGATAAACAGACATATTAGGCAAGCATTTTGGAGCTTTCACCTAAATAACTACAGGTGGTGAGATAAGCTGCACAATATAATTGACCTTTCAGTATATTGTTGCACACACACCATCTATTTAGCAAATGCCCTTGTTATCAACAGCAGCCTTTTAAACTCACCTGAGCTAACAGGTATGTGCGCTGGTTACTCTGCTGCGCTTAAAATTTCTTTTTTGGTTTGCTACAATGCCTTTTCTGAAACGTTGTCTCCTTCTGCTGGAACACTGACTTCTTTCATTTAATGCCTGCAGACTATAAAAGAGAACCCAACCCAAAAAGTTTGGTTGATTAGTCTGTGGCATTCTGTTAAACTGTTGCTTATGGCGGTCTCTGTGAGCTTCTCAGCGACATTCAGCCAGCCAGGTATCCTGCCTGCAGTAGATGGAATGTGGCAATGGAACGCTGGCTGCGCGTGTCATAATAGGCTCTGAACCTTTATATACCTGTGCACAGCAGCAGCCACCTTCAGTCTGCTGCTGGACAGCCAGCAGCAGCAGCAGCAGGAGAGGTATGTAATCAGGAGCCCTCCTGCTAAGGGTAGACAGCTGCTCGTTCCACCCCACCCCCCGCCTTAATTGGTTCTCCTCCCTTCCAACGGTGTTGAGGCGGGTGGGAACAGCAGGGGGTGAAGGTGCTGTGTTTAAAGAGGTGGAGTTATGCAGATCTAAAACGCGTGGATTGCAGCAGCAGCAAGCCGAAAAGTGCAGGCATGTAAGGGATCTAGAGGTTGACAACATGTCTTCTTAACGGGAGTCCAGGAGCTCATCTCCACAAATGGACTTTTCAGGATCCTTGGGTGGCTCCGTAGTTTGAAACCAATTCTGGTTATCGCTTCTCGGCCTTTTGGCTAAGATCAAGTGTAGTATCTGTTCTTTTAAGAACACAAGAGCTACGATCTACACTTGACGAGAGCGATCGAACTCGGAAGGAGAAGAGCTTCGGAGCCCAGCTGACATCAGAGAACGAAGGCGGATATCGGTGGGAGGAAGAAGCTCTAAAGAATCCAGAAGAAGACGAAGACTCGGAGAAGAATCGGGCTGTCCTGTGGAATCTTCGAGGAAGAAAATCATCGAGACAAAGACCTTTCGGGGAATTTGTCCAGAACACGATGGGAGAAGAATCTGCATAGCTCCACCCATTCCGGGAAGAGTTCCAGATCCAGCTCCAAGAAGTAACTGCAGGAGGAAAGCCATGGCAAGCGCTGCGAGGAAGGCCGAAAAGAAGAGCCTGGAGCTGGGGACAGCCAGGAGGGCCCAGCCAGGAGCCGATTCTGACCCCAAGGACTCTGCCTCCACGACTGGCCAGCAGAAGGGACCCCAGAAGCCCCGCCACGAAGCTCCAGCCCTGGAGCCATGGATGCGGCAGACGGTGGCCCTGAAGCTGAAGGAAGTGGATGGGAGGGTGCCGGACATGTCCTCGGACGTGTTCTGCCAGAAGATGCTGCTGGATCGAGGCTTCTCCAGGTCGGACACCCTCAGCATCCAGACCTTCTTGACGGGGATCTTCTTCGTCACCTTCGCCACTGTGAACACCTGCAGGAGGTTCTGGGAAATGGTAAGCGCAAAAGGACCGGATAATTCTTTCTCTGCCTTTACAGGTAGCTGCCCTATCCAGAGGGATGAAAGGAGGATCACGGTCTCCATGCGCAACCCGCACACCCCAGGCCAAGACATCTGTACCTTCCTGAGACGCTTCTGTTTGGTTGTGAAGGAACCCTCTCACATCCTGAATGGACTCGGCTTCTGGACAGGTAAGTGGTCGGTGACCGTTAGACTTCACAGGGACCTGGCGTACTCAGACGGACTTCGGCACCTGCCCCCGACATTCTCCCTGGGCAACTCCTACGGCCTCATCTATTACCCGGACATGCCGCGGAACTGCAGGAGATGCGGCAAGAACGGCCACGAGATGAAGGACTGCAAGGAGGATGCCTGCAGGATTTGTCGAGTGACGGGACACAGCTCGAAGGACTGCCCGAAGAAGACGTCCTGCAACCTGTGTGGGCTGGCGGCTCATCTGTACAAGGATTGCCCCAGGCGTGAGAGATCCTGGGCATCGGTGGTTGCGACGACCCCAGCTACGGAGGACAAGGCCCCGACGACCAGGCCTGTGAAGGTCAAGGACGCGACGACCAAGGCCCCAGCGGCCAAGGCCGAGACGACCAAGGCCAAAGCGGTCAAGGAGTCGGTGGCCAAAGCCCCAGCGACGGTCCCAGCAGCTCCGAAGCAGAAGAAAAAGTCAAAGGAGGGTAAGAGTTCTGTCACCCCTCTCTCGATCCCTCCCCCTGCCACCCCCGTCCAATCCCCCCCCACCCCGGCCACCCCTGCTGAGGATTCCACTTCCTCTTCCTCCTTCCCCTACTCCTCAGCAGGTGTCCTTTCCCCTGCCCCGGCAGCCACTCTCCCTCCCCAGACCATGGTAGCGGTGGAATTAACCTTTCCTCCACCCGCCGCTATCTATTCCGAGGAGGATTTTCCCCTTCTTGTCTCCCCAGTTCCAACCCGGGGAAAGAGGAAGGTGGAGGACAGCCCTGCTACTGAATCCTCCAAAAAGAAGATTCTGGATTTCGTAGGCGAAAAGGAGGATACCCTCCCTGAGCCAGAAGAGATGGAGCACATGGTTGAGACCCTGGTGGCCGAGCCAGAAGAGGAGGAACTGGTGGTCGCCGAGATTGAGGCCGCGCTGCTTGACCAGATGGAGGAAGAGGGCCTGCTGGTGATCCCGTCACCAGCAGTCAACACCGACGAGGGACCACCCGACCGGAGTGGTAACTAAGGTGTATTGCCTGCGCTAACTTTTTCTTTTTTCCCTACATGATGGCTAATATTAACTTATTTTCCATTAATGTCAGGAGCATCAAGGACAAGTTCAGACGTCAGACTATTTATGCCTTCCTTACTTCCCAGTTGTGTGATGTTTATATGTTGCAGGAATGTTCCCTTCCCTCCTCTAGGTCCTTCAAACATCTGGCCAGGGAGTGGTCCCACGGTCCATCCTACTGGTCCGGTGGGGGTGACTGCAAGTCTGCGGGGGTCGCAATTCTGATCAGGGGGGGCGCATTCACGCTTGAGTCCGTCCAGGAGCTCATCTGCGGCAGGGCTCTTGTTGTAGATGGCAACTGGGCGGGAGAACCTGTCAGGTTCATCAACGTGTATGCGTCCCCACTGAAGAATGAGCGTTTGGAGCTTTTCCAGACCCTGCAGCTTCAGCTTGCCACCACCAGGACCTTAGTGATGGCCGGGGATTTCAACTGCCCCATCGAGGAGGACGGTCGTAGTTCTGGCACATCTGCCAAGTTGGACATCACGTCCAAGCTGCTCATCGAGATGGTAACCGAGGCCTCTCTTCAGGACGTGGTGGGCTCCATGGGGAGAGGCTCCACGAACTATTCGTGGAGCCGACCCGATGGCTCACTCCGCTCCAGGATTGACTTTGTGTTCACCTCTCGGGCAGTCAGGCAGAGTAGGCACTCGATGGTCTCCTGCTTCTTCTCCGACCACAGAGCCATTCACTTACAAGGTGTCCTCGGCGACGGTTTTCCGTCCGGCCCCGGCTCCTGGAAGCTGAATTGTGCTCTGCTGGCTCAGGATGAAGTCGTGGAGGAGCTGAGAGCAGCCTACGCAATGTGGCAGTCCTACAAGGGTAGCTTCCAAACAGTCTCTGATTGGTGGGAATATGTTAAACTTGAGTTTCGCTGTTTCTTTCAGGCCAAGGGTCGACAACAGGCGTGTGAGAAGAGGAGGGACTTCAGAGGGCTGCAGCGCGAGCTGCGGTCGCTGCAGGACCTTCTTCACTGCGGCTGGGACGTGAGGGAGGAGCTGGAGGAGACCAAGAAGAGCCTGAAAAGGCACTTTGAGGAGGAGTCCAAGCGAATCATCTTCCGTTCCAAAGTGGAGAATCTGGAGAAGGGTGAGAAATGTAACTCATTCTTTTTCAGGAAACTTCATGCCGGTCACACGCCCCTGAACGAGCTGCGAGATGAGAGCGGAAACATGCGACGTGGGAAGGAGGACGTGATGAGGGTCGTCAGCGACTTCTACAGCGAACTCTACTCCCACAAGACTACCGACCCCGACGCTGCTGATAAGTTCCTGTCAGGTATCACTAACCATCTTGATCCTGCAGGCACGGCAGCCTTGGACAAACCTCTGATGGTGGGCGAATTGCTCTCTGCCGCTAAATCCTTTAGGACCGGCAGGACCCCGGGCAGTGATGGTCTTCCAGCGGAGCTCTATGTAGCGCTGGGAGACCTCATCTGTCCGGACCTGTTGGACCTGTACGAGGAGATGGTGGTGGAGGGTAGAATGCCTCCATCTTTGAGGGAAGGAATGGTCACGATCCTGTACAAGCGGAAGGGAGAGAGGTGCGACCTGAGGAATTGGCGTCCCATCACTCTGCTCAACGTGGACTACAAGATCCTGGCCAAGACGATGGCGACACGACTTAAGACGGTCATCGGACGGATCATCCACCCGGACCAGACCTGCGGCATCCCTGGACGTCGCATCGCAGACAGCCTCGCTCTCGTGCGGGACACGGTCGAGTACATCAAGGTCCGCCGCGCACACGCGGCCCTGGTCTCCTTGGATCAGGAGAAGGCCTTCGACCGGGTTTCCCACGAGTTCATGGGCCGAGCTCTGCACCGGTTAGGTTTGGGTAACATGTTTTGTTCGTATGTCCGTCTGATGTATTTTGATATCCACAGCTCGGTGTTGGTGAACGGCTGGAAGACTGACCCCTTCCCTGTCCTCTCTGGGGTCAGACAAGGCTGCCCTCTATCACCTCTTCTTTTTGTTTGTGTTATAGAACTCTTCGCAGAGGCTATCCGGCAGAATGGAGAGATCAGAGGGATCACCGCACCGGGTCCGGGACGACACGAGGTCAAGTGCTCGCTCTACATGGACGACGTCACCGTCTTCTGCGCTGATCGTGGTTCAGTCGACGCCCTCGTCCAGACGTGTGAGAGGTTCGGCCGGGCTTCAGGGGCCAAAGTCAACTGCAGGAAGTCGGAAGCCATGCTCTTCGGGGATTGGCAGCCGGCCTCCTCCGCCCCCTTCCCCTTCAACATTCAACCGGATTTCCTCAAGGTGCTGGGAGTCTGGTTCGGGAAGGAAGGAGCGGCCCTCAAGTCCTGGCAAGAACGCTTGGCCAAGGTGAAGCAACGGATCGGACTCTGGAGCCTCAGACACCTCACTTGTGAGGGTAAGGCACTCGTCCTGCGTAATGAGGTCCTGCCCGTCTTGCAGTACACGGCGCAGGCCTGGCCCCCACACGTCACTGTGTGCAGGGCCATTACCAGGACAGTGTTTCACTTTGTCTGGGGATCCAAGATGGACAGAGTCAGGCGGGCCGTCATGTACAAGGAGCCTCGCAAGGGTGGGAAGGGCGTTCCAGATAAACCCACCCTCCTGCGATCCTCTTTTGTGTGTGATTGTGTCCGCCGGACTTTGCAAGTCAAGAATGGCTCCGCGGGCAGGTCCATGTCTCGCTTCTTCCTGCTTCCTCTTTGGAGGCGACTCGGCTGGGACAAGTGGGACAGCTCCTTCCCCTACAACTGGACGACGCCATGGTTCTACGGAGACGTCGTTCGATTTGTGGGGGAGCATCAACTGGAGGGACTCAAGCCCGACTTGTGGAAGCCCAAAACTATCCACAAGCTAATCAGAGCCAAGGATGACGTGGAGAACATCACAGGACTTCACCAGGACATGCTGGAGACTGTGTGGACAAATGTGTCGTCTGACAGGCTGACCAACGGGCACAAGGACTTGTCGTGGATGGCGATTCAGGGCGGACTGCCCGTCCGGTCATTCATGCATGCCCGGAACCTGTGCAAGACCCGGTACTGCCCAAGGTGCCCCTTCGTGGAGGAAACATCTTTGCACACTTTTTGGGACTGCGGATTTGCACAGCGCCTATTGACTGCACTTGAGGACGACCTGAGGAACTCTGTCCCCAGGGCGAGCCTATCGCACCATTCTGTGCTTTACGGACTCTTCCCTGGGGTTCATACCGTCGGAGCCATCCAGGAGGCTTGGCGCCTTATGAACTGCTTCAAGGATGCCGTTTGGGTCGCCAGGAACCGGCTCATCTTGAGGAGGGAGAGGATGTCCATCCAGGACTGCCGCAGGCTGATCCACAGCCTGCTCAGAGACTATTCCATCATGGACGGTCCGGAGGACGAGGACGAGGACTAAACCCCTCCTCCCCCTCTCCCCTTATGTGTCTTGTCTTTCAATAAAGCTTCGGGCCTGTGATTTTCCCCTCCCCATCCCCTTTTTCCCAATCCCCATCCCTTATCACGGTTCGTCGTACTGTATTGATTGACATGCTTTTTCTTTCAGATTGAGTGTTTTGTGTAGCATAGGGGTGTGATGTGTCTAGTTAGTGCGTCGTATCCTCATGCTATGTAAATATGATGTAGAATTCTGTGTGTACTGGGCTGCGGCACTGTACACTGTCTGTTAACTTATTTTTTGTGCTAATAAAAGATATATTCAATCAAAAAAAAATCTGTTCTTATCAGTTTAATATCTGATACGTCCCCTATCTGGGGACCATATATTAAATGGATTTTTAGAACAGGGAGATGGAAAAAGAGCTTGCTCTGTCCACTCCACGCATTGACCTGGTATTGCACTATCTCCAGGACCGGTGTACCCCTTCTTTAATGCAGTTTCTAAAATCAGAAAGAATTGAATTCAATGTTTTTTGTTCATTTTGCTTGTTTGTCGGATTTTGGGATGGACTCTTTGGCTTTGCTTTTCTTCTCCTCATTGGATTTTTCATGTTCAAAGTTGCAGAAGCCAGATTACAAGCTCATTTTGGTTCAACTTCAGCAACTGTGCATTGCATTGCCATGTAATGTGATGCAATGCTATCTTTCTAGCTCTCCCTTTTTACTTCCTTTTGGATAAACAGACATATTAGGCAAGCATTTTGGAGCTTTCACCTAAATAACTACAGGTGGTGAGATAAGCTGCACAATATAATTGACCTTTCAGTATATTGTTGCACACACACCATCTATTTAGCAAATGCCCTTGTTATCAACAGCAGCCTTTTAAACTCACCTGAGCTAACAGGTATGTGCGCTGGTTACTCTGCTGCGCTTAAAATTTCTTTTTTGGTTTGCTACAATGCCTTTTCTGAAACGTTGTCTCCTTCTGCTGGAACACTGACTTCTTTCATTTAATGCCTGCAGACTATAAAAGAGAACCCAACCCAAAAAGTTTGGTTGATTAGTCTGTGGCATTCTGTTAAACTGTTGCTTATGGCGGTCTCTGTGAGCTTCTCAGCGACATTCAGCCAGCCAGGTATCCTGCCTGCAGTAGATGGAATGTGGCAATGGAACGCTGGCTGCGCGTGTCATAATAGGCTCTGAGCCTTTATATACCTGTGCACAGCAGCAGCCACCTTCAGTCTGCTGCTGGACAGCCAGCAGCAGCAGCAGCAGGAGAGGTATGTAATCAGGAGCCCTCCTGCTAAGGGTAGACAGCTGCTCGTTCCACCCCACCCCCCGCCTTAATTGGTTCTCCTCCCTTCCAACGGTGTTGAGGCGGGTGGGAACAGCAGGGGGTGAAGGTGCTGTGTTTAAAGAGGTGGAGTTATGCAGATCTAAAACGCGTGGATTGCAGCAGCAGCAAGCCGAAAAGTGCAGGCATGTAAGGGATCTAGAGGTTGACAACATGTCTTCTTAACGGGAGTCCAGGAGCTCATCTCCACAAATGGACTTTTCAGGATCCTTGGGTGGCTCCGTAGTTTGAAACCAATTCTGGTTATCGCTTCTCGGCCTTTTGGCTAAGATCAAGTGTAGTATCTGTTCTTATCAGTTTAATATCTGATACGTCCCCTATCTGGGGACCATATATTAAATGGATTTTTAGAACAGGGAGATGGAAAAAGAGCTTGCTGTGTCCACTCCACGCATTGACCTGGTATTGCAGTATCTCCAGGACCGGTGCACCCCTTCTTTAATGCAGTTTCTAAAATCAGAAAGAATTGAATTCAATGTTTTTTGTTCATTTTGCTTGTTTGTCGGATTTTGGGATGGACTCTTTGGCTTTGCTTTTCTTCTCCTCATTGGATTTTTCATGTTCAAAGTTGCAGAAGCCAGATTACAAGCTCATTTTGGTTCAACTTCAGCAACTGTGCATTGCATTGCCATGTAATGTGATGCAATGCTATCTTTCTAGCTCTCCCTTTTTACTTCCTTTTGGATAAACAGACATATTAGGCAAGCATTTTGGAGCTTTCACCTAAATAACTATGTAGCACCCTGAGGATTCGGCTGCTACAGGAGTATTGCACCTCAACCCAGAGGTGTGATATTCCACTCCCGGGCAAGGATGGAGAGTGGAACTGAGCTCGGTAGGCTGCATGCACTACACACATCCCATTTCCGGGGAACAGGCCGACGGTACTCCCACTTAGAAATGTGCAGGTACGACCGAGTCTGTTCCTGGCTGGAGTGGGAGGGGGGTGGTACATCCCATGTAGTGTAGGGGCAGATAGGGGGAGCAGCCTGGGTAAAGATAGGAGCTCATTGGGTGCTGGTCACCTGAGCTCACACATAGAGGGTGTATATAAGGTGGGCACCAACTAAGATCAGGGTCAGATGCAGAGGATCAGATGCAGAGAGTCAGTCAGCTGCAGAGAACAAGTCAGGAGCAGAGGAGAGAAGAAAGACAAAGACCCAGAGTGAGAGAGGAGAAAAGAGAGAGACCCAGAGCACAGAAGAGAAGGACTCTGAGATCCCAACTAAAAGCACCGGGTGAAGAGTCGGCATCAGGGTACCGGAACCCAAGCTGGTGGGGGTAAAAACATTCCCCAGCCAGAGACCGGAGACCGTGGGCAGCGTCTGCCACGGTCACCCATCACATCCACCCCGAAGGCACACCACATGAAGGGTCAGGGAACCCAGGGCCAAGGGTGTCCCAACAGAAGGCCCGAGGGAGCTGGACCTAGGTGGATTACTGGTGGGGACGGCCAGAGAACGGGACAGAAAGAGAGCTCAGGGCCACGCTCCGGACTTGTTTGGGGGTTGGCTGGATCCAGGACCTGGTGGACGCAGCACGGCTCGGGTGGTCACTAGCAGCTGGAGTGACCAGTACAACATCTGCAGTAAGTAAACACCCTTAACTGCACAACCCGACTCTGTCTTCACTGCCGTCTGCACTACACCACCACAACCCCCATCCTCTGCGCCTGTCCCCTCTGAGGCTATACCCCTCCCATTGGGGGTTATCCCACCAAGCTGCGCACCCACCATCAGCCTCAGCGGACCCTGCTGCAGCGGCGGCCACAGTGACCGCATCACAACGGGTGGCGTAGTCGACACAAAAGAACTCTTAATAACATCTGTAGGACTGCCACATAACACTGAGCTTGACGCCCTGGGCACGGGCCGGGTCACAGCCGCTCGGAGACTACAACCCCCCATCTGATCCGGTGCCGGGTATTCCCCTCAAAAAGGAATATGTCCCAGGGGGCGCGTCAACTTTGGCGTAGTCGGCAGGATTACGTGCCCGCAACACCCGGGTACTGCGTGCCTGAAGAAAAGTGCAAGTTTACCTCAGAAAGAAGTCTCCCGCCGGTTCCGGAGGGTCCACGCCATCGGACCCCATCACAGGTCGTTTCCCGCCGATTGTCCGCCATTTCCAGCTTGTTCCCGCCATCTGCAGAGTTTCCCGCCACTGGGCGACGCTTCCCGCCAAATCCGAAGATTTCCCGCCTTGGAAGAGCAGCGGACGCCATTATGGGCGTGCCAAAGGAGGGTGAGAGGCCGCCTCCCATCGTGGGCCGGGACAGAAAATGGCGCCAAAAGTGGAAACCGCCCCCACCAACAGAGACTGTGATGCTGGAGGTGTCTGTCAGCGTGAAAGAACTACCCCTGGAGCTGACAGTCACCGAGTTGCCCCGGGACCGCCCTCGAAGTGGGAGGAGACGAAAGAAGAGAGCGAAGATGGGTGCCGCCTGGAGCAGTCTGGAGCGAGCGCACCCGGAGGCAAGAAGCCTGGAGAGGAGTAGCAGAGAAGCTCACCCGGAGATGTCCAGAGAGCAGAGCAGCACCGGCCCGCTGGCCAGGAGCCTGCTGGAAGAAGAGCAGAGCAGCACCGACCCGTTGGTCAGGAGCCTGCTGGACACCACGACCCCACTAGGCCTAGTGGAGGTCCTTGCACAGCTCCCCCGAGACCGGGAGTGTGCACAGACTGCCCTGGAGGGCCTCGCACGGAGGATGGCCCGGGTACAGCGCGAGATATTGGCGGAATGGAGCCGGGAGATGGCCCAGCAAGCTGAAACCAAGACCCGGAGCACGCCAGCCGAGATGAGGAAGGAGACCGCCTCTGAGGATGGCGCGGGAGGACCCAAGGCCGGAGACGGCGCCGAGGAGGGAGCCGAACGAGTGGAGGCAGGTAAAGGGGACGCCTATACCCCAAGCCGTGACACCGCTTACCTGCCCCAGCTCCCCGTCGCAGAGTCCGAAAGTCCCCCTGCTGTGCCCGAAAACGCCATGTCACCGACGCAGACTAGGCCCCAACCGGAAGCCGCCGCCGCGACCCCTGTGACGTCACACGCCTCGACCCCGAGCGTGACCAAGCAGGAAGTACCACCAGCCTGGTCGCAGGGCCTAGAATTCCCGGGCGCCGCAACACCAACAGCGCCCCCTACCTCTGCGGAGCCTCCGGCCTGGTCGCAAGGCCAAGTAGCCCAGGGCGCCGCCGTATTAACGGTGCCCTTCACCTTCCAGGTGCCCCAGGCCTGGCCGCAAGGCCTGGGCAACCCGGGCGCCACCACCACCGCGCCCGCGCCCGTAAAACCAAGGGTGCCACACCTGGGGGAGGACTTGTTCAGCCAGCTCACATGGCCGGACGGGTCTGAAGTTACAACCAGCTACAAGCAAAGAGCAGGAGGAAGACGCCGTTGAGTGCGGCAGAGAAGTGATGTAAATAGTTACCCAATCGGGGTATAAAGAAACTGAAACTGTTGCTACATATATATAGTCCCCGTTGGGACCAGCTGAGTGAACTGTTTACCCGTTAACCCCTTAATCCCACAGGCTGAGGACTGTGAGCAGCCATCCCATTCCCTCTACCTGGCCGAGGACTGAGAGCGGCCAACTTCCCCTGTATATAGTTGCGCGTCCTAAAGCGCCCCCTACCGGTTTTATAGTAAAACCAGTTTTTCTAAGAGACTGTCGCACTTTTCCCGGACACACGTTGCACAGTGTCCGGAGGAGGAACCTGAAACAAGAGACGACGAGAATGTTTATATGAAAAGTTTTATATATATAATGTTTTATATGTTTTATTATGTTTATATGAAAAAAAAAATTTTTTTTGTATGTTTTGGTGTTTTTGTCTTTACAGCCCGAGGACGTGCTGTGGTTTACCAGGGGGGAATGTAGCACCCTGAGGATTCGGCTGCTACAGGAGTATTGCACCTCAACCCAGAGGTGTGATATTCCACTCCCGGGCAAGGATGGAGAGTGGAACTGAGCTCGGTAGGCTGCATGCACTACACACATCCCATTTCCGGGGAACAGGCCGACGGTACTCCCACTTAGAAATGTGCAGGTACGACCGAGTCTGTTCCTGGCTGGAGTGGGAGGGGGGTGGTACATCCCATGTAGTGTAGGGGCAGATAGGGGGAGCAGCCTGGGTAAAGATAGGAGCTCATTGGGTGCTGGTCACCTGAGCTCACACATAGAGGGTGTATATAAGGTGGGCACCAACTAAGATCAGGGTCAGATGCAGAGGATCAGATGCAGAGAGTCAGTCAGCTGCAGAGAACAAGTCAGGAGCAGAGGAGAGAAGAAAGACAAAGACCCAGAGTGAGAGAGGAGAAAAGAGAGAGACCCAGAGCACAGAAGAGAAGGACTCTGAGATCCCAACTAAAAGCACCGGGTGAAGAGTCGGCATCAGGGTACCGGAACCCAAGCTGGTGGGGGTAAAAACATTCCCCAGCCAGAGACCGGAGACCGTGGGCAGCGTCTGCCACGGTCACCCATCACATCCACCCCGAAGGCACACCACATGAAGGGTCAGGGAACCCAGGGCCAAGGGTGTCCCAACAGAAGGCCCGAAGGAGCTGGACCTAGGTGGATTACTGGTGGGGACGGCCAGAGAACGGGACAGAAAGAGAGCTCAGGGCCACGCTCCGGACTTGTTTGGGGGTTGGCTGGATCCAGGACCTGGTGGACGCAGCACGGCTCGGGTGGTCACTAGCAGCTGGAGTGACCAGTACAACATCTGCAGTAAGTAAACACCCTTAACTGCACAACCCGACTCTGTCTTCACTGCCGTCTGCACTACACCACCACAACCCCCATCCTCTGCGCCTGTCCCCTCTGAGGCTATACCCCTCCCGTTGGGGGTTATCCCACCAAGCTGCGCACCCACCATCAGCCTCAGCGGACCCTGCTGCAGCGGCGGCCACAGTGACCGCATCACAACGGGTGGCGTAGTCGACACAAAAGAACTCTTAATAACATCTGTAGGACTGCCACATAACACTGAGCTTGACGCCCTGGGCACGGGCCGGGTCACAGCCGCTCGGAGACTACAACCCCCCATCTGATCCGGTGCCGGGTATTCCCCTCAAAAAGGAATATGTCCCAGGGGGCGCGTCAACTACAGGTGGTGAGATAAGCTGCACAATATAATTGACCTTTCAGTATATTGTTGCACACACACCATCTATTTAGCAAATGCCCTTGTTATCAACAGCAGCCTTTTAAACTCACCTGAGCTAACAGGTATGTGCGCTGGTTACTCTGCTGCGCTTAAAATTTCTTTTTTGGTTTGCTACAATGCCTTTTCTGAAACGTTGTCTCCTTCTGCTGGAACACTGACTTCTTTCATTTAATGCCTGCAGACTATAAAAGAGAACCCAACCCAAAAAGTTTGGTTGATTAGTCTGTGGCATTCTGTTAAACTGTTGCTTATGGCGGTCTCTGTGAGCTTCTCAGCGACATTCAGCCAGCCAGGTATCCTGCCTGCAGTAGATGGAATGTGGCAATGGAACGCTGGCTACGCGTGTCATAATAGGCTCTGAGCCTTTATATACCTGTGCACAGCAGCAGCCACCTTCAGTCTGCTGCTGGACAGCCAGCAGCAGCAGCAACAGCAGGAGAGGTATGTAATCAGGAGCCCTCCTGCTAAGGGTAGACAGCTGCTCGTTCCACCCCACCCCCCGCCTTAATTGGTTCTCCTCCCTTCCAACGGTGTTGAGGCGGGTGGGAACAGCAGGGGGTGAAGGTGCTGTGTTTAAAGAGGTGGAGTTATGCAGATCTAAAACGCGTGGATTGCAGCAGCAGCAAGCCGAAAAGTGCAGGCATGTAAGGGATCTAGAGGTTGACAACATGTCTTCTTAACGGGAGTCCAGGAGCTCATCTCCACAAATGGACTTTTCAGGATCCTTGGGTGGCTCCGTAGTTTGAAACCAATTCTGGTTATCGCTTCTCGGCCTTTTGGCTACGATCAAGTGCTTTATTGCAGGAGATTGTGGTTGAAGGGCACTCGGGTACCCCTCTCCTTGGCCTGGCAGGATCGTCCACTTTGGTGGACTTAACCTGCTTGCTGCTATTAGGGAGAGGGCTTAGTCCCAGGGTAACGAGTTGCGATCCCCCAGCTTCCAGGTGTTTTTCGCTGCAAGAACACTGGGAGCGCAGATTGCAAGCGGCTGCAATTTGCAACCTTGTTGCGTTTTTCCATGGAGGTTGACCCTAACCTCGTGCCTCTTTATGCGAGGCTAAAAAACTCTATCCGAGTTCACTTCACGGCGGGTGGCTCGGATATGAGGAAATTAGGGTATGTAGTCCAGGACGTGCTCAGGAACCTTCTTGGTGTACAAAGGAATGAAATTCTCTCCATCCAGGATTATCCCAGAAGAGGTGACTATGACATCACATTCACTGGAGAAGGTATTTTTAGAGATGTACTAGAAAATTTAAAAAAAGTTGAAAATAGTCCTGTTTTGAAAGGGATACAAATTGTTGAGCACGTCCTGGATGAGGTAAGACTGGTTATTGTAAAAATATTTTCGCCCTTTGTTTCTGCTCCAGAAGTAATGTCATTTCTAGCAATTTATTTTAAAAGTGTTAAATGTATTGGGAAGATATTAAACGAATATAACATATGGACATCTAAGTGGAAATTCCTTGTGAAGTGTACAAGAGATCCAAATACACCAGGTGGTATACGGCTCCCCCCTGCCCGTTTCAAAATTGGGCAAACAAATGGGGATTTCTTCTTTTCTGGGATGCCAGTATATTGCAGAAATTGTGGGCGCTATGGTCATTCAAAAGAAAACTGTCATGTATCATGTAGAAATTGTGCTAGTGAAGAACATGAGACAAAAGAATGCCCTAAGGAAAAGAAATGCAGTTTTTGCCAGACTCCAGGTCACTTTTATTTTTCTTGCCCTCACAGATTTCGGGAAGATGAGCAAAAGGGGAAGTCCAAGACGTCCGACCAAGGACCAAAAGATCAGACCACCCCTCAGGAGGAGGAACAACAACCTGGAGCCTCTGGAGACAATAAGGGCGTACCAAATAGTGAAGTGTCTCCAGAGTCTATGACAGGTAAAATACCAAATCCCAAAACCTGGCTGCAGGACCTGCGGGAGTCCAAAAGGAGGGCTGAGAAGGAGCAGAAGGGCACTACTGGTAAGGTCAAAAGGGACCGACAAAAGGCCGACACAGAAGCCCATGCCCAGTCTGGGTCTCCTAGTGCTGAGGGCGCTGAGTGGATAAAGGTGGGTCCTAAGAAAAAGAAAAAGGGTGGTTCGGAGGAGGCAGCAGGAGGTGAACAGATGGACACTTCTCCAGAAGGGGACGTGGACGCTGGACCCTCAGGGGTTTCGGTCTCCGCTGCTACAGGTGGGGACCGGGATCTTGCTGCCTCTGAAGAGTCAGAGGCTCTGCCTTGTGCGCAACCTCCTCCTATAGGACGACCTTCTACAGGTCAAACAGGGGCGGCGGAACCCCTCGGGGACCCACCTGATGAGGAACTGCATGGCCAGCCAATGGAGACCCAGCGGGTTCTGCCAGCCAGCCCTCCGAGCTATGCCAGTGTAGCGTCGGGTTTATATAAATGTGGTAATCTTTCCTCCTCCACGGAGACTCTCGTGACGATACTATCAGATGAGGAGGGAGGCGCAAGCCCAGTGGTCTGATCAGGTTCATCGGACAGGTAAATCCGTTGCTCTTAGTTACCTAAGTAAAATTTCTACATTTTCTAATGATGGCTGAACTCAAAGGTATTTCCCTCAACGTGAGAGGCATAAAATCTAACACGAGAAGAACTGCTCTTTTTAATTTTTTTACATGTTTTACTGCATCTGTATTTTTTCTGCAAGAATGTAATATCCCACATGAAATGTCATATCAAAAATATAAAGATGAGTGGAAGTGTGGGCCATCTGTCTGGTCCGGATCGAATGCTGCAGGATCAGCGGGTGTAGCCATACTTTTTAAAGGGAACGTTTTAATTGATTTTATTCAGGAAATTTTACCAGGTCGTATTTTATTAGTGAAAGCTTTTATTGATGGTATTAGATGGCAGTTTTTAAATTTTTATGGATCCCCAGAGAAAAATGAAAGAGCCGAAATGCTTGATCTTTTACCATTATTTATTAATAACTCTGAACCTTTTATCTTAGCAGGGGATTTTAATTGTGTTTTAAAAGGTGAAAACCGGCGCTCCAGCTCTGTAAGCAGGAACTACGATAAAACCTCAGGTATGCTACATGATATAGTCAAAGATGCTAAATTGATAGACATATATAAAGAGTGTCATAGTGACAGCCCAGAGGACGCCGGTTTCACTTGGAGCAATGCTAATTGTAGCTCTAGGATTGATTTTATTTTTGGTTCAGATAAAACAATACCTGCCAAATGTGAAGTTTTAGCTAATATATTTTCAGACCATAAACTTTTATCCTTTACCATAAAAGTAAATGACAACAAAAAATGTGGTAAGAAAAGCTGGAAAATGAACGTATCCCTTTTAACCGACCCGCAGATTTTATCAGATTTTATTGAGTTTTATAGGAAATGTAGAAAAGGGAAAAAAACAAATGAGACTATGAGTGTATGGTGGGATAGAATGAAAGTAAAAATAAAAGACTTTTTTATTAAAAAGAGTATATGTAGAGCCAAAGAAAAATATGAAGAATATAGAATTTTAAATACCCGCCTACAAACATTATTTAAGCTCAGAGACAATGGGATAGATGTACAACTTGATATTTCAAACTTAAAAGAAGAGATTTCAAAATGGCTAGAACAAAAAGGAAAAGAGATAATTTTTCGTTCTAGAGTACAACATATAGAAGAAAATGAAAAGTGTTCCAGATATTTTTTTAGGAAAAATAAAAAAGAAAAAGTGATAATTGACCATATAGATGGTGAGAATAATATAAAAAATATGCTGGGTAAAGTTGAGGTTTTTTTTTCTAATCTTTTTAATGGAAAAAATATAGATAATAAATTAATGGATGATTCGCTGCAAGGACTAACAGCTGTTTTAGATCCCGCATCCCAAGAGTTTTTATCCCAAGTTTTAACGGAACAAGAAGTGTTAAAAACTATTAAAAGTTTTAAAACTGGAAAGGTCCCTGGTCCTGATGGCATCCCAATAGAATTTTATATATGTTTTTATGATATTTTAAAAGATGATTTGTTTTATTTGTTTACTGAGGTTTTTAATAATAAGGTTTTATTAAATTCCTGGAAGAAAGGTGAAGTCTCCCTCCTATACAAAAAAGGCGATAAATCAAAATTAGAAAACTGGAGACCAATAACACTTTTAAATTGTGACTATAAAATAATGGCTAAAATTTGTGCAAATCGTCTAAAAGAAGTCATCAGCAAAGTTATTCATTCTAATCAAGTGTGTGGGGTGCCGGGGCGCAGTATATGGGACAATCTGAATTTAGTGAAAGACTGTATTGAGGATGTGAAAGACAGAAAGGGGAAAATGGCGATTTTATCTATTGATTTTGAAAAAGCATTTGACCGTGTCTCACACTTTTATCTTTTTAAAGTTTTAGAGAAAATGGGCATACCAGAAGGGTTTTTACTATCGCTTAAAGCATTTTACAAGGATTGTACAAGTAAGATTTTAGTGAATGGTTTTAAGACACAAGAGGTATTTTTACGGTCAGGGGTGAAACAGGGATGCCCTCTGTCCCCCCTACTGTTTATCTGTGCACTGGAACCAATGTTATGTGCAATACGCCAAAATAAACAGATATGCGGTGTCCCTCTGCCTGGAAGCGGTGGTTTGGAGGCCAAGGTTGTAGGCTACATGGATGACGTGGCGGTCTTGTGTACAGATGCACCATCACTTACGGCCACTCTCCATCAAGTGCAATCCTTTTGCCTAGCTTCTGGTTTTAAAATCAATTTTAATAAGTGTAACATTTTAAGTGTTGGGGGGATGATTTTACGTGATGTACCAATTAATGTCTCCGAATCCATTTCCATTTTAGGTATATCATTCACTGAAAATAATGATGGTTATGATAGTTGGGAAACAGTTACACAGAAAGTAAATACGAAAATATGTATGTGGAACATGAGGAGACTTACAATGGAGGGTAAAGTATTGGTTTTAAAGATGGTGATTTTACCTCTTTTATTGTATCTTAGCATGGTTTTCCCCCCGCCTGTTAATGTTTTAAAAAAGATAACCAAAACCTGTTTTACCTTCTTTTGGAACTCAAAAATGGAAAAGCTGAAAAGAGAAATCGTGATGAAATCAAAAGTAAAAGGTGGTAAAGATTTTCCAGATTTTAATAGGTTTCTTTTAATCCATCTGTTCGTTTACTGTTTTAATGCCCTTTTTAAGAATCACTATTGGTCCTTTTTTATGCGTTTTAATACAGGATTTTTTATGAGAAAGTTTGGATGGTATGAAGTAAATATATCTGTGCCCCATGCTTTTAATTTGTCGCCGCATTATGAGATTTTAAGGAAAATAGTGTCCGATTTTAATTTAGGGACTAAGAAAATAGAGGAATTAAGAAATAGTAAGAAACTAATTAAAGAAATACGAAAAAGTGAGGAAATATGTAATGTTGACAGATATGATGATGACAAATCTATGTCTATCTGGAAAATGATTAACGTTTTTTATCTTTTTAATGAACAGAGAGATCTGGCTTGGAGTTGCATGCACCGCTGTCTTCCTTGCCGGGCATTCCAATACAGAAGAGGATTTGTGAGGTCTGCCATCTGCCCAAGAGCCGGATGCCAAGAAGAGGAAACGGTGGAACATCTATTATGGACATGTAATTTTGCAAAGGATTTCTGGAGAAGACTGCTCCCCCTACTGGAAAGGGTGGCAGACCTCAAGGACTTTACATATAAAACTGTGCTATACGGACTTATGGAATGCCCCACAATGGACCAGTACACAATGGCTTGGAAGACAGTGAACTGCGCCAAGTCATCTCTCTGGAAAGCGCGCAACATTGCTATTTTTAAACAAGATGTTTTATCAGTGAATGATGTTTTAAGTTTATGTTTATGTGAAATGTATACTTATTATTTAATTGACAAAAAGAAGAATGTACATATTTCCAAAAAATGGCTTGTTGACCAATGGAACCTAATTATTTAAAATCTTTGTATTTTTTTGTTTTGTAAATTTCATTTGTCTTTTAACGTTTGGTATTTGTTTAATTATGCTTGTAATTTGTTAAAGTTTTAATAAACGGTTTTATCCCTCTGCAGGGGATAGCCAAATTAAAAAAAAAAAATCTGTTCTTATCAGTTTAATATCTGATACGTCCCCTATCTGGGGACCATATATTAAATGGATTTTTAGAACAGGGAGATGGAAAAAGAGCTTGCTCTGTCCACTCCACGCATTGACCTGGTATTGCAGTATCTCCAGGACCGGTGCACCCCTTCTTTAATGCAGTTTCTAAAATCAGAAAGAATTGAATTCAATGTTTTTTGTTCATTTTTGTTATGCACACGCCCGGACTGACTGGCGTGTGCGGGTGTTGTGGTTCCACTGGACCATGGACCGGAGAGTGCCTGGAGGGGCGTGACTAA
Organism: Phyllobates terribilis; assembly: GCF_046119375.1. Classification (NCBI taxonomy): domain Eukaryota; kingdom Metazoa; phylum Chordata; class Amphibia; order Anura; family Dendrobatidae; genus Phyllobates; species Phyllobates terribilis. Next base: position 209,422 of record NW_027363058.1, on the reverse strand, counting down.
GTATCTGGCCGATCCGACCAAGGTGGCACGACGGCATACGACGCCAGTGCACCAGGGAGAAACCGGGCAGAGGGACCAGGTGCTACTCCAGGTCAAACTCCGGACACGGGGGTTGACCCACACTGGAATTACTGGAACAGGCAGGTTAGGCTGGCACAGACTGGTGGATGTAAGCAAACACGGCAGGTATGCAGAGGGGTGGATACAGGCGAGTATGCAGGCAGGGAGGTACTGGCCGAAAGGACGGGCTGGAGCACAGAAAGGTTAAGACCCAGTACAGACTGGGTCACAGAACCGCAGATGCGGTAGACAACCACAGCAGAGAGGGAACGCCCAAAGCGGTGGGCAAGAACAGAGCAGGACGGGGCTGCAGGAGCAGCGAGCACAAGCAGGGCAGGACAGGACTGCCGGAGCAGCGGGCAGAAGCAGGGCAGGACAGGACTGCCGGATCAGCGGGCAGAAGCAGGGCAGGACAGGACTGCCGGATCAGCGGGCAGAAGCAGGGCAGGACAGGACAGGACTGCCGGAGCAGCGGGCAGAAGCAGGGCAGGACAGGACAGGACTGCCGGAGCAGCGGGCAGAAGCAGGGCAGGACAGGACAGGACTGCCGGAGCAGCGGGCAGAAGCAGGGCAGGACAGGACAGGACTGCCGGAGCAGCGGGCAGAAGCAGGGCAGGACAGGACAGGACTGCCGGAGCAGCGGGCAGAAGCAGGGCAGGACAGGACAGGACTGCCGGAGCAGCGGGCAGAAGCAGGGCAGGACAGGACAGGACTGCCGGAGCAGCGGGCAGAAGCAGGGCAGGACAGGACAGGACTGCCGGAGCAGCGGGCAGAAGCAGGGCAGGACAGGACAGGACTGCCGGAGCAGCGGGCAGAAGCAGGGCAGGACAGGACAGGACTGCCGAAGCAGCGGGCAGAAGCAGGGCAGGACAGGACTGCCAGAGCAGCGGGCAGAAGCAGGGCAGGACAGGACTGCCGGAGCAGCGGGCAGAAGCAGGGCAGGACAGGACTGCCGGAGCAGCGGGCAGAAGCAGGGCAGGACAGGACTGCCGGAGCAGCGGGCAGAAGCAGGGCAGGACAGGACTGCCGGAGCAGCGGGCAGAAGCAGGGCAGGACAGGACTGCCGGAGCAGTGAGCAAGGAGTCAGAGCAGGACGGACAGGGCTCTGTTCACACGGAACAGACAGGAAGGGAAAGGCAGAGCCAGATACCCACAGGGTACTTGCAGTGAAGTAGCGAGGGGACCACAAACTCACAAACGGGAGTACAGAGACAACAAGCAGGAGTTAGGTACGAGTTCAGACTCTGCAGAAAAAGGAAAGGAACAGACAGAGGCAAAACAGGTAAAGGATAGGAGAGAGTTCAGACTGGAACTGAGTGTACGGAAGAGACCGACACTGCAGCGGGATACAGGAGCGGGTCTGGGAATACGGCCCCCAGAGAGGCGGGACGAACAGGCAAGGAGCGTGTTCAGACAGGACAGACAAGATACAGGAACGGATCTAGGTAATCGGCCCCTAGAAGGCGGGAGGAACAGGCTAGGAGCGTGTTCAGACAGGCCTGGAAATACAGCCTCCAGGAAAGGCAGCAGGCAAGAGTACACAGACAGGACTCAGTTCAGACACGGGAACTGATACCACAAGGCAGGAGACATAGACAGGACTCAGTTCAGACACGGGAACAGATACTGCAAGACAGGAGAAATAGACAGGACTCAGTTCAGACAGGAACAGATACCACAAGGCAGGGACACAAACAGGACTCTGTTCAGACGGGAACAGATACCGCAAGGCACAGACAGGCAGATCTAGGAATACGGCCCCTAGAAGGCGAAAGAACAGGCAAGAAGCGTGTTCACAAAAACAGACCACAGTTCAGACACAGAACTGGAAAACAGGCAGGAAAACAGGATAGGACCTGGCATGTCAGAGACAAAAAGCCGACTGACAGGACACAATGCTCAGGCGCCATCTTGAGGAAGAAGGTGGTATAAATACCCAAAGATGGACAGCAATAGGCTGAAGGTGCAACAGGGGCGTGTCCACAGCAGGTACAAGAAACAGGAAGTTCAGCGGGTGTCGCCCTATGCAGCCAAAACAGACAAACAGACAGCAAGGAGGGAAGCCAGAGAGACATTCTGGACTGGAGATCAAGTGCGCGCTCTTGCACAGTGGGAGATGGACCACCATGCAAGGACGCCGCCAGGTATGTTACAGTACCCCCCCCTTACGCCCCCTCTTCCTCAGGCCTGCCAGAATCTTCCGCAGGGAATTCGAGGACCAGTCGTTCACTTCAAGGAGATCACTTCCACTGTCCACAGGAAAAATTGATTTCATCTGGTGAGCTAGGATGCTACCTCCTATCCAGCCATCCCTAGCAACAGACGAAACGGGTGGAGTACCAGGAACAGCACACAAGGAAGTCTCTCTCCACATATTTTCAGGTGGCACCCCAGAGGGTACAGGAGACGACTGGAAGTCCTTCACCGGGTTGGAGGGGGACAGAGACTTGGGGGTAATCTCTGCTTCGAGGTACATCTTGTCAAGCTCACAGGAAGAAATAGACGGGTTATCAGGTACATAATGAGGAAAAGTCACTGTCTCTTTGTTATCTGGTGGTACCCCGGAGAATTCAGGAAACAACTGGAGGTCCTCCGCCGGGTCAGAAGAGTGCAGAGGCTCAGAGAAAACATCTGCTTCAGAGTACACAAGGTCGGACTCACTGGACGAAGCAAGCGAGGTATCAGATCCAGGATATAGGAAAGTCTCTGTCCATTCACCACCAGGTGGCACCCCGAAGGGTTCTGGAGACAACTGGAGGTCCTCCGCCTGGTCGGAGGGGTGTAGAGACTCGGGATTAACCTCTGCTTCGGAGTACACTAGGTTGGACTCACTGGACGAAGCGAGCGAGGTATCAGGTACAGAGTAAAGGAGAGTCTCTGTCCTTTCGCTACCAGGTAGCACCCCGAAGGGTTCTGGACACAACTGGAGGTCCTCCGCCTGGTCGGAGGGGTGTAGAGACTCGGGAGTAACCTCTGCTTCGGAGTACACTAGGTTGGACTCACTGGACGAAGCGAGCGAGGTATCAGGTACAGAGTATAGGAGAGTCTCTGTCCTTTCGCTACCAGGTAGCACCCCGAAGGGTTCTGGAGACAACTGGAGGTCCTCCGCCTGGTCGGAGGGGTGTAGAGACTCGGGGGTAACTACCACTTTGGGGTACCCATTGTCAGGCTCACAGGACGAAGCGGACAAAGTATCGAGTACCGAGTGTAGAGAAGTCTCTCTCCATTTGTCATCGAGTGGTATCCCGGAGGATTCAGGAGGCAACAGGGGGTCCTCCGCCAGGTAGTAGAGGTGCACAGACTCTGAGGTAACCACAGCTTTGGAGCATCCTTGGACATGCACACCGGTTAAAGTGGGTGAAGCATCTGATGCTGGGTGCAGGAAGTTCTCCTGTGTGGAGTCTGGATGGGCAGAAGTCTCTTCGGGCAGGAGAACCGGAGCACTACCCACACACATTACCCATTGGGGCTTCTCCGGGATACAGGGAGATGAAGCTTCAGTAGGGACTTCAAGGTTGGGGTCAGGAGGTCTCAGGGAGGACAGACCCTGGCGTGACGGCTTGCCTCTACGTCTAGCACGTCTGGACTGCCTCTTGAGGTTGGGAGAAGTATTCCGGAAAGCGTAGTCACCCTGTGAGGATTCTGGGTGGGCAGTAGTCTCATTGGGCTGGAGGACTATTGCGCTACCCACACACATTACCCATCGGGGCTGCTCCGGGATATTGGGAGGTGAAGCTTCAGCAGGAGCCTCCGGGTTAGGATCATCGAAGACCATTAGAAAGGCCACCAGGAAGGCCATTAGGTCCAGGAGGATCGGATCCCGTGTTTCATATAGGGGGTTGATCCATTCCAAGGCATCACCCGCCAGGTAAGACATAATGAATGCCACCTTAACCCGATCGGTGGGAAAACATAGAGGGTAGAACTTGAAGTGTAGCATGCATTGCTCCACAAATGCACGACTTTGTCTTGGATCCCCATAGTAACGTGGCGGATCCGCAGGAACGAGAGCAGATAGATCCATCTGGACGGGTGCGTAATTCGCCTGGAACTCAGCTGAGAAAAAAAAAAACTTTTATTTATTTATTTTTAATGCATGTATTCGCTGGAAAACTTCTCAGAGAGCGAAGGCCGTGGGGCTCAACGGGAACCATGGCCTGAGCATGCTGTTATGCACACGCCCGGACTGACTGGCGTGTGCGGGTGCTGTGGTTCCACTGGACCATGGACCGGAGAGTGCCTGGAGGGGCGTGACTAAGTATCTGGCCGATCCGACCAAGGTGGCACGACGGCATACGACGCCAGTGCACCAGGGAGAAACCGGGCAGAGGGACCAGGTGCTACTCCAGGTCAAACTCCGGACACGGGGGTTGACCCACACTGGAATTACTGGAACAAGCAGGTTAGGCTGGCACAGACTGGTGGATGTAAGCAAACATGGCAGGTATGCAGAGGGGTGGATACAGGCGAGTATGCAGGCAGGGAGGTACTGGCCGAAAGGACGGGCTGGAGCACAGAAAGGTTAAGACCCAGTACAGACTGGGTCACAGAACCGCAGATGCGGTAGACAACCACAGCAGAGAGGGAACGCCCAAAGCGGTGGGCAAGAACAGAGCAGGACGGGGCTGCAGGAGCAGCAAGCACAAGCAGGGCAGGACAGGACTGCCGGAGCAGCGGGCAGAAGCAGGGCAGGACAGGACTGCCGGATCAGCGGGCAGAAGCAGGGCAGGACAGGACTGCCGGATCAGCGGGCAGAAGCAGGGCAGGACAGGACAGGACTGCCGGAGCAGCGGGCAGAAGCAGGGCAGGACAGGACAGGACTGCCGGAGCAGCGGGCAGAAGCAGGGCAGGACAGGACAGGACTGCCGGAGCAGCGGGCAGAAGCAGGGCAGGACAGGACAGGACTGCCGGAGCAGCGGGCAGAAGCAGGGCAGGACAGGACAGGACTGCCGGAGCAGCGGGCAGAAGCAGGGCAGGACAGGACAGGACTGCCGGAGCAGCGGGCAGAAGCAGGGCAGGACAGGACAGGACTGCCGGAGCAGCGGGCAGAAGCAGGGCAGGACAGGACAGGACTGCCGGAGCAGCGGGCAGAAGCAGGGCAGGACAGGACAGGACTGCCGGAGCAGCGGGCAGAAGCAGGGCAGGACAGGACAGGACTGCCGAAGCAGCGGGCAGAAGCAGGGCAGGACAGGACTGCCAGAGCAGCGGGCAGAAGCAGGGCAGGACAGGACTGCCGGAGCAGCGGGCAGAAGCAGGGCAGGACAGGACTGCCGGAGCAGCGGGCAGAAGCAGGGCAGGACAGGACTGCCGGAGCAGCGGGCAGAAGCAGGGCAGGACAGGACTGCCGGAGCAGCGGGCAGAAGCAGGGCAGGACAGGACTGCCGGAGCAGTGAGCAAGGAGTCAGAGCAGGACGGACAGGGCTCTGTTCACACGGAACAGACAGGAAGGGAAAGGCAGAGCCAGATACCCACAGGGTACTTGCAGTGAAGTAGCGAGGGGACCACAAACTCACAAACGGGAGTACAGAGACAACAAGCAGGAGTTAGGTACGAGTTCAGACTCTGCAGAAAAAGGAAAGGAACAGACAGAGGCAAAACAGGTAAAGGATAGGAGAGAGTTCAGACTGGAACTGAGTGTACGGAAGAGACCGACACTGCAGCGGGATACAGGAGCGGGTCTGGGAATACGGCCCCCAGAGAGGCGGGACGAACAGGCAAGGAGCGTGTTCAGACAGGACAGACAAGATACAGGAACGGATCTAGGTAATCGGCCCCTAGAAGGCGGGAGGAACAGGCTAGGAGCGTGTTCAGACAGGCCTGGAAATACAGCCTCCAGGAAAGGCAGCAGGCAAGAGTACACAGACAGGACTCAGTTCAGACACGGGAACTGATACCACAAGGCAGGAGACATAGACAGGACTCAGTTCAGACACGGGAACAGATACTGCAAGACAGGAGAAATAGACAGGACTCAGTTCAGACAGGAACAGATACCACAAGGCAGGGACACAAACAGGACTCTGTTCAGACGGGAACAGATACCGCAAGGCACAGACAGGCAGATCTAGGAATACGGCCCCTAGAAGGCGAAAGAACAGGCAAGAAGCGTGTTCACAAAAACAGACCACAGTTCAGACACAGAACTGGAAAACAGGCAGGAAAACAGGATAGGACCTGGCATGTCAGAGACAAAAAGCCGACTGACAGGACACAATGCTCAGGCGCCATCTTGAGGAAGAAGGTGGTATAAATACCCAAAGATGGACAGCAATAGGCTGAAGGTGCAACAGGGGCGTGTCCACAGCAGGTACAAGAAACAGGAAGTTCAGCGGGTGTCGCCCTATGCAGCCAAAACAGACAAACAGACAGCAAGGAGGGAAGCCAGAGAGACATTCTGGACTGGAGATCAAGTGCGCGCTCTTGCACAGTGGGAGATGGACCACCATGCAAGGACGCCGCCAGGTATGTTACAATTTTGCTTGTTTGTCGGATTTTGGGATGGACTCTTTGGATTTGCTTTTCTTCTCCTCATTGGATTTTTCATGTTCAAAGTTGCAGAAGCCAGATTACAAGCTCATTTTGGTTCAACTTCAGCAACTGTGCATTGCATTGCCATGTAATGTGATGCAATGCTATCTTTCTAGCTCTCCCTTTTTACTTCCTTTTGGATAAACAGACATATTAGGCAAGCATTTTGGAGCTTTCACCTAAATAACTACAGGTGGTGAGATAAGCTGCACAATATAATTGACCTTTCAGTATATTGTTGCACACACACCATCTATTTAGCAAATGCCCTTGTTATCAACAGCAGCCTTTTAAACTCACCTGAGCTAACAGGTATGTGCGCTGGTTACTCTGCTGCGCTTAAAATTTCTTTTTTGGTTTGCTACAATGCCTTTTCTGAAACGTTGTCTCCTTCTGCTGGGACACTGACTTCTTTCATTTAATGCCTGCAGACTATAAAAGAGAACCCAACCCAAAAAGTTTGGTTGATTAGTCTGTGGCATTCTGTTAAACTGTTGCTTATGGCGGTCTCTGTGAGCTTCTCAGCGACATTCAGCCAGCCAGGTATCCTGCCTGCAGTAGATGGAATGTGGCAATGGAACGCTGGCTGCGCGTGTCATAATAGGCTCTGAGCCTTTATATACCTGTGCACAGCAGCAGCCACCTTCAGTCTGCTGCTGGACAGCCAGCAGCAGCAGCAGCAGGAGAGGTATGTAATCAGGAGCCCTCCTGCTAAGGGTAGACAGCTGCTCGTTCCACCCCACCCCCCGCCTTAATTGGTTCTCCTCCCTTCCAACGGTGTTGAGGCGGGTGGGAACAGCAGGGGGTGAAGGTGCTGTGTTTAAAGAGGTGGAGTTATGCAGATCTAAAACGCGTGGATTGCAGCAGCAGCAAGCCGAAAAGTGCAGGCATGTAAGGGATCTAGAGGTTGACAACATGTCTTCTTAACGGGAGTCCAGGAGCTCATCTCCACAAATGGACTTTTCAGGATCCTTGGGTGGCTCCGTAGTTTGAAACCAATTCTGGTTATCGCTTCTCGGCCTTTTGGCTAAGATCAAGTGTAGTATCTGTTCTTATCAGTTTAATATCTGATACGTCCCCTATCTGGGGACCATATATTAAATGGATTTTTAGAACAGGGAGATGGAAAAAGAGCTTGCTCTGTCCACTCCACGCATTGACCTGGTATTGCAGTATCTCCAGGACCGGTGCACCCCTTCTTTAATGCAGTTTCTAAAATCAGAAAGAATTGAATTCAATGTTTTTTGTTCATTTTGCTTGTTTGTCGGATTTTGGGATGGACTCTTTGGCTTTGCTTTTCTTCTCCTCATTGGATTTTTCATGTTCAAAGTTGCAGAAGCCAGATTACAAGCTCATTTTGGTTCAACTTCAGCAACTGTGCATTGCATTGCCATGTAATGTGATGCAATGCTATCTTTCTAGCTCTCCCTTTTTACTTCCTTTTGGATAAACAGACATATTAGGCAAGCATTTTGGAGCTTTCACCTAAATAACTACAGGTGGTGAGATAAGCTGCACAATATAATTGACCTTTCAGTATATTGTTGCACACACACCATCTATTTAGCAAATGCCCTTGTTATCAACAGCAGCCTTTTAAACTCACCTGAGCTAACAGGTATGTGCGCTGGTTACTCTGCTGCGCTTAAAATTTCTTTTTTGGTTTGCTACAATGCCTTTTCTGAAACGTTGTCTCCTTCTGCTGGAACACTGACTTCTTTCATTTAATGCCTGCAGACTATAAAAGAGAACCCAACCCAAAAAGTTTGGTTGATTAGTCTGTGGCATTCTGTTAAACTGTTGCTTATGGCGGTCTCTGTGAGCTTCTCAGCGACATTCAGCCAGCCAGGTATCCTGCCTGCAGTAGATGGAATGTGGCAATGGAACGCTGGCTGCGCGTGTCATAATAGGCTCTGAGCCTTTATATACCTGTGCACAGCAGCAGCCACCTTCAGTCTGCTGCTGGACAGCCAGCAGCAGCAGCAGGAGAGGTATGTAATCAGGAGCCCTCCTGCTAAGGGTAGACAGCTGCTCGTTCCACCCCACCCCCCGCCTTAATTGGTTCTCCTCCCTTCCAACGGTGTTGAGGCGGGTGGGAACAGCAGGGGGTGAAGGTGCTGTGTTTAAAGAGGTGGAGTTATGCAGATCTAAAACGCGTGGATTGCAGCAGCAGCAAGCCGAAAAGTGCAGGCATGTAAGGGATCTAGAGGTTGACAACATGTCTTCTTAACGGGAGTCCAGGAGCTCATCTCCACAAATGGACTTTTCAGGATCCTTGGGTGGCTCCGTAGTTTGAAACCAATTCTGGTTATCGCTTCTCGGCCTTTTGGCTAAGATCAAGTGTAGTATCTTTTGAAAAGGCAGTTTTGTCCTTGGGCTGCCCTAGTAAATTGATGCATATTACACACTGGTTTGGTGCACTTGTTAGTACGCCAGGTGGCTCATAGAGTTATCTGATGGAAAACATGGCCCTCCAGGATCGAAGTCACTAGGCTGGGTAAGTGTGAGGGCTTTGGAGCAATGTGCCCCAGGAGTAGGTGCCCTGGTGGGAGTCCAAGCTTACTGGGACTGGGAACCCCAGAAAGACTTGGCTTCGTAGCACGCCGCACCTTTGCCAATCATACTTTCTGAGCAACCCCCCCTATTCCTGGCCTCCGGGCTAGGAAGGGGAATTTTTATAAACCCGGTCGGAGGTCCGGTCAGCTTTGGGCTGAGAAACCAACACAGGCTCCAGCTCCACTAGGGTGGCAGCCTAGATGGAAGCTGGGAGCACAAAAACGGCTCTTCTCCGGCTTCGGCTAGGGAGAGCATCGGAGATCCCTGACCCTCGCTGTGGCCTTCTGGCTCGGAGGGATGGGGATGGTTTATTGGGGACCCTCTCCTCCGGGAAGGGTCCACATGAATCCTCGCCTCGTGCGCTGTTTTGGTGTGACTTCGGTCACATTTTTCAGTGCCTTGGATGCAGCTTCAATCAAAAAAATCTGTTCTTATCAGTTTAATATCTGATACGTCCCCTATCTGGGGACCATATATTAAATGGATTTTTAGAACAGGGAGATGGAAAAAGAGCTTGCTCTGTCCACTCCACGCATTGACCTGGTATTGCAGTATCTCCAGGACCGGTGCACCCCTTCTTTAATGCAGTTTCTAAAATCAGAAAGAATTGAATTCAATGTTTTTTGTTCATTTTGCTTGTTTGTCGGATTTTGGGATGGACTCTTTGGCTTTGCTTTTCTTCTCCTCATTGGATTTTTCATGTTCAAAGTTGCAGAAGCCAGATTACAAGCTCATTTTGGTTCAACTTCAGCAACTGTGCATTGCATTGCCATGTAATGTGATGCAATGCTATCTTTCTAGCTCTCCCTTTTTACTTCCTTTTGGATAAACAGACATATTAGGCAAGCATTTTGGAGCTTTCACCTAAATAACTACAGGTGGTGAGATAAGCTGCACAATATAATTGACCTTTCAGTATATTGTTGCACACACACCATCTATTTAGCAAATGCCCTTGTTATCAACAGCAGCCTTTTAAACTCACCTGAGCTAACAGGTATGTGCGCTGGTTACTCTGCTGCGCTTAAAATTTCTTTTTTGGTTTGCTACAATGCCTTTTCTGAAACGTTGTCTCCTTCTGCTGGAACACTGACTTCTTTCATTTAATGCCTGCAGACTATAAAAGAGAACCCAACCCAAAAAGTTTGGTTGATTAGTCTGTGGCATTCTGTTAAACTGTTGCTTATGGCGGTCTCTGTGAGCTTCTCAGCGACATTCAGCCAGCCAGGTATCCTGCCTGCAGTAGATGGAATGTGGCAATGGAACGCTGGCTGCGCGTGTCATAATAGGCTCTGAGCCTTTATATACCTGTGCACAGCAGCAGCCACCTTCAGTCTGCTGCTGGACAGCCAGCAGCAGCAGCAGCAGGAGAGGTATGTAATCAGGAGCCCTCCTGCTAAGGGTAGACAGCTGCTCGTTCCACCCCACCCCCCGCCTTAATTGGTTCTCCTCCCTTCCAACGGTGTTGAGGCGGGTGGGAACAGCAGGGGGTGAAGGTGCTGTGTTTAAAGAGGTGGAGTTATGCAGATCTAAAACGCGTGGATTGCAGCAGCAGCAAGCCGAAAAGTGCAGGCATGTAAGGGATCTAGAGGTTGACAACATGTCTTCTTAACGGGAGTCCAGGAGCTCATCTCCACAAATGGACTTTTCAGGATCCTTGGGTGGCTGCGTAGTTTGAAACCAATTCTGGTTATCGCTTCTCGGCCTTTTGGCTAAGATCAAGTGTAGTATCTGTTCTTATCAGTTTAATATCTGATACGTCCCCTATCTGGGGACCATATATTAAATGGATTTTTAGAACAGGGAGATGGAAAAAGAGCTTGCTCTGTCCACTCCACGCATTGACCTGGTATTGCAGTATCTCCAGGACCGGTGCACCCCTTCTTTAATGCAGTTTCTAAAATCAGAAAGAATTGAATTCAATGTTTTTTGTTCATTTTGCTTGTTTGTCGGATTTTGGGATGGACTCTTTGGCTTTGCTTTTCTTCTCCTCATTGGATTTTTCATGTTCAAAGTTGCAGAAGCCAGATTACAAGCTCATTTTGGTTCAACTTCAGCAACTGTGCATTGCATTGCCATGTAATGTGATGCAATGCTATCTTTCTAGCTCTCCCTTTTTACTTCCTTTTGGATAAACAGACATATTAGGCAAGCATTTTGGAGCTTTCACCTAAATAACTACAGGTGGTGAGATAAGCTGCACAATATAATTGACCTTTCAGTATATTGTTGCACACACACCATCTATTTAGCAAATGCCCTTGTTATCAACAGCAGCCTTTTAAACTCACCTGAGCTAACAGGTATGTGCGCTGGTTACTCTGCTGCGCTTAAAATTTCTTTTTTGGTTTGCTACAATGCCTTTTCTGAAACGTTGTCTCCTTCTGCTGGAACACTGACTTCTTTCATTTAATGCCTGCAGACTATAAAAGAGAACCCAACCCAAAAAGTTTGGTTGATTAGTCTGTGGCATTCTGTTAAACTGTTGCTTATGGCGGTCTCTGTGAGCTTCTCAGCGACATTCAGCCAGCCAGGTATCCTGCCTGCAGTAGATGGAATGTGGCAATGGAACGCTGGCTGCGCGTGTCATAATAGGCTCTGAGCCTTTATATACCTGTGCACAGCAGCAGCCACCTTCAGTCTGCTGCTGGACAGCCAGCAGCAGCAGCAGCAGGAGAGGTATGTAATCAGGAGCCCTCCTGCTAAGGGTAGACAGCTGCTCGTTCCACCCCACCCCCCGCCTTAATTGGTTCTCCTCCCTTCCAACGGTGTTGAGGCGGGTGGGAACAGCAGGGGGTGAAGGTGCTGTGTTTAAAGAGGTGGAGTTATGCAGATCTAAAACGTGTGGATTGCAGCAGCAGCAAGCCGAAAAGTGCAGGCATGTAAGGGATCTAGAGGTTGACAACATGTCTTCTTAACGGGAGTCCAGGAGCTCATCTCCACAAATGGACTTTTCAGGATCCTTGGGTGGCTCCGTAGTTTGAAACCAATTCTGGTTATCGCTTCTCGGCCTTTTGGCTAAGATCAAGTGTAGTATCTGTTCTTATCAGTTTAATATCTGATACGTCCCCTATCTGGGGACCATATATTAAATGGATTTTTAGAACAGGGAGATGGAAAAAGAGCTTGCTCTGTCCACTTCACGCATTGACCTGGTATTGCAGTATCTCCAGGACCGGTGCACCCCTTCTTTAATGCAGTTTCTAAAATCAGAAAGAATTGAATTCAATGTTTTTTGTTCATTTTGCTTGTTTGTCGGATTTTGGGATGGACTCTTTGGCTTTGCTTTTCTTCTCCTCATTGGATTTTTCATGTTCAAAGTTGCAGAAGCCAGATTACAAGCTCATTTTGGTTCAACTTCAGCAACTGTGCATTGCATTGCCATGTAATGTGATGCAATGCTATCTTTCTAGCTCTCCCTTTTTACTTCCTTTTGGATAAACAGACATATTAGGGAAGCATTTTGGAGCTTTCACCTAAATAACTACAGGTGGTGAGATAAGCTGCACAATATAATTGACCTTTCAGTATATTGTTGCACACACACCATCTATTTAGCAAATGCCCTTGTTATCAACAGCAGCCTTTTAAACTCACCTGAGCTAACAGGTATGTGCGCTGGTTACTCTGCTGCGCTTAAAATTTCTTTTTTGGTTTGCTACAATGCCTTTTCTGAAACGTTGTCTCCTTCTGCTGGAACACTGACTTCTTTCATTTAATGCCTGCAGACTATAAAAGAGAACCCAACCCAAAAAGTTTGGTTGATTAGTCTGTGGCATTCTGTTAAACTGTTGCTTATGGCGGTCTCTGTGAGCTTCTCAGCGACATTCAGCCAGCCAGGTATCCTGCCTGCAGTAGATGGAATGTGGCAATGGAACGCTGGCTGCGCGTGTCATAATAGGCTCTGAGCCTTTATATACCTGTGCACAGCAGCAGCCACCTTCAGTCTGCTGCTGGACAGCCAGCAGCAGCAGCAGCAGGAGAGGTATGTAATCAGGAGCCCTCCTGCTAAGGGTAGACAGCTGCTCGTTCCACCCCACCCCCCGCCTTAATTGGTTCTCCTCCCTTCCAACGGTGTTGAGGCGGGTGGGAACAGCAGGGGGTGAAGGTGCTGTGTTTAAAGAGGTGGAGTTATGCAGATCTAAAACGCGTGGATTGCAGCAGCAGCAAGCCGAAAAGTGCAGGCATGTAAGGGATCTAGAGGTTGACAACATGTCTTCTTAACGGGAGTCCAGGAGCTCATCTCCACAAATGGACTTTTCAGGATCCTTGGGTGGCTCCGTAGTTTGAAACCAATTCTGGTTATCGCTTCTCGGCCTTTTGGCTAAGATCAAGTGTAGTATCTGTTCTTATCAGTTTAATATCTGATACGTCCCCTATCTGGGGACCATATATTAAATGGATTTTTAGAACAGGGAGATGGAAAAAGAGCTTGCTCTGTCCACTCCACGCATTGACCTGGTATTGCAGTATCTCCAGGACCGGTGCACCCCTTCTTTAATGCAGTTTCTAAAATCAGAAAGAATTGAATTCAATGTTTTTTGTTCATTTTGCTTGTTTGTCGGATTTTGGGATGGACTCTTTGGCTTTGCTTTTCTTCTCCTCATTGGATTTTTCATGTTCAAAGTTGCAGAAGCCAGATTACAAGCTCATTTTGGTTCAACTTCAGCAACTGTGCATTGCATTGCCATGTAATGTGATGCAATGCTATCTTTCTAACTCTCCCTTTTTACTTCCTTTTGGATAAACAGACATATTAGGCAAGCATTTTGGAGCTTTCACCTAAATAACTACAGGTGGTGAGATAAGCTGCACAATATAATTGACCTTTCAGTATATTGTTGCACACACACCATCTATTTAGCAAATGCCCTTGTTATCAACAGCAGCCTTTTAAACTCACCTGAGCTAACAGGTATGTGCGCTGGTTACTCTGCTGCGCTTAAAATTTCTTTTTTGGTTTGCTACAATGCCTTTTCTGAAACGTTGTCTCCTTCTGCTGGAACACTGACTTCTTTCATTTAATGCCTGCAGACTATAAAAGAGAACCCAACCCAAAAAGTTTGGTTGATTAGTCTGTGGCATTCTATTAAACTGTTGCTTATGGCGGTCTCTGTGAGCTTCTCAGCGACATTCAGCCAGCCAGGTATCCTGCCTGCAGTAGATGGAATGTGGCAATGGAACGCTGGCTGCGCGTGTCATAATAGGCTCTGAGCCTTTATATACCTGTGCACAGCAGCAGCCACCTTCAGTCTGCTGCTGGACAGCCAGCAGCAGCAGCAGCAGGAGAGGTATGTAATCAGGAGCCCTCCTGCTAAGGGTAGACAGCTGCTCGTTCCACCCCACCCCCCGCCTTAATTGGTTCTCCTCCCTTCCAACGGTGTTGAGGCGGGTGGGAACAGCAGGGGGTGAAGGTGCTGTGTTTAAAGAGGTGGAGTTATGCAGATCTAAAACGCGTGGATTGCAGCAGCAGCAAGCCGAAAAGTGCAGGCATGTAAGGGATCTAGAGGTTGACAACATGTCTTCTTAACGGGAGTCCAGGAGCTCATCTCCACAAATGGACTTTTCAGGATCCTTGGGTGGCTCCGTAGTTTGAAACCAATTCTGGTTATCGCTTCTCGGCCTTTTGGCTAAGATCAAGTGTAGTATCTGTTCTTATCAGTTTAATATCTGATACGTCCCCTATCTGGGGACCATATATTAAATGGATTTTTAGAACAGGGAGATGGAAAAAGAGCTTGCTCTGTCCACTCCACGCATTGACCTGGTATTGCAGTATCTCCAGGACCGGTGCACCCCTTCTTTAATGCAGTTTCTAAAATCAGAAAGAATTGAATTCAATGTTTTTTGTTCATTTTGCTTGTTTGTCGGATTTTGGGATGGACTCTTTGGCTTTGCTTTTCTTCTCCTCATTGGATTTTTCATGTTCAAAGTTGCAGAAGCCAGATTACAAGCTCATTTTGGTTCAACTTCAGCAACTGTGCATTGCATTGCCATGTAATGTGATGCAATGCTATCTTTCTAGCTCTCCCTTTTTACTTCCTTTTGGATAAACAGACATATTAGGCAAGCATTTTGGAGCTTTCACCTAAATAACTACAGGTGGTGAGATAAGCTGCACAATATAATTGACCTTTCAGTATATTGTTGCACACACACCATCTATTTAGCAAATGCCCTTGTTATCAACAGCAGCCTTTTAAACTCACCTGAGCTAACAGGTATGTGCGCTGGTTACTCTGCTGCGCTTAAAATTTCTTTTTTGGTTTGCTACAATGCCTTTTCTGAAACGTTGTCTCCTTCTGCTGGAACACTGACTTCTTTCATTTAATGCCTGCAGACTATAAAAGAGAACCCAACCCAAAAAGTTTGGTTGATTAGTCTGTGGCATTCTGTTAAACTGTTGCTTATGGCGGTCTCTGTGAGCTTCTCAGCGACATTCAGCCAGCCAGGTATCCTGCCTGCAGTAGATGGAATGTGGCAATGGAACGCTGGCTGCGCGTGTCATAATAGGCTCTGAGCCTTTATATACCTGTGCACAGCAGCAGCCACCTTCAGTCTGCTGCTGGACAGCCAGCAGCAGCAGCAGCAGGAGAGGTATGTAATCAGGAGCCCTCCTGCTAAGGGTAGACAGCTGCTCGTTCCACCCCACCCCCCGCCTTAATTGGTTCTCCTCCCTTCCAACGGTGTTGAGGCGGGTGGGAACAGCAGGGGGTGAAGGTGCTGTGTTTAAAGAGGTGGAGTTATGCAGATCTAAAACGCGTGGATTGCAGCAGCAGCAAGCCGAAAAGTGCAGGCATGTAAGGGATCTAGAGGTTGACAACATGTCTTCTTAACGGGAGTCCAGGAGCTCATCTCCACAAATGGACTTTTCAGGATCCTTGGGTGGCTCCGTAGTTTGAAACCAATTCTGGTTATCGCTTCTCGGCCTTTTGGCTAAGATCAAGTGTAGTATCTGTTCTTATCAGTTTAATATCTGATACGTCCCCTATCTGGGGACCATATATTAAATGGATTTTTAGAACAGGGAGATGGAAAAAGAGCTTGCTCTGTCCACTCCACGCATTGACCTGGTATTGCAGTATCTCCAGGACCGGTGCACCCCTTCTTTAATACAGTTTCTAAAATCAGAAAGAATTGAATTCAATGTTTTTTGTTCATTTTGCTTGTTTGTCGGATTTTGGGATGGACTCTTTGGCTTTGCTTTTCTTCTCCTCATTGGATTTTTCATGTTCAAAGTTGCAGAAGCCAGATTACAAGCTCATTTTGGTTCAACTTCAGCAACTGTGCATTGCATTGCCATGTAATGTGATGCAATGCTATCTTTCTAGCTCTCCCTTTTTACTTCCTTTTGGATAAACAGACATATTAGGCAAGCATTTTGGAGCTTTCACCTAAATAACTACAGGTGGTGAGATAAGCTGCACAATATAATTGACCTTTCAGTATATTGTTGCACACACACCATCTATTTAGCAAATGCCCTTGTTATCAACAGCAGCCTTTTAAACTCACCTGAGCTAACAGGTATGTGCGCTGGTTACTCTGCTGCGCTTAAAATTTCTTTTTTGGTTTGCTACAATGCCTTTTCTGAAACGTTGTCTCCTTCTGCTGGAACACTGACTTCTTTCATTTAATGCCTGCAGACTATAAAAGAGAACCCAACCCAAAAAGTTTGGTTGATTAGTCTGTGGCATTCTGTTAAACTGTTGCTTATGGCGGTCTCTGTGAGCTTCTCAGCGACATTCAGCCAGCCAGGTATCCTGCCTGCAGTAGATGGAATGTGGCAATGGAACGCTGGCTGCGCGTGTCATAATAGGCTCTGAGCCTTTATATACCTGTGCACAGCAGCAGCCACCTTCAGTCTGCTGCTGGACAGCCAGCAGCAGCAGCAGCAGGAGAGGTATGTAATCAGGAGCCCTCCTGCTAAGGGTAGACAGCTGCTCGTTCCACCCCACCCCCCGCCTTAATTGGTTCTCCTCCCTTCCAACGGTGTTGAGGCGGGTGGGAACAGCAGGGGGTGAAGGTGCTGTGTTTAAAGAGGTGGAGTTATGCAGATCTAAAACGCGTGGATTGCAGCAGCAGCAAGCCGAAAAGTGCAGGCATGTAAGGGATCTAGAGGTTGACAACATGTCTTCTTAACGGGAGTCCAGGAGCTCATCTCCACAAATGGACTTTTCAGGATCCTTGGGTGGCTTCGTAGTTTGAAACCAATTCTGGTTATCGCTTCTCGGCCTTTTGGCTAAGATCAAGTGTAGTATCTGTTCTTATCAGTTTAATATCTGATACGTCCCCTATCTGGGGACCATATATTAAATGGATTTTTAGAACAGGGAGATGGAAAAAGAGCTTGCTCTGTCCACTCCACGCATTGACCTGGTATTGCAGTATCTCCAGGACCGGTGCACCCCTTCTTTAATGCAGTTTCTAAAATCAGAAAGAATTGAATTCAATGTTTTTTGTTCATTTTGCTTGTTTGTCGGATTTTGGGATGGACTCTTTGGCTTTGCTTTTCTTCTCCTCATTGGATTTTTCATGTTCAAAGTTGCAGAAGCCAGATTACAAGCTCATTTTGGTTCAACTTCAGCAACTGTGCATTGCATTGCCATGTAATGTGATGCAATGCTATCTTTCTAGCTCTCCCTTTTTACTTCCTTTTGGATAAACAGACATATTAGGCAAGCATTTTGGAGCTTTCACCTAAATAACTACAGGTGGTGAGATAAGCTGCACAATATAATTGACCTTTCAGTATATTGTTGCACACACACCATCTATTTAGCAAATGCCCTTGTTATCAACAGCAGCCTTTTAAACTCACCTGAGCTAACAGGTATGTGCGCTGGTTACTCTGCTGCGCTTAAAATTTCTTTTTTGGTTTGCTACAATGCCTTTTCTGAAACGTTGTCTCCTTCTGCTGGAACACTGACTTCTTTCATTTAATGCCTGCAGACTATAAAAGAGAACCCAACCCAAAAAGTTTGGTTGATTAGTCTGTGGCATTCTGTTAAACTGTTGCTTATGGCGGTCTCTGTGAGCTTCTCAGCGACATTCAGCCAGCCAGGTATCCTGCCTGCAGTAGATGGAATGTGGCAATGGAACGCTGGCTGCGCGTGTCATAATAGGCTCTGAGCCTTTATATACCTGTGCACAGCAGCAGCCACCTTCAGTCTGCTGCTGGACAGCCAGCAGCAGCAGCAGCAGGAGAGGTATGTAATCAGGAGCCCTCCTGCTAAGGGTAGACAGCTGCTCGTTCCACCCCACCCCCCGCCTTAATTGGTTCTCCTCCCTTCCAACGGTGTTGAGGCGGGTGGGAACAGCAGGGGGTGAAGGTGCTGTGTTTAAAGAGGTGGAGTTATGCAGATCTAAAACGCGTGGATTGCAGCAGCAGCAAGCCGAAAAGTGCAGGCATGTAAGGGATCTAGAGGTTGACAACATGTCTTCTTAACGGGAGTCCAGGAGCTCATCTCCACAAATGGACTTTTCAGGATCCTTGGGTGGCTCCGTAGTTTGAAACCAATTCTGGTTATCGCTTCTCGGCCTTTTGGCTAAGATCAAGTGTAGTATCTGTTCTTATCAGTTTAATATCTGATACGTCCCCTATCTGGGGACCATATATTAAATGGATTTTTAGAACAGGGAGATGGAAAAAGAGCTTGCTCTGTCCACTCCACGCATTGACCTGGTATTGCAGTATCTCCAGGACCGGTGCACCCCTTCTTTAATGCAGTTTCTAAAATCAGAAAGAATTGAATTCAATGTTTTTTGTTCATTTTGCTTGTTTGTCGGATTTTGGGATGGACTCTTTGGCTTTGCTTTTCTTCTCCTCATTGGATTTTTCATGTTCAAAGTTGCAGAAGCCAGATTACAAGCTCATTTTGGTTCAACTTCAGCAACTGTGCACTGCATTGCCATGTAATGTGATGCAATGCTATCTTTCTAGCTCTCCCTTTTTACTTCCTTTTGGATAAACAGACATATTAGGCAAGCATTTTGGAGCTTTCACCTAAATAACTACAGGTGGTGAGATAAGCTGCACAATATAATTGACCTTTCAGTATATTGTTGCACACACACCATCTATTTAGCAAATGCCCTTGTTATCAACAGCAGCCTTTTAAACTCACCTGAGCTAACAGGTATGTGCGCTGGTTACTCTGCTGCGCTTAAAATTTCTTTTTTGGTTTGCTACAATGCCTTTTCTGAAACGTTGTCTCCTTCTGCTGGAACACTGACTTCTTTCATTTAATGCCTGCAGACTATAAAAGAGAACCCAACCCAAAAAGTTTGGTTGATTAGTCTGTGGCATTCTGTTAAACTGTTGCTTATGGCGGTCTCTGTGAGCTTCTCAGCGACATTCAGCCAGCCAGGTATCCTGCCTGCAGTAGATGGAATGTGGCAATGGAACGCTGGCTGCGCGTGTCATAATAGGCTCTGAGCCTTTATATACCTGTGCACAGCAGCAGCCACCTTCAGTCTGCTGCTGGACAGCCAGCAGCAGCAGCAGCAGGAGAGGTATGTAATCAGGAGCCCTCCTGCTAAGGGTAGACAGCTGCTCGTTCCACCCCACCCCCCGCCTTAATTGGTTCTCCTCCCTTCCAACGGTGTTGAGGCGGGTGGGAACAGCAGGGGGTGAAGGTGCTGTGTTTAAAGAGGTGGAGTTATGCAGATCTAAAACGCGTGGATTGCAGCAGCAGCAAGCCGAAAAGTGCAGGCATGTAAGGGATCTAGAGGTTGACAACATGTCTTCTTAACGGGAGTCCAGGAGCTCATCTCCACAAATGGACTTTTCAGGATCCTTGGGTGGCTCCGTAGTTTGAAACCAATTCTGGTTATCGCTTCTCGGCCTTTTGGCTAAGATCAAGTGTAGTATCTGTTCTTATCAGTTTAATATCTGATACGTCCCCTATCTGGGGACCATATATTAAATGGATTTTTAGAACAGGGAGATGGAAAAAGAGCTTGCTCTGTCCACTCCACGCATTGACCTGGTATTGCAGTATCTCCAGGACCGGTGCACCCCTTCTTTAATGCAGTTTCTAAAATCAGAAAGAATTGAATTCAATGTTTTTTGTTCATTTTGCTTGTTTGTCGGATTTTGGGATGGACTCTTTGGCTTTGCTTTTCTTCTCCTCATTGGATTTTTCATGTTCAAAGTTGCAGAAGCCAGATTACAAGCTCATTTTGGTTCAACTTCAGCAACTGTGCACTGCATTGCCATGTAATGTGATGCAATGCTATCTTTCTAGCTCTCCCTTTTTACTTCCTTTTGGATAAACAGACATATTAGGCAAGCATTTTGGAGCTTTCACCTAAATAACTACAGGTGGTGAGATAAGCTGCACAATATAATTGACCTTTCAGTATATTGTTGCACACACACCATCTATTTAGCAAATGCCCTTGTTATCAACAGCAGCCTTTTAAACTCACCTGAGCTAACAGGTATGTGCGCTGGTTACTCTGCTGCGCTTAAAATTTCTTTTTTGGTTTGCTACAATGCCTTTTCTGAAACGTTGTCTCCTTCTGCTGGAACACTGACTTCTTTCATTTAATGCCTGCAGACTATAAAAGAGAACCCAACCCAAAAAGTTTGGTTGATTAGTCTGTGGCATTCTGTTAAACTGTTGCTTATGGCGGTCTCTGTGAGCTTCTCAGCGACATTCAGCCAGCCAGGTATCCTGCCTGCAGTAGATGGAATGTGGCAATGGAACGCTGGCTGCGCGTGTCATAATAGGCTCTGAGCCTTTATATACCTGTGCACAGCAGCAGCCACCTTCAGTCTGCTGCTGGACAGCCAGCAGCAGCAGCAGCAGGAGAGGTATGTAATCAGGAGCCCTCCTGCTAAGGGTAGACAGCTGCTCGTTCCACCCCACCCCCCGCCTTAATTGGTTCTCCTCCCTTCCAACGGTGTTGAGGCGGGTGGGAACAGCAGGGGGTGAAGGTGCTGTGTTTAAAGAGGTGGAGTTATGCAGATCTAAAACGCGTGGATTGCAGCAGCAGCAAGCCGAAAAGTGCAGGCATGTAAGGGATCTAGAGGTTGACAACATGTCTTCTTAACGGGAGTCCAGGAGCTCATCTCCACAAATGGACTTTTCAGGATCCTTGGGTGGCTCCGTAGTTTGAAACCAATTCTGGTTATCGCTTCTCGGCCTTTTGGCTAAGATCAAGTGTAGTATCTGTTCTTTTAAAAACACAAGAGCTACGATCTACACTTGACGAGAGCGATCGAACTCGGAAGGAGAAGAGCTTCGGAGCCCAGCTGACATCGGAGAACGAAGGCGGATATCGGTGGGAGGAAGAAGCTCTAAAGAATCCAGAAGAAGACGAAGACTCGGAGAAGAATCGGGCTGTCCTGTGGAATCTTCGAGGAAGAAAATCATCGAGACAAAGACCTTTCGGGGAATTTGTCCAGAACACGACGGGAGAAGAATCTGCATAGCTCCACCCATTCCGGGAAGAGTTCCAGATCCAGCTCCAAGAAGTAACTGCAGGAGGAAAGCCATGGCAAGCGCTGCGAGGAAGGCCGAAAAGAAGAGCCTGGAGCTGGGGACAGCCAGGAGGGCCCAGCCAGGAGCCGATTCTGACCCCAAGGACTCTGCCTCCACGACTGGCCAGCAGAAGGGACCCCAGAAGCCCCGCCACGAAGCTCCAGCCCTGGAGCCATGGATGCGGCAGACGGTGGCCCTGAAGCTGAAGGAAGTGGATGGGAGGGTGCCGGACATGTCCTCGGACGTGTTCTGCCAGAAGATGCTGCTGGATCGAGGCTTCTCCAGGTCGGACACCCTCAGCATCCAGACCTTCTTGACGGGGATCTTCTTCGTCACCTTCGCCACTGTGAACACCTGCAGGAGGTTCTGGGAAATGGTAAGCGCAAAAGGACCGGATAATTCTTTCTCTGCCTTTACAGGTAGCTGCCCTATCCAGAGGGATGAAAGGAGGATCACGGTCTCCATGCGCAACCCGCACACCCCAGGCCAAGACATCTGTACCTTCCTGAGACGCTTCTGTTTGGTTGTGAAGGAACCCTCTCACATCCTGAATGGACTCGGCTTCTGGACAGGTAAGTGGTCGGTGACCGTTAGACTTCACAGGGACCTGGCGTACTCAGACGGACTTCGGCACCTGCCCCCGACATTCTCCCTGGGCAACTCCTACGGCCTCATCTATTACCCGGACATGCCGCGGAACTGCAGGAGATGCGGCAAGAACGGCCACGAGATGAAGGACTGCAAGGAGGATGCCTGCAGGATTTGTCGAGTGACGGGACACAGCTCGAAGGACTGCCCGAAGAAGACGTCCTGCAACCTGTGTGGGCTGGCGGCTCATCTGTACAAGGATTGCCCCAGGCGTGAGAGATCCTGGGCATCGGTGGTTGCGACGACCCCAGCTACGGAGGACAAGGCCCCGACGACCAGGCCTGTGAAGGTCAAGGACGCGATGACCAAGGCCCCAGCGGCCAAGGCCGAGACGACCAAGGCCAAAGCGGTCAAGGAGTCGGTGGCCAAAGCCCCAGCGATGGTCCCAGCAGCTCCGAAGCAGAAGAAAAAGTCAAAGGAGGGTAAGAGTTCTGTCACCCCTCTCTCGATCCCTCCCCCTGCCACCCCCGTCCAATCCCCCCCCACCCCGGCCACCCCTGCTGAGGATTCCACTTCCTCTTCCTCCTCCCCCTACTCCTCAGCAGGTGTCCTTTCCCCTGCCCCGGCAGCCACTCTCCCTCCCCAGACCATGGTAGCGGTGGAATTAACCTTTCCTCCACCCGCCGCTATCTATTCCGAGGAGGATTTTCCCCTTCTTGTCTCCCCAGTTCCAACCCGGGGAAAGAGGAAGGTGGAGGACAGCCCTGCTACTGAATCCTCCAAAAAGAAGATTCTGGATTTCGTAGGCGAAAAGGAGGATACCCTCCCTGAGCCAGAAGAGATGGAGCACATGGTTGAGACCCTGGTGGCCGAGCCAGAAGAGGAGGAACTGGTGGTCGCCGAGATCGAGGCCGCGCTGCTTGACCAGATGGAGGAAGAGGGCCTGCTGGTGATCCCGTCACCAGCAGTCAACACCGACGAGGGACCACCCGACCGGAGTGGTAACTAAGGTGTATTGCCTGCGCTAACTTTTTCTTTTTTCCCTACATGATGGCTAATATTAACTTATTTTCCATTAATGTCAGGAGCATCAAGGACAAGTTCAGACGTCAGACTATTTATGCCTTCCTTACTTCCCAGTTGTGTGATGTTTATATGTTGCAGGAATGTTCCCTTCCCTCCTCTAGGTCCTTCAAACATCTGGCCAGGGAGTGGTCCCACGGTCCATCCTACTGGTCCGGTGGGGGTGACTGCAAGTCTGCGGGGGTCGCAATTCTGATCAGGGGGGGCGCATTCACGCTTGAGTCCGTCCAGGAGCTCATCTGCGGCAGGGCTCTTGTTGTAGATGGCAACTGGGCGGGAGAACCTGTCAGGTTCATCAACGTGTATGCGTCCCCACTGAAGAATGAGCGTTTGGAGCTTTTCCAGACCCTGCGGCTTCAGCTTGCCACCACCAGGACCTTAGTGATGGCCGGGGATTTCAACTGCCCCATCGAGGAGGACGGTCGTAGTTCTGGCACATCTGCCAAGTTGGACATCACGTCCAAGCTGCTCATCGAGATGGTAACCGAGGCCTCTCTTCAGGACGTGGTGGGCTCCATGGGGAGAGGCTCCACGAACTATTCGTGGAGCCGACCCGATGGCTCACTCCGCTCCAGGATTGACTTTGTGTTCACCTCTCGGGCAGTCAGGCAGAGTAGGCACTCGATGGTCTCCTGCTTCTTCTCCGACCACAGAGCCATTCACTTACAAGGTGTCCTCGGCGACGGTTTTCCGTCCGGCCCCGGCTCCTGGAAGCTGAATTGTGCTCTGCTGGCTCAGGATGAAGTCGTGGAGGAGCTGAGAGCAGCCTACGCAATGTGGCAGTCCTACAAGGGTAGCTTCCAAACAGTCTCTGATTGGTGGGAATATGTTAAACTTGAGTTTCGCTGTTTCTTTCAGGCCAAGGGTCGACAACAGGCGTGTGAGAAGAGGAGGGACTTCAGAGGGCTGCAGCGCGAGCTGCGGTCGCTGCAGGACCTTCTTCACTGCGGCTGGGACGTGAGGGAGGAGCTGGAGGAGACCAAGAAGAGCCTGAAAAGGCACTTTGAGGAGGAGTCCAAGCGAATCATCTTCCGTTCCAAAGTGGAGAATCTGGAGAAGGGTGAGAAATGTAACTCATTCTTTTTCAGGAAACTTCATGCCGGTCACACGCCCCTGAACGAGCTGCGAGACGAGAGCGGAAACATGCGACGTGGGAAGGAGGACGTGATGAGGGTCGTCAGCGACTTCTACAGCGAACTCTACTCCCACAAGACTACCGACCCCGACGCTGCTGATAAGTTCCTGTCAGGTATCACTAACCATCTTGATCCTGCAGGCACGGCAGCCTTGGACAAACCTCTGATGGTGGGCGAATTGCTCTCTGCCGCTAAATCCTTTAGGACCGGCAGGACCCCGGGCAGTGATGGTCTTCCAGCGGAGCTCTATGTAGCGCTGGGAGACCTCATCTGTCCGGACCTGTTGGACCTGTACGAGGAGATGGTGGTGGAGGGTAGAATGCCTCCATCTTTGAGGGAAGGAATGGTCACGATCCTGTACAAGCGGAAGGGAGAGAGGTGCGACCTGAGGAATTGGCGTCCCATCACTCTGCTCAACGTGGACTACAAGATCCTGGCCAAGACGATGGCGACACGACTTAAGACGGTCATCGGACGGATCATCCACCCGGACCAGACCTGCGGCATCCCTGGACGTCGCATCGCAGACAGCCTCGCTCTCATGCGGGACACGGTCGAGTACATCAAGGTCCGCCGCGCACACGCGGCCCTGGTCTCCTTGGATCAGGAGAAGGCCTTCGACCGGGTTTCCCACGAGTTCATGGGCCGAGCTCTGCACCGGTTAGGTTTGGGTAACATGTTTTGTTCGTATGTCCGTCTGATGTATTTTGATATCCACAGCTCGGTGTTGGTGAACGGCTGGAAGACTGACCCCTTCCCTGTCCTCTCTGGGGTCAGACAAGGCTGCCCTCTATCACCTCTTCTTTTTGTTTGTGTTATAGAACTCTTCGCAGAGGCTATCCGGCAGAATGGAGAGATCAGAGGGATCACCGCACCGGGTCCGGGACGACACGAGGTCAAGTGCTCGCTCTACATGGACGACGTCACCGTCTTCTGCGCTGATCGTGGTTCAGTCGACGCCCTCGTCCAGACGTGTGAGAGGTTCGGCCGGGCTTCAGGGGCCAAAGTCAACTGCAGGAAGTCGGAAGCCATGCTCTTCGGGGATTGGCAGCCGGCCTCCTCCGCCCCCTTCCCCTTCAACATTCAACCGGATTTCCTCAAGGTGCTGGGAGTCTGGTTCGGGAAGGAAGGAGCGGCCCTCAAGTCCTGGCATGAACGCTTGGCCAAGGTGAAGCAACGGATCGGACTCTGGAGCCTCAGACACCTCACTTGTGAGGGTAAGGCACTCATCCTGCGTAATGAGGTCCTGCCCGTCTTGCAGTACACGGCGCAGGCCTGGCCCCCACACGTCACTGTGTGCAGGGCCATTACCAGGACAGTGTTTCACTTTGTCTGGGGATCCAAGATGGACAGAGTCAGGCGGGCCGTCATGTACAAGGAGCCTCGCAAGGGTGGGAAGGGCGTTCCAGATATCCCCACCCTCCTGCGATCCTCTTTTGTGTGTGATTGTGTCCGCCGGACTTTGCAAGTCAAGAATGGCTCCGCGGGCAGGTCCATGTCTCGCTTCTTCCTGCTTCCTCTTTGGAGGCGACTCGGCTGGGACAAGTGGGACAGCTCCTTCCCCTACAACTGGACGACGCCATGGTTCTACGGAGACGTCGTTCGATTTGTGGGGGAGCATCAACTGGAGGGACTCAAGCCCGACTTGTGGAAGCCCAAAACTATCCACAAGCTAATCAGAGCCAAGGATGACGTGGAGAACATCACAGGACTTCACCAGGACACGCTGGAGACTGTGTGGACAAATGTGTCGTCTGACAGGCTGACCAACGGGCACAAGGACTTGTCGTGGATGGCGATTCAGGGCGGACTGCCCGTCCGGTCATTCATGCATGCCCGGAACCTGTGCAAGACCCGGTACTGCCCAAGGTGCCCCTTCGTGGAGGAAACATCTTTGCACACTTTTTGGGACTGCGGATTTGCACAGCGCCTATTGACTGCACTTGAGGACGACCTGAGGAACTCTGTCCCCAGGGCGAGCCTATCGCACCATTCTGTGCTTTACGGACTCTTCCCTGGGGTTCATACCGTCGGAGCCATCCAGGAGGCTTGGCGCCTTATGAACTGCTTCAAGGATGCCGATTGGGTCGCCAGGAACCGGCTCATCTTGAGGAGGGAGAGGATGTCCATCCAGGACTGCCGCAGGCTGATCCACAGCCTGCTCAGAGACTATTCCATCATGGACGGTCCGGAGGACGAGGACGAGGACTAAACCCCTCCTCCCCCTCTCCCCTTATGTGTCTTGTCTTTCAATAAAGCTTCGGGCCTGTGATTTTCCCCTCCCCATCCCCTTTTTCCCAATCCCCATCCCTTATCACGGTTCGTCGTACTGTATTGATTGACATGCTTTTTCTTTCAGATTGAGTGTTTTGTGTAGCATAGGGGTGTGATGTGTCTAGTTAGTGCGTCGTATCCTCATGCTATGTAAATATGATGTAGAATTCTGTGTGTACTGGGCTGCGGCACTGTACACTGTCTGTTAACTTATTTTTTGTGCTAATAAAAGATATATTCAATCAAAAAAATCTGTTCTTATCAGTTTAATATCTGATACGTCCCCTATCTGGGGACCATATATTAAATGGATTTTTAGAACAGGGAGATGGAAAAAGAGCTTGCTCTGTCCACTCCACGCATTGACCTGGTATTGCAGTATCTCCAGGACCGGTGCACCCCTTCTTTAATGCAGTTTCTAAAATCAGAAAGAATTGAATTCAATGTTTTTTGTTCATTTTGCTTGTTTGTCGGATTTTGGGATGGACTCTTTGGCTTTGCTTTTCTTCTCCTCATTGGATTTTTCATGTTCAAAGTTGCAGAAGCCAGATTACAACCTCATTTTGGTTCAACTTCAGCAACTGTGCATTGCATTGCCATGTAATGTGATGCAATGCTATCTTTCTAGCTCTCCCTTTTTACTTCCTTTTGGATAAACAGACATATTAGGCAAGCATTTTGGAGCTTTCACCTAAATAACTACAGGTGGTGAGATAAGCTGCACAATATAATTGACCTTTCAGTATATTGTTGCACACACACCATCTATTTAGCAAATGCCCTTGTTATCAACAGCAGCCTTTTAAACTCACCTGAGCTAACAGGTATGTGCGCTGGTTACTCTGCTGCGCTTAAAATTTCTTTTTTGGTTTGCTACAATGCCTTTTCTGAAACGTTGTCTCCTTCTGCTGGAACACTGACTTCTTTCATTTAATGCCTGCAGACTATAAAAGAGAACCCAACCCAAAAAGTTTGGTTGATTAGTCTGTGGCATTCTGTTAAACTGTTGCTTATGGCGGTCTCTGTGAGCTTCTCAGCGACATTCAGCCAGCCAGGTATCCTGCCTGCAGTAGATGGAATGTGGCAATGGAACGCTGGCTGCGCGTGTCATAATAGGCTCTGAGCCTTTATATACCTGTGCACAGCAGCAGCCACCTTCAGTCTGCTGCTGGACAGCCAGCAGCAGCAGCAGCAGGAGAGGTATGTAATCAGGAGCCCTCCTGCTAAGGGTAGACAGCTGCTCGTTCCACCCCACCCCCCGCCTTAATTGGTTCTCCTCCCTTCCAACGATGTTGAGGCGGGTGGGAACAGCAGGGGGTGAAGGTGCTGTGTTTAAAGAGGTGGAGTTATGCAGATCTAAAACGCGTGGATTGCAGCAGCAGCAAGCCGAAAAGTGCAGGCATGTAAGGGATCTAGAGGTTGACAACATGTCTTCTTAACGGGAGTCCAGGAGCTCATCTCCACAAATGGACTTTTCAGGATCCTTGGGTGGCTCCGTAGTTTGAAACCAATTCTGGTTATCGCTTCTCGGCCTTTTGGCTAAGATCAAGTGTAGTATCTGTTCTTATCAGTTTAATATCTGATACGTCCCCTATCTGGGGACCATATATTAAATGGATTTTTAGAACAGGGAGATGGAAAAAGAGCTTGCTCTGTCCACTCCACGCATTGACCTGGTATTGCAGTATCTCCAGGACCGGTGCACCCCTTCTTTAATGCAGTTTCTAAAATCAGAAAGAATTGAATTCAATGTTTTTTGTTCATTTTGCTTGTTTGTCGGATTTTGGGATGGACTCTTTGGCTTTGCTTTTCTTCTCCTCATTGGATTTTTCATGTTCAAAGTTGCAGAAGCCAGATTACAAGCTCATTTTGGTTCAACTTCAGCAACTGTGCATTGCATTGCCATGTAATGTGATGCAATGCTATCTTTCTAGCTCTCCCTTTTTACTTCCTTTTGGATAAACAGACATATTAGGCAAGCATTTTGGAGCTTTCACCTAAATAACTACAGGTGGTGAGATAAGCTGCACAATATAATTGACCTTTCAGTATATTGTTGCACACACACCATCTATTTAGCAAATGCCCTTGTTATCAACAGCAGCCTTTTAAACTCACCTGAGCTAACAGGTATGTGCGCTGGTTACTCTGCTGCGCTTAAAATTTCTTTTTTGGTTTGCTACAATGCCTTTTCTGAAACGTTGTCTCCTTCTGCTGGAACACTGACTTCTTTCATTTAATGCCTGCAGACTATAAAAGAGAACCCAACCCAAAAAGTTTGGTTGATTAGTCTGTGGCATTCTGTTAAACTGTTGCTTATGGCGGTCTCTGTGAGCTTCTCAGCGACATTCAGCCAGCCAGGTATCCTGCCTGCAGTAGATGGAATGTGGCAATGGAACGCTGGCTGCGCGTGTCATAATAGGCTCTGAGCCTTTATATACCTGTGCACAGCAGCAGCCACCTTCAGTCTGCTGCTGGACAGCCAGCAGCAGCAGCAGCAGGAGAGGTATGTAATCAGGAGCCCTCCTGCTAAGGGTAGACAGCTGCTCGTTCCACCCCACCCCCCGCCTTAATTGGTTCTCCTCCCTTCCAACGGTGTTGAGGCGGGTGGGAACAGCAGGGGGTGAAGGTGCTGTGTTTAAAGAGGTGGAGTTATGCAGATCTAAAACGCGTGGATTGCAGCAGCAGCAAGCCGAAAAGTGCAGGCATGTAAGGGATCTAGAGGTTGACAACATGTCTTCTTAACGGGAGTCCAGGAGCTCATCTCCACAAATGGACTTTTCAGGATCCTTGGGTGGCTCCGTAGTTTGAAACCAATTCTGGTTATCGCTTCTCGGCCTTTTGGCTAAGATCAAGTGTAGTATCTGTTCTTATCAGTTTAATATCTGATACGTCCCCTATCTGGGGACCATATATTAAATGGATTTTTAGAACAGGGAGATGGAAAAAGAGCTTGCTCTGTCCACTCCACGCATTGACCTGGTATTGCAGTATCTCCAGGACCGGTGCACCCCTTCTTTAATGCAGTTTCTAAAATCAGAAAGAATTGAATTCAATGTTTTTTGTTCATTTTGCTTGTTTGTCAGATTTTGGGATGGACTCTTTGGCTTTGCTTTTCTTCTCCTCATTGGATTTTTCATGTTCAAAGTTGCAGAAGCCAGATTACAACCTCATTTTGGTTCAACTTCAGCAACTGTGCATTGCATTGCCATGTAATGTGATGCAATGCTATCTTTCTAGCTCTCCCTTTTTACTTCCTTTTGGATAAACAGACATATTAGGCAAGCATTTTGGAGCTTTCACCTAAATAACTACAGGTGGTGAGATAAGCTGCACAATATAATTGACCTTTCAGTATATTGTTGCACACACACCATCTATTTAGCAAATGCCCTTGTTATCAACAGCAGCCTTTTAAACTCACCTGAGCTAACAGGTATGTGCGCTGGTTACTCTGCTGCGCTTAAAATTTCTTTTTTGGTTTGCTACAATGCCTTTTCTGAAACGTTGTCTCCTTCTGCTGGAACACTGACTTCTTTCATTTAATGCCTGCAGACTATAAAAGAGAACCCAACCCAAAAAGTTTGGTTGATTAGTCTGTGGCATTCTGTTAAACTGTTGCTTATGGCGGTCTCTGTGAGCTTCTCAGCGACATTCAGCCAGCCAGGTATCCTGCCTGCAGTAGATGGAATGTGGCAATGGAACGCTGGCTGCGCGTGTCATAATAGGCTCTGAGCCTTTATATACCTGTGCACAGCAGCAGCCACCTTCAGTCTGCTGCTGGACAGCCAGCAGCAGCAGCAGCAGGAGAGGTATGTAATCAGGAGCCCTCCTGCTAAGGGTAGACAGCTGCTCGTTCCACCCCACCCCCCGCCTTAATTGGTTCTCCTCCCTTCCAACGGTGTTGAGGCGGGTGGGAACAGCAGGGGGTGAAGGTGCTGTGTTTAAAGAGGTGGAGTTATGCAGATCTAAAACGCGTGGATTGCAGCAGCAGCAAGCCGAAAAGTGCAGGCATGTAAGGGATCTAGAGGTTGACAACATGTCTTCTTAACGGGAGTCCAGGAGCTCATCTCCACAAATGGACTTTTCAGGATCCTTGGGTGGCTCCGTAGTTTGAAACCAATTCTGGTTATCGCTTCTCGGCCTTTTGGCTAAGATCAAGTGTAGTATCTGTTCTTATCAGTTTAATATCTGATACGTCCCCTATCTGGGGACCATATATTAAATGGATTTTTAGAACAGGGAGATGGAAAAAGAGCTTGCTCTGTCCACTCCACGCATTGACCTGGTATTGCAGTATCTCCAGGACCGGTGCACCCCTTCTTTAATGCAGTTTCTAAAATCAGAAAGAATTGAATTCAATGTTTTTGTTCATTTTGCTTGTTTGTCAGATTTTGGGATGGACTCTTTGGCTTTGCTTTTCTTCTCCTCATTGGATTTTTCATGTTCAAAGTTGCAGAAGCCAGATTACAAGCTCATTTTGGTTCAACTTCAGCAACTGTGCATTGCATTGCCATGTAATGTGATGCAATGCTATCTTTCTAGCTCTCCCTTTTTACTTCCTTTTGGATAAACAGACATATTAGGCAAGCATTTTGGAGCTTTCACCTAAATAACTACAGGTGGTGAGATAAGCTGCACAATATAATTGACCTTTCAGTATATTGTTGCACACACACCATCTATTTAGCAAATGCCCTTGTTATCAACAGCAGCCTTTTAAACTCACCTGAGCTAACAGGTATGTGCGCTGGTTACTCTGCTGCGCTTAAAATTTCTTTTTTGGTTTGCTACAATGCCTTTTCTGAAACGTTGTCTCCTTCTGCTGGAACACTGACTTCTTTCATTTAATGCCTGCAGACTATAAAAGAGAACCCAACCCAAAAAGTTTGGTTGATTAGTCTGTGGCATTCTGTTAAACTGTTGCTTATGGCGGTCTCTGTGAGCTTCTCAGCGACATTCAGCCAGCCAGGTATCCTGCCTGCAGTAGATGGAATGTGGCAATGGAACGCTGGCTGCGCGTGTCATAATAGGCTCTGAGCCTTTATATACCTGTGCACAGCAGCAGCCACCTTCAGTCTGCTGCTGGACAGCCAGCAGCAGCAGCAGCAGGAGAGGTATGTAATCAGGAGCCCTCCTGCTAAGGGTAGACAGCTGCTCGTTCCACCCCACCCCCCGCCTTAATTGGTTCTCCTCCCTTCCAACGGTGTTGAGGCGGGTGGGAACAGCAGGGGGTGAAGGTGCTGTGTTTAAAGAGGTGGAGTTATGCAGATCTAAAACGCGTGGATTGCAGCAGCAGCAAGCCGAAAAGTGCAGGCATGTAAGGGATCTAGAGGTTGACAACATGTCTTCTTAACGGGAGTCCAGGAGCTCATCTCCACAAATGGACTTTTCAGGATCCTTGGGTGGCTCCGTAGTTTGAAACCAATTCTGGTTATCGCTTCTCGGCCTTTTGGCTAAGATCAAGTGTAGTATCTGTTCTTATCAGTTTAATATCTGATACGTCCCCTATCTGGGGACCATATATTAAATGGATTTTTAGAACAGGGAGATGGAAAAAGAGCTTGCTCTGTCCACTCCACGCATTGACCTGGTATTGCAGTATCTCCAGGACCGGTGCACCCCTTCTTTAATGCAGTTTCTAAAATCAGAAAGAATTGAATTCAATGTTTTTTGTTCATTTTGCTTGTTTGTCGGATTTTGGGATGGACTCTTTGGCTTTGCTTTTCTTCTCCTCATTGGATTTTTCATGTTCAAAGTTGCAGAAGCCAGATTACAAGCTCATTTTGGTTCAACTTCAGCAACTGTGCATTGCATTGCCATGTAATGTGATGCAATGCTATCTTTCTAGCTCTCCCTTTTTACTTCCTTTTGGATAAACAGACATATTAGGCAAGCATTTTGGAGCTTTCACCTAAATAACTACAGGTGGTGAGATAAGCTGCACAATATAATTGACCTTTCAGTATATTGTTGCACACACACCATCTATTTAGCAAATGCCCTTGTTATCAACAGCAGCCTTTTAAACTCACCTGAGCTAACAGGTATGTGCGCTGGTTACTCTGCTGCGCTTAAAATTTCTTTTTTGGTTTGCTACAATGCCTTTTCTGAAACGTTGTCTCCTTCTGCTGGAACACTGACTTCTTTCATTTAATGCCTGCAGACTATAAAAGAGAACCCAACCCAAAAAGTTTGGTTGATTAGTCTGTGGCATTCTGTTAAACTGTTGCTTATGGCGGTCTCTGTGAGCTTCTCAGCGACATTCAGCCAGCCAGGTATCCTGCCTGCAGTAGATGGAATGTGGCAATGGAACGCTGGCTGCGCGTGTCATAATAGGCTCTGAGCCTTTATATACCTGTGCACAGCAGCAGCCACCTTCAGTCTGCTGCTGGACAGCCAGCAGCAGCAGCAGCAGGAGAGGTATGTAATCAGGAGCCCTCCTGCTAAGGGTAGACAGCTGCTCGTTCCACCCCACCCCCCGCCTTAATT
The DNA here is from genome assembly GCF_046119375.1 of Phyllobates terribilis. Lineage (NCBI taxonomy): Eukaryota > Metazoa > Chordata > Amphibia > Anura > Dendrobatidae > Phyllobates > Phyllobates terribilis. Next base: position 176,214 of record NW_027363058.1, on the reverse strand, counting down.
GGTTCTCCTCCCTTCCAACGGTGTTGAGGCGGGTGGGAACAGCAGGGGGTGAAGGTGCTGTGTTTAAAGAGGTGGAGTTATGCAGATCTAAAACGCGTGGATTGCAGCAGCAGCAAGCCGAAAAGTGCAGGCATGTAAGGGATCTAGAGGTTGACAACATGTCTTCTTAACGGGAGTCCAGGAGCTCATCTCCACAAATGGACTTTTCAGGATCCTTGGGTGGCTCCGTAGTTTGAAACCAATTCTGGTTATCGCTTCTCGGCCTTTTGGCTAAGATCAAGTGTAGTATCTGTTCTTATCAGTTTAATATCTGATACGTCCCCTATCTGGGGACCATATATTAAATGGATTTTTAGAACAGGGAGATGGAAAAAGAGCTTGCTCTGTCCACTCCACGCATTGACCTGGTATTGCAGTATCTCCAGGACCGGTGCACCCCTTCTTTAATGCAGTTTCTAAAATCAGAAAGAATTGAATTCAATGTTTTTTGTTCATTTTGCTTGTTTGTCAGATTTTGGGATGGACTCTTTGGCTTTGCTTTTCTTCTCCTCATTGGATTTTTCATGTTCAAAGTTGCAGAAGCCAGATTACAACCTCATTTTGGTTCAACTTCAGCAACTGTGCATTGCATTGCCATGTAATGTGATGCAATGCTATCTTTCTAGCTCTCCCTTTTTACTTCCTTTTGGATAAACAGACATATTAGGCAAGCATTTTGGAGCTTTCACCTAAATAACTACAGGTGGTGAGATAAGCTGCACAATATAATTGACCTTTCAGTATATTGTTGCACACACACCATCTATTTAGCAAATGCCCTTGTTATCAACAGCAGCCTTTTAAACTCACCTGAGCTAACAGGTATGTGCGCTGGTTACTCTGCTGCGCTTAAAATTTCTTTTTTGGTTTGCTACAATGCCTTTTCTGAAACGTTGTCTCCTTCTGCTGGAACACTGACTTCTTTCATTTAATGCCTGCAGACTATAAAAGAGAACCCAACCCAAAAAGTTTGGTTGATTAGTCTGTGGCATTCTGTTAAACTGTTGCTTATGGCGGTCTCTGTGAGCTTCTCAGCGACATTCAGCCAGCCAGGTATCCTGCCTGCAGTAGATGGAATGTGGCAATGGAACGCTGGCTGCGCGTGTCATAATAGGCTCTGAGCCTTTATATACCTGTGCACAGCAGCAGCCACCTTCAGTCTGCTGCTGGACAGCCAGCAGCAGCAGCAGGAGAGGTATGTAATCAGGAGCCCTCCTGCTAAGGGTAGACAGCTGCTCGTTCCACCCCACCCCCCGCCTTAATTGGTTCTCCTCCCTTCCAACGGTGTTGAGGCGGGTGGGAACAGCAGGGGGTGAAGGTGCTGTGTTTAAAGAGGTGGAGTTATGCAGATCTAAAACGCGTGGATTGCAGCAGCAGCAAGCCGAAAAGTGCAGGCATGTAAGGGATCTAGAGGTTGACAACATGTCTTCTTAACGGGAGTCCAGGAGCTCATCTCCACAAATGGACTTTTCAGGATCCTTGGGTGGCTCCGTAGTTTGAAACCAATTCTGGTTATCGCTTCTCGGCCTTTTGGCTAAGATCAAGTGTAGTATCTGTTCTTATCAGTTTAATATCTGATACGTCCCCTATCTGGGGACCATATATTAAATGGATTTTTAGAACAGGGAGATGGAAAAAGAGCTTGCTCTGTCCACTCCACGCATTGACCTGGTATTGCAGTATCTCCAGGACCGGTGCACCCCTTCTTTAATCAGTTTCTAAAATCAGAAAGAATTGAATTCAATGTTTTTTGTTCATTTTGCTTGTTTGTCGGATTTTGGGATGGACTCTTTGGCTTTGCTTTTCTTCTCCTCATTGGATTTTTCATGTTCAAAGTTGCAGAAGCCAGATTACAAGCTCATTTTGGTTCAACTTCAGCAACTGTGCATTGCATTGCCATGTAATGTGATGCAATGCTATCTTTCTAGCTCTCCCTTTTTACTTCCTTTTGGATAAACAGACATATTAGGCAAGCATTTTGGAGCTTTCACCTAAATAACTACAGGTGGTGAGATAAGCTGCACAATATAATTGACCTTTCAGTATATTGTTGCACACACACCATCTATTTAGCAAATGCCCTTGTTATCAACAGCAGCCTTTTAAACTCACCTGAGCTAACAGGTATGTGCGCTGGTTACTCTGCTGCGCTTAAAATTTCTTTTTTGGTTTGCTACAATGCCTTTTCTGAAACGTTGTCTCCTTCTGCTGGAACACTGACTTCTTTCATTTAATGCCTGCAGACTATAAAAGAGAACCCAACCCAAAAAGTTTGGTTGATTAGTCTGTGGCATTCTGTTAAACTGTTGCTTATGGCGGTCTCTGTGAGCTTCTCAGCGACATTCAGCCAGCCAGGTATCCTGCCTGCAGTAGATGGAATGTGGCAATGGAACGCTGGCTGCGCGTGTCATAATAGGCTCTGAGCCTTTATATACCTGTGCACAGCAGCAGCCACCTTCAGTCTGCTGCTGGACAGCCAGCAGCAGCAGCAGCAGGAGAGGTATGTAATCAGGAGCCCTCCTGCTAAGGGTAGACAGCTGCTCGTTCCACCCCACCCCCCGCCTTAATTGGTTCTCCTCCCTTCCAACGGTGTTGAGGCGGGTGGGAACAGCAGGGGGTGAAGGTGCTGTGTTTAAAGAGGTGGAGTTATGCAGATCTAAAACGCGTGGATTGCAGCAGCAGCAAGCCGAAAAGTGCAGGCATGTAAGGGATCTAGAGGTTGACAACATGTCTTCTTAACGGGAGTCCAGGAGCTCATCTCCACAAATGGACTTTTCAGGATCCTTGGGTGGCTCCGTAGTTTGAAACCAATTCTGGTTATCGCTTCTCGGCCTTTTGGCTAAGATCAAGTGTAGTATCTGTTCTTATCAGTTTAATATCTGATACGTCCCCTATCTGGGGACCATATATTAAATGGATTTTTAGAACAGGGAGATGGAAAAAGAGCTTGCTCTGTCCACTCCACGCATTGACCTGGTATTGCAGTATCTCCAGGACCGGTGCACCCCTTCTTTAATGTAGTTTCTAAAATCAGAAAGAATTGAATTCAATGTTTTTTGTTCATTTTGCTTGTTTGTCAGATTTTGGGATGGACTCTTTGGCTTTGCTTTTCTTCTCCTCATTGGATTTTTCATGTTCAAAGTTGCAGAAGCCAGATTACAAGCTCATTTTGGTTCAACTTCAGCAACTGTGCATTGCATTGCCATGTAATGTGATGCAATGCTATCTTTCTAGCTCTCCCTTTTTACTTCCTTTTGGATAAACAGACATATTAGGCAAGCATTTTGGAGCTTTCACCTAAATAACTACAGGTGGTGAGATAAGCTGCACAATATAATTGACCTTTCAGTATATTGTTGCACACACACCATCTATTTAGCAAATGCCCTTGTTATCAACAGCAGCCTTTTAAACTCACCTGAGCTAACAGGTATGTGCGCTGGTTACTCTGCTGCGCTTAAAATTTCTTTTTTGGTTTGCTACAATGCCTTTTCTGAAACGTTGTCTCCTTCTGCTGGAACACTGACTTCTTTCATTTAATGCCTGCAGACTATAAAAGAGAACCCAACCCAAAAAGTTTGGTTGATTAGTCTGTGGCATTCTGTTAAACTGTTGCTTATGGCGGTCTCTGTGAGCTTCTCAGCGACATTCAGCCAGCCAGGTATCCTGCCTGCAGTAGATGGAATGTGGCAATGGAACGCTGGCTGCGCGTGTCATAATAGGCTCTGAGCCTTTATATACCTGTGCACAGCAGCAGCCACCTTCAGTCTGCTGCTGGACAGCCAGCAGCAGCAGCAGCAGGAGAGGTATGTAATCAGGAGCCCTCCTGCTAAGGGTAGACAGCTGCTCGTTCCACCCCACCCCCCGCCTTAATTGGTTCTCCTCCCTTCCAACGGTGTTGAGGCGGGTGGGAACAGCAGGGGGTGAAGGTGCTGTGTTTAAAGAGGTGCAGTTATGCAGTTCTAAAACGCGTGGATTGCAGCAGCAGCAAGCCGAAAAGTGCAGGCATGTAAGGGATCTAGAGGTTGACAACATGTCTTCTTAACGGGAGTCCAGGAGCTCATCTCCACAAATGGACTTTTCAGGATCCTTGGGTGGCTCCGTAGTTTGAAACCAATTCTGGTTATCGCTTCTCGGCCTTTTGGCTAAGATCAAGTGTAGTATCTGTTCTTATCAGTTTAATATCTGATACGTCCCCTATCTGGGGACCATATATTAAATGGATTTTTAGAACAGGGAGATGGAAAAAGAGCTTGCTCTGTCCACTCCACGCTTTGACCTGGTATTGCAGTATCTCCAGGACCGGTGCACCCCTTCTTTAATGCAGTTTCTAAAATCAGAAAGAATTGAATTCAATGTTTTTTGTTCATTTTGCTTGTTTGTCGGATTTTGGGATGGACTCTTTGGCTTTGCTTTTCTTCTCCTCATTGGATTTTTCATGTTCAAAGTTGCAGAAGCCAGATTACAAGCTCATTTTGGTTCAACTTCAGCAACTGTGCATTGCATTGCCATGTAATGTGATGCAATGCTATCTTTCTAGCTCTCCCTTTTTACTTCCTTTTGGATAAACAGACATATTAGGCAAGCATTTTGGAGCTTTCACCTAAATAACTACAGGTGGTGAGATAAGCTGCACAATATAATTGACCTTTCAGTATATTGTTGCACACACACCATCTATTTAGCAAATGCCCTTGTTATCAACAGCAGCCTTTTAAACTCACCTGAGCTAACAGGTATGTGCGCTGGTTACTCTGCTGCGCTTAAAATTTCTTTTTTGGTTTGCTACAATGCCTTTTCTGAAACGTTGTCTCCTTCTGCTGGAACACTGACTTCTTTCATTTAATGCCTGCAGACTATAAAAGAGAACCCAACCCAAAAAGTTTGGTTGATTAGTCTGTGGCATTCTGTTAAACTGTTGCTTATGGCGGTCTCTGTGAGCTTCTCAGCGACATTCAGCCAGCCAGGTATCCTGCCTGCAGTAGATGGAATGTGGCAATGGAACGCTGGCTGCGCGTGTCATAATAGGCTCTGAGCCTTTATATACCTGTGCACAGCAGCAGCCACCTTCAGTCTGCTGCTGGACAGCCAGCAGCAGCAGGAGAGGTATGTAATCAGGAGCCCTCCTGCTAAGGGTAGACAGCTGCTCGTTCCACCCCACCCCCCGCCTTAATTGGTTCTCCTCCCTTCCAACGGTGTTGAGGCGGGTGGGAACAGCAGGGGGTGAAGGTGCTGTGTTTAAAGAGGTGGAGTTATGCAGATCTAAAACGCGTGGATTGCAGCAGCAGCAAGCCGAAAAGTGCAGGCATGTAAGGGATCTAGAGGTTGACAACATGTCTTCTTAACGGGAGTCCAGGAGCTCATCTCCACAAATGGACTTTTCAGGATCCTTGGGTGGCTCCGTAGTTTGAAACCAATTCTGGTTATCGCTTCTCGGCCTTTTGGCTAAGATCAAGTGTAGTATCTGTTCTTATCAGTTTAATATCTGATACGTCCCCTATCTGGGGACCATATATTAAATGGATTTTTAGAACAGGGAGATGGAAAAAGAGCTTGCTTTGTCCACTCCACGCATTGACCTGGTATTGCAGTATCTCCAGGACCGGTGCACCCCTTCTTTAATGCAGTTTCTAAAATCAGAAAGAATTGAATTCAATGTTTTTTGTTCATTTTGCTTGTTTATCGGATTTTGGGATGGGCTCTTTGGCTTTGCTTTTCTTCTCCTCATTGGATTTTTCATGTTCAAAGTTGCAGAAGCCAGATTACAAGCTCATTTTGGTTCAACTTCAGCAACTGTGCATTGCATTGCCATGTAATGTGATGCAATGCTATCTTTCTAGCTCTCCCTTTTTACTTCCTTTTGGATAAACAGACATATTAGGCAAGCATTTTGGAGCTTTCACCTAAATAACTACAGGTGGTGAGATAAGCTGCACAATATAATTGACCTTTCAGTATATTGTTGCACACACACCATCTATTTAGCAAATGCCCTTGTTATCAACAGCAGCCTTTTAAACTCACCTGAGCTAACAGGTATGTGCGCTGGTTACTCTGCTGCGCTTAAAATTTCTTTTTTGGTTTGCTACAATGCCTTTTCTGAAACGTTGTCTCCTTCTGCTGGAACACTGACTTCTTTCATTTAATGCCTGCAGACTATAAAAGAGAACCCAACCCAAAAAGTTTGGTTGATTAGTCTGTGGCATTCTGTTAAACTGTTGCTTATGGCGGTCTCTGTGAGCTTCTCAGCGACATTCAGCCAGCCAGGTATCCTGCCTGCAGTAGATGGAATGTGGCAATGGAACGCTGGCTGCGCGTGTCATAATAGGCTCTGAGCCTTTATATACCTGTGCACAGCAGCAGCCACCTTCAGTCTGCTGCTGGACAGCCAGCAGCAGCAGCAGGAGAGGTATGTAATCAGGAGCCCTCCTGCTAAGGGTAGACAGCTGCTCGTTCCACCCCACCCCCCGCCTTAATTGGTTCTCCTCCCTTCCAACGGTGTTGAGGCGGGTGGGAACAGCAGGGGGTGAAGGTGCTGTGTTTAAAGAGGTGGAGTTATGCAGATCTAAAACGCGTGGATTGCAGCAGCAGCAAGCCGAAAAGTGCAGGCATGTAAGGGATCTAGAGGTTGACAACATGTCTTCTTAACGGGAGTCCAGGAGCTCATCTCCACAAATGGACTTTTCAGGATCCTTGGGTGGCTCCGTAGTTTGAAACCAATTCTGGTTATCGCTTCTCGGCCTTTTGGCTCAGACCTAGTGTTTGGACAAGAGGTTCCTTGTGTACTAGCCCTCGGCCTTCCAGCATCGCCACTTCGGTGGCTTAAGCTGGATGCTGCTATAGGGGGAGAGTGAGGAGGAAACGAGAAGGCGATTCCTGAAGCGACCATGGGTGTCAAGCTTCGTTTTGCTGGGACCGGGGATCCCCGGGTCAAGAATGCTTTCCGTATCGAGGTCTCTGAGGAGAAGAAGGACCATTTCTCGTTGTCATACCTGGTCAACGCCATTTTCTATGAAATCCTGAAGATCCAGAAGTCGGAGATCATCTGTTTGCAGGAGTTCAGAAGGGAGCATAGGTACGTCTTGGTGCTTTCTTCTATGGCGGCTTGCCAAAACCTTTTCAAAACTCTTCAAGTCCTTTCAGAGCACCCTCAGCTGGATGGACTTATCTTCACTGTACTCTACTCTAAGGGGGATATCCCGGTGGTAATATTCATGCACAACCCCTTTATCTCCCGGGATGATATCACTGCATTCCTGAGAAGACACTGCATTTTTGTGCAATTCTCCCATAAAATCTTAAATGGAGAAGGGCTGTGGACTGGGAAGTATAAATACTTTGTGAGGTTTGGGATAGACCCTCATGGTCCTGGAGGTATTCACTATCCTCCCCTGAACTTTACAATTGGAAGAGACTCTGGATATCTGTTTTTTCCCGAGGCGCCATTGTTCTGCAGGAGATGCAACATGTTCGGGCATATCCAGGATTTCTGCAAGCAATTGCCAAACTGTAGAAAGTGCAACAAGTACGGTCATCTGGCGAAGGATTGTTCCAACCCGGTGGTATGTGATGCCTGCGGGGAGGAAGGACATGTGATTCGGGATTGTAAGGCTAAAGTCAAGCCTAGGTCCTTCTCCGAAGTGACCAAAGGTAAGCCTACTGTCCCTGCTGTTACCCCACAGGTGACTACTGCAGAGATCAATGCTGAGACGGAGCCCCCTGAGGTTGAAGATCTGGTGGGTGAGGCCCAGAACCTGTTGGACCCTCCGGCCCCTGCTGGGCCAGGTATGGAGATCTCCGAGTTGGATGTGGACCTCCCTCATCAGTCCGAAATATGTGGTGAGGGTGACATGGATGTGTCTCTAGCTCGAACCCCTGCATTGTCCTGGGGTGCTACAGACGAAGAGGTGGCCAGGGATGGTGGCCAAGGAGACTTTACTTCTGGGAGGTCTTTTGATGATGATGATACTCCTGAACTGGCCAATAAAATACCCAGACGAGAGTACTCACCTGCCAGCGGAGGGTGCGACAGTCCTGCAAGTGACCGCATTTACCCGCAGGATGTCTTCTCCCCTGATGCTCCTTACCTTGGCATCCCTGAGAGCATCAACACCTTTGGGGTGCTTTCCCAGTCTGATGATAATGGATGAGTATGGTGTGATCAACATTGAGTCATGTATTTCTTTTCATTAATTAATGTCTTGCCAATCTGGTTGGGATGTAGTGTCCCTAAATGTAAGGCAGATCAGATCTAAAATCAGAAGAACAACTGTTCTGGACTACCTGAAACATTTAGGTGCTGATGTTTTTTGCCTTCAGGAGTGTGGGATTCAGGATGCTCCTTGTGACAAAGACTGGCCTTACGGACAGCATATCTGGTCAGGGTCTAATCATAATAAAAATGATGGGGTGGGGATATTAGTTGGGAATAAAGAAATCTCTATTGATAGTTATATTGTGGTGGAGGTGGGCCGATGTTTAATTGCATTTTTGAGTTATAGAGGGTGGCGGGTCAGAATTATTAATTTATATTGCCCTACAGGGAAGGAAGAGCGGCTTGCTCTTCTTGAAAAATTAAGTTTTTTTCTTCCAGGGAAATCTCCCACTATTTTTGTTGGGGACGTTAATTGTGTCACAGAAGGAAAGTGTGACATAACAGGAAAGAAATTGTCCCATTTAATTTGTGATTTTTCCTTTTTAGATGCAGCAGTTGTTGTTCTTGGCATGCCACCACCGCCGACATACCATGCTGACCGTGGTGAGATTCATTCCAGAATTGATTTAATGTTATTTTCTAAAAATATGGTATGTTTGGATTTTTCTCAACAAAAGGTACCTTTTTCGGACCATGAATGTTTGAGAGGCGTGTTTTGTGCGAATGGTGACCAAGTGTATGGCGGTGGGGTATGGAAGTTGAATGCAAGGCTGTTAGAGGATGATGAGGTGATGAATGAGTTTAATGTAAAGTATGAAAGATGGAGAATGCGTAAGAAGGATTTTGTGTGTGTTCTTGACTGGTGGGACTGGGTGAAAGTGCAATTTAAAACTTTCTTCAAAAAGTGGGGCTATAGAAAAGCTGCCAGATATAGGAATAGGTTTAATGACCTTAATAGACGGATTGACTGGTTGAGAAAGTGTGTTGCAAGTGGTTTGGAGATGTCTGATCAACTTACTGAGGCTAAGAATGAATTGAAGCGTGTGTTGGATGAGAAAGGAAAGGAAATTATATATCGTACTAAAATTGAGCACCTGGAGAAAAATGAGAAGTGTACGAGGTTCTTTTTTAAAAAAATGAATGGTAGGAAGACTGATATGAATGAAGTTGTGAATGAAAGTGGAACCAACTGTATGGGTGAGGATGTGCTGAAAGAAGTGAATAGGTTTTATAGCAAGTTGTATGATGAGAAATGGATTGACTCTGGGCTTGTGTCATATGTTCTGAATGGTGTGGAGAAAAAACTTGATTCTGAGGAGCGTGATCTATTGTGTGAGGATGTAGTTCTGGATGAAGTGAAGAATGTGGTGTGGAGTGCTAAAAAGAGTAAGACTCCTGGGAAAGATGGTATACCTGTAGAGTTGTATGTGAAAGCATGGGAAGTTTTGGGAACAGATTTGACTGAGGTATGTAAGTATATGTGGGTGAATGGTAGGTTGTGTGAATCAATGAAAGAAGGAGTGGTTGTGCTTGTGTATAAAAAGGGTGAGAGGAAACGTTTGGAAAACTGGAGACCAATAACACTGCTGAATTCGGATTATAAGGTCTACAGTAAGTTACTGGCAAATCGTATGCGTGAAGTGATTGGTAGTGTTGTGGAGGAGGACCAAGTATGTGCAGTGCCTGGAAGAAGTATGAGTGATAACTTGTTATTGTTGAGAGATATGATTGGGGATTGCAAGGATAGAAAGCAGAAATGTATGACTTTAGCTATTGATTTTGAGAAGGCGTTTGACAGGGTTTCGCATGTGTTTTTGTTTAAAGTACTGGAAAGAATGGGGTTTCCTAGAGAATTTGTGAATTGTGTAAAATCATTGTATGATTGTGTGTCAAGTGAGTTCTTGGTTAATGGGTGGCTGTGTGACAAAGTGAAGATTAGGTCAGGAGTAAGGCAGGGGTGTCCTATGTCCCCCGTCTTATTTGTATGTGTAATAGAACCATTGTTATGTTTGATTAGACGGGATAAAATGATGAGAGGTTTGTTGGTGCCTGGTAGTGGTGGTAAGCATGTGAAAGTGTTAGGTTATATGGATGATGTTGTGGTTGTGAGTGAAAGTATGGCTTCTTTGAGTAGAATTAAATTGCTTTTGGATTTTTTTGTTGGTGCGTCTGGTTTTAGGGTAAATTGGAATAAATGTAGTTTTAAATGTTTTGGAGATAGTAGTATTCGTATGGATGGTGTAAAGTGTGAAGAGGGTGCAATCAAGATTTTGGGCGTATTATTTAATGATGACTTAAAAGGGAATGAAAGTTGGGAAGAGTGTGGTATGCGGGTTGAACGTAAATTGAATTTTTGGCGAATGAGAGAATTGACTCTGCGTGGTAAGGTGTTAATTATCAAAGCAGTGATTCTCCCTATCCTGCTTTATGTGGCGACTGTTTTTCCTTCTCCTTACAGGAAAATTAAGAGAATAGAGAAGTTGGTATTCACATTCCTGTGGTGTAGTAAGATGGAGAAGTTGAAGCGGGAGAGCCTTTTTAAGGCTTGTCAGCATGGTGGGCTGGCCTTTCCCAATATTGAAGTTTTTTTAGGCCTTAATTATATTAAGACTGTGGTTATTTTGCTGGGTAAAGGCAATAAAGGTGCTTTTATGGCTAATTATTCTGCTGGATGGATGTTGTATGGGTTATGCTGGAGGAAGAGAGATGCGAGTGTGCCTGTGGCCTTTAAGTGTCCTGTTTGGTATGAGGTGATTGAGAAATTTGTGAGAAAGCATGATTTGTTGAGTGTGGGAATGAATGATTTTAGAATGACCAAGAATGTGGTGAAAAGAATGAGTGCAAATGAGGTAGAGTGTAATATTGTTGGGCTGAGAGGGAATGAGGTTTCAGATGCATGGAAGAAGTTAGATACGTATGGGATGTCAAACAAACAGAAGGATGTTGTGTGGATGACTTTACATAATATTTTACCTGTGAGAGAAGTGCAGAAGAAAAGAGAGTTGATAAGAACAGATGTGTGTCCGAGAGTGGGATGTGGTGGTTGTGAGACTGTCAGGCATGTTATGTGGGATTGTGAGTACGCGTACAGTGTGTGGAAGTGTGTAGGTGGATTGTGTAAGGGTTTAGCAGGCGTGAATTTTGTGGATTGGCGTGTGGCGATGTTTGGAATTGGTGCGTGTAGTCGGTCTAAAGATAGAATTTTATGGTTGATAATGGCTTGTGTGATGGAGAGTTTGTGGGATGCAAGGAACCTTGGACTTTTCAAAAGGAAATCTTTATCAGTGAATGAATGTGTTAGACTTATTCTTTCAAGACTATACCTGATATATAAGTTGGACAGCAGAGGCGGTGGTGGCACAGATGCCGAAGGGATTTGGAAATTTAAAAAGTGGCATTACCTTATCAAATACCAGTGATTTTTTTCTTTGTGATTCCTTGAAGTTTCTGCATTTGTGTTACGTAAAGGATGTTCCCTTGTGATTATATTTTGTCTTATACTACTGCTAAATAAATAGAACCATGATGATGAGAAGTTTTAAGTAGCAAATTTTGGAGAAATTCATACTGTTTGCTAAAAAACTAAACTGAATGGTTTAAAAAAAAAAAAAAAAAAAAAAAAAAAAAATCTGTTCTTATCAGTTTAATATCTGATACGTCCCCTATCTGGGGACCATATATTAAATGGATTTTTAGAACAGGGAGATTGAAAAAGAGCTTGCTCTGTCCACTCCACGCATTGACCTGGTATTGCAGTATCTCCAGGACCGGTGCACCCCTTCTTTAATGCAGTTTCTAAAATCAGAAAGAATTGAATTCAATGTTTTTTGTTCATTTTGCTTGTTTGTCGGATTTTGGGATGGACTCTTTAGCTTTGCTTTTCATCTCCTCATTGGATTTTTCATGTTCAAAGTTGCAGAAGCCAGATTACAAGCTCATTTTGGTTCAACTTCAGCAACTGTGCATTGCATTGCCATGTAATGTGATGCAATGCTATCTTTCTAGCTCTCCCTTTTTACTTCCTTTTGGATAAACAGACATATTAGGCAAGCATTTTGGAGCTTTCACCTAAATAACTACAGGTGGTGAGATAAGCTGCACAATATAATTGACCTTTCAGTATATTGTTGCACACACACCATCTATTTAGCAAATGCCCTTGTTATCAACAGCAGCCTTTTAAACTCACCTGAGCTAACAGGTATGTGCGCTGGTTACTCTGCTGCGCTTAAAATTTCTTTTTTGGTTTGCTACAATGCCTTTTCTGAAACGTTGTCTCCTTCTGCTGGAACACTGACTTCTTTCATTTAATGCCTGCAGACTATAAAAGAGAACCCAACCCAAAAAGTTTGGTTGATTAGTCTGTGGCATTCTGTTAAACTGTTGCTTATGGCGGTCTCTGTGAGCTTCTCAGCGACATTCAGCCAGCCAGGTATCCTGCCTGCAGTAGATGGAATGTGGCAATGGAACGCTGGCTGCGCGTGTCATAATAGGCTCTGAGCCTTTATATACCTGTGCACAGCAGCAGCCACCTTCAGTCTGCTGCTGGACAGCCAGCAGCAGCAGCAGCAGGAGAGGTATGTAATCAGGAGCCCTCCTGCTAAGGGTAGACAGCTGCTCGTTCCACCCCACCCCCCGCCTTAATTGGTTCTCCTCCCTTCCAACGGTGTTGAGGCGGGTGGGAACAGCAGGGGGTGAAGGTGCTGTGTTTAAAGAGGTGGAGTTATGCAGATCTAAAACGCGTGGATTGCAGCAGCAGCAAGCCGAAAAGTGCAGGCATGTAAGGGATCTAGAGGTTGACAACATGTCTTCTTAACGGGAGTCCAGGAGCTCATCTCCACAAATGGACTTTTCAGGATCCTTGGGTGGCTCCGTAGTTTGAAACCAATTCTGGTTATCGCTTCTCGGCCTTTTGGCTAAGATCAAGTGTAGTATCTGTTCTTATCAGTTTAATATCTGATACGTCCCCTATCTGGGGACCATATATTAAATGGATTTTTAGAACAGGGAGATGGAAAAAGAGCTTGCTCTGTCCACTCCACGCATTGACCTGGTATTGCAGTATCTCCAGGACCGGTGCACCCCTTCTTTAATGCAGTTTCTAAAATCAGAAAGAATTGAATTCAATGTTTTTTGTTCATTTTGCTTGTTTGTCGGATTTTGGGATGGACTCTTTGGCTTTGCTTTTCTTCTCCTCATTGGATTTTTCATGTTCAAAGTTGCAGAAGCCAGATTACAAGCTCATTTTGGTTCAACTTCAGCAACTGTGCATTGCATTGCCATGTAATGTGATGCAATGCTATCTTTCTAGCTCTCCCTTTTTACTTCCTTTTGGATAAACAGACATATTAGGCAAGCATTTTGGAGCTTTCACCTAAATAACTACAGGTGGTGAGATAAGCTGCACAATATAATTGACCTTTCAGTATATTGTTGCACACACACCATCTATTTAGCAAATGCCCTTGTTATCAACAGCAGCCTTTTAAACTCACCTGAGCTAACAGGTATGTGCGCTGGTTACTCTGCTGCGCTTAAAATTTCTTTTTTGGTTTGCTACAATGCCTTTTCTGAAACGTTGTCTCCTTCTGCTGGAACACTGACTTCTTTCATTTAATGCCTGCAGACTATAAAAGAGAACCCAACCCAAAAAGTTTGGTTGATTAGTCTGTGGCATTCTGTTAAACTGTTGCTTATGGCGGTCTCTGTGAGCTTCTCAGCGACATTCAGCCAGCCAGGTATCCTGCCTGCAGTAGATGGAATGTGGCAATGGAACGCTGGCTGCGCGTGTCATAATAGGCTCTGAGCCTTTATATACCTGTGCACAGCAGCAGCCACCTTCAGTCTGCTGCTGGACAGCCAGCAGCAGCAGGAGAGGTATGTAATCAGGAGCCCTCCTGCTAAGGGTAGACAGCTGCTCGTTCCACCCCACCCCCCGCCTTAATTGGTTCTCCTCCCTTCCAACGGTGTTGAGGCGGGTGGGAACAGCAGGGGGTGAAGGTGCTGTGTTTAAAGAGGTGGAGTTATGCAGATCTAAAACGCGTGGATTGCAGCAGCAGCAAGCCGAAAAGTGCAGGCATGTAAGGGATCTAGAGGTTGACAACATGTCTTCTTAACGGGAGTCCAGGAGCTCATCTCCACAAATGGACTTTTCAGGATCCTTGGGTGGCTCCGTAGTTTGAAACCAATTCTGGTTATCGCTTCTCGGCCTTTTGGCTGCGATCTGTAGTGGGTTGCGTCATTTGGCCAAGGTGATCTAGGTGGATCTTTGCACTCGGCCTTCTGGATCTTGGTCCAGCTGCTGCTATTGGGTGTGGAGCAAAGTCTAGATTTGCCTTTTCTTCCTGGAGGACGGTTCTTTTTCGTGGTGTGGAGGTCGGTAGGACGAAGAGGATTGAAATCCGGGTGGAGCTGCGATCTGCTGTGTCGTTTTTTTTCCTGATCATCTGTGGAAAAAGAAGGAGGAAAAGAATATGGAATCGAAGAGGCCATTTGGAGGTAGGAGGGAAAATCGGGAGAACAATTCCAATGACTATTTTTCAGAGGATTATCCTTTGAAGGATACACTCCGTTTGTTGGTGGCTCCTGGTTATCGGCAGGAAAAGGATTCCGAGTTTATCTTCAGAGAGATTTGTAAATTTCTGAAGATTGAAAAGGAGGAACTTTTTTGTTTTCAATCCTTTTTTTCGAGAGGGATATATGATTTAACTTTAATGGGGAACTCTCAGTGTGAAAGAGCCTATACTCTCTATGAAGTTAATAGGGAGAACGAGCTTTTTGTTGGAGTGAGAGTGATTCCCTCCTTTCAGTTCTCCATGAAACTGCTAACAATACATTTGTTCAGTCCATTTGTTACTGATAGTGAAGTAATAAACTATCTAAGTGCATATTGTGAGAAAGTTATCCCAAGAAAACGTGGGGAAACTAGGTTCGGAGTGTGGAACGGAAAAAGGGTTTTTCTGGTAGCCTTCAAGAAGGACCCAGAAGAAGAAGGTGGGGTACTTAGACCACCACCAAATGTCTATGTTAATCGTAGCCGTGGATATCTGTTTTTTTCGGGTATGCCTAATTACTGTTATGGGTGCCGTAAATATGGACATTTGGATATTGTGTGCAAAAAGTGTTGTAGGTGTCCCGGTTCAGCTCATCAGGAGGATGCATGTCCAAATAAGAAGAAAGGAGGCGAGGAGGAGATGGATACTTCATCAGAACATCGGCAGAATGAAGCCGAGGATGGTGAGGAAGCAAGTGAAAAGAGAACTGATGAGCAGGAAATGGAGGAGGTGAGAAAAGTAAAGAAGAAGAAAACACCGGAAGAAGAGAAGAGAAAGAAAGAAGAGAGAGGGAGGAGGTCGGAGGAGGATGAGAAAAGAAAGATGGAAGAAAGGAAGAAGGAGAAGGAGTTAGAAGAAGATAAGAACAGAGAAGAGCAGAAGAAAGAAGGTCGGGAGAAGGAAGAGCAGAAGAAAGAAGAAAAGAAGAAAGAAGAAAAGAAGAATGAAGAACGGAGGATTGAAGAATTGAAGTCTGTGCTGGTGGGTGTGGGACAATTAATGCAGAAAGTCCCTCCACCAAGCAAAGAGAGTAATATAAAAGAACAAGGGGGTGAAGTAAAAAAGGGAGGCGCAGGGGGAAAGGTGGTGGTAGTGAAAAGTCAAAGCCTGCCTGTAATAGGGCCTTCCCCTAGGGAGATTTTATCTCAGAGTATACCCTGTGATCAGGAAAGGATGGATTCATCAAAAATTTTGAAAAGAAGTGTAGATGATAAAGAGCGTGGTGTAGGGCCATGTGTAGTAAAAGTATTTGCTTGTGAAAAGGATTTTGACATTTCCAGTACATCAGAGTCGGAAGGGCTGAGTATCGATGAAAGTGCTTTGCAATCCGATGAGGGCGGGGGAGATAGCCCGGTGCCAGTCACTAAAAGATGATCAGGGCGGCTTCCCTGAATGTTCAGGGTTTCAATGACTTATATAAAAGAACTGTGATTTATGACTATTTTAATAATGAAAATTTTGATTTTGTATTTCTTCAAGAATGTAATTTGTCAAAGAAGTTAAATTATGATTTTTTACGGGGTATATGGAAGGGTAATTTATGTTTTTCATGCGGGAATGAATTCAGAAGTGATGGGGTTGGTTTTATATGTTCCAGGGAATGGGAGATTACCAACTACGAAGAAATATACCCTGGTAGGATTCTAAGAGTGGATGTAGAAAGGAATGGGAAGAAATATAGATGTTTTAATATTTATGCCAATACAGAAAAAGTTTTAAGGTTACATTTGTTTGAAATTTTGCAGCTTTTTATCCCAGGTGTAGTTCCAGTAATTTTAGGGGGAGATTTTAATTGTCAACTAAATAATGTAAAAGATGGTTCGGTTTCTTGTCTCAAGGGTATTTTATCTTCTTTTAACCTAAAAGATGCTTGGTGGTTGGACGGGCAGAAGAAGGAGTATGAAATTACTTGGGAAGGAAGAGGTTGTTCCTCGAGAATAGATTATTTGTTTATATCCAAGGATTTTACTTGTTCTAATTTTAAAACGCATAAAGCACCTTTTTCTGATCATAGAATAATTGAATGTACACTGATGGTAGAGGCGGATGAGGGAAAAAGGCCGTCTCATTGGAAACTGAATGTATCATTGTTACAGCATAAGGAGGTAAGGGAGGATTTTAAATTTTTCTTTGAGAAACTGAAATTAGAAAAGAAATGTTTTGACTCTACTTTTAAATGGTGGGACTACATGAAAAAGGAAGTTAAATTATTCTTTATGGAAGTAGGCAAGAGGAAAGCTGCGGATAAGCGACAGTCATACAATAACCTTAATGCAAATCTACAGTGTCTGTATCAGTTTAGGAATAATGGAGTTAATGTGGAGGAGGAAATTATGGTGACGAAGGAAAAAATTCAAAAATGTCTGAGAGAAAAAGGAAAAGAAATTATCTTTAATTCTCGTGTGAAGGTGTTGGAGGAAGACGAGAAATGTACTAAATTCTTTTTTAAAAAAATCTGTGAGAAAAAGGCCTTTATGGGGGTTTTAGAGGGGGAAAGGAGTTTGGAGGGGAAAAAGATGAAAGTGAAAGAATTTTATGATAACCTGTTTTCAGCAAAAAATACAGATAGGTCTTTGAAGGAGCATTTTTTAGGAGGGTTGGATAAGTGTTTTACTAAGGAAAATAAATTATTATTATCAGAGGGTATTTCAAAAGAAGAAGTTTTTAATACAGTTAATACATTGCAAAACGGTAAGACACCAGGGTCGGATGGGTTACCCATTGAGTTTTATAAAATATTATGGGATATTGTGGGGAATGAATTTTATGAAATGTTTTTAAAAGTTGAGTCTTTATGTCGTGTCCCGGAGTCATGGTTGGAGGGGGTAATTGTTTTATTATACAAAAGAGGTGATAGAGAATTGCTAAAAAACTGGAGACCGATTACTCTTTTAAATACAGATTATAAAGTTTATGCGAAGCTGTTGGCAAATAGATTAAAGAAAGTGGTGAGTTCGGTGATAGATATAGACCAAACGTGTGCAGTTCCAACACGGAAGATCAGTGACTCGTTGATTTTAATTAGAGACATAATATGGGATGTTTCCGATAGAAGACAGAAGATGGCGTTAATTACTCTGGATTTTGAAAAGGCTTATGATAGAGTCGCCCATGATTTTTTATTCGATGTTTTAAGGAGAATGGGTTGCCCGGATGATTTTAGTAAACGTATTAAATCCTTGTATCAAGCATGTTTTAGTAAAGTATCTGTAAATGGGTTTTTATCTGGAAGTGTAAAGATTAATTGTGGGGTGAAACAGGGATGCCCCTTATCCCCTATTCTTTTTATCTGTGCGATTGAGCCTCTTTTAACTGCTTTTAGGAAAGACAAAGTGATTAATGTTTTTTTTATTCCTGGGAGTTGGGGAGAGCAGGTTAAAGTGGTGGCTTTTATGGATGATGTGACTGTTTTTGTAAAAGATTTAAGAAGTATGAATAGGGTTTTAAGAACGGTTGAATGGTTTGGGGCGGCATCAGGTTTTAAGATCAATTTGGAGAAATCTGGTGTTTTAACGATGGGCGGTTTTATCTTAGAATCCGATTGTAAATTATTGAGAGTCTTTGAAGCAAAGATTTTAGGCATCTATTTTTCGGAAGAGTGTGGAAATGTAAAAAATTGGGAATCACTGTTGGAGAGGGTTAGGAAAAAGGTGTCTTTTTGGAATCTGAGAGAGCTAACGTTGGAAGGGAAGATTTTAATTATCAAGCAGGTTTTACTCCCAATGATTTTATATGTTGCAACCATTTTTATTCCACCTGTCAATGCGATGAAAAAAATTATTAAAGTATGTTTTAATTTTTTATGGAGATCAAAAATGGAAAGGGTTAAGCGCGAAGAATTGTATAAGCCAAAAAAGAAAGGTGGTAAAGGTTATCCTGATATCAAAGCCTTTTTATATGCAAAGTATATGGCAAACTGCATAAATATTTTATTAGGGTCAGAATCGAAGCTTAAAGCCTTTTCTATTTATAATTTGGGTTTCTATATAAGAAAATATAAGTGGGTGGACATGAGATTGAATAGACCTTATAGATTTTTACCCCCAAGTAACTATGTTGTGCTGGAAAAGATTTTGAGAGATTATGATCTAAAAGGTTTTGATCTTAAGGTACTGAGGTGTCATAAAAAGATATTACAAGTCTTGGAAGGAAGGTTAAACACTAGTCCAGTGGAGCACTTTATGCCAAAGATAGTGGACAGGATTTGGCTGAATGTAAACTATGTGTTCTTATCAAATGAACATAAAGATTTGTTATGGTGTATAATAAAGGATTGCTTACCGACACGAGAATTTCAGCATAGACGTGGTCTTGTTCGTTTTGAAAAATGTCCAAGACAGAGATGTGGAGGTAGTGAGACTCCTATGCACGTATTCTGGAATTGCGAGTTTGCACAAAAAGTCTGGAGGAAAATGTGCAATCTGATTAAAGCTGTGAGTAATGTTAATTTTTTAGATTTTAACAGGGTGTTCTATGGGATGGGTGTAAAGGAAGAAGATTTTAAGGTGGTGTGGGTGATTATAACATGTGTAAAGATGGCAATTTGGAAGGTGAGAAACATTTTGATTTTTAAACATAATGAAGTGTCTGTTGAACAGTGTATTAAGTTGTGTCTAAGTTATTTATTTATGTATTTTTGGAAGGACAAAATGGTTTTGGGCATAAGAAAAGCAGATGTATTGTGGAAGCAAAATGAATGGAATATACTTACTGTGTAGCCTTTGTTGTCATTGAAAATCTTTTTCTGGAAAAATACAAATATTAATTACAGGAAAAAAAAAAAAAAAAGTTAAAAAGAAAGTTAAGAAAAAGGAAAGAAGGAAATATATATGTATATATATATATATATATATATATAAAAAAAAAAAAAAAAAAAAAAAAACACGATGATGGATTTGAGTCTTGGTTTTTGCTTTTAAAGATGTAAGACTTTGTAATCTGAGTGTAAAAAAAAAAAAAAAAAATCTGTTCTTATCAGTTTAATATCTGATACGTCCCCTATCTGGGGACCATATATTAAATGGATTTTTAGAACAGGGAGATGGAAAAAGAGCTTGCTCTGTCCACTCCACGCATTGACCTGGTATTGCAGTATCTCCAGGACCGGTGCACCCCTTCTTTAATGCAGTTTCTAAAATCAGAAAGAATTGAATTCAATGTTTTTTGTTCATTTTGCTTGTTTGTCGGATTTTGGGATGGACTCTTTGGCTTTGCTTTTCTTCTCCTCATTGGATTTTTCATGTTCAAAGTTGCAGAAGCCAGATTACAAGCTCATTTTGGTTCAACTTCAGCAACTGTGCATTGCATTGCCATGTAATGTGATGCAATTATTCCGGGCCTTCTGGCCTTAGGATGGGGAATTTTTCAATTCCCGGTCGAAGGTCCGGGCAGTATTATACTGTGAAACCTTCACTATTTATTTAATTTCTTTGTCACTGTGTGTCCACTTATTCACGTGTGTCACGTCCTACTAGGACTTTGTCGGGATGCGGTTCCCTTACGGGATCCTCTCTTGGCAGGTCTAGGGGGGGAGTGTGTGGCCATCAGGTTCCGCTCCCCCCTGAACCCCCCCTGGCTCTCCTCTTTTGGGAGGAGAGCTTTGTTGGCTCCCCTCTTCCGGGAGGGGAGCACAGTCTTTGGCTCCCAGTGCCTTGCTCGGGTGAGAACTCAGGCAGGTGCTGGGGGTAAGATTGGGTCGCCTCTGGCTTCGGCTGGAGGTGGCTTTTTGTCCCTGTTCCTCGCTGTGGCCTTTTGGCTCGGAGGGACGGGGAATGGTTTGGGGGACCCTTCTCCTTTTGGAGAGGGTTTCAAGAAGACCAGCATCCTAGTGCACTTTTTTTGTGGCACTTGTCACTTTTTTAAGCGCACTCGGGTTTTGTACACGAATTCGGGCTTTCGATAAAATAAAAAAATCTGTTCTTATCAGTTTAATATCTGATACGTCCCCTATCTGGGGACCATATATTAAATGGATTTTTAGAACAGGGAGATGGAAAAAGAGCTTGCTCTGTCCACTCCACGCATTGACCTGGTATTGCAGTATCTCCAGGACCGGTGCACCCCTTCTTTAATGCAGTTTCTAAAATCAGAAAGAATTGAATTCAATGTTTTTTGTTCATTTTGCTTGTTTGTCGGATTTTGGGATGGACTCTTTGGCTTTGCTTTTCTTCTCCTCATTGGATTTTTCATGTTCAAAGTTGCAGAAGCCAGATTACAAGCTCATTTTGGTTCAACTTCAGCAACTGTGCATTGCATTGCCATGTAATGTGATGCAATGCTATCTTTCTAGCTCTCCCTTTTTACTTCCTTTTGGATAAACAGACATATTAGGCAAGCATTTTGGAGCTTTCACCTAAATAACTACAGGTGGTGAGATAAGCTGCACAATATAATTGACCTTTCAGTATATTGTTGCACACACACCATCTATTTAGCAAATGCCCTTGTTATCAACAGCAGCCTTTTAAACTCACCTGAGCTAACAGGTATGTGCGCTGGTTACTCTGCTGCGCTTAAAATTTCTTTTTTGGTTTGCTACAATGCCTTTTCTGAAACGTTGTCTCCTTCTGCTGGAACACTGACTTCTTTCATTTAATGCCTGCAGACTATAAAAGAGAACCCAACCCAAAAAGTTTGGTTGATTAGTCTGTGGCATTCTGTTAAACTGTTGCTTATGGCGGTCTCTGTGAGCTTCTCAGCGACATTCAGCCAGCCAGGTATCCTGCCTGCAGTAGATGGAATGTGGCAATGGAACGCTGGCTGCGCGTGTCATAATAGGCTCTGAGCCTTTATATACCTGTGCACAGCAGCAGCCACCTTCAGTCTGCTGCTGGACAGCCAGCAGCAGCAGCAGCAGGAGAGGTATGTAATCAGGAGCCCTCCTGCTAAGGGTAGACAGCTGCTCGTTCCACCCAACCCCCCGCCTTAATTGGTTCTCCTCCCTTCCAACGGTGTTGAGGCGGGTGGGAACAGCAGGGGGTGAAGGTGCTGTGTTTAAAGAGGTGGAGTTATGCAGATCTACAACGCGTGGATTGCAGCAGCAGCAATCCGAAAAGTGCAGGCATGTAAGGGATCTAGAGGTTGACAACATGTCTTCTTAACGGGAGTCCAGGAGCTCATCTCCACAAATGGACTTTTCAGGATCCTTGGGTGGCTCCGTAGTTTGAAACCAATTCTGGTTATCGCTTCTCGGCCTTTTGGCTAAGATCAAGTGTAGTATCTGTTCTTATCAGTTTAATATCTGATATGTCCCCTATCTGGGGACCATATATTAAATGGATTTTTAGAACAGGGAGATGGAAAAAGAGCTTGCTCTGTCCACTCCACGCATTGACCTGGTATTGCAGTATCTCCAGGACCGGTGCACCCCTTCTTTAATGCAGTTTCTAAAATCAGAAAGAATTGAATTCAATGTTTTTTGTTCATTTTGCTTGTTTGTCGGATTTTGGGATGGACTCTTTGGCTTTGCTTTTCTTCTCCTCATTGGATTTTTCATGTTCAAAGTTGCAGAAGCCAGATTACAAGCTCATTTTGGTTCAACTTCAGCAACTGTGCATTGCATTGCCATGTAATGTGATGCAATGCTATCTTTCTAGCTCTCCCTTTTTACTTCCTTTTGGATAAACAGACATATTAGGCAAGCATTTTGGAGCTTTCACCTAAATAACTACAGGTGGTGAGATAAGCTGCACAATATAATTGACCTTTCAGTATATTGTTGCACACACACCATTTATTTAGCAAATGCCCTTGTTATCAACAGCAGCCTTTTAAACTCACCTGAGCTAACAGGTATGTGCGCTGGTTACTCTGCTGCGCTTAAAATTTCTTTTTTGGTTTGCTACAATGCCTTTTCTGAAACGTTGTCTCCTTCTGCTGGAACACTGACTTCTTTCATTTAATGCCTGCAGACTATAAAAGAGAACCCAACCCAAAAAGTTTGGTTGATTAGTCTGTGGCATTCTGTTAAACTGTTGCTTATGGCGGTCTCTGTGAGCTTCTCAGCGACATTCAGCCAGCCAGGTATCCTGCCTGCAGTAGATGGAATGTGGCAATGGAACGCTGGCTGCGCGTGTCATAATAGGCTCTGAGCCTTTATATACCTGTGCACAGCAGCAGCCACCTTCAGTCTGCTGCTGGACAGCCAGCAGCAGCAGCAGCAGGAGAGGTATGTAATCAGGAGCCCTCCTGCTAAGGGTAGACAGCTGCTCGTTCCACCCCACCCCCCGCCTTAATTGGTTCTCCTCCCTTCCAACGGTGTTGAGGCGGGTGGGAACAGTAGGGGGTGAAGGTGCTGTGTTTAAAGAGGTGGAGTTATGCAGATCTAAAACGCGTGGATTGCAGCAGCAGCAAGCCGAAAAGTGCAGGCATGTAAGGGATCTAGAGGTTGACAACATGTCTTCTTAACGGGAGTCCAGGAGCTCATCTCCACAAATGGACTTTTCAGAATCCTTGGGTGGCTCCGTAGTTTGAAACCAATTCTGGTTATCGCTTCTCGGCCTTTTGGCTAAGATCAAGTGTAGTATCTGTTCTTATCAGTTTAATATCTGATACGTCCCCTATCTGGGGACCATATATTAAATGGATTTTTAGAACAGGGAGATGGAAAAAGAGCTTGCTCTGTCCACTCCACGCATTGACCTGGTATTGCAGTATCTCCAGGACCGGTGCACCCCTTCTTTAATGCAGTTTCTAAAATCAGAAAGAATTGAATTCAATGTTTTTTGTTCATTTTGCTTGTTTGTCGGATTTTGGGATGGACTCTTTGGCTTTGCTTTTCTTCTCCTCATTGGATTTTTCATGTTCAAAGTTGCAGAAGCCAGATTACAAGCTCATTTTGGTTCAACTTCAGCAACTGTGCATTGCATTGCCATGTAATGTGATGCAATGCTATCTTTCTAGCTCTCCCTTTTTACTTCCTTTTGGATAAACAGACATATTAGGCAAGCATTTTGGAGCTTTCACCTAAATAACTACAGGTGGTGAGATAAGCTGCACAATATAATTGACCTTTCAGTATATTGTTGCACACACACCATCTATTTAGCAAATGCCCTTGTTATCAACAGCAGCCTTTTAAACTCACCTGAGCTAACAGGTATGTGCGCTGGTTACTCTGCTGCGCTTAAAATTTCTTTTTTGGTTTGCTACAATGCCTTTTCTGAAACGTTGTCTCCTTCTGCTGGAACACTGACTTCTTTCATTTAATGCCTGCAGACTATAAAAGAGAACCCAACCCAAAAAGTTTGGTTGATTAGTCTGTGGCATTCTGTTAAACTGTTGCTTATGGCGGTCTCTGTGAGCTTCTCAGCGACATTCAGCCAGCCAGGTATCCTGCCTGCAGTAGATGGAATGTGGCAATGGAACGCTGGCTGCGCGTGTCATAATAGGCTCTGAGCCTTTATATACCTGTGCACAGCAGCAGCCACCTTCAGTCTGCTGCTGGACAGCCAGCAGCAGCAGCAGCAGGAGAGGTATGTAATCAAGAGCCCTCCTGCTAAGGGTAGACAGCTGCTCGTTCCACCCCACCCCCCGCCTTAATTGGTTCTCCTCCCTTTCAACGGTGTTGAGGCGGGTGGGAACAGCAGGGGGTGAAGGTGCTGTGTTTAAAGAGGTGGAGTTATGCAGATCTAAAACGCGTGGATTGCAGCAGCAGCAAGCCGAAAAGTGCAGGCATGTAAGGGATCTAGAGGTTGACAACATGTCTTCTTAACGGGAGTCCAGGAGCTCATCTCCACAAATGGACTTTTCAGGATCCTTGGGTGGCTCCGTAGTTTGAAACCAATTCTGGTTATCGCTTCTCGGCCTTTTGGCTAAGATCAAGTGTAGTATCTGTTCTTATCAGTTTAATATCTGATACGTCCCCTATCTGGGGACCATATATTAAATGGATTTTTAGAACAGGGAGATGGAAAAAGAGCTTGCTCTGTCCACTCCACGCATTGACCTGGTATTGCAGTATCTCCAGGACCGGTGCACCCCTTCTTTAATGCAGTTTCTAAAATCAGAAAGAATTGAATTCAATGTTTTTTGTTCATTTTGCTTGTTTGTCGGATTTTGGGATGGACTCTTTGGCTTTGCTTTTCTTCTCATTGGATTTTTCATGTTCAAAGTTGCAGAAGCCAGATTACAAGCTCATTTTGGTTCAACTTCAGCAACTGTGCATTGCATTGCCATGTAATGTGATGCAATGCTATCTTTCTAGCTCTCCCTTTTTACTTCCTTTTGGATAAACAGACATATTAGGCAAGCATTTTGGAGCTTTCACCTAAATAACTACAGGTGGTGAGATAAGCTGCACAATATAATTGACCTTTCAGTATATTGTTGCACACACACCATCTATTTAGCAAATGCCCTTGTTATCAACAGCAGCCTTTTAAACTCACCTGAGCTAACAGGTATGTGCGCTGGTTACTCTGCTGCGCTTAAAATTTCTTTTTTGGTTTGCTACAATGCCTTTTCTGAAACGTTGTCTCCTTCTGCTGGAACACTGACTTCTTTCATTTAATGCCTGCAGACTATAAAAGAGAACCCAACCCAAAAAGTTTGGTTGATTAGTCTGTGGCATTCTGTTAAACTGTTGCTTATGGCGGTCTCTGTGAGCTTCTCAGCGACATTCAGCCAGCCAGGTATCCTGCCTGCAGTAGATGGAATGTGGCAATGGAACGCTGGCTGCGCGTGTCATAATAGGCTCTGAGCCTTTATATACCTGTGCACAGCAGCAGCCACCTTCATTCTGCTGCTGGACAGCCAGCAGCAGCAGCAGCAGCAGGAGAGGTATGTAATCAGGAGCCCTCCTGCTAAGGGTAGACAGCTGCTCGTTCCACCCCACCCCCCGCCTTAATTGGTTCTCCTCCCTTCCAACGGTGTTGAGGCGGGTGGGAACAGCAGGGGGTGAAGGTGCTGTGTTTAAAGAGGTGGAGTTATGCAGATCTAAAACGCGTGGATTGCAGCAGCAGCAAGCCGAAAAGTGCAGGCATGTAAGGGATCTAGAGGTTGACAACATGTCTTCTTAACGGGAGTCCAGGAGCTCATCTCCACAAATGGACTTTTCAGGATCCTTGGGTGGCTCCGTAGTTTGAAACCAATTCTGGTTATCGCTTCTCGGCCTTTTGGCTAAGATCAAGTGAAGTATCTGTTCTTATCAGTTTAATATCTGATACGTCCCCTATCTGGGGACCATATATTAAATGGATTTTTAGAACAGGGAGATGGAAAAAGAGCTTGCTCTGTCCACTCCAAGCATTGACCTGGTATTGCAGTATCTCCAGGACCGGTGCACCCCTTCTTTAATGCAGTTTCTAAAATCAGAAAGAATTGAATTCAATGTTTTTTGTTCATTTTGCTTGTTTGTCGGATTTTGGGATGGACTCTTTGGCTTTGCTTTTCTTCTCCTCATTGGATTTTTCATGTTCAAAGTTGCAGAAGCCAGATTACAAGCTCATTTTGGTTCAACTTCAGCAACTGTGCATTGCATTGCCATGTAATGTGATGCAATGCTATCTTTCTAGCTCTCCCTTTTTACTTCCTTTTGGATAAACAGACATATTAGGCAAGCATTTTGGAGCTTTCACCTAAATAACTACAGGTGGTGAGATAAGCTGCACAATATAATTGACCTTTCAGTATATTGTTGCACACACACCATCTATTTAGCAAATGCCCTTGTTATCAACAGCAGCCTTTTAAACTCACCTGAGCTAACAGGTATGTGCGCTGGTTACTCTGCTGCGCTTAAAATTTCTTTTTTGGTTTGCTACAATGCCTTTTCTGAAACGTTGTCTCCTTCTGCTGGAACACTGACTTCTTTCATTTAATGCCTGCAGACTATAAAAGAGAACCCAACCCAAAAAGTTTGGTTGATTAGTCTGTGGCATTCTGTTAAACTGTTGCTTATGGCGGTCTCTGTGAGCTTCTCAGCGACATTCAGCCAGCCAGGTATCCTGCCTGCAGTGGATGGAATGTGGCAATGGAACGCTGGCTGCGCGTGTCATATTAGGCTCTGAGCCTTTATATACCTGTGCACAGCAGCAGCCACCTTCAGTCTGCTGCTGGACAGCCAGCAGCAGCAGCAGCAGCAGGAGAGGTATGTAATCAGGAGCCCTCCTGCTAAGGGTAGACAGCTGCTCGTTCCACCCCACCCCCCGCCTTAATTGGTTCTCCTCCCTTCCAACAGTGTTGAGGCGGGTGGGAACAGCAGGGGGTGAAGGTGCTGTGTTTAAAGAGGTGGAGTTATGCAGATCTAAAACGCGTGGATTGCAGCAGCAGCAAGCCGAAAAGTGCAGGCATGTAAGGGATCTAGAGGTTGACAACATGTCTTCTTAACGGGAGTCCAGGAGCTCATCTCCACAAATGGACTTTTCAGGATCCTTGGGTGGCTCCGTAGTTTGAAACCAATTCTGGTTATCGCTTCTCGGCCTTTTGGCTAAGATCAAGTGTAGTATCTGTTCTTATCAGTTTAATATCTGATACGTCCCCTATCTGGGGACCATATATTAAATGGATTTTTAGAACAGGGAGATGGAAAAGAGCTTGCTCTGTCCACTCCACGCATTGACCTGGTATTGCAGTATCTCCAGGACCGTTGCACCCCTTCTTTAATGCAGTTTCTAAAATCAGAAAGAATTGAATTCAATGTTTTTTGTTCATTTTGCTTGTTTGTCGGATTTTGGGATGGACTCTTTGGCTTTGCTTTTCTTCTCCTCATTGGATTTTTCATGTTCAAAGTTGCAGAAGCCAGATTACAAGCTCATTTTGGTTCAACTTCAGCAACTGTGCATTGCATTGCCATGTAATGTGATGCAATGCTATCTTTCTAGCTCTCCCTTTTTACTTCCTTTTGGATAAACAGACATATTAGGCAAGCATTTTGGAGCTTTCACCTAAATAACTACAGGTGGTGAGATAAGCTGCACAATATAATTGACCTTTCAGTATATTGTTGCACACACACCATCTATTTAGCAAATGCCCTTGTTATCAACAGCAGCCTTTTAAACTCACCTGAGCTAACAGGTATGTGCGCTGGTTACTCTGCTGCGCTTAAAATTTCTTTTTTGGTTTGCTACAATGCCTTTTCTGAAACGTTGTCTCCTTCTGCTGGAACACTGACTTCTTTCATTTAATGCCTGCAGACTATAAAAGAGAACCCAACCCAAAAAGTTTGGTTGATTAGTCTGTGGCATTCTGTTAAACTGTTGCTTATGGCGGTCTCTGTGAGCTTCTCAGCGACATTCAGCCAGCCAGGTATCCTGCCTGCAGTAGATGGAATGTGGCAATGGAACGCTGGCTGCGCGTGTCATAATAGGCTCTGAGCCTTTATATACCTGTGCACAGCAGCAGCCACCTTCAGTCTGCTGCTGGACAGCCAGCAGCAGCAGCAGCAGGAGAGGTATGTAATCAGGAGCCCTCCTGCTAAGGGTAGACAGCTGCTCGTTCCACCCCACCCCCCGCCTTAATTGGTTCTCCTCCCTTCCAACGGTGTTGAGGCGGGTGGGAACAGCAGGGGGTGAAGGTGCTGTGTTTAAAGAGGTGGAGTTATGCAGATCTAAAACGCGTGGATTGCAGCAGCAGCAAGCCGAAAAGTGCAGGCATGTAAGGGATCTAGAGGTTGACAACATGTCTTCTTAACGGGAGTCCAGGAGCTCATCTCCACAAATGGACTTTTCAGGATCCTTGGGTGGCTCCGTAGTTTGAAACCAATTCTGGTTATCGCTTCTCGGCCTTTTGGCTAAGATCAAGTGTAGTATCTGTTCTTATCAGTTTAATATCTGATACGTCCCCTATCTGGGGACCATATATTAAATGGATTTTTAGAACAGGGAGATGGAAAAGAGCTTGCTCTGTCCACTCCACGCATTGACCTGGTATTGCAGTATCTCCAGGACCGTTGCACCCCTTCTTTAATGCAGTTTCTAAAATCAGAAAGAATTGAATTCAATGTTTTTTGTTCATTTTGCTTGTTTGTCGGATTTTGGGATGGACTCTTTGGCTTTGCTTTTCTTCTCCTCATTGGATTTTTCATGTTCAAAGTTGCAGAAGCCAGATTACAAGCTCATTTTGGTTCAACTTCAGCAACTGTGCATTGCATTGCCATGTAATGTGATGCAATGCTATCTTTCTAGCTCTCCCTTTTTACTTCCTTTTGGATAAACAGACATATTAGGCAAGCATTTTGGAGCTTTCACCTAAATAACTACAGGTGGTGAGATAAGCTGCACAATATAATTGACCTTTCAGTATATTGTTGCACACACACCATCTATTTAGCAAATGCCCTTGTTATCAACAGCAGCCTTTTAAACTCACCTGAGCTAACAGGTATGTGCGCTGGTTACTCTGCTGCGCTTAAAATTTCTTTTTTGGTTTGCTACAATGCCTTTTCTGAAACGTTGTCTCCTTCTGCTGGAACACTGACTTCTTTCATTTAATGCCTGCAGACTATAAAAGAGAACCCAACCCAAAAAGTTTGGTTGATTAGTCTATGGCATTCTGTTAAACTGTTGCTTATGGCGGTCTCTGTGAGCTTCTCAGCGACATTCAGCCAGCCAGGTATCCTGCCTGCAGTAGATGGAATGTGGCAATGGAACGCTGGCTGAGCGTGTCATAATAGGCTCTGAGCCTTTATATACCTGTGCACAGCAGCAGCCACCTACAGTCTGCTGCTGGACAGCCAGCAGCAGCAGCAGCAGGAGAGGTATGTAATCAGGAGCCCTCCTGCTAAGGGTAGACAGCTGCTCGTTCCACCCCACCCCCCGCCTTAATTGGTTCTCCTCCCTTCCAACGGTGTTGAGGCGGGTGGGAACAGCAGGGGGTGAAGGTGCTGTGTTTAAAGAGGTGGAGTTATGCAGATCTAAAACGCGTGGATTGCAGCAGCAGCAAGCCGAAAAGTGCAGGCATGTAAGGGATCTAGAGGTTGACAACATGTCTTCTTAACGGGAGTCCAGGAGCTCATCTCCACAAATGGACTTTTCAGGATCCTTGGGTGGCTCCGTAGTTTGAAACCAATTCTGGTTATCGCTTCTCGGCCTTTTGGCTAAGATCAAGTGTAGTATCTGTTCTTATCAGTTTAATATCTGATACGTCCCCTATCTGGGGACCATATATTAAATGGATTTTTAG
The DNA here is from genome assembly GCF_046119375.1 of Phyllobates terribilis. NCBI lineage: Eukaryota > Metazoa > Chordata > Amphibia > Anura > Dendrobatidae > Phyllobates > Phyllobates terribilis. Next base: position 146,343 of record NW_027363058.1, on the reverse strand, counting down.
AACAGGGAGATGGAAAAAGAGCTTGCTCTGTCCACTCCACGCATTGACCTGGTATTGCAGTATCTCCAGGACCGGTGCACCCCTTCTTTAATGCAGTTTCTAAAATCAGAAAGAATTGAATTCAATGTTTTTTGTTCATTTTGCTTGTTTGTCGGATTTTGGGATGGACTCTTTGGCTTTGCTTTTCTTCTCCTCATTGGATTTTTCATGTTCAAAGTTGCAGAAGCCAGATTACAAGCTCATTTTGGTTCAACTTCAGCAACTGTGCATTGCATTGCCATGTAATGTGATGCAATGCTATCTTTCTAGCTCTCCCTTTTTACTTCCTTTTGGATAAACAGACATATTAGGCAAGCATTTTGGAGCTTTCACCTAAATAACTACAGGTGGTGAGATAAGCTGCACAATATAATTGACCTTTCAGTATATTGTTGCACACACACCATCTATTTAGCAAATGCCCTTGTTATCAACAGCAGCCTTTTAAACTCACCTGAGCTAACAGGTATGTGCGCTGGTTACTCTGCTGCGCTTAAAATTTCTTTTTTGGTTTGCTACAAAGCCTTTTCTGAAACGTTGTCTCCTTCTGCTGGAACACTGACTTCTTTCATTGAATGCCTGCAGACTATAAAAGAGAACCCAACCCAAAAAGTTTGGTTGATTAGTCTGTGGCATTCTGTTAAACTGTTGCTTATGGCGGTCTCTGTGAGCTTCTCAGCGACATTCAGCCAGCCAGGTATCCTGCCTGCAGTAGATGGAATGTGGCAATGGAACGCTGGCTGCGCGTGTCATAATAGGCTCTGAGCCTTTATATACCTGTGCACAGCAGCAGCCACCTTCAGTCTGCTGCTGGACAGCCAGCAGCAGCAGCAGCAGGAGAGGTATGTAATCAGGAGCCCTCCTGCTAAGGGTAGACAGCTGCTCGTTCCACCCCACCCCCCGCCTTAATTGGTTCTCCTCCCTTCCAACGGTGTTGAGGCGGGTGGGAACAGCAGGGGGTGAAGGTGCTGTGTTTAAAGAGGTGGAGTTATGCAGATCTAAAACGCGTGGATTGCAGCAGCAGCAAGCCGAAAAGTGCAGGCATGTAAGGGATCTAGAGGTTGACAACATGTCTTCTTAACGGGAGTCCAGGAGCTCATCTCCACAAATGGACTTTTCAGGATCCTTGGGTGGCTCCGTAGTTTGAAACCAATTCTGGTTATCGCTTCTCGGCCTTTTGGCTAAGATCAAGTGTAGTATCTGTTCTTATCAGTTTAATATCTGATACGTCCCCTATCTGGGGACCATATATTAAATGGATTTTTAGAACAGGGAGATGGAAAAAGAGCTTGCTCTGTCCACTCCACGCATTGACCTGGTATTGCAGTATCTCCAGGACCGGTGCACCCCTTCTTTAATGCAGTTTCTAAAATCAGAAAGAATTGAATTCAATGTTTTTTGTTCATTTTGCTTGTTTGTCGGATTTTGGGATGGACTCTTTGGCTTTGCTTTTCTTCTCCTCATTGGATTTTTCATGTTCAAAGTTGCAGAAGCCAGATTACAAGCTCATTTTGGTTCAACTTCAGCAACTGTGCATTGCATTGCCATGTAATGTGATGCAATGCTATCTTTCTAGCTCTCCCTTTTTACTTCCTTTTGGATAAACAGACATATTAGGCAAGCATTTTGGAGCTTTCACCTAAATAACTACAGGTGGTGAGATAAGCTGCACAATATAATTGACCTTTCAGTATATTGTTGCACACACACCATCTATTTAGCAAATGCCCTTGTTATCAACAGCAGCCTTTTAAACTCACCTGAGCTAACAGGTATGTGCGCTGGTTACTCTGCTGCGCTTAAAATTTCTTTTTTGGTTTGCTACAATGCCTTTTCTGAAACGTTGTCTCCTTCTGCTGGAACACTGACTTCTTTCATTTAATGCCTGCAGACTATAAAAGAGAACCCAACCCAAAAAGTTTGGTTGATTAGTCTGTGGCATTCTGTTAAACTGTTGCTTATGGCGGTCTCTGTGAGCTTCTCAGCGACATTCAGCCAGCCAGGTATCCTGCCTGCAGTAGATGGAATGTGGCAATGGAACGCTGGCTGCGCGTGTCATAATAGGCTCTGAGCCTTTATATACCTGTGCACAGCAGCAGCCACCTTCAGTCTGCTGCTGGACAGCCAGCAGCAGCAGCAGCAGCAGGAGAGGTATGTAATCAGGAGCCCTCCTGCTAAGGGTAGACAGCTGCTCGTTCCACCCCACCCCCCGCCTTAATTGGTTCTCCTCCCTTCCAACGGTGTTGAGGCGGGTGGGAACAGCAGGGGGTGAAGGTGCTGTGTTTAAAGAGGTGGAGTTATGCAGATCTAAAACGCGTGGATTGCAGCAGCAGCAAGCCGAAAAGTGCAGGCATGTAAGGGATCTAGAGGTTGACAACATGTCTTCTTAACGGGAGTCCAGGAGCTCATCTCCACAAATGGACTTTTCAGGATCCTTGGGTGGCTCCGTAGTTTGAAACCAATTCCGGTTATCGCTTCTCGGCCTTTTGGCTAAGATCAAGTGTAGTATCTGTTCTTTTAAGAACACAAGAGCTACGATCTACACTTGACGAGAGCGATCGAACTCGGAAGGAGAAGAGCTTCGGAGCCCAGCTGACATCGGAGAACGAAGGCGGATATCGGTGGGAGGAAGAAGCTCTAAAGAATCCAGAAGAAGACGAAGACTCGGAGAAGAATCGGGCTGTCCTGTGGAATCTTCGAGGAAGAAAATCATCGAGACAAAGACCTTTCAGGGAATTTGTCCAGAACACGACGGGAGAAGAATCTGCATAGCTCCACCCATTCCGGGAAGAGTTCCAGATCCAGCTCCAAGAAGTAACTGCAGGAGGAAAGCCATGGCAAGCGCTGCGAGGAAGGCCGAAAAGAAGAGCCTGGAGCTGGGGACAGCCAGGAGGGCCCAGCCAGGAGCCGATTCTGACCCCAAGGACTCTGCCTCCACGACTGGCCAGCAGAAGGGACCCCAGAAGCCCCGCCACGAAGCTCCAGCCCTGGAGCCATGGATGCGGCAGACGGTGGCCCTGAAGCTGAAGGAAGTGGATGGGAGGGTGCCGGACATGTCCTCGGACGTGTTCTGCCAGAAGATGCTGCTGGATCGAGGCTTCTCCAGGTCGGACACCCTCAGCATCCAGACCTTCTTGACGGGGATCTTCTTCGTCACCTTCGCCACTGTGAACACCTGCAGGAGGTTCTGGGAAATGGTAAGCGCAAAAGGACCGGATAATTCTTTCTCTGCCTTTACAGGTAGCTGCCCTATCCAGAGGGATGAAAGGAGGATCACGGTCTCCATGCGCAACCCGCACACCCCAGGCCAAGACATCTGTACCTTCCTGAGACGCTTCTGTTTGGTTGTGAAGGAACCATCTCACATCCTGAATGGACTCGGCTTCTGGACAGGTAAGTGGTCGGTGACCGTTAGACTTCACAGGGACCTGGCGTACTCAGACGGACTTCGGCACCTGCCCCCGACATTCTCCCTGGGCAACTCCTACGGCCTCATCTATTACCCGGACATGCCGCGGAACTGCAGGAGATGCGGCAAGAACGGCCACGAGATGAAGGACTGCAAGGAGGATGCCTGCAGGATTTGTCGAGTGACGGGACACAGCTCGAAGGACTGCCCGAAGAAGACGTCCTGCAACCTGTGTGGGCTGGCGGCTCATCTGTACAAGGATTGCCCCAGGCGTGAGAGATCCTGGGCATCGGTGGTTGCGACGACCCCAGCTACGGAGGACAAGGCCCCGACGACCAGGCCTGTGAAGGTCAAGGACGCGACGACCAAGGCCCCAGCGGCCAAGGCCGAGACGACCAAGGCCAAAGCGGTCAAGGAGTCGGTGGCCAAAGCCCCAGCGACGGTCCCAGCAGCTCCGAAGCAGAAGAAAAAGTCAAAGGAGGGTAAGAGTTCTGTCACCCCTCTCTCGATCCCTCCCCCTGCCACCCCCGTCCAATCACCCCCCACCCCGGCCACCCCTGCTGAGGATTCCACTTCCTCCTTCCCCTACTCCTCAGAAGGTGTCCTTTCCCCTGCCCCGGCAGCCACTCTCCCTCCCCAGACCATGGTAGCGGTGGAATTAACCTTTCCTCCACCCGCCGCTATCTATTCCGAGGAGGATTTTCCCCTTCTTGTCTCCCCAGTTCCAACCCGGGGAAAGAGGAAGGTGGAGGACAGCCCTGCTACTGAATCCTCCAAAAAGAAGATTCTGGATTTCGTAGGCGAAAAGGAGGATACCCTCCCTGAGCCAGAAGAGATGGAGCACATGGTTGAGACCCTGGTGGCCGAGCCAGAAGAGGAGGAACTGGTGGTCGCCGAGATCGAGGCCGCGCTGCTTGACCAGATGGAGGAAGAGGGCCTGCTGGTGATCCCGTCACCAGCAGTCAACACCGACGAGGGACCACCCGACCGGAGTGGTAACTAAGGTGTATTGCCTGCGCTAACTTTTTCTTTTTTCCCTACATGATGGCTAATATTAACTTATTTTCCATTAATGTCAGGAGCATCAAGGACAAGTTCAGACGTCAGACTATTTATGCCTTCCTTACTTCCCAGTTGTGTGATGTTTATATGTTGCAGGAATGTTCCCTTCCCTCCTCTAGGTCCTTCAAACATCTGGCCAGGGAGTGGTCCCACGGTCCATCCTACTGGTCCGGTGGGGGTGACTGCAAGTCTGCGGGGGTCGCAATTCTGATCAGGGGGGGCGCATTCACGCTTGAGTCCGTCCAGGAGCTCATCTGCGGCAGGGCTCTTGTTGTAGATGGCAACTGGGCGGGAGAACCTGTCAGGTTCATCAACGTGTATGCGTCCCCACTGAAGAATGAGCGTTTGGAGCTTTTCCAGACCCTGCGGCTTCAGCTTGCCACCACCAGGACCTTAGTGATGGCCGGGGATTTCAACTGCCCCATCGAGGAGGACGGTCGTAGTTCTGGCACATCTGCCAAGTTGGACATCACGTCCAAGCTGCTCATCGAGATGGTAACCGAGGCCTCTCTTCAGGACGTGGTGGGCTCCATGGGGAGAGGCTCCACGAACTATTCGTGGAGCCGACCCGATGGCTCACTCCGCTCCAGGATTGACTTTGTGTTCACCTCTCGGGCAGTCAGGCAGAGTAGGCACTCGATGGTCTCCTGCTTCTTCTCCGACCACAGAGCCATTCACTTACAAGGTGTCCTCGGCGACGGTTTTCCGTCCGGCCCCGGCTCCTGGAAGCTGAATTGTGCTCTGCTGGCTCAGGATGAAGTCGTGGAGGAGCTGAGAGCAGCCTACGCAATGTGGCAGTCCTACAAGGGTAGCTTCCAAACAGTCTCTGATTGGTGGGAATATGTTAAACTTGAGTTTCGCTGTTTCTTTCAGGCCAAGGGTCGACAACAGGCGTGTGAGAAGAGGAGGGACTTCAGAGGGCTGCAGCGCGAGCTGCGGTCGCTGCAGGACCTTCTTCACTGCGGCTGGGACGTGAGGGAGGAGCTGGAGGAGACCAAGAAGAGCCTGAAAAGGCACTTTGAGGAGGAGTCCAAGCGAATCATCTTCCGTTCCAAAGTGGAGAATCTGGAGAAGGGTGAGAAATGTAACTCATTCTTTTTCAGGAAACTTCATGCCGGTCACACGCCCCTGAACGAGCTGCGAGACGAGAGCGGAAACATGCGACGTGGGAAGGAGGACGTGATGAGGGTCGTCAGCGACTTCTACAGCGAACTCTACTCCCACAAGACTACCGACCCCGACGCTGCTGATAAGTTCCTGTCAGGTATCACTAACCATCTTGATCCTGCAGGCACGGCAGCCTTGGACAAACCTCTGATGGTGGGCGAATTGCTCTCTGCCGCTAAATCCTTTAGGACCGGAAGGACCCCGGGCAGTGATGGTCTTCCAGCGGAGCTCTATGTAGCGCTGGGAGACCTCATCTGTCCGGACCTGTTGGACCTGTACGAGGAGATGGTGGTGGAGGGTAGAATGCCTCCATCTTTGAGGGAAGGAATGGTCACGATCCTGTACAAGCGGAAGGGAGAGAGGTGCGACCTGAGGAATTGGCGTCCCATCACTCTGCTCAACGTGGACTACAAGATCCTGGCCAAGACGATGGCGACACGACTTAAGACGGTCATCGGACGGATCATCCACCCGGACCAGACCTGCGGCATCCCTGGACGTCGCATCGCAGACAGCCTCGCTCTCGTGCGGGACACGGTCGAGTACATCAAGGTCCGCCGCGCACACGCGGCCCTGGTCTCCTTGGATCAGGAGAAGGCCTTCGACCGGGTTTCCCACGAGTTCATGGGCCGAGCTCTGCACCGGTTAGGTTTGGGTAACATGTTTTGTTCGTATGTCCGTCTGATGTATTTTGATATCCACAGCTCGGTGTTGGTGAACGGCTGGAAGACTGACCCCTTCCCTGTCCTCTCTGGGGTCAGACAAGGCTGCCCTCTATCACCTCTTCTTTTTGTTTGTGTTATAGAACTCTTCGCAGAGGCTATCCGGCAGAATGGAGAGATCAGAGGGATCACCGCACCGGGTCCGGGACGACACGAGGTCAAGTGCTCGCTCTACATGGACGACGTCACCGTCTTCTGCGCTGATCGTGGTTCAGTCGACGCCCTCGTCCAGACGTGTGAGAGGTTCGGCCGGGCTTCAGGGGCCAAAGTCAACTGCAGGAAGTCGGAAGCCATGCTCTTCGGGGATTGGCAGCCGGCCTCCTCCGCCCCCTTCCCCTTCAACATTCAACCGGATTTCCTCAAGGTGCTGGGAGTCTGGTTCGGGAAGGAAGGAGCGGCCCTCAAGTCCTGGCAAGAACGCTTGGCCAAGGTGAAGCAACGGATCGGACTCTGGAGCCTCAGACACCTCACTTGTGAGGGTAAGGCACTCGTCCTGCGTAATGAGGTCCTGCCCGTCTTGCAGTACACGGCGCAGGCCTGGCCCCCACACGTCACTGTGTGCAGGGCCATTACCAGGACAGTGTTTCACTTTGTCTGGGGATCCAAGATGGACAGAGTCAGGCGGGCCGTCATGTACAAGGAGCCTCGCAAGGGTGGGAAGGGCGTTCCAGATATCCCCACCCTCCTGCGATCCTCTTTTGTGTGTGATTGTGTCCGCCGGACTTTGCAAGTCAAGAATGGCTCCGCGGGCAGGTCCATGTCTCGCTTCTTCCTGCTTCCTCTTTGGAGGCGACTCGGCTGGGACAAGTGGGACAGCTCCTTCCCCTACAACTGGACGACGCCATGGTTCTACGGAGACGTCGTTCGATTTGTGGGGGAGCATCAACTGGAGGGACTCAAGCCCGACTTGTGGAAGCCCAAAACTATCCACAAGCTAATCAGAGCCAAGGATGACGTGGAGAACATTACAGGACTTCACCAGGACACGCTGGAGACTGTGTGGACAAATGTGTCGTCTGACAGGCTGACCAACGGGCACAAGGACTTGTCGTGGATGGCGATTCAGGGCGGACTGCCCGTCCGGTCATTCATGCATGCCCGGAACCTGTGCAAGACCCGGTACTGCCCAAGGTGCCCCTTCGTGGAGGAAACATCTTTGCACACTTTTTGGGACTGCGGATTTGCACAGCGCCTATTGACTGCACTTGAGGACGACCTGAGGAACTCTGTCCCCAGGGCGAGCCTATCGCACCATTCTGTGCTTTACGGACTCTTCCCTGGGGTTCATACCGTCGGAGCCATCCAGGAGGCTTGGCGCCTTATGAACTGCTTCAAGGATGCCGTTTGGGTCGCCAGGAACCGGCTCATCTTGAGGAGGGAGAGGATGTCCATCCAGGACTGCCGCAGGCTGATCCACAGCCTGCTCAGAGACTATTCCATCATGGACGGTCCGGAGGACGAGGACGAGGACTAAACCCCTCCTCCCCCTCTCCCCTTATGTGTCTTGTCTTTCAATAAAGCTTCGGGCCTGTGATTTTCCCCTCCCCATCCCCTTTTTCCCAATCCCCATCCCTTATCACGGTTCGTCGTACTGTATTGATTGACATGCTTTTTCTTTCAGATTGAGTGTTTTGTGTAGCATAGGGGTGTGATGTGTCTAGTTAGTGCGTCGTATCCTCATGCTATGTAAATATGATGTAGAATTCTGTGTGTACTGGGCTGCGGCACTGTACACTGTCTGTTAACTTATTTTTTGTGCTAATAAAAGATATATTCAATCAAAAAATCTGTTCTTATCAGTTTAATATCTGATACGTCCCCTATCTGGGGACCATATATTAAATGGATTTTTAGAACAGGGAGATGGAAAAAGAGCTTGCTCTGTCCACTCCACGCATTGACCTGGTATTGCAGTATCTCCAGGACCGGTGCACCCCTTCTTTAATGCAGTTTCTAAAATCAGAAAGAATTGAATTCAATGTTTTTTGTTCATTTTGCTTGTTTGTCGGATTTTGGGATGGACTCTTTGGCTTTGCTTTTCTTCTCCTCATTGGATTTTTCATGTTCAAAGTTGCAGAAGCCAGATTACAAGCTCATTTTGGTTCAACTTCAGCAACTGTGCATTGCATTGCCATGTAATGTGATGCAATGCTATCTTTCTAGCTCTCCCTTTTTACTTCCTTTTGGATAAACAGACATATTAGGCAAGCATTTTGGAGCTTTCACCTAAATAACTACAGGTGGTGAGATAAGCTGCACAATATAATTGACCTTTCAGTATATTGTTGCACACACACCATCTATTTAGCAAATGCCCTTGTTATCAACAGCAGCCTTTTAAACTCACCTGAGCTAACAGGTATGTGCGCTGGTTACTCTGCTGCGCTTAAAATTTCTTTTTTGGTTTGCTACAATGCCTTTTCTGAAACGTTGTCTCCTTCTGCTGGAACACTGACTTCTTTCATTTAATGCCTGCAGACTATAAAAGAGAACCCAACCCAAAAAGTTTGGTTGATTAGTCTGTGGCATTCTGTTAAACTGTTGCTTATGGCGGTCTCTGTGAGCTTCTCAGCGACATTCAGCCAGCCAGGTATCCTGCCTGCAGTAGATGGAATGTGGCAATGGAACGCTGGCTGCGCGTGTCATATTAGGCTCTGAGCCTTTATATACCTGTGCACAGCAGCAGCCACCTTCAGTCTGCTGCTGGACAGCCAGCAGCAGCAGCAGCAGCAGGAGAGGTATGTAATCAGGAGCCCTCCTGCTAAGGGTAGACAGCTGCTCGTTCCACCCCACCCCCCGCCTTAATTGGTTCTCCTCCCTTCCAACAGTGTTGAGGCGGGTGGGAACAGCAGGGGGTGAAGGTGCTGTGTTTAAAGAGGTGGAGTTATGCAGATCTAAAACGCGTGGATTGCAGCAGCAGCAAGCCGAAAAGTGCAGGCATGTAAGGGATCTAGAGGTTGACAACATGTCTTCTTAACGGGAGTCCAGGAGCTCATCTCCACAAATGGACTTTTCAGGATCCTTGGGTGGCTCCGTAGTTTGAAACCAATTCTGGTTATCGCTTCTCGGCCTTTTGGCTAAGATCAAGTGTAGTATCTGTTCTTATCAGTTTAATATCTGATACGTCCCCTATCTGGGGACCATATATTAAATGGATTTTTAGAACAGGGAGATGGAAAAAGAGCTTGCTCTGTCCACTCCACGCATTGACCTGGTATTGCAGTATCTCCAGGACCGGTGCACCCCTTCTTTAATGCAGTTTCTAAAATCAGAAAGAATTGAATTCAATGTTTTTTGTTCATTTTGCTTGTTTGTCGGATTTTGGGATGGACTCTTTGGCTTTGCTTTTCTTCTCCTCATTGGATTTTTCATGTTCAAAGTTGCAGAAGCCAGATTACAAGCTCATTTTGGTTCAACTTCAGCAACTGTGCATTGCATTGCCATGTAATGTGATGCAATGCTATCTTTCTAGCTCTCCCTTTTTACTTCCTTTTGGATAAACAGACATATTAGGCAAGCATTTTGGAGCTTTCACCTAAATAACTACAGGTGGTGAGATAAGCTGCACAATATAATTGACCTTTCAGTATATTGTTGCACACACACCATCTATTTAGCAAATGCCCTTGTTATCAACAGCAGCCTTTTAAACTCACCTGAGCTAACAGGTATGTGCGCTGGTTACTCTGCTGCGCTTAAAATTTCTTTTTTGGTTTGCTACAATGCCTTTTCTGAAACGTTGTCTCCTTCTGCTGGAACACTGACTTCTTTCATTTAATGCCTGCAGACTATAAAAGAGAACCCAACCCAAAAAGTTTGGTTGATTAGTCTGTGGCATTCTGTTAAACTGTTGCTTATGGCGGTCTCTGTGAGCTTCTCAGCGACATTCAGCCAGCCAGGTATCCTGCCTGCAGTAGATGGAATGTGGCAATGGAACGCTGGCTGCGCGTGTCATAATAGGCTCTGAGCCTTTATATACCTGTGCACAGCAGCAGCCACCTTCAGTCTGCTGCTGGACAGCCAGCAGCAGCAGCAGCAGGAGAGGTATGTAATCAGGAGCCCTCCTGCTAAGGGTAGACAGCTGCTCGTTCCACCCCACCCCCCGCCTTAATTGGTTCTCCTCCCTTCCAACGGTGTTGAGGCGGGTGGGAACAGCAGGGGGTGAAGGTGCTGTGTTTAAAGAGGTGGAGTTATGCAGATCTAAAACGCGTGGATTGCAGCAGCAGCAAGCCGAAAAGTGCAGGCATGTAAGGGATCTAGAGGTTGACAACATGTCTTCTTAACGGGAGTCCAGGAGCTCATCTCCACAAATGGACTTTTCAGGATCCTTGGGTGGCTCCGTAGTTTGAAACCAATTCTGGTTATCGCTTCTCGGCCTTTTGGCTAAGATCAAGTGTAGTATCTGTTCTTATCAGTTTAATATCTGATACGTCCCCTATCTGGGGACCATATATTAAATGGATTTTTAGAACAGGGAGATGGAAAAAGAGCTTGCTCTGTCCACTCCACGCATTGACCTGGTATTGCAGTATCTCCAGGACCGGTGCACCCCTTCTTTAATGCAGTTTCTAAAATCAGAAAGAATTGAATTCAATGTTTTTTGTTCATTTTGCTTGTTTGTCGGATTTTGGGATGGACTCTTTGGCTTTGCTTTTCTTCTCCTCATTGGATTTTTCATGTTCAAAGTTGCAGAAGCCAGATTACAAGCTCATTTTGGTTCAACTTCAGCAACTGTGCATTGCATTGCCATGTAATGTGATGCAATGCTATCTTTCTAGCTCTCCCTTTTTACTTCCTTTTGGATAAACAGACATATTAGGCAAGCATTTTGGAGCTTTCACCTAAATAACTACAGGTGGTGAGATAAGCTGCACAATATAATTGACCTTTCAGTATATTGTTGCACACACACCATCTATTTAGCAAATGCCCTTGTTATCAACAGCAGCCTTTTAAACTCACCTGAGCTAACAGGTATGTGCGCTGGTTACTCTGCTGCGCTTAAAATTTCTTTTTTGGTTTGCTACAATGCCTTTTCTGAAACGTTGTCTCCTTCTGCTGGAACACTGACTTCTTTCATTTAATGCCTGCAGACTATAAAAGAGAACCCAACCCAAAAAGTTTGGTTGATTAGTCTGTGGCATTCTGTTAAACTGTTGCTTATGGCGGTCTCTGTGAGCTTCTCAGCGACATTCAGCCAGCCAGGTATCCTGCCTGCAGTAGATGGAATGTGGCAATGGAACGCTGGCTGCGCGTGTCATAATAGGCTCTGAGCCTTTATATACCTGTGCACAGCAGCAGCCACCTTCAGTCTGCTGCTGGACAGCCAGCAGCAGCAGCAGCAGGAGAGGTATGTAATCAGGAGCCCTCCTGCTAAGGGTAGACAGCTGCTCGTTCCACCCCACCCCCCGCCTTAATTGGTTCTCCTCCCTTCCAACGGTGTTGAGGCGGGTGGGAACAGCAGGGGGTGAAGGTGCTGTGTTTAAAGAGGTGGAGTTATGCAGATCTAAAACGCGTGGATTGCAGCAGCAGCAAGCCGAAAAGTGCAGGCATGTAAGGGATCTAGAGGTTGACAACATGTCTTCTTAACGGGAGTCCAGGAGCTCATCTCCACAAATGGACTTTTCAGGATCCTTGGGTGGCTCCGTAGTTTGAAACCAATTCTGGTTATCGCTTCTCGGCCTTTTGGCTAAGATCAAGTGTAGTATCTGTTCTTATCAGTTTAATATCTGATACGTCCCCTATCTGGGGACCATATATTAAATGGATTTTTAGAACAGGGAGATGGAAAAAGAGCTTGCTCTGTCCACTCCACGCATTGACCTGGTATTGCAGTATCTCCAGGACCGGTGCACCCCTTCTTTAATGCAGTTTCTAAAATCAGAAAGAATTGAATTCAATGTTTTTTGTTCATTTTGCTTGTTTGTCGGATTTTGGGATGGACTCTTTGGCTTTGCTTTTCTTCTCCTCATTGGATTTTTCATGTTCAAAGTTGCAGAAGCCAGATTACAAGCTTATTTTGGTTCAACTTCAGCAACTGTGCATTGCATTGCCATGTAATGTGATGCAATGCTATCTTTCTAGCTCTCCCTTTTTACTTCCTTTTGGATAAACAGACATATTAGGCAAGCATTTTGGAGCTTTCACCTAAATAACTACAGGTGGTGAGATAAGCTGCACAATATAATTGACCTTTCAGTATATTGTTGCACACACACCATCTATTTAGCAAATGCCCTTGTTATCAACAGCAGCCTTTTAAACTCACCTGAGCTAACAGGTATGTGCGCTGGTTACTCTGCTGCGCTTAAAATTTCTTTTTTGGTTTGCTACAATGCCTTTTCTGAAACGTTGTCTCCTTCTGCTGGAACACTGACTTCTTTCATTTAATGCCTGCAGACTATAAAAGAGAACCCAACCCAAAAAGTTTGGTTGATTAGTCTGTGGCATTCTGTTAAACTGTTGCTTATGGCGGTCTCTGTGAGCTTCTCAGCGACATTCAGCCAGCCAGGTATCCTGCCTGCAGTAGATGGAATGTGGCAATGGAACGCTGGCTGCGCGTGTCATAATAGGCTCTGAGCCTTTATATACCTGTGCACAGCAGCAGCCACCTTCAGTCTGCTGCTGGACAGCCAGCAGCAGCAGCAGCAGGAGAGGTATGTAATCAGGAGCCCTCCTGCTAAGGGTAGACAGCTGCTCGTTCCACCCCACCCCCCGCCTTAATTGGTTCTCCTCCCTTCCAACGGTGTTGAGGCGGGTGGGAACAGCAGGGGGTGAAGGTGCTGTGTTTAAAGAGGTGGAGTTATGCAGATCTAAAACGCGTGGATTGCAGCAGCAGCAAGCCGAAAAGTGCAGGCATGTAAGGGATCTAGAGGTTGACAACATGTCTTCTTAACGGGAGTCCAGGAGCTCATCTCCACAAATGGACTTTTCAGGATCCTTGGGTGGCTCCGTAGTTTGAAACCAATTCTGGTTATCGCTTCTCGGCCTTTTGGCTAAGATCAAGTGTAGTATCTGTTCTTATCAGTTTAATATCTGATACGTCCCCTATCTGGGGACCATATATTAAATGGATTTTTAGAACAGGGAGATGGAAAAAGAGCTTGCTCTGTCCACTCCACGCATTGACCTGGTATTGCAGTATCTCCAGGACCGGTGCACCCCTTCTTTAATGCAGTTTCTAAAATCAGAAAGAATTGAATTCAATGTTTTTTGTTCATTTTGCTTGTTTGTCGGATTTTGGGATGGACTCTTTGGCTTTGCTTTTCTTCTCCTCATTGGATTTTTCATGTTCAAAGTTGCAGAAGCCAGATTACAAGCTCATTTTGGTTCAACTTCAGCAACTGTGCATTGCATTGCCATGTAATGTGATGCAATGCTATCTTTCTAGCTCTCCCTTTTTACTTCCTTTTGGATAAACAGACATATTAGGCAAGCATTTTGGAGCTTTCACCTAAATAACTACAGGTGGTGAGATAAGCTGCACAATATAATTGACCTTTCAGTATATTGTTGCACACACACCATCTATTTAGCAAATGCCCTTGTTATCAACAGCAGCCTTTTAAACTCACCTGAGCTAACAGGTATGTGCGCTGGTTACTCTGCTGCGCTTAAAATTTCTTTTTTGGTTTGCTACAATGCCTTTTCTGAAACGTTGTCTCCTTCTGCTGGAACACTGACTTCTTTCATTTAATGCCTGCAGACTATAAAAGAGAACCCAACCCAAAAAGTTTGGTTGATTAGTCTGTGGCATTCTGTTAAACTGTTGCTTATGGCGGTCTCTGTGAGCTTCTCAGCGACATTCAGCCAGCCAGGTATCCTGCCTGCAGTAGATGGAATGTGGCAATGGAACGCTGGCTGCGCGTGTCATAATAGGCTCTGAGCCTTTATATACCTGTGCACAGCAGCAGCCACCTTCAGTCTGCTGCTGGACAGCCAGCAGCAGCAGCAGCAGGAGAGGTATGTAATCAGGAGCCCTCCTGCTAAGGGTAGACAGCTGCTCGTTCCACCCCACCCCCCGCCTTAATTGGTTCTCCTCCCTTCCAACGGTGTTGAGGCGGGTGGGAACAGCAGGGGGTGAAGGTGCTGTGTTTAAAGAGGTGGAGTTATGCAGATCTAAAACGCGTGGATTGCAGCAGCAGCAAGCCGAAAAGTGCAGGCATGTAAGGGATCTAGAGGTTGACAACATGTCTTCTTAACGGGAGTCCAGGAGCTCATCTCCACAAATGGACTTTTCAGGATCCTTGGGTGGCTCCGTAGTTTGAAACCAATTCTGGTTATCGCTTCTCGGCCTTTTGGCTAAGATCAAGTGTAGTATCTGTTCTTATCAGTTTAATATCTGATACGTCCCCTATCTGGGGACCATATATTAAATGGATTTTTAGAACAGGGAGATGGAAAAAGAGCTTGCTCTGTCCACTCCACGCATTGACCTGGTATTGCAGTATCTCCAGGACCGGTGCACCCCTTCTTTAATGCAGTTTCTAAAATCAGAAAGAATTGAATTCAATGTTTTTTGTTCATTTTGCTTGTTTGTCGGATTTTGGGATGGACTCTTTGGCTTTGCTTTTCTTCTCCTCATTGGATTTTTCATGTTCAAAGTTGCAGAAGCCAGATTACAAGCTCATTTTGGTTCAACTTCAGCAACTGTGCATTGCATTGCCATGTAATGTGATGCAATGCTATCTTTCTAGCTCTCCCTTTTTACTTCCTTTTGGATAAACAGACATATTAGGCAAGCATTTTGGAGCTTTCACC
The DNA here is from genome assembly GCF_046119375.1 of Phyllobates terribilis. Classification (NCBI taxonomy): domain Eukaryota; kingdom Metazoa; phylum Chordata; class Amphibia; order Anura; family Dendrobatidae; genus Phyllobates; species Phyllobates terribilis. The sequence continues at coordinate 131,184 of NW_027363058.1, read as the reverse complement.
TAAATAACTACAGGTGGTGAGATAAGCTGCACAATATAATTGACCTTTCAGTATATTGTTGCACACACACCATCTATTTAGCAAATGCCCTTGTTATCAACAGCAGCCTTTTAAACTCACCTGAGCTAACAGGTATGTGCGCTGGTTACTCTGCTGCGCTTAAAATTTCTTTTTTGGTTTGCTACAATGCCTTTTCTGAAACGTTGTCTCCTTCTGCTGGAACACTGACTTCTTTCATTTAATGCCTGCAGACTATAAAAGAGAACCCAACCCAAAAAGTTTGGTTGATTAGTCTGTGGCATTCTGTTAAACTGTTGCTTATGGCGGTCTCTGTGAGCTTCTCAGCGACATTCAGCCAGCCAGGTATCCTGCCTGCAGTAGATGGAATGTGGCAATGGAACGCTGGCTGCGCGTGTCATAATAGGCTCTGAGCCTTTATATACCTGTGCACAGCAGCAGCCACCTTCAGTCTGCTGCTGGACAGCCAGCAGCAGCAGCAGCAGGAGAGGTATGTAATCAGGAGCCCTCCTGCTAAGGGTAGACAGCTGCTCGTTCCACCCCACCCCCCGCCTTAATTGGTTCTCCTCCCTTCCAACGGTGTTGAGGCGGGTGGGAACAGCAGGGGGTGAAGGTGCTGTGTTTAAAGAGGTGGAGTTATGCAGATCTAAAACGCGTGGATTGCAGCAGCAGCAAGCCGAAAAGTGCAGGCATGTAAGGGATCTAGAGGTTGACAACATGTCTTCTTAACGGGAGTCCAGGAGCTCATCTCCACAAATGGACTTTTCAGGATCCTTGGGTGGCTCCGTAGTTTGAAACCAATTCTGGTTATCGCTTCTCGGCCTTTTGGCTAAGATCAAGTGTAGTATCTGTTCTTATCAGTTTAATATCTGATACGTCCCCTATCTGGGGACCATATATTAAATGGATTTTTAGAACAGGGAGATGGAAAAAGAGCTTGCTCTGTCCACTCCACGCATTGACCTGGTATTGCAGTATCTCCAGGACCGGTGCACCCCTTCTTTAATGCAGTTTCTAAAATCAGAAAGAATTGAATTCAATGTTTTTTGTTCATTTTGCTTGTTTGTCGGATTTTGGGATGGACTCTTTGGCTTTGCTTTTCTTCTCCTCATTGGATTTTTCATGTTCAAAGTTGCAGAAGCCAGATTACAAGCTCATTTTGGTTCAACTTCAGCAACTGTGCATTGCATTGCCATGTAATGTGATGCAATGCTATCTTTCTAGCTCTCCCTTTTTACTTCCTTTTGGATAAACAGACATATTAGGCAAGCATTTTGGAGCTTTCACCTAAATAACTACAGGTGGTGAGATAAGCTGCACAATATAATTGACCTTTCAGTATATTGTTGCACACACACCATCTATTTAGCAAATGCCCTTGTTATCAACAGCAGCCTTTTAAACTCACCTGAGCTAACAGGTATGTGCGCTGGTTACTCTGCTGCGCTTAAAATTTCTTTTTTGGTTTGCTACAATGCCTTTTCTGAAACGTTGTCTCCTTCTGCTGGAACACTGACTTCTTTCATTTAATGCCTGCAGACTATAAAAGAGAACCCAACCCAAAAAGTTTGGTTGATTAGTCTGTGGCATTCTGTTAAACTGTTGCTTATGGCGGTCTCTGTGAGCTTCTCAGCGACATTCAGCCAGCCAGGTATCCTGCCTGCAGTAGATGGAATGTGGCAATGGAACGCTGGCTGCGCGTGTCATAATAGGCTCTGAGCCTTTATATACCTGTGCACAGCAGCAGCCACCTTCAGTCTGCTGCTGGACAGCCAGCAGCAGCAGCAGCAGGAGAGGTATGTAATCAGGAGCCCTCCTGCTAAGGGTAGACAGCTGCTCGTTCCACCCCACCCCCCGCCTTAATTGGTTCTCCTCCCTTCCAACGGTGTTGAGGCGGGTGGGAACAGCAGGGGGTGAAGGTGCTGTGTTTAAAGAGGTGGAGTTATGCAGATCTAAAACGCGTGGATTGCAGCAGCAGCAAGCCGAAAAGTGCAGGCATGTAAGGGATCTAGAGGTTGACAACATGTCTTCTTAACGGGAGTCCAGGAGCTCATCTCCACAAATGGACTTTTCAGGATCCTTGGGTGGCTCCGTAGTTTGAAACCAATTCTGGTTATCGCTTCTCGGCCTTTTGGCTCAGATCGGGGTGTTTGCCTCGGTCTGGGCTGAGGGGTGCGTATTTTCGGCTCGTGTGGTGGAGAAAGCGATCCGTGCCTTGGGCATTACAATGGCGGCTGTAAAGAATACCGTGCGATTGGAGGTTATTGAGGACCACAGACATAACATCGGCTTGGAATTTATTGTCCGGAATATAGTGATGGAATTGACGGGATTTAAACTGGAGAAGATTTTTTGTATCCAGGAGTTTCCTAAAGCTGGTAATTATGACATTTCTTTCTACTTGGAAGCAGACTGTTTGACTTTCTTTCAGCGTTTAAAAGAGAAAAGACATCATGAGTATTTACAATTTATAATCCCTAAGCCTTTGTTTTCTAATATTGAAAGGCCCATTACTGTACACATGTATAACCCGTTTGTGGAGATCCCTTTGATTAGAGCTTTCTTATCACGGTATTGCTCAGTAATAAGGGGGGGAATCATGCAAAAGAATATTTTTGCTGTTTTCAATGGGAATGTGAAATTTTGGGCTCGTTTCAAATCTGACCCTGAGGGTATTGGTGGAACCATGCACCCACCTGCAAATTTCTCCATTGGAGGAAATAGAGGATTCCTACATTATCCTGGTCAGCCCTCTTTTTGTAGGAAATGTTTTTGTTATGGCCATATAGCTGCGGAATGTACCTCTGATGTAACTTGTAGGAATTGTAAAAAATCAGGGCATGAAGCCTTTGAATGTCCCTATCCTGCAATATGTGACTTATGTGGTGAAAATGGCCACACTTGTAGATCATGTCCTAATGTTAGCCGTCAGGTTTTTTTGGCGCGTCTTAATACTGAGAGACGTAGGACATGGGGGGAGAGACAGGGGGCTCCTCAGGCACAGGAGGGCCCTACTGAAATCCCTCGTGTTGTTCCTGAAACTACTACAATGGTGGAGGAAGTGGTGGATTTTATTCCCACTGTGGCTGAGGTGCATGATATCACTGTAGAGGGAAATCTTGGAGACCAGGTGCAGCCTGACGTGGGTGTGGCACCACCTGTAGAGTTGCCTTCTGGGTCAGGGGCTGAGACGGCTCTCAGTGAGGTAATTGAGGAGGTGGAAAGCTCTGAGGAGATGTCTGCCCCAAGTTCCGTTGACATACAGTGGTCAGTTTCTCCAGAGGAAATAGAGGCTGCCAGGATGCCTTCAGCTGAAAATGCTGCCATCGTTTGTAAAGCCTTGGCCAAACAGAAGAAGACTGGTAAAACTGTAAAGAGGTTACGAAAGAAGAAATTTGAGTCTTTTGAGTCTCACAACCCTTTTTCCGTCGTATCTGACTCTGGGGAGGACTCACATTTGAATGAACCTTATAAGGCCACTCCCATATCACCTAGTGAAGGTTTCTTAGAGGAAAAGGATGTGGCAGGCTTGGAGAGCCTATTTGAATTTTCTGAGGTGGCCTGAGACATGTTGATTTCCTTTTCTGGTCTTCCCGGTCTCCATAACCTGCATTGACACCTATGGTCCTGCGGCTGAAAATAATCTCCCAGAATGTACGTATGTTTGCATCAGCGACAAAGCGTGCCACTGTTCTGGACTATTTGGCATCTAAGGGCTGTGACATTATATGTGTTCAAGAATGTGGTTTATCTAAATTTCCTAAACAAAATGAGTGGCTGTATGGGGAGGCAGTGTGGTCCTTTTCTAATACTAACAGAAATGATGGCATTGGAATCCTTATCCAAAACAGAGACATTCGCTTAAAACAGAAAACTATTATTCTGGAAGGAAGATGTGCTTGTATCACTCTATCATACCTTGGTTGGGACTTTAAACTAATTTGCATATATGCAAATGTGGATAAAAATGAGCGCTTATCACTCTTCAAAAAATTGACTTTTTTTTGCATGGCAAGTTGCCTGTTTTTGTTATTGGTGACTTTAACTGTATTTTTTCAAAAGAAGCAAGGGCAGGTTCATGGCAATCTAAAGTGGATGTTACAGGTAATCTATGGAACCAAATGACTAAAGACTTCTCCCTTAGGGATGCTGTGTCGGAGAAGCCGGGACCTTTTACATATCATTCAGATGATGGCCATGCCGAGTCTAGACTGGACTATTTTTTTGTTTCCTCACCGGCAGTTAAATGTGTTAAGTATTCCCAAGAGAAAGTTTGCTTCTCTGATCATGTGTTTGCTTGGGGTGTTTGAGGTGGATGGTTTTTTCTATGGCAAAGGGAGGTGGCGGATGAATGTGAGTGTTCTGGATGACAAGCAAGTTTTCAGGTGTTTTTCAAAAAAATACCATGGTTGGGTGAGGAGGAAAAGGGATTTTTGCAATATCTTGGAATGGTGGGTGTGGGTCAAGGTTAGAATTAGGGATTTTTTCAGGAAAATTGGCTATATTAAGGCTAAAAAGAAGAGATTATTATATACACAAATAAATAGGAGGATTTCCTTTTTGCATGAATGTAGAGCTATGGGTATAGATGTTAAAAGTGAGTTGGTTAAAATGAAGAACGAAATGGGTGATTGGATGTTTGGACGAGGAAAGGAAATCATATTCCGGTCGAGAGTGAAGTTTAGGGAACAGAATGAGAAATGTACGCGCTTCTTTTTTAAGAAAATGTGTGGTGGTAAACGGGATATGCATGTGTTAGTGAATGATAAGGGTGATGAGGTACATGGTGAGGGAGTGATCAAGGAAGTGGTTAATTTTTATAAAGGCTTGTATGGGGAGAAAAAGTGTGATTTGGGGAACGAGAATGAGTTTTTGCAGGTACTTGGAAATTTTGTTACAGAAAGTGAAAGTCAGGCTTTGATGGATGATTTAACAGAGAAAGAATTGTTGGGTGTGATCTCCAAGTCTCCGAAGAACAAATCCCCTGGGCAGGATGGAATCCCATGTGATTTTTATGCAAAATATTGGGACGTTGTTTCTCAGGATCTGTTTGAAGTCATGAAATCCTTGTTTGCCGGAGTGAGTATGCCTGAGTGTATGAAGGGAGGTTTGGTTGTGTTATTGTTTAAAAAAGGTGATAGAAAGAGGCTAGCCAACTGGAGACCAATTACGCTGCTTAATGCTGATTATAAGATTTTTGCGAAAATTTTGGCTTGTCGTATGAGAGAAGTGATAGCATCTGTGATTGAGGAGGAACAAGTGTGTGCAGTGCCTGAACGGAGGATACAAGAGAACATTTGTCTGGTGAGGGATGTGCTAGAGGATTGTAAGAGTAGAAAGAAAGGTGTGATTGTATGTGCGCTTGACTTTGAAAAGGCCTTTGATTGTGTGGCTCATGTGTTTTTGTTTAATGTGTTGTTGAAGATGGGCTTTCCAGAGCGCTTGGTTAGATTGATTATGGGAATGTATGAGGGTGCTAGAAGTGTGGTGCAGGTGAATGGTTTTTTATCTGAGTCTTTTGAAATATTGTCAGGGGTGAGGCAGGGATGCCCGCTTTCTCCAATCATGTTTATTTGTGTGATGGAGCCTCTTCTCCAGCTTATTAGAAGGGATACAGTTTTAAAGGGGTTTTTGATCCCTGGCTGTGATGGTAAGGCTATTAAAGTGATTGGTTATATGGATGATGTGTGTGTGTTGTGTGATTCTGAGAGTGATGTCGCAAGGGTTAAATGGTTAGTCCAATGTTTTTGTGTGGCCTCTGCTTTCAAAATAAATTGGGAAAAAGTAAGGTTAAGGGATTTTTTAGTAGTAAAAAAGTGAGTGATGCAGATATGGAATGTGTGGAAGGGGGGATTAAAGTGTTGGGGGTGTGTCTGGATGAGAGTTTAAAAGGGGACAAGAGTTGGGAGGATCTGGGTGGTAAAATTGCAAGGAAATTGGAATTATGGTGTCTGCGTGATCTGTCCTTTACTGGGAAAATTTTAATCATTAAAAGTATCATTCTCCCTATGCTTATTTATGTAGCTTTGATTTTTCCCCCATCTGTTGGAGTTTTGAAGAAGATTAATAGATTACTTTTTGTGTTCCTTTGGGGCAGTAATATAGAGAAGGCCAAGAGGGAATTTCTTCATAGGTGTAAAAGGAATGGTGGCCTAGGATTCCCTAACATCGAGACTTTTATTGGTCTGAATTGTATTAGTTTTTTTGCAGGACTTTTATTAAAGCAATCCAAGGCTGCATGTATGTGTAGATACCTTGGAGGCTCCGTCTTCCATCGGTTAAAATGGATGAATTATGATAACTGTAAACCTACTGCTTATGTATGCCCTTATTGGTACTTACAATTGGAATGTTTTATCAAAAAATTTCATCTTGAGAAAGTTCAGATGGTGAGTTTTCTGAAGAATAAAAGCATGGTGAAAAGGATGTGTGCGGATAATAGGATGTGTGAAATTAATGGGTTAAGGTCAGCTGAAGCGGAGGATGTCTGGTGTAAGCTGGTCAAACATGATATGTCTAACAAACAGAAAGATTTAGTTTGGATGTCTTTGCATGGGATTTTACCTGTGAGGAGTGTACAAAAAAGGAAAGGGTTGGCGGTGTCTGAAAGGTGTCCGAGAGAGCGGTGTGGGTGTAATGAAGAGGTCCATCATGTTCTATGGTCATGTAGGTTTGCGAAGGATGTTTGGTCTAAATTGGGTGGGTTATGTATGGAATTGACTGGGGTGAAGCGTTTGAATTTTGAAATTGTCATGTTTGGGTTATGCATGTTAAACCGTGAAAAGGATAGGATTTTGTGGCTGTTTTTGGCTTGTGTGAAGGAGGTTTTGTGGAATTGCCGGAACTTGTATGTGTTTAAAAATGAGCGTTTTGAGGTGGATGATTGTGTTAAAATGGTCCTTGAGAAGTTATATTTCTATTATAAATGTGATATGAAAGGTGGGATGGATGCAGAGGGAGTATGGAAATTCCGGAAATGGAAACATATAATTAGTCTGTAATTTTGTTTTTTTCTGATGTGTATATTGCATTTTTTCAATTTAACTGGATAATAAAAGAAACCATCATGATGAGTTTTAAACGATAAATGATTGTGGAATGGTTGTTTTTTTCAGATGAAGAGACGACCTTTTATTCTGCATTATTGTTTTAAACCTGAATGGTTTTGTAAAAAAAAAAAAAAAAAAAATCTGTTCTTATCAGTTTAATATCTGATACGTCCCCTATCTGGGGACCATATATTAAATGGATTTTTAGAACAGGGAGATGGAAAAAGAGCTTGCTCTGTCCACTCCACGCATTGACCTGGTATTGCAGTATCTCCAGGACCGGTGCACCCCTTCTTTAATGCAGTTTCTAAAATCAGAAAGAATTGAATTCAATGTTTTTTGTTCATTTTGCTTGTTTGTCGGATTTTGGGATGGACTCTTTGGCTTTGCTTTTCTTCTCCTCATTGGATTTTTCATGTTCAAAGTTGCAGAAGCCAGATTACAAGCTCATTTTGGTTCAACTTCAGCAACTGTGCATTGCATTGCCATGTAATGTGATGCAATGCTATCTTTCTAGCTCTCCCTTTTTACTTCCTTTTGGATAAACAGACATATTAGGCAAGCATTTTGGAGCTTTCACCTAAATAACTACAGGTGGTGAGATAAGCTGCACAATATAATTGACCTTTCAGTATATTGTTGCACACACACCATCTATTTAGCAAATGCCCTTGTTATCAACAGCAGCCTTTTAAACTCACCTGAGCTAACAGGTATGTGCGCTGGTTACTCTGCTGCGCTTAAAATTTCTTTTTTGGTTTGCTACAATGCCTTTTCTGAAACGTTGTCTCCTTCTGCTGGAACACTGACTTCTTTCATTTAATGCCTGCAGACTATAAAAGAGAACCCAACCCAAAAAGTTTGGTTGATTAGTCTGTGGCATTCTGTTAAACTGTTGCTTATGGCGGTCTCTGTGAGCTTCTCAGCGACATTCAGCCAGCCAGGTATCCTGCCTGCAGTAGATGGAATGTGGCAATGGAACGCTGGCTGCGCGTGTCATAATAGGCTCTGAGCCTTTATATACCTGTGCACAGCAGCAGCCACCTTCAGTCTGCTGCTGGACAGCCAGCAGCAGCAGCAGCAGGAGAGGTATGTAATCAGGAGCCCCCCTGCTAAGGGTAGACAGCTGCTCGTTCCACCCCACCCCCCGCCTTAATTGGTTCTCCTCCCTTCCAACGGTGTTGAGGCGGGTGGGAACAGCAGGGGGTGAAGGTGCTGTGTTTAAAGAGGTGGAGTTATGCAGATCTAAAACGCGTGGATTGCAGCAGCAGCAAGCCGAAAAGTGCAGGCATGTAAGGGATCTAGAGGTTGACAACATGTCTTCTTAACGGGAGTCCAGGAGCTCATCTCCACAAATGGACTTTTCAGGATCCTTGGGTGGCTCCGTAGTTTGAAACCAATTCTGGTTATCGCTTCTCGGCCTTTTGGCTCAGATCGGGGTGTTTGCCTCGGTCTGGGCTGAGGGGTGCGTATTTTCGGCTCGTGTGGTGGAGAAAGCGATCCGTGCCTTGGGCATTACAATGGCGGCTGTAAAGAATACCGTGCGATTGGAGGTTATTGAGGACCACAGACATAACATCGGCTTGGAATTTATTGTCCGGAATATAGTGATGGAATTGACGGGATTTAAACTGGAGAAGATTTTTTGTATCCAGGAGTTTCCTAAAGCTGGTAATTATGACATTTCTTTCTACTTGGAAGCAGACTGTTTGACTTTCTTTCAGCGTTTAAAAGAGAAAAGACATCATGAGTATTTACAATTTATAATCCCTAAGCCTTTGTTTTCTAATATTGAAAGGCCCATTACTGTACACATGTATAACCCGTTTGTGGAGATCCCTTTGATTAGAGCTTTCTTATCACGGTATTGCTCAGTAATAAGGGGGGGAATCATGCAAAAGAATATTTTTGCAGTTTTCAATGGGAATGTGAAATTTTGGGCTCGTTTCAAATCTGACCCTGAGGGTATTGGTGGAACCATGCACCCACCTGCAAATTTCTCCATTGGAGGAAATAGAGGATTCCTACATTATCCTGGTCAGCCCTCTTTTTGTAGGAAATGTTTTTGTTATGGCCATATAGCTGCGGAATGTACCTCTGATGTAACTTGTAGGAATTGTAAAAAATCAGGGCATGAAGCCTTTGAATGTCCCTATCCTGCAATATGTGACTTATGTGGTGAAAATGGCCACACTTGTAGATCATGTCCTAATGTTAGCCGTCAGGTTTTTTTGGCGCGTCTTAATACTGAGAGACGTAGGACATGGGGGGAGAGACAGGGGGCTCCTCAGGCACAGGAGGGCCCTACTGAAATCCCTCGTGTTGTTCCTGAAACTACTACAATGGTGGAGGAAGTGGTGGATTTTATTCCCACTGTGGCTGAGGTGCATGATATCACTGTAGAGGGAAATCTTGGAGACCAGGTGCAGCCTGACGTGGGTGTGGCACCACCTGTAGAGTTGCCTTCTGGGTCAGGGGCTGAGACGGCTCTCAGTGAGGTAATTGAGGAGGTGGAAAGCTCTGAGGAGATGTCTGCCCCAAGTTCCGTTGACATACAGTGGTCAGTTTCTCCAGAGGAAATAGAGGCTGCCAGGATGCCTTCAGCTGAAAATGCTGCCATCGTTTGTAAAGCCTTGGCCAAACAGAAGAAGACTGGTAAAACTGTAAAGAGGTTACAAAAGAAGAAATTTGAGTCTTTTGAGTCTCACAACCCTTTTTCCGTCCTATCTGACTCTGGGGAGGACTCACATTTGAATGAACCTTATAAGGCCACTCCCATATCACCTAGTGAAGGTTTCTTAGAGGAAAAGGATGTGGCAGGCTTGGAGAGCCTATTTGAATTTTCTGAGGTGGCCTGAGACATGTTGATTTCCTTTTCTGGTCTTCCCGGTCTCCATAACCTGCATTGACACCTATGGTCCTGCGGCTGAAAATAATCTCCCAGAATGTACGTATGTTTGCATCAGCGACAAAGCGTGCCACTGTTCTGGACTATTTGGCATCTAAGGGCTGTGACATTATATGTGTTCAAGAATGTGGTTTATCTAAATTTCCTAAACAAAATGAGTGGCTGTATGGGGAGGCAGTGTGGTCCTTTTCTAATACTAACAGAAATGATGGCATTGGAATCCTTATCCAAAACAGAGACATTCGCTTAAAACAGAAAACTATTATTCTGGAAGGAAGATGTGCTTGTATCACTCTATCATACCTTGGTTGGGACTTTAAACTAATTTGCATATATGCAAATGTGGATAAAAATGAGCGCTTATCACTCTTCAAAAAATTGACTTTTTTTTTGCATGGCAAGTTGCCTGTTTTTGTTATTGGTGACTTTAACTGTATTTTTTCAAAAGAAGCAAGGGCAGGTTCATGGCAATCTAAAGTGGATGTTACAGGTAATCTATGGAACCAAATGACTAAAGACTTCTCCCTTAGGGATGCTGTGTCGGAGAAGCCGGGACCTTTTACATATCATTCAGATGATGGCCATGCCGAGTCTAGACTGGACTATTTTTTTGTTTCCTCACCGGCAGTTAAATGTGTTAAGTATTCCCAAGAGAAAGTTTGCTTCTCTGATCATGAGTGTTTGCTTGGGGTGTTTGAGGTGGATGGTTTTTTCTATGGCAAAGGGAGGTGGCGGATGAATGTGAGTGTTCTGGATGACAAGCAAGTTTTCAGGTGTTTTTCAAAAAAATACCATGGTTGGGTGAGGAGGAAAAGGGATTTTTGCAATATCTTGGAATGGTGGGTGTGGGTCAAGGTTAGAATTAGGGATTTTTTCAGGAAAATTGGCTATATTAAGGCTAAAAAGAAGAGATTATTATATACACAAATAAATAGGAGGATTTCCTTTTTGCATGAATGTAGAGCTATGGGTATAGATGTTAAAAGTGAGTTGGTTAAAATGAAGAACGAAATGGGTGATTGGATGTTTGGACGAGGAAAGGAAATCATATTCCGGTCGAGAGTGAAGTTTAGGGAACAGAATGAGAAATGTACGCGCTTCTTTTTTAAGAAAATGTGTGGTGGTAAACGGGATATGCATGTGTTGGTGAATGATAAGGGTGATGAGGTACATGGTGAGGGAGTGATCAAGGAAGTGGTTAATTTTTATAAAGGCTTGTATGGGGAGAAAAAGTGTGATTTGGGGAACGAGAATGAGTTTTTGCAGGTACTTGGAAATTTTGTTACAGAAAGTGACAGTCAGGCTTTGATGGATGATTTAACAGAGAAAGAATTGTTGGGTGTGATCTCCAAGTCTCCGAAGAACAAATCCCCTGGGCAGGATGGAATCCCATGTGATTTTTATGCAAAATATTGGGACGTTGTTTCTCAGGATCTGTTTGAAGTCATGAAATCCTTGTTTTCCGGAGTGAGTATGCCTGAGTGTATGAAGGGAGGTTTGGTTGTGTTATTGTTTAAAAAAGGTGATAGAAAGAGGCTAGCCAACTGGAGACCAATTACGCTGCTTAATGCTGATTATAAGATTTTTGCGAAAATTTTGGCTTGTCGTATGAGAGAAGTGATAGCATCTGTGATTGAGGAGGAACAAGTGTGTGCGGTGCCTGAACGGAGGATACAAGAGAACATCTGTCTGGTGAGGGATGTGCTAGAGGATTGTAAGAGTAGAAAGAAAGGTGTGATTGTATGTGCGCTTGACTTTGAAAAGGCCTTTGATTGTGTGGCTCACGTGTTTTTGTTCAATGTGTTGTTGAAAATGGGCTTTCCAGAACGTTTGGTTAGATTGATTATGGGAATGTATGAGGGTGCTAGAAGTGTGGTACAGGTGAATGTTTTTTTATCTGAGTCTTTTGAAATATTGTCAGGGGTGAGGCAGGGGTGCCCACTTTCTCCAATCATGTTTATTTGTGTGATGGAGCCCCTTCTCCAGCTTATTAGAAGGGATACAGTTTTTAAGGGGTTTTTGATCCCTGGCTGTGATGGTAAGGCTATTAAAGTGATTGGTTATATGGATGATGTGTGTGTGTTGTGTGATTCTGAGAGTGATGTCGCAAGGGTTAAATGGTTAGTCCAATGTTTTTGTGTTGCCTCTGCTTTCAAAATAAATTGGGAAAAAAGTAAGGTTAAGGGATTTTTTAGTAGTAAAAAAGTGTGTGATGCAGATATGGAATGTGTGGAAGGGGGGATTAAAGTGTTGGGGGTGTGTCTGGATGAGAGTTTAAAAGGGGACAAGAGTTGGGAGGATCTGGGTGGTAAAATTGCAAGGAAATTGGAATTATGGCGTCTGCGTGATCTGTCCTTTACTGGGAAAATTTTAATCATTAAAAGTATCATTCTCCCTATGCTTATTTATGTAGCTTTGATTTTTCCCCCACCTGTTGGAGTTTTGAAGAAGATTAATAGATTACTTTTTGTGTTCCTTTGGGGCAGTAATATAGAGAAGGCCAAGAGGGAATTTCTTCATAGGTGTAAAAGGAATGGTGGCCTAGGATTCCCTAACATCGAGACTTTTATTGGTCTGAATTGTATTAGTTTTTTTGCAGGACTTTTATTAAAGCAATCCAAGGCTGCATGTATGTGTAGATACCTTGGAGGCTCCGTCTTCCATCGGTTAAAATGGATGAATTATGATAACTGTAAACCTACTGCTTATGTATGCCCTTATTGGTACCTACAATTGGAATGTTTTATCAAAAAATTTCATCTTGAGAAAGTTCAGATGGTGGTTTTTCTGAAGAATAAAAGCATGGTGAAAAGGATGTGTGTGGATAATAGGATGTGTGAAATTAATGGGTTAAGGTCAGCTGAGGCGGAGGATGTCTGGTGTAAGCTGGTCAAACATGATATGTCTAACAAACAGAAAGATTTAGTTTGGATGTCTTTGCATGGGATTTTACCTGTGAGGAGTGTACAAAAAAGGAAAGGGTTGGCGGTGTCTGAAAGGTGTCCGAGAGAGCGGTGTGGGTGTAATGAAGAGGTCCATCATGTTCTATGGTCATGTAGGTTTGCGAAGGATGTTTGGTCTAAATTGGGTGGGTTATGTATGGAATTGACTGGGGTGAAACGTTTGAATTTTGAAATTGTCATGTTTGGGTTATGCATGCTAAACCATGAAAAGGATAGGATTTTGTGGCTGTTTTTGGCTTGTGTGAAGGAGGTTTTGTGGAATTGCCGGAACTTGTATGTGTTTAAAAATGAGCGTTTTGAGGTGGATGATTGTGTTAAAATGGTCCTTGAGAAGTTATATTTCTATTATAAGTGTGATATGAAAGGTGGGATGGATGCAGAGGGAGTATGGAAATTCCGGAAATGGAAACATATAATTAGTCTGTAATTTTGTTTTTTTCTGATGTGTATATTGCATTTTTTCAATTTAACTGGATAATAAAAGAAACCATCATGATGAGTTTTAAACGATAAATGATTGTGGAATGGTTGTTTTTTTCAGATGAGGAGACGACCTTTTATTCTGCATTATTGTTTTAAACCTGAATGGTTTTGTAAAAAAAAAAAAAAAAAATCTGTTCTTATCAGTTTAATATCTGATACGTCCCCTATCTGGGGACCATATATTAAATGGATTTTTAGAACAGGGAGATGGAAAAAGAGCTTGCTCTGTCCACTCCACGCATTGACCTGGTATTGCAGTATCTCCGGGACCGGTGCACCCCTTCTTTAATGCAGTTTCTAAAATCAGAAAGAATTGAATTCAATGTTTTTTGTTCATTTTGCTTGTTTGTCGGATTTTGGGATGGACTCTTTGGCTTTGCTTTTCTTCTCCTCATTGGATTTTTCATGTTCAAAGTTGCAGAAGCCAGATGACAAACTCATTTTGGTTCAACTTCAGCAACTGTGCATTGCATTGCCATGTAATGTAATGCAATGCTATCTATCTAGCTCTCCCTCTTTACTTCCTTTTGGATAAACAGACATATTAGGCAAGCATTTTGGAGCTTTCACCTAAATAACTACAGGTGGTGAGATAAGCTGCACAATATAATTGACCTTTCAGTATATTGTTGCACACACACCATCTATTTAGCAAATGCCCTTGTTATCAACAGCAGCCTTTTAAACTCACCTGAGCTAACAGGTATGTGCGCTGGTTACTCTGCTGCGCTTAAAATTTCTTTTTTGGTTTGCTACAATGCCTTTTCTGAAACGTTGTCTCCCTCTGCTGGAACACTGACTTCTTTCATTTAATGCCTGCAGACTATAAAAGAGAACCCAACCCAAAAAGTTTGGTTGATTAGTCTGTGGCATTCTGTTAAACTGTTGCTTATGGCGGTCTCTGTGAGCTTCTCAGTGACATTCAGCCAGCCAGGTATCCTGCCTGCAGTAGATGGAATGTGGCAATGGAACGCTGGCTGCGCGTGTCATAATAGGCTCTGAGCCTTTATATACCTGCGCACAGCAGCAGCCACCTTCAGTCTGCTGCTGGACAGCCAGCAGCAGCAGGAGAGGTAAGTAATCAGCAGCCCTCCTGCTAAGGGTAGACAGCTGCTCGTTCCACCCCACCCCCCCGCATTAATTGGTTCTCCTCCCTTCCAACGGTGTTGAGGCGGGTGTGAACAGCAGGGGGTGAGGGTGCTGTGTTTAAAGAGGTGGAGTTATGCAGATCTAAAACGCGTGGATTGCAGCAGCAGCAAGCCGAAAAGTGCAGGCATGTAAGGGATCTAGAGGTTGACAACATGTCTTCTTAACGGGAGTCCAGGAGCTCATCTCCACAAATGTACTTTTCAGGATCCTTGGGTGGCTCCGTAGTTCGAAACCAATTCTGGTTATCGCTTCTCGGCCTTTTGGCTAAGACCAAGTTTCTTGTGTGGGGTCCTTGAGTGTTTTCCCTTGGCCTTCCGGCATCGCCATCTTGATGGCTTAAGCCGGTTGCTGCTTTAGGGGGAGAACGAGGAGGAACGAGAGAGTGATCATAATGGGCGTGAAGATACGCTATGCTGGGACCGATGACAATCGGGTTCGCAATGCATTCCGCATTGAAGTTGATGCTGCTGTCAGAGAGCGTTTCAATCTGTCGTATATGGTGCACGAGGTGATCTTCAAAATCCTGGAAGTGACAAGAGAAAACATTGTCTGCCTGCAGGAATCCCGGAAAGAAGGACGGTATGTCTTGGTGCTGCAATCTATGGCGGCTTGCCGGAACCTGTATAAGAAGTTGAGGGAGCAGGAGAAGAATCCAACCTTGTATGGTTTGACTTTTACAGTCTTGTACTCCAAAGGTGATGTTCCCCTAGTCATATTTATGTATAATCCCTTTATGCACGAACATGACATTGCGACTTTTCTTAAGAGGCATTGTGACTTTGTGAGCAACAGTCACAAAATCATGAACGAGGAGAACTTATGGACTGGCAAATACAGATATTTTGTCAGATTTGGGGAAAGTTCTTCGGAGCCTGGAGGTGTTCATTACCCTCCCCAAAGTTTCTCTATCGGGAGAGATAGGGGTATTCTCTTCTTTCCTGAGGCCCCAGTTATTTGCAGGAAATGTAAGAAGTACGGACACTTACAAGAGGTTTGTACTGCTGTGCCTGTTTGCTCCAAGTGCAACCAAAGTGGGCATGTTGCTAAGGACTGTACCAATCCAATTGTTTGCAATGCTTGTGGTATGGAGGGGCATGCCTTTAAGGATTGTACTCGTCGTGCGAACGAGGGCAAGGCAAGGGCATACTCTGAGGTGGTCTCGAACTCTCCGAGGCCTAAGAGTGTGGCACCTGAGGCCGCAGTTTCTTCCAGGGTGAAGGTAGTGGAACAGCGTGTGGAGACTGCTCCAGTGAGGGCGTCTGCTGACCTACTGGTGGAGCCCGGGAGACTGGAAGAGGTTCTGGCAGCTGAGATGGACATTTCTTCCTATCAGGGGGGTTTCATTGACTCCTTTTGTGAAGAACGTGAGGGAGCCTTGGAAATCCCAGGGGACCCAGCTCTCAGTTGGAGCAGTGAAAGTATGGATGAAGAGGGAGCTGGAGGTCAAGGAGACTTCACTGAGACTGGGGTGAGGTCTTCTAAGGAACCGGACCGCGCTAAGAATAAAAGGGCCCGGTTGTCTGAACCATCAAGTAGCCAATGCGTGGCAAGTCCGGTGAGTGAGCGGGATTACCCAGTGGTTTCTCTTTCTCCTGCGTCAACGGCTTACCTGGAGGAGAATTTGGAGTCCACTATCTTTCAGCTAAGTGGGAGTTCGCCGGATGACAAAGGATAAGGAAGGCATGTTTTTT
Source organism: Phyllobates terribilis (assembly GCF_046119375.1). Lineage (NCBI taxonomy): Eukaryota > Metazoa > Chordata > Amphibia > Anura > Dendrobatidae > Phyllobates > Phyllobates terribilis. Next base: position 114,923 of record NW_027363058.1, on the reverse strand, counting down.
TGCTGAGACTGGTGTTTCTGGTTTTTGAGCCAAAGAATGGTCTCTAAACCAAATTGGGACATTGCGTCCCTTAATGTAAGACTTTTAAAGTCTAGAGTTAGAAGATCTGTGATTCTGGACTTCTTACATAACCATTCTTTTGATATTATGTGTCTACAGGAGTGTGGTATAGAAGAACCCCTGGAAGACGCTGATTGGCCATATGGCCAGCATATCTGGTCTGGCTCTAGTGGGAATAAAAATGATGGAGTTGGGATAGTATTAAATAATAGAAATTTTGTTTTTGAATATTATAAGGTAATAGAGGTGGGTCGTTGCATCTCTGCAGTTGTGTGTGGGAGGGGGTGGAAAGTTAAAATTATAAATATTTATGGTCCTACAAAAAAAGAAGACAGGTTAAGTTTATTAGATAAATTATGTTTAGAATTACCTGGTAGGATCCCTGTGATAGTAACAGGTGATTTTAACTGTGTAACTGAGGGGAAAGTTGATGCCTCAGGAAAAAAATTGGCAAACATTATTTCTGATTTTTTCTTTTTTGATGCTGCTGAGGTTTATTTGGGGAAGCCACCACCACCAACCTATAAAGCTGACAGGGGTGGGATAACATCTAGGATTGATAGGATGTTTTTTTCTAAAAATATAATATGTGATGGTTTTTCTCAATTTTCAGTTCCTTTTTCGGACCATGTGTGCCTGAAAGGTGAGTTTAGAGGGGATTTAAGGCGGGTGCATGGGAGAGGTGTGTGGAAATTGAATGTGAGTTTGCTTGAGGATGAGAGAATTGTGAATGATTTTAAGAAAAAATATAGTTGGTGTAAATCTCAAAAGAGTAAGTTTGAAAGTGTGTTGGTGTGGTGGGATTGGATGAAGTATGAAGTGCAAAAGTTTTTTCGTCGATGGGGCTATAAAAAGGCTGCCATGGTTAGGAGTCAATATAAAGATTTAATGATGAGGGTGGAATGGCTGGAGAAAATGAGGATGTGTGGTGTGGATGTGGATGATTTGTTAAGAAGTGCAAGAGAGGATTTGAAGAGGACTTTGGAGAGGAAGGGAAGGGAAATAATTTTTAGGTCAAAGGTGGTCCATCTTGATAAAGATGAAAAGTGTTCAAGATATTTCTTTAAAAAAATAAATGGTAAGAAGGAGGGTATGGAGGAGATTTTTGATGTGGATGGTGTTTGTGTGAGTGGGGAGGATGTAATGAAGGAAGTGGTCACGTTTTATGCTGAGTTGTTTGGCAGGAAGTGGGTGGATGAGAGTTTGAAAGAAGAAGTGCTTAAGACTTTGGATTGTAAGGTGGATGAGGATGGATGTTCTGGTCTATGTGAGGCAGTGATTGAGGAGGAAGATAAGAAAGCGGTGTTTGGTGCAAGGAAAAATGTGACGCCTGGGAAGGATGGTTTGCCTGTGGAGCTATATGTTATGATGTGGGAAGTGATGGGTATGGATTTAGTGGAAGAGTGTCAGTTTATGTGGGAGAATGGGATGCTTGCGGGTTCAATGAAGGAGGGAGTGGTGGTCTTAATCCATAAGAAAGGGGATAAAAGGTGTTGAGTAATTGGAGGCCAATTACGCTTCTGAACGCCGATTACAAGGTATTCAGTAAAATTTTGGCGTGTCGGATGCGTGTGGTTGTAGCTGATGTGATTGGTAAAGATCAAGTGTGTGCAGTGCCTGGTAGATGTATGACGGATAATCTGTGTCTTTTAAGAGATGTGTTGTGGGATTGTAAAGTAAGAAAGCAGAAGTGTATGGTGATGGCTGTTGACTTTGAAAAGGCGTTTGATCGCGTGTCTCATGTGCTTCTATTTGAGGTTTTGCGTAGAATGGGTTTTCCGGAGAAATTTGTGCGTGCCGTGAGAGGATTGTATGGGGAGGTGGTGAGTGAATTTCTGGTGAATGGGTTTTTGAGTGAGAAAGTGTGTATTAGGTCTGGTGTGAGGCAAGGTTGTCCCATGTCACCGGTATTATTTGTGTGTATGATTGAGCCACTGCTGTGTATGATTCGGAAAGAGAAAGTGGTGCGTGGTTTGTTAGTGCCAGGGAGTGGTGGAATGACTGTGAAAGTCTTAGGATATATGGATGATGTAGTAGTGGTGAGTGAGAGTGTGGCCTCTATGGAGAGAGTAAAATTGTTGTTGAATTTTTTTTGTGGCGCGTCAGCGTTTCGTGTGAATTGGAACAAATGCATGTTTAAATGTTTTGGTGACAATAGGATTAAGATGGATGGTGTGGCTGGTGTGGATGGTGCAATTAAAGTGTTGGGAGTTTTTTTTAATGATGATTTGAAAGGTTATGAGAGTTGGGATGAATGTGGTGAGCGGATTGTGCGGAAGATGAATTTTTGGAAGTTACGTTCTTTGTCTTTGGTAGGGAAGGTTCTTATTATTAAGGCTGTTATTCTCCCTATTTTGCTTTATGTTTCTTGTATTTTTCCAGTGCCCTATAGGAAAATTAAAAAAGTGGAGAAACTATTTTTTGTGTTTTTTTGGGGCAGTAGGATGGAAAGACTTAAGAGAGAGATTTTGTTTAAGCAATATTTGTATGGGGGACTGAAGTTTCCGAATATTGAAGTGTTTCTAACATTGCATTTTATTAAGACTACGGTCATTTTGATTGGGAAGAATAATAAAGGGGCATTTATGTGTAAGTATTTGGCTGGATGGATGCTGTATGGTCTGAATTGGGTGAAGCGTGATAAGAATGTGCCTGTTGCTTTTAAGTGTCCTGAGTGGTATGGTTTGATTGAGAAGTTTGTGAGGAAGAATGATTTGTTAGAAGTTGCAATGAAAGACTTTATGTTGGTTAAGAAGGTGATGGGGAAGATGTGTGTGAATGAGTGTGAGAGTAATGTGGTGGGATTGCGTTCTATGGAAGTTGCGCGGGTATGGAAGAAGTTAAGCATTCAAGGTGTGTCGAATAGACAGCGAGATATAGTATGGATGGGCCTTCATAATATTTTGCCAGTGAGGGATTTTCAGAAGAAAAGAGATCTCATAAGATCTGCAGTATGTCCAAGGGATGGTTGTGGAGCGAATGACACGGTGAGGCACCTTATGTGGGATTGTAATTTTGCGTATGATGTGTGGAGAGGTGTGGGTGGACTGTGTAAAGGGGTTGCTGGTGTGAAGTTTATTGATTGGAGAGTGACTATGTTTGGTTTTGGTGCTAGTCGTCGTGGCCTAGAAAGGATGATGTGGTTTATTATGGTGTGTGTGCAGGAGAGCTTGTGGGATGTGAGAAATTTGTGTGTGTTTAAAAGAGTAAATTTAACAGTAAATGATTGTATTAGGTTGATCTTAGCAAGACTATATGTAATCTATTTGTGGGATACAAGAGAAGGTGGTGGTGGTGGAACAGATTCTGAAGGTGTGTGGAAATACCTTAAGTGGCAGGATATGGTTAAATACCGTTGATATTTTTTCTGGAAATTTCTCTGGCATAGGATTACTTGTTTGTATTTTTGTTGAATAATACTTTAATAAAGAAGCCACAATGATGTTTATGAAGTGGCAGTATAACTTATGACGAAGTCTGGTTAACTGTTTGCTTATATCAAAACCTGAGTGGTTTTAAAAAAAAAAAAAAAAAAATCTGTTCTTATCAGTTTAATATCTGATACGTCCCCTATCTGGGGACCATATATTAAATGGATTTTTAGAACAGGGAGATGGTAAAAGAGCTTGCTCTGTCCACTCCACGCATTGACCTGGTATTGCAGCATTTCCAGGACCAGTGCACTCATTCTTTAATGCAGTTTCTAAAATCAGAAAGAATTGAATTCAATGTTTTTTGTTCATTTTGCTTGTTTGTCGGATTTTGGGATGGACTCTTTGGCTTTGCTTTTCTTCTCCTCATTGGATTTTTCATGTTCAAAGTTGCAGAAGCCAGATTACAAGCTCATTTTGGTTCAACTTCAGCAACTGTGCATTGCATTGCCATGTAATGTAATGCAATGCTATCTTTCTAGCTCTCCCTCTTTACTTCCTTTTGGATAAACAGACATATTAGGCAAGCATTTTGGAGCTTTCACCTAAATAACTACAGGTGGTGAGATAAGCTGCACAATATAATTGACCTTTCAGTATATTGTTGCACACACACCATCTATTTAGCAAATGCCCTTGTTATCAACAGCAGCCTTTTAAACTCACCTGAGCTAACAGGTATGTGCGCTGGTTACTCTGCTGCACTTAAAATTTCTTTTTTGGTTTGCTACAATGCCTTTTCTGAAACGTTGTCTCCCTCTGCTGGAACACTGACTTCTTTCATTTAATGCCTGCAGACTATAAAAGAGAACCCAACCCCAAAAGTTTGGTTGATTAGTCTGTGGCATTCTGTTAAACTGTTGCTTATGGCGGTCTCTGTGAGCTTCTCAGTGACATTCAGCCAGCCAGGTATCCTGCCTGCAGTAGATGGAATGTGGCAATGGAACGCTGGCTGCGCGTGTCATAATAGGCTCTGAGCCTTTATATACCTGCGCACAGCAGCAGCCACCTTCAGTCTGCTGCTGGACAGCCAGCAGCAGCAGGAGAGGTAAGTAATCAGCAGCCCTCCTGCTAAGGGTAGACAGCTGCTCGTTCCACCCCACCCCCCGCCTTAATTGGTTCTCCTCCCTTCCAACGGTGTTGAGGCGGGTGGGAACAGCAGGGGGTGAGGGTGCTGTGTTTAAAGAGGTGGAGTTATGCAGATCTAAAACGCGTGGATTGCAGCAGCAGCAAGCCGAAAAGTGCAGGCATGTAAGGGATCTAGAGGTTGACAACATGTCTTCTTAACGGGAGTCCAGGAGCTCATCTCCACAAATGGACTTTTCAGGATCCTTGGGTGGCTCCGTAGTTCGAAACCAATTCTGGTTATCGCTTCTCTGCCTTTTGGCTAAGACCAAGTTTCTTGTGTGGGGTCGTGAGTGTTTTCCCTTGGCCTTCCGGCATCGCCATCTTGATGGCTTAAGCCGGTTGCTGCTTTAGGGGGAGAACGAGGAGGAACGAGAGAGTGATCATAATGGGCGTGAAGATACGCTATGCTGGGACCGATGACAATCGGGTTTGCAATGCATTCCGCATTGAAGTTGATGCTGCTGTCAGAGAGCGTTTCAATCTGTCGTATATGGTGCACGAGGTGATCTTCAAAATCCTGGAAGTGACAAGAGAAAACATCGTCTGCCTGCAGGAATCCCGGAAAGAAGGACGGTATGTCTTGGTGCTGCAATCTATGGCGGCTTGCCGGAACCTGTATAAGAAGTTGAGGGAGCAGGAGAAGAATCCAACCTTGTATGGTTTGACTTTTACAGTCTTGTACTCCAAAGGTGATGTTCCCCTAGTCATATTTATGTATAATCCCTTTATGCACGAACATGACATTGCGACTTTTCTTAAGAGGCATTGTGACTTTGTGAGCAACAGTCACAAAATCATGAACGAGGAGAACTTATGGACTGGCAAATACAGATATTTTGTCAGATTTGGGGAAAGTTCTTCGGAGCCTGGAGGTGTTCATTACCCTCCCCAAAGTTTCTCTATCGGGAGAGATAGGGGTATTCTCTTCTTTCCTGAGGCCCCAGTTATTTGCAGGAAATGTAAGAAGTACGGACACTTACAAGAGGTTTGTACTGCTGTGCCTGTTTGCTCCAAGTGCAACCAAAGTGGGCATGTTGCTAAGGACTGTACCAATCCAATTGTTTGCAATGCTTGTGGTATGGAGGGGCATGCCTTTAAGGATTGTACTCGTCGTGCGAACGAGGGCAAGGCAAGGGCATACTCTGAGGTGGTCTCGAACTCTCCGAGGCCTAAGAGTGTGGCACCTGAGGCCGCAGTTTCTTCCAGGGTGAAGGTAGTGGAACAGCGTGTGCAGACTGCTCCAGTGAGGGCGTCTGCTGACCTACTGGTGGAGCCCGGGAGAGTGGAAGAGGTTCTGGCAGCTGAGATGGACATTTCTTCCTATCAGGGGGGTTTCATTGACTCCTTTTGTGAAGAACGTGAGGGAGCCTTGGAAATCCCAGGGGACCCGGCTCTCAGTTGGAGCAGTGAAAGTATGGATGAAGAGGGAGCTGGAGGTCAAGGAGACTTCACTGAGACTGGGGTGAGGTCTTCTGAGGAACCGGACCGCGCTAAGAATAAAAGGGCCCGGTTGTCTGAACCATCAAGTAGCCAATGCGTGGCAAGTCCGGTGAGTGAGCGGGATTACCCAGTGGTTTCTCTTTCTCCTGCGTCAACGGCTTACCTGGAGGAGAATTTGGAGTCCACTATCTTTCAGCTAAGTGGGAGTTCGCCGGATGACAAAGGATAAGGAAGGCATGTTTTTTTGCTGAGACTGGTGTTTCTGGTTTTTGAGCCAAAGAATGGTCTCTAAACCAAATTGGGACATTGCGTCCCTTAATGTAAGACTTTTAAAGTCTAGAGTTAGAAGATCTGTGATACTGGACTTCTTACATAACCATTCTTTTGATATTATGTGTCTACAGGAGTGTGGTATAGAAGAACCCCTGGAAGACGCTGATTGGCCATATGGCCAGCATATCTGGTCTGGCTCTAGTGGGAATAAAAATGATGGAGTTGGGATAGTATTAAATAATAGAAATTTTGTTTTTGAATATTATAAGGTAATAGAGGTGGGTCGTTGCATCTCTGCAGTTGTGTGAGGGAGGGGGTGGAAAGTTAAAATTATAAATATTTATGGTCCTACAAAAAAAGAAGACAGGTTAAGTTTATTAGATAAATTATGTATAGAATTACCTGGTAGGATCCCTGTGATAGTAACAGGTGATTTTAACTGTGTAACTGAGGGGAAAGTTGATGCCTCAGGAAAAAGATTGGCAAACATTATTTCTGATTTTTTCTTTTTTGATGCTGCTGAGGTTTATTTGGGGAAGCCACCACCACCAACCTATAAAGCTGACAGGGGTGGGATAACATCTAGGATTGATAGGATGTTTTTTTCTAAAAATATAATATGTGATGGTTTTTCTCAATTTTCAGTTCCTTTTTCGGACCATGTGTGCCTGAAAGGTGAGTTTAGAGGGGATTTAAGGCGGGTGCATGGGAGAGGTGTGTGGAAATTGAATGTGAGTTTGCTTGAGGATGAGAGAATTGTGAATGATTTTAAGAAAAAATATAGTTGGTGTAAATCTCAAAAGAGTAAGTTTGAAAGTGTGTTGGTGTGGTGGGATTGGATGAAGTATGAAGTGCAAAAGTTTTTTCGTCGATGGGGCTATAAAAAGGCTGCCATGGTTAGGAGTCAATATAAAGATTTAATGATGAGGGTGGAATGGCTGGAGAAAATGAGGATGTGTGGTGTGGATGTGGATGATTTGTTAAGAAGTGCGAGAGAGGATTTGAAGAGGACTTTGGAGAGGAAGGGAAGGGAAATAATTTTTAGGTCAAAGGTGGTCCATCTTGATAAAGATGAAACGTGTTCAAGATATTTCTTTAAAAAAATAAATGGTAAGAAGGAGGGTATGGAGGAGATTTTTGATGTGGATGGTGTTTGTGTGAGTGGGGAGGATGTAATGAAGGAAGTGGTCACGTTTTATGCTGAGTTGTTTGGCAGGAAGTGGGTGGATGAGAGTTTGAAAGAAGAAGTGCTTAAGACTTTGGATTGTAAGGTGGATGAGGATGGATGTTCTGGTCTATGTGAGGCAGTGATTGAGGAGGAAGATAAGAAAGCGGTGTTTGGTGCAAGGAAAAATGTGACGCCTGGGAAGGATGGTTTGCCTGTGGAGCTATATGTTATGATTAGTGTTGAGCCACCCCCGTAGTGTTCGAGTTCGGTTCGGTTCGTCGAACACCGGGATGTTCGAGGAACTGTTCGTCGAACTGTTCGTCGAACACCTTAGAACACCGTCGAACACCGTTAAAACCAATGGCAGGCGAACAAAAACACATAGAAACACATAGAAAACACCTGCAAAGGTGTCCAAAAGCTGACAAACTGCTCAGAAGACACTCTCTTTAAAAAAGCCGGCCGGCAAATTCAGCAGCGGCATACACCGGTACCCGACAATTTAGACAAGAAGGAATAGAGCATCACACATAGATTAGATAGATAGAAACATGTCAGTCACACATATAAGAAGCACAGTGACAGTGTTGGTTACTGCACTTGTCATTTAGTGTAAAGGATTTATTAAAAAAAATATTAGTGTTTTCATGCACCGTCTCTTTAAAAAAGCCGGCCGGCAATTCAGCATCTGTACCCGACAATTTAGAACAGAAAGAATAGAGCTTCACACATAGATTAGATAGATAGAAACATGTCAGTCACATATATATGAAGTACAGTGATAGTGTTGCTTACTGTACTTGTCATTTAGTGTAAAGGATTTATTTAAAAAAATAATAGTGTTTTCATGCACTGTCTCTTTAAAAAAGCCGGCCGGCAATTCAGCAGCGGTACCCGACAATTTAGAACAGAAAGATAGAGCATCACACATAGATTAGATAGATAGAAACATGTCAGTCACATATATATGAAGTACAGTGATAGTGTTGGTTACTGTACTTGTCATTTAGTATTAAAATAAAGGATTTATTATTAAAAAAATTGGCGTGGGGTTCCCCTTAATTTTAGGCTCTAGCGGAGGTTAAGCAGACGGCTGGGGCAGATGTTTGAAGCCTGGGAAGGGGGTAATACCCACGGAGCTTCCCAGGCTACTAATATCAGCCCCCAGCTGAATACATAGCCTTTACTAGCTATTAAAATGGGGGACCCCCCAAAAAAAATGACGTGGGGTCCCCCCTAATTTAATAGCTAGCAAAGGCTAGGCAGACAGCTGGGGGCTGATATTAATAGCCCAGGAAGGGAGCCATGAATATTGGCCCCCTCCCAGGCTAGAAACACCAGCCGTCAGCCGCCCCAGAAATGGCGCATTCATAGGATGCGCCAATTCTGGCACTTAGCCTCGCTCTTCCACGCTGCCCTGGTGCGGTGGCAGGGGGTAATAGGGTTGGGGTTGATGTCAGCTTATAATGCCAGCTGACATCAAGCCCAGGTTAGTAATGGAGAGGCGTCTATAAGACACCCCCATTACTAACCCCATAGTCAAAGTTAAAAAAAACACAAACACCCAGAATAAAGTCCTTTAATTGAAATAAAGACACAATCCTTTATTGTTCTAAATTAAACCATACTTACCATCACGCCCATTCCAGCTGAAGCCAACGATCTCCTGCAATAAAAGAAAAATAATAAAGCAACCTCATCCTTACCTTTCCATGGTTCCCACGACAGCTTCAGCTCTGCTACATCGAGATGACAGGCTGGACCGCAGCAGAACGCTGCCATCCAGCCTGTCATCCCGCAGACACTGAGAAGCGCAGGCTTGCTTGCGCTGCTCAGCGTCTCTCTGTGACGACATCCAGATGAGCCGAGTTCATGTCCAATGAACTCGGCTCACCTCATGCACGTCACTGACAGCGTGGGAAAATTCTCACGCTGAAGCGCTGATTGCAGGAGAATTTTCCCACGCTGTCAGTGACGTGCAGTAGGTGAGCTGAGTTCATTGGACATGAGCTCACCTCATGCACATCACTGACAGCGTGGGAGAATTCTCCTGCACTCAGCACTTCAGCGTGAGAATTTTCCCACGCTGTCAGTGACGTGCATGAGGTGAGCCGAGTTCATTGGACATGACCTCGGCTCATCTGGATGCCGTCACAGCGAGACAGTGAGGAGCGCAAGCATGCCTGCGCTTCTCAGTGTCTGCGGGATGACAGACTGGATGGCAGCGTTCTGCTGCGGTCCAGCCAGTCATCTTGATGTAGCAGAGCTGAAGCTGTCGTGGGAACCATGGAAAGGTAAGGATGAGGTTGGTTTATTATTTTTCTTTTATTGCAGGAGATCGTTGGCTTCAGCTGGAATGGGCGTGATGGTAAGTATGGTTTAATTTAGAACAATAAAGAATTGTGTCTTTATTTCAATTAAAGGACTTTATTCTGGGTGTTGTGTTTTTTTTAAATACTTTACTAGAAATTCATGGCGGTCATGTCTAATACTGGCGTGACCCCATGAATTTTGGGCTTGGGGCCAGCTGATAATACCAAGCTAGCCCTAACCCCTTTATTACCCAGTGAGCCACCGCACCAGGGCCCTGGATGAGTTGGGTACAGCGCCAGAAGATGGCGCTTCTATGAACGCGCCATTTTCCGGGGTGGCTGCGGACTGCAATTTGTAGCGGGGGGGGCCCAGAAAGCTTGGGCCTCCCTGCGCTGCAGATTCCAGCCCCCAGCTGCCTAGTTGTACCTGGCTGGACACAAAAATAGGGCGAAGCCCCACGTACTTTTTTTTTAATTATTTCATGAAATTCATGAAATAATTTTAAAAAAATTGATGTTGGGCTTCGTCCTATATTTGTGTCCAGCCAGGTACAGCAGGCAGGAACGGGCTGCCCTCAACCACCAGCTGCCTATTTGTACCTGGCCGGACACAACAATATAGGGAAGGCCTTTTTTTCTTAATTATTTCATGAAATAATTTAAAGAAAATTGACGTGGGGCTTCGCCCTGTTTTTGTGTCCAGCCAGGTACAACTAGGCAGCTGGGGGCTGGAATCCGCAGCGCAGGGAGGCCCAAGCTTTCTGGGCCACCCCCGCTGCAAATTGCAGTCCGCAGCCACCCCGGAAAATGGCGCGTTCATAGAAGCGCCATCTTCTGGCGCTGTACCCAACTCATCCAGGGCCCTGATGCGGTGGCTCACTGGGTAATAAAGGGGTTAGGGCCAGCTTGGCATTATCAGCTGGCCCTAAGCCCGAAATTCATGGGGTCACGCCAATATTAGACATGACCACCATGAATTTCTAGTAAAGTATTTAAAAAAAACACAACACCCAGAAAAAAGTCCTTTAATTGAAATAAACACACAATTCTTTATTGTTCTAAATTAAACCATACTTACCATCATGCCCATTCCAGCTGAAGCCAACGATCTCCTGAAATAAAAGAAAAATAATAAAGCAACATCATCCTTACCTTTCCATGGTTCCCATGACAGCTTCAGCTCTGCTACATCGAGATGACAGGCTGGACCGCAGCAGAACGCTGCCATCCAGCCTGTCATCCCGCAGACACTGAGAAGCGCAGGCTTGCTTGCGCTCCACAGTGTCTCTCTGTGAGGGCATCCAGATGAGCCGAGTTAATGTCCAATGAACTCGGCTCACCTCATGCACGTCACTGACAGCGTGGGAAAATTCTCCTGCACTCAGCGCTTCAGCGTGGGAGAATTCTCACGCTGAAGCGCTGAGTGCAGGAGAATTCTCCCACGCTGTCAGTGACGTGCAGGAGGTGAGCTGAGTTCATTGGACATGAGCTCACCTTATGCACGTCACTGACAGCGTGGGAGAATTCTCCTGCACTCACCGCTTCAGCGTGAGAATTTTCCCACGCTGTCAGTGACGTGCATGAGGTGAGCCGAGTTCATTGGACATGAACTCGGCTCATCTGGATGTCGTCACAGAGAGACGCTGAGCAGCGCAAGCAAGCCTGCGCTTCTCAGTGTCTGCGGGTTGAGAGGCTGGATGGCAGCGTTCTGCTGCGGTCCAGCCTGTCATCTCGATGTAGCAGAGCTGAAGCTGTCGTGGGAACCATGGAAAGGTAAGGATGAGGTTGCTTTATTATTTTCCTTTTATTGCAGGAGATCGTTGGCTTCAGCTGGAATGGGCGTGACGGTAAGTATGGTTTAATTTAGAACAATAAAGGATTGTGTCTTTATTTCAATTAAAGGACTTTATTCTGGGTGTTTGTGTTTTTTTTAACTTTGACTATGGGGTTAGTAATGGGGGTGTCTTATAGACGCCTCTCCATTACTAACCTGGGCTTGATGTCAGCTGGCATTATAAGCTGACATCAACCCCAACCCTATTACCCCCTGCCACAGCACCAGGGCAGCGTGGAAGAGCGAGGCTAAGTGCCAGAATTGGCGCATCCTATGAATGCGCCATTTCTGGGGCGGCTGACGGCTGGTGTTTCTAGCCTGGGAGGGGGCCAATATTCATGGCTCCCTTCCTGGGCTATAAATATCAGCCCCCAGCTGTCTGCCTAGCCTTTGCTAGCTATTAAATTAGGGGGGACCCCACGTCATTTTTTTGGGGGGGTCCCCCATTTTAATAGCTAGTAAAGGCTATGTATTCAGCTGGGGGCTGATATTAGTAGCCTGGGAAGCTCCGTGGGTATTACCCCCTTCCCAGGCTTCAAACATCTGCCCCAGCCGTCTGCTTAACCTCCGCTAGAGCCTAAAATTAAGGGGAACCCCACGCCAATTTTTTTAATAATAAATCCTTTATTTTAATACTAAATGACAAGTACAGTAACCAACACTATCACTGTACTTCATATATATGTGACTGACATGTTTCTATCTATCTAATCTATGTGTGAAGCTCTATTCTGTCTGTTATAAATTGTCGGGTACCGCTGCTGAATTGCCTGCCGGCTTTTTTAAAGAGACGGTGCATGAAAACACTATTATTTTTTTTGATAAATCCTTTACGCTAAATGACAAGTACAGTAAGCAGCACTGTCACTGTACTTCATATATATGTGACTGACATGTTTCTATCTATCTAATCTATGTGTGATTCTCTATTCTTTCTATTCTAAATTGTCGGGTACCGCTGCTGAATTGCCGGCCGGCTTTTTTAAAGAGACGGTGCATGAAAACACTATTATTTTTTTTGATAAATCCTTTACGCTAAATGACAAGTACAGTAAGCAGCACTTTCACTGTACTTCGTATATATGTGGCTGACATGTTTATATCTATCTAATCTATGTGTGAAGCTCTATTCTTTCGGTTCTAAATTGTCGGGTACAGGTGTATGCCGTAGTGTTGAGCCACCCCCGTAGTGTTCGAGTTCGGTTCGGTTCGTCGAACACCCGTGTGTTCGCCGAACTGTTCGTCGAACTGTTCGTCGAACACCTTCGAACACCGTTAAAACCAATGGCAGGCAAACAAAAACACATAGAAACACATAGAAAACACCTTCAAAGGTGTCCAAAAGCTGACAAACTGCTCAGAAGACACAACTAACACATGGAAAAGTGACAAGTACATATAGTCATGCGAAAAGAAAAGAGGTGGAGGAGTAAAAGGAGGGGGAGACACAGATATAGGCATGTCATGCCCTTCTAAAATCCAAAAAGTGAGAAGCCGAGACGGCCAGTCCGCTCCTGCCCGTGCCACCTCCGTGTCGCCGGGTTTGTGCCAGAGCCGCGGTGAACCCTGACGGCCAGCCCCCCTCTCCCAATACTGGTGCCTGTCCGCTGGTGGGTCGAGAGAGCCCCCCTGTGGTGGAGGCAGCTCTAAGCTTTTTAATTTAAATTGTCCCTCTAATTTGAATGAATACACTTTAAATCCATTTACAAGGATCTATTGGAGGGCAAGTCTCATGCCAGCAGCCGCGTAATTCCAGCTCCAGTAGTGTCCACTAAAGCTGCTGCAGTTAAAAAGCTTTTATAAGGATCGAGCTCGGCTGTCCACCGCAAGGCATCCTAGTGCCAGTCCCAGCCCCTATGCCTTGGGGTGCCTCCTGATGCTCTTCACTAAGTATCCCGTGGTCCCGAAGCATTTCCTTTGAAAAAATTAAGTGTCCAAACTACAGGTGGTGTAGCTTGCTTAACAGCCGGGATAATCCGCTGACTAGCAGACACTGCTACTAGGCACAAAGTATTTCCTGGGCTAGATGCAGTTAAAAATTTGTAAGTAGATACTCTCGTTGGATGCTGAGAAAGCATTCCATAGAGTCTCCTGGCACGCCATATATGATTCTCTTAAAAAGCTTGGGGTAGGGGTCTAGGGGACCCTTTTATAGCCAAAATCACGGCCCTGTATCACAATACGTCACCTAGGCTGAAGATAAATGGAACTGTAGCACCGAGGGCTCGGTTGCTACAGACGTATTGCACCTCACCCAGAGGTGTGATATCTCACTCTCAGATAAGGATGGAGTGTGGATCAGGACCCGACACCTGCATGCATTACACCACATTGCCGTGGGGCAGGGCGACCAATATGCCCCTGAGATGGGCACGACAGTCCCTGTCCCTGGCTGGAGTGGGGGGAGGGAACACTGAGGAAGGGGAACCCTGCAGTGCAGGAGCAGGGAGGAAGCAGTTCCTGGGTGCATTGAGAAGGGAGTATAAAAGGTGGGCACCATCTTAGTTCAGTGCAGAGAAGTCTGAGCAGAGGTGGCAGGGAGCAGGGGCTCTGCATGAGCTCTGCTCCGGAGGCGGGCCTAGTAACAGAGGCCCAGGCCTGCAAGAGGGAGAAGGAAGGAAGAGGAGCGGAGAAGGCTCCAGGAACGAGGAATGAAGGGATCCCAGGGGTGCGGACGGGCGAGTCGCCACCGCACGCCCGAATCCACCTGCGTGGAGGGGTCAGGCCAAAGGGGGAGACCGGTCCCCGAACTAGTGGAGGCAGGAAACGACCCTCAGCTAGAAACCGGAGGCTCTGACATTTTATGTGGCGCAGCCCCTTGCTCCACCCGCTAGGAAGGCACCACATAGGGTCAGGGAAACTGGCGCCAAGTTTACCAAGAGGAGGCCCGAGGCAGCCGGACAGAAGTGTTGGTAAGAAAGGCCAGACAAAGGACACACAAAGGGGGTCCTGTGAAGCGCTCCAAAGTTATCTGGGAGTTGTCTGAGCCCCTCACCTGGTGAGCACAGTACGATGTGGGCAGCCGTTACCTGCAGACGTGGTCTGGATAATAAGAACTGTGAGTAAAGGCCCTGAACTGCATCACTGACTCCGTGTCGTTACTGCTGCTGCCCTGCACCATCACCCCCATCCTCCGCATACACTGCCCTGAGGCTATACTCCTCCCGTGGGGAGTTATGCTACGCTCTGCTGCACCCACAACACCAGCCTTAGCGGTCTGCCCTGTAGCGGCGGTTCACTCTGACCGCAATCCACGGGTGGCGTAGTCGGACATTTAAACATCAAAACCACATAAATAGTTCCGCCACTGGTTTGACCGCCCTGAGCCACGGAACCGGATCGCCGCCACGAAGACTACAACCACCAGCATCCACCAAAAAGGGTCCGGCTCCGGGTGTCCCAAGGCCCAGGGGGTGCGTCAGAACATTTTCATCACCTTTCACAATCACCAATGGGACAAGGCAGGGATGTCCTCTGTCCTCTCTCTTATACATCCTAGTGACGGAGCACCTGCTCTCATCAATTCGCCATAACCCCAATATTAGGTGGATTGAGGTGGGAGGCACCGAGTACAAGTGCTCTCTATTTGCTGATGATGTCCTAGTATATATCACTCAATCACATATATCCATCCCTGCTGTTATGGCTGAAATAGATCACTTTGTTACATGGTAAAATTTTAAAATCAATGCAGCGAAGTCTGAGGCCCTCGATGTCTCCCTCCCTAAATCCATATAGGATTCCATCCAGTCCAACTTTCCCTTTGCCTGGCCCTCACAGGGTATCAAATACTTAGGAATTCCTATTCATAGAGACCTCTCCCATCTATGTTATCTTAATTTTGGGCCCTTTATTGAACAATTCCATACAGACCACGGTTGGCAAGTTAGAACTGTAAGATTCACTACGTGAACCACTGGTGTTTTGTGGAAAAGCACATGTAAGATTCTGCAACAGTCTCTGCTGATACTCCTGCATGCGTGCATCCCTTTCTATGGCAGGAATAATTTCTGCAAATTTACTTTTGTACCGGGGATCTAACAGTGTGGCAACCCAGTAGTCAGGATTATTTCTAATTCTCACAATTCGAGGGTCATGTTGCAGGTAGTGCAGCAAGAAGGCACTCATGTGTGTTGCGCATCCAGGAGCACCAAGTCCCTGTTGTGTTGGTGGCGAGGTAACAATCATGCTTCCTTCCTCTGTCCTCTCCCCCCAACCTCGCACAACAGAAATGTGATCAAGGTCTCCCTCATCTGATGAGTCTTCCATCAGTTCGTCCTCCACTTCTTCCTGGGCTCCTGCACCTTCCTCACTAGTTTGGCTGCTACCATGCGCCCTGGTAAAATCATCTCCCCCACCCTCACATGCCTGCCGCCCTGGTGCTGCCGACCGTCTGGACCTTGCAGATGTTAGCCCTTCCGCATACAACTCCTCCTCCTCTACTTCCTCCACCTCCTCTTGTGCCACCACCTGACTCCGAATTCTGTTTAACATGTGCTCCAGCATGTAAATCACCGGAATAGTCATGCTGATAATGGCATCGTCAGCACTAAACATCTTCGTCGCCATTTCAAAACTGTGCAGAAGGGTGCATAGGTCCCTGATCTGAGACCACTCCTCCAGCGTGATTTGCCCCACCTCTGAATCTCGTTGGCCCAGGCTATACGTCAGAACGTATTGCACCAGGGCTTGTCGGTGCTGCCACAGTCGCTGCAACATGTGCAGAGTTGAATTCCACCGGGTAGGCACATCGCATTTTAGCCGGTGAAGTGGCAGGCCCAACGACTTCTGTAGAGATGTAAGTCGCTGAGCTGCGGGATGCGAACGGCGGAAGTGAGCACACAGTGACCGTGCCCTCTGCAGAAGGCCATCTAGTCTGGGATAGTGGGCTAAAAATTGCTGGACAACCAGGTTCAACACGTGAGCCATACAAGGCACGTGTGTGACATTGCCCCGGCGAAGGGCCGCACCCAGGTTTGCAGCATTGTCGCACACGGCCTTCCCTGGTTTCAGGTCCAGTGGAGACAACCATTCATGAAATTGGTTCTCCAGAGCTGACCACAACTCCTCAGCTGTGTGACTCACATTTCCCAGACATTTCAATGTAAAAACCGCCTGATGACGTTGAGCCCTACTGCCAGCATAGTAAGGAGGTGTGCAGGATCCCTTCTGCGCAGTTAGAAAGCTTGTGGCATGACCAGACAGGCTTTGGGTGCAGGTGGAAGACCGAGAGGAGGTTGAGGAGGCAGAAGCAGTGGAGGAAAAATTACATAAAGAGGATTGACGCACAACTCGTGGGGACGGCAAGACTTGGACAGCAGCCCCTTGTCCTGCTGTCACCATAGTTACCCAGTGCCCAGTCAGCGACATGTAACGCCCCTGTCCATGCCTACTCGTCCAAGTGTCTGTGGTGAAATGCACCCTGTCACACACAGAGTTTCTCAAAGAAGCGGTGATGTTGTGTGCGACATGCTGGTGGAGCGCAGGCACACCTTTCTTTGAGAAGTAGTGCCGACTGGGCATCTGGTACTGGGGCACTGCGACGGACATAAGGTCTCGAAAATCCTCTGTGTCCACCAGGCGGAAAGGCAGCATTTCTGTAGCCAAGAGCTTGCAGATGGTGAAATTCAACCTCTTAGCTTTCTCATGGCTAGGAGGAAATGGTCTTTTACTTGTCCACATCTGAGGGACCGAGGGCTGGCTATTGTGCTTAGACGGGGTTGATAAGGGTGTCCCCGGCAAACTGCCGGTCTGTGAGGAAGATGCAGGCGGACATGTTAGGTTGCCTTGATCCAAAGGTGGTGCTATCGATGTCGGACAGCGCTCAAGACCAGCTGGTGTTACCACCTCCAAAGAAAATGATGACCTGCCAATCACGCTGGCTGTTGCGGGTAAAGAGGTGGCAGGTCTGCGCCCCAAAACAGGTGTGACTGCTGTCCCCCCAGTCACAGAGGATGAAGAGGCCGCGGATGCACAAGATATGGCAGACGGTGGTTGGCCCGGCCGGCTAGACCGCATTGTAGCACACTGAGCTTCCCACTGCAACTTATGCTTCATGTCCATGTGCCGGTTCATGCATGAAGTACTCAAACTATGTATTTTTTGGCCTCTACTTAGCTTTTGCTGACAAATGTTACAGATAACACGAGTTGGGTCATCTTTATCGATCTGAAAAAATGCCCAGGCTATGCAAGGCGTAGCACCCATGCGACCTGAAGAGCCACCACGACTTGTGGTGAGAGGCAGAGTTGTGTTTGAGGATGCAGTTGTTGACGTGCTTCCAGTACTACGTCTCTGTCCAGGAAGGCGCAACCTGACCTCGTCGTCACTAGCATCTTCCTCCACCTCCTCTGCTGACCTCATCTCTTGGCTGACTGTGGGTTGACAGTAAGTGGGATCTCCGAACTCATCATCATCACCCTGTGCGTTATCACACCCGTCGTCCTCAGAGCCAACCTGTTCCTGCCCTGACAAAAAACTAAAGTTGTCGCTCCAATCAGGTATTTGAGTCTTATCATCGTCTTCCTCATTGTCTCCACCAACAGGAGTTACAGTTTGGGAATGAGGGTCTACATTATGGTCAGAACCTTCTGCGTCTGGTCCTGGATCCGACTCATAAAGATTCTGGGCATCAGTGCAGATCATTTCCTCGTCTGGATTCACAGAAGCGCTGGAGTCGACCTCTGATTCCCAGGCTATAGTATGAGTAAACAGCTCTGCAGACTCAACCATCTGTTCTACCTCATACTCAGACGGGCAGCTGGAGATTTGGGAGCTGTGAGGAAGCAAGTGCGATTTGGGTGACACCTTTGAGGACTGGAGTATTTGTGATGTTGAAGTTGATGTGGAGGAGAGCCCACTTAAAGGAGCACTTGATATCCGTTGAAGCACCTGCTGTTTTTGTGCCTCATCTGGAATTTGTAGCGATTGGCGTGGCCGTAAGAAAGGGATCTTATCACATTGTCCGCTAAAAGAAGTAGACATTTTAGTTTGGCTGGAAGATGGTCTTTCTTCTGCACCTACCCCACGGACACAACCTTTTTTCCCTTTCCCAACACGCCTATTCCCCTTTCCACCAGCAGCAGGCCTTTTTCCACTCATTTTGGTGGTTAACTAATTCACAACTCTGGAGTTGTTTGCACAAAAAAACAATGGATGGTAACCGAGCAGAGCTGAGTGGCCAAACTGTGGTATTAGGCCAAAACTATTGGCTGGGTTAGATGCAGAAAAAAATTATTTTTAATTTGCAACCTGATGGAGGTCAGTATAGATGGACTAATAGACCAAGTCCCACACACCGCTAGAAGCCCAAATATTTTTTCAGAGCTAGATGCAGAAATTTTTTTTATTCAATTTGCAACCTGATGGAGGTCAGTATAGATGGACTAATAGACCAAGTCCCACACACTGCTAGAAGCCCAAATATTTTTTCAGAGCTAGATGCAGAAAAAAATTATTTTTAATTTGCAACCTGATGGAGGTCAGTATAGATGGACTAATAGACCAAGTCCCACACACCGCTAGAAGCCCAAATATTTTTTCAGAGCTAGATGCAGAAAAAAATTATTTTTAATTTGCAACCTGATGGAGGTCAGTATAGATGGACTAATAGACCAAGTCCCACACACCGCTAGAAGCCCAAATATTTTTTCAGAGCTAGATGCAGAAAAAAATTATATTCAATTTGCAACCTGCTGGAGGTCAGTATAGAAGGACTAATAGAACAAGTCCCACACACTGCTAGAAGCCCAAATATTTTTTCAGAGCTAAATGAAGAAAAAAATTATTTTTAATTTGCAACCTGATGGAGGTCAGTATAGATGGACTAATAGACCAAGTCCCACACACTGCTAGAAGCCCAAATATTTTTTCAGAGCTAGATGCAGAAAAAAATTATTTTTAATTTGCAACCTGATGGAGGTCAGTATAGATGGACTAATAGACCAAGTCCCACACACTGCTAGAAGCCCAAATATTTTTTCAGAGCTAGATGCAGAAAAAAATTATTTTTAATTTGCAACCTGATGGAGGTCAGTATAGATGGACTAATAGACCAAGTCCCACACACCGCTAGAAAACCAAATATTTTTTCAGAGCTAGATGCAGAAAAAAATTATATTCAATTTGCAACCTGCTGGACGTCAGTATAGAAGGACTAATAGAACAAGTCCCACACACTGCTAGAAGCCCAAATATTTTTTCAGAGCTAGATGCAGAAAAAAATTATTTTTAATTTGCAACCTGATGGAGGTCAGTATAGATGGACTAATAGAACAAGTCCCACACGCTGCTAGAAGCCCAAATATTTTTTCAGAGATAAATGAAGAAAAAAATTATTTTTAATTTGCAACCTGATGGAGGTCAGTATAGATGGACTAATAGACCAAGTCCCACACACTGCTAGAAGCCCAAATATTTTTTCAGAGCTAGATGCAGAAAAAAATTATTTTTAATTTGCAACCTGATGGAGGTCAGTATAGATGGACTAATAGACCAAGTCCCACACACCGCTAGAAGCCCAAATATTTTTTCAGAGCTAGATGCAGAAAAAAATTATATTCAATTTGCAACCTGCTGGAGGTCAGTATAGAAGGACTAATAGAACAAGTCCCACACACTGCTAGAAGCCCAAATATTTTTTCAGAGCTAAATGAAGAAAGAAATTATTTTTAATTTGCAACCTGATGGAGGTCAGTATAGATGGACTAATAGACCAAGTCCCACACACTGCTAGAAGCCCAAATATTTTTTCAGAGCTAGATGCAGAAAAAAATTATATTCAGTTTGCAACCTGATGGAGGTCAGTATAGATGGACTAATAGAATGATGCTATGCCCAAAAGATTTTACTTCACTAGGTGCAGTAAAAAAATTGGTATTCTATACACAGGTGGTATATCTTGCAACACAGATAGGCTACTCCACTGACTAACACACTCTGCAATAGGCCAAAAAGGATTAGCTTTGCTAGATTCAGCCAAATGCTGTGAAAAAAACTTGCACAGCACTGGCACAGACCTGCCTGGCAAAAACTGATAGGAACTGATGTAACCTAGTCCTGAAAAGGACTCCAATTACAATTAGTCTTTACTCCCACAATCTATCTATTTAAGAGCACAGACCTGCCTGATAAAAGTCGTAGGAAATGCTGTAACCTAGTCCTTAAAAGGACTGCAATCACAACTATTCCCTACTCCCAAGCTATCTGTATATTTGTGCGAAAATTGGCTTGAAATTAACAAGGTATAGCGCACACAGCAACAGCGGTGCCGTCTAACACGCAGCTGCAGCAGTGAGAAAATGGTGGCGACGGGGAAAATGGCTTGGTCTTATAGGGCAAGGACATGTGACATACACTGCCAATCACACATGCCCTTGCTTGTGTGAAAAAAAGCACTTCGCTCCGTGTGTGCGCTGCTGATAGGCTGACAGATTGCACCTCCCCACTGCAAATGCGGGAAAGAGAAAAAAAAATGGAGATCTTCATTGTTCCTGCAGAGATCCATCCCCTGCCCCTCCCCCCGCCCGGCTGTACACTCAAACTGCGTATTAACATTAATTTTCATCATTACTGAGAAAAAATCCAGTTATGGTTTTGGTGCACGAACAGTTATCGAACATAA
This sequence comes from Phyllobates terribilis, assembly GCF_046119375.1. Classification (NCBI taxonomy): domain Eukaryota; kingdom Metazoa; phylum Chordata; class Amphibia; order Anura; family Dendrobatidae; genus Phyllobates; species Phyllobates terribilis. The sequence continues at coordinate 93,655 of NW_027363058.1, read as the reverse complement.
CCTCGAACAGCCGAATTTTTCTCAAATTGTTCGTGTTCGCCGACCGGCTCGAACACCGCCCAAAACAGCTCGAATTTGAGATTGGCGAACAGTTCGAGTAGAACAACGCTCATCTCTAGTATGCCGCTGCTGAATTGCCGGCTTTTCATGTTTCACTGTTGGCACTGTTCCCATCGATTTGGGCAATCACTGTAATGCCACAACCACCATGGCTGTGGCATTACAGTGAGTGGCAGACAATCCCTGCATGATTGGTGCTCTAAATAGCGCCAGACATGCAGGACACGCTTTTGGTGCACGAACAGTTATCGAACATAACCTCGAACAGCCGAATTTTTTGCAAATCGTTCGGGTTCGTCGAACAACTCGAACACCGCCCAAAACAGCTCGAATTTGAGATTGGCGAACAGTTCTAGTCGAACACCGCTCATCTCTAGTTATGATGTGGGAAGTGATGGGTATGGATTTAGTGGAAGAGTGTCAGTTTATGTGGGAGAATGGGATGCTTGCGGGTTCAATGAAGGAGGGAGTGGTGGTCTTAATCCATAAGAAAGGGGATAAAAGGTGTTTGAGTAATTGGAGGCCAATTACGCTTCTGAACGCCGATTACAAGGTATTCAGTAAAATTTTGGCGTGTCGGATGCGTGTGGTTGTAGCTGATGTGATTGGTAAAGATCAAGTGTGTGCAGTGCCTGGTAGATGTATGACGGATAATCTGTGTCTTTTAAGAGATGTGTTGTGGGATTGTAAAGTAAGAAAGCAGAAGTGTATGGTGATGGCTGTTGACTTTGAAAAGGCGTTTGATCGCGTGTCTCATGTGTTTCTATTTGAGGTTTTGCGTAGAATGGGTTTTCCGGAGAAATTTGTGCGTGCCGTGAGAGGATTGTATGGGGAGGTGGTGAGTGAATTTCTGGTGAATGGGTTTTTGAGTGAGAAAGTGTGTATTAGGTCTGGTGTGAGGCAAGGTTGTCCCATGTCACCGGTATTATTTGTGTGTGTGATTGAGCCACTGCTGTGTATGATTCGGAAAGAGAAAGTGGTGCGTGGTTTGTTAGTGCCAGGGAGTGGTGGAATGACTGTGAAAGTCTTAGGATATATGGATGATGTAGTAGTGGTGAGTGAGAGTGTGGCCTCTATGGAGAGAGTAAAATTGTTGTTGAATTTTTTTTGTGGCGCGTCAGCGTTTCGTGTGAATTGGAACAAATGCATGTTTAAATGTTTTGGTGACAATAGGATTAAGATGGATGGTGTGGCTGGTGTGGATGGTGCAATTAAAGTGTTGGGAGTTTTTTTTAATGATGATTTGAAAGGTTATGAGAGTTGGGATGAATGTGGTGAGCGGATTGTGCGGAAGATGAATTTTTGGAAGTTACGTTCTTTGTCTTTGGTAGGGAAGGTTCTTATTATTAAGGCTGTTATTCTCCCTATTTTGCTTTATGTTTCTTGTATTTTTCCAGTGCCCTATAGGAAAATTAAAAAAGTGGAGAAACTATTTTTTGTGTTTTTTTGGGGCAGTAGGATGGAAAGACTTAAGAGAGAGATTTTGTTTAAGCAATATTTGTATGGGGGACTGAAGTTTCCGAATATTGAAGTGTTTCTAACATTGCATTTTATTAAGACTACGGTCATTTTGATTGGGAAGAATAATAAAGGGGCATTTATGTGTAAGTATTTGGCTGGATGGATGCTGTATGGTCTGAATTGGGTGAAGCGTGATAAGAATGTGCCTGTTGCTTTTAAGTGTCCTGAGTGGTATGGTTTGATTGAGAAGTTTGTGAGGAAGAATGATTTGTTAGCAGTTGCAATGAAAGACTTTATGTTGGTTAAGAAGGTGATGGGGAAGATGTGTGTGAATGAGTGTGAGAGTAATGTGGTGGGATTGCGTTCTATGGAAGTTGCGCGGGTATGGAAGAAGTTAAGCATTCAAGGTGTGTCGAATAGACAGCGAGATATAGTATGGATGGGCCTTCATAATATTTTGCCAGTGAGGGATTTTCAGAAGAAAAGAGATCTCATAAGATCTGCAGTATGTCCAAGGGATGGTTGTGGAGCGAATGACACGGTGAGGCACCTTATGTGGGATTGTAATTTTGCGTATGATGTGTGGAAAGGTGTGGGTGGACTGTGTAAAGGGGTTGCTGGTGTGAAGTTTATTGATTGGAGAGTGACTATGTTTGGTTTTGGTGCTAGTCGTCGTGGCCTAGAAAGGATGATGTGGTTTATTATGGTGTGTGTGCAGGAGAGCTTGTGGGATGTGAGAAATTTGTGTGTGTTTAAAAGAGTAAATTTAACAGTAAATGATTGTATTAGGTTGATCTTAGCAAGACTATATGTAATCTATTTGTGGGATACAAGAGAAGGTGGTGGTGGTGGAACAGATTCTGAAGGTGTGTGGAAATACCTTAAGTGGCAGGATATGGTTAAATACCGTTGATATTTTTTCTGGAAATTTCTCTGGCATAGGATTACTTGTTTGTATTTTTGTTGAATAATACTTTAATAAAGAAGCCACAATGATGTTTATGAAGTGGCAGTATAACTTATGACGAAGTCTGGTTAACTGTTTGCTTATATCTAAACCTGAGTGGTTTTAAAAAAAAAAAAAAAAAAATCTGTTCTTATCAGTTTAATATCTGATACGTCCCCTATCTGGGGACCATATATTAAATGGATTTTTAGAACAGGGAGATGGAAAAAGAGCTTGCTCTGTCCACTCCACGCATTGACCTGGTATTGCAGTATCTCCAGGACCGGTGCACCCCTTCTTTAATGCAGTTTCTAAAATCAGAAAGAATTGAATTCAATGTTTTTTGTTCATTTTGTTTGTTTGTCGGATTTTGGGATGGACTCTTTGGCTTTGCTTTTCTTCTCCTCATTGGATTTTTCATGTTCAAAGTTGCAGAAGCCAGATGACAAGCTCATTTTGGTTCAACTTCAGCAACTGTGCATTGCATTGCCATGTAATGTAATGCAATGCTATCTATCTAGCTCTCCCTCTTTACTTCCTTTTGGATAAACAGACATATTAGGCAAGCATTTTGGAGCTTTCACCTAAATAACTACAGGTGGTGAGATAAGCTGCACAATATAATTGACCTTTCAGTATATTGTTGCACACACACCATCTATTTAGCAAATGCCCTTGTTATCAACAGCAGCCTTTTAAACTCACCTGAGCTAACAGGTATGTGCGCTGGTTACTCTGCTGCGCTTAAAATTTCTTTTTTGGTTTGCTACAATGCCTTTTCTGAAATGTCTCCCTCTGCTGGAACACTGACTTCTTTCATTTAATGCCTGCAGACTATAAAAGAGAACCCAACCCAAAAAGTTTGGTTGATTAGTATGTGGCATTCTGTTAAACTGTTGCTTATGGCGGTCTCTGTGAGCTTCTCAGTGACATTCAGCCAGCCAGGTATCCTGCCTGCAGTAGATGGAATGTGGCAATGGAACGCTGGCTGCGCGTGTCATAATAGGCTCTGAGCCTTTATATACCTGCGCACAGCAGCAGCCACCTTCAGTCTGCTGCTGGACAGCCAGCAGCAGCAGGAGAGGTAAGTAATCAGCAGCCCTCCTGCTAAGGGTAGACAGCTGCTCGTTCCACCCCACCCCCCGCCTTAATTGGTTCTCCTCCCTTCCAACGGTGTTGAGGCGGGTGGGAACAGCAGGGGGTGAGGGTGCTGTGTTTAAAGAGGTGGAGTTATGCAGATGTAAAACGCGTGGATTGCAGCAGCAGCAAGCCGAAAAGTGCAGGCATGTAAGGGATCTAGAGGTTGACAACATGTCTTCTTAACGGGAGTCCAGGAGCTCATCTCCACAAATGGACTTTTCAGGATCCTTGGGTGGCTCCGTAGTTCGAAACCAATTCTGGTTATCGCTTCTCGGCCTTTTGGCTAGGATCAGGTGCAGTGATCTAACGGTTGCTGCCTTGGTCTCGGCTAGGAGGTGCCTGGGGTACCCGACTTGTTGGCCTTGGGGGATCGCTCTCTCTTAACGGAGGGAGCTTCACCCCCTTGCAGTTATTGGCAGGTCGGCTTAGTCCCCGGACAACGGGGAGCGATCGCGTCTTGTCTTCGGGGCGACCCGAGGAAATAAGGGCGTTTTCCTTTGCTGAGCTTTATCGCTTAGTGGGCTGTGTAAGTTCTTGTGGTACCCCTCCCTCGGTCTTGGGTTTGTTCCTGCTTTTGTGGGATTCATTCCCTTGTTACTATTGGGGGAGGGCTTAGTCCCTGAGGTCCGAAAATGCCTTTTTCTTTTGGATTTGCGATGGGGGAGACTCCACTGTGACAGTCCTTTAGAATCATGGTGGATGAATGCCAGCGCCATGAGAAGAATCTGCAGTACATCGTGCATGAGATTCTTTTTGGGTTCTTCCACCTGGAGCGAGATAAGATCCTGTGTCTTTACGATCAGGAATTCCGTGGGCGATATACCATTTCCTTTATGGCTAAATCATGCTGTGATAATATCCATGCAGCACTGATGGTTGCGGACAAGGACGATGAGAGACTGAACGGGCTGAGCTTTGACTTCCTGTACGGTGAAGAGGAAGTACCCTTGGTGATCTTCATGTACAGCCAATTCGTCTCTGAGGGCGATATCGAAACCTTTTTGAAGCGTTACTGCAAGTCAGTGCGCTTCTCACATGATATCCTCAACTCCCAGCGCTTCTGGAATGGGAAGAGGAAATACCTGGTGAAGTTCCATCCAGATCAGAGCGGCATTGGTGGTCTTCACCACCCGCCTGCTAATTTTGCCATTGGTAATGTCAGGGGATTCCTACGCTACCCAGGAATGCCCCTTCAATGCCGGAATTGTCATGAATATGGGCATACACGAGAAAATTGTACAAGGGCTCATGTAGTCTTTTGCAACAAGTGCGGTACACCTCCGCTACGTGTGACTCTGAGATCGTATGTAACCTATGTGGGAAGGCAGGTCATGCCTTCAGGAATTGTCCGAGCAAAAAGTCAAAAACATATGACATGTTTAAATCAGGTCAACTGACTATCCAAGAATACTTCGGAGGGAGTATTACTACACCTGCCCCTGGACCTGGGTTGGCGCACGCTGATGGGTCCGGACCAAATCCTTCAACGGCTCCGCCAGAGGGCACGCTGGTAGTTCCACAGAAGGACGGTCGTAGGGGATCCATAAGATTAACCGAGGGTTCGCTCTCTGTGGAATTGATCGATGTTCTGGCTCTAGATGTTGCCGTATCTCAGAGTCAAGAGGAAGGGTCCTCATCCAGCATGAATGCACCACCGGCATTATGTGGAACTGAGGAGACCTCTAGTACCCCGATTAAGCAAGCACCCAGATTCGCCACACCATCATCGGTGATCTTGGGTAAGGGCAAAAAGGGTACGCTCCTTAATCGATCAACCAGTGTGTCGGAAAGAGAGACCTCTAGGGCGCGAAGTAAAAAGGACCCGGCTAAGACCCAGTCGAGCCCTGGTCCTCAAACCAGAAGTCGCAGTAGTTCCGTGACCAGAGCAGAGGACAAGACGACACAGAGGGATGACACCCGTTCCATAGACCAGACCGCCATGAGGACTGCAGATGCACAGGACTTGGAAAAGATGGACAGCTCCCAGCCTCTGAAAAGGCAACGGGAGGACGTAAAGCAACCTGATATCCAAAGAAAACACGGATGTCGAGGTCCAGATGAGGAGCCAAAAGTGGATGATGCCTTTTTGCCTGCTTCAGATCCCGGTAATATTAAACAAATCCTGACCCTGGAGATGCGGAGGAGGAGGTGCCGTGTATTGACTTCTTCCCATCTTCAGATCCTGATTCTTCTTAATGTCTGTTCCTCTTAAAATCTCCTCACTAAATGTGAGGTCCCTAAAGAGCCCTACACGTAGGGCTGCTTTATTTTCTTATTTAGAGACATTGGACTTTGATTTCTGCTTTCTACAAGAATGTGGTATACAGAGTCATTTAAATTATAAGGACTTAAAAGAAGACTGGAAACTGGGCGCTTCTGTGTGGTCCGGTGCTAACGACTGTCGTGCTGCCGGAGTTGGACTACTTTGCCGTGGACATTCTACCATCATTCAATCTGTGACTGAAATTATACCTGGCAGAGCTATTTTAATACATCTTGTTTTTAATGGACTTTCTTTACGTTTATTAAATGTGTACGCTCCTCCTGGGAAGCAGGAAAGGGCGGATTTACTTGAAATATTGCCATTATTTTGTGTTGGGTCAATCCCCCTGCTAGTGGGAGGAGATTTTAATTGTTTACGTGATGGGGAATCCCGGCAGGGTGGGGATGTGAATCGTAAAGACCGTACCTCCTATTTGTTGAAAAGTTTAATTGATGATTTTAGATTACAGGACTGCTGGAAGGAACTCTTGCCGGCGGATCCAGGTGTTACATGGTCCAATGGAAGAGTTTCTTCTAGAATTGATTTCATATTTGCTTCTACTGCCTTTAAACCTTGTAAATGTTTTCTTTTATCTAATTTATTCTCTGATCATAACGTTTTATCTGTGTTTTTAGAGTTAGCAGGGGAACAAAATACCTCAAGAGGCCCATGGAGATTAAATACAACTCTCCTAGAGGATATTGATATTCAAAAGAGGTTTGTGCAGGCCTACCAGTGCTGGCAATCAAAGAGAGACCCCCGCGCCTCGATGCTGGATTGGTGGGAGAGCATTAAACCTAAGATTAAATTATTTTTTATTAAGGCAGGGAAAATGAAAGCAAAAAAGAAAAAGCAGTGGTTTTATGTTTTTAATATGAGATTACAAGTACTCTTTAAACTAAAAGAAGTTGGTATTGATGTGGATGATGATATTGCAAATCTTAAATCTGAAATAAAAAATGCTCTTAATGAAAAAGGAAAACAAATAATTTTTAACTCCCATGTACAGCACCTGGAGGAAGGAGAGAAATGCTCTCGATTCTTCTTCAAAAAGGTAATGGGGAGGAGGGACGCAATCCTAAATCTTGAAGGTGAAAATGATATTAAGGGTATGTTAGGAAAAGCTTTTAATTTTTATCAACTTCTTTTTAACACTAAAGTTATAGATCCATCCTTTTTAGAGTATGCTATTAATTCCCTTGATTTTAAGTTAGATATTTTAGACCAGGGTGTTTTATCTAGGGATCTCACCAGTGAGGAACTTTTACAGATTTTTAAAAGTTTCTCCAGTGGGAAAGCCCCTGGGGAAGACGGTCTACCGATTGAGTTTTATCTGACTTTTTGGGGAATTTTAAAGAACGATATGTTTTTATTGTTTAAAGAAGCTTTTAATACTAATAAATTACCCCCATCTTGGAGGAGAGGTCTGGTATCTTTAATATATAAAAAAGGGGATAGGAGCCAACTTAAAAACTGGCGGCCTATTACGCTTTTAAACCTTGATTATAAAATTTTAGCTAAACTTATTGCAGTCCGTTTAAAACCCTTTATAGCCAAATTAATTCACCCTCACCAGGTATGTGGTGTTCCCGGAAGAACCATAGCTGAGTCCCTCAACATAATTAGGGATACCATATGGTATTCAAAAGAGAGAAGTCAAAACCTTGCTATTTTATCCTTAGACTTTGAAAAAGCTTTTGACAGGGTATCGCATGAATTTCTTTTTATGGTTCTTAAAAAAATGGCATTTCCAGAGAACATTTTAACCCGCATTATGCTTTTATATCATTCTTGTTTTAGTCAAATTTCTGTAAATGGGTTTTTAACGAAGGGGGTTCCTCTATTATCAGGGGTGAAACAAGGGTGCCCTCTCTCACCACTGCTCTTTATCTGTGTTATGGAACCACTATTAACCATACTGAGAAAAGATAAAGTAATTAAAGGGGTACCTATTCCCGGGAGTAGGGGTATGCAACTTAAAGCCCTAAGTTACATGGATGATGTTACCATACTATGTCCAGATTCCACATCTCTGAGGAGGGTATTGAGAAACACACAATTTTTCTGTGAAGCCTCAGGTTTTAAATTAAATATAGATAAATGTGACTGTTTTAATGTGGGGGGATGGGACTCCTCTTTGACCCCTGGGATAGTGATACAGAAAAATCACATAAAAATTTTAGGAATTATTTTTAACCAAGCCAATGAGGGGGACCCTAACTGGGACTCTGCAATGGATAAAATAGAAAAAAAGATCTCATTGTGGAATTTAAGGAACCTTAGTATGGAAGGTAAAATTCTAATTATTAAAGCCGTTTTAATTCCCATTATGTTGTATGTTGCAATGGTGTTTCCCCCTTCCAATTTACAAATCAAGAAAGTAACAAGAATTGTTTTTATGTTTTTATGGGGTTCAAAAATGGAAAAGTTAAAAAGAGATCTGATGTACAAATGTAAATCTAATGGAGGTAAAGATGTACCCAATTTTTTTACCTTTTTCCATATAAAGTATTTCTGCTTCTGTTTTAAGGTTTTTAAATCTGATGGCATTTTTAGTTATTTTTTAAAATATGCAGCAGGAATGATTTTTAAAAGGTGGTTTAGCCTACCTTTAAGTTCTCCTGTGCTCCTGTGCCCACCTAAACAGTATGTGATACTTGAGAAAACGGTCAAACTTTTAGGTCTCCAGGAACTGGAGCCTGATATATTGGGGGAACAAAGGAAGGTATCTATTGCTTGCAGACACTCTGAGGACACAATTCCTGTCTCCAATTTTTCACAGGCAAGGTCCAAAACGGTGTGGCGAAATGTGTACGGGAAATATCTTGCAAATGTACACAAGGACCTTGCCTGGGCTATCGTCCACCAGTGCCTCCCTACCCGTGAGTTTCAACATAGGCGGGGGCTGGTGGCGAGAGCCAAATGTCCAAGAGATATATGCGGGGAAAGTGAGTCTGTATTGCATCTCTTTTGGAATTGTCATTTTGCACAGGAGGTTTGGAGAAAGGTAGGCCCACTTTTAAAATGGGCATGTGGCCTGAAAGATTTTAATCACTTTTATGTCTTTTATGGTCTTTTTAAGTGTCCAAATTTTAAACAATTCCGAGTTGCCTGGATTATTATTAATTGTTTTAAAAATGCCATGTGGAAAGTTAGAAATATTTTACTCTTCAAACATGATCATATTGATTCAACAGACTGTATAAAAATTGCTTTAAGTGAAATGTATATTTACTATCTCAGAGATAAAAAACTGTATGGAGCAAAAGAAGCGGCTTCTATGTGGTGTGTACAATTATGGAACACAATTAGTGGTAATTAAATAAACCCAAGTACATCTGTAATTATGATTTTCTTAATTGTTACAATGGTTTTATGATGGTAAATTGTGTTTTTACAAAAAACTTGAATTGATTATTATCATGTTTTATCATTTTATTGTAATGTTATAAATGTTCTTTTTTAAAACCTTTGTAAATATACTTTTGAATCAATAAAATTGGGTTGAAACCTTATCTGTTCTTATCAGTTTAATATCTGATACGTCCCCTATCTGGGGACCATATATTAAATGGATTTTTAGAACAGGGAGATGGAAAAAGAGCTTGCTCTGTCCACTCCACGCATTGACCTGGTATTGCAGTATCTCCAGGACCGGTGCACCCCTTCTTTAATGCAGTTTCTAAAATCAGAAAGAATTGAATTCAATGTTTTTTGTTCATTTTGCTTGTTTGTCGGATTTTGGGATGGACTCTTTGGCTTTGCTTTTCTTCTCCTCATTGGATTTTTCATGTTCAAAGTTGCAGAAGCCAGATTACAAGCTCATTTTGGTTCAACTTCAGCAACTGTGCATTGCATTGCCATGTAATGTGATGCAATGCTATCTTTCTAGCTCTCCCTTTTTACTTCCTTTTGGATAAACAGACATATTAGGCAAGCATTTTGGAGCTTTCACCTAAATAACTACAGGTGGTGAGATAAGCTGCACAATATAATTGACCTTTCAGTATATTGTTGCACACACACCATCTATTTAGCAAATGCCCTTGTTATCAACAGCAGCCTTTTAAACTCACCTGAGCTAACAGGTATGTGCGCTGGTTACTCTGCTGCGCTTAAAATTTCTTTTTTGGTTTGCTACAATGCCTTTTCTGAAACGTTGTCTCCTTCTGCTGGAACACTGACTTCTTTCATTTAATGCCTGCAGACTATAAAAGAGAACCCAACCCAAAAAGTTTGGTTGATTAGTCTGTGGCATTCTGTTAAACTGTTGCTTATGGCGGTCTCTGTGAGCTTCTCAGCGACATTCAGCCAGCCAGGTATCCTGCCTGCAGTAGATGGAATGTGGTAATGGAACGCTGGCTGCGCGTGTCATAATAGGCTCTGAGCCTTTATATACCTGTGCACAGCAGCAGCCACCTTCAGTCTGCTGCTGGACAGCCAGCAGCAGCAGCAGCAGGAGAGGTATGTAATCAGGAGCCCTCCTGCTAAGGGTAGACAGCTGCTCGTTCCACCCCACCCCCCGCCTTAATTGGTTCTCCTCCCTTCCAACGGTGTTGAGGCGGGTGGGAACAGCAGGGGGTGAAGGTGCTGTGTTTAAAGAGGTGGAGTTATGCAGATCTAAAACGCGTGGATTGCAGCAGCAGCAAGCCGAAAAGTGCAGGCATGTAAGGGATCTAGAGGTTGACAACATGTCTTCTTAACGGGAGTCCAGGAGCTCATCTCCACAAATGGACTTTTCAGGATCCTTGGGTGGCTCCGTAGTTTGAAACCAATTCTGGTTATCGCTTCTCGGCCTTTTGGCTAAGATCAAGTGTAGTATCTTTCGAAAAGGCGGTTTTGGATGTTGGCCGCCCTAGTAGATTGATACATTATGCACACTGGGGTTTAGGCGCTTGTTAGTACGCCAGATGGCTAATATAGTCATCTGGTGGAAAGCATGGCCCCCCAGGATCGACGCCATTGGGCCGGGGAAGATCGAAAGCCCGAAGTGTGAAGTGCCCCAGGAGTGGTGACCCTGGGGTGCCTTAACTCACTGGGATTGGGAACCCCACTTGAGTTTATGGCACATTTGCACAAGCACTTCAAATTTTCTTTCTTCGCACACACCCTTATTCCGGGCCTTCTGGCCTTAGGATGGGGAATTTTTTAATTCCCGGTCGAAGGTCCGGGCAGTATTATACTGCGAAACCTTCACTATTTATTTAATTTCTTTGTCACTGTGTGTCCACTTATTCACGTGTGTCACGTCCTACTAGGATTTTGTCGGGATGCGGTTCCCTTACGGGTTCCTCTCTTGGCAGGTCTAGGGGGGGAGTGTGTGGCCATCAGGTTCCGCTCCCCCCTGAACCCCCCTGGCTCTCCTCTTTCGGGAGGAGAGCGTTGTTGGCTCCCCTCTTCCGGGAGGGGAGCACAGTCTTTGGCTCCCAGTGCCTTGCTCGGGTGAGAACTCGGGCAGGTGCTGGGGGTAAGATTGGGTCGCCTCTGGCTTCTGCTGGAGGTGGCTTTTTGTCCCTGTTCCTCGCTGTGGCCTTTTGGCTCGGAGGGACGGGGAATGGTTTGGGGGACCCTTCTCCTTTTGGAGAGGGTTTCAAGAAGACCAGCATCCTAGTGCACTTTTTTTGTGGCACTTGTCACTTTTTTAAGCGCACTCGGGTTTTGTACACGAATTCGGGCTTTCGATAAAAAAAAAAAAAATCTGTTCTTATCAGTTTAATATCTGATACGTCCCCTATCTGGGGACCATATATTAAATGGATTTTTAGAACAGGGAGATGGAAAAAGAGCTTGCTCTGTCCACTCCACGCATTGACCTGGTATTGCAGTATCTCCAGGACCGGTGCACCCCTTCTTTAATGCAGTTTCTAAAATCAGAAAGAATTGAATTCAATGTTTTTTGTTCATTTTGCTTGTTTGTCGGATTTTGGGATGGACTCTTTGGCTTTGCTTTTCTTCTCCTCATTGGATTTTTCATGTTCAAAGTTGCAGAAGCCAGATTACAAGCTCATTTTGGTTCAACTTCAGCAACTGTGCATTGCATTGCCATGTAATGTGATGCAATGCTATCTTTCTAGCTCTCCCTTTTTACTTCCTTTTGGATAAACAGACATATTAGGCAAGCATTTTGGAGCTTTCACCTAAATAACTACAGGTGGTGAGATAAGCTGCACAATATAATTGACCTTTCAGTATATTGTTGCACACACACCATCTATTTAGCAAATGCCCTTGTTATCAACAGCAGCCTTTTAAACTCACCTGAGCTAACAGGTATGTGCGCTGGTTACTCTGCTGCGCTTAAAATTTCTTTTTTGGTTTGCTACAATGCCTTTTCTGAAACGTTGTCTCCTTCTGCTGGAACACTGACTTCTTTCATTTAATGCCTGCAGACTATAAAAGAGAACCCAACCCAAAAAGTTTGGTTGATTAGTCTGTGGCATTCTGTTAAACTGTTGCTTATGGCGGTCTCTGTGAGCTTCTCAGCGACATTCAGCCAGCCAGGTATCCTGCCTGCAGTAGATGGAATGTGGCAATGGAACGCTGGCTGCGCGTGTCATAATAGGCTCTGAGCCTTTATATACCTGTGCACAGCAGCAGCCACCTTCAGTCTGCTGCTGGACAGCCAGCAGCAGCAGCAGCAGGAGAGGTATGTAATCAGGAGCCCTCCTGCTAAGGGTAGACAGCTGCTCGTTCCACCCCACCCCCCCGCCTTAATTGGTTCTCCTCCCTTCCAACGGTGTTGAGGCGGGTGGGAACAGCAGGGGGTGAAGGTGCTGTGTTTAAAGAGGTGGAGTTATGCAGATCTAAAACGCGTGGATTGCAGCAGCAGCAAGCCGAAAAGTGCAGGCATGTAAGGATCTAGAGGTTGACAACATGTCTTCTTAACGGGAGTCCAGGAGCTCATCTCCACAAATGGACTTTTCAGGATCCTTGGGTGGCTCCGTAGTTTGAAACCAATTCTGGTTATCGCTTCTCGGCCTTTTGGCTAAGATCAAGTGTAGTATCTGTTCTTATCAGTTTAATATCTGATACGTCCCCTATCTGGGGACCATATATTAAATGGATTTTTAGAACAGGGAGATGGAAAAAGAGCTTGCTCTGTCCACTCCACGCATTGACCTGGTATTGCAGTATCTCCAGGACCGGTGCACCCCTTCTTTAATGCAGTTTCTAAAATCAGAAAGAATTGAATTCAATGTTTTTTGTTCATTTTGCTTGTTTGTCGGATTTTGGGATGGACTCTTTGGCTTTGCTTTTCTTCTCCTCATTGGATTTTTCATGTTCAAAGTTGCAGAAGCCAGATTACAAGCTCATTTTGGTTCAACTTCAGCAACTGTGCATTGCATTGCCATGTAATGTGATGCAATGCTATCTTTCTAGCTCTCCCTTTTTACTTCCTTTTGGATAAACAGACATATTAGGCAAGCATTTTGGAGCTTTCACCTAAATAACTACAGGTGGTGAGATAAGCTGCACAATATAATTGACCTTTCAGTATATTGTTGCACACACACCATCTATTTAGCAAATGCCCTTGTTATCAACAGCAGCCTTTTAAACTCACCTGAGCTAACAGGTATGTGCGCTGGTTACTCTGCTGCGCTTAAAATTTCTTTTTTGGTTTGCTACAATGCCTTTTCTGAAACGTTGTCTCCTTCTGCTGGAACACTGACTTCTTTCATTTAATGCCTGCAGACTATAAAAGAGAACCCAACCCAAAAAGTTTGGTTGATTAGTCTGTGGCATTCTGTTAAACTGTTGCTTATGGCGGTCTCTGTGAGCTTCTCAGCGACATTCAGCCAGCCAGGTATCCTGCCTGCAGTAGATGGAATGTGGCAATGGAACGCTGGCTGCGCGTGTCATAATAGGCTCTGAGCCTTTATATACCTGTGCACAGCAGCAGCCACCTTCAGTCTGCTGCTGGACAGCCAGCAGCAGCAGCAGCAGGAGAGGTATGTAATCAGGAGCCCTCCTGCTAAGGGTAGACAGCTGCTCGTTCCACCCCACCCCCCGCCTTAATTGGTTCTCCTCCCTTCCAACGGTGTTGAGGCGGGTGGGAACAGCAGGGGGTGAAGGTGCTGTGTTTAAAGAGGTGGAGTTATGCAGATCTAAAACGCGTGGATTGCAGCAGCAGCAAGCCGAAAAGTGCAGGCATGTAAGGGATCTAGAGGTTGACAACATGTCTTCTTAACGGGAGTCCAGGAGCTCATCTCCACAAATGGACTTTTCAGGATCCTTGGGTGGCTCCGTAGTTTGAAACCAATTCTGGTTATCGCTTCTCGGCCTTTTGGCTAAGATCAAGTGTAGTATCTGTTCTTATCAGTTTAATATCTGATACGTCCCCTATCTGGGGACCATATATTAAATGGATTTTTAGAACAGGGAGATGGAAAAAGAGCTTGCTCTGTCCACTCCACGCATTGACCTGGTATTGCAGTATCTCCAGGACCGGTGCACCCCTTCTTTAATGCAGTTTCTAAAATCAGAAAGAATTGAATTCAATGTTTTTTGTTCATTTTGCTTGTTTGTCGGATTTTGGGATGGACTCTTTGGCTTTGCTTTTCTTCTCCTCAATGGATTTTTCATGTTCAAAGTTGCAGAAGCCAGATTACAAGCTCATTTTGGTTCAACTTCAGCAACTGTGCATTGCATTGCCATGTAATGTGATGCAATGCTATCTTTCTAGCTCTCCCTTTTTACTTCCTTTTGGATAAACAGACATATTAGGCAAGCATTTTGGAGCTTTCACCTAAATAACTACAGGTGGTGAGATAAGCTGCACAATATAATTGACCTTTCAGTATATTGTTGCACACACACCATCTATTTAGCAAATGCCCTTGTTATCAACAGCAGCCTTTAAAACTCACCTGAGCTAACAGGTATGTGCGCTGGTTACTCTGCTGCGCTTAAAATTTCTTTTTTGGTTTGCCACAATGCCTTTTCTGAAACGTTGTCTCCTTCTGCTGGAACACTGACTTCTTTCATTTAATGCCTGCAGACTATAAAAGAGAACCCAACCCAAAAAGTTTGGTTGATTAGTCTGTGGCATTCTGTTAAACTGTTGCTTATGGCGGTCTCTGTGAGCTTCTCAGCGACATTCAGCCAGCCAGGTATCCTGCCTGCAGTAGATGGAATGTGGCAATGGAACGCTGGCTGCGCGTGTCATAATAGGCTCTGAGCCTTTATATACCTGTGCACAGCAGCAGCCACCTTCAGTCTGCTGCTGGACAGCCAGCAGCAGCAGCAGCAGGAGAGGTATGTAATCAGGAGCCCTCCTGCTAAGGGTAGACAGCTGCTCGTTCCACCCCACCCCCCGCCTTAATTGGTTCTCCTCCCTTCCAACGGTGTTGAGGCGGGTGGGAACAGCAGGGGGTGAAGGTGCTGTGTTTAAAGAGGTGGAGTTATGCAGATCTAAAACGCGTGGATTGCAGCAGCAGCAAGCCGAAAAGTGCAGGCATGTAAGGGATCTAGAGGTTGACAACATGTCTTCTTAACGGGAGTCCAGGAGCTCATCTCCACAAATGGACTTTTCAGGATCCTTGGGTGGCTCCGTAGTTTGAAACCAATTCTGGTTATCGCTTCTCGGCCTTTTGGCTAAGATCAAGTGCAGTGATCTAGCGGCTGCTGCCTTGGTCTTTCCTGAGAGGTGCTCGGGGTACCCGGCTCCTTGGCCTGGGGGGATCGCTCTGTTTTTCAGCAGGGCTTCACCTCCCTGCTGCTATTAGGGAGTCGGATTAGTCCCCGGGCAACGGGAGGCGATCATCTACCTGGCACTTCGGTGTTGAAGGTTTCTATTGAGAAGAGGAGAACCTGTTTGTGAAGAAGATGTCTGCAGCATCACATGAAGGAGAGGAAGATCATGTGCCTGAATTCGCTAAGGTGCAGAATTCTATTCGTTTGGTTGTTCAGGAGAACTTTCGAGATCAAAAGGATTTTAGGTATGTGATGAGTCAAGTTCTTGTGGATCTTTTTGGTTTGAAGACAGAAGAAGTGTTGGCGATAATGGACTACCCCAGGAGGGGTGTTTATGATATAGTTTTTGTTGACAAAGTTTTTTTTGAAGGATATCTAAGGAAAATGACTGCAAGCCAGGATAAAAGAATGGAGGGGATAAGTGTAATGCCACACTTCCCCGTTAGAGATAAATGGATCATTGTTAAAATGTACTCTCCATTGGTGGACGAAGAGGATGTTCTTACATTTTTGGAGTTTTTTTGTTTGTCAGTAACACCAAAAGGGAAGATTTATAATGAATTTGGTTTTTGGACTTCGAAGTGGAAATTTTTGGTCCGTTTCAAAGAAGATGAGCAGGGGACTGTGTTGCTTCCCCCAGCTAGGTTTAAGTTGGGTAATATAAATGGTGATATTTTTTTCAGTGGTATACCCACTTTTTGTCGAGTTTGTCGTCAATACGGGCATGGAAAGGAAAATTGTTCGGGTGGTGTATGTGGTTTTTGCAAAAAAGGTGATCATGAGTCAAAGGATTGTAAAGATCGGAGGAAGTGCAACTTGTGTCAGGAAGATACGCATGTTTTTAAGAATTGCCCAAAGAGGAAAAGAAATAAAGAGAAGGAGGTAGTGGTTAAAAAGGTTTTGGTAGAGAGAAAGGAGGAAAGTGTAGAAAAGGTGTTGGTGGTAAAGGGAAAAGAAAGCAAACCTGTAGGAGTGCAGAGGGAGATGGAGAAAACAAGAGTAGATTGGGGGGATAGGGTAGAGAGTGAAATGGGAGGTGTAAGTCAGGGAACTGGCCGTGGTAAGGTTAAAAAGCAAGAAAAGAGAAAGGAACAGGAAGTGGAGGTGGCAATGGAAGAAAATATAGTTGTTTTTCAACAACCTATGTTTATAAAGAATGCAGAATATTTTAACCGGTTGTACCGTAAGTTGTATGATGAGAAACGTTTGGACTATCTTATAGAGAATGTTAGGAAAGAACTAATAAGAGATAAAAATGTTTTTTGTGTGAAATATAGAATACCAGATGGTGTATCGAAACAAGTTTTTTCAGCATCAAGGGTTGAAGATTTGTCCCTTAAGGTTCTGAGTTGGGTTGGGGTTCATGCTTTTGATAATGGTTACAAGTATTTTACTTGATGTTATTACTGTTGTTAATACAGTTATAATTTAATTTTTATTTTTTTGGTATCCATTCAGGTTCTGAAACATTTCTTTCTTTGTAAGTATTGTTGTATTTTTGTAATTTTTTTTTCTGACATTAAAAGTACCAAAACCTGATGATGATTTAAGTTGGAGTCCACGTCTTGTCTCCCTTTGGGGAGAAGAGGACTGTGGAGTGGACTTTAATTTTAACCTGAATAGGTTTTAAAAAAAAAAAAAAAAAAATCTGTTCTTATCAGTTTAATATCTGATACGTCCCCTATCTGGGGACCATATATTAAATGGATTTTTAGAACAGGGAGATGGAAAAAGAGCTTGCTCTGTCCACTCCACGCATTGACCTGGTATTGCAGTATCTCCAGGACCGGTGCACCCCTTCTTTAATGCAGTTTCTAAAATCAGAAAGAATTGAATTCAATGTTTTTTGTTCATTTTGCTTGTTTGTCGGATTTTGGGATGGACTCTTTGGCTTTGCTTTTCTTCTCCTCATTGGATTTTTCATGTTCAAAGTTGCAGAAGCCAGATTACAAGCTCATTTTGGTTCAACTTCAGCAACTGTGCATTGCATTGCCATGTAATGTGATGCAATGCTATCTTTCTAGCTCTCCCTTTTTACTTCCTTTTGGATAAACAGACATATTAGGCAAGCATTTTGGAGCTTTCACCTAAATAACTACAGGTGGTGAGATAAGCTGCACAATATAATTGACCTTTCAGTATATTGTTGCACACACACCATCTATTTAGCAAATGCCCTTGTTATCAACAGCAGCCTTTTAAACTCACCTGAGCTAACAGGTATGTGCGCTGGTTACTCTGCTGCGCTTAAAATTTCTTTTTTGGTTTGCTACAATGCCTTTTCTGAAACGTTGTCTCCTTCTGCTGGAACACTGACTTCTTTCATTTAATGCCTGCAGACTATAAAAGAGAACCCAACCCAAAAAGTTTGGTTGATTAGTCTGTGGCATTCTGTTAAACTGTTGCTTATGGCGGTCTCTGTGAGCTTCTCAGCGACATTCAGCCAGCCAGGTATCCTGCCTGCAGTAGATGGAATGTGGCAATGGAACGCTGGCAGGAGAGGTATGTAATCAGGAGCCCTCCTGCTAAGGGTAGACAGCTGCTCGTTCCACCCCACCCCCCGCCTTAATTGGTTCTCCTCCCTTCCAACGGTGTTGAGGCGGGTGGGAACAGCAGGGGGTGAAGGTGCTGTGTTTAAAGAGGTGGAGTTATGCAGATCTAAAACGCGTGGATTGCAGCAGCAGCAAGCCGAAAAGTGCAGGCATGTAAGGGATCTAGAGGTTGACAACATGTCTTCTTAACGGGAGTCCAGGAGCTCATCTCCACAAATGGACTTTTCAGGATCCTTGGGTGGCTCCGTAGTTTGAAACCAATTCTGGTTATCGCTTCTCGGCCTTTTGGCTCAGATCTGTAATGGGTCTAGTCATTTGGCTGTCTGTGCGTTAACTCTTGGCCCTGTGGCATCGCCATTTTATGGCTTAAGCCACTTGCTGCTATAAGGAGTTGGCCAGTAGACACGACTAGCGATAATGGGACGCATTCGATACGCTGGGCCCGGTGAGGCTCGAGTGAAGTTTGGAATCCAGATTGATGTGGAAGAAGGCAAAGAAGGAATCTTTACCCTCAGCTTCGTGGTGAAGGAGATTTTGTTTGGACTCCTTGAAGTGAAGAAGGAAGAAATCTTGTGCCTCCAGCAATTCAAAAGCAAGTATAATCTTGTATTTACTTCTATGGCTGTTTGCAACAATTTCTATGATTGTTTGAAAAAGAATCTGGACAATCAATATTTGGATGGGCTGACTTTTGTCATCTTGTATTGCTCCAAAGAGGTACCTCTGACTGTTTTCATGTACAACCCACATGTGGACTTGGCTTTGATTTATGCCTTTCTAAATAGGCACTGCTATATTACCAAGGTGGCAGTAAAAGTCATGAATGAGGAGGAACTATGGACCGGTAAATATCGTTTCATGGTCAAGTTCCGGGAAAGTCCTGATGAACCAGGGGGTATACATTATCCTCCATCAAATTTTTCCATTGGGAGTGAGCGGGGTTACCTGTTCTTCCCCAATGCGCCCAGGTTTTGTCGTCATTGTAGGAGGTATGGCCATACTCAGGAAGCATGCGACATCAGACAGATTATTTGCAGGAAGTGCAATGAGGTGGGTCATTCTTCCAATAATTGCAAAAATGAAATAGTCTGTAACCTCTGCGGAGAGAAGGGGCATGCCTTCAGAGACTGTATATTCCATCCTGGTTCATATGCGGGGGCAGCGGGAAGGGGAAGGAGAAGAAATGAATCTCCTGCACCCACAGCTACAACTCCGACTGCTCCAACTCCGACTGCTCCGATATCTACTCTGGCTTTCCTGGATGAGGAGGAGGCTCGGGTTGCTTTTCCAGAACTGGTTCGTGTGAATGTAAGAGGAAATATGGAGCTGGCACCTGAGCCACCGGTGCAGAGGGCCGCGTCTGTGGCTTCAGATGTCAGTGAGTCTGAGACGATAACTGATGATCGTATAGGCATGGAAGTGGCCCCGGTGGAGGATCTGGAGGCTGAAATTCCAGACATGATGGTTACATTGCAGGGGGAAGAGGAGTCTGATCTGACCAGAACACCGCATGTGGCCTGGAGCGATGTCGTTTCTGACCTCGAGGAGGAGGGAGGTCAGGGGGACTTTGACCCCCAGCGGCGGGATTATAGTTCAGATGAAGATGGAGGCGCTTCAGTGAAGAAAAAGAAGAAAACTGAGCCATCCTTTTCCCCTTTAAGTGACTGCAGTGTGAGTCCAGCCCGGGTGTACCCTACTGCATCCGATCCCCAAGATGTGTCTTTTTTGGGGGAAGGCACAAACTACGATATCTGCACGTCCAGCGTCCTACCCCCAGAAGGGTTAGGATGATGTACAGGTGGGCATGTTGTCGTGACCTGCCACATCAAATTAATAGATGGGTGCCCAAGTTGCTCTCAGCATCTTGTCGCTAAATGTTCGGCTGATTAAATCTGAGTCGAGAAGAGTGGCAATTTTGGACTACTTGAGCAACTTGGATGCGGACGTATACTGTGTCCAGGAGTGTGGGATCTCCGATCCCTTAAGTGAAAATGCATGGCCTTTAGGTCAAAGTGTGTGGTCTGGTTCTGTATGTAATAAAAATTGTGGGGTAGGTGTTTTGGTGAAGGGTTATAGTGTTAAGATAGAAAGTTACATGGTGGTGGAGGCGGGGAGGTGTGTAATATGTGAGTTAAATTGTAGGGGGTGGAGGGTTAGGGTGGTAAATATGTATGCACCAATAGATAAAGGGGAGAGGCTGGAAATTTTTGAGAAATTATGTTTTTTTTTATCTGGCAAAATGCCAATAATTTTTGTTGGAGATTTCAATTGTGTGACGGAGGGGGATAAGATGGATGTTACAGGTAAAAGACTCAAGAGTCTTGTGGCGGATTTTTCCTTACAGGATGCTGCGGAAGTTTTTTTAGGTAATCCACCTCCTGCGACCTATAAGGCCGACAGGGGAGGCATAGAGTCTAGAATAGACCGTATCTTCTTTTCTTCACAAAATGTTATTTGTAGGAATTTCCAGCAGGAAGATGTTCCCTTCTCTGACCATGTGTGTTTGAGGGCACGTCTAGAAGGTAAGATTTCCTTTGTATATGGTGGTGGCGTGTGGAAACTTAATGTGCGTTTGCTGGAAGATAATAGGATCATGCGTGATTTTAGGCGAATGTATGTTAGGTGGAGGGATAAAAAAAGTGATTTCAGGAATGTGCTTGAGTGGTGGGACTGGATGAAGAGTGAGATTGTTTTTTTCTTTAGAAAAAGGGGCAGGAGGAAAGCAGCAATGAATAGAGCAAAATTTAATGATTTAAGCTCTAGACTGGAGTGGCTGAGGATGTTAAGGATGATTGGAGTGGATGTGGATGTTTTGATGTGTCAAGTGAAAGAAGAGATTAAGAAATATATTGAGGGTAAAGGGAAAGAAATTATTTACCGTTCTAAGATTGAACATTTGGAGAAAAATGAGAAATGCACAAGGTTTTTTTTCAAAAAAGTTTTTGGGAAGAAAGTAGATATGGATGAGGTGGTGAATGGTGATGGGGTGTGTGTGAGTGGGAAGGATGTGATGCAGGAGGTGGTGTTGTTTTATAAGGAGTTGTATGGGGAAAAATGGGTTGATGATAGGATGTTGACTGATGCTTTGGGGTGTTTAGAAGGTTGTTTGGGTGAGGATGAACGTGAAATATTGGATGATGTAATTGTGTTGGATGAAGTTAAAAAAGTGGTGATGTCTGCGAGTAAGAATAAAACACCTGGGAAGGATGGATTGCCCGTGGAGTTATATGTTAAGGAATGGGACACGATGGGAAATGACTTATTGGAGGTGTGCCAGTATATGTTCACGGAGAATATGTTGAGTGAATCTATGAGAGATGGGGTGGTGGTTTTGGTTCATAAGAAAGGTGATAAAAAGGATTTGGGGAATTGGAGGCCAATCACCCTTTTGAATGCAGACTATAAGGTGTTTAGTAAATTGTTGGCTAGCCGGATGCGGGAAGTGATTGGCGGTGTGGTGGATGAAGATCAAGTGTGTGCAGTGCCTGGGAGAAGTATGACTGAAAATTTGGTGTTGTTGCGTGATGTGATTGGGGATTGTATGAGTCGTAAGCAGAAATGTTTGTTGTTTTCGGTTGATTTTGAAAAAGCTTTTGACCGTGTGTCACATAGCTTTATGTTTAAGGTTTTGTCTAAGATGGGTTATTCCAGGAATTTTGTAAACTGTGTTAGGAGTTTGTATTGTAATGTTTCAAGTGAATTTTTGGTGAATGGGTGGTTGAGTGAGAAAGTGAGAATTAAATCAGAAGTGCGTCAGGGGTGCCCTATGTCCCCTTTTTTGTTTATTAGTGTGATTGAAGTGTTGATGTGTATGGTTAGGAAGGATAAGGTTATGAGAGGTGTGATGATTCCTGGGAGTAATGGAAAGGATGTGAGAATTCTAGGTTACATGGATGATGTAGTGATTGTGAGTGGGAATATGGCTGCGATGAGTAGGGCAAGGTTGATATTAAGTTTGTTTTGTAGTGTCTCAGCTTTTAAGGTCAATTGGACTAAGAGTTCCTTTAAATGTTTTGGTGAGAGGAATGTACGGATGGATGGTGTGAGGTGTGAGGATGGTGCAATAAAGGTGCTTGGGATTAAGTTTAATGATGATTTGAAAGGAAATGAGAGTTGGGAAGATTGTGGGGTGAGAGTGGTGCGCAAGTTGAATTTTTGGCGAATGAGAGAACTAACTCTGACTGGGAAAGTTCTGATTATTAAGGCGGTTATTTTGCCTATTTTGTTGTTTGTTGCGAATGTATATCCTGCTGCTTTTAAGAAAATTAGGAAAACTGAGAAATTCATCTTTAATTTTCTTTGGGGAAGTCGCATGGAGAAATTGAAACGGGAATATGTCTATAAGTTATGTGTAAATGGTGGTTTGGATTTTCCAAATATTGATTTCTTTTTAGGGATTAGTTACGTGAAAATGGTGGTGGTGGTTCTAGGGAAAAGTAATAAGTGTGCTTATATGATGAAGTATTCGGCTGGATGGATGCTTTATGGCTTAAAGTGGGTCAAAAGGGATGCTAGAGTGCCTGTTGCTTTTAAGTGTCCTGTATGGTATGGTTGTGTTGAGAAATTTGTAAGGAAGTATGATTTGTTGTCCGTTAACATGAGTGATTTTAGGCAAAAGAAGAAAGTCATTAGGATGGTGCGTGAGCGTGAGGTGGTATGTAATATCAATGGGTTGAGAGGGGAGGAAGTAACCGAGATGTGGAGAAAATTAAGTATAGATGGTGTGACTAACAGACAGAGAGATATCGCTTGGATGATATTGCATGACATTTTGCCTGTTAGAGATGTGCAAAAGAAGAGGGATTTAGTTAAATCTGAGGTATGCCCGAGGGATGGATGTGGTTTGAGAGAGCATGTTAGACATATGGTATGGGATTGTGATTTTGCATATGATGTATGGAAGGGTATAGGGGGACTTTGCAAGGAATTGATGGGTGTAAAGTATGTTAATTGGAAACTTGCTATGTTTGGGATGGGTGCATGTAGTAGAATTAAGGATAGGATTTTATGGTTGTTGGTGGTGTGTGTAATTGAAAGTTTGTGGGATGCGAGGAATTTGTTAGTTTTTAAAAGGAAGAAAATGTCAGTTAATGAATGTTTGAGATTGATTCTGTCACGTATGTATGTAATATACCTCTGGGATCAGGAACGTGGAAGTATTATAGATGCTGAAGGGATCTGGAAGTTTAAAAAGTGGAGGTTTTTGGTAAAGTTTAATTAGTAGTGTATAATGTACCTGATGATAAGGTTTGGTTTTATTTTTGATTATATACCAAGTGTGATGAAAGGCTAAGTGTCAATGAAAGGCTTTTGTAAGTCAATTTGATTGAGCTTATGCTCCGGCCTATCTGATTTGGTTAAAAAAAAAAAAAAAAAAAAAAAAAAAAATCTGTTCTTATCAGTTTAATATCTGATACGTCCCCTATCTGGGGACCATATATTAAATGGATTTTTAGAACAGGGAGATGGAAAAAGAGCTTGCTCTGTCCACTCCACGCATTGACCTGGTATTGCAGTATCTCCAGGACCGGTGCACCCCTTCTTTAATGCAGTTTCTAAAATCAGAAAGAATTGAATTCAATGTTTTTTGTTCATTTTGCTTGTTTGTCGGATTTTGGGATGGACTCTTTGGCTTTGCTTTTCTTCTCCTCATTGGATTTTTCATGTTCAAAGTTGCAGAAGCCAGATTACAAGCTCATTTTGGTTCAACTTCAGCAACTGTGCATTGCATTGCCATGTAATGTGATGCAATGCTATCTTTCTAGCTCTCCCTTTTTACTTCCTTTTGGATAAACAGACATATTAGGCAAGCATTTTGGAGCTTTCACCTAAATAACTACAGGTGGTGAGATAAGCTGCACAATATAATTGACCTTTCAGTATATTGTTGCACACACACCATCTATTTAGCAAATGCCCTTGTTATCAACAGCAGCCTTTTAAACTCACCTGAGCTAACAGGTATGTGCGCTGGTTACTCTGCTGCGCTTAAAATTTCTTTTTTGGTTTGCTACAATGCCTTTTCTGAAACGTTGTCTCCTTCTGCTGGAACACTGACTTCTTTCATTTAATGCCTGCAGACTATAAAAGAGAACCCAACCCAAAAAGTTTGGTTGATTAGTCTGTGGCATTCTGTTAAACTGTTGCTTATGGCGGTCTCTGTGAGCTTCTCAGCAACATTCAGCCAGCCAGGTATCCTGCCTGCAGTAGATGGAATGTGGCAATGGAACGCTGGCTGCGCGTGTCATAATAGGCTCTGAGCCTTTATATACCTGTGCACAGCAGCAGCCACCTTCAGTCTGCTGCTGGACAGCCAGCAGCAGCAGCAGCAGGAGAGGTATGTAATCAGGAGCCCTCCTGCTAAGGGTAGACAGCTGCTCGTTCCACCCCACCCCCCGCCTTAATTGGTTCTCCTCCCTTCCAACGGTGTTGAGGCGGGTGGGAACAGCAGGGGGTGAAGGTGCTGTGTTTAAAGAGGTGGAGTTATGCAGATCTAAAACGCGTGGATTGCAGCAGCAGCAAGCCGAAAAGTGCAGGCATGTAAGGGATCTAGAGGTTGACAACATGTCTTCTTAACGGGAGTCCAGGAGCTCATCTCCACAAATGGACTTTTCAGGATCCTTGGGTGGCTCCGTAGTTTGAAACCAATTCTGGTTATCGCTTCTCGGCCTTTTGGCTAAGATCAAGTGTAGTATCTGTTCTTATCAGTTTAATATCTGATACGTCCCCTATCTGGGGACCATATATTAAATGGATTTTTAGAACAGGGAGATGGAAAAAGAGCTTGCTCTGTCCACTCCACGCATTGACCTGGTATTGCAGTATCTCCAGGACCGGTGCACCCCTTCTTTAATGCAGTTTCTAAAATCAGAAAGAATTGAATTCAATGTTTTTTGTTCATTTTGCTTGTTTGTCGGATTTTGGGATGGACTCTTTGGCTTTGCTTTTCTTCTCCTCATTGGATTTTTCATGTTCAAAGTTGCAGAAGCCAGATTACAAGCTCATTTTGGTTCAACTTCAGCAACTGTGCATTGCATTGCCATGTAATGTGATGCAATGCTATCTTTCTAGCTCTCCCTTTTTACTTCCTTTTGGATAAACAGACATATTAGGCAAGCATTTTGGAGCTTTCACCTAAATAACTACAGGTGGTGAGATAAGCTGCACAATATAATTGACCTTTCAGTATATTGTTGCACACACACCATCTATTTAGCAAATGCCCTTGTTATCAACAGCAGCCTTTTAAACTCACCTGAGCTAACAGGTATGTGCGCTGGTTACTCTGCTGCGCTTAAAATTTCTTTTTTGGTTTGCTACAATGCCTTTTCTGAAACGTTGTCTCCTTCTGCTGGAACACTGACTTCTTTCATTTAATGCCTGCAGACTATAAAAGAGAACCCAACCCAAAAAGTTTGGTTGATTAGTCTGTGGCATTCTGTTAAACTGTTGCTTATGGCGGTCTCTGTGAGCTTCTCAGCGACATTCAGCCAGCCAGGTATCCTGCCTGCAGTAGATGGAATGTGGCAATGGAACGCTGGCTGCGCGTGTCATAATAGGCTCTGAGCCTTTATATACCTGTGCACAGCAGCAGCCACCTTCAGTCTGCTGCTGGACAGCCAGCAGCAGCAGCAGCAGGAGAGGTATGTAATCAGGAGCCCTCCTGCTAAGGGTAGACAGCTGCTCGTTCCACCCCACCCCCCGCCTTAATTGGTTCTCCTCCCTTCCAACGGTGTTGAGGCGGGTGGGAACAGCAGGGGGTGAAGGTGCTGTGTTTAAAGAGGTGGAGTTATGCAGATCTAAAACGCGTGGATTGCAGCAGCAGCAAGCCGAAAAGTGCAGGCATGTAAGGGATCTAGAGGTTGACAACATGTCTTCTTAACGGGAGTCCAGGAGCTCATCTCCACAAATGGACTTTTCAGGATCCTTGGGTGGCTCCGTAGTTTGAAACCAATTCTGGTTATCGCTTCTCGGCCTTTTGGCTAAGATCAAGTGCAGTGATCTATCGGCTGCTGCCTTGGTCTTGGCTGAGAGGTGCTCGGGGTACCCGGCTCCTTGGCCTGGGGGGATCGCTCTGTTTTTCAGCAGGGCTTCACCTCCCTGCTGCTATTAGGGAGTCGGATTAGTCCCCGGGCAACGGGAGGCGATCATCTACCTGGCACTTCGGTGTTGAAGGTTTCTATTGAGAAGAGGAGAACCTGTTTGTGAAGAAGATGTCTGCAGCATCACATGAAGGAGAGGAAGATCATGTGCCTGAATTCGCTAAGGTGCAGAATTCTATTCGTTTGGTTGTTCAGGAGAACTTTCGAGATCAAAAGGATTTTAGGTATGTGATGAGTCAAGTTCTTGTGGATCTTTTTGGTTTGAAGACAGAAGAAGTGTTGGCGATAATGGACTACCCCAGGAGGGGTGTTTATGATATAGTTTTTGTTGACAAAGTTTTTTTTGAAGGATATCTAAGGAAAATGACTGCAAGCCAGGATAAAAGAATGGAGGGGATAAGTGTAATGCCACACTTCCCCGTTAGAGATAAATGGATCATTGTTAAAATGTACTCTCCATTGGTGGACGAAGAGGATGTTCTTACATTTTTGGAGTTTTTTTGTTTGTCAGTAACACCAAAAGGGAAGATTTATAATGAATTTGGTTTTTGGACTTCGAAGTGGAAATTTTTGGTCCGTTTCAAAGAAGATGAGCAGGGGACTGTGTTGCTTCCCCCAGCTAGGTTTAAGTTGGGTAATATAAATGGTGATATTTTTTTCAGTCGTATACCCACTTTTTGTCGAGTTTGTCGTCAATACGGGCATGGAAAGGAAAATTGTTCGGGTGGTGTATGTGGTTTTTGCAAAAAAGGTGATCATGAGTCAAAGGATTGTAAAGATCGGAGGAAGTGCAACTTGTGTCAGGAAGATACGCATGTTTTTAAGAATTGCCCAAAGAGGAAAAGAAATAAAGAGAAGGAGGTAGTGGTTAAAAAGGTTTTGGTAGAGAGAAAGGAGGAAAGTGTAGAAAAGGTGTTGGTGGTAAAGGGAAAAGAAAGCAAACCTGTAGGAGTGCAGAGGGAGATGGAGAAAACAAGAGTAGATTGGGGGGATAGGGTAGAGAGTGAAATGGGAGGTGTAAGTCAGGGAACTGGCCGTGGTAAGGTTAAAAAGCAAGAAAAGAGAAAGGAACAGGAAGTGGAGGTGGCAATGGAAGAAAATATAGTTGTTTTTCAACAACCTATGTTTATAAAGAATGCAGAATATTTTAACCGGTTGTACCGTAAGTTGTATGATGAGAAACGTTTGGACTATCTTATAGAGAAGTTAGGAAAGAACTAATAAGAGATAAAAATGTTTTTTGTGTGAAATATAGAATACCAGATGGTGTATCGAAACAAGTTTTTTCAGCATCAAGGGTTGAAGATTTGTCCCTTAAGGTTCTGAGTTGGGTTGGGGTTCATGCTTTTGATAATGGTTACAAGTATTTTACTTGATGTTATTACTGTTGTTAATACAGTTATAATTTAATTTTTATTTTTTTGGTATCCATTCAGGTTCTGAAACATTTCTTTCTTTGTAAGTATTGTTGTATTTTTGTAATTTTTTTTTCTGACATTAAAAGTACCAAAACCTGATGATGATTTAAGTTGGAGTCCACGTCTTGTCTCCCTTTGGGGAGAAGAGGACTGTGGAGTGGACTTTAATTTTAACCTGAATAGGTTTTAAAAAAAAAAAAAAAAAAATCTGTTCTTATCAGTTTAATATCTGATACGTCCCCTATCTGGGGACCATATATTAAATGGATTTTTAGAACAGGGAGATGGAAAAAGAGCTTGCTCTGTCCACTCCACGCATTGACCTGGTATTGCAGTATCTCCAGG
Source organism: Phyllobates terribilis (assembly GCF_046119375.1). Taxonomy (NCBI): domain Eukaryota; kingdom Metazoa; phylum Chordata; class Amphibia; order Anura; family Dendrobatidae; genus Phyllobates; species Phyllobates terribilis. The sequence continues at coordinate 65,672 of NW_027363058.1, read as the reverse complement.
ACCGGTGCACCCCTTCTTTAATGCAGTTTCTAAAATCAGAAAGAATTGAATTCAATGTTTTTTGTTCATTTTGCTTGTTTGTCGGATTTTGGGATGGACTCTTTGGCTTTGCTTTTCTTCTCCTCATTGGATTTTTCATGTTCAAAGTTGCAGAAGCCAGATTACAAGCTCATTTTGGTTCAACTTCAGCAACTGTGCATTGCATTGCCATGTAATGTGATGCAATGCTATCTTTCTAGCTCTCCCTTTTTACTTCCTTTTGGATAAACAGACATATTAGGCAAGCATTTTGGAGCTTTCACCTAAATAACTACAGGTGGTGAGATAAGCTGCACAATATAATTGACCTTTCAGTATATTGTTGCACACACACCATCTATTTAGCAAATGCCCTTGTTATCAACAGCAGCCTTTTAAACTCACCTGAGCTAACAGGTATGTGCGCTGGTTACTCTGCTGCGCTTAAAATTTCTTTTTTGGTTTGCTACAATGCCTTTTCTGAAACGTTGTCTCCTTCTGCTGGAACACTGACTTCTTTCATTTAATGCCTGCAGACTATAAAAGAGAACCCAACCCAAAAAGTTTGGTTGATTAGTCTGTGGCATTCAGTTAAACTGTTGCTTATGGCGGTCTCTGTGAGCTTCTCAGCGACATTCAGCCAGCCAGGTATCCTGCCTGCAGTAGATGGAATGTGGCAATGGAACGCTGGCTGCGCGTGTCATAATAGGCTCTGAGCCTTTATATACCTGTGCACAGCAGCAGCCACCTTCAGTCTGCTGCTGGACAGCCAGCAGCAGCAGCAGGAGAGGTATGTAATCAGGAGCCCTCCTGCTAAGGGTAGACAGCTGCTCGTTCCACCCCACCCCCCGCCTTAATTGGTTCTCCTCCCTTCCAACGGTGTTGAGGCGGGTGGGAACAGCAGGGGGTGAAGGTGCTGTGTTTAAAGAGGTGGAGTTATGCAGATCTAAAACGCGTGGATTGCAGCAGCAGCAAGCCGAAAAGTGCAGGCATGTAAGGGATCTAGAGGTTGACAACATGTCTTCTTAACGGGAGTCCAGGAGCTCATCTCCACAAATGGACTTTTCAGGATCCTTGGGTGGCTCCGTAGTTTGAAACCAATTCTGGTTATCGCTTCTCGGCCTTTTGGCTAAGATCAAGTGTAGTATCTGTTCTTATCAGTTTAATATCTGATACGTCCCCTATCTGGGGACCATATATTAAATGGATTTTTAGAACAGGGAGATGGAAAAAGAGCTTGCTCTGTCCACTCCACGCATTGACCTGGTATTGCAGTATCTCCAGGACCGGTGCACCCCTTCTTTAATGCAGTTTCTAAAATCAGAAAGAATTGAATTCAATGTTTTTTGTTCATTTTGCTTGTTTGTCGGATTTTGGGATGGACTCTTTGGCTTTGCTTTTCTTCTCCTCATTGGATTTTTCATGTTCAAAGTTGCAGAAGCCAGATTACAAGCTCATTTTGGTTCAACTTCAGCAACTGTGCATTGCATTGCCATGTAATGTGATGCAATGCTATCTTTCTAGCTCTCCCTTTTTACTTCCTTTTGGATAAACAGACATATTAGGCAAGCATTTTGGAGCTTTCACCTAAATAACTACAGGTGGTGAGATAAGCTGCACAATATAATTGACCTTTCAGTATATTGTTGCACACACACCATCTATTTAGCAAATGCCCTTGTTATCAACAGCAGCCTTTTAAACTCACCTGAGCTAACAGGTATGTGCGCTGGTTACTCTGCTGCGCTTAAAATTTCTTTTTTGGTTTGCTACAATGCCTTTTCTGAAACGTTGTCTCCTTCTGCTGGAACACTGACTTCTTTCATTTAATGCCTGCAGACTATAAAAGAGAACCCAACCCAAAAAGTTTGGTTGATTAGTCTGTGGCATTCTGTTAAACTGTTGCTTATGGCGGTCTCTGTGAGCTTCTCAGCGACATTCAGCCAGCCAGGTATCCTGCCTGCAGTAGATGGAATGTGGCAATGGAACGCTGGCTGCGCGTGTCATAATAGGCTCTGAGCCTTTATATACCTGTGCACAGCAGCAGCCACCTTCAGTCTGCTGCTGGACAGCCAGCAGCAGCAGCAGCAGGAGAGGTATGTAATCAAGAGCCCTCCTGCTAAGGGTAGACAGCTGCTCGTTCCACCCCACCCCCCGCCTTAATTGGTTCTCCTCCCTTCCAATGGTGTTGAGGCGGGTGGGAACAGCAGGGGGTGAAGGTGCTGTGTTTAAAGAGGTGGAGTTATGCAGATCTAAAACGCGTGGATTGCAGCAGCAGCAAGCCGAAAAGTGCAGGCATGTAAGGGATCTAGAGGTTGACAACATGTCTTCTTAACGGGAGTCCAGGAGCTCATCTCCACAAATGGACTTTTCAGGATCCTTGGGTGGCTCCGTAGTTTGAAACCAATTCTGGTTATCGCTTCTCGGCCTTTTGGCTAAGATCAAGTGTAGTATCTGTTCTTATCAGTTTAATATCTGATACGTCCCCTATCTGGGGACCATATATTAAATGGATTTTTAGAACAGGGAGATGGAAAAAGAGCTTGCTCTGTCCACTCCACACATTGACCTGGTATTGCAGTATCTCCAGGACCGGTGCACCCCTTCTTTAATGCAGTTTCTAAAATCAGAAAGAATTGAATTCAATGTTTTTTGTTCATTTTGCTTGTTTGTCGGATTTTGAGATGGACTCTTTGGCTTTGCTTTTCTTCTCCTCATTGGATTTTTCATGTTCAAAGTTGCAGAAGCCAGATTACAAGCTCATTTTGGTTCAACTTCAGCAACTGTGCATTGCATTGCCATGTAATGTGATGCAATGCTATCTTTCTAGCTCTCCCTTTTTACTTCCTTTTGGATAAACAGACATATTAGGCAAGCATTTTGGAGCTTTCACCTAAATAACTACAGGTGGTGAGATAAGCTGCACAATATAATTGACCTTTCAGTATATTGTTGCACACACACCATCTATTTAGCAAATGCCCTTGTTATCAACAGCAGCCTTTTAAACTCACCTGAGCTAACAGGTATGTGCGCTGGTTACTCTGCTGCGCTTAAAATTTCTTTTTTGGTTTGCTACAATGCCTTTTCTGAAACGTTGTCTCCTTCTGCTGGAACACTGACTTCTTTCATTTAATGCCTGCAGACTATAAAAGAGAACCCAACCCAAAAAGTTTGGTTGATTAGTCTGTGGCATTCTGTTAAACTGTTGCTTATGGCGGTCTCTGTGAGCTTCTCAGCGACATTCAGCCAGCCAGGTATCCTGCCTGCAGTAGATGGAATGTGGCAATGGAACGCTGGCTGCGCGTGTCATAATAGGCTCTGAGCCTTTATATACCTGTGCACAGCAGCAGCCACCTTCAGTCTGCTGCTGGACAGCCAGCAGCAGCAGCAGCAGGAGAGGTATGTAATCAGGAGCCCTCCTGCTAAGGGTAGACAGCTGCTCGTTCCACCCCACCCCCCGCCTTAATTGGTTCTCCTCCCTTCCAACGGTGTTGAGGCGGGTGGGAACAGCAGGGGGTGAAGGTGCTGTGTTTAAAGAGGTGGAGTTATGCAGATCTAAAACGCGTGGATTGCAGCAGCAGCAAGCCGAAAAGTGCAGGCATGTAAGGGATCTAGAGGTTGACAACATGTCTTCTTAACGGGAGTCCAGGAGCTCATCTCCACAAATGGACTTTTCAGGATCCTTGGGTGGCTCCGTAGTTTGAAACCAATTCTGGTTATCGCTTCTCGGCCTTTTGGCTAAGATCAAGTGTAGTATCTGTTCTTATCAGTTTAATATCTGATACGTCCCCTATCTGGGGACCATATATTAAATGGATTTTTAGAACAGGGAGATGGAAAAAGAGCTTGCTCTGTCCACTCCACGCATTGACCTGGTATTGCAGTATCTCCAGGACCGGTGCACCCCTTCTTTAATGCAGTTTCTAAAATCAGAAAGAATTGAATTCAATGTTTTTTGTTCATTTTGCTTGTTTGTTGGATTTTGGGATGGACTCTTTGGCTTTGCTTTTCTTCTCCTCATTGGATTTTTCATGTTCAAAGTTGCAGAAGCCAGATTACAAGCTCATTTTGGTTCAACTTCAGCAACTGTGCATTGCATTGCCATGTAATGTGATGCAATGCTATCTTTCTAGCTCTCCCTTTTTACTTCCTTTTGGATAAACAGACATATTAGGCAAGCATTTTGGAGCTTTCACCTAAATAACTACAGGTGGTGAGATAAGCTGCACAATATAATTGACCTTTCAGTATATTGTTGCACACACACCATCTATTTAGCAAATGCCCTTGTTATCAACAGCAGCCTTTTAAACTCACCTGAGCTAACAGGTATGTGCGCTGGTTACTCTGCTGCGCTTAAAATTTCTTTTTGGTTTGCTACAATGCCTTTTCTGAAACGTTGTCTCCTTCTGCTGGAACACTGACTTCTTTCATTTAATGCCTGCAGACTATAAAAGAGAACCCAACCCAAAAAGTTTGGTTGATTAGTCTGTGGCATTCTGTTAAACTGTTGCTTATGGCGGTCTCTGTGAGCTTCTCAGCGACATTCAGCCAGCCAGGTATCCTGCCTGCAGTAGATGGAATGTGGCAATGGAACGCTGGCTGCGCGTGTCATAATAGGCTCTGAGCCTTTATATACCTGTGCACAGCAGCAGCCACCTTCAGTCTGCTGCTGGACAGCCAGCAGCAGCAGCAGCAGGAGAGGTATGTAATCAGGAGCCCTCCTGCTAAGGGTAGACAGCTGCTCGTTCCACCCCACCCCCCGCCTTAATTGGTTCTCCTCCCTTCCAACGGTGTTGAGGCGGGTGGGAACAGCAGGGGGTGAAGGTGCTGTGTTTAAAGAGGTGGAGTTATGCAGATCTAAAACGCGTGGATTGCAGCAGCAGCAAGCCGAAAAGTGCAGGCATGTAAGGGATCTAGAGGTTGACAACATGTCTTCTTAACGGGAGTCCAGGAGCTCATCTCCACAAATGGACTTTTCAGGATCCTTGGGTGGCTCCGTAGTTTGAAACCAATTCTGGTTATCGCTTCTCGGCCTTTTGGCTAAGATCAAGTGTAGTATCTGTTCTTATCAGTTTAATATCTGATACGTCCCCTATCTGGGGACCATATATTAAATGGATTTTTAGAACAGGGAGATGGAAAAAGAGCTTGCTCTGTCCACTCCACGCATTGACCTGGTATTGCAGTATCTCCAGGACCGGTGCACCCCTTCTTTAATGCAGTTTCTAAAATCAGAAAGAATTGAATTCAATGTTTTTTGTTCAGTTTGCTTGTTTGTCGGATTTTGGGATGGACTCTTTAGCTTTGCTTTTCTTCTCCTCATTGGATTTTTCATGTTCAAAGTTGCAGAAGCCAGATTACAAGCTCATTTTGATTCAACTTCAGCAACTGTGCATTGCATTGCCATGTAATGTGATGCAATGCTATCTTTCTAGCTCTCCCTTTTTACTTCCTTTTGGATAAACAGACATATTAGGCAAGCATTTTGGAGCTTTCACCTAAATAACTACAGGTGGTGAGATAAGCTGCACAATATAATTGACCTTTCAGTATATTGTTGCACACACACCATCTATTTAGCAAATGCCCTTGTTATCAACAGCAGCCTTTTAAACTCACCTGAGCTAACAGGTATGTGCGCTGGTTACTCTGCTGCGCTTAAAATTTCTTTTTTGGTTTGCTACAATGCCTTTTCTGAAACGTTGTCTCCTTCTGCTGGAACACTGACTTCTTTCATTTAATGCCTGCAGACTATAAAAGAGAACCCAACCCAAAAAGTTTGGTTGATTAGTCTGTGGCATTCTGTTAAACTGTTGCTTATGGCGGTCTCTGTGAGCTTCTCAGCGACATTCAGCCAGCCAGGTATCCTGCCTGCAGTAGATGGAATGTGGCAATGGAACGCTGGCTGCGCGTGTCATAATAGGCTCTGAGCCTTTATATACCTGTGCACAGCAGCAGCCACCTTCAGTCTGCTGCTGGACAGCCAGCAGCAGCAGCAGCAGGAGAGGTATGTAATCAGGAGCCCTCCTGCTAAGGGTAGACAGCTGCTCGTTCCACCCCACCCCCCGCCTTAATTGGTTCTCCTCCCTTCCAACGGTGTTGAGGCGGGTGGGAACAGCAGGGGGTGAAGGTGCTGTGTTTAAAGAGGTGGAGTTATGCAGATCTAAAACGCGTGGATTGCAGCAGCAGCAAGCCGAAAAGTGCAGGCATGTAAGGGATCTAGAGGTTGACAACATGTCTTCTTAACGGGAGTCCAGGAGCTCATCTCCACAAATGGACTTTTCAGGATCCTTGGGTGGCTCCGTAGTTTGAAACCAATTCTGGTTATCGCTTCTCGGCCTTTTGGCTAAGATCAAGTGTAGTATCTGTTCTTATCAGTTTAATATCTGATACGTCCCCTATCTGGGGACCATATATTAAATGGATTTTTAGAACAGGAAGATGGAAAAAGAGCTTGCTCTGTCCACTCCACGCATTGACCTGGTATTGCAGTATCTCCAGGACCGGTGCACCCCTTCTTTAATGCAGTTTCTAAAATCAGAAAGAATTGAATTCAATGTTTTTTGTTCATTTTGCTTGTTTGTCGGATTTTGGGATGGACTCTTTGGCTTTGATTTTCTTCTCCTCATTGGATTTTTCATGTTCAAAGTTGCAGAAGCCAGATTACAAGCTCATTTTGGTTCAACTTCAGCAACTGTGCATTGCATTGCCATGTAATGTGATGCAATGCTATCTTTCTAGCTCTCCCTTTTTACTTCCTTTTGGATAAACAGACATATTAGGCAAGCATTTTGGAGCTTTCACCTAAATAACTACAGGTGGTGAGATAAGCTGCACAATATAATTGACCTTTCAGTATATTGTTGCACACACACCATCTATTTTGCAAATGCCCTTGTTATCAACAGCAGCCTTTTAAACTCACCTGAGCTAACAGGTATGTGCGCTGGTTACTCTGCTGCGCTTAAAATTTCTTTTTTGGTTTGCTACAATGCCTTTTCTGAAACGTTGTCTCCCTCTGCTGGAACACTGACTTCTTTCATTTAATGCCTGCAGACTATAAAAGAGAACCCAACCCAAAAAGTTTGGTTGATTAGTCTGTGGCATTCTGTTAAACTGTTGCTTATGGCGGTCTCTGTGAGCTTCTCAGCGACATTCAGCCAGCCAGGTATCCTGCCTGCAGTAGATGGAATGTGGCAATGGAACGCTGGCTGCGCGTGTCATAATAGGCTCTGAGCCTTTATATACCTGTGCACAGCAGCAGCCACCTTCAGTCTGCTGCTGGACAGCCAGCAGCAGCAGCAGGAGAGGTATGTAATCAGGAGCCCTCCTGCTAAGGGTAGACAGCTGCTCGTTCCACCCCACCCCCCGCCTTAATTGGTTCTCCTCCCTTCCAACGGTGTTGAGGCGGGTGGGAACAGCAGGGGGTGAAGGTGCTGTGTTTAAAGAGGTGGAGTTATGCAGATCTAAAACGCGTGGATTGCAGCAGCAGCAAGCCGAAAAGTGCAGGCATGTAAGGGATCTAGAGGTTGACAACATGTCTTCTTAACGGGAGTCCAGGAGCTCATCTCCACAAATGGACTTTTTAGGATCCTTGGGTGGCTCCGTAGTTTGAAACCAATTCTGGTTATCGCTTCTCGGCCTTTTGGCTAAGATCAAGTGTAGTATCTGTTCTTATCAGTTTAATATCTGATACGTCCCCTATCTGGGGACCATATATTAAATGGATTTTTAGAACAGGGAGATGGAAAAAGAGCTTGCTCTGTCCACTCCACGCATTGACCTGGTATTGCAGTATCTCCAGGACCGGTGCACCCCTTCTTTAATGCAGTTTCTAAAATCAGAAAGAATTGAATTCAATGTTTTTTGTTCATTTTGCTTGTTTGTCGGATTTTGGGATGGACTCTTTGGCTTTGCTTTTCTTCTCCTCATTGGATTTTTCATGTTCAAAGTTGCAGAAGCCAGATTACAAGCTCATTTTGGTTCAACTTCAGCAACTGTGCATTGCATTGCCATGTAATGTGATGCAATGCTATCTTTCTAGCTCTCCCTTTTTACTTCCTTTTGGATAAACAGACATATTAGGCAAGCATTTTGGAGCTTTCACCTAAATAACTACAGGTGGTGAGATAAGCTGCACAATATAATTGACCTTTCAGTATATTGTTGCACACACACCATCTATTTAGCAAATGCCCTTGTTATCAACAGCAGCCTTTTAAACTCACCTGAGCTAACAGGTATGTGCGCTGGTTACTCTGCTGCGCTTAAAATTTCTTTTTTGGTTTGCTACAATGCCTTTTCTGAAACGTTGTCTCCTTCTGCTGGAACACTGACTTCTTTCATTTAATGCCTGCAGACTATAAAAGAGAACCCAACCCAAAAAGTTTGGTTGATTAGTCTGTGGCATTCTGTTAAACTGTTGCTTATGGCGGTCTCTGTGAGCTTCTCAGCGACATTCAGCCAGCCAGGTATCCTGCCTGCAGTAGATGGAATGTGGCAATGGAACGCTGGCTGCGCGTGTCATAATAGGCTCTGAGCCTTTATATACCTGTGCACAGCAGCAGCCACCTTCAGTCTGCTGCTGGACAGCCAGCAGCAGCAGCAGCAGGAGAGGTATGTAATCAGGAGCCCTCCTGCTAAGGGTAGACAGCTGCTCGTTCCACCCCACCCCCCGCCTTAATTGGTTCTCCTCCCTTCCAACGGTGTTGAGGCGGGTGGGAACAGCAGGGGGTGAAGGTGCTGTGTTTAAAGAGGTGGAGTTATGCAGATCTAAAACGCGTGGATTGCAGCAGCAGCAAGCCGAAAAGTGCAGGCATGTAAGGGATCTAGAGGTTGACAACATGTCTTCTTAACAGGAGTCCAGGAGCTCATCTCCACAAATGGACTTTTCAGGATCCTTGGGTGGCTCCGTAGTTTGAAACCAATTCTGGTTATCGCTTCTCGGCCTTTTGGCTAAGATCAAGTGTAGTATCTGTTCTTATCAGTTTAATATCTGATACGTCCCCTATCTGGGGACCATATATTAAATGGATTTTTAGAACAGGGAGATGGAAAAAGAGCTTGCTCTGTCCACTCCACGCATTGACCTGGTATTGCAGTATCTCCAGGACCGGTGCACCCCTTCTTTAATGCAGTTTCTAAAATCAGAAAGAATTGAATTCAATGTTTTTTGTTCATTTTGCTTGTTTGTCGGATTTTGGGATGGACTCTTTGGCTTTGCTTTTCTTCTCCTCATTGGATTTTTCATGTTCAAAGTTGCAGAAGCCAGATTACAAGCTCATTTTGGTTCAACTTCAGCAACTGTGCATTGCATTGCCATGTAATGTGATGCAATGCTATCTTTCTAGCTCTCCCTTTTTACTTCCTTTTGGATAAACAGACATATTAGGCAAGCATTTTGGAGCTTTCACCTAAATAACTACAGGTGGTGAGATAAGCTGCACAATATAATTGACCTTTCAGTATATTGTTGCACACACACCATCTATTTAGCAAATGCCCTTGTTATCAACAGCAGCCTTTTAAACTCACCTGAGCTAACAGGTATGTGCGCTGGTTACTCTGCTGCGCTTAAAATTTATTTTTTGGTTTGCTACAATGCCTTTTCTGAAACGTTGTCTCCTTCTGCTGGAACACTGACTTCTTTCATTTAATGCCTGCAGACTATAAAAGAGAACCCAACCCAAAAAGTTTGGTTGATTAGTCTGTGGCATTCTGTTAAACTGTTGCTTATGGCGGTCTCTGTGAGCTTCTCAGCGACATTCAGCCAGCCAGGTATCCTGCCTGCAGTAGATGGAATGTGGCAATGGAACGCTGGCTGCGCGTGTCATAATAGGCTCTGAGCCTTTATATACCTGTGCACAGCAGCAGCCACCTTCAGTCTGCTGCTGGACAGCCAGCAGCAGCAGCAGCAGGAGAGGTATGTAATCAGGAGCCCTCCTGCTAAGGGTAGACAGCTGCTCGTTCCACCCCACCCCCCGCCTTAATTGGTTCTCCTCCCTTCCAACGGTGTTGAGGCGGGTGGGAACAGCAGGGGGTGAAGGTGCTGTGTTTAAAGAGGTGGAGTTATGCAGATCTAAAACGCGTGGATTGCAGCAGCAGCAAGCCGAAAAGTGCAGGCATGTAAGGGATCTAGAGGTTGACAACATGTCTTCTTAAAGGGAGTCCAGGAGCTCATCTCCACAAATGGACTTTTCAGGATCCTTGGGTGGCTCCGTAGTTTGAAACCAATTCTGGTTATCGCTTCTCGGCCTTTTGGCTAAGATCAAGTGTAGTATCTGTTCTTATCAGTTTAATATCTGATACGTCCCCTATCTGGGGACCATATATTAAATGGATTTTTAGAACAGGGAGATGGAAAAAAAGCTTGCTCTGTCCACTCCACGCATTGACCTGGTATTGCAGTATCTCCAGGACCGGTGCACCCCTTCTTTAATGCAGTTTCTAAAATCAGAAAGAATTGAATTCAATGTTTTTTGTTCATTTTGCTTGTTTGTCGGATTTTGGGATGGACTCTTTGGCTTTGCTTTTCTTCTCCTCATTGGATTTTTCATGTTCAAAGTTGCAGAAGCCAGATTACAAGCTCATTTTGGTTCAACTTCAGCAACTGTGCATTGCATTGCCATGTAATGTGATGCAATGCTATCTTTCTAGCTCTCCCTTTTTACTTCCTTTTGGATAAACAGACATATTAGGCAAGCATTTTGGAGCTTTCACCTAAATAACTACAGGTGGTGAGATAAGCTGCACAATATAATTGACCTTTCAGTATATTGTTGCACACACACCATCTATTTAGCAAATGCCCTTGTTATCAACAGCAGCCTTTTAAACTCACCTGAGCTAACAGGTATGTGCGCTGGTTACTCTGCTGCGCTTAAAATTTCTTTTTTGGTTTGCTACAATGCCTTTTCTGAAACGTTGTCTCCTTCTGCTGGAACACTGACTTCTTTCATTTAATGCCTGCAGACTATAAAAGAGAACCCAACCCAAAAAGTTTGGTTGATTAGTCTGTGGCATTCTGTTAAACTGTTGCTTATGGCGGTCTCTGTGAGCTTCTCAGCGACATTCAGCCAGCCAGGTATCCTGCCTGCAGTAGATGGAATGTGGCAATGGAACGCTGGCTGCGCGTGTCATAATAGGCTCTGAGCCTTTATATACCTGTGCACAGCAGCAGCCACCTTCAGTCTGCTGCTGGACAGCCAGCAGCAGCAGCAGCAGGAGAGGTATGTAATCAGGAGCCCTCCTGCTAAGGGTAGACAGCTGCTCGTTCCACCCCACCCCCCGCCTTAATTGGTTCTCCTCCCTTCCAACGGTGTTGAGGCGGGTGGGAACAGCAGGGGGTGAAGGTGCTGTGTTTAAAGAGGTGGAGTTATGCAGATCTAAAACGCGTGGATTGCAGCAGCAGCAAGCCGAAAAGTGCAGGCATGTAAGGGATCTAGAGGTTGACAACATGTCTTCTTAACAGGAGTCCAGGAGCTCATCTCCACAAATGGACTTTTCAGGATCCTTGGGTGGCTCCGTAGTTTGAAACCAATTCTGGTTATCGCTTCTCGGCCTTTTGGCTAAGATCAAGTGTAGTATCTGTTCTTATCAGTTTAATATCTGATACGTCCCCTATCTGGGGACCATATATTAAATGGATTTTTAGAACAGGGAGATGGAAAAAGAGCTTGCTCTGTCCACTCCACGCATTGACCTGGTATTGCAGTATCTCCAGGACCGGTGCACCCCTTCTTTAATGCAGTTTCTAAAATCAGAAAGAATTGAATTCAATGTTTTTTGTTCATTTTGCTTGTTTGTCGGATTTTGGGATGGACTCTTTGGCTTTGCTTTTCTTCTCCTCATTGGATTTTTCATGTTCAAAGTTGCAGAAGCCAGATTACAAGCTCATTTTGGTTCAACTTCAGCAACTGTGCATTGCATTGCCATGTAATGTGATGCAATGCTATCTTTCTAGCTCTCCCTTTTTACTTCCTTTTGGATAAACAGACATATTAGGCAAGCATTTTGGAGCTTTCACCTAAATAACTACAGGTGGTGAGATAAGCTGCACAATATAATTGACCTTTCAGTATATTGTTGCACACACACCATCTATTTAGCAAATGCCCTTGTTATCAACAGCAGCCTTTTAAACTCACCTGAGCTAACAGGTATGTGCGCTGGTTACTCTGCTGCGCTTAAAATTTCTTTTTTGGTTTGCTACAATGCCTTTTCTGAAACGTTGTCTCCTTCTGCTGGAACACTGACTTCTTTCATTTAATGCCTGCAGACTATAAAAGAGAACCCAACCCAAAAAGTTTGGTTGATTAGTCTGTGGCATTCTGTTAAACTGTTGCTTATGGCGGTCTCTGTGAGCTTCTCAGCGACATTCAGCCAGCCAGGTATCCTGCCTGCAGTAGATGGAATGTGGCAATGGAACGCTGGCTGCGCGTGTCATAATAGGCTCTGAGCCTTTATATACCTGTGCACAGCAGCAGCCACCTTCAGTCTGCTGCTGGACAGCCAGCAGCAGCAGCAGCAGGAGAGGTATGTAATCAGGAGCCCTCCTGCTAAGGGTAGACAGCTGCTCGTTCCACCCCACCCCCCGCCTTAATTGGTTCTCCTCCCTTCCAACGGTGTTGAGGCGGGTGGGAACAGCAGGGGGTGAAGGTGCTGTGTTTAAAGAGGTGGAGTTATGCAGATCTAAAACGCGTGGATTGCAGCAGCAGCAAGCCGAAAAGTGCAGGCATGTAAGGGATCTAGAGGTTGACAACATGTCTTCTTAAAGGGAGTCCAGGAGCTCATCTCCACAAATGGACTTTTCAGGATCCTTGGGTGGCTCCGTAGTTTGAAACCAATTCTGGTTATCGCTTCTCGGCCTTTTGGCTCAGATCTGTAATGGGTCTAGTCATTTGGCTGTCTGTGCGTTAACTCTTGGCCCTGTGGCATCGCCATTTTATGGCTTAAGCCACTTGCTGCTATAAGGAGTTGGCCAGTAGACACGACTAGCGATAATGGGACGCATTCGATACGCTGGGCCCGGTGAGGCTCGAGTGAAGTTTGGAATCCAGATTGATGTGGAAGAAGGCAAAGAAGGAATCTTTACCCTCAGCTTCGTGGTGAAGGAGATTTTGTTTGGACTCCTTGAAGTGAAGAAGGAAGAAATCTTGTGCCTCCAGCAATTCAAAAGCAAGTATAATCTTGTATTTACTTCTATGGCTGTTTGCAACAATTTCTATGATTGTTTGAAAAAGAATCTGGACAATCAATATTTGGATGGGCTGACTTTTGTCATCTTGTATTGCTCCAAAGAGGTACCTCTGACTGTTTTCATGTACAACCCACATGTGGACTTGGCTTTGATTTATGCCTTTCTAAATAGGCACTGCTATATTACCAAGGTGGCAGTAAAAGTCATGAATGAGGAGGAACTATGGACCGGTAAATATCGTTTCATGGTCAAGTTCCGGGAAAGTCCTGATGAACCAGGGGGTATACATTATCCTCCATCAAATTTTTCCATTGGGAGTGAGCGGGGTTACCTGTTCTTCCCCAATGCGCCCAGGTTTTGTCGTCATTGTAGGAGGTATGGCCATACTCAGGAAGCATGCGACATCAGACAGATTATTTGCAGGAAGTGCAATGAGGTGGGTCATTCTTCCAATAATTGCAAAAATGAAATAGTCTGTAACCTCTGCGGAGAGAAGGGGCATGCCTTCAGAGACTGTATATTCCATCCTGGTTCATATGCGGGGGCAGCGGGAAGGGGAAGGAGAAGAAATGAATCTCCTGCACCCACAGCTACAACTCCGACTGCTCCAACTCCGACTGCTCCGATATCTACTCTGGCTTTCCTGGATGAGGAGGAGGCTCGGGTTGCTTTTCCAGAACTGGTTCGTGTGAATGTAAGAGGAAATATGGAGCTGGCACCTGAGCCACCGGTGCAGAGGGCCGCGTCTGTGGCTTCAGATGTCAGTGAGTCTGAGACGATAACTGATGATCGTATAGGCATGGAAGTGGCCCCGGTGGAGGATCTGGAGGCTGAAATTCCAGACATGATGGTTACATTGCAGGGGGAAGAGGAGTCTGATCTGACCAGAACACCGCATGTGGCCTGGAGCGATGTCGTTTCTGACCTTGAGGAGGATGGAGGTCAGGGGGACTTTGACCCCCAGCGGCAGGATTATAGTTCAGATGAAGATGGAGGCGCTTCAGTGAAGAAAAAGAAGAAAACTGAGCCATCCTTTTCCCCTTTAAGTGACTGCAGTGTGAGTCCAGCCCGGGTGTACCCTACTGCATCCGATCCCCAAGATGTGTCTTTTTTGGGGGAAGGCACAAACTACGATATCTGCACGTCCAGCGTCCTACCCCCAGAAGGGTTAGGATGATGTACAGGTGGGCATGTTGTCGTGACCTGCCACATCAAATTAATAGATGGGTGCCCAAGTTGCTCTCAGCATCTTGTCGCTAAATGTTCGGCTGATTAAATCTGAGTCGAGAAGAGTGGCAATTTTGGACTACTTGAGCAACTTGGATGCGGACGTATACTGTGTCCAGGAGTGTGGGATCTCCGATCCCTTAAGTGAAAATGCATGGCCTTTAGGTCAAAGTGTGTGGTCTGGTTCTGTATGTAATAAAAATTGTGGGGTAGGTGTTTTGGTGAAGGGTTATAGTGTTAAGATAGAAAGTTACATGGTGGTGGAGGCGGGGAGGTGTGTAATATGTGAGTTAAATTGTAGGGGGTGGAGGGTTAGGGTGGTAAATATGTATGCACCAATAGATAAAGGGGAGAGGCTGGAAATTTTTGAGAAATTATGTTTTTTTTTATCTGGCAAAATGCCAATAATTTTTGTTGGAGATTTCAATTGTGTGACGGAGGGGGATAAGATGGATGTTACAGGTAAAAGACTCAAGAGTCTTGTGGCGGATTTTTCCTTACAGGATGCTGCGGAAGTTTTTTTAGGTAATCCACCTCCTGCGACCTATAAGGCCGACAGGGGAGGCATAGAGTCTAGAATAGACCGTATCTTCTTTTCTTCACAAAATGTTATTTGTAGGAATTTCCAGCAGGAAGATGTTCCCTTCTCTGACCATGTGTGTTTGAGGGCACGTCTAGAAGGTAAGATTTCCTTTGTATATGGTGGTGGCGTGTGGAAACTTAATGTGCGTTTGCTGGAAGATAATAGGATCATGCGTGATTTTAGGCGAATGTATGTTAGGTGGAGGGATAAAAAAAGTGATTTCAGGAATGTGCTTGAGTGGTGGGACTGGATGAAGAGTGAGATTGTTTTTTTCTTTAGAAAAAGGGGCAGGAGGAAAGCAGCAATGAATAGAGCAAAATTTAATGATTTAAGCTCTAGACTGGAGTGGCTGAGGAAGTTAAGGATGATTGGAGTGGATGTGGATGTTTTGATGTGTCAAGTGAAAGAAGAGATTAAGAAATATATTGAGGGTAAAGGGAAAGAAATTATTTACCGTTCTAAGATTGAACATTTGGAGAAAAATGAGAAATGCACAAGGTTTTTTTTCAAAAAAGTTTTTGGGAAGAAAGTAGATATGGATGAGGTGGTGAATGGTGATGGGGTGTGTGTGAGTGGGAAGGATGTGATGCAGGAGGTGGTGTTGTTTTATAAGGAGTTGTATGGGGAAAAATGGGTTGATGATAGGATGTTGACTGATGCTTTGGGGTGTTTAGAAGGTTGTTTGGGTGAGGATGAACGTGAAATATTGGATGATGTAATTGTGTTGGATGAAGTTAAAAAAGTGGTGATGTCTGCGAGTAAGAATAAAACACCTGGGAAGGATGGACTGCCCGTGGAGTTATATGTTAAGGAATGGGACACGATGGGAAATGACTTATTGGAGGTGTGCCAGTATATGTTCACGGAGAATATGTTGAGTGAATCTATGAGAGATGGGGTGGTGGTTTTGGTTCATAAGAAAGGTGATAAAAAGGATTTGGGGAATTGGAGGCCAATCACCCTTTTGAATGCAGACTATAAGGTGTTTAGTAAATTGTTGGCTAGCCGGATGCGGGAAGTGATTGGCGGTGTGGTGGATGAAGATCAAGTGTGTGCAGTGCCTGGGAGAAGTATGACTGAAAATTTGGTGTTGTTGCGTGATGTGATTGGGGATTGTATGAGTCGTAAGCAGGAATGTTTGTTGTTTTCGGTTGATTTTGAAAAAGCTTTTGACCGTGTGTCACATAGCTTTATGTTTAAGGTTTTGTCTAAGATGGGTTATTCCAGGAATTTTGTAAACTGTGTTAGGAGTTTGTATTGTAATGTTTCAAGTGAATTTTTGGTGAATGGGTGGTTGAGTGAGAAAGTGAGAATTAAATCAGGAGTGCGTCAGGGGTGCCCTATGTCCCCTTTTTTGTTTATTAGTGTGATTGAAGTGTTGATGTGTATGGTTAGGAAGGATAAGGTTATGAGAGGTGTGATGATTCCTGGGAGTAATGGAAAGGATGTGAGAATTCTAGGTTACATGGATGATGTAGTGATTGTGAGTGGGAATATGGCTGCGATGAGTAGGGCAAGGTTGATATTAAGTTTGTTTTGTAGTGTCTCAGCTTTTAAGGTCAATTGGACTAAGAGTTCCTTTAAATGTTTTGGTGAGAGGAATGTACGGATGGATGGTGTGAGGTGTGAGGATGGTGCAATAAAGGTGCTTGGGATTAAGTTTAATGATGATTTGAAAGGAAATGAGAGTTGGGAAGATTGTGGGGTGAGAGTGGTGCGCAAGTTGAATTTTTGGCGAATGAGAGAATTAACTCTGACTGGGAAAGTTCTGATTATTAAGGCGGTTATTTTGCCTATTTTGTTGTTTGTTGCGAATGTATATCCTGCTGCTTTTAAGAAAATTAGGAAAACTGAGAAATTCATCTTTAATTTTCTTTGGGGAAGTCGCATGGAGAAATTGAAACGGGAATATGTCTATAAGTTATGTGTAAATGGTGGTTTGGATTTTCCAAATATTGATTTCTTTTTAGGGATTAGTTACGTGAAAATGGTGGTGGTGGTTCTAGGGAAAAGTAATAAGTGTGCTTATATGATGAAGTATTCGGCTGGATGGATGCTTTATGGCTTAAAGTGGGTCAAAAGGGATGCTAGAGTGCCTGTTGCTTTTAAGTGTCCTGTATGGTATGGTTGTGTTGAGAAATTTGTAAGGAAGTATGATTTGTTGTCCGTTAACATGAGTGATTTTAGGCAAAAGAAGAAAGTCATTAGGATGGTGCGTGAGCGTGAGGTGGTATGTAATATCAATGGGTTGAGAGGGGAGGAAGTAACCGAGATGTGGAGAAAATTAAGTATAGATGGTGTGACTAACAGACAGAGAGATATCGCTTGGATGATATTGCATGACATTTTGCCTGTTAGAGATGTGCAAAAGAAGAGGGATTTAGTTAAATCTGAGGTATGCCCGAGGGATGGATGTGGTTTGAGAGAGCATGTTAGACATATGGTATGGGATTGTGATTTTGCATATGATGTATGGAAGGGTATAGGGGGACTTTGCAAGGAATTGGTGGGTGTAAAGTATGTTAATTGGAAACTTGCTATGTTTGGGATGGGTGCATGTAGTAGAATTAAGGATAGGATTTTATGGTTGTTGGTGGTGTGTGTAATTGAAAGTTTGTGGGATGCGAGGAATTTGTTAGTTTTTAAAAGGAAGAAAATGTCAGTTAATGAATGTTTGAGATTGATTCTGTCACGTATGTATGTAATATACCTCTGGGATCAGGAACGTGGAAGTATTATAGATGCTGAAGGGATCTGGAAGTTTAAAAAGTGGAGGTTTTTGGTAAAGTTTAATTAGTAGTGTATAATGTACCTGATGATAAGGTTTGGTTTTATTTTTGATTATATACCAAGTGTGATGAAAGGCTAAGTGTCAATGAAAGGCTTTTGTAAGTCGATTTGATTGAGCTTATGCTCCGGCCTATCTGATTTGGTTAAAAAAAAAAAAAAAAAAAAAAAAAAAAATCTGTTCTTATCAGTTTAATATCTGATACGTCCCCTATCTGGGGACCATATATTAAATGGATTTTTAGAACAGGGAGATGGAAAAAGAGCTTGCTCTGTCCACTCCACGCATTGACCTGGTATTGCAGTATCTCCAGGACCGGTGCACCCCTTCTTTAATGCAGTTTCTAAAATCAGAAAGAATTGAATTCAATGTTTTTTGTTCATTTTGCTTGTTTGTCGGATTTTGGGATGGACTCTTTGGCTTTGCTTTTCTTCTCCTCATTGGATTTTTCATGTTCAAAGTTGCAGAAGCCAGATTACAAGCTCATTTTGGTTCAACTTCAGCAACTGTGCATTGCATTGCCATGTAATGTGATGCAATGCTATCTTTCTAGCTCTCCCTTTTTACTTCCTTTTGGATAAACAGACATATTAGGCAAGCATTTTGGAGCTTTCACCTAAATAACTACAGGTGGTGAGATAAGCTGCACAATATAATTGACCTTTCAGTATATTGTTGCACACACACCATCTATTTAGCAAATGCCCTTGTTATCAACAGCAGCCTTTTAAACTCACCTGAGCTAACAGGTATGTGCGCTGGTTACTCTGCTGCGCTTAAAATTTCTTTTTTGGTTTGCTACAATGCCTTTTCTGAAACGTTGTCTCCTTCTGCTGGAACACTGACTTCTTTCATTTAATGCCTGCAGACTATAAAAGAGAACCCAACCCAAAAAGTTTGGTTGATTAGTCTGTGGCATTCTGTTAAACTGTTGCTTATGGCGGTCTCTGTGAGCTTCTCAGCGACATTCAGCCAGCCAGGTATCCTGCCTGCAGTAGATGGAATGTGGCAATGGAACGCTGGCTGCGCGTGTCATAATAGGCTCTGAGCCTTTATATACCTGTGCACAGCAGCAGCCACCTTCAGTCTGCTGCTGGACAGCCAGCAGCAGCAGCAGCAGGAGAGGTATGTAATCAGGAGCCCTCCTGCTAAGGGTAGACAGCTGCTCGTTCCACCCCACCCCCCGCCTTAATTGGTTCTCCTCCCTTCCAACGGTGTTGAGGCGGGTGGGAACAGCAGGGGGTGAAGGTGCTGTGTTTAAAGAGGTGGAGTTATGCAGATCTAAAACGCGTGGATTGCAGCAGCAGCAAGCCGAAAAGTGCAGGCATGTAAGGGATCTAGAGGTTGACAACATGTCTTCTTAACGGGAGTCCAGGAGCTCATCTCCACAAATGGACTTTTCAGGATCCTTGGGTGGCTCCGTAGTTTGAAACCAATTCTGGTTATCGCTTCTCGGCCTTTTGGCTAAGATCAAGTGTAGTATCTGTTCTTATCAGTTTAATATCTGATATGTCCCCTATCTGGGGACCATATATTAAATGGATTTTTAGAACAGGGAGATGGAAAAAGAGCTTGCTCTGTCCACTCCACGCATTGACCTGGTATTGCAGTATCTCCAGGACCGGTGCACCCCTTCTTTAATGCAGTTTCTAAAATCAGAAAGAATTGAATTCAATGTTTTTTGTTCATTTTGCTTGTTTGTCGGATTTTGGGATGGACTCTTTGGCTTTGCTTTTCTTCTCCTCATTGGATTTTTCATGTTCAAAGTTGCAGAAGCCAGATTACAAGCTCATTTTGGTTCAACTTCAGCAACTGTGCATTGCATTGCCATGTAATGTGATGCAGTGCTATCTTTCTAGCTCTCCCTTTTTACTTCCTTTTGGATAAACAGACATATTAGGCAAGCATTTTGGAGCTTTCACCTAAATAACTACAGGTGGTGAGATAAGCTGCACAATATAATTGACCTTTCAGTATATTGTTGCACACACACCATCTATTTAGCAAATGCCCTTGTTATCAACAGCAGCCTTTTAAACTCACCTGAGCTAACAGGTATGTGCGCTGGTTACTCTGCTGCGCTTAAAATTTCTTTTTTGGTTTGCTACAATGCCTTTTCTGAAACGTTGTCTCCTTCTGCTGGAACACTGACTTCTTTCATTTAATGCCTGCAGACTATAAAAGAGAACCCAACCCAAAAAGTTTGGTTGATTAGTCTGTGGCATTCTGTTAAACTGTTGCTTATGGCGGTCTCTGTGAGCTTCTCAGCGACATTCAGCCAGCCAGGTATCCTGCCTGCAGTAGATGGAATGTGGCAATGGAACGCTGGCTGCGCGTGTCATAATAGGCTCTGAGCCTTTATATACCTGTGCACAGCAGCAGCCACCTTCAATCTGCTGCTGGACAGCCAGCAGCAGCAGCAGGAGAGGTATGTAATCAGGAGCCCTCCTGCTAAGGGTAGACAGCTGCTCGTTCCACCCCACCCCCCGCCTTAATTGGTTCTCCTCCCTTCCAACGGTGTTGAGGCGGGTGGGAACAGCAGGGGGTGAAGGTGCTGTGTTTAAAGAGGTGGAGTTATGCAGATCTAAAACGCGTGGATTGCAGCAGCAGCAAGCCGAAAAGTGCAGGCATGTAAGGGATCTAGAGGTTGACAACATGTCTTCTTAACGGGAGTCCAGGAGCTCATCTCCACAAATGGACTTTTCAGGATCCTTGGGTGGCTCCGTAGTTTGAAACCAATTCTGGTTATCGCTTCTCGGCCTTTTGGCTAAGATCAAGTGTAGTATCTTTCGAAAAGGCGGTTTTGGATGTTGGCCGCCCTAGTAGATTGATACATTATGCACACTGGGGTTTAGGCGCTTGTTAGTACGCCAGTTGGCTAATATAGTCATCTGGTGGAAAGCATGGCCCCCCAGGATCGACGCCATTGGGCCGGGGAAGATCGAAAGCCCGAAGTGTGAAGTGCCCCAGGAGTGGTGACCCTGGGGTGCCTTAACTCACTGGGATTGGGAACCCCACTTGAGTTTATGGCACATTTGCACTAGCACTTCAATATTTCTTTCTTCACACACACCCTTATTCCGGGCCTTCTGGCCTTAGGATGGGGAATTTTTCAATTCCCGGTCGAAGGTCCGGGCAGTATTATACTGTGAAACCTTCACTATTTATTTAATTTTTTTTGTCACTGTGTGTCCACTTTTTCACGTGTGTCCACGTCCTTACTAGGATTTTGTCGGGATGCGGTTCCCTTACGGGTTCCTCTCTTGGCAGGTCTAGGGGGGGAGTGTGTGGCCATCAGGTTCCGCTCCCCCCTGAACCCCCCTGGCTCTTCTCTTTCGGGAGGAGAGCATTGTTGGCTCCCCTCTTCCGGGAGGGGAGCACAGTCTTTGGCTCCCAGTGCCTTGCTCGGGTGAGAACTCGGGCAGGTATTGGGGGTAAGATTGGGTCGCCTCTGGCTCCGGCTGGAGGTGGCTATTTGTCCCTGTTCCTCGCTGTGGCCTTCTGGCTCGGAGGGACGGGGAATGGTTTGGGGGACCCTTCTCCTTTTGGAGAGGGTTTTAAGAAGACCAGCATCCTAGTGCACTTTTTTTGTGGCACTTGTCACTTTTTTAAGCGCACTCGGGTTTTGTACACGAATTCGGGCTTTCAATAGAAAAAAAAAAATCTGTTCTTATCAGTTTAATATCTGATACGTCCCCTATCTGGGGACCATATATTAAATGGATTTTTAGAACAGGGAGATGGAAAAAGAGCTTGCTCTGTCCACTCCACGCATTGACCTGGTATTGCAGTATCTCCAGGACCGGTGCACCCCTTCTTTAATGCAGTTTCTAAAATCAGAAAGAATTGAATTCAATGTTTTTTGTTCATTTTGCTTGTTTGTCGGATTTTGGGATGGACTCTTTGGCTTTGCTTTTCTTCTCCTCATTGGATTTTTCATGTTCAAAGTTGCAGAAGCCAGATTACAAGCTCATTTTGGTTCAACTTCAGCAACTGTGCATTGCATTGCCATGTAATGTGATGCAATGCTATCTTTCTAGCTCTCCCTTTTTACTTCCTTTTGGATAAACAGACATATTAGGCAAGCATTTTGGAGCTTTCACCTAAATAACTACAGGTGGTGAGATAAGCTGCACAATATAATTGACCTTTCAGTATATTGTTGCACACACACCATCTATTTAGCAAATGCCCTTGTTATCAACAGCAGCCTTTTAAACTCACCTGAGCTAACAGGTATGTGCGCTGGTTACTCTGCTGCGCTTAAAATTTCTTTTTTGGTTTGCTACAATGCCTTTTCTGAAACGTTGTCTCCTTCTGCTGGAACACTGACTTCTTTCATTTAATGCCTGCAGACTATAAAAGAGAACCCAACCCAAAAAGTTTGGTTGATTAGTCTGTGGCATTCTGTTAAACTGTTGCTTATGGCGGTCTCTGTGAGCTTCTCAGCGACATTCAGCCAGCCAGGTATCCTGCCTGCAGTAGATGGAATGTGGCAATGGAACGCTGGCTGCGCGTGTCATAATAGGCTCTGAGCCTTTATATACCTGTGCACAGCAGCAGCCACCTTCAGTCTGCTGCTGGACAGCCAGCAGCAGCAGCAGCAGGAGAGGTATGTAATCAGGAGCCCTCCTGCTAAGGGTAGACAGCTGCTCGTTCCACCCCACCCCCCGCCTTAATTGGTTCTCCTCCCTTCCAACGGTGTTGAGGCGGGTGGGAACAGCAGGGGGTGAAGGTGCTGTGTTTAAAGAGGTGGAGTTATGCAGATCTAAAACGCGTGGATTGCAGCAGCAGCAAGCCGAAAAGTGCAGGCATGTAAGGGATCTAGAGGTTGACAACATGTCTTCTTAACGGGAGTCCAGGAGCTCATCTCCACAAATGGACTTTTCAGGATCCTTGGGTGGCTCCGTAGTTTGAAACCAATTCTGGTTATCGCTTCTCGGCCTTTTGGCTAAGATCAAGTGTAGTATCTGTTCTTATCAGTTTAATATCTGATACGTCCCCTATTTGGGGACCATATATTAAATGGATTTTTAGAACAGGGAGATGGAAAAAGAGCTTGCTCTGTCCACTCCACGCATTGACCTGGTATTGCAGTATCTCCAGGACCGGTGCACCCCTTCTTTAATGCAGTTTCTAAAATCAGAAAGAATTGAATTCAATGTTTTTTGTTCATTTTGCTTGTTTGTCGGATTTTGGGATGGACTCTTTGGCTTTGCTTTTCTTCTCCTCATTGGATTTTTCATGTTCAAAGTTGCAGAAGCCAGATTACAAGCTCATTTTGGTTCAACTTCAGCAACTGTGCATTGCATTGCCATGTAATGTGATGCAATGCTATCTTTCTAGCTCTCCCTTTTTACTTCCTTTTGGATAAACAGACATATTAGGCAAGCATTTTGGAGCTTTCACCTAAATAACTACAGGTGGTGAGATAAGCTGCACAATATAATTGACCTTTCAGTATATTGTTGCACACACACCATCTATTTAGCAAATGCCCTTGTTATCAACAGCAGCCTTTTAAACTCACCTGAGCTAACAGGTATGTGCGCTGGTTACTCTGCTGCGCTTAAAATTTCTTTTTTGGTTTGCTACAATGCCTTTTCTGAAACATTGTCTCCTTCTGCTGGAACACTGACTTCTTTCATTTAATGCCTGCAGACTATAAAAGAGAACCCAACCCAAAAAGTTTGGTTGATTAGTCTGTGGCATTCTGTTAAACTGTTGCTTATGGCGGTCTCTGTGAGCTTCTCAGCGACATTCAGCCAGCCAGGTATCCTGCCTGCAGTAGATGGAATGTGGCAATGGAACGCTGGCTGCGCGTGTCATAATAGGCTCTGAGCCTTTATATACCTGTGCACAGCAGCAGCCACCTTCAGTCTGCTGCTGGACAGCCAGCAGCAGCAGCAGCAGGAGAGGTATGTAATCAGGAGCCCTCCTGCTAAGGGTAGACAGCTGCTCGTTCCACCCCACCCCCCGCCTTAATTGGTTCTCCTCCCTTCCAACGGTGTTGAGGCGGGTGGGAACAGCAGGGGGTGAAGGTGCTGTGTTTAAAGAGGTGGAGTTATACAGATCTAAAACGCGTGGATTGCAGCAGCAGCAAGCCGAAAAGTGCAGGCATGTAAGGGATCTAGAGGTTGACAACATGTCTTCTTAACGGGAGTCCAGGAGCTCATCTCCACAAATGGACTTTTCAGGATCCTTGGGTGGCTCCGTAGTTTGAAACCAATTCTGGTTATCGCTTCTCGGCCTTTTGGCTAAGATCAAGTGTAGTATCTGTTCTTATCAGTTTAATATCTGATACATCCCCTATCTGGGGACCATATATTAAATGGATTTTTAGAACAGGGAGATGGAAAAAGAGCTTGCTCTGTCCACTCCACGCATTGACCTGGTATTGCAGTATCTCCAGGACCGGTGCACCCCTTCTTTAATGCAGTTTCTAAAATCAGAAAGAATTGAATTCAATGTTTTTTGTTCATTTTGCTTGTTTGTCGGATTTTGGGATGGACTCTTTGGCTTTGCTTTTCTTCTCCTCATTGGATTTTTCATGTTCAAAGTTGCAGAAGCCAGATTACAAGATCATTTTGGTTCAACTTCAGCAACTGTGCATTGCATTGCCATGTAATGTGATGCAATGCTATCTTTCTAGCTCTCCCTTTTTACTTCCTTTTGGATAAACAGACATATTAGGCAAGCATTTTGGAGCTTTCACCTAAATAACTACAGGTGGTGAGATAAGCTGCACAATATAATTGACCTTTCAGTATATTGTTGCACACACACCATCTATTTAGCAAATGCCCTTGTTATCAACAGCAGCCTTTTAAACTCACCTGAGCTAACAGGTATGTGCGCTGGTTACTCTGCTGCGCTTAAAATTTCTTTTTTGGTTTGCTACAATGCCTTTTCTGAAACGTTGTCTCCTTCTGCTGGAACACTGACTTCTTTCATTTAATGCCTGCAGACTATAAAAGAGAACCCAACCCAAAAAGTTTGGTTG
Source organism: Phyllobates terribilis (assembly GCF_046119375.1). Classification (NCBI taxonomy): domain Eukaryota; kingdom Metazoa; phylum Chordata; class Amphibia; order Anura; family Dendrobatidae; genus Phyllobates; species Phyllobates terribilis. The sequence continues at coordinate 40,849 of NW_027363058.1, read as the reverse complement.
ATTAGTCTGTGGCATTCTGTTAAACTGTTGCTTATGGCGGTCTCTGTGAGCTTCTCAGCGACATTCAGCCAGCCAGGTATCCTGCCTGCAGTAGATGGAATGTGGCAATGGAACGCTGGCTGCGCGTGTCATAATAGGCTCTGAGCCTTTATATACCTGTGCACAGCAGCAGCCACCTTCAGTCTGCTGCTGGACAGCCAGCAGCAGCAGCAGCAGGAGAGGTATGTAATCAGGAGCCCTCCTGCTAAGGGTAGACAGCTGCTCGTTCCACCCCACCCCCCGCCTTAATTGGTTCTCCTCCCTTCCAACGGTGTTGAGGCGGGTGGGAACAGCAGGGGGTGAAGGTGCTGTGTTTAAAGAGGTGGAGTTATGCAGATCTAAAACGCGTGGATTGCAGCAGCAGCAAGCCGAAAAGTGCAGGCATGTAAGGGATCTAGAGGTTGACAACATGTCTTCTTAACGGGAGTCCAGGAGCTCATCTCCACAAATGGACTTTTCAGGATCCTTGGGTGGCTCCGTAGTTTGAAACCAATTCTGGTTATCGCTTCTCGGCCTTTTGGCTAAGATCAAGTGTAGTATCTGTTCTTATCAGTTTAATATCTGATACGTCCCCTATCTGGGGACCATATATTAAATGGATTTTTAGAACAGGGAGATGGAAAAAGAGCTTGCTCTGTCCACTCCACGCATTGACCTGGTATTGCAGTATCTCCAGGACCGGTGCACCCCTTCTTTAATGCAGTTTCTAAAATCAGAAAGAATTGAATTCAATGTTTTTTGTTCATTTTGCTTGTTTGTCGGATTTTGGGATGGACTCTTTGGCTTTGCTTTTCTTCTCCTCATTGGATTTTTCATGTTCAAAGTTGCAGAAGCCAGATTACAAGCTCATTTTGGTTCAACTTCAGCAACTGTGCATTGCATTGCCATGTAATGTGATGCAATGCTATCTTTCTAGCTCTCCCTTTTTACTTCCTTTTGGATAAACAGACATATTAGGCAAGCATTTTGGAGCTTTCACCTAAATAACTACAGGTGGTGAGATAAGCTGCACAATATAATTGACCTTTCAGTATATTGTTGCACACACACCATCTATTTAGCAAATGCCCTTGTTATCAACAGCAGCCTTTTAAACTCACCTGAGCTAACAGGTATGTGCGCTGGTTACTCTGCTGCGCTTAAAATTTCTTTTTTGGTTTGCTACAATGCCTTTTCTGAAACGTTGTCTCCTTCTGCTGGAACACTGACTTCTTTCATTTAATGCCTGCAGACTATAAAAGAGAACCCAACCCAAAAAGTTTGGTTGATTAGTCTGTGGCATTCTGTTAAACTGTTGCTTATGGCGGTCTCTGTGAGCTTCTCAGCGACATTCAGCCAGCCAGGTATCCTGCCTGCAGTAGATGGAATGTGGCAATGGAACGCTGGCTGCGCGTGTCATAATAGGCTCTGAGCCTTTATATACCTGTGCACAGCAGCAGCCACCTTCAGTCTGCTGCTGGACAGCCAGCAGCAGCAGCAGCAGGAGAGGTATGTAATCAGGAGCCCTCCTGCTAAGGGTAGACAGCTGCTCGTTCCACCCCACCCCCCGCCTTAATTGGTTCTCCTCCCTTCCAACGGTGTTGAGGCGGGTGGGAACAGCAGGGGGTGAAGGTGCTGTGTTTAAAGAGGTGGAGTTATGCAGATCTAAAACGCGTGGATTGCAGCAGCAGCAAGCCGAAAAGTGCAGGCATGTAAGGGATCTAGAGGTTGACAACATGTCTTCTTAACGGGAGTCCAGGAGCTCATCTCCACAAATGGACTTTTCAGGATCCTTGGGTGGCTCCGTAGTTTGAAACCAATTCTGGTTATCGCTTCTCGGCCTTTTGGCTAAGATCAAGTGTAGTATCTGTTCTTATCAGTTTAATATCTGATACATCCCCTATCTGGGGACCATATATTAAATGGATTTTTAGAACAGGGAGATGGAAAAAGAGCTTGCTCTGTCCACTCCACGCATTGACCTGGTATTGCAGTATCTCCAGGACCGGTGCACCCCTTCTTTAATGCAGTTTCTAAAATCAGAAAGAATTGAATTCAATGTTTTTTGTTCATTTTGCTTGTTTGTCGGATTTTGGGATGGACTCTTTGGCTTTGCTTTTCTTCTCCTCATTGGATTTTTCATGTTCAAAGTTGCAGAAGCCAGATTACAAGATCATTTTGGTTCAACTTCAGCAACTGTGCATTGCATTGCCATGTAATGTGATGCAATGCTATCTTTCTAGCTCTCCCTTTTTACTTCCTTTTGGATAAACAGACATATTAGGCAAGCATTTTGGAGCTTTCACCTAAATAACTACAGGTGGTGAGATAAGCTGCACAATATAATTGACCTTTCAGTATATTGTTGCACACACACCATCTATTTAGCAAATGCCCTTGTTATCAACAGCAGCCTTTTAAACTCACCTGAGCTAACAGGTATGTGCGCTGGTTACTCTGCTGCGCTTAAAATTTCTTTTTTGGTTTGCTACAATGCCTTTTCTGAAACGTTGTCTCCTTCTGCTGGAACACTGACTTCTTTCATTTAATGCCTGCAGACTATAAAAGAGAACCCAACCCAAAAAGTTTGGTTGATTAGTCTGTGGCATTCTGTTAAACTGTTGCTTATGGCGGTCTCTGTGAGCTTCTCAGCGACATTCAGCCAGCCAGGTATCCTGCCTGCAGTAGATGGAATGTGGCAATGGAACGCTGGCTGCGCGTGTCATAATAGGCTCTGAGCCTTTATATACCTGTGCACAGCAGCAGCCACCTTCAGTCTGCTGCTGGACAGCCAGCAGCAGCAGCAGCAGGAGAGGTATGTAATCAGGAGCCCTCCTGCTAAGGGTAGACAGCTGCTCGTTCCACCCCACCCCCCGCCTTAATTGGTTCTCCTCCCTTCCAACGGTGTTGAGGCGGGTGGGAACAGCAGGGGGTGAAGGTGCTGTGTTTAAAGAGGTGGAGTTATGCAGATCTAAAACGCGTGGATTGCAGCAGCAGCAAGCCGAAAAGTGCAGGCATGTAAGGGATCTAGAGGTTGACAACATGTCTTCTTAACGGGAGTCCAGGAGCTCATCTCCACAAATGGACTTTTCAGGATCCTTGGGTGGCTCCGTAGTTTGAAACCAATTCTGGTTATCGCTTCTCGGCCTTTTGGCTAAGATCAAGTGTAGTATCTGTTCTTATCAGTTTAATATCTGATACGTCCCCTATCTGGGGACCATATATTAAATGGATTTTTAGAACAGGGAGATGGAAAAAGAGCTTGCTCTGTCCACTCCACGCATTGACCTGGTATTGCAGTATCTCCAGGACCGGTGCACCCCTTCTTTAATGCAGTTTCTAAAATCAGAAAGAATTGAATTCAATGTTTTTTGTTCATTTTGCTTGTTTGTCGGATTTTGGGATGGACTCTTTGGCTTTGCTTTTCTTCTCCTCATTGGATTTTTCATGTTCAAAGTTGCAGAAGCCAGATTACAAGATCATTTTGGTTCAACTTCAGCAACTGTGCATTGCATTGCCATGTAATGTGATGCAATGCTATCTTTCTAGCTCTCCCTTTTTACTTCCTTTTGGATAAACAGACATATTAGGCAAGCATTTTGGAGCTTTCACCTAAATAACTACAGGTGGTGAGATAAGCTGCACAATATAATTGACCTTTCAGTATATTGTTGCACACACACCATCTATTTAGCAAATGCCCTTGTTATCAACAGCAGCCTTTTAAACTCACCTGAGCTAACAGGTATGTGCGCTGGTTACTCTGCTGCGCTTAAAATTTCTTTTTTGGTTTGCTACAATGCCTTTTCTGAAACGTTGTCTCCTTCTGCTGGAACACTGACTTCTTTCATTTAATGCCTGCAGACTATAAAAGAGAACCCAACCCAAAAAGTTTGGTTGATTAGTCTGTGGCATTCTGTTAAACTGTTGCTTATGGCGGTCTCTGTGAGCTTCTCAGCGACATTCAGCCAGCCAGGTATCCTGCCTGCAGTAGATGGAATGTGGCAATGGAACGCTGGCTGCGCGTGTCATAATAGGCTCTGAGCCTTTATATACCTGTGCACAGCAGCAGCCACCTTCAGTCTGCTGCTGGACAGCCAGCAGCAGCAGCAGCAGGAGAGGTATGTAATCAGGAGCCCTCCTGCTAAGGGTAGACAGCTGCTCGTTCCACCCCACCCCCCGCCTTAATTGGTTCTCCTCCCTTCCAACGGTGTTGAGGCGGGTGGGAACAGCAGGGGGTGAAGGTGCTGTGTTTAAAGAGGTGGAGTTATGCAGATCTAAAACGCGTGGATTGCAGCAGCAGCAAGCCGAAAAGTGCAGGCATGTAAGGGATCTAGAGGTTGACAACATGTCTTCTTAACGGGAGTCCAGGAGCTCATCTCCACAAATGGACTTTTCAGGATCCTTGGGTGGCTCCGTAGTTTGAAACCAATTCTGGTTATCGCTTCTCGGCCTTTTGGCTGAGAGCAAGTGCTTCACAGCAGGAGGTTTCAGTTGAAGGGCACTCAGGTACCCCTCTCCTTGGCCTGGCAGGATCGTCCACTTCGGTGGGCTTCACCTGCCTGCTGCTATTAGGGAGAGGGATTAGTCCTAGGGTAACGGGCAGCGATCCCCCAGCCTTCAGGTGCTTTATCTCAAAGCTCTGAAGGCGCAGATTGCAGGCGGTTGCAATTTGCATTTTGTTGCGCCATACCATGGAGGTTGACCCCAACCTCGTGCCTCTATATGCGAGGCTTAAGAACACCATAAGGGTCCGATTTACGGCTGGTGGTTCCGATATACGGAATCTGGGATATGTAGTCCAGGACGTGCTTGAGAAACTGCTCCACGTCAGAACCAACGAAATCCTTTCTATCCAGGATTATCCTCGACGTGGAGATTATGATGTAACCTTTACTGGCGAAGGTATTTTCAAAGATGTTTTGTCCAGAGTTAAGTTGGTAGAAAATAGCCCTGGTCTAAAAGGGATTCAGATCATCGAGCACGTCCTGGATGAGGTAAAGATGGTGGTTGTGAAAATCTTCTCACCCTTCATAACAGCACCAGAGGTTATTTCCTTTTTGTCAGTTTATTTTAAAAGTGTGAAATTGATTGGGAAAGTGTTGAATGAGTTTAACATCTGGACCTCAAAATGGAAGTTTTTAGTAAAATGTGAAAGAGACCCTAAATTCCCTGGAGGTGTGAGACTTCCTCCAGCTCGATTTAAAATAGGGCAAACTAATGGGGATTTTTTTTTCTCAGGAATGCCACTTTTCTGTAGGTATTGTGGTCTCTATGGGCACTCTAAGGATAGTTGTGGTGCCACTTGTAGAAATTGTGCCAGTACTGAACATGACACAAAGGAGTGCCCAAATGAAAAAAAATGCTCTTTTTGTCGGACACCTGGTCATTTCTATTTTTCTTGCCCTCACAGGTTCAGAGAGGATGAACAAAAACAAAAGGAGAAGTCCAAGACATCCGGGAATGGACGGGCCAATCAGACCACCCCTCAGGAGGAGGAGCAACAACCTGGAGCCTCGGGAGGTGATAAGGGCGCTTCAACTAGTAACAATCCCTCCGAGTCAATGACAGGTAACTCACAGGAGCCCAGGAGCTGGCTGAAAGACCATAAGGAGGCTAAAAGGAAGGCTGAGAAAGATCATAAAGGGGCGGTCGGTAAGGCCAAAAAAGAGCGCCAAAAGGCTGACACCGAGCCCAAAATTCCCACTGGGTCTCACGAGAGCGAGGGCGGTACGTGGCATTTGGTGAGGTCTCATAATAAGAAAAAGAATGGTTCCGTGGAGGTGGCTAATAGGGAGGAGATGGATACATCCCCTCACGGGGGTGTAGACTCTGGAATCCCGAGGTCCCGGGGCTCTGCTGCTCCAGGTGGGGCCCCGAACCTGGCTGCCTCCGGGGACTCTGAGGCTCCGCCATGTGCGCAGCCTGCCCCTGTGTTACGACCCTCTGCGGGTCAGCAGGGGAGTGCGGAGCCTCTCGGAGACCCACCTGACGAGGACCTAAATGGTCAGCCTATGGAGACCCAGTGTAACCTTTCTCTCAATATCCTTCCGAGCTACACCCCAGTAGCGTCGGGTCTTAATTTAAGTGAATGTTCCTTCTCCGATGATGAAGACTCTTTGATAACGGTGGATTCAGAAGAGGGCGTTGGTGAAAGTCCAAGTGGTCTGATCCGTCCATCGGATAGGTAAAGTCCAGTTTTTGTTTCTTCCTAACCATTTGTTATGATGGCTGACATTAGTGGTGTTTCCCTCAATGTGAGAGGCATAGGATCCAAGACCAGAAGAGCTACTGTTTTACATTTTTTAACCTGTTTTACAGCTTCTGTTTTCTTTTTACAAGAATGTCATATCCCTCATAAGATTTCTTACAAAAAATATAAGGAAGAGTGGAAACATGGTCCATCGGTCTGGTCTGGATCAAATGCAACCGGATCAGCCGGGGTAGCTATACTTTTTAAGGGAAATGTGTCTATTGATTTTATCCAAGATATTTTACCGGGTCGTATTCTTTTAGTTAAGGCTTTTATTGATGGGACAAGATGGCAGTTTTTAAATTTTTATGGGTCACCTGATAAAAATGAAAGGGCTGATATGCTGGAAATTTTACCTTTATTTATTAACATTTCTGAACCTTTTATCCTGGCAGGTGATTTTAATTGTATTTTAAAAGGCGAAAGCCGACGCTCCGGTTCCGTGAGTAGAAATTATGACAAAACGTCTGGAATGTTAAGCAATATTATAAATGATTGTAAATTAACTGATGTGTATAAAGAATGTAACAAGGATAGCCCTATAGACGCTGGTTTCACCTGGAGCAATTCTACATGTAGCTCCAGGATAGATTTTGTTTTAGGTTCAGAAAAAATACTGCCAGTGAAATGTGAAGTTTTAACTAATATTCTCTCAGATCACAAGGTTTTATCTTTTAGAGTGAGGATTAATGGAAAGAAGAAATGTGGTAAGAAATCTTGGAAATTGAATGTGTCCCTTTTAAAAGATCCACAAATTTTATCGGATTTTATTGAGTTTTATGTAAACTGTAGAAAAAGGAAAAACCCCAATATTTCTTTTAGCTCCTGGTGGGATAGAATGAAAATAAACATTAAAGATTTCTTTATAAAGAAAAGCATACAAAAAGCTAAAGAAAAGTTTGAGATCTATAATTTTCTTAATATCAGGTTACAGACATTGTACAAATTCAAAGACAATGGTCTGGATGTAGGTAATGATATATTGAGTCTTAAAGGAGAAATTTCAAAGTGGTTGGAACAAAAAGGAAAAGAACTGATTTTTCGTTCAAAGGTAAAACACGTAGAAGAGGATGAGACTTGTTCCAGGTATTTTTTTAAGAAAAACAAACAGGCGAAAACAATAATTGATAACATAGATGGAGATAATAATATCAACGTTATATTGGATAAGGTAAATGTCTATTTTAATGATCTTTTTAATGTAAAAACTGTAGACCATGATTTAATACACACTTTCCTGGGGGAGATCAAGTCCACCCTAGATGCTGATGCCCAAAGTTTTTTATCCCAACCTCTATGTGAGGAAGAGATTTTAGAAACCATGAAGAGTTTTAAAAATGGTAAAGTGCCCGGCCCTGATGGTATCCCCATAGAGTTTTATATAAGTTTTTATGATATTTTAAAAGATGATTTGTTTAATTTGTTTTCCGAAGTTTTTAATAATAAGGTTTTACTCAACTCATGGAAGAAAGGTGAGGTATCACTACTATACAAAAAAGGTGACAAAACGGATCTTAAAAACTGGAGGCCGATAACTCTTTTAAATAGTGATTACAAAATTATGGCTAAGATCTGTGCAAATCGGTTGAAAAAGGTGATACATAAAGTAATTCATGCAAATCAGGTATGCGGGGTACCTGGGCGTAGTATCTGGGACAATTTAAACCTGGTGAAAGATTGTATTGAAGATGTAAAAACCAGAAAGACAAAGATGTCAATCCTAGCGGTGGATTTTGAGAAAGCTTTTGACCGCGTGTCTCATTTTTATCTTTTTAAAGTTTTAGAAAAAATGGGCATTCCGGGTGGGTTTTTATTGTCTCTTAAAGCTTTTTATAATGATTGTACGAGTAAGATTTTAGTTAATGGTTTTAAAACAAAAGAGGTAGTTTTAAAATCAGGGGTGAAGCAGGGTTGCCCTTTGTCCCCCCTGCTTTTTATATGTGCTATAGAACCCCTTTTATGTACAATACGCCGGGATAAGCAAATATGTGGAGTACCCTTACCCGGAGGGAACGGTCTACAAGTTAAAGTTGTAAGCTATATGGATGATGTAGCAGTGTTTGGATGTGATGTACCTTCAATACAAAAAACGATAAGCCAAATTCAGTCTTTTTGTACAGTTTCCGGTTTTAAAATTAATCTTACTAAATGTAATATTTTAAATGTCGGGGGGATGAGTTTACATGATGTACCAATTGAAGTTACAGATTCCATTACTATTTTAGGTGTTTCTTTTAATGAATCTAATAATGGTTTTAATAGCTGGGATGCGGCAGCACAGAAAATTAATCAGAAAATCTGCATGTGGAATATGAGAAAGCTGTCAATGGAAGGTAAAGTTCTGATTGTAAAAATGGTGATATTACCTATCCTGTTATATCTTAGTTTGGTGTTCCCCCCTCCTACAAATTTGTTGAAACGAATTACAAAAGTATGTTTTACCTTTTTTTGGGGCTCAAAAATGGAGAAACTCAAAAGAGAAATTGTGACAAAGCCAAAGGTTAAAGGTGGGAAAGATTTCCCTGTTTTAGATAAGTTTCTTTTAATACATTTTTTCTGTTTCTGTTTTAAAACCCTTTTTAAAGATAATTACCTTTCCTATTTTATGCGTTTTAACACTGGTTTTCTCATGAGAAGGTTTGGTTGGTTTGAAACGGTTTTATCCTTTCCTTATGCTTTTAACCTACCTGCACATTATGAGATTTTAAAGAAAATTATTCTTGATTTTAATTTGAATAAGAAACAGACAGGGGATCTATGTAACAGCAAGACACTACTCAAACAAATTAGTACTGATGTGACGTTGTGTGATATTGAACGTTATGATGATGACAAAACTGTACACATATGGAAAATGATTAACGCCCCTTATCTTTTTAATGTACAGAAAGACATGTCTTGGAGCTGCGCACACCACTGTCTTCCTTGCCGGGCATTCCAGTACAGAAGAGGTTTTGTGAGGTCTGCCATCTGCCCAAGAGAAGGTTGTCAAGAAGAAGAGACAGTGAAGCATCTTTTATGGACTTGTGCTTTTGCTAAAGAGTTCTGGAGAAGATTAATCCCCCTGCTGGAGAAAATGGAGGACCTCAAGGACTTTAATTTTGCATCAGTGTTATATGGTCTTCTGGAATGCCCAACAATGGACCAAAAAATAATGGCGTGGAAGACAGTGAATTGTGCCAAGATAGCGCTCTGGAATGCTAGAAATATTGCTGTTTTTAAACATGAAATGTTACCAGTACAGTCATGGCCAAAAGTATTGAGAATGAGACAAATAGTAATTTTTCCAAAGTTTACTGCTTCATTTTTTGTAATGGCAATTTGCATATACTCCTGAATGTCAAAGAGTGATCAGCTTAACAGCAATTATTGCAAAGTCAATATTTGTCCAGAAAATGAACTTTAACCCCCAAAACACATTTCAACCTCATTGCAGTCCTGCTTTAAAAGGAGCAGCTAACATTGTTTTAGTGATTGATCCATTCACACAGGTGTGGGTGTTAATGAGGACAGGGCTGGCGATCAATCAGTCATGATTAAGTAAGAATGACATCACTGGACACTTTAAAAGGAGGCTGGTTCTTGGTATCATTGTTTCTCTTCAGTTAACCATGGTTATCTCTAAAGAAACACGTGCAGCCATCATTGCACTGCACAAAAATGGCCTAACAGGGAAGAGTATCGCAGCTACAAAGATTGCACCTCAGTCAACAATCTATCGCATCATCAAGAACTTCAAGGAGAGAGCTTCCATTGTTGTCAAAAAGGCTCCAGGGCGCCCAAGAAAGACCAGCAAGTGCCAAGACCGTATCTTAAAACTGTTTCAGCTGCGGGATCGGACTACCAGCAGTGCCGAGCTTGCTCAGGAATGGCAGCAGGCTGGTGTGAGTGCTTCTGCACGCACTGTGAGGCGGAGACACTTTGAGCAAGGGCTGGTTTCAAGGAGGGCAGCAAAGAAGCCACTTCTCTCCAGAAAAAACATCAGGGATCGACTGATATTCTGCAAAAGGTACAGGGAGTGGACTGCTGAGGACTGGGGCAAAGTCATTTTCTCTGATGAATCCCCTTTTCGATTGTTTGGGACATCTGGAAAACAGCTTATTCGGAGAAGAAGAGGTGAGCGCTACCACCAGTCTTGTCTCATGCCAACTGTAAAGCATCCTGAAACCATTCATGTGTGGGGTTGCTTCTCAGCCAAGGGAATCGGCTCACTCACAGTCTTGCCTAAAAACACAGCCATGAATAAAGAATGGTACCAGAATGTCCTCCAAGAGCAACTTCTCCCAACCATCCAAGAGCAGTTTGGCGCCCAACAATGCCTTTTCCAGCATGATGGAGCACCTTGCCATAAAGCAAAGGTGATAACTAAATGGCTCATGGAACAAAACATAGAGATTTTGGGTCCATGGCCTGGAAACTCCCCAGATCTTAATCCCATTGAGAACTTGAGGTCAATCATCAAGAGATGGGTGGACAAACAAAAACCAACAAATTCTGGCAAAATGCAAGCATTGATTATGCAAGAATGGACTGCTATCAGTCAGGATTTGGTCCAAAAGTTGATTGAGAGCATGCCAGGGAGAATTACAGAGGTCTTGAAGAAGAAGGGGCAACACTGCAAATATTGACTTGCTGCATTAGCTCATTCTAACTGTCAATATAACCTATTGATACTCATAATATGATTGCAATTATATTTCTGTATGTGATGTAAACATCAGACAAACACTAATAAAAACCAGAGGCCAGCAGATCATGTGAAAATCGAATTTTGGTGTCATTCTCAAAACTTTTGGCCATGACTGTAGATGATGTTTTAGCCTTTTGTAAAAGTGAAATGTACATATACTATTTATTGGACAGGAAAAAGAATGTAACGTTGGCAGGCAAATGGCTTTTTAACCTATGGAATATTTGAAGTCTTGTAAAATTTGCTGTGATGGAATTTTTATTTTTCTTTGAAGTCCCGAAAGTGTAATGTGGATGTAATGGTTTTATTTCTGTAATTTGTTAAATTTTAAATAAACGGTTTTTATCCCCATGTGGGGGATAGCCAAATTAAAAAAATCTGTTCTTATCAGTTTAATATCTGATACGTCCCCTATCTGGGGACCATATATTAAATGGATTTTTAGAACAGGGAGATGGAAAAAGAGCTTGCTCTGTCCACTCCACGCATTGACCTGGTATTGCAGTATCTCCAGGACCGGTGCACCCCTTCTTTAATGCAGTTTCTAAAATCAGAAAGAATTGAATTCAATGTTTTTTGTTCATTTTGCTTGTTTGTCGGATTTTGGGATGGACTCTTTGGCTTTGCTTTTCTTCTCCTCATTGGATTTTTCATGTTCAAAGTTGCAGAAGCCAGATTACAAGCTCATTTTGGTTCAACTTCAGCAACTGTGCATTGCATTGCCATGTAATGTGATGCAATGCTATCTTTCTAGCTCTCCCTTTTTACTTCCTTTTGGATAAACAGACATATTAGGCAAGCATTTTGGAGCTTTCACCTAAATAACTACAGGTGGTGAGATAAGCTGCACAATATAATTGACCTTTCAGTATATTGTTGCACACACACCATCTATTTAGCAAATGCCCTTGTTATCAACAGCAGCCTTTTAAACTCACCTGAGCTAACAGGTATGTGCGCTGGTTACTCTGCTGCGCTTAAAATTTCTTTTTTGGTTTGCTACAATGCCGTTTCTGAAACGTTGTCTCCTTCTGCTGGAACACTGACTTCTTTCATTTAATGCCTGCAGACTATAAAAGAGAACCCAACCCAAAAAGTTTGGTTGATTAGTCTGTGGCATTCTGTTAAACTGTTGCTTATGGCGGTCTCTGTGAGCTTCTCAGCGACATTCAGCCAGCCAGGTATCCTGCCTGCAGTAGATGGAATGTGGCAATGGAACGCTGGCTGCGCGTGTCATAATAGGCTCTGAGCCTTTATATACCTGTGCACAGCAGCAGCCACCTTCAGTCTGCTGCTGGACAGCCAGCAGCAGCAGCAGCAGGAGAGGTATGTAATCAGGAGCCCTCCTGCTAAGGGTAGACAGCTGCTCGTTCCACCCCACCCCCCGCCTTAATTGGTTCTCCTCCCTTCCAACGGTGTTGAGGCGGGTGGGAACAGCAGGGGGTGAAGGTGCTGTGTTTAAAGAGGTGGAGTTATGCAGATCTAAAACGCGTGGATTGCAGCAGCAGCAAGCCGAAAAGTGCAGGCATGTAAGGGATCTAGAGGTTGACAACATGTCTTCTTAACGGGAGTCCAGGAGCTCATCTCCACAAATGGACTTTTCAGGATCCTTGGGTGGCTCCGTAGTTTGAAACCAATTCTGGTTATCGCTTCTCGGCCTTTTGGCTAAGATCAAGTGTAGTATCTGTTCTTATCAGTTTAATATCTGATACGTCCCCTATCTGGGGACCATATATTAAATGGATTTTTAGAACAGGGAGATGGAAAAACAGCTTGCTCTGTCCACTCCACGCATTGACCTGGTATTGCAGTATCTCCAGGACCGGTGCACCCCTTCTTTAATGCAGTTTCTAAAATCAGAAAGAATTGAATTCAATGTTTTTTGTTCATTTTGCTTGTTTGTCGGATTTTGGGATGGACTCTTTGGCTTTGCTTTTCTTCTCCTCATTGGATTTTTCATGTTCAAAGTTGCAGAAGCCAGATTACAAGCTCATTTTGGTTCAACTTCAGCAACTGTGCATTGCATTGCCATGTAATGTGATGCAATGCTATCTTTCTAGCTCTCCCTTTTTACTTCCTTTTGGATAAACAGACATATTAGGCAAGCATTTTGGAGCTTTCACCTAAATAACTACAGGTGGTGAGATAAGCTGCACAATATAATTGACCTTTCAGTATATTGTTGCACACACACCATCTATTTAGCAAATGCCCTTGTTATCAACAGCAGCCTTTTAAACTCACCTGAGCTAACAGGTATGTGCGCTGGTTACTCTGCTGCGCTTAAAATTTCTTTTTTGGTTTGCTACAATGCCTTTTCTGAAACGTTGTCTCCTTCTGCTGGAACACTGACTTCTTTCATTTAATGCCTGCAGACTATAAAAGAGAACCCAACCCAAAAAGTTTGGTTGATTAGTCTGTGGCATTCTGTTAAACTGTTGCTTATGGCGGTCTCTGTGAGCTTCTCAGCGACATTCAGCCAGCCAGGTATCCTGCCTGCAGTAGATGGAATGTGGCAATGGAACGCTGGCTGCGCGTGTCATAATAGGCTCTGAGCCTTTATATACCTGTGCACAGCAGCAGCCACCTTCAGTCTGCTGCTGGACAGCCAGCAGCAGCAGCAGCAGGAGAGGTATGTAATCAGGAGCCCTCCTGCTAAGGGTAGACAGCTGCTCGTTCCACTCCACCCCCCGCCTTAATTGGTTCTCCTCCCTTCCAACGGTGTTGAGGCGGGTGGGAACAGCAGGGGGTGAAGGTGCTGTGTTTAAAGAGGTGGAGTTATGCAGATCTAAAACGCGTGGATTGCAGCAGCAGCAAGCCGAAAAGTGCAGGCATGTAAGGGATCTAGAGGTTGACAACATGTCTTCTTAACGGGAGTCCAGGAGCTCATCTCCACAAATGGACTTTTCAGGATCCTTGGGTGGCTCCGTAGTTTGAAACCAATTCTGGTTATCGCTTCTCGGCCTTTTGGCTAAGATCAAGTGTAGTATCTGTTCTTATCAGTTTAATATCTGATACGTCCCCTATCTGGGGACCATATATTAAATGGATTTTTAGAACAGGGAGATGGAAAAAGAGCTTGCTCTGTCCACTCCACGCATTGACCTGGTATTGCAGTATCTCCAGGACCGGTGCACCCCTTCTTTAATGCAGTTTCTAAAATCAGAAAGAATTGAATTCAATGTTTTTTGTTCATTTTGCTTGTTTGTCGGATTTTGGGATGGACTCTTTGGCTTTGCTTTTCTTCTCCTCATTGGATTTTTCATGTTCAAAGTTGCAGAAGCCAGATTACAAGCTCATTTTGGTTCAACTTCAGCAACTGTGCATTGCATTGCCATGTAATGTGATGCAATGCTATCTTTCTAGCTCTCCCTTTTTACTTCCTTTTGGATAAACAGACATATTAGGCAAGCATTTTGGAGCTTTCACCTAAATAACTACAGGTGGTGAGATAAGCTGCACAATATAATTGACCTTTCAGTATATTGTTGCACACACACCATCTATTTAGCAAATGCCCTTGTTATCAACAGCAGCCTTTTAAACTCACCTGAGCTAACAGGTATGTGCGCTGGTTACTCTGCTGCGCTTAAAATTTCTTTTTTGGTTTGCTACAATGCCTTTTCTGAAACGTTGTCTCCTTCTGCTGGAACACTGACTTCTTTCATTTAATGCCTGCAGACTATAAAAGAGAACCCAACCCAAAAAGTTTGGTTGATTAGTCTGTGGCATTCTGTTAAACTGTTGCTTATGGCGGTCTCTGTGAGCTTCTCAGCGACATTCAGCCAGCCAGGTATCCTGCCTGCAGTAGATGGAATGTGGCAATGGAACGCTGGCTTCGCGTGTCATAATAGGCTCTGAGCCTTTATATACCTGTGCACAGCAGCAGCCACCTTCAGTCTGCTGCTGGACAGCCAGCAGCAGCAGCAGCAGGAGAGGTATGTAATCAGGAGCCCTCCTGCTAAGGGTAGACAGCTGCTCGTTCCACCCCACCCCCCGCCTTAATTGGTTCTCCTCCCTTCCAACGGTGTTGAGGCGGGTGGGAACAGCAGGGGGTGAAGGTGCTGTGTTTAAAGAGGTGGAGTTATGCAGATCTAAAACGCGTGGATTGCAGCAGCAGCAAGCCGAAAAGTGCAGGCATGTAAGGGATCTAGAGGTTGACAACATGTCTTCTTAACGGGAGTCCAGGAGCTCATCTCCACAAATGGACTTTTCAGGATCCTTGGGTGGCTCCGTAGTTTGAAACCAATTCTGGTTATCGCTTCTCGGCCTTTTGGCTAAGATCAAGTGTAGTATCTGTTCTTATCAGTTTAATATCTGATACGTCCCCTATCTGGGGACCATATATTAAATGGATTTTTAGAACAGGGAGATGGAAAAAGAGCTTGCTCTGTCCACTCCACGCATTGACCTGGTATTGCAGTATCTCCAGGACCGGTGCACCCCTTCTTTAATGCAGTTTCTAAAATCAGAAAGAATTGAATTCAATGTTTTTTGTTCATTTTGCTTGTTTGTCGGATTTTGGGATGGACTCTTTGGCTTTGCTTTTCTTCTCCTCATTGGATTTTTCATGTTCAAAGTTGCAGAAGCCAGATTACAAGCTCATTTTGGTTCAACTTCAGCAACTGTGCATTGCATTGCCATGTAATGTGATGCAATGCTATCTTTCTAGCTCTCCCTTTTTACTTCCTTTTGGATAAACAGACATATTAGGCAAGCATTTTGGAGCTTTCACCTAAATAACTACAGGTGGTGAGATAAGCTGCACAATATAATTGACCTTTCAGTATATTGTTGCACACACACCATCTATTTAGCAAATGCCCTTGTTATCAACAGCAGCCTTTTAAACTCACCTGAGCTAACAGGTATGTGCGCTGGTTACTCTGCTGCGCTTAAAATTTCTTTTTTGGTTTGCTACAATGCCTTTTCTGAAACGTTGTCTCCTTCTGCTGGAACACTGACTTCTTTCATTTAATGCCTGCAGACTATAAAAGAGAACCCAACCCAAAAAGTTTGGTTGATTAGTCTGTGGCATTCTGTTAAACTGTTGCTTATGGCGGTCTCTGTGAGCTTCTCAGCGACATTCAGCCAGCCAGGTATCCTGCCTGCAGTAGATGGAATGTGGCAATGGAACGCTGGCTGCGCGTGTCATAATAGGCTCTGAGCCTTTATATACCTGTGCACAGCAGCAGCCACCTTCAGTCTGCTGCTGGACAGCCAGCAGCAGCAGCAGCAGGAGAGGTATGTAATCAGGAGCCCTCCTGCTAAGGGTAGACAGCTGCTCGTTCCACCCCACCCCCCGCCTTAATTGGTTCTCCTCCCTTCCAACGGTGTTGAGGCGGGTGGGAACAGCAGGGGGTGAAGGTGCTGTGTTTAAAGAGGTGGAGTTATGCAGATCTAAAACGCGTGGATTGCAGCAGCAGCAAGCCGAAAAGTGCAGGCATGTAAGGGATCTAGAGGTTGACAACATGTCTTCTTAACGGGAGTCCAGGAGCTCATCTCCACAAATGGACTTTTCAGGATCCTTGGGTGGCTCCGTAGTTTGAAACCAATTCTGGTTATCGCTTCTCGGCCTTTTGGCTAAGATCAAATGTAGTATCTGTTCTTATCAGTTTAATATCTGATACGTCCCCTATCTGGGGACCATATATTAAATGGATTTTTAGAACAGGGAGATGGAAAAAGAGCTTGCTCTGTCCACTCCACGCATTGACCTGGTATTGCAGTATCTCCAGGACCGGTGCACCCCTTCTTTAATGCAGTTTCTAAAATCAGAAAGAATTGAATTCAATGTTTTTTGTTCATTTTGCTTGTTTGTCGGATTTTGGGATGGACTCTTTGGCTTTGCTTTTCTTCTCCTCATTGGATTTTTCATGTTCAAAGTTGCAGAAGCCAGATTACAAGCTCATTTTGGTTCAACTTCAGCAACTGTGCATTGCATTGCCATGTAATGTGATGCAATGCTATCTTTCTAGCTCTCCCTTTTTACTTCCTTTTGGATAAACAGACATATTAGGCAAGCATTTTGGAGCTTTCACCTAAATAACTACAGGTGGTGAGATAAGCTGCACAATATAATTGACCTTTCAGTATATTGTTGCACACACACCATCTATTTAGCAAATGCCCTTGTTATCAACAGCAGCCTTTTAAACTCACCTGAGCTAACAGGTATGTGCGCTGGTTACTCTGCTGCGCTTAAAATTTCTTTTTTGGTTTGCTACAATGCCTTTTCTGAAACGTTGTCTCCTTCTGCTGGAACACTGACTTCTTTCATTTAATGCCTGCAGACTATAAAAGAGAACCCAACCCAAAAAGTTTGGTTGATTAGTCTGTGGCATTCTGTTAAACTGTTGCTTATGGCGGTCTCTGTGAGCTTCTCAGCGACATTCAGCCAGCCAGGTATCCTGCCTGCAGTAGATGGAATGTGGCAATGGAACGCTGGCTGCGCGTGTCATAATAGGCTCTGAGCCTTTATATACCTGTGCACAGCAGCAGCCACCTTCAGTCTGCTGCTGGACAGCCAGCAGCAGCAGCAGCAGGAGAGGTATGTAATCAGGAGCCCTCCTGCTAAGGGTAGACAGCTGCTCGTTCCACCCCACCCCCCGCCTTAATTGGTTCTCCTCCCTTCCAACGGTGTTGAGGCGGGTGGGAACAGCAGGGGGTGAAGGTGCTGTGTTTAAAGAGGTGGAGTTATGCAGATCTAAAACGCGTGGATTGCAGCAGCAGCAAGCCGAAAAGTGCAGGCATGTAAGGGATCTAGAGGTTGACAACATGTCTTCTTAACGGGAGTCCAGGAGCTCATCTCCACAAATGGACTTTTCAGGATCCTTGGGTGGCTCCGTAGTTTGAAACCAATTCTGGTTATCGCTTCTCGGCCTTTTGGCTAAGATCAAGTGTAGTATCTGTTCTTATCAGTTTAATATCTGATACGTCCCCTATCTGGGGACCATATATTAAATGGATTTTTAGAACAGGGAGATGGAAAAAGAGCTTGCTCTGTCCACTCCACGCATTGACCTGGTATTGTAGTATCTCCAGGACCGGTGCACCCCTTCTTTAATGCAGTTTCTAAAATCAGAAAGAATTGAATTCAATGTTTTTTGTTCATTTTGCTTGTTTGTCGGATTTTGGGATGGACTCTTTGGCTTTGCTTTTCTTCTCCTCATTGGATTTTTCATGTTCAAAGTTGCAGAAGCCAGATTACAAGCTCATTTTGGTTCAACTTCAGCAACTGTGCATTGCATTGCCATGTAATGTGATGCAATGCTATCTTTCTAGCTCTCCCTTTTTACTTCCTTTTGGATAAACAGACATATTAGGCAAGCATTTTGGAGCTTTCACCTAAATAACTACAGGTGGTGAGATAAGCTGCACAATATAATTGACCTTTCAGTATATTGTTGCACACACACCATCTATTTAGCAAATGCCCTTGTTATCAACAGCAGCCTTTTAAACTCACCTGAGCTAACAGGTATGTGCGCTGGTTACTCTGCTGCGCTTAAAATTTCTTTTTTGGTTTGCTACAATGCCTTTTCTGAAACGTTGTCTCCCTCTGCTGGAACACTGACTTCTTTCATTTAATGCCTGCAGACTATAAAAGAGAACCCAACCCAAAAAGTTTGGTTGATTAGTCTGTGGCATTCTGTTAAACTGTTGCTTATGGCGGTCTCTGTGAGCTTCTCAGCGACATTCAGCCAGCCAGGTATCCTGCCTGCAATAGATGGAATGTGGCAATGGAACGCTGGCTGCGCGTGTCATAATAGGCTCTGAGCCTTTATATACCTGTGCACAGCAGCAGCCACCTTCAGTCTGCTGCTGGACAGCCAGCAGCAGCAGCAGCAGGAGAGGTATGTAATCAGGAGCCCTCCTGCTAAGGGTAGACAGCTGCTCGTTCCACCCCACCCCCCGCCTTAATTGGTTCTCCTCCCTTCCAACGGTGTTGAGGCGGGTGGGAACAGCAGGGGGTGAAGGTGCTGTGTTTAAAGAGGTGGAGTTATGCAGATCTAAAACGCGTGGATTGCAGCAGCAGCAAGCCGAAAAGTGCAGGCATGTAAGGGATCTAGAGGTTGACAACATGTCTTCTTAACGGGAGTCCAGGAGCTCATCTCCACAAATGGACTTTTCAGGATCCTTGGGTGGCTCCGTAGTTTGAAACCAATTCTGGTTATCGCTTCTCGGCCTTTTGGCTACGATCAAGTGCTTTATTGCAGGAGATTGTGGTTGAAGGGCACTCGGGTACCCCTCTCCTTGGCCTGGCAGGATCGTCCACTTTGGTGGACTTAACCTGCTTGCTGCTATTAGGGAGAGGGCTTAGTCCCAGGGTAACGAGTTGCGATCCCCCAGCTTCCAGGTGTTTTTCGCTGCAAGAACACTGGGAGCGCAGATTGCAAGCGGCTGCAATTTGCAACCTTGTTGCGTTTTTCCATGGAGGTTGACCCTAACCTCGTGCCTCTTTATGCGAGGCTAAAAAACTCTATCCGAGTTCACTTCACGGCGGGTGGCTCGGATATGAGGAAATTAGGGTATGTAGTCCAGGACGTGCTCAGGAACCTTCTTGGCGTACAAAGGAATGAAATTCTCTCCATCCAGGATTATCCCAGAAGAGGTGACTATGACATCACATTCACCGGAGAAGGTATTTTTAGAGATGTACTAGAAAAGTTAAAAAAAGTTGAAAATAGTCCTGTTTTGAAAGGGATACAAATTGTTGAGCACGTCCTGGATGAGGTAAGACTGGTTATTGTAAAAATATTTTCGCCCTTTGTTTCTGCTCCAGAAGTAATGTCATTTCTAGCAATTTATTTTAAAAGTGTTAAATGTATTGGGAAGATATTAAACGAATATAACATATGGACATCTAAGTGGAAATTCCTTGTGAAGTGTACAAGAGATCCAAATACACCAGGTGGTATACGGCTCCCCCCTGCCCGTTTCAAAATTGGGCAAACAAATGGGGATTTCTTCTTTTCTGGGATGCCAGTATATTGCAGAAATTGTGGGCGCTATGGTCATTCAAAAGAAAACTGTCATGTATCATGTAGAAATTGTGCTAGTGAAGAACATGAGACAAAAGAATGCCCTAAGGAAAAGAAATGCAGTTTTTGCCAGACTCCAGGTCACTTTTATTTTTCTTGCCCTCACAGATTTCGGGAAGATGAGCAAAAGGGGAAGTCCAAGACGTCCGACCAAGGACCAAAAGATCAGACCACCCCTCAGGAGGAGGAACAACAACCTGGAGCCTCTGGAGACAATAAGGGCGTACCAAATAGTGAAGTGTCTCCAGAGTCTATGACAGGTAAAATACCAAATCCCAAAACCTGGCTGCAGGACCTGCGGGAGTCCAAAAGGAGGGCTGAGAAGGAGCAGAAGGGCACTACTGGTAAGGTCAAAAGGGACCGGCAAAAGGCCGACACAGAAGCCCATGCCCAGTCTGGGTCTCCTAGTGCTGAGGGCGCTGAGTGGATAAAGGTGGGTCCTAAGAAAAAGAAAAAGGGTGGTTCGGAGGAGGCAGCAGGAGGTGAACAGATGGACACTTCTCCAGAAGGGGACGTGGACGCTGGACCCTCAGGGGTTTCGGTCTCCGCTGCTACAGGTGGGGACCGGGATCTTGCTGACTCTGAAGAGTCAGAGGCTCTGCCTTGTGCGCAACCTCCTCCTATAGGACGACCTTCTACAGGTCAAACAGGGGCGGCGGAACCCCTCGGGGACCCACCTGATGAGGAACTGCATGGCCAGCCAATGGAGACCCAGCGGGTTCTGCCAGCCAGCCCTCCGAGCTATGCCAGTGTAGCGTCGGGTTTATATAAATGTGGTAATCTTTCCTCCTCCACGGAGACTCTCGTGACGATACTATCAGATGAGGAGGGAGGCGCAAGCCCAGTGGTCTGATCAGGTTCATCGGACAGGTAAATCCGTTGCTCTTAGTTACCTAAGTAAAATTTCTACATTTTCTAATGATGGCTGAACTCAAAGGTATTTCCCTCAACGTGAGAGGCATAAAATCTAACACGAGAAGAACTGCTCTTTTTAATTTTTTTACGTGTTTTACTGCATCTGTATTTTTTCTGCAAGAATGTAATATCCCACATGAAATGTCATATCAAAAATATAAAGATGAGTGGAAGTGTGGGCCATCTGTCTGGTCCGGATCGAATGCTGCAGGATCAGCGGGTGTAGCCATACTTTTTAAAAGGAACGTTTTAATTGATTTTATTCAGGAAATTTTACCAGGTCGTATTTTATTAGTGAAAGCTTTTATTGATGGTATTAGATGGCAGTTTTTAAATTTTTATGGATCCCCAGAGAAAAATGAAAGAGCCGAAATGCTTGATCTTTTACCATTATTTATTAATAACTCTGAACCTTTTATCTTAGCAGGGGATTTTAATTGTGTTTTAAAAGGTGAAAACCGGCGCTCCAGCTCTGTAAGCAGGAACTACGATAAAACCTCAGGTATGCTACATGATATAGTCAAAGATGCTAAATTGATAGACATATATAAAGAGTGTCATAGTGACAGCCCAGAGGACGCCGGTTTCACTTGGAGCAATGCTAATTGTAGCTCTAGGATTGATTTTATTTTTGGTTCAGATAAAACAATACCTGCCAAATGTGAAGTTTTAACTAATATATTTTCAGACCATAAACTTTTATCCTTTACCATAAAAGTAAATGACAACAAAAAATGTGGTAAGAAAAGCTGGAAAATGAACGTATCCCTTTTAACCGACCCGCAGATTTTATCAGATTTTATTGAGTTTTATAGGAAATGTAGAAAAGGGAAAAAAACAAATGAGACTATGAGTGTATGGTGGGATAGAATGAAAGTAAAAATAAAAGACTTTTTTATTAAAAAGAGTATATGTAGAGCCAAAGAAAAATATGAAGAATATAGAATTTTAAATACCCGCCTACAAACATTATTTAAGCTCAGAGACAATGGGATAGATGTACAACTTGATATTTCAAACTTAAAAGAAGAGATTTCAAAATGGCTAGAACAAAAAGGAAAAGAGATAATTTTTCGTTCTAGAGTACAACATATAGAAGAAAATGAAAAGTGTTCCAGATATTTTTTTAGGAAAAATAAAAAAGAAAAAGTGATAATTGACCATATAGATGGTGAGAATAATATAAAAAATATGCTGGGTAAAGTTGAGGTTTTTTTTTCTAATCTTTTTAATGGAAAAAATATAGATAATAAATTAATGGATGATTCGCTGCAAGGACTAACAGCTGTTTTAGATCCCGCATCCCAAGAGTTTTTATCCCAAGTTTTAACGGAACAAGAAGTGTTAAAAACTATTAAAAGTTTTAAAACTGGAAAGGTCCCTGGTCCTGATGGCATCCCAATAGAATTTTATGTATGTTTTTATGATATTTTAAAAGATGATTTGTTTTATTTGCTTACTGAGGTTTTTAATAATAAGGTTTTATTAAATTCCTGGAAGAAAGGTGAAGTCTCCCTCCTATACAAAAAAGGCGATAAATCAAAATTAGAAAACTGGAGACCAATAACACTTTTAAATTGTGACTATAAAATAATGGCTAAAATTTGTGCAAATCGTCTAAAAGAAGTCATCAGCAAAGTTATTCATTCTAATCAAGTGTGTGGGGTGCCGGGGCGCAGTATATGGGACAATCTGAATTTAGTGAAAGACTGTATTGAGGATGTGAAAGACAGAAAGGGGAAAATGGCGATTTTATCTATTGATTTTGAAAAAGCATTTGACCGTGTCTCACACTTTTATCTTTTTAAAGTTTTAGAGAAAATGGGCATACCAGAAGGGTTTTTACTATCGCTTAAAGCATTTTACAAGGATTGTACAAGTAAGATTTTAGTGAATGGTTTTAAGACACAAGAGGTATTTTTACGGTCGGGGTGAAACAGGGATGCCCTCTGTCCCCCCTACTGTTTATCTGTGCACTGGAACCAATGTTATGTGCAATACGCCAAAATAAACAGATATGCGGTGTCCCTCTGCCTGGAAGCGGTGGTTTGGAGGCCAAGGTTGTAGGCTACATGGATGACGTGGCGGTCTTGTGTACAGATGCACCATCACTTACGGCCACTCTCCATCAAGTGCAATCCTTTTGTCTAGCTTCTGGTTTTAAAATCAATTTTAATAAGTGTAACATTTTAAGTGTTGGGGGATGATTTTACGTGATGTACCAATTAATGTCTCCGAATCCATTTCCATTTTAGGTATATCATTCACTGAAAATAATGATGGTTATAATAGTTGGGAAACAATTACACAGAAAGTAAATACGAAAATATGTATGTGGAACATGAGGAGACTTACAATGGAGGGTAAAGTATTGGTTTTAAAGATGGTGATTTTACCTCTTTTATTGTATCTTAGCATGGTTTTCCCCCCGCCTGTTAATGTTTTAAAAAAGATAACCAAAACCTGTTTTACCTTCTTTTGGAACTCAAAAATGGAAAAGCTGAAAAGAGAAATCGTGATGAAATCAAAAGTAAAAGGTGGTAAAGATTTTCCAGATTTTAATAGGTTTCTTTTAATCCATCTGTTCGTTTACTGTTTTAATGCCCTTTTTAAGAATCACTATTGGTCCTTTTTTATGCGTTTTAATACAGGATTTTTTATGAGAAAGTTTGGATGGTATGAAGTTAATATATCTGTGCCCCATGCTTTTAATTTGTCGACGCATTATGAGATTTTAAGGAAAATAGTGTCCGATTTTAATTTAGGGACTAAGAAAATAGAGGAATTAAGAAATAGTAAGAAGCTAATTAAAGAAATACGTAAAAGTGAGGAAATATGTAATGTTGACAGATATGATGATGACAAATCTATGTCTATCTGGAAAATGCTTAACGTTTTTTACCTTTTTAATGAACAGAGAGATCTGGCTTGGAGTTGCATGCACCGCTGTCTTCCTTGCCGGGCATTCCAATACAGAAGAGGATTTGTGAGGTCTGCCATCTGCCCAAGAGCCGGATGCCAAGAAGAGGAAACGGTGGAACATCTATTATGGACATGTAATTTTGCAAAGGATTTCTGGAGAAGACTGCTCCCCTTACTGGAAAGGGTGGCAGACCTCAAGGACTTTACATATAAAACTGTGCTATACGGACTTATGGAATGCCCCACAATGGACCAGTACACAATGGCTTGGAAGACAGTGAACTGCGCCAAGTCATCTCTCTGGAAAGCGCGCAACATTGCTATTTTTAAACAAGATGTTTTATCAGTGAATGATGTTTTAAGTTTATGTTTATGTGAAATGTATACTTATTATTTAATTGACAAAAAGAAGAATGTACATATTTCCAAAAAATGGCTTGTTGACCAATGGAACCTAATTATTTAAAATCTTTGTATTTTTTTGTTTTGTAAATTTCATTTGTCTTTTAACGTTTGGTATTTGTCTAATTATGCTTGTAATTTGTTAAAGTTTTAATAAACGGTTTTATCCCTCTGCAGGGGATAGCCAAATTAAAAAAAAAATCTGTTCTTATCAGTTTAATATCTGATACGTCCCCTATCTGGGGACCATATATTAAATGGATTTTTAGAACAGGGAGATGGAAAAAGAGCTTGCTCTGTCCACTCCACGCATTGACCTGGTATTGCAGTATCTCCAGGACCGGTGCACCCCTTCTTTAATGCAGTTTCTAAAATCAGAAAGAATTGAATTCAATGTTTTTTGTTCATTTTGCTTGTTTGTCGGATTTTGGGATGGACTCTTTGGCTTTGCTTTTCTTCTCCTCATTGGATTTTTCATGTTCAAAGTTGCAGAAGCCAGATTACAAGCTCATTTTGGTTCAACTTCAGCAACTGTGCATTGCATTGCCATGTAATGTGATGCAATGCTATCTTTCTAGCTCTCCCTTTTTACTTCCTTTTGGATAAACAGACATATTAGGCAAGCATTTTGGAGCTTTCACCTAAAGAACTACAGGTGGTGAGATAAGCTGCACAATATAATTGACCTTTCAGTATATTGTTGCACACACACCATCTATTTAGCAAATGCCCTTGTTATCAACAGCAGCCTTTTAAACTCACCTGAGCTAACAGGTATGTGCGCTGGTTACTCTGCTGCGCTTAAAATTTCTTTTTTGGTTTGCTACAATGCCTTTTCTGAAACGTTGTCTCCCTCTGCTGGAACACTGACTTCTTTCATTTAATGCCTGCAGACTATAAAAGAGAACCCAACCCAAAAAGTTTGGTTGATTAGTCTGTGGCATTCTGTTAAACTGTTGCTTATGGCGGTCTCTGTGAGCTTCTCAGCGACATTCAGCCAGCCAGGTATCCTGCCTGCAGTAGATGGAATGTGGCAATGGAACGCTGGCTGCGCGTGTCATAATAGGCTCTGAGCCTTTATATACCTGTGCACAGCAGCAGCCACCTTCAGTCTGCTGCTGGACAGCCAGCAGCAGCAGCAGCAGGAGAGGTATGTAATCAGGAGCCCTCCTGCTAAGGGTAGACAGCTGCTCGTTCCACCCCACCCCCCGCCTTAATTGGTTCTCCTCCCTTCCAACGGTGTTGAGGCGGGTGGGAACAGCAGGGGGTGAAGGTGCTGTGTTTAAAGAGGTGGAGTTATGCAGATCTAAAACGCGTGGATTGCAGCAGCAGCAAGCCGAAAAGTGCAGGCATGTAAGGGATCTAGAGGTTGACAACATGTCTTCTTAACGGGAGTCCAGGAGCTCATCTCCACAAATGGACTTTTCAGGATCCTTGGGTGGCTCCGTAGTTTGAAACCAATTCTGGTTATCGCTTCTCGGCCTTTTGGCTAAGATCAAGTGTAGTATCTGTTCTTATCAGTTTAATATCTGATACGTCCCCTATCTGGGGACCATATATTAAATGGATTTTTAGAACAGGGAGATGGAAAAAGAGCTTGCTCTGTCCACTCCACGCATTGACCTGGTATTGCAGTATCTCCAGGACCGGTGCACCCCTTCTTTAATGCAGTTTCTAAAATCAGAAAGAATTGAATTCAATGTTTTTTGTTCATTTTGCTTGTTTGTCGGATTTTGGGATGGACTCTTTGGCTTTGCTTTTCTTCTCCTCATTGGATTTTTCATGTTCAAAGTTGCAGAAGCCAGATTACAAGCTCATTTTGGTTCAACTTCAGCAACTGTGCATTGCATTGCCATGTAATGTGATGCAATGCTATCTTTCTAGCTCTCCCTTTTTACTTCCTTTTGGATAAACAGACATATTAGGCAAGCATTTTGGAGCTTTCACCTAAATAACTACAGGTGGTGAGATAAGCTGCACAATATAATTGACCTTTCAGTATATTGTTGCACACACACCATCTATTTAGCAAATGCCCTTGTTATCAACAGCAGCCTTTTAAACTCACCTGAGCTAACAGGTATGTGCGCTGGTTACTCTGCTGCGCTTAAAATTTCTTTTTTGGTTTGCTACAATGCCTTTTCTGAAACGTTGTCTCCCTCTGCTGGAACACTGACTTCTTTCATTTAATGCCTGCAGACTATAAAAGAGAACCCAACCCAAAAAGTTTGGTTGATTAGTCTGTGGCATTCTGTTAAACTGTTGCTTATGGCGGTCTCTGTGAGCTTCTCAGCGACATTCAGCCAGCCAGGTATCCTGCCTGCAGTAGATGGAATGTGGCAATGGAACGCTGGCTGCGCGTGTCATAATAGGCTCTGAGCCTTTATATACCTGTGCACAGCAGCAGCCACCTTCAGTCTGCTGCTGGACAGCCAGCAGCAGCAGCAGCAGGAGAGGTATGTAATCAGGAGCCCTCCTGCTAAGGGTAGACAGCTGCTCGTTCCACCCCACCCCCCGCCTTAATTGGTTCTCCTCCCTTCCAACGGTGTTGAGGCGGGTGGGAACAGCAGGGGGTGAAGGTGCTGTGTTTAAAGAGGTGGAGTTATGCAGATCTAAAACGCGTGGATTGCAGCAGCAGCAAGCCGAAAAGTGCAGGCATGTAAGGGATCTAGAGGTTGACAACATGTCTTCTTAACGGGAGTCCAGGAGCTCATCTCCACAAATGGACTTTTCAGGATCCTTGGGTGGCTCCGTAGTTTGAAACCAATTCTGGTTATCGCTTCTCGGCCTTTTGGCTAAGATCAAGTGTAGTATCTGTTCTTATCGCTCGCTCTCGTGCGGGACACGGTCGAGTACATCAAGGTCCGCCGCGCACACGCGGCCCTGGTCTCCTTGGATCAGGAGAAGGCCTTCGACCGGGTTTCCCACGAGTTCATGGGCCGAGCTCTGCACCGGTTAGGTTTGGGTAACATGTTTTGTTCATATGTCCGTCTGATGTATTTTGATATCCACAGCTCGGTGTTGGTGAACGGCTGGAAGACTGACCCCTTCCCTGTCCTCTCTGGGGTCAGACAAGGCTGCCCTCTATCACCTCTTCTTTTTGTTTGTGTTATAGAACTCTTCGCAGAGGCTATCCGGCAGAATGGAGAGATCAGAGGGATCACCGCACCGGGTCCGGGACGACACGAGGTCAAGTGCTCGCTCTACATGGACGACGTCACCGTCTTCTGTGCTGATCGTGGTTCAGTCGACGCCCTCGTCCAGACGTGTGAGAGGTTCGGCCGGGCTTCAGGGGCCAAAGTCAACTGCAGGAAGTCGGAAGCCATGCTCTTCGGGGATTGGCAGCCGGCCTCCTCCGCCCCCTTCCCCTTCAACATTCAACCGGATTTCCTCAAGGTGCTGGGAGTCTGGTTCGGGAAGGAAGGAGCGGCCCTCAAGTCCTGGCAAGAACGCTTGGCCAAGGTGAAGCAACGGATCGGACTCTGGAGCCTCAGACACCTCACTTGTGAGGGTAAGGCACTCGTCCTGCGTAATGAGGTCCTGCCCGTCTTGCAGTACACGGCGCAGGCCTGGCCTCCACACGTCACTGTGTGCAGGGCCATTACCAGGACAGTGTTTCACTTTGTCTGGGGATCCAAGATGGACAGAGTCAGGCGGGCCGTCATGTACAAGGAGCCTCGCAAGGGTGGGAAGGGCGTTCCAGATATCCCCACCCTCCTGCGATCCTCTTTTGTGTGTGATTGTGTCCGCCGGACTTTGCAAGTCAAGAATGGCTCCGCGAGCAGGTCCATGTCTCGCTTCTTCCTGCTTCCTCTTTGGAGGCGACTCGGCTGGGACAAGTGGGACAGCTCCTTCCCCTACAACTGGACGACGCCATGGTTCTACGGAGACGTCGTTCGATTTGTGGGGGAGCATCAACTGGAGGGACTCAAGCCCGACTTGTGGAAGCCCAAAACTATCCACAAGCTAATCAGAGCCAAGGATGACGTGGAGAACATCACAGGACTTCACCAGGACACGCTGGAGACTGTGTGGACAAATGTGTCGTCTGACAGGCTGACCAACGGGCACAAGGACTTGTCGTGGATGGCGATTCAGGGCGGACTGCCCGTCCGGTCATTCATGCATGCCCGGAACCTGTGCAAGACCCGGTACTGCCCAAGGTGCCCCTTCGTGGAGGAAACATCTTTGCACACTTTTTGGGACTGCGGATTTGCACAGCGCCTATTGACTGCACTTGAGGACGACCTGAGGAACTCTGTCCCCAGGGCGAGCCTATCGCACCATTCTGTGCTTTACGGACTCTTCCCTGGGGTTCATACCGTCGGAGCCATCCAGGAGGCTTGGCGCCTTATGAACTGCTTCAAGGATGCCGTTTGGGTCGCCAGGAACCGGCTCATCTTGAGGAGGGAGAGGATGTCCATCCAGGACTGCCACAGGCTGATCCACAGCCTGCTCAGAGACTATTCCATCATGGACGGTCCGGAGGACGAGGACGAGGACTAAACCCCTCCTCCCCCTCTCCCCTTATGTGTCTTGTCTTTCAATAAAGCTTCGGGCCTGTGATTTTCCCCTCCCCATCCCCTTTATCCCAATCCCCATCCCTTATCACGGTTCGTCGTACTGTATTGATTGACATGCTTTTTCTTTCAGATTAAGTGTTTTGTGTAGCATAGGGGTGTGATGTGTCTAGTTAGTGCGTCGTATCCTCATGCTATGTAAATATGATGTAGAATTCTGTGTGTACTGGGCTGCGGCACTGTACACTGTCTGTTAACTTATTTTTTGTGCTAATAAAAGATATATTCAATCAAAAAAATCTGTTCTTATCGCTTCTCGGCCTTTTGGCTAAGATCAAGTGTAGTATCATTTGAAAAGGCAGTTTTGTCCTTGGGCTGCCCTAGTAAATTGATGCATATTACACACTGGTTTGGTGCACTTGTTAGTACGCCAGGTGGCTCATAGAGTTATCTGATGGAAAACATGGCCCTCCAGGATCGAAGTCACTAGTCTGGGTAAGTGTGAGGGCTTTGGAGCAATGTGCCCCAGGAGTAGGCGCCCTGGTGGGAGTCCAAGCTTACTGGGACTGGGAACCCCAGAAAGACTTGGCTTCGTAGCACGGCGCACCTTTGCCAATCATACTTTCTGAGCAACCCCCCCTATTCCTGGCCTCCGGGCTAGGAAGGGGAATTTTTATAAACCCGGTCGGAGGTCCGGTCAGCTTTGGGCTGAGAAACCAACACAGGCTCCAGCTCCACTAGGGTGGCAGCCTAGATGGAAGCTGGGAGCACGAAAACGGCTCTTCTCCGGCTTCGGCTAGGGAGAGCATCGGAGATCCTTGACCCTCGCTGTGGCCTTCTGGCTCGGAGGGATGGGGATGGTTTATTGGGGACCCTCTCCTCCGGGAAGGGTCCACATGAATCCTCGCCTCGTGCGCTGTTTTGGTGTGACTTCGGTCACATTTTTCAGTGCCTTGGATGCAGCTTCAATCAAAAAAAAATCTGTTCTTATCAGTTTAATATCTGATACGTCCCCTATCTGGGGACCATATATTAAATGGATTTTTAGAACAGGGAGATGGAAAAAGAGCTTGCTCTGTCCACTCCACGCATTGACCTGGTATTGCAGTATCTCCAGGACCGGTGCACCCCTTCTTTAATGCAGTTTCTAAAATCAGAAAGAATTGAATTCAATGTTTTTTGTTCATTTTGCTTGTTTGTCGGATTTTGGGATGGACTCTTTGGCTTTGCTTTTCTTCTCCTCATTGGATTTTTCATGTTCAAAGTTGCAGAAGCCAGATTACAAGCTCATTTTGGTTCAACTTCAGCAACTGTGCATTGCATTGCCATGTAATGTGATGCAATGCTATCTTTCTAGCTCTCCCTTTTTACTTCCTTTTGGATAAACAGACATATTAGGCAAGCATTTTGGAGCTTTCACCTAAATAACTACAGGTGGTGAGATAAGCTGCACAATATAATTGACCTTTCAGTATATTGTTGCACACACACCATCTATTTAGCAAATGCCCTTGTTATCAACAGCAGCCTTTTAAACTCACCTGAGCTAACAGGTATGTGCGCTGGTTACTCTGCTGCGCTTAAAATTTCTTTTTTGGTTTGCTACAATGCCTTTTCTGAAACGTTGTCTCCCTCTGCTGGAACACTGACTTCTTTCATTTAATGCCTGCAGACTATAAAAGAGAACACAACCCAGAAAGTTTGGTTGATTAGTCTGTGGCATTCTGTTAAACTGTTGCTTATGGCGGTCTCTGTGAGCTTCTCAGCGACATTCAGCCAGCCAGGTATCCTGCCTGCAGTAGATGGAATGTGGCAATGGAACGCTGGCTGCGCGTGTCATAATAGGCTCTGAGCCTTTATATACCTGTGCACAGCAGCAGCCACCTTCAGTCTGCTGCTGGACAGCCAGCAGCAGCAGCAGCAGGAGAGGTATGTAATCAGGAGCCCTCCTGCTAAGGGTAGACAGCTGCTCGTTCCACCCCACCCCCCGCCTTAATTGGTTCTCCTCCCTTCCAACGGTGTTGAGGCGGGTGGGAACAGCAGGGGGTGAAGGTGCTGTGTTTAAAGAGGTGGAGTTATGCAGATCTAAAACGCGTGGATTGCAGCAGCAGCAAGCCGAAAAGTGCAGGCATGTAAGGGATCTAGAGGTTGACAACATGTCTTCTTAACGGGAGTCCAGGAGCTCATCTCCACAAATGGACTTTTCAGGATCCTTGGGTGGCTCCGTAGTTTGAAACCAATTCTGGTTATCGCTTCTCGGCCTTTTGGCTAAGATCAAGTGTAGTATCTGTTCTTATCAGTTTAATATCTGATACGTCCCCTATCTGGGGACCATATATTAAATGGATTTTTAGAACAGGGAGATGGAAAAAGAGCTTGCTCTGTCCACTCCACGCATTGACCTGGTATTGTAGTATCTCCAGGACCGGTGCACCCCTTCTTTAATGCAGTTTCTAAAATCAGAAAGAATTGAATTCAATGTTTTTTGTTCATTTTGCTTGTTTGTCGGATTTTGGGATGGACTCTTTGGCTTTGCTTTTCTTCTCCTCATTGGATTTTTCATGTTCAAAGTTGCAGAAGCCAGATTACAAGCTCATTTTGGTTCAACTTCAGCAACTGTGCATTGCATTGCCATGTAATGTGATGCAATGCTATCTTTCTAGCTCTCCCTTTTTACTTCCTTTTGGATAAACAGACATATTAGGCAAGCATTTTGGAGCTTTCACCTAAATAACTACAGGTGGTGAGATAAGCTGCACAATATAATTGACCTTTCAGTATATTGTTGCACACACACCATCTATTTAGCAAATGCCCTTGTTATCAACAGCAGCCTTTTAAACTCACCTGAGCTAACAGGTATGTGCGCTGGTTACTCTGCTGCGCTTAAAATTTCTTTTTTGGTTTGCTACAATGCCTTTTCTGAAACGTTGTCTCCCTCTGCTGGAACACTGACTTCTTTCATTTAATGCCTGCAGACTATAAAAGAGAACCCAACCCAAAAAGTTTGGTTGATTAGTCTGTGGCATTCTGTTAAACTGTTGCTTATGGCGGTCTCTGTGAGCTTCTCAGCGACATTCAGCCAGCCAGGTATCCTGCCTGCAGTATATGGAATGTGGTAATGGAACGCTGGCTGCGCGTGTCATAATAGGCTCTGAGCCTTTATATACCTGTGCACAGCAGCAGCCACCTTCAGTCTGCTGCTGGACAGCCAGCAGCAGCAGCAGCAGGAGAGGTATGTAATCAGGAGCCCTCCTGCTAAGGGTAGACAGCTGCTCGTTCCACCCCACCCCCCGCCTTAATTGGTTCTCCTCCCTTCCAACGGTGTTGAGGCGGGTGGGAACAGCAGGGGGTGAAGGTGCTGTGTTTAAAGAGGTGGAGTTATGCAGATCTAAAACGCGTGGATTGCAGCAGCAGCAAGCCGAAAAGTGCAGGCATGTAAGGGATCTAGAGGTTGACAACATGTCTTCTTAACGGGAGTCCAGGAGCTCATCTCCACAAATGGACTTTTCAGGATCCTTGGGTGGCTCCGTAGTTTGAAACCAATTCTGGTTATCGCTTCTCGGCCTTTTGGCTAAGATCGTATGACTGTACCTTGATTGGTGCGAGTCTCCTGGAGGAATCCGGACCCTTTTGTGGAGGATTTTCTGCTTTTTCCTGTGGTATTCCATACCGACAGAATCCAAGATGTCTTTTGTGAAGAACACCATCCATTTGTCCGTGGATCCATCTGACCAGAACAAGAACAACGTGGTTTTCATTGTCCAAGACATCGTTGAAGGCAAAGCTGGAGCAAGACGTTCTGAGATCTTCAGTGTCAACGAATTTTCACGTCAAGGTAATTATGACGTTACCTTTATGGACCAGGATGTTTGCCTTAATGTCTTTGAATGGCTCCGTGGTCACTCTAGTGACCCCTGCTTGGAAGGAGTTAGATGGGAACCTTTGTTTGGTCTGCAAGAAAAGGAGGTGACTGTGACTGTCTATAACCCTTTTACAGACCCTGAGCTGCTGGAGTGCTTCCTCTCTCGCTACTGTGAATATGTGCGGAAGGGAGTGAAGCAAGTCAATTGTCTAGGAATCTTTAACTGTCAGTATAAATTCCGTGTGAAATTGAAAAGGGATCCTGACAGTGTGGGGGGCTTTAGACACCCTCCATCAAATTTTTCCGTTGCAGGCCATAGAGGTTTCCTCTTTTACCCAGGCCAGCCCATGTTTTGCCGTAGATGCTTTTCTTTCGGACATACCATGGTAACATGCCTTAAAGGGCAGTGTTGCCGAAATTGCAGAAAGGAGGGGCATATGGCCAACCAGTGTCCAGAGGCCAAGTCCTGTGATGTCTGTGGGAGTAGTGATCACATGTATAAGGACTGTCCTATGAGTGCACCTAGACGTTCTGATAAAGAACAGAAGGAGGAGGAGCTGGAGAGGAGGCAGATGGCAAGCGCACTGAAAGTGCTGGAAAGATTGGAGAGGGAGGAGAGAGAGGGAAGGAGGCGGGAAACTGGTAGAGCCTCTCCCTCTACGGCGCCAGAGGAGGTGTCCCTGAGACCATGTTCTTCTTCTGCTGAAGAAATGAGGAAGAAGCGGAGGGAAGAAAAGGAGTTCTGGAGGGAAGTGGCAAAGGTGGAGAAAAAGGCAGTGTCTGCGAGAATATCTAGGAAAGTGGTGGAAGCAGAGCTGCCTGAGATGATGACTTTTGGAGAGGCAATGGACGCAACAGGATGTGAAGTGCAAATCTCGGAACCCGACAGTCCTGAACACCCTTCGGGTCCTGAAAACATTGAAGATTTTTCTTCGGAGGATGATAGGGGTGCAAAGAAGAGTCGTAGGGAGGATGGTGGGGGCAGTGATGATGCAGATTTTAGTGAGCCTCAGAGGAAGATCAGAACTGCCAGAATGAGGAGTGTGGCTGGTGAAGCCAGCGGGTCGGAAACCAGCTGTTCTGTTCTGATGGCGGAGGAGGATAGTGGTGGTGCTGGATAGTGTCACCATATAATATTGTAAATGTTTTTTCTTTTTGTCCTCTTGTGAGCTTTGGTTTAGGCCAAAGGCTATTTCTTTGTGTAATTGGTGAAGGAGTAGAAGTATTATGGGATTTACCATAGTGTCCCAAAACGTAAGAGTGTTTAAAAGTAAAGTAAGAAGAGCTGCTATTTTTGAGTTTTTAGCTATGCAAAATGCATCTATTTTTTGTTTACAAGAATGTGGGGTAGTGGATGGTGTGAAAGGGGATGAATGGTCTTATGGAGCGTCTGTGTGGTCGGGGAGTGCATGTAATAAGAATGATGGTGTGGGTATTTTGGTTAAAGGAAGGGAGGTTGTTTTGAGTGATTATTTGGTTATTGAGGTGGGGAGATGTATCCTTGCTAATTTTGTATACAAGAATGTAAAGTTTTGTGTTATTAATGTTTATGCGCCAGTTGAAAAAAATGAGCGCAAAAATTTATTTGAAAAAATTTTAAGCTTTTTGTTCCAGGAAGAATACCTGTGGTAATTGTGGGTGATATGAACTGTGATGTGGGGAGAGTGAATGTGGATGTGTCTGGGAAAGCATTATTGGAGTTAGTGAATGATTTTGGGTTGTGTGATATGCAGCGCGTGTGTAACATGAATCCTTTGTTGAACACTTTCTTTTCTGAGAGTGGTAGGGTACAATCCAGATTGGATTATTGTTTTATTTCTAAAAATATGGTTTCTGTTAATTATAGGCAGGAAAACGTTCTTTTTTCAGATCATGTGTGTATGTTGTGTGAGTTGGATATAAAAGTTGATGGAGTGTTTGGGAGAGGATTGTGGAAGTTAAATGTTAAACTGTTAGAGAATGAAGATGTGAGAAAGGAGTATGAAAGGCGGT
Organism: Phyllobates terribilis; assembly: GCF_046119375.1. Lineage (NCBI taxonomy): Eukaryota > Metazoa > Chordata > Amphibia > Anura > Dendrobatidae > Phyllobates > Phyllobates terribilis. The sequence goes on along the minus strand of NW_027363058.1, from coordinate 6,228 downwards.
ATGAAGAATGGTGTAAGCATAAAAATGAGTTTGGGAATGTTTGTGAGTGGTGGGACTGGGTGAAGAAACAAACAAAAATGTTCTTTAAAAATTTAGGATACAAGTATGCAGCAATTAAAAGAGAGAGTTTTGTTAAACTGAACGCGCGGTTGAGCGTTTTGTATAAGTTAAGGGAAGGAGGAGTTGAGGTGGAGGAGGATATTTTAGAGGTAAAAAAGGAGATTAGTGAGTTTTTGTTGGAGAGAGGGAGAAGCATAGTGTTTAGGGCAAAGATTGATAAGATGGAGCAGGATGAGAAATGTTCTCGGTTTTTCTTTAAAAAAGTTTTTGGAAAGAAACAGAGTATGAGCGTGGTGTATGGAGCAGATGGAAGTGAGGTGAGTGGAGAGGATATGTGTGAAGAGGTGGCTAAGTTTTATGAGGATCTGTATGCAGTGAAACAGAGGGATGAATGTTTGGAGAATGATGTTTTGAGTGTGTTAGAGAGTAAGTTGAGTGAAGCAGAAAGAGAGAGAGTGATGGGTGAGGTGACTGGTGATGAGGTATGGAAGGTTATGTGTAGTATGGCTTTGAATAAGACGCCGGGGGAGGATGGCCTCCCAGTAGAATTTTATCGTGTGATGTGGGGTGTGATTGGTAAGGACTTTGTGGATGTATGTAAGTATATGTGGGGAAACATGGAGGTGACTGAGAGTATGCGTGCAGGTTTGGTTGTGTTAATTCCTAAGAAAGGGGATTTGAAAAGTCTGAGGAATTGGAGGCCAATAACGTTACTTAATTGTGATTATAAAATCTATGCAAAACTTATGGCTAATAGGATGCGTGATGTGATAGAGAGTGTGATTGGGGATGAGCAGTGTTGTGCGGTACCTGGGAGGCGGATTCATGAGTGTGTGTGTATGTTAAGAGATTGTCTATGGGATTGCATGGGTCGTAAGAAGAGTGTATTTTTGTTAAGTTTGGATTTTGAAAAGGCTTATGATAGGTTGTCGCATGGTTTTTTGTTCAGAGTGTTGTTAAAAATGGGTTTTCCGGCTGATTTTGTTGGGCGAGTGAGAAGTTTGTATGCGGGTGTTTATAGCTGTGTTTTAATGAATGGGTATGTGGGTAGGAAAGTGAATGTGTTTTCGGGTGTGCAACAGGGGTGTCCTTTGTCCCCTGTAGCATTTATTTGTGCAATTGAGCCATTGTTGTGTATGCTGAGGAAAGATAAGGTAATTCGTGGTGTGCAAGTGCCGGGAGGTGGAGGAAAAGAATGGAAGGTGAGTGGTTATATGGATGACGTGTGTGTATTATGTGATTCTGAATGTTCGGTGAGGCGGGTGAAGTTGTTAGTGTCTATTTTTTGTGGTGCATCTGCGTTTAAAGTGAATTGGGAAAAGAGTGAGTGTAAGGGTTTTGGAGGCGGAAGTTTAAGTAGGGATGTAGGTGTGAATGTAGTGAATGGACCTATTAAAGTTTTGGGTGTGAAGTTTTCAGAGAGTTTGGATGGGAAAGAAAGTTGGGATGATGCGAAAGGAAAAGTTGAGCAGAAGTTGAATTTTTGGAAATTGAGGAGTTTATCCTTTTTTGGGAAGATTTTAATTGTTAAGAGTGTGGTGTTGCCAATATTTTTATATATTGCGGTAGTATTTCCACCAGGATATATGTGTATGAGAAGCTTGAATAGAATTTTATTTGTTTTTTTGTGGAACTCGAAAATGGAGAGAGCTAGGAGAGAAATTTTGGTTAAAAGAGTGGAAAAAGGTGGTTTGGGTTTTCCGAATTTGGACGTGTTTTTTGGTGTGAATATCGTTGTGTTTGTTTTGAAAGTGATTAGGGCGGATGGAAAGTTTTCATCTATGTGTAGGTATTTATTTGGAGCGTATTTGTTTCGTTTAAAGTGGCAAGAAAGGGATTTGCGATGTCCGATTGCTTTTGAGGTGCCTGTATGGTATGTGTGGGTTTATAAGTTTTTGGTGAGGTATGAACTGTGTGATGCAGATGTGAGATTGCTGGAGAATAAGAAGGCTGTGTATAGGATGATTGAATGTAGAGAGGTAGAATGTGGAATAAATATGGTTAGGGGTGGTGATGTGCAGAAGGTTTGGAAGAAAGTGCGGATGAGTGGTATGACCAACAAACAGAGTGAAGTTGTGTGGCAGTCTTTACATGGAATATTACCTGTGAGAGAATTTCAGAGGAATAGAGGTTTGGTGAGGAGTGAAATGTGTCCAAGAAATGGCTGTGGTGGAAGGGAAAGTGTGTTGCATGTTTTTTGGAATTGCCAGTATGCTAGAGATGTGATTGGGAGAATGGGGCCTTTGTGTAAAGAATTGTGTGGTGTGAATTTGTTGTCTTTTGAGTTGTTTATGTTTGGTTTGGGAATATGTGATGGGACGAAGGAAAGAGTCTTGTGGTTGATGCTTGCATGTATAAAGGAAGTGTTATGGGATGTGAGGAATGTGTATGTGTTTAAAAGGAAGGAAATTGCTGTAAAGGATAGTGTGAAGGTGATTTTGGGGAAGATGTATGTGTGTTTCCTATGGGACAAAAAGAGGAGAGGGGAAGTGGATGCGGAGGGAATATGGAAAGTTAAAAAGTGGAGATATATTGTTAGTACCTCTTGATTTTTGTTATTGTTGTTTTGAAATATGAAATAAATATTTCCGATGATGATGGGGACAGCAAATTGCGTATTGGATTTGACGCAGCTGTTTTGATGGAATTTTCCTTTGTCTGGTTTCCATAGACTGTGGAATTTCCTCGTCTGAGGAGAAAAAAAAAAAAAAAAAAAAAAAAAATCTGTTCTTATCAGTTTAATATCTGATACGTCCCCTATCTGGGGACCATATATTAAATGGATTTTTAGAACAGGGAGATGGAAAAAGAGCTTGCTCTGTCCACTCCACGCATTGACCTGGTATTGCAGTATCTCCAGGACCGGTGCACCCCTTCTTTAATGCAGTTTCTAAAATCAGAAAGAATTGAATTCAATGTTTTTTGTTCATTTTGCTTGTTTGTCGGATTTTGGGATGGACTCTTTGGCTTTGCTTTTCTTCTCCTCATTGGATTTTTCATGTTCAAAGTTGCAGAAGCCAGATTACAAGCTCATTTTGGTTCAACTTCAGCAACTGTGCATTGCATTGCCATGTAATGTGATGCAATGCTATCTTTCTAGCTCTCCCTTTTTACTTCCTTTTGGATAAACAGACATATTAGGCAAGCATTTTGGAGCTTTCACCTAAATAACTACAGGTGGTGAGATAAGCTGCACAATATAATTGACCTTTCAGTATATTGTTGCACACACACCATCTATTTAGCAAATGCCCTTGTTATCAACAGCAGCCTTTTAAACTCACCTGAGCTAACAGGTATGTGCGCTGGTTACTCTGCTGCGCTTAAAATTTCTTTTTTGGTTTGCTACAATGCCTTTTCTGAAACGTTGTCTCCCTCTGCTGGAACACTGACTTCTTTCATTTAATGCCTGCAGACTATAAAAGAGAACCCAACCCAAAAAGTTTGGTTGATTAGTCTGTGGCATTCTGTTAAACTGTTGCTTATGGCGGTCTCTGTGAGCTTCTCAGCGACATTCAGCCAGCCAGGTATCCTGCCTGCAGTAGATGGAATGTGGCAATGGAACGCTGGCTGCGCGTGTCATAATAGGCTCTGAGCCTTTATATACCTGTGCACAGCAGCAGCCACCTTCAGTCTGCTGCTGGACAGCCAGCAGCAGCAGCAGCAGGAGAGGTATGTAATCAGGAGCCCTCCTGCTAAGGGTAGACAGCTGCTCGTTCCACCCCACCCCCCGCCTTAATTGGTTCTCCTCCCTTCCAACGGTGTTGAGGCGGGTGGGAACAGCAGGGGGTGAAGGTGCTGTGTTTAAAGAGGTGGAGTTATGCAGATCTAAAACGCGTGGATTGCAGCAGCAGCAAGCCGAAAAGTGCAGGCATGTAAGGGATCTAGAGGTTGACAACATGTCTTCTTAACGGGAGTCCAGGAGCTCATCTCCACAAATGGACTTTTCAGGATCCTTGGGTGGCTCCGTAGTTTGAAACCAATTCTGGTTATCGCTTCTCGGCCTTTTGGCTAAGATCAAGTGTAGTATCTTTTGAAAAGGCAGTTTTGTCCTTGGGCTGCCCTAGTAAATTGATGCATATTACACACTGGTTTGGTGCACTTGTTAGTACGCCAGGTGGCTCATAGAGTTATCTGATGGAAAACATGGCCCTCCAGGATCGAAGTCACTAGGCTGGGTAAGTGTGAGGGCTTTGGAGCAATGTGCCCCAGGAGTAGGCGCCCTGGTGGGAGTCCAAGCTTACTGGGACTGGGAACCCCAGAAAGACTTGGCTTCGTAGCACGCCGCACCTTTGCCAATCATACTTTCTGAGCAACCCCCCCTATTCCTGGCCTACGGGCTAGGAAGGGGAATTTTTATAAACCCGGTCGGAGGTCCGGTCAGCTTTGGGCTGAGAAACCAACACAGGCTCCAGCTCCACTAGGGTGGCAGCCTAGATGGAAGCTGGGAGCACGAAAACGGCTCTTCTCCGGCTTCGGCTAGGGAGAGCATCGGAGATCCCTGACCCTCGCTGTGGCCTTCTGGCTCGGAGGGATGGGGATGGTTTATTGGGGACCCTCTCCTCCGGGAAGGGTCCACATGAATCCTCGCCTCGTGCGCTGTTTTGGTGTGACTTCGGTCACATTTTTCAGTGCCTTGGATGCAGCTTCAATCAAAAAAATCTGTTCTTATCAGTTTAATATCTGATACGTCCCCTATCTGGGGACCATATATTAAATGGATTTTTAGAACAGGGAGATGGAAAAAGAGCTTGCTCTGTCCACTCCACGCATTGACCTGGTATTGCAGTATCTCCAGGACCGGTGCACCCCTTCTTTAATGCAGTTTCTAAAATCAGAAAGAATTGAATTCAATGTTTTTTGTTCATTTTGCTTGTTTGTCGGATTTTGGGATGGACTCTTTGGCTTTGCTTTTCTTCTCCTCATTGGATTTTTCATGTTCAAAGTTGCAGAAGCCAGATTACAAGCTCATTTTGGTTCAACTTCAGCAACTGTGCATTGCATTGCCATGTAATGTGATGCAATGCTATCTTTCTAGCTCTCCCTTTTTACTTCCTTTTGGATAAACAGACATATTAGGCAAGTGACGCGCCCCTGGGCCTGTGTCGCGCTGCGTTGCGCACGCGGGAGCCTACCCGGAGCCGGATCAGTGGAGGGTTGTAGTCTCGTGGCGGTGACCCGGTCCGTGCCCAGGGAGTCAAACTAGACGGCAGTCTATTAGTAGTAAATAGTTGATGACTACGCCACCCGTTGAGTGCAGCCAGGAAGCTGCTGCTGCAGGGCAGACCGCTGAGGCCGGTGGTAGGATTGTGCAGCGTGATAGTATAACCCCCAACGGGAGGGGTATGGCCTCAGGGCAGCCGACGTGGATGATGGGGGTAGCAGGAACCACTCAGAGACGGTACGGTGTAGTTCAGGGTCTTTACTGGTAACAACGACAGACCCTCCCGGAGTACTTGCTAGCAAACGGGGCCTGGTCAGTCTTTGAGCAGATGGGATCTCCCCTGGCCAGGCGTAGTTGTAGGCCTCCCAAACTGACTGTACTCTTCTGGCTACCTTGCTAGAAGCTGATGTAAGTAGCCCACGTCCCTGAGTGTACCGTGTGGTGCTCACCCGTATGGCCGGTGACTCGGGGCCTTCTAATGGCTTCCGCTCCACGATGGCGGTGCTGGTCCCACGCGTGTGACCGTGCCTTCGGGCTTCTGGGCCAGAGGACCTGAAATCCCCTGCCTGACGGATTCTGCTGCTGGGTAGGAGTTAGTCCCCACAGCCTCGGACTCCGGGTCCGGTAAAGAATCTTCTTAGTCAGGGCGAGCTCTGTAGCTGCCAGCCCCTGACTCCTTGTAACTCTGCTGTTTCCTATGCTGCTTCTTGTCTCCACTCTCCTTGTCTGACTCACCCTGCCTCAGCCCCGGGTTTATACAGGGGAAGTTCTTCCCCTCCCAAGACTGGGCAGGAGGTGTGGCATGCACAGGATCCCTGACCAAAGGACCTCCCACCTGCTCTCAGACATAACATTACATTACTGTGGAAAACCAGACCCCTGGGGTGCCACACAAGCATTTTGGAGCTTTCACCTAAATAACTACAGGTGGTGAGATAAGCTGCACAATATAATTGACCTTTCAGTATATTGTTGCACACACACCATCTATTTAGCAAATGCCC